>NC_069670.1:14255194-15657069 GCF_027244095.1 Hemicordylus capensis | reverse complement strand
GTCAGACCCCTGGTCTATCTAGCTCAGTATTGTCTTCACAGACTGGCAGCAGCTTCTCCAAGGTTGCAGGCAGGAATCTCTTTCAGCCTATCTTGGAGACGCTGCCAGGGAGGGAACGCGGAACCTAGATGCTCTTCCCACAGCGGCTCCATCTCCTGAGGGGAATATCTTACACTGCTCACACATCAAGTCTCCCATTCATATGCAATCAGGATAGACCCTGCTTAGCTAAGGGGACAAGCCATGCTTGCTACTACAAGACCAGCTCTCCTCGGATGGAGCGAACATAGAGTCTAGGGACAGGAACATAGGAAGTTGCCATATGCTGAGTCACATCCTGGGTCCAGCTCGCTCAGTATTGTCTTCACAGACTGGCAGCGGCTTCTCCAAGGTTGCAGGCAGGAGTGTCTCTCAGCCCTTTCTTGGAGCTGCAGCCAGGGAACGAACTTGGAACCATGAAATGGTTTTAACTTTTCATCCAGTGCAAATGTTTTAATGGTTTTAACTCTGTTCAATATCTGTGGTTTTTAAAAAATCGTGTGCACCACCTAGTGGCGCGGCGGGAAAATAACTTGCCTCGGGAGCAAGAGGTTGCCGGTTCGAATCCCCGATGCTATGTTTCCCAGACTATGGGAAACACCTATATCAGGCAGCTGCGATATAGGAAGATGCTGAAAGGCATCATCCTCTCATACTGTGCAGGAAGAGGTAATGGTAAACCCCCTCCTATATTCTACCAAAGACAGCCAATGGGCTCTGTGGGTGCCAGGAGTTGGAATTGACTTGACCGCACAAATTTACCTTTGCACCACTTAGAGATACACATATCAGGGTGGTAAGTGAGTAAATAGAAGAAAGAAAGAAAGAAAAGTGTAGCTTAAAGAATGGGAGTGAAACTCCCCTTTGGAGGTTCTCAGAGGCATCTGGGGTGTGAAACAAGATGGGGTGTTCTTATGTCCTTATGTAAACTGACCAGCTGTAATTGGCCAAATCCTGGGTGGAAGCTCTTCCAAAATGTCCTCTTTATCATAGTATTTCTGCTGTTCAATGCTAAATTTTGTGTCATTCATAAGTTAGGCTTCCCAGTTTAATGCCGGGACTTTTTCTTCACTTCTTCATGGCCATAGCTTCTTTCTCAAATGGCAATTGGAAAGAAAATAACCTGAGATTATTCTAACCCATTGCGCAGTAGCATCTAATCCCTTCCCTGATCTGTTTCTTTAGATCCACACAGCAAGTTAACCAAGATGTCTTCTGGATTTAACCCATGCTATGCTAGCTGCCCTGCCAGCACCATGACCATCCAACCACCCCCCTTCGTCCTGAACATCCCGGGACCCTCCATCTATTGCCCCGACCAACCTCTGTGCATTCAGCAATGCAACCCATGTGTCCAAACCCCATACCTTGAGGGGCCCAGCCATGGTGGGCAAAGGTGTCTCCCTGCCGACGTCATCTCCGGGTACAGTTCTCAACAATCACAGCAAAGGAGCTGGGGTGGTTGCAATCCATGCCAGCGGTTCTAAGCTGAGACGGCACAATCCCCAGGACGGATACAACCGAGAGCCAAGAATCGGAAATCAAAGAGACGCAGAATGAGAATTGTAGACATGTCCCCTCAAAGCACTAAATGCGTACCATGTTTGTGGCATCCAGTCAATGGTTTTTAAACTTACTCCCTGTAGGAACGTTCCTCACATCTGTCTAGAACCTTTTCCAGAAGAACAGGCCTGCTGGATCAGGGCCAAGGAGACCTTTCTAGTCCAGCATCCTCTCTCCCACAGTGGCCCACCAGATGCCTCTGAGAAGCCCACAGGCAGGGGCCTATCTCCTGCTGTTGCTCTCCTGCAACTGGTATTAAGAGGCCTCTTGCCTCTCGGGCTGGAGGTGGCCTATAGCCAACAGTCTAGTGGTCATGGATGGACCTGCATATCTCCATGGCACACCAGTGGGTCACCAAAGATCTGGGTTCCTTTGGAGTGCCTTTGAGGCCACTTTGGGCACTGGGAAGGTTTTCTGAGCATTCTCGCTTCCCCAATTGAGCAGAGAGTGCATCGCAGACCACACCCAAAGCTCTTCTGTGGCTGTAGATGGTGGACAGGCTGACATTCAGGACACTTACACACAGCTCTCTGTCCTTTCACTCTTCCATCTGTGAGGGACTCCAGAACAGAAGTTTGAAAACCACTGTGACTTTCTATTTCCACACTGCCCAAAATATAGTTTAAGAGGAGTCTATCTTTTGTGTCCCCGAATCGCTCCCCGATTGTTTTGGCCGAACTGCTCAGTTTGCTTACTAGAACTTGAATTAATGACTGTGTCTGCTTTTGCCTTGAATTAATGACTGTGTCTGCTTTTGCCTGTCCGTGTGACCTGAAATTCCAGAATGTGTCCTTGTGTGCTGCTGCTCTTTCAAAATAAAAATCCCAAATTGCATCAAAAGTTCCTGTTTCGTGTTCCTGACCTTTGGTATTCTTATTCTTCATCTAAGTTTGAAAAAGTCCTCCCTAGGAACATGGGGATCACAGTAGGACCCTGCATGGCCTCTCAAAAATTGTCCTTCAAACCTGCATACTGGTGTGTGTGATCGGTTTGGAGTTGAGCCGAAACGAGAGTGGTTCGGCTCAACCCCGAACCTTCGAATCGAACCAGTTCAGATTTGAACCAATTTGCACACCACTACAGACGAGTGCTCATCTGTGGGTTGGGGGGAGTGAATTCAACCAGCCTCCTCCCCCCACTGCCCACCCTCCCACCTGCCCGGTTGTATGAATGACATCACTGCCTTGAGACTGCCGCCTCGAACCAAACTCATTCCGCACATAGATGAAAAAATTAGAGAAAAAATTTAGCATGACCCTGCTAAAGTACATTTAGAACCCTGACTAGTCTGGCATAATTAAAGGATAGAGATGAGTCAGTAGGATCGATATGCCATTTTGCCTGGGTCAGAAATCTCCTATCTTGAGAGAAGACAGAAAAATCAAAAGAGGAGGAAGTGAATGGAATTATTTATTTATTTGATTTCTATACCGCCCTTCCGAAAATGACTCCGGGCAGTTGACGTCAAAATGAAAACCATTAATATCAGTCAACGATTAACCTCAAAACGAACTCAACTAAACAATTAAAATTGTTTCAGCATTAAACTCATTAACATTAGAATCATTTAAAACCAACATTAAAGATATTAAAACCATGAATTGAATTCAAAGGCTGGGTGAATAAATGTGTCTGGGTGAAAAAGCCAGGGTGAGTGAAAAAGCCTGGGTGAATAAATGTGTCTTCAGTGCCTTTTAAAAGGTTGCCAGAGATAGGGAGGCTCTTATTTCAACAGGGCGCGCATTCCAAAGCCCAGAGGCAGCAATGGAGAAGGCCTGTTCTTGAGTAGCTGCCAGATGAGTTGGTGGCACCCGCAGACGAACCTCTCCTGATGATCTTAATAGGCAGTGGGTCTCATGGCGAATAAGACGTTCTCTTAAATGCCTATGCCTAACATTTGACACCAGGCACCACACCCCTTTTGCCCGACCCTGGTGCACAAGAGGGAATCCAGCAGCTCCCGCAATGAAGGCACACCGTTCCTTCAAGGTAGGCTGCCACCTGTTGAAGACTGATCTAAACCACTGTCCAGGCTTGGACATGGTTTCAGCAACCTAGAACTGTCCCACTTGGGACTTATAGGCACTGTACAGCCGGAGTCCACACAACCCAGCTCTAGACAGCCAGATTTTATTCTGAAAACAACTCCACAGTAGCGAATGACCTTACAAGGCACATGGGGAAATAACCCTCCAGAGCCTGTTAAACCAGACTGAAGCCACTGCTAAATATATGAACTTTATTAAGAAACAAGGGTTGCACACAGAATAAGGAATTGTGGGGGAATAGAGTGGAACTGGGAGTAAAGAAAGGGATACAGGAATTCAAAAGAAAATACAAAAAGCATTTGCTAACTGACCAGCACTGAGATTTATCTTAGTCTATCAGTAGGCAGGGCCTTGGCTGAGAGGGCGTTAATTTCTACAGCTTCTCCCATGGAACACCCATTTGCCGATGGAAAAGGTTGAAAAATGGCCAGGCCTTTGCCCTCTAGCGTCAAAGCTATGAGGGAAGGGATGAGGTGACTGTGGGTCTCACACCTGTCCATAGTTCTAATTTCCTCCCCTCTGGGGGGTGAGATGCAAAGTGGCACGATCTCCTGTGTCAGATAAGATTAGGGAATTGGTGAAGGGAGGATCTGTTAGACCTTGTGAAGTGATGCTCTCGCTTTGAGATGATGGAGGTCTGCATTTGTCCTAGGTAAAGTAAAGTTTGCCGTCAAGTCGATTTCGACTCCTGGCACCCACAGAGCCCTGTGGTTTTCTTTTGGTAGAATACAGGAGGGGTTGACCATGGCCTCCTCCCACGCAGTATGAGATGATGCCTTTCGGCATCTTCCTATATCACTGCTGCCCGATATAGTCCCAGCGGGGATTCGAACCGGCAACCTTCTGCTTGTCAGTCAAGCATTTCCCCACTGCGCCATTTAAGGTGATGTTTGTCATAGGGGGCCATCTTATTTATGTATTTATTTCTCTGTGTAAACCTCTATGAGAACTTTGGTTGAAGAGCGGTATATCTGTTGTTGTGAGGATAAACCTACGCACGTACACTGCTCTGGGCTCCTTAAAGGAAGAGATGGAGAGAAATGTAAAAATAAATATAAATAAGTAAGCAACATCTGAGCCTACTCTAACATCCAGCTCAATCCCTCCTGCCTCCGCTCGGAGCTGTCCGTGGTCCTGACCCCTTGCTTAAACTCCTCCCCCCACCCTGATGTATATATGCACATTTTCACTAAGGTTCTCAATGCAGAAACAGAAACAAGGAGGTTCCCTCTTCCAAAAGGGCTCAGAGGTCTAAAAAGAAACATAAGGTAGATACCAGCAACAGCCACTGGAAGGACGCTATGGAGAGGATCGATAGGTCTGGTGGTTCTCCTCCAGCTAAATGGAATCTGTTGAAGCTGTTGGAGAAGTGACTCTGTGGTGGGCATTGACTCCCAACACCAACATCTCCTGTTGACCACTAGGGATATTAGGACTAGGAGTCCCTAAGTGGGGGACTCTTCATTAATCAGAATTGGGAGGAGAGCTGGTCTTGCGGAAGCGAGCATGACTTGTCCCCTTTGCTAACCAGGGTCTGACCTCTTGATCGCCTCCACCTGATCAGGGAGAGTTTCTGTTTTCTGGTAAGCTGCTGTCCTCATTTTGCCTTCTGAACACTCTGCATTCAAGCTTTTTGGATTCCACTGCCCTGCCCTTTGCATGGTTAAATCTCTGAGTCAGCAGGTGGAGTGGGTGGATGTCATTGGGAGATTATACTATTCGGCACTGTTGTTTTGGGGTTTTTTTTAAAACACTGCTATGGTCACTATACAAACTGACACCTGGATTCAGCATTCAGGATGGCCCATCGAGGACTGATTACACCCTTTCCAATGTTTCACAGATTAAAGAGAGTCAATCAATCAATCAATCATCTTTATTACGGTCCAAGACCAGGATAATTAAAGAGTCAAACTCCCGTTTTCATCCCAAGGCCTCCTATTCCCACCGAGACACTGAAGGCTCTGCTGTGTGTTGCCCCTTTAGAAAGCAAATCCAGGTGGCCTCAGGGTGAGAAAGGCCATGTGAGAGCACAGTTTCTGTTTTGCTGCACACACCTCTTTGCCAAATTGGGGATATATGATTCCTGCGGGGGCCTGAATAATCCCTCAGTCCAGATGGTTGAGAAATTAGAGACAGTGAGTAAATAAACCTCTTCTTCTCTCCCTCCCTCCCTCCCTCCCCCCCCTCTCCCACACACACACCAATCTGTGGTTGTGCACTTGACTTTTCCAATGTTAGAAAAAAATATCATCCGCCATGGGCATGGGGCATTGTTCAATGGTAGAGAATCTTCTTGGCATACTGGAGGTCCCAGGTTCAATGCCTGGCAGCATCTCCTGGTAGGACTAGGAAAACTCCTTCCTGAATGTGTGAACACTGTAAGATATTCCCCTTAGAGGATGGAGCCGCTCTGGCAAGAGCATTTGCAGGCTTGCATGCAGAAGGTTCCAAGTCCCCTCCCTGGCAGCGTCTCCAAGATAGGGCTGAGAGAGATTCCTGCCTGCCACCTTGGAGAAGCTGCTGCCAGTCTCTGTAAGCAATACTGAGCTAGATGGACAAAGGGTCTGACTCAGTATATGGCAGCTTCCTATGTTCCTATGTAAGCCCTGGAGAGCCAGTGCCAGTCACAGTAGACAATTTTGAGCTAGATGGACCAAGGATCTGACTAAACAGAAAACAATTTCAAATATTCACAATGATGTGGACTTTTAGATTCCACAGAACGATGTCATGCTTATGTTTTTTTTAAATCTCGTCAATCAAACACATGTCTAAGGATGAACTACACCTTGGATTAAGAAGAGCAGACAACCACAGAAGAAACTGGCTTTCTTTTTGCATGCAACAAGAATTTTATTTTGAAGGAGAGATGGGGCACAGTTCCACAATTTGTCACTCCACCTTGCACAGAATTGTAGCACCAGACATGTGTCTTAATTAATCACATACAATTGGAGAGTTCAACCAAAACCTAAAGTATCATGTTGCGACACAAAGGCCCAGAAGATAACATAAGAAAAGCCCTGCTGGATCAGGCCCAAGAAGGCCCATCTAGTCCAGCATCCTGTTTCACACGGTGGCCCAACAGATGCCCCTAAGAAGCCCACAGGCAAGAGCTGAGGGCATGCCCTTCCTCCTGCTGTTACTCCCCTGCAACTGGTACTCAGTGGCATCCTGCCTCTTGAGGCTGGAAGTGGCCTATAGCCCTCCGACTAGTAGCCATTTATAGACCTTTCCTCCATAAAGTTATCCAAACCCTTCTTCAAGCCATCCAGGTTGTTTGCTGTCACCACATCTTGTGGCAGAGAATTCCACAAGTGGATTGTACGTTGTGTGAAAAAGTACCTCCATTTGCTGGTCCTAAATTTCCTGGCAATCAGTTTCATGGGATGAGCCCTGGTTCTAGTGTTATGTGAGAGGGAGAAGAATTTCTCTCGATCCACTTTCTCCACACCATGCATGATTTGATAGACCTCTATCATGTCTCCCCACAGTCATCTTTTTCCTGAACTAAATAACCCCAGATGTTGTAGCCTTGCCTCATCAGGAAGGTTCTCTAGGCACCTGATCATTTTGGTTGCCCTCTTCTGCACCTTCTCCAGTTCTACAATGTCCTTCTTTAGATGTGGTGACCAGAATTGTACACAGTACTCCAAGTGTGGCTGCACCAGCTTCCTCAATGGCATGAGAAGATTGTTTTGCATGAACCCTGAGTAATGCAAACATCCTTTTGTAGCTAATGGCATAGAATGATAAATTTCATGCTGTTCTGTGGAACTTTGGGGTCCCTCACATTCAGCAGGATTTCCTTAGTAAGAAGGTGAGATGTCAGCTCTAAATGTCAGCCCATAAACATGCATCTTTCTTTGCAACTTGCAGCCACAAAGGAGCATGGGGTGGATTCTCCAATCTCAGCTCCAGTGAGACAGCAAGTGAGACCCAACTCACCTCATCCATGCCCAGCACAAACCAAAAGTGTATCCTAGGAAAATCAACCTTGCCAGCGCTCAACACAAATGCTAACCTTGGTGGATCCCAACACAAAAGAAATGTGTGTCCTCAAAAAACTAACCTTGCCTGTGCTCAACACAAATGTGTGTCTCAGAGAAGCTAATTTTGCCAGGGCCCAAAACAAATGAACTGTGTATCCCGAAAAAATTAACCTAGTTCCCAATACTTATGAAATGTGCATTGCAGAAAAGCTAAACTTGCCAGTGTCCATTGCTGAACCAAGTTAGGGATGTGCAAAAAAAATTGACCAAATTGATTCGAGTTCAAATCAAATCAGAATCAATTTGATACAAATCTGCTTGCACAAAATGGGATTCGTTGAAAGCGATTCGAATTCAGGCAAATTTGAATCGAATTCAAGCAAATTCGATTCGCATTCCGGTGAGTTCAAATCAATTTGAACGAATCCCATTCTGTGCAAGCAGATTTGACTCAAATAAATTCAAATCTGATTCAAATTCCAGTAATCCATGGAAAATGTAGTTCCTGAACATATGTGAAAAGGGAGGATGTTTGAAAAAGCACAGGCCTGTAAGGTAAGGCTCACTCTGACTATTTTCTAGAAGCCATTTCTACAAATTCAGTGGATATACGATTTTGATTTCTGATTCTGGACTCTTCCATGACACACATTCTATGGATTGTGGATTGTGGGCTTAGAACTGCTGGCAGGGATTACATCTGCTCCTGCTCCTTTCCTGAGATTGTTGAGAATTGACGTTTGTGGGGCTGAACTGAGACGCTCTGTCAGCAGGGAAAGACTTTTGTTGAGCACAGATGACCTCTTCAAGGGATGGAGTTGGTTCACTAGAACCGGAAGCTACGTCCACAGGGAAAGACTTTTGTTTACCACCCGGGACTTCCTGAAAGAATGGATTCGGTACGTCAGAATCAGAAGCGATGTCAGCAGGGAGAGATATCGGTGCGCCACAGCTGACCTCTTCATGGGATGGAGGTGGGACGCAAGCATTGCATTGCTCAATGTTAAGTGGTTGGTTGGGACAGTACATTGCTGGTCCTGGAATGCTCAGGACAAAAGGTGGTGGTTGGATTGTAATGGTTGTGGGAGGGCAGCAGGCGTAGCACTGATTCTGTCCGGAAGACATCTTTGCTGAAGCGGTGTATGGATCTGAAAGCAGACACCAAGGAAGTGGTGTGTCAATACAACATAAATCCTGCAGTGCTCAGATTTGACGACAGAGAAGCTAACTCAGAACTTAACAGCGGTCTGGTACCAGGTGGCCACAAAATGGGAGTTGACCAGGCAGCATCGAAGTCAGGGCTGCACAACTTTGGACTTCGAGTTGCTACTGGATTACAGCTCCCATCATGCCCAGGGACTGTGGTCATTCATCAGGGATGATGGGAGTTGTAATCCAACATCTGCAGCAACACCGAAGTAACGCAGCCCTCATCTAGAACATTGAGAGAACAAGAAGGAGGGCTAGTGGTAGCCAGCATGAATTGTCCCCTTTTCCAAGCAGGGCCTACCCTGGTTTTCATTTGGATGAGAGACTAGAAGTGTGAGCACTGGAAGAGAGTCCCCTTAGGGGATGGAGCCACTCTGGGAAGAGCATCTAGGTTCCAAGTTCCCTCCCTGGCAGCATCTCCAAATAGGGCTGAGAGAGACTCCTGCCTGCCCTGCAACCTTGGAGAAGATGCTCCCAGTCTGGGCAAGCAATACTGAGCTAGATGGACCAATGGTCTCTCTCGCTATAAGCCAGCTTCTTATGTTCCTAAGAAAGAACATTAAATACTTCTGATATGCAGCCAAATATGTTTTTTTGGAGGTCCCAGAGACCCGATGAGGCCACCTAATGGCACAGCATGGAAATGACTTGATTAGCAAGCCAGAGGTTGCCGGTTCAAATCCCCGCTGGTATGTTTCCCAGACTATGGGAAACACCTATATCGGCAGCAGAGATATAGGAAGATGCTGAAAGGCATCATCTCATACTGTGCGGGAGGAGGCCATGGTCAACCCCTCCTGTATTCTACCAAGGACAACCACAGGGCTCTGGTCGCCAGGAGTCGACACCGACTCAACAGCACACTTTACCTTTCAAGTCCCGACAGATGTCACAAATCAAAATCCACTTCTTCCCCTTCGCAATTACTTGAACAAATTATCATGGATTCCTCTCCACTGCCTACCCAGAATGCCTTCTGTCTCTAGACTGCGAGTCTGCAGTAACCGTCCATGTACCTGAGATGACCTTCACACAGCATCTTCACTGAACATTCTATGACTGAACCTTCCCCCTTCACTTCTCCAATGCCACCTAAGCCGCTTGGGAGGTGGGGGATACAGTCAAAAGGACGTTTAGAAGAATTTTTAATGTACACTAACGAGAGAGAGAAATGGCTAAAACTGAGTTTTACCTCGTCCTCTGGCAACCAGCACAGAGAGTCGCTGTTTTGCTGAGATATTTCGTTTCTGGCTGGCTTAAACTAACAAACTGTACAGAAAAGAATGCCGAGATGGCAATTAGGGTACAAATTGCCAAGACGATGCAGACAATCAAGTTACAACATTTCTCAACAACACTTACCGGCTTCTGCAATGAAAATAATTCAATGGTTGTGTCTCAGCTTTTGGTCTCTCTCTCTCTCTCTCTCTCTCTCTCTCTCTCTCTCTCTCTCTCTCTCAATCTCTTTGTCCCGGGTTTTTATACTGTTCCATCCATCCACCTGAGACAATGATGCATTTTCTTTTTGTAAGGTTCTAATTAACGGCCGGCAAAAATGTTGTCCTCACCTAACACCCAATTGGTTTCCAAGCATGATTTCATTGTTAGTAACTCCACATCCTTTCTGACGGGGTCCTTCCTAGGCAAATTCTGAGGATGGAAGTGTTTTAAAAGCAATTCAAATTGGGGTGAAGCTTCTGGTCCAGTTATTGTTTGGAATATTGGGGGCAGGATCCTTCTGGCAGTGGTGCCAGGATTCTGGAATTCATACTCTCATGTTATTTTGGCAACATATGGGAAACCTAAGAACATAACCTAGTCTATGTACAGGGATTGTCTTTTCTGCCTGGAGGTATCATATAGACATCAAGACTAGAAGACACTGATGCTTGTAGAAGCCCCTTTTAAAGTTATCTAAACTGGTGGCCATAGTCACATCTTGGGGCAGTGGGTTCCGCAGATTGGAACTGATATCCATGAGGACTTGATTTTACTCCTAAGCCACCTAATGGCGCAGCGGGGAAGTAACTTGCCTAGGGAGCAAGAGGTTGCTGGTTTGAAATCCCCATTGGTATGTTTCCCAGACTATGGGAAATACCTATATTGGGCAGGAGCAATATAGGAAGATGCTGAAAGGCATCAACTCATACTGTGTGGGAGATGGCCATGGTAAACCATATTTTACCAAAGAAACCCACATGGCTCTGTGGTCTCCAGGAGTCGACACCGACGCGACGGCATACACACTTCAAATATTTATATACCGCTTTTCAACCAACATTCTCAATGTGGTTTAAAAAGATAAAATAAATACTGTATATACATCGCATAAATAAATACATAAATAATGAGATGGTTGCCTGTCCCCAGAGGGCTCACAATAATAATAAAAAAGAAACATAAGCCAGCAACAGCCACTGAAGGGATGCTGTGCAAGGGTTGGATACGGCCTGTTGCTCTCCTTCTACTAAATACAAGGGAATCACTGGTTGGAAAGGTGCTTCTTTGCTCAGTAGGCAGGGATCTCATTTGGATTCGGATCTTTCTTCCTGAAAGAATTGTTGTTGTTGTTGTTATCATAATGTTTATAATGCTTTTCATTAAAAAAAAAAACATTTTCAAAGCAGTTAACGTAGAAAAAGGAATGATAAAACAATCCCCCATTGAAAGGGCCTCCCAGTCTAAAAGGATTTGTGGTAGGTACACTTTATTTTTTAATTCTGGAATAAGAAAAAATTACCCCCATTTTCGGGGGTGCAACTGCAAATTATTTCAAGACTGTTTGGATTCGTTCAGGAATCATCTTGAAGGGGAGACCCCATTCATGTTGTATTATAAATAAAACAATGTATAGGAGCTTTCCTTCTACCAAAACAAATGCACACCCCGAGTTTCAGCTGGGCCCTACCCCAAATCACTTGAGCCGTAGGAATTTGCCAAGGGTGGACCCACCTATGGGGTTCGACCATGAGCCATCCAGGAAGAAAAAAGCTACTAACAATGAAATCACTCCCTGAAACAACTTGGGTGTCAACATAAAGAAAAATGTAGTTAGCAATTAATGAGAGCCCTATGAAAATAAAAATGCATCACCATTTGGGGCTGTCTTCAGAAATAGTATAAAAACCCAGAGCAGACAGAGAGAGAACATCAGCTTTCCTCAAGCCGTAGACGCTCCCGTTGAATTTTTTCATTGACGAATCTGGTAAGTGTAACTTATTTTACTGCTGCATAGTGCTGGTAACATTCTCTTTAAACATAATCTTGATTTTCTGGGCACAAGCCTCGAATTAGTTAGTTTGTTGTTTATTAGCAAGTGTAGCAGCTAGTCCATAATTCTCAACATCCAAACTTTACTCTGTCATAGCCTTAAGAAAACTATTAATCCTGTGCAACATTTTGTTGTGTTAGGTGTTGTACAGTCAAGACCCAGTTTCACCCCTGCTAACTGAACAAACAGGCACCTTTTCAAGCAGTGATTCTCTTCTCTTTAGCAGGGGGAGAGCAACTGATCCTATCCATCCCCAACACAGCAACCCTCTAGTGGCTGTTGCTGGTGTCTACCTGCTGTTTCTTTTTAGATGGTGAGCCCTTTGGGGAGAGGGAACCATTTTATATCATCATCATCATCATCATCATCATCATCATCATCATCATCCTGTCCCCAAAGAGCTCACAATCTAGAAAAAGAAACCTAAGATACACCAGCAACAGCCACTGGAGACATGCTGTTCTGGGGCTAGATTGGGCCAGTTGCTCTCCCCCTGCTCAATACAAGGGAATCATCACTAAAAAGAAGCCTGTTTGCTCAGTTAGCAGTTAGAGAAATCACAAGTTACAATAGAAAAGAGAAAATATACAACACAAAATATCTGGAAACTTTTTGAAATCATTTTTTGTTTACATCTGCTTCCCTCCCTTCTGTCCTCCTTTAGACCCACACCCCCGCCTTCAGCAAAGATGTCTTGTGAATTTAACCCCTGCTATGCCACCTGTCCCGCCACGATGGTGACCGTTCAACCACCGCCCTTTGTCCTGAGCATTCCCGGGCCGTCCATCTTCTGCCCGGACCAACCGCTCTGCATCGAGCAATGCAACCCATGCGTCCAGACCCAATACCTCGAGGGGCCCAGCCGCGGAAGCCCGAAGGCTTTCTCCGGTTTCACCACCACCAGCGTCTACTCTCAAAAGTCGCAGCAACGATCCGCGAGCGGATGCCGGCGGTGCTGAACCCCGCAGTAAACAATCCACAGCAGGCGTGCAAATCGGGATGTGGAGAGGAATCAGCCCAGATGTTCGATCCACCGCAATGGTAGACATTTGCTTCGAGAAGGATCCTCCAACGTGTATAACCCTTGTGTCTTTAGGCGCTTCCTGCCTTTAGGGAATCCTTTCCCCAGATGACAAGGAGTGGTTGAATATCTGCCATGGATATGGGTTGACCCCTTGGCTTTTCTCGCTCCTACCACACCTGTTGAATTCTCCGCTCTGCATGATTTTGCACTTCCCTTGAGCACCCTTGAGATGTCAACCTGTGGAAACGCGCATGGCTTCTCTTTCCAAATAAAATATCTTCTGCATTCAACCCATGTTTCTTCTCATTCTCATTTCCTCATGTTCCGAGATGGGATCTCGCTGAACAGAAACTGAGAGGGCTGGAAGTCAGGGCTGGAAGAATGTGTTGGCTCACTTTGATGAAAGCTTGTGATGTGGTTGCATATTTGATCACACCAGGATTGTGTGTGTGTGTGTGTGTGTGTGTGTTGCTTTGCTCCTGGGAATGTGTCCTCCTGCAGATTGGTAAGGCAGCACATTTGATTGATTGATTGATTGATTGATTGATTGATTGAATGAATTGATATACCGCCTAGTATAGAAATCTCTATATTAGAATTTTGATTCAAAGGTATGTAGAAGGATTAAGTCCAGGTTGGAAAACAGGGGTGAATCCAAAGGGTGGAGGCCCCCCCCCCAAAAAAAAACCACCCAGGAGACTAGAACTTTCCAGCAATGGGTCAGACAATGCAGTCATATTGCCTGGCACTAGTTTCAAAGGCCTCCGCTGTTTAAAGAAGTCTCTGTTGTATTTTTGGAATACATTTGAATAAACCGGAGATCACTGTTTTAAAGCTTGTAAAGTTTGTACACCGCCTAGAGATTTGTGTAAAGTAAAGTGTACCGTCAAGTCAATTTTGTCTCCTGGTGCCCACAGAGCCCTGTGGTTTTATTTGGTAGGATACAGGAGGGGTTGACCAATGCCATCTCCAGCACAGTATGAGATAATGCCTTTCAGCCTCTTCCCATATCGCGCTGCTGCCCGATACAGTACCAGCGGGGATTCAAACTGGCAACCTTCTGCTTGTTAGTCAAGCATTTCCCCGCTGCGCCACTTAAGGTGGCAAGGGATTTATATATCAACAGTCGGTATAAAAATACGATAGATAAATAAATAATAAAACAAACAACAACAGCAAAATCTACATACATATCTACTACATGCATTTTCAACAAAAGTTTCCAAACCGGTTTACATAGATAAATAAATAAATACATGGATAAATGGATAAATAAATAAATAATGGCTCCCTGTCCCCAAAGGGCTCACAGTCTAAAAAGAACCATAAGAGAGACACCAGCAACAGCCACTGCAGGAATGCTGTGCTGGGGACGGATAGGGCCAGTGGCTCTCCCCCCGCTAAAGAAAGAGAATCACCACTTTTAAAAAGGTGCCTCTTTGCTGAGTTAACAGGAGTTAACCCACTCCTACCCAGGGATCTCTGGTCATGTGAACAGCTTCAATGTCTAGCAGAATCCTGGCACCCCAATAGTGCCCTCTGCCACCCCTTTTCGCCCCTAAACTAATTGTTCTATAGTCGCCCTTGTGGGTAAGCTTTACAAGGTCCTTGTAATCCTGTAAGGATTACTGAGAAGCACTTTAAACATTGCAAAGGGGTGGCACAGCGGGGAAAGGCTTGACTAACAAGCAGAAGGTTGCTGGTTCGAATCCCCGCTGGTACTATATCAGGCAGCAGCGATCTAGGAAGATGCTGAAAGGCATCATTTCATACTGTGTGGGAGGAGGCAATGGTCAACCCCTCCTGTATTCTACCAAAGAAAGCCACAGGACTCTGTGGGCGCCAGGAGTCGAAATTGACTTGACGGCGCACTTTACCTTTAATCAAATGCAAAACTTTAAAAAGAAGCATTTTGGAAGCAGACCGAGCCCAAAAGTGGAGTGTAAGGAATTAGCCACTAGGGGGCAGCACTTTGTAAGGAAGTGGGGACTGGATTGTACTTCCTGTACAATAATATCATCAGGTTTATGTGCTTTCTGTCCAGGAACCCCAGGAAAAGTTCTACTGCGTTGGGTTGGGGTTGATTCATAGGAGGAGAGCGGGGCCGAATCCATCCCCCATGTCTCATTCAGATCACATAAAACGATTCCTCAAGAGCATCCATATTTCTGGCCAACAGCCGAGTTCTACACTCAGCATGACTAGCGCTATAAACCATTAAGTTAAATTAGCAAGCATGCTTGCCAAAGTTACAAATCACTCTGGTCTGAAAAAGGAAAGAAAGGGGGAGGTTGAGCCGTCTTTGTGACATCGCAAGATTTATTACAAGCTTTATTACTAAGCAACCATAACAAAAGCTTGGAATGTGTTTGGGGGACTTCCCTACCTTTCTCCGCCCCTGCAAATAGCTATTTTTTCCTTATGTGAAGAAAGAGATGAGGTAATTGTCCCGCTCATTTATAACGCCTCTGTTTCGCCTCACCCTGCAGTCTATACCATCTTATTTAATTTACTCTTTATTTACATTAGTTACATGGTTCTATTTATACTCACAACCACCCTATGAGGTAGGTTTGGCTACCCCCCCAAAAAAATTACCCAATAAGCTTCAAGGCTGAATGGAGATTTGAACTCAGGCCAATCAAGCAATCAGCTTGGGCCAATCAATCTTGGGCCAATCAATCAATCAACCTTTATCACCTCCCACTTCTCCAGGTTTCTCCAGGTTTTCCTCACTTGCATCAGTGATGCCTTCTTGCTTTCCTTGTGAAATCCGTAGGCTGTGCCGGGCGCCACTCTTCTCTCTCATCTCAGAGCTATCTAGACCTTCTATGGAAGCTTCTTGGTTGTGGCTGGTGCAGAGAGTTCTGTGCTGGTCTCTGGCCATGATCTGTTCCCCCTCCTTGTTAAGAACATTAGACGCATCCTGCTTGATGAGCTCCATCAGGTTCTGTTTCCACAAAACCTAGGAGAGCTGGTCTTGTGGTAGCAAGCATGACTTGTCCCCTTAGCTAAGCAAGGTCTACCCTGGTTGCATATGAATGGAAGACTAGAAGTGTGAGCACTGGAAGATATTCCACTAAGGGGATGGAGCTGCTCTGGGAAGAGCATCTAGGTTCTAGACCATTGGTCTATCTAGCTCAGAATTGCATTCACAGACTGGTAGCAGCTTCTCCAAGGTTGGAGGCAGGAGTCTGAGATGCTGCCAGGGAGGGGACTTGGAACCTTCTGCATGCAAGCGCTCTTCCCAGAGTAGCCTCATCCCCTAAGGGGAAAATCTTACAGTGCTCAGAAGTTATCTCCCATCCAAATGCAACCAAATGGTAGCAAGCATGACTTGTCCCCTTAGCTAAGCAGGGTCTGCCCTGGTTGCATATGAATGGGAGACTTGATGTGTGAGCACTGCAAGATATTCCCCTCAGGGGATGAAGCCGCTCTGGGAAGAGCAGAAGTTTTCAAGTTTCCTCCCTGGCAGCATCTCCAAGATACGGCTGAGAGAGATTCCTGCCTGCAACTTTGGAGAAGCCGCTGCCAGTCTGTGAAGACAATCCTGAGCTAGATCGACCTGACTCAGGATATGGCAGCTTCCTATGTTCCTACATTCCTAAAGGGGACGATTCAATGCTTGCTTCCACAAGACCACCTCTCCTAGGTTCTGTGGAAACAGAGACTAATGGATCTCATCCAACAGCATCCATCTGATGTTCTTAACAAGGAGGGGAAACAGATCATGGCCAGAGACCAACACAGAACTCTCTGCACCAGCCACCACCAAGAAGCTTCCATAGAAGGTCTAGATAGCTCTGAGATGAGAGACAAGAGTGGCGCCCGGCACAGCCTACAGATTTCACAAGGAAAGCAAGAAGGCATCACCGATGCAAGTGAGGAAAACCTGGATAAACCTGGAGAAGTGGGAGGTGATAAAGCACGGCTCACCCAACAAAGGCACCAGGCTGCTTACAGAGGCTGAAAGGGAGCAATGAGTCAGGAGCTGGGCGTCAACCACCGATACTATGCAAGAGGAGAAGATGGTGCTCCTGATATGGCATCTGAGTCAAGTCAAGTCTGATGGAAAGAGGAGAACTGGGCAGATAGAGGCCCCAGTGGTCCCTTCCAAGGCAGCGAGGTGTATCTGGGCTGCTCCTTTAAATAAAGAATTAAATTAAATTAAATTAAATTAAATTAAATTAAATTAAAACAAAACAAAACTCTTACTCTTCCCCTATCCAACCCCAGCACAGCATCCCTTCAGTGGCTGTTGTTAGTATCTACCTTGTGTTTCTTTGTAGACCTGGAACCCTTTGCGGACAGGGAGCCATCTTTATTTCTTTAAAGATCTATATTTGTCTCTGTAAACCATTTTGAGAATTTTCCTTGGAAGATGGTATACAAATATTTGTCGTCAAATGGGGGGAGTTGTAGTCTAGCAAGTTGGTTTATTGTCGTAACCACTGGTCATACCATAACAGAAAACATAAACATAACAGGAAAAGGAAAGACACTCTTAATAACATACAAATAAATAATAATAACCTGAAAAACAGGTAGACCTTGTTATTTGCGGGGGTTCCGTTCTCTGGAATTACAGTGGATCGTGAAGCCGTGAATACTGGGTCATTGAAGTCAATGTGATTGTGGGGGTTAGGTTGCTGGAAGCCCAAGAATCTTCCAGAAAATGGCGACAAATGGGCAAAAACCCAGACAAAAACCACAAAGTAGTGTCCTACCATATTCCATGGGCCTCCAACAATCCAGCAATACCCCAACACCACCACCACCACAGAAGTCCGATTTTTGCCTAGGTTGGGTGTCAATTCCTGGACTGTGGAGCTGTGAAACCTTCGATGGTGGATCTACGGGTAATGAGGTTCTTCTGTACCTGTCGACGGATGCATCAATATAGGTAGTACAGAAGATGAGACTGGACCTAAAGCTACAATTTAGAAGAAGGTTTAACACACATAAATTTCTTTCTAAGTTTAAAAGACAATAACGCAAAAAGAGCAATTTGGTAGTTAACATATGGAATTGCATCCATAAGAATAGCAATAGCAATAGCACTTACATTTATATACTGCTCTATAGCTGGAAGCTCTCTAAGCGGTTTACAATGATTTAGCATATTGCCCCCAACATTCTGGGTACTCATTTTACCGACCTCGGAAGGATGGAAGGCTGAGTCAACCTTGAGCCCCTGGTCAGGATCGAACTTGCAACCTTCTGGTTACCGGGCGGCAGTTTTACCACTGCGCCACCAGGGGCTCAAGAAGAGATGTTGTCTAGCCTCAGCCCTCCTGCTGCTTGTGGACTACAGATCCCATCACCCCCAGCCACAGTGGACAGTCATAGGAACATAAGCATAGCCCTGCTAGATCAGGCCCAAGGCCTATCTAGTCCAGCATCCTGTTTCACACAGTGGCCCACCAGATGCCTCTGGAAGCCACAGGCAGAATTAAGGGCATGCCCTCTCTCCTGCTGTTACTCCCCTGCAACTGGTACTAAGAGGCATCCCGCCTTTGAGGCTGGAGGTGGCCTATAGCCCTCCGACTAGTAGATAGACCTCTCCTCCATGAAGTCATCCAAACCCCTCTGGAAGCCATCCAGGTTGTTAGGCTGTCACCACATCTTGTGGCAGAGAATCCCACAAGTGGATGATGCGTTGTGTGAAAAAGTACTTCCGTTTGCGGATCCTGAATTTCCTGGCAATCAATTTCATGGGATGAGCCCTGGTTCTAGTGTTCTGTGAGAGGGAAAAGAATTTCTCTCTCTCCACTTTCTCCACACCATGCATGATTTTGTAGTCCTTTATCATGTCTCCCCACAGTCATCTTTTTTCTAAACTAAATAGCCCCAAGGGTTGTATCCTTGCCTCATCAGGAAGGTGCTCTAGGCCCCTGATCATCTTGGTTGCCCTCTTCTGCACCTTCTCCAGCTCTACAACGTCCTTCTTTAGATGTGGTGACCAGCATTGTACAAGTTGTAGTCTAGCTACAGCCAAAGGGTTGAAGTTGTACACCCCTGGACGAGAGAGTGTCCCAAATGGGCATCTGCACTCGACTATGTGGTTACGACATCACAATTCTTCCGGGAAATGAAACAATGGTGATAGATGCCTGCAATAAAGCAGCAAATTGAAGGGCATTAAAAGTTGTGGTAAGGCTAATTAAAATATGCATCTTCATGTGGTTAAAGAAATGTCCTGCAGGCTTTTTTGCTAGGAGTTCAACTTCTCTCTTAATTTGTTCTATGTACGGCTTTTATGGTCTGTAATTTGAATGCTATTTTTTTCCTGCATGGAGATAATCATGACCACTGTGTTTTCACTCCCCTTAAAAACCATTGCATGTCCTTTGCTGGCATATTTCTTCCACATGATAGAATTCTAACTTGGTTTTTAAGATAGAATTCCCAATCATTTCCTGACCCCTTTTCCTGGTAAATCACTATTTTGGCCCTATGTTGACCTTCAAAGGTTGTTAGAGTGGGGAGGTTCATGTGACCACTGGAATGTCCAGTTCCCAGGAAGCTCTGGTAGGCGTGTTCTCTTATACCCACCAAAGTCCAGTTCCTAATCTTGACTTCCATCCGACATTCATCCAACATCGATAACCAACATTTGAAGTTGGGTGAAGAATCTCAGGTGAACCATGTTGGTGGACCTGCTCAGGAAATGGCTGGTTTGGATGACGTGTCCATCAGGAAATTAGAACATTCACTGGATCAGCCTTGTCATCCCAGAACTGGCCTTCTCAGTGGTCATGTGAAGCAGCCCACTGAATAGCTGATGGTGAGCCTGTCCTCATGACCGTATCGGGGTGGGCCGGGGGGGAGGAAGGCATGCTTCTACTTCATGTCCTCCAGATGACCAGACCTCATTTGGACTCTGCAACTCACACACCCACACGGATGGGGCCGTGACAATCTCCATTGCTGATATTGGGATCGGATGCCTCCAGCTCGTGCATTGCACAAGCAGTGGAGAGGCAGCTGTCAATACTGGAGCAGCTCCACTCTGCCTGGCCCCACAAGCCACAGGGCTCTATGATAAACATGGCCGCCGGCTGCCTGGGAATAGTTTGAAATGGTCTGGCAGCACAGACAACCAAAAGAAAAGGTAGGACAGACTCTGTTTTTGTCCTACCTCACTTTTAACCTGGGTAGCAGATCTGGGCTACCCAGAGAGAAAAGGTTGAGAGTACCGGTTCGGTGTTCCGCTTCAGGGGTCATTTCAATTCCCGACCGAACTATAGAAAACTGAGTAGGGAATGAATGTTGTAGCCAAAATGGAAACGTAGCAGCTATAATTTGCAGCTCAGCATTCAGACCCTCCATAGAATAGAGGACACTTTCCCAATCTGTAGGTGTGCCTTCCTAAGGTGTTTCACTCTGCAATTATGATAGGCAGGCTTCTTTCCCCAAGTGCAGCAGACAGACATCCTCATAAGCTATCGGAAATTATGTATCTATATATTGGTATCTTATTACTAGCAGGTGGATAATTATCTCAGGGTATGACTACGCCTTCCACATAAACAGCAATCTGATAAGAGAGGATTTGTTTTTCCCCCAAGTTACTTGTCCTCATGTTTACTTGAGTGGTTCTGTGCAAACATAGTAACAGCTGTTTGGGAAAGAGATTACGAACTTCTTAGACAGGGGAACAAAGCTGGTCATAGCCTGTAAATTCTGCAGTCGGTTTTGTGAAGTGTCTCACTTCTAGGTGGATTTTTGTCTCCCTTGTGTCAGGAGAATGTAGGAAAGAGGGCACAAACAACTATTCCATGAGAACGCCTTAGGCATGGGTTTGATTTATGGTGAAGCTAGACAATAAGCAATCCTTGCATGATGGATTTGAACCACCTGAAACTGCAGGGAGGGGTTTGTTTACTGTGAAGTCAGACAATCAGCACTTCTCGTCTGGTGGGTTGTACCACTTCAAACTGCTGGCAGGGGGTTGATTTACCAAAAAGCTAGACAATTAGCAAGCCTCGCCTGGTGGGTTGTACCACTTCAAACTGCAGGTAGGGGTTTGATTTACAGCGAAGCTAGGAAATGCGTGACTAACAAGCAGAAGGTTGCCGGTTCGAATCCCCACTGGTACTATATCGGGCAGCAGCAATACAGGAAGATGCTGAAAGGCATCATCTCATACTGCACAGGAAGAAGCAATGGCAAACCCCTCCTGTATTCTACCAAAGAAAACCACAGGGCTCTGTGGGCACCAGGAGTCAAAATCAACTTGATGGCACATTTTACCTTAGACAATCAGCAATCCTTGCCTGGTGGGTTGTACCACTTCAAACTGCAAGTAGGGGTTTGATTTACCATAATGCTAGACTATCAGCAATCCTTGCCTGGTGGGTTGTACCACTTCAAACTGCAGGTAAAGGTTTGATTTACAGTGCCGCTTGGTGGGCTGTACCACTTCAAACTGCAGGTAGGGGCTCTCTAATGTTTGGATGCACCATCTTTCTGAAAATCCCTGCATATAAACAAACTAGCAAGTCAGGAAATAAAATATTTTATTTCCAAGGGGAAATAAAAGCCAGCATGTCAGGGTTTGAATCTAACCTTAACACAAACATTACAGCTGTGAGGGCAGAGGCCCATAGCCAGAAATTCTGTGGTGAAAGGTCTTAAGGCCTCATGATATGTGTGTGTGTGTGTGTGTGTGTGTGTGTGTGTGTGTGTGTGTGTGTATGTGTGTACGCACACATACGTGAAAAACAGGCAGAACTGAAACCCAGGTAGCTTAAAACTTAATGTCATTGGGTCATATATTAGTAACAAAATTTGATCTTCTTTAAAATGAGTGTCCATCCAATGCACATTAATCACCTAAGTCAGGGTTCCTCAGCCGTTCCTCAGCCGTTCCTCAGGGTTCCTCATCACCTAAATGTGGTTCCTCAGTTGTTGGACTACAAGTACTATCAGCCCCCCAGCCACACAGGCTATTGTGGTGGGGGATGATGGGAGTTGTAGTCCAAAGCCATCCAAGGGCCAGAAGTTGGGAACTCCTGATGTAAATAATTTAGAGAAACCATCCGAGAAAATCCTCTCCTCTGAGAAACTGCAACATTCTCTTTTGAGTGCGACTTTGGGGAAACGTCAGTCCTGACGCAAATTCTCCAGTTCTGCTGGCTCTTCCATGGGCCATTTCTTCTCCAGTCTGGTTGTCTTTTCCCTTATAGCCATGGCTGCTTGACACACCGCAAAATCTACAATAGGGTGTCACTCCTTGAGTGACAATCAACCTGCATTTTTTTTAATGCATCAAGGGTAGCACTCCGTGGTGACATAAGATTTCCAAGCTTGTGGCAGGTAATCATTAACATTTTCATTTCCTAAGCATCCACACATGATCTCTGCAGGCACTTTTACCTTTGATTCCACGCATGGATCAATCACCTGGTTAATTACCCAGGGCGTGCACAGAAGAATGTAACGCCAACTCTTTGCCACTCAGAATCTTGTTGTTTGCTGTGAATGGCATCTTATGTCTCTTTCCAAAGGGGATGCAAGCTTTGCTTTCTGCTTTTCTGGAGCAGGTCATTCCAATATCCGCTTTAAGGAGAGGCAGTGTGGAGCAGTGGTTACTGTCAGGTGCATCTCCACTCATAAACCCTTGGGCCAGCCCCTCTGTGGCATCTAGCCTACTTCACAGGGTTGTTGTCAGGACAAAAAGGGGTCATAGAACCACACATGTATCCTGATCCTCTTGGAGGGATAGAGGGAGTAAAATAAAATTTAAAAAATCCTTGACGTGGCGTGCATGTGAAGGAGGATGGGGCTTGCATTATTCATGATATCTATACAGACATCTCATATATTCCCATGGTTACATTATTGCATTACTTGATCACTTCATCATATTATTTTTATCATATGATCACCTAAGGGGCCTCTATGATGTTAATCAAGAATCCAAAGATGAAGATTTCGGTTTAAGTCTGTATAGAGGCCTATTGGGTCATTTATGCATATTTGGGGCCTTAGTTGGACTGTTTTCTGCCAGGAATTCAGTCTCTCTCTCTCTCTCTCTCTCTGCTCTTAAGAAAGGTGACAGCCCCTAATTCAAATAAATTTTTGCAAATGAAGCAACAGTCAGAAGTTGCTGGTTTGAATCACCACTGCTATGTTTCCCATGGGTATGTTGAATCCCCATCCCCACTGGTATGTTTCCTATGGGAAACACCTATATAGCAGCGATATAGGAAGATGCTGAAAGGCATCATCTCATACTGCGCGGGAGATGGTAATGGTCAACCCCTCCTGTATCCTACCAAATACAACCACAGAGCTCTGTGGTCATCACGACACCGACTCAATGGCACACTTTACCTTTATCCTCTAATTAGAAGTGGCCTATCGAAACTTAACAAGTACCCCCAAACCATCCCCTTGGGTGGCAACGACCTTCCCCTGAGACAAGTCATTAGAAGAGTTTAAGCCATGGATTTGATTTAAGGATTTTTAGGGATTTTGCGGGGGGGACTTTTCCTTTCCTTTTTGAACCCCCCTCCCCTCCTTTTTGGAACTTTCCCTTTTTGGAACTTCCCCCCTCATGTTTGAACTGTCCCACTTCCTGACCTCTCCCCGGTTTAGGCTTCACACTCTAGCTATGGCTTTTGTGATTTTCCTTTTAATTTTTTTTACTGGGTCTCGTGTTTAGGGTTCTTTCCTTTGTGAGGCTGAGACGGATTTGCAGACTGATTCCACGGGAGCTGCCTCATGAATTCTTTAATCTTTCCATAGCCTTTTTAAGATGAGCTCTTCTAACCAATCCTGAATGTAACCCTAATAAAATGTTAACTTGCCTTCTGGAATGTGTGCTTCCTTTTCTGGGCAGTGGGCAAGAAGTTAGTCAGGACCCAATAACCTCATTGCTAACATTTGGCTACTGGGGAATATTAGTAATCAGTCATCCCAACACATGCTCTTTGTCTGATGGCCTCACAGGACATTTCTGGCTCCTTCCATATATGATCTGGATCGTAGCCCATGGCTAGAGTGCCTCGTATCATGTACACTGAGCAGTTCTTCAAAAATCTTAACCGAGGGTCTGTCTGAACACCTGCTTCCTGAGACCATCAACGGCTACTACTCTGGTGGCTATCGGCCACCTCCAGCCTCAGAGGCAAGATAGCAATAGCAATAGCACTTACATTTATATACCGCTTTATAGCTGGAGCTCTCTAAGCGGTTTACAATGATTTTAGCATATTGCCCCCAACATTCTGGGTTCTCATTTTACCGACCTCGGAAGGATGGAAGGCTGAGTCAACCTTGAGCCCCTGGTCAGGATCGAACTAGTAACCTTCTGGTTACAGGGCAGCAGTTTTACCACTGTGCCACCAGGGGCTCTGTGTGCCACCAGATGCCTCTTAAATGCCAGTTGCAGGGGAGCAACAGCAAAAGAGAGGGCATGCCCTCACCTCTTGCCTGTGGGCTTCTCCGGGGCATCTGCTGGGTCACTGTGTGAAACAGGATGCTGGACTGGATGGGTCTTAGGCCTGATCCAGCAGGGCTGTTCTTATGTCCTAATGACATCAATTCAGGTCTACTTTGGAGAGCCTTCACTTCCATATGCCTGGATTGCGGCATTCAAACCAGGTGTTCTAGTACTGGGCAGAATCATTCTCTCACCAAAACAAACAAACAAAGAGAGATATCCCATTAACAACAAGTGGGTCTGGGTACAGCACTGCATTGCATCACTAATCCAACCAGTTGCACTGCTACTTGCTCAGGGAGTGACCCACAAAGTCAACCTTCTTCTTGGGAGGTCCTCTGAGCAGGAATAATGGAGTTGGCTTTCATTTCATTCCAAAATAGAGACAATAGATTGTGGGGTAGCTAGAAATCTACATTTGTGATCTGAAATACAGCCCCAAAAATGCCTCCATGGAGGTGGAACCAATGCTGTCTTTGGGTAGTTGAGATTTACCGATCAAGCTCAATCAATCGATCAGTCAATCAGAATGTGATGCATTGGGTTTTGATGGAAACTTAAAGAGAATCAGGCTACAGAACGTTCTGGAGGAAGGATCTTGGCTGATTGGAAGAGCATTTGCTTTGCACACAGAAGGGTCACCATCGCCATCAGAAGGTCCATCTCCACAGAAGGTCCACCATCTCCAGGTGGGGCTGGGAAACAGACACTGCCAGTGTGAGTAGACTAGGCCTGCTCAACCTAGGCCCCCCCAGCAGTCTTTGAACTACATCTCCCATAATCCCCAGCCACAGTGGCCAATAGCCAGGGATTATTATTATTATTTAATTGTTAAATTTATTTACCACCTTTCATTAAAACAATCCCAAGGTGGTTCACACAAAAATGAAAAACAAGACTATAAAAATGACACTATATTAAAATTTTAAGCTAAAATATAAAACAAATCTGACTAAAAAGATTTAAAATACAAGCATAAAAACTGTACAAAATCCAAGGAGGCAGCAGTGGAGACAATCATATAAAAGCCTGGTAAAAAGCCAAGATTTCACACACTTTCTAAAAACTGTGATGGAGACCGAGGAGCGGAAAAAACTTTTCTTCGCCACCCCCACCGCCATGGAGTAGTCCCTAAAATGGGCTCTATCCCATGTTCGGTCGGATTCATCACGACGCTTCCTCCAGCATCGTCCCAGCCATCGCTCGAGTTGTTTCATCGCCCTAAACTCTGAAGAAAACCAAGGAGTTGAACGGGCTCCACCAAGCCAGAGAGGGCATTTAGGAGCAACCGTGGTAACAGCCTGGGCCATCTCTCCATTCCAGAGATTCACCAGGGCCTCGACAGGGTCACCAGCTCTGAACACTGGAAACTCCCAGAGGGCCATCTGGAAACCGAGCATATCCATAAGCCTCCAGGGGTGGACCATTCCAATCGGTCCACCACCCTTGCAGAGGGCAGACGGAGCAGTCAAACTAAACCCCACCAGAAGATGATCTGTCCATGACAAGGGAGTTATCTCAAACGCCCCCCACCTCCAGATCATTTATTCCCCAGTCGGCAAAAACCAGATCCAGAGTATGTCCTGCCATGTGGGTAGGGCCCAAGACCAGCTGAGACAGGCACGTGGTTGCCATGGAGGCCATGAAATCCATAGCTACTGGGGGGCCTCAGTGTGGACATTGAAATCCTCCAAGACAATAAGTTTGGGGGGACCCAAGGCCACCTCCGAGACCACCCTTGCCAGCTCAGGTAGGGAGACTGAAGTGCAGTGGGATGGTTGGTACACCAACAGAATCCCCAGCCTATCTCGGATGCCCACTCTCAAGGACAGACACTCGGAATTCTGAGATTGCCTGACCGGGGACCTGGAAATGGGAAAGATCTCTCGATAGATGACTGCAACGCCCCTTCCCCAACCCTCCAGGCGGGGCGGCTGCATGATCAGGAAACCTGGAGGACAGAGCTGAGAGAGACCAACCCCACCCAGCTCATCCAACCAGGTCTCCGTCACACAGACCAGGTCAGCATGCTCATTCACAATCAAATCATGGACGAGAGATATTAGAGCGTTGACTGGCCTGGCATTGAACAGCAGCACCCTAATCCTTGAGGGAGTATTCTCAGAGCTCCCTGGGGCCACAAGGTTGGGAGAAGAGCTGGGGAAAGGAACAGGCTTCAATTGCCTGGACCGCCCCCCCCCCCCGTAACGGCCAGCTCAACTCCCACCACCACACCTCCCTCTGCCCGCTACCTGTAATATTGCTGCCCCAGACCATCCTCACGTTCCTGCTCTCCCAGACACAGCCCCTCAGCCCGACCAACCAACCAACCACAGCTCTGTTTGATAAAAACCAGGTCCAGAACCTATTCAGTTAAACTCCCGTGATGGCTTCTTGATGGAAAAACAGAAGGAAGGTCTTCTGAGGCCCCAGCCAGCTCGCCCCATGGCTGAGAGCCACAGGGATGATATCCCTTGTGCTCTTGCCAAGAGGCTCACACCCTTGGCCCAGCCTGCTCTTTGTAGCAGGAGCAGCAGCAGCCCCACAGATGACACATCTGGAGCAAGGTGGGGCAGAGGCAAACACCAGAGTCAGCTCCCCGCCCAAGCTGTTCTCTCTTCCTTCCCCCATAATTCCCAATCTGCAGAAGGGCCAAAGTTGAGCAGCCCTGGAATTGACAATTCTGGAGCGGTCTTCTGACTTGGTATAAAGCAGATTCCTATACAACCTCTGGAGCTGGTTGAACATCACTAGGTTAGCAGCAAATAATCCAGCACATTTGCAAGGAGACGGAGCTGTATCTGAGTGGCAGATCATCTGCTTTGCCTGCTGAAGGTCCCAGGTTCAATCCCTGGCAGCATCTTCAAGTAGGGCTGGGAAAGACTCCTGGCCTGAAACCTCGGAGACTACCAATCAGTGTAGAACACAGATTCTCAACGTTGGGTCCCCAGATATTATTACACTTCAACTCCCATAATCCCCAGCCTCCGTGGCCTTTGGTTGGAGATTATGGGAGTTGAAGTCCAATAACATCTGGGGACCCAATGCTGAGAATCCCTGGTGTAGACAATCCTAAGCCAAAAGGGTCAGACTTGGAATAAACCAGCTTCTTATGTTCCTGATGGCACCAGTCATCCAATAAATGGTCCCTTGTAAAATACAGTGATGGCCACTAGTTTTGATGGCTTCTGTTGGGGATACAATCAAGGAGGGAAGGTCTATCAAGGGCTTGTAGCCTCAGCAGCTAGATGGAACCCACAAGCAGAGGCAGTGTCCAAATTTATATCAATTGCTGGGGATCAAGAGTAGAAGAGGGCTGTTGCCTTCACGCCCCACTTCGGGGCTTCCTGACGGCATCTGATTGAGTACTATGGGAAACAGGATGTTGGACTAGATCAGGGGCTGCCACTCAGCTTCTTCCCTCCAGCTGTTTTTGGACTACTACTACTCCCATAATCCCCAGTCACAGTGGCAATAGTCAGGCCAACATCTTCAGGAAGGCTGAAGTAGTAGAGATGGACCCTTTAGTCTGATGCAACAGGGCTCTTCTTAATTCCTAGAGATTTCAGACAATGGTGAAGATCAGTGGGTCTCAATGGTGGCGATGGCAACCATAGGAGAGGCAGAAAGGATTGAGGCAGGGAAGAATGTGGTTCGCCATTCCTCCACACACAATGTCAACCCAGTTTTGGGACCGAGGACATCTCAGTTAATCCATCTCAGTTAATCCGTGTAAACATAACCAATCATTCCTAAACCTTCTCTAAGTGATACTGATCTAGTTTGCTTTGTAACTCTGGCAGTGGTAGAGATTTCCTTGGTAACTTGTTTCGCCATGTATCTGGAGCAAAACACCATGTATCTGTCGCCATGTATCTGGAGCAAAACACCATGTATCTGGAGCCATGTATCTGGAGCAAAACACCATGTATCTGGAGCAAAACACCACCAAATTTCAGCTACATCCCCCCACTTTCATTTTAGGATCCCTCCTCTTTTCATGCTCTCAATACTTGGGGGGGGGGGGGGGGAATGACCTATTTGTGATCTTGGGGAGGAGAGCTGGTCTTGTGGCAGCAAGCATGAATTGTTTGTTTGTTTGTTCGATTTCTATACCGCCCTTCCAAAAAATGGCTCAGGGCAGTTTACAAAGAGAAATAATAAATAAATAAGATGGATCCCTGTCCCCAAAGGGCTCACAATCTAAAAAGAAACATAGGATAGACACCAGCAACAGTCACTGGAGGTCCTGTGCTGGGGGTGGATAGGGCCAGTTACTCTCCCCCTGCTAAATAAAGAGAATCACCACATTAAAAAGGTGCCTCTTTGCCAAGTTAGCAGGGGTGTCCCCGTTGTCCCCCAATTTGTCCCCAAATTGTCCCCTTTGCTAAGCAGGGTCCACCATGGTTTGCATTTGGATGGGAAACTACATGTGAGCACTGTAAGATATTCCCCTTAGGGGATGGGGCTGCTCTGCAAAGAGCATTGGCAGGTACCAAGTTCCCTCCCTGGCAGCATCTCCAAGAGAGGGCTGAGAGAGACTCCTGCCTGCCATCTTGGTGAAGCTGCTGCCAGTCTGTGAAGACAATACGGAGCTAGATGGACCAATGGTCTGACTCAGTATTACGCAGCTTCCTATGTTCCTATGACCATTGCATTTGACACATTTGAAAGCTATTTCTGCATTCTTTCCCTGTCTTCTCCTACCCTGGTTGAATCAAAACAAAATCTAGCATTCTTTCTGCCCACATTTTGAACAGCAAACATTGTTTAAAAATAAATAAACGTGAGCCACTAAAACCACAAGAGCTGTGTTGAGTCAAGCGAAAACGACTCACACCCTTTATGAATATTTTTTGTAAGCAGTTGAAATTGCCCCCTGTTTTCAATGATTTCTCTGCCCTACTCACCAAAATTCTCACATTTGTTGTTATTGCCCTCAATTGCCCTCGCTCTCTCCATTGCCCTCACTTGCCCTCACTCTCTCCGTTGCCCTCAGCAACATCATCATATAACCAACTTCCACTATTTAGCAATTGTAGCAAAACACCAGCATAATATCGCTTCGGTTCTTGCTTCTAATACCCCAGCATGTCTATGGTCTTCTTTTTGTCTGATATGCGAACACAGATGGGTCTTTGGTCTAATCCACCATGATGCTTCACATGTTTTTAGTAATTTTATCAGACGTAAACTACTGGATACCTCTCAGTATCCTGGATCCAGGGGTATAGCTATATTTGAGTGAATGGGTTAAAGAACCCGAGCCCCAGCTCCTGAGGGGGCCCCCCAGCTCCACCCCTCTCTATTGTCTTCATCATCTCCCTCTCTCCGAGGGGCCACCAGGAAGAGGGGTGAACACGGGCCACCTCTCCCCTAGCTACGCTCTTGCCCAGATCACCTCCTTCTTTTGCTCTCATTGTCATCTTCTCATAGGAACATAGGAAGCTGCCATATACTGAGTCTGACCCTTGGTCTATCTAGCTCAGTATTGTCTTCACAGACTGGCAGCGGCTTCTCCAAGGTTGCAGACAAGAAGCCCTATTTTGGAGATGCTGCCAGAGAGGGAACTGAAACCTTCTGCTCTTCCCAGAGAGGCTCCATCCCCTGAGGGGGGATATCTTACAGATGGGCCTTTGGCCTGATCCAGTAGGGCTGTTCGTATGGTCCTATGTTCTTATGTTCTTACTTGCGAAGTAGCGGAAATAGAAGCTTGGCCCAAATGTCTCTGTAAAGGGGGCAAAGAAAGGAGTACATACATGTTGTGTGGTCTTGACCTCCCCAGTGTCACAGGGGCCAAGCCTCTCTGCAATTGGGGTCTTTCTGTATTTACCTTTCAACACAGCAGAGGGAAGGGCATGGCAACGGGCAAGGGTATAAGCCTTCAGTGGTCCTTAGCTACCATATTGTGCCAGTTCAAATGGAATTCCCAAGTCTGGATCTATACATCGATTACGCTCCTGATAGTCATGTGGAGGGATGAACATCAATCTTTTTTCTTGAAAATCACCCATTAGAGCTGTCTGGACCCAGCCCTAAGGCATCCATTGGAATGCCAAACGAAAGCAAGATTTTTGCCCGTAGAGTTGTAAAATTAAAACCATCTGTTGGCCCATGATATTGTCTTGAGCTAGAGAGAAACTAATTGTCAATAATCAGGGAGGGGATATTTTCTTTCTTTTTTTGTTAGCCGATTAGTAATCACCAGCTGGGAGGGAAACTATTTACAGATCAAGATATCTCCCACAGGGAAAGAGATTAGGCAATACACCAAGGGTGTCTCACCTCCTCCAGGCTATGGAGATGTCTGTATAAAAAGCTCATCCTTCAGAGACCTTTCAGATCGACAGACACCTCTCTGACAATTGTCCTTTAGAGAACTGGTAAGTTGCAATGGGGTTGTTTGGGAGGGCATCCTAGAGATGTACTCTATGGGTTTCCAAAAGAGGGAACTGTCTTTCCTTAAGGTGGTTCTTTACCAAAAAAAAGGTCTATTTGGCCTTTGAACTCATGGTCAACGGGGTAGGAATGTGTGTCAGCCTGAACCAGGTGCTATTTTGGATCTTCATGCTGGTGGAGTTATGGCTAAGGGGAGAGAAGAGGAAATTTGGGATATTTGGGAATTGGAAATTGCAGGACAAGAAGGGATCCCCAATCAAGGGTGGAAAACAAAAGGGGAATTTAATAGACCAAGTTCAAAGACAGCTAGATTTTCAGTGGTGTCTCCACAAATGTAGGAGACTACCAAAGATGGTCATTAATAGACATCAGAGGGAATGACGTAGTTACAAAGAGATACGTTAAAAGAAGGCACCCTCTAAGGCTGACTATGAATGACAGAGACCCCAAAGAGTTGCATTTGCTACCAGAAGTCATGAGGGAAGTCTGGGAGTAGTGAAACAACTCTTCATGCAGAGAGCATGTCAATCTAGCACATCCCCCAGATTTTGCCTAATGTAACATTTGGAGCTGACTTTGAAGATTCCTGCTTAGGAGAAACACGAGGATGTGCAGAACATTCAAAGAAAGTCATTTGGCTTCTTCTGGAAGTTCTCAGGTGTTTCTCCCTAAGAGGAACCCTGAAATTCGCTTCACATTTTACTTGGTGTGAAATTTTGGGGTTGACCCTAGATCATCAGAAGAAGAAGATGAAGAGGAGAAAAAAAAGAATTTGGATCACTCAGGATGTGGAGAACCCATCTAAGACAATTATCCAGTGTTTCTTCTTAGGAGAAATCCTGGCATTCTCTTTCAAATTTCACTTGGAAGAAATTTAAATTCCAGTGCTAGATCAGACTAGCATGTTTCTCAGATGGGTCCCATCCATCTGTAGAACAAGCCACACTCTTAAAAGATATAGAATTGTGTTCCTTGGTCTTTCTCAGGCCCTCTACATTCATAACAAATAACATCAGATGAGCCTTGCTGTATCAAGACCACGACCTATCTAGTCCAGCAACCTGCTTCTCAATGGGGCCCTCCAGATGCTTCTGGGAAGTTCACCAGCAGAAGTTGAAGGCACGCCCTCTCTCCTGCTATTGCTCCCCTGCACATGGTATTCAGAGGCATCCTGGAGGGAACCTATAGCCATCAAGACTAGTAGATAGCCTTGCCCTCCGTGAATTTGCCTAACTTGAGCCATATTTGGAAGGGCGGTATAGCAATCAAATAAATAATAAAATAATATTAACTAAGCCCCAGTTAAAGCTATCCAAGCTGGTGGCCACCACCTCATCCCATAGCAGAGAATTCCAAGAACTCTGGCATGGCTTCACATCCAGCAAAACTTTGAGATTAATTTGAATCCCACTCTTCTGGTTCCAGATTGCTCTCCAATCCCTCCAAGATGTCCAGCGGTGGATACAACCAGTGCTATGCCAGCTGTCCGGCTTCCACCATGACCATCCAGCCACCCCCCTTCGTCCTGAACATCCCAGGACCTGCCATCTATTGTCCTGACCAGCCGTTCAGGATTGAGCAGTACAACCCATGCGCTAGAGGCTATGGAGGCGGTAGCGCCGCTCTCTACGCTAGCGACGTCGGCTCCAGCTTCTACTCCCGTGCCCTTCCCAGCTCGTACAGCTACAGCACCTACCGGCATTATTAACGGCAAGAAGACAAGGGTGAAGCAAGAAGCCACAACACAGCCCCATCATGGGCATCTCTTCCTGGACTGTTGAGCATACAATCTGGATGCTCAGCCGCCATGCGTGTCTTCCTTCTCTTGCATGTTCATGTAATATCCACTTCCTCTATGCATTATGTCAATGTATGTTGAGTTCTTGTGCATGAAAACATCACTGTAAAGTAGATGTGATCTCCCTCTTTCTAGATGCTTTCATTCCACAACGGTTAGATGCTCCTCCCATTGGGATCTTCCATTTGCTGGGAGCCACTATGTCATTAAATATTTTAATAGGTGGACCAAATGCCATCCATATAGACAGATTTCATCCATCTTGTTGTCATCGCTCCTGTTGTGGGATGTCCTCATGCTTGTCTTGGCCCATATTAAACTGTTAATAACGTTGCATCTTCATGGCGTGTCTGCTTGTTTTAATTGATTACCAGCCAAATGCCCATAGTGGGTGGGGCATGTAACTGAAGGGAGGTAACCTGCCAGGCCTTCGCAAGAAGGGAAGAATACATCTCTGCATGCTCTGGAGACGTAGGGAACATTCTGTGGGGTACCCTGTCGGAGAGGGGGGATAGGCTACCTTTTGTCAGGAATGGACACCAGGCTTGGCAGCTTGCTTATGTGGGAGAGAGACTAGAGGGGCTAAATCTACTCTCTGGTGACCTGCATCATGAAAAATAGAATCTGGCCCCTTATCTATGCATTCCATTTCCCTTGATCACAATGGGTTGTGACGGAATGTTCCCATATTTAATACTGACAACATTTGTAGTGGTGTGCATCCTTCACAACATTCATAGGAAACATAGGAAGCTGCCATATACTGAGTCGGACCATTGGTCCATCTAGCTCAGAATTGTCTACCCAGACTGGCAGCAGCTTCTTCGGGGTTGCAGGCAGGAATCTCTCTCAGCCTTATCTTGGAGATGCTGCCAGGGAGGGAACTTGGAACCTTCTGCACATAAGCATGCAGTTGCTCTTCCCAGAGTGGCCTCATTCCCTAAGGGGAATATCTTACAGTGTTCTCATACAGAGTCTCCCATTCAAATACAAACCAGGGCAGATTCTGCTTAGCAAAGGGAACAATTCATGCTTGTTTCCACAAAACCAGCTCTCCTCCCTTTATAAACATACATGTGCAAACTAGACTACATGACCCCTGATTGGCTGTGATCACCAAGGGGGCTAATGCTGAGATAGGAAAGTGACAATATTTGGTGTGGGAAGGATGTAAAAATTAAAATCAGCCCCCAAATTAAACAGCTGCAGTAACTAAATTGTTAGGAAAATTTCACCTATAATGAAATGTGTAACATAAGAACACAAGAACAGCCCAGCGGATCAGGCCCAGGATCCATCTAGTCTAGAATCCTGTGGTCCACCATATGCCTCTATGAAGCCCACAGGCAAGAGACCTATAGCCACCAGACAAGTCACCCTTGATAGGAGAGGAGAGCTGGTCTTGTGGTAGCAAGCATGACTTGTCCCCTTAGCTAAGCAGGGTCCACCGTGGCTGCATTTGAATGGGAGACTAGAAGTATGAGCACTGGAAGATATTCCTCTCAGGGGATGGAGCCACTCTAGGAAGAGCAGAATATTTCAAGTTCCCTCCCTGGCTCCTCCAAGATAGGGCTGGGAGAGATCCCTGCCAGCAACCTTGGAGAAGCTGCTGCCAGTCTGTGAAGACAATACTGAGCTAGATAGATCAATGGTCTGACTCAATATATGGCAACTTCCTATGTTCCTATGAGAGACCTGTTCTCTATGAATTTGTCTAAGCCATTTTTAAAGCTATCCAAGCTAGTGGCCATCATTACATCTTTTGGCAGAGAGTCCCACAAATCAATTATGCACGGTGTGAAAACGTTGTTCCTTGTGTTGGTTCTGAATTTCCTGGCCTTCAGTTTCATGACCCCTGGTTCTTGCGATTATGGCCCTGCCACTTGGGAGCTAAAGCTGCAGGTGTCAAATGCCCTCTTGATATATTAGGATCCAATGAATAAATAACGGCTGGGTTGTCTGAGGGGAAAGTTAATGGGAAGTGAACCAAAAGCCATCATTAGGTTCAGCCTAAGTGTAGCCTGTGTTTTAGAACACCGCCAGGGAGACGCTCATAAAAAGCCAATCCAAATTTGTAACAGCTTATTGCTCTGCTGCAGCCAATGAAAATCACTTGGCGGCATTACGGAAGGATTTGCTTTAATGGCCTGCCTTGGGCACACTGTAATTTTGATGTCGAAAGATCTAGAAATGGATATTTCAAGAGATAGAGTGGAAATATCTGAGGAACTTCAAGGGGGCAAACGTAGCTTAATTAACTGGGCCAAGATTCTTTGGCGGCTTCTGCACGTCCCTGATAATAAGGGATTTGTATTCCCTTCCTTGAGTCACATATTTCAGAATAGGAAGCTCACCTTATATAAATGACTCCAGTGAATCAGTCGCCCATTTCATCTCCAATTGCACTGGCGTGGGAGTCAATTTCTCACAGTCCTGTCCCAACAACAATGTTCGGATTAATCCTGGGAGGAGCAAAATATAGTGGTGAGGGAGAGATGCAGTAATCCGTATGCCAATTTAACACATGCCTGTTCTGGGACTGCTCCATAGCGCAAGGCTTCTGGAGGGAGGTCATTATGCGAATTAAATTAGTGCTGGACTCATCCTTCGCACAGAAGGACCTGCATGTAATGTTGGGGTTGATCCCATCTGACTGGAGGACTAAAACCCAGTTTGAAACAATAGCTATGAGAACCAGCGTGGTGTAGTGGTTAGAGTGCTGGCCTAGGACCAGGGAGACCAGAGTTCAAATCCCCATTCAGCCATGAGACGTGCTGGGTGACTCTGGGCCAGTCACTTCTCTCTCAGCCTCACCTACTTCATAGGGTTGTTGCGAAGAGAAACTTAAGCTCTCTAAAGGATGCAGGCAGGAATCTCTCTCAGCCCTATCTTGGAGATGCTTCCAGTGAAGGAAATTGGAACCTAGATGCTCTTCCCAGAGTGGCTCCATCCCCTGAGTGGAAGATCTTACAGTGATCACACTTCTAGTTCCCCTTTCATATGCAACCAAGGTGGAACCTGCTTAGCTAAGGGGGCAAGTCATGCTTGCTACCAAAAAACCAGCTCTTTTCCTAATCATCATCATCATCTTCTTCTTCTTCTTCTTCTTTCTTCTTTCTTCTTTCTTCTTTCTTCTTTCTTCTTCCTCTTCCTCTATTTTCATCTTCTTCAACTCTTCAGTCTGCATTTTTAACAGCCTTATAGGACTAGAACCAAACTTTATATTGGAGACTATAAATTCAAAAGATTTATCCCCGAGTTCCTTCCAAGAACGGCTGGTGAGACCAGACCAAGCTGGGATCTGACCATGACCCTGATTTCCCTTAACACTGAATCAAGTCGAGAATGAAGAGAAATAATTTTCTCGAGACTCATGGAATGTTCTGTGCCTACGTCATCATTCTTAGAGAGAACTAGCCTGCAGGACTCAATGTATTCCAAGACAATTAGAATAATTGACTAAGGTCTGGAATGTTGTGTATCTATGATTATAGTGGGACAAAATACAATCTGCCTTGGGTTGTATTCCAAGAGATAATTACAATGCCATTGCTAATGGGCCCAGGGTTTTTAAGAGAGTGCATTTTTTGGGCATGAATCCTGCCACCTGTTAACTATTTTCTGGAGAGGAGATAACTGATCTATCTGTCTATCTATCTATCTATCTATCTATCTATCTATCTATCTGTCAAATTTGTACACAGCGGCAAACGTTCGCCTCTGGGTTTTATGTTAACAATAACATAAAACAAATTAAAACATACACAAAAATCTTCAAACAAATCAGGCAATCTAAACAATCAAAAACAGATAAAAACTTAAAATTTTTAGAAAGCTGAAGAAGCTTGGGTGAAGAGGTGGGTTTTGAAGTGGTCAGAGATGGCGGGGTCGTATTTCAGTAGGGAGCACATTCAACAGTCCACAGTGTCAGGGCAGCAACCGAGAAAGCCTGTCCCCGTGTGGCTAGCAGCTGAACTGGCGGCAACTGGAGACGGACCTCCAAGGATGACCGCAATGGACAGAGGGGCTCATAATGAAGAAGATGTTCTCTCAAATACTCAGGGCCTAAGCCATTTAGGGCTTTATTAGATTATAACCAACACTTTGTATTATGTGATTGTTATAGAATTTTGTGGATTTTAATCAGTGACTTTTTAAATTGTTTTAAACTTTGTACACCACCTAGAGATGTACATATCAGGCAGTATAAGCATATGATAGATAGATAGATAGATAGATAGATAGATAGATAGATAGATAAGACCAGACAAACTCCCTGTGAAGTTCTGAATACCTGAAGTCAAGATATAAACTAAGGCTGGTTGGAAATCCATTGGTTCTTAGTTTTCTCCACCCTATTCTCAGGCAGCAAAAATGGGACTAATTCAGATTGGGGGCGGGGTTCTCTGCCTTCTGGCATCCCTGTTTCCCCCCCAAGCCTCCTTGGAATGAAACTACAACTTATTGCCATTATAATTCATGGAGCAATTGGATTCCCAGAAACTAATGGAGTTGGCTATTGAAAGGAGCTCCGTACCACCATTTCTACCACCAAAGATTAGGAAGCTCCCTGTGCCCAGAAAAGGGGCTCCATATCACCATTTCTACCACCAAAGAAAAGGAAGCTCTCTGTGTCCAGAAAAGGAGCTCCATATCACCATTTCTTTCTACCACCAAAGAAAAGCAGAGGCTTAACTAGGGAAAATGGCGCCCAGGGCAAGCACTGAAATGTGTATTTAAAAAAAGTCTGTTTGTTTTTTTAAAAAATTTGGTCATGGCGGCGCCCCCCACGTGACCCGAAAAGATGGTGCCCGGGGCATGTGCCCCCCCTGCCCCCCCTATAGTTACGCCTCTGAAGAAAAGGAAGCTCTCTGTGCCCGGAAAAAGAGCTCCGTACCACCATTTCTACCACAAAAAAGGAAGCTCCCTGTGCCCAGAAAATGAGCTCCGTACCACCATTTCTACCACCAAAGAAAAGGAAGCTCCCTGTGCCCAGAAAATGAGCTCCGTACCACCATTTCTACCACCAAAGAAAAGGAAGCTCCCTGTGCCCAGAAAAAGAGCTCCATACCACCATTCCAACCACCAAAGAAAAGGCAAAAGGACAGTCACTAATAAACTGCACTGAAAAGGTACAGATTGTTGATGCCCTCCTCTACACCAGAAAGCGTTAGACAAACTCATGGAGGACAGGTCTACCAATGTCTACTAGTCTGAAGGCTATAGGCCACCTCCAAAGTCAGGCACGATGCCTCTCAATACCAGTTGCAGGGGAGCGACAGCAAGACAGAAGGCATACCCTCAGCTCTTGCCTGTAAGCTTCTTATCAGAGGCATCTGGTGGGCCCCTGTGTTGAACGGGATGCTGGACTAGCTAGGCCTTGGGCCTGATCCAGCCGGGCTGTTCTTATGTTCTAATCTGCCACCAACCAGTAATAATCTGCTCCAAAACCTTCTCAGAAGTTCTCTGACCTCCCTAATTGAAATCATGCCACCCATTTTGGCCTTGCCATATTTTGTCTGTGACTGCAGTTTCAAGGTAACCGGTTTTCCAGTAGGAATGTTCATCTCCTTATTAATAAGCATTCAGGATTGCATTTCATTTGACTGAAGCATATATATATATGGTTCAGTACTCTCATTCAAAGCCTAGGTGAACAATCACCTCTTTACTTTCTCCCTAAAAACTGTCAAGAAGACCAAGGGGAGGATTTCAGCTGGGAGAGCATTGCCCCTGTGATCGCCTTTTTGGGGCACAGTTTTCACGAAATGGGGAATATTTCTTAATATCTTAATCAACGGGAATAACTTCCAGGCTCACACACGTAGTCTCCCATTCAAATGCAAACCAGGTTGGTCCCTGCTTGGCAATGGGGGACAATTCATGCTTGCTACCACAAGACCAGATATCCTCCCAGTAAATTATAAATCCACTGTTCTTTCTCAGGAGTGTCCTTTGCTTTCTGTTTGCAAAGTATAATGCACTTTGCCTGTGCTAGTGTTTATTTTGTGACCCGTAAAGTCACCTTAAGTGGCACAGCGGGGAAATGCTAGAATAACAAGCAGAAGGTTGCTGGTTCGTATCCCCACTGGTACGACATCGAGCAGCGGCAATCTAGGAAGATGCTGAAAGGCATCATATCATACTGCATGGGAGGAGGCAATGGTCAACCATTCCTGTATTCTACCAAAGAAAACCACAGGGCTCTGTGGTTTCCAGGAGTCGACACCAAATCGAGGGCACACTTTACCTTTAAAGACATGACCACCAGAAAGCCATGAAGGGAAACACACAAACAAACAATCATGAGTGAGGCAGACCAGAGGGAAATGTTTTAGGAAGAATGCCTGAGCTAAGCCGCACTCGTGACGCCGTGAATAGCTCACCTTATCTGGGTTGTTTGTGGGTTGCTGGGTGGGGATGCCTCCAGAGAAATTTCCTTAGCAGCAGAAGGCATGCCAAGCAGACATCAATTTAGGGTGTGTGTCTCTTGCCTTCACAGCTGACAGTACAGTAGATCAAAAGGCTTTCCACCATGAGTGATGAGAAATCATGCTTGACAACATACCAGGCTGCAGAGAAGCTTGTGCAATGGGATAACTTACTCAAGGAAGTGGTGGTCTCTACTTGGTTTTAGGGGAAGCTGATAGGGCATGATCACATGTGAATCTGTCTTATATTGAGTCAGAACAGAGCCAGAACAGAGTCAGAACTGGCTCTCGTGTCTTTATTGGGCATCTGTCTTAACTGTGTGAGCAGAGTGCCTTTTCACCTAGAAATCTGAGGGAAGGTTGCATGAAAACAGGAATATAGGAAGCTGTGCAGTTTTGTAAAATCTTCTTTCAGAAAAGTAGGGGGTGGGGGAATCCACCAAAGTTCAGAAAGGCAAAGACATTATCTCCAAGGGTGGTGCACACCTGTTGAGAAGGACGTTAAGTAGGGAAATCCACACGAATCAATTTGAAATCGAATCAAATTCAAATAGATTCGAATCGGAAACCATTGAATGCAGTGGAGATTCATTTGAATTGATCTGAAGTCCCCCAAAGTTGACTAGAGTTTGAGCGAATTTGCCTGCCATCAATTTGACTTGAGGTGAATTCAGATCGATTTAAATGAATCTCCACTCTATTCAAAGGTTTCAACTTTCACTCGATTCCAATTCCATTTGAATTCAAATCCATTCATGCAAATTTTGTGCACATCCCAGGAAGGAAGATGTTAACTGTAGCCCCACAAAAGCTGGAGGGCTAAAGTTGTGCAGGACAAACCTTGAGAAATGTAGAACCTCCCCAATCACCTTGTTTTATTTCCCGCAAAATGCCTGTGACATGTTACCTGATGGGTTCCCCCCAAATTTGCATCAACCTTCACAGCTGATGCACAGACCATGCATTCAAAAAGATTATTCCCCAATGTGGCCATAGCTGGTGTCCCATAACCGGCAAAATCAGCCTCGGAAACTGCCTCGGAAATCTGCCTTGGAAACAACCTCGGAAATGTGCCTCGGAAACTTATTCTAATATGGCACCAGGAGCTTTGTGGCCCCCACTTCAAGAAGCACATCTTTGTTGAAGAACTTCCTGTGGCACATCCTGTCTGCTCACTCCTATGGCTCACACGTGGGTGGAGAAGAATCGAGTGTGTGGCTTAAATTTGCTCCTCCTTGTGTGGCTTAAAACAGGGTCCCCAGGGGAGTCCATTGTAATAATAGCTTATATTATTCTAATTGAATGAACCCCAGGAAATGGCAGATTAAATCTCAGCTTTTAAGTATGTGGCTGAAGTGTGTGAAAAGGAAGAGAGCCTGTAGGGTGTGACACACGCATGAGGTTTGTGTGAAATTGTGGCTCATAAACAGGGCAATTAATAAGTGTAATTTGAGGCGTTTACTGCATGGAAAATCTAAGCTGGGAGGTACAGCTTAGGCAAAATCCTGTGTGAAGGAGATTTTTTTCCAGTGATGCATCATGCAGAGTTGGAATGGCTGCCAACATGCAAAGTGGTGTTTGCCTCAGCTGATTTTAAAGATGCTCCATCATTGTATTGAGTAAAAAAAGGATCCGACCAGTCAAAATATTTCCCTCTCCCCCTTTTGATCCACTGACAACCAGACTGGAACTTTACTGTATTGTCAGACTAGACAGTCCGAGGATATTACAGGGCCGCTCAACTTTGGCTCTCTTGTAGAGATTGGCCTACAACTCCCATAATCCTTAGCTATTGGCCACTGTGGCTGGGGATTATGGGCACTGTAGGCCAAAAACAGCTGGGGGGCCTTAGGTTGAGCAGGCCTGTCCTAGAGCTTGAATGAATTAAAATGGCCTCCTCTGGGATAGAAATCTCTCTATCCCAGAACAAGCAGCAGAAGCTAGTGGTGTGGCCAGGTAGAGAGGAGACTCCTCCAGCCTCCCAGCAGCCAGGCCAACCCATGAGCTTACCTACTGGCCAGGAACTGGACTGGGTGAGACCGTGCATGAACATAGGAAGCGGCCATATACTGAGTCAGACCCTTGGGCCATCTAGCTCAGTATTGTCTACACAGTGGCTTCTCCAAGGTTGCAGGCAGGAGTTTCTCTCGGCCCTATCTTGGAGATGCTGCCAGGGAGGGGACTTGGAATCTAGATGCTCTTCCCAGAGCGGCTCCATCCCCTGAGGGGAATCTCTTCCAGTGCTCACACTTCTAGTCTCCCATTCATATGCAACCAGGGTGGGCCATGCTTAGCTAAGAGGACAAGTCATGCTTGCTACCACAAGTCCAGCTCTCCTCCTCTAGGTCCTATTTCAGTTTTGTTGGGATTGTACAATGGACCCATGGTTCTGTGCCCCACTCCCCTCACTTCCCTGTCCAAATTTGGATATTCGGGATAGAAGTCTCCCTGCAGCCAGCAAGACTGTAGGGAGGCGGGGGAGCTGGCTGTGTGTGTGGGCTTCCTTCCTGACAGAAGGACAGCCCACACAGCCAATCACACTGGAGTTAGGGAAGGAGCTTCCTCCCTCATCTCTGGTTCTGGGGCCAGCAGCCTGACATTCCGAATTTGGATGTACCGCAGACTGCCTGGAATTTTGGGTTGCAGCAATGAAACTCACAGCAACCTTCGAGTTCAGTGTGGAGTTCCAGTTCTGAACTCTCGGTTCCATCACTGCACCGGACGTAAGGTCTCGGTTCCACGCGTTCGGACGCAACGTCTGCAGAACCGCAGGCCTTTTCAACTGCGGTGCTGCGTGACGTACGAATGCGGCCAGTGTTTAACTGCTCTTACAGTTAGGAAATTCCTCCTAATAATGAGCCAGAATCTGCTTTCTTATCATTTCAACCCACTGATTCTGGTCCTGCCTTCAGACCACTCCTGTATCCGTGTGAAAGCCCTTCCAATACTTGAAACTCCCCAAACAAAACGTCCCCAGCTCTTTCCTCCTAGGACTTGGTTTCCACACCCCTCTCCACCTTTGTTGCTCTCCTCTGAACCTGTTCCAGTGGATCAATGTCCTTCTTAAAATGCGCTGCCCAAAAGTGGTCACAATATTCCAAGTTAGATCTGACTTGGGCAGATCAGAAGCAGCACGAGCATGTCACCCTGATTTTCATCCTCTCAGATGTCACTTCACAAATGGGGAGGACATAGGAACATCAGAAGCTAGCTTTTACTGAGTCAGTCAGATCCTGGGTCCTTCTAGCTTCGTATTGTCCACACTGACTGGTACCAGCTCTCCAAGGTTTCAGGATGGAGTCTTTCCTGGAGATGCTGCCAGGGCTTGAACCTCAGACCTTCTGCACACAAGGCAGATGCTCTTGAGTGCTATGGACCCACTCTGTGTGGGGAGGGGTGTGAAGACCCCAAGGCAGCTTCTGATCTTCCTAACACTCCAGGCCAGAGGTGCACATAGGTAATTTTGGAGCTTGGACCTCAAGGCCTTTGGAGGCCTCCTTCCCCTGAAAATTAAGCATCATCAGGTTCAGCAGGGTGACCACACCACCTTGGACAGGCAAAAGGGGATCTGGGGGCCCCGGGGGGCTGTGGAGGCCCTGGACTTTGGCCCCAAAGTCCAGGGGTAAGAAATCCTCTGCTCTAGACTTCTTGAACTCTACTGGAACCCTTCATTCCAGCTACATTCCGGAACAATGAGACAGTAGGGAAATATGATGAGGATGGTGATGGAGAAGAGCCGATTGAATAAACAATTCAAAACATTACCCAGACGATGAGAAAGAGAGAGAGACTGGCACGCCGCCAGCCTAGCAACCAGTATGTTAAAACTGAGTTTGGAAGAAAGCTCTGGTGACCGTGAAGTAACTCTTCATGTTTATTTAAACCTCAGGGACAGGGTGTCACCTCCTTTTGGCAATCTGGGGTGTTCCCCATAACAATTGATCAGGTCATCATCCCCCACCAATTGAGTTGTAATCTGCCCCAGGCTCGCAAACTAACAGTATAAAAACTTCACACTCCAGGGTTCCTACAACCACTTCTGTTCCTTTCTGCTTCTCCGTGAGTTGGGTAAGTCCCTTTTGATTCAGGGAGGGTGCACACATCATGTGGATTTCCGAGGTGTGCATGGAGGCTGTTTTCTATCTGCTGCTTCTTAGCATGCACGTCTCTGTCTGCAACTGTTCATTTTTAACGGTAGGATGCTGGAGGTGTGAAATTTCCAAGGAGGGGGGGAATGCACTGCTCTGGTTTGCCTTTTGTGAAGTTGGTGTCTGCTGAGTCAGGTCCTTGGGCTCTCTGGCTTAGCATTGCCTGCTCTGACTGGCAACATCTCAAGGGTCTTTCCCAGAGATCTCTAACGGTAGATGGCAAAGTTAGGAACAGGGACCATCTGCTGCTATTATTGACTCCTGCCAAAAGAATCCCACCTTCTATCTATCCCAGATGGGCAGTGTTTCTCCTGTGCCTCAAGTAGGAGAATCCCACCCCTTCCCCCATCTCTCCTGGTTGAGGAGAACTTCTCAAGACCTTCTGCACACAAAAGATATGCCCCTGAGCTATGGTTCTTCTGAAACTACTCAGGTCACTCATGATCTAGTCCAGGAAACTCCATCACACTCCAGCCTGGAGGGATCTAAGAAGGGTTTAGATGAATTCATGGAGGACAGGTGAAAATTCATGGAGGACAGGTCTAAATTCATGTAGGAGAGGTCTATAAATTCATGGAGGACAGGTCTTTCAGTGATTACTAGCCTGAGGGCTATCAATGGCTACTAGCTTGAGGGCTTCAGAGGTGGGATGCATCTAAATACCAATTGCAGGGGAGCAACAGCAAGAGAGTGCAAACTCTCACCTTTTACCTGGGGGCTTCTCAGGGGCATCTGGTGGGTCACTCTGTGAAGCTGGATGCTGGATTAGATAGACCCTGGGCATGATCCAGCAAGGCTTTTCATATGTTCTTATATAACTCCGGGCTCTCAGATTAAGCTTAAGTTGATCTGGGGCCTTCTGCATCCTTCTCCTGCTGAGCTCCGGTCCCTTTCACGCTATGACCCATCTTTCCTGGCCTTTCCCTATTGTATGCCTGTGACTTCATTCTTCATATGAGAGAGTCGAGAAACATTGAATTTGAATATAAATTTAGGCATGTCTGCAGTAGTGACCTACCTCACAGGGCTTTCGTGAGGATAAACACAACCATGGGCAACCATGGACAAGCTCTGGGCTCATCGGAGGAAGAATGGGATGTCGTGAAAATAAATACCATAGTTACCTGCATCCAAGACTAGGCCCCCCCACCCCACCAAGTTCTTTGATGTTAGAAATCAAGGGGTCATCTTAAATCCAGAACCCTTTCAGGTGAATACAGTAGAACTTGTAACTAACCTGTATTTTTAAAGCGGTCATCTTAAATTCAGAGTCATCTTCTATTTGGGTAAATACGCAGATATAACTTGTATTTTACCTGTATTTTTAAGCAGATCATCTTAAATTCAGATTCATCTTCTATGCAGGGAAATAAAGTAAAAGTAAAGTGTCAACTCCTGGCAAACACAGAGCCTTGTGGTTGTCTTTGGTAAAATACAGGAGAGATTGACCATTGCCTCCTCCCGCACAGTATGAGATTATGCTTTTCGGCATTTTCCTATATCGCTGCTGTCTGATACAGGCGTTTTTCATAGTCTGGGAAACATACCAGTGGGGATTTGAACCAGCAACCTCTGGGTTGCTAGTCAAGTCATTTCCCCACTCCGCCATTAGGTGGCGTATTTGGGTAAATACAGGTAGATAAATAAATAATATTCATGCTAGGAAGTAAAGATTCCTTCCTGAAAACCATTCAGTTAATAGTCACCTGGGCAAAGTATCCCGATGATAAGGGACCTTGAGGATGAAACCTCTCCAAAGGAGAAGTGTTTCCCAGGGGTTGCTGCTGGCCAAGAATTCAAAAAACCTGCCTGCATTTCTCAGGGAGGAAGCAAGCATCTTTGGAATGAGCAAAGCAGGTTGGACTCCTTGGCTGCATTCCAGAATGCTGGTGATTCAAGGTTCCCTCTTTCTGATTGGAGGACTGTGAACGGTCTCACCACCTATCCAGAGACCTACAATTTCAGGTTCTTCAGGGGTTGCATAATTTGGGCCCTTTGCCAGATGTCGGACTACAACTCCGATCATCCGTGACTCCTGAACGCTCTGACTGGGTGTGATGGGAGTTGTCGTCCAGCATCTGCAGGAGGGCCCATATTGTGCACTCCTTTGCTCGAAGGCTACCAGACCTCTATCTGATGTGAGTCCCAAGGTTTTCTCTGCCTCCTCCAAAAGGTGGTGCACAAACTCTTAGCACAGCAACAGCCGGTATTGAAACGGGGGTCAATTTCAATAGGCTTGGCTTGAGAACTTCTATCAGATGTTACCGGGCCCCATCCTCTCTATCACAAGAGCTGGTCTTACGGTAGCAAGTATAAATTGTCCCCTTTGCTAAGCAGGGCCTGCCCTGGTTTGCATTTGAATGGGAGGCGACATGTGTGAGCACTGGAAGATATTCCTCTCAGGGGATGGAGCCGCTCTGGGAAGAGCAGAAGGTTCCAAGTTCCCTCCCTGGCAGGATCTCCAAGAGAGGGCTTCCTGCCTGCAACCTTGGAGGCACCGCTGCCAGTCTGTGTAGACAATACTGAGCTTGATAGACCAATGGTCTGACTCAGTATATGGCAGCTGTCTATGTTCCTATATTCCTCCCAACCCCTGATTCTGAGCTTCAGAGGTCTTGGCAGTCTTCCCAGAGGGGAAGAATCTCTGCAGTGAATCAGGAATGAGCAGCTATATGAGGTTTGGCCCCTTCATATAGGGGTTATGAAGCTGGCCGTTGGCCGTAATCAAGATTTCATTGGATTATTTGATATGTATTGACCCATAGATGTATACACATCTTTCTGGACTGTGAGCCTTTTGGACCATGGGGCTGTCTTATTTCTTCTTTTACTTTCCTATATAAACCTCTTGGAGACGTTCTTTCGGAAAGCAGGATATTACACATCCGTCGTCGTCATAGACGCCAACCTGATCTTCATTCATGGACCACATGTCGTTCATGCTTCTTCGTGTGTATGTTCTGCTCGTCAGTGAAAAAGTTCTCCAAGTGGAAGAATGTGGAGAAGGGTTAGGGATAAGGATGGGGAAATACACTCCCCGCCCACTAATGCAGGAATGCTGTCTGAGTCTTGGAGAAATGTATAATGGCAGTGAAGTAACTATTCGTGATTATTTGATCATCAAGGAGAGGGTGTTAGCAATCCGGGGTGTTGTCAATAGCGATCAACTGGGTCATCACACCCATCCCCATAGAGAGTGGGGCCATACAGTGGGTATAGGAAAGAATCACCCCCTTTGATAGACCTTAAATTCTGGTTCCCTTACATCCTGAAATGAAAACACAAAGAAAATTCCCTTCACCAGCTGTACTTATCCAATGCAACCTATAACATCCAACTGAAAAACATCACAATTACAGTCCAGAAAAAGTGCCAGAAATAAATAACAAGAATTACTGAGATGGAAAAAGGATCACCCCCCCAATGTCAATATTTTGATGAGCCACCTTTTGCTTTAATAACAGCCTTGAGTCTGTTGGGATAATTCTCTATCAACCTTGCACATCTAGACAGAGCAATATTTGCCCGCTCCTCCATACAGAACTGATAAGTACAGCTGGTGAAGGGAATTTTCTTTGTGTTTTCATTTCAGGATGTAAGGGAACCAGAATTTAAGGTTTATCAAAGGGGGTGATTCTTTCCTATACCCACTGCATCTCAATATTCGAGCATCTGCTTTGCCCGCAGAAGGTCCCCAGTTCAAGCCCTGCAGCGTCTCCGGGAGTTCATTTCATTTATTATTTATTTATCACATGTCTATCCCGCTCTTCCTCCAAAGAGCCCGGAGCCGTGCCTGTGGTTAGGTTTGTCTTCGCAACAACCCTGTGAGGTAGGTCAGGCTGAGAGATGCGTGACTGGCCCAGAGTCACCCAGGGAGCATCATGGCCGAGTGGGGATTTGAACTCGGGTCTTCCCGGTCCTAGTCCGACACTCTAACCATTATGCCACACTGGCTGGGGAAGAAGCCTGACTGGAAAAAAACAGAGAGTCACTGCCAGTCAGTGCAGATAATACTAAGCAAGATGCACCAGTGTCTTGACTCAGTAGATGGCTACCTCCCATAGTATGTTCCTATGAAAAGGGAGTTTTGCTCTACCACAGTCTACTCAACAGTATAAAAAGTGTCCCCAAATCTACGGCATATCATGAACCTAGAGACACAGGAAGCTGCCTTATACTGAGTCAGACCCTTGGTCCATCTAGCTCAGTGTTGTCTACACTGACTGGCAGCATCTCTCCAAGGTTTCAGGCAGGACTCTCCCTCAGCCCAACCAGGAGATGCCAGAGGTTGAGCTTGGGGCCTTCAGCGTGCAAGAAGATGCCCTACCCCTGAATTACGGCCCCATCCCCAAGAGGAATATCTTGCAACACTCATACATGGTCTCCCATCCAAAGGCAAACCAAGGTGGACCCTGCATAGCAAAGGGGACCATTCCTGCTCGCTGCCACAAGACCAGCTCTCCTCCCCCTCTGATTCCCGTTTTTCCTTCTTCCATGTTATTGCAGATCCTCTTCTCTGAACTTCAAAGATGTCTGCCAGTGGTGGAGGTGGTGGTGGTGGTGGTGGAAACAACCAGTGCTATGCCAGCTGTCCTGCTTCCACCATGACCATCCAGCCACCCTGCTTCGTCCTGAACATCCCAGGACCTTCCATCTATTGCCCAGACCAGCCCTTCCAGATTGAGCAGCACAACCCATGTGCCAGTGGAGGCTCTGGAGGTGGTAGTCCTTCTCTCTACGCCAGCAACTTCGGCTCCAGCTTCTACTCCCGCGCCCTTCCCAGCTGCAATAGCTCCTACTGCTATCGTTACTAAAGCGAGACGAACGATCCGCAGAAGGAAAGGGGGGGGCACCTGAAGCAGATCAAAGAGGCAAACCCATCCGCACGTCTTCGAAAAGATCTCGGACACCCAACGCCTCCGTTATTGCCTCGGCAGCCCTGTTGGGTCAGGAGACGGGATGCTGGTGTTTGAATTAATAAATCTATAAATTGCAATCAACCACGCTTGATGGGTTTTGTGTCCTCCTTGCAAGAAGATGTATGAGCCATATCCATGCATTGATTATGTGTGACTGGGTATTTTTTGAACCTCCCGGTTTAGTAGAGAACCTAAGATAAGCAACGTTCAAATTCTATGATCGCAATAAAACGATCCGGATCGCAATAAAATGATCCGAATCGCCATAAAACGATCCGAATCCCATAAAACGATCCGTAATAAAACAGTCCAACAAATGAATAAACAAACAAACACGAAAACAATCGACCCATAAAGTGCAGAATTCAAAAGCTAATCCACATCAAGGACACAATTAAGATGTGCCATTGTCTATTCAATGTCAACCCAATATGTGCATTTCATAAGAACAAAGTATTCTGGGATATGGTATTGCTTTCTTCTTTATTGCACTCTTGATGGGGCATTACTCACTCATATCCATTCATGTTCACAATTAAATTTAAGCTGCATTCAAAACGCTCCCTGCTGCCGCCCTTGTTTATTTCTTCTCTTTCTTCTCTGGTGCAAGTGCATACATGGAGTTCCCAAATAATCTCCCTTCCAAGCACTGACCAGACCACTATCTACTTAGCTTCACCAAAGCGGCTGTGTCACATATTTTAGGATCACACACGTACAGATACAGAGCACGCGCAGAGTGCACCTAGCTACCTGGGAACTAGAGCATGCACAGAGTACATTTCCACCAGAACACTGGTTTTTGATTTAGTTAATTAATATCCCCACTGCTCTTCAGTGGAACACAAAGCAGTTGATATGAAGGTCCTTAGGCCGCCTCTCCACCCTTGTGATGACCTGAATTCCAGATGCTGAGGCCCTATAGCAGAGAAGGGCTATTTCCTTCCTGCCCCCCTTGTGGGATTTCTGGAGGCATCTGATTGGCTACAGTAAGAAGCAGAATGCTAAATTAGGAACATAGGAAGCTGCCACATACTGAGTCAGACCCTTGGTCCATCTAGCTAAGTACTGTCTACCCAGACTGGCAGGTAGCAAGCATGACTTGTCCCCTTAGCTAAGCAGGGTCCACCCTGATTGCATATGAATGGGAGACTAGAAGTGTGAGCACTGGAAGAGATTCCCCTCAGGGGATGGAGCCGCTCTGGGAAGAGCAGAAGGTTCCAAGTTCCCTCCCTGGCAGTATCTCCAAGATAGGGCCGAGAGAGACTCCTGCCTGCAACCTTAGAGAAGCTGCTGCCAGTCTGGGTAGACAATACTGAGCTTGATAGACCAATGGTCTGACTCAGTATATGGCAGCTTCCTATGTCCCTATGAATGTTGATGAACCCTCCGAGAAGATTCTCCAGTGTTTCTCCTCAGGAGGAATCCTGAAATGCCTCTTTGGGTTTCCGTTTCTCCTTGGCAGGACTCCAAAATCTTCTTTCAAATGTTTGCTTTGGAAAAATCCCAGTTCCAACTCGAACTAGACAAGGCGGATATTTGGTCAGATCTCGCAAGGCTCTTCCTATGTATAATCAGACCGGCCGTTCTCCCTGTAACAGGAATATCCAGATGTTGTTGACTACAACTCCCATCATCCCTAGACAAAGCCGCTGCAGCTAGGGGTGATGAGAGATGTAGTCAACGACGTCTAGGAATCCAGGGGACACGGCTCACCTGTTTCCTTGAAGGGATGATGATGATGATGATGATGATGATTACTATTAGCAGCAGCAGCATTTATATCCCGCTCTACCTCCAAGGAGCCCAGAGTGGTGTACTACATACTTAAGTTTCTCCTCACAACAACTCTGTGAAGTAGGTTAGGCTGAGAGAGAAGCGACTGGCCCAGAGTCACCCAGCTAGTTTCATGGCTGAATGGGGATTTGAACTCGGGTCTCCCCGGTTCTAGTCCAGCACTCTAACCACTCCACCACACCGGCTCAGGACTAGGCCCCCCTCTAGAGAGTTTCACGGCCCAGAGGGGGATTTCCAGCCTGCTGCTCTAACCACTCCAGCATGCTGCCTCCTGGCTGGCAACAGAATCGTGTGGGGCTGGGTGCTGAGTCAAAGACTCCATGGAGGGAGAACTGTCAAAAGCCGTTCTACAGTACAGAAGGAAGGGCAGGAGCCGGGCCACGCAGGGCTCAGTCTGTACGCCTTCCAGCCCATTGCTGCAACCGGCAGCACGTAATAGAATTTAATAAGCAGTTCTCACAAGTCCGGGCTGCCTCCACTTGCCTCGCCTTGCGTGCCGCAGCAGCGATCAGAGGGAAGGTTGCTCCTTGTACCCTGTTCAGTGGAACACCCTGATCCCGATCCCGATATCTCACGTAACTCCAAAGCACACCGAGTGTTAGTGATCTGCAATGGTGCCGTAAGAACATTGGAAGCTGTTTTCTGTCGAGTCAGGCCTTTGGTCTATGCAGCACGAAATTTGGAGCCATGTTAGGAACCTAGGAAGCTGCCATATACTGAGTCAGACCCTTGGTCCATCTAGCTCAGGATTGTCTTCACAGACTGGCAGTGGCTTCCGCAAGGTTGCAGGCAGGAGTCTCTCTCACCCCTATCTCAGAGATGCTGCCAGGGAGGGGAGTTGAAACCTTCTGCTCTTCCCAGAACGGCCCCATCCCCTAAGGGGAAGATCTTCCAGTGCTCACACATGTAGTCCCCCATTCAAAGACAAACCAGGCTGGACCCTGCTTAGCAAAGAGGACAATCCCTGCTTGCTACCAGCAAACCGACTCTCCTCCTCATAGGAACATGGGAAGCTGCCTTCTACTGAGTCAGTCCCTTGGTCTACAAAGCGGAGTACTGTCGACCCAGACTGGCAGCGGCTCCTAAAAGATTGCAGGCAGGGGTCTCTCTGAAACCTATCTGGAGATTCCAGGGAGGGGACTAGGAATCCCCCGAGTGGCCCCATCCCATAAGGGGAGTACCGTACAGTATTCACATATAATCTCCCATTCAAATGCCAACCAGGGAAGATCCTACTTAGAAAAGTATGTAAGGGATTGTTGTTTGATGGAAATTATCCTACTGGGAATCAAGGGAATCAGAAATCTAGGGTCTTCGTTTGTTGCCCACTGACCCAAGGAAGCCAGGCAGTCCACAAGTGATCAAATATAAGAACTTGATTGTCTCCAGATTTGACAGGAGGGGTTGACAACGTGGCAGTCTCACAACGACACAGGTATGAATGAATGAATGAATGAACAAACGAATGCATGCATGAATGAATCAATGAATCTCTTTATTACAACTGTAGGTCAGGCATAAACACCACAAATTATTTAGCATTCAGATGGGAAATCCGTATCATACCATACACCAACAAAGTAAATGTTTTCTGGTAAGATCTAAAGGGTAGAAATTTATTGTTGAGGGATCTTAACAGCGGACACACGAAACGCAGCAACCTTGTGTGTAATAGACGAGTTCTTGTCTGCAAGGAGACGTGTGACACACAATTCATCCATTTGGCTGGGGTGATGCAATCACCAGGGAGTCATAAGGCTACAGACTGACTGACTTGGCTAGTTCAGGGAAGCAACTACACAGGTAACATTTCCGTCCGGATTCAGCTTCTAATGTTTTGACTGTGGAGCGAATGGGGCAAAGCGACTCTCTGTGGGATTATGACTGAACACCTCTAAAACAGAATCCCCCCTAAATGTAACAATTCCACAGTGCCGGACCACCTGACCTGGTCCAGAGCCGTCCGCTTTGGGTGCGGATCACGGCCCGAAGCGGGCCGCCTCTCACCCATAGCACACTGCACATTCGTGGGGAACCTGGTGCGAAATCATTTGTAGACTGAGTCAGGGTTTTGTACAAAGCACAGCAGCTCCCTCACTGCAGTCTTTTGGAAGTCAGCCTTTGACAAGGGGAGAATCCATGCTTTCAACCACAAGTATGCATTTTCACCTAAATTCATGGAAAATCTGGAGCTTCATAGGAACATAGGAATATACCATATACTGAGTCATTGGTCTATCTAGCTCAGTACCATCTTCAGAGACTGGCAGCGGCTTCTCCAAGGTTGCTGGCAGGAATCTCCCTCAGCCCTATCTTGGAGATGCTGCCAGGGAGGGGACTTGGAACCTTCTGCCCTTCCCAGAGTGGCTCCATCCCCTCCGAGGAATCTCTTCCAGTGCTCACACTTCTAGTCTCCCATTCATATGCAACCAGGGTGGACCCTGCTTAGCTAAGGGGACAAGTCGTGCTTGCTACCACCAGACCACTTCTGCTCTCCCAGCTTCGTGATAGGGCAAAACATCCAAAGATGTTCAGTGGAAGCAATAAGACATTTCTTCGTCCGTGTTTGGGGTGTGGTTCTTGACGTCCTTTCCTGAGATCCATAAGGAGATAAATACAGGGACATCCGAACTAAGGAAACAGCCTCATACCTAGTCAAACCATTGGTCTTCAGTCAGTGACCAGAAATGATCCAACATGGCTCATGGAAACATAGAGGGGTTTCTTTTTACCAAGTGTTAGAGATTCTGTTACTCTTTCGAAACCTTCACTCTCCTCTACTGGGGCACGGCCATTATCATCATCAGCAGGTCAGTAAATTGATAGCTAGGCTCCCTGCAACGACTTGTCTTGTTGACCCGCAGAAAAAACCGCCGAGACACAAGTATTCCATGAACAGCATAAATGTATATTTTATTATGCTTGCCACTGGTCAAGACGAATGCAACTGTTTCAGCTAGCTGAAACGAATCCTCCTAAAAATATGTTTGACTGATAGAAATATGTCCCCGACCAACAGACTGCACACAAGTGAGACCCTTGCTCCATCTGACTCTGCCTGGCAGCGGCTCTTCAAGGTTTCAGGCTGGCTGCTGGGAATTGAACCTGGGACCTTCTACATGCAAAGCAGATACTCCCCCATCCCCCAAATAAAAAGCTGCCTCCTACTGAGTCAGACCCTTGTTCCATCTTGCTCAGTTTTGTCTACCCTGACTGGCAGCGGCTTCTCCAAGGTTTCAGGCAGGAGTCTCCCTCAGCCCTACCAGGAGATGCCAGAGGTTGAGCTTGGGGCCTTCAGCGTGCAAGAAGATGCCCTACCCCTGAATTACGGCCCCGTCCCCAAGACGCCCCCCTGGTTCAGGACTGTCTACTCTGACTGGCAGCAGCACTGAGTTATGGTCCCATCCCCCGTTTGGTGACAATGCAAGTGAATCGCCAAGGGGAACCTTGGCAGTTGACCGCAAATCAGAGTACAACCATTGTGGCGTGCCATTAGGTGTGGTTGCACGATATTCTTCACCGCCACCCTGCAAGGTAGATCTTTGTGGCTTCCATTCAGGGAACTGAGGTTGTGAGTCAGTTGGCTGAAAACCACCTGACAAACCAACTTCGTTGGGTTGGGATTTGAACACCAGATTCGCCCACACTTTGGGCAAATCTCTCTGATAGTCTATCTGGACCACACGGGGAGCCTGATTCACCACAACATACAGGAAAACCATTGCTCAAACCGTGGCTAATGACAGGTATCGCGAATGTTGTTGACTTTGTGTATCAATACATCTCTTAATTGCTGGGTGCTCTCGGATGACAAAAGGTAATTACCGAGCAAGATAGAGCCAAGGTGCCACAATTATCCGTGATCAAATTGCACAAGTCATTCCTAAACGTTGAGTGGAATGTACAGAGGGACGGAATCTGCTTTGGAAAATGATTACCAGGAATCCCAGGACCAAAAAACTCCTTGGGAGAAGACCAGGGCTTGCCGAAGGATATGGCAAGGGAGGGTCATAGGCGGCATCTCTGACATATTGAATTTTAATTATTGATTTAGCTTTTTAATTTGTTTGCTTTGACGGGAAGTAGGAAATGACTGCCTGAGCAGCTGAAGGAAAAAGGAAATGTGCTTCCCTGCTAACTGAGCAAAGAGGCACCTTTTAAAGTGGCGATTCTCTTCTGTTTAGCAGGGGGAGAGCAACTGGCCCTATCCATCCCCAGCACAGCAACCCTCCAGTGGTTGTTGCTGGTATCTGCCTTATGTTTCCTTTTAGACTGTTAGCCCTTTGGTCACATGGAATGTCTTCTTTTCCTATGTACTTCTCTATTTTTTCTATGTAAAGGTTTTTCTTTGGGTTCCTTTTCGTAGAAAAGCAGAACATAAAAACAGGAACATAGGAAGTAGCCATATACTGAGTCAGACCCTTGGTCCATCTAGCTCTGGATTGTCTACCCAGATTGGCAGCAGCTTCTCCATGGATGCAGGCATGAGTCTCTCTCAGGCCTCTTTTGGAGATCCCAGGGCGGGACCATGTAAACTTGTACTCTTCCCAGAACAGCCCTATCCCCTAAGGAGAATATCTCACAGTGCTCAAAGATGTAGCCTCCCATCCAAATGCAAACCAGGGTGGACCCTGCTTAGCCAAAGGGACAAGTCATGCTTGCTACCACAAGTAGTCTTAGTAGTCCGTACTGTATGAGCCCAGTAGGGTTTAGCACAATTGCCTTTTTGGAGGGGCCCTCTAGTTCACTACTGCATTTACCTGAACCCAAGACTAGTTCCAGATGCAGAGGAGAGCTGGTTTTGTGGTAGAAAGCAAGACTTGTCTCCTTAGCTAAGCAGGGTCTGCCCTGGTTACATATAAATGGGAGACTTGATGTGTGGGCACTGTAAGATTTTCCCCTTCTGCTCTTCCCAGAGTGGCTCCACCCCCTAAGGTTCCAAGTTCCGTCCCTGGCAGCATCGAAAAACAAATTCGATGTTCTGGGCCAATTTGATTCGAATCCGAATCAAATCGGCTGGTTTCAATTCAAATTCAGATCAATTCGGATCCAATCTGAACATTTGATCCGGCCATTCTGAAAGGCCTTTGCTACCACCCCACCACCTGCAGACTGCAGGCAGATGCATTATACAGAGTATAACAATATACAGAGTTTTTTAAAAATGCATTGCTGCACTCATACAAGTGGGAGGGACACTTGTCAGTGCCCCTCACTCTCGGTTAACCCCCCCCCCCATCCCCATCCTACATGCCATCAAAAATATCTCCCTGGAGGAAATACAGTTTTGGACCACGGAGAAAAAAGGGAAGAAAATCCGATGCAGAGAGTGTATCGGATGCTTCTGTATCCTGTCAATTCCACTCCAAACATACCAACATGATGCTGCAGGTTTTTTTTTAAATGGAGACTATCTTTGATGTTCGTCAACAGCCTAATTGCATAAGATCAAAGTTCAACAGCTCCCCATCCCAGATCTATCAGGAGTAGCAAGAGATGGTGATCAGATAATATTGATAGTTGTTCTTGCCTGCCAAGATGGCTTACACCTCATGCCTCACCATGAAAAAGGACATGTCTGCACAAAGGGTTGAAAAGGCTCTTTAAAAAAAACAAAACTCATCAAAGGCAACAGTGAAATTGATTTCATCTCGTTGGAAGCGATGAAAGATCTATCTGCATTATCACAGAAGACACTGGTTGTGCAGAAGAAAAGCAAGGTTTATATATCATGTGATGCTGATGTAAAATAGAAACATAGGAAGCTCCTATATAGGGAGTCTAGATCCTTGATCCATCCAGCATAATAAATTTGGGGTTTTATTATCGATGCTAGCTGGCCAGCTCTTTTCTCATGCAGATCAATGTCTCATATAGACGCTGGAGGAAGCTGCCATATACTGAGTCTGACCCTTGGTCCATCTAGCTCAGGATTGTCTACACTGACTGGCAGCGGCTTCTCCGAGGTTGCAGGCTGAAGACTTTCTCAGTCCTATCTGGAGATGCTGGGTTGAAGCGGGGACCTTCTGCATGCAAGCAGATGCTCTACCACTGAACTTGGGCCCCGTCCCCAAAGGGGAATATCTCACAGCAGACAGTGCTCACAGCAGACAGTCACCCATCCAAATGAAAACCAAGGCAAACCCTGCTTGGCAAAAGGGGACCATTCATGTTCGCTGCCCTAAGACCCGCTCAGTATTGCCTACACAGACTGGCAGAAGCTTCTCCAAGGTTGCAGGCACGAGTCTCTCCCATCCCTATCTTGGAGATGCTGCCAGGGAGGGAACTTGGAACCTTCTGCATGCAAGCATGCTGATGTTCTTCCACTGAATGATGGCCCCATCCTCTAAGTTCTTACATGTAGTCTCCCATCATGCCCCATTGCCCAAAGCCCCAAAATGACGTATATGATGATGTAGTGTCACCGTGATGGGGCCTTCTGGGAAAAACATGGCGGCAGGTGGTACATTTTCTGCCCACCTCACCTGATACACCTTGTGAGCCACCCTGAGTATTTTACTCAGGGTGGTGTATAAATATTTTAAATGAAATTTAAAACAACAACAACAACCGATGGACTCTTGCCCCCTACAGCCTCCAAAATTTGTGCCAAATCCTCTCTAATCACAGTCCCTAACAAGACCATGTCCTATATCAATCCATGTATGTTATGAGAATCGTTCTTAAGGGAACCACACTGGCACAGCCGAGTAACAGCTGAAGCCGCAGCAGCAAAACAGGGGGACGATCGAGGAAGAGGAAAATACATCTTTAATAATCAGAAAAGCGCTAAAGAATTAAAGCAGTTCTAACCTGATGTTCAACGGAGAAGAGTGTAGTCGATCAAAAAGTGTCTGTAGGGAGATGGAGAAGGTAATTGATCTTACTGAAACGCTTTCTGCATCTCTGTTGTCATGCTTGTATTGGTCTTATTGTAAATGATCAAATGACGGAGATGGTCAATATAATATATCGTACCTTCATTCGTTCATTTAACACATTTTTATACCACCCCAAAGGCATGTTCTCTGGGCGGTTTACAGCAAAAGAATAAAGACAACCAATAAAAAGATTAAAACATCTCAACATTTAAAATTTGCAGCATTAAAACTATTAAAACACTTTAAAACAATATCTAATCAAAAGCCTGGGTGAACAAATGCATCTTGACTGCTTTTTTAAAAGCTGTAAGAGATGGGGAGGCTCTTATTTCAGAAGGAAGCATGTTCCAAAGCCTCTGGGCAGCAATGGAGAAGGCCCATCCCTGAGTAGCCACCAGATGAGCCGGTGGCAACTGCAGATGATCTCAATGGGCAGTGTGGCTCATAAGAAAGAAGATGCTCTCTTAAATACCCAGGGCCCAAGCTATTTAGGGCTTTATAGGTTATAACCAAAATCTTGTACTTTGCCCGGAAACTTATCGGCATCCTGTGCAGATCTTTTAAGATAGGAGTGATATGGTCTCTCCGAGATGACCCAGAGACCAACTTGGCTGCCGCATTCTGGACTAACTGAGGTTTCCGTACTATGTACAAAGGCAGCCCCACATAGAGCACATTGCAGTAGTCAAGTCTGGAAGGGACCAGCAGATGTACTACTGTTCTGAGGTCATTTATCTCAAGAAACGGATGCAGCTGGTATATCAGCCAAAGCTGATAAAAGGCACCTCTGGCCACTGCCTCAACCTGGGACTCCAGGGAGAGTTTTGTGTCCCAAAGCACCCCCAGACTGCATACCTGTTCCTTCTGGGGAAGTGTGACCCCATCCAGAACTAGTAGATCAAAATCATCTCCTGAGTTCCGACCCCACACAATAAGTACCTCTGTTTTATCTAGATTCAGCCTCAGCCTGTTACCTCTCATCCAGCCCATCACTGCCTCCAGGCAGGCATTTTGGGAGGTTATGCCTTCTCCTGATGATGTTGACATGGATAAAAAGATTTGGATGTCGTCAGCATATTGATAACACCCTGCACCAAATCTCCTGATGATCTCTTCCAGCTGTTTCATGTAGATGTCAAACAACATCGGAGACAATACAGAGCCCTGAGGGACACCATACCGAAGTTCAGTTTTTGAAGAACAACAGTCCCTGAGAGACACCACCTGGAATCTGCCCGAGAGGTAAGAGCGGAACCACTGCAAGCAGCACCTCCCAACCCCTCAGACGCTCCAGAAGGTTACTATGGTTGACAGTATTGAAAGCTGCCGAGAGGTCCAAAAGGACCAATAGTCACACTTCCTCTGTCAATTCCCAATTGGAGATCATCCATCAGGCCAACCAAGCAGTCTCAACCCCATAGCCCACCCGAAAGCTAATCTGAAATGGGTCTAGATAATCAGTTTCATCCAAGACTGCCTGAAGTTGGGAGGCCACCACCCTCTCAATTACGTTGCCCAGCCATGGAAGGTTGGAGACAGGCTTATAGTTGCTCAACTCTGAGGAATCCAAGGCATGCTTCTTCAGAAGAGGTCTAATAATTTCCTCCTTAAGGCAAGGAGGCATCCTGCCCTCCCTCAGAGATGCATTTATGATTTCTACTAGGCCTTTCACAACAACCTCCCTGCCAGATAGTATTAACCATGTTGGGCAAGGATCAAGAGAACAGGTGGAAGGTCACATCGCTCCAGGCAGCTTGTTCACATCCTCACGAGTCACAAACTGAAACTGATCCAGCTTCACCACATAAGAAGAGTTGCTGGACACCTCCAGTTCAGACACTGCCATAATTGTGGGGTCTAAATCCAAGTTGGCCTGAATAGGAGATATTTTATCCACACAAAAATCATTAAACACATCACAGCAGGTAATAGATGTTCCAAATTCTGATTCGAGGGAGGAGTGGCACTTACTAGCCCTCTCAGAACCCTGAACAACTCTGCCAGATGTGAACTTGCGGATGCAATATGGGCCGAAAAGAATCGCTTCTTTGCTGCCCATATTGCCGCATAGATCTTCAAATGTGCTCTACATTGTAATCTGTTGGATTCAAGTCAAGTCTTCCTCCACTTGCACTCCAGTCATCTACCTTCCCGCTTCAACCCCTGTAGTTCTTCTGTATACCAAGGGGCCAATTTTGAAGCCGGTCGGAGAGGTGCAATCATGTCTACTGCCCTGGTGAGCTTGCTCTTCCAGTTCTCCACCAGGGCATCAACAGGATCACCAGGAGAGCCAACACTAAATCCCTCCAAGGCTTCTTGGAACCCCATTGGATCCAATAACCTTCTTGGGTGGACCATTCTAAAGGGCCCCTCATCCCTGCGAAGGTGGGGTGTGACTGTGAGTCCAACCTTAACCAGATGGTGGTCCGCCCATTACAACAGGGTATGCTGGCCTTGGGCCGAAAGAAAGAAATACATTCATACATACATTCCAACAGGGAAATCACAGGAGTCCCCACCCACAGAACACCACCATGATCAGAGTGAAAGACCAGATCAAGCATGTGACCTGCAGTGTGTGTTGGTCCCGAGACCCTTTAGGATAGGCCCACAGTTGTCATGGCCGCTATGAACTCCTGAGCTGCCCCAGACAAATTGGCCCCAAAGTGGATATCGAAGTCCCCCAACACCACAAGAATGGGAGACTCCAACACCAAACCCGAGACCAAGTCCGTCAGCACAGTTAGGGACTCCATTGGGCAGCGGGGCGATTGGTACAGCAACAAAAGTCCCAGCCTATCCCTGGTCCCCAAACTTAGGTACACACATTCAATATGGTCAGACACTTCCACAGGGATCCTGGTCAGGAAGAGGTTATTCTTATAGACCACAGTCACTCCACCTCTCCACCCACGTCCCCGCACCTGCTCCTCAACAGAGTACCATGGAGGGAGAAGTTGGGACCAAACTTGGGCACCAGCCTCCCCCAACCAGGTCTCTGTAATACATACCAGGTCTGCCGCTTCATCCAGAATCAGATCATGGATGGTTTGCGACTTATTTGGGACAGACCTGCAGAGGAGCAAGGTGAGAGTCTGTGGGAGGTTGGCACTGCTCCCCAAGGTCAAAGAGCTGGCAGGGCAGCCGGAAGGGGAAACAGCTAATAGATTTCTGACTTCCCTTCCCCTGTACTGATGCGCTGACCTGCCAACTTTAGTTCCTCTGTTCCCCATCACCACTGGAATACCCACCGTGGACGCACCCCCTGTCTCCCCATCCCCAGACAAACCAAGACACATCTGAAACACCCAGGATCCAAAAACAACTGAAGCCAAAAAATACCACCAGGCCCTCACTCTCGTTCACCCCCAAAGTTGCTCCCCCAAAGGGGCAGCAGCCCTTTTATAACCCCTTAAACATGGCTAATCTGGGCAGCTGACCCTCAGGAACTGCTGATTCACTCCCTCTGGCCCCAATCCCACACAGACTCACCCACAGGGCAGCAGCCACAGACCCACATGTTAGGGGGCGCACATCCTGGCAAGCTGACAGCAGCAGACAACAACCACACAGGCTCTCACCACTGGGCAGCCGCTGTCTCTGAGAAGCAGATGTTAAAGCCTCCTCCTCCCTTCAAGGCTTCTGGCAACTGAGACCTTTCCCCACAGTAGTCCACCCAACTGAGGAAAGGACACAAAATCTTGAGAAAACAAAAGGAAGGAAGGAAGGAAGGAAGGAAGGAAGGAAGGAAGGAAGCCTTGCTGGATCTCATCCAAGTTCTATATAGTCCACCCTGTTTCCCACAGTGGCTCACCAGATGCCTCTGGGAAGCCCACTGGTGAGAGATGAAGGTACACCTTCTCTCCTGATGTTGTTCCCTTGCAACTAATATTTTAGAGGCATCTTGTCTCTGAGGCTGGAGGTGGCCTACAACCCTCAGACTAGTAGCCATTGATAGACCTGTCATCCACGAATTAAGGCATTCAAGCTGGTGGCCATGACCACATCCTGTGGCAGAGAATTCCATAGATTAAATTTGTGTTTGATCTATAGGAAAGAAGGAAAAAGAAAGAGAAAGAGAAAAACCGAGAGTAGACAAAGAAATAATAGATTGTTGATTATGGTCCAGGAGCAGAAAACAAAAACAAGAATGAAAAATACAAAATTACAGAATTAATAAGCTTACAGTAAATTACATTACATCTATTTGTAATGTTACATTCACTCTCAATGAGTACTCACATACCAACACTTTTCCCAGAAATTAAATGGCAGATTTAATCATCTGATTCCTGATGGAACAAGCCCTAGAACAACATTTTGCAAGGAGGAGATAATAGAAAATGTGGTGCTGGAGATGTATAAAGAAGAAACAGATGAACACAGATGCATGGTGCTCAAAGACAGGGGGAAAGTCTTTCCATATACACACGTATGAAGGTGTCAGGGATGTCTGCTAATAACAGTTGACTTCTCCTCTGTATGGAACTCATTCGGAGGAGGAAAGACAGGACGTCCAAGAATGGGAGAAGATCCTTTTGGTGCTAAAGCAGTTCTATGAATCTGCGTCACAAGATGTTTTGGGAGTTCTCAAAGCTCAAGTATTTCTCCCAGGATTAAAGTATTAAATGCAAGGTTTAGTGGAGAAGCCAAAAGCCAGTAGATCTCTTCTTGCTCCCACATGCTGTCAAACCTGGACAACTTTCAGGCACTCCCCAAAACATGGCACCAGGTTGAAGGCACCTCAAGAGGTTCTTTAATAATGATGTATGAGAAGCTGGCAACATTTTTAGGCTGGAAACCCCAAAGGCTTTTGGGCTGGAAACCCAAAAAACTTTTCAAAAACAAAACAAAACACCTTTCCAAAAAATAAAATAAAATGGAGGGCTGGAAACCCAAAAAACTTTTCCCTGATCCCGCTGTAGTGATACTGAATGAGGCCTTCTTAGTTCTGGTGGTGCTTGAAGGCACTTGAGAAGGACTCCAAGACTCATATTTTTTTGCCTCTATCTGGTAAGCATCTGACAGATAAAGTCAACCAGTTCGGGTTTGAAACAAAAATTAAACATTTAAGGGTGTAGCATCCTGAAGCGGACATCTGCCAAATCCAACAGAAACTCATAAACATGATCAGGGAGATTATTAATTGTGATTTCTGGATAATAATTAACATCAAGGCAGTAATTATTTTTTACAATATGTGGCAATAGGGCAGGTTTTTTTGCATAGGAGGTGTCTCATCCATTCTAGGCTACTGAAGAAATGGTATAAAAACCCAGGACACCAGAGATCTCCAAACCACTGCTTGAGATTGATCTCTGCTCCTTCGAGAACCAGGTGAGACTTGAGTGGGAATTTTCATGTTGCATTTTTGGAATGGTGGGCAAATCCTCAACATATCTCAGCCTGATTGTGGGGAAAGGGTTTCAGTAGTACCAGAATGTTCTCTGGTACCCAACTTTCTACAAGGACCAGGAGATAAATAAGAAAGCAGTGAGTGCTCATGTAGGGATATTTGAAGCTACCTTGAAATGATTCAGGCCATTGGTTCAGTTAGTCTACGGCCTTTAATTGGTGGGTCATGCTGCCTTGAACTAAGCTAGATCAAGCCATTATCAGCACCCCTACTTTGGGCTTTGGGGTTGGTTTGTGTAGGATTTGTTTTATGAGAGAGAGAGAGAGTAGGGATGTGCACAAAATTTACACAAAGCAATTCAAATTCAAATGGCTCTCATTTGGAAGCATTGAACAGCATGGAGATTCATTCGAATTGATTCAAATTGACCCAACCTCAAATTGAATTTGAGCGTATTTTGTGCACATCCCTTTTTTAAAAAGGCAGAGAAAGGAAAGAGAAGAAAAAGAGGGAGGATCAAGAAGCAGAAAGAAAAAGATCTAAAAGCTGAATAAATGAAGGGGGTGTTGACAACTCCCATCACAGTTTGGGGTACTATTTGGTCTAGGGCTGGTGCTGGGCCTGTGTTATAGATCGTTCTGGTCAAAATAAATGTAAAACTATAATTCTAGCCCAGTATTGTCTACATCAGGGATTCTCAACGTTGGGTCCCCAGATGTTATTGGACTTCAACTCCCATAATCCCCAAACAAAGGCCGCTGAGGCTGGGGATTATGGGAGTTGAAGTCCAGTAACATCTGAGGACCCAATGTTAAGAATCCCTGGTCTATGCTGACTGCTAGCAGCTCTCCAAAATTTCCAGCCAGGGTTGGATGAATTCCAGACCGCAATTTGTGGTGCATACATTCTAGATCTCACTTCGTGTTGAATGTGTTCTAGATCTCACTTCGTGCTGGATGTGTTCTAGTCCACACAATTTATGCAGGGTAATAATGAGGTGCTTCACACCTGTCCAGTGCCTTGCATGAAGAGACCATACACCCAAGAAGACATCCCATAATGCTTTGCAAGGTCCTGCAACTTTAGTGCAGGTGTTCATGGTTGCCATGATTGATGTAGATGGTAGCGAGCTTGAAAAACGATTTTGTAGAGACATTGGCACTGCTCACAGGGATGAAATGTACCCTTTCCACATTGATTGATTGATTGATTAAGTGCCATCAAGTTGGTGTCAGCTCTTAGCGACCACATAGATAGATTCTTTCCAGGATGATCTGTCTTCAACTTGGCCTTTAAGGTCTCTCAGTGGTGCATTCATTGCTGTTGTACCCAAGTCCATCCACCTTGCTGCTGGTCATCCTCTTCTTCTCTTTCCTTCCACTTTACCGTGCATGATGGATTTCTCAAGGGAGCTGGAACTTCATATAATGTGTCCACAGTATGATAGTTTGAGCCTGGTCATTTGTGCCTGGACTGAAAATTCTGGATAGATTTGTTCTCTGATCCATTTGCTTGTTTTCCTGACTGTCCATGGTATCCTCAAATGTCTTCTCCCCATGAAGCAGGGAAATGCCTCTCCCCACCTGCTAACTTGGCAAAGAGATACCTTTTAACATGGTGATTCTCTTTATTTAGCAGGGGGAGAGTAACTGGCCCTATCCACCCCCAGCACAGTACCTCCAGTGACTGTTGCTGGTATCTACCTGATGTTTCTTTTTAGACTGTGAGCCCTTTGGGGACAGGGTTCCATATTATTTGTTTGTTATTTCTCTGTGTAAACTGCCCTGAGCCATTTTTGGAAGGGCGGTATAGAAATCAAATAAATAAATAAATAAATAAATAAATAAATAAATAATAATAATAATAATAATGACATAACCACTGAATCCCTGGACTTCTCCTTGGAGGAGATCTGCTTTGGCGATAGCAGCATGAATTGCCCCCTTTGCTAAGGGTCCACCCTGGTTTGCATTTGGATGGGTGGCTACATGCAAGTGCTGTCTGCTGTAAGATATTCCCCTTAAGCTCCAGGGTAGAGCATTCCCCAAGTCCAGTCTGGGGGAATGCAGCCTCCAGTGCTGCATTCAGATGTGACCGAGGGAAAATGGGACCCCAGTTTTGAGCAGCACAACTCATTACAGACTGAGGGCTCAGATTGGAGTCTCCGGAACAAAACTTTGGGTCTCTGGATGAACAGGACAGGAGTTGCATGCATTCAGACATAACGGGAGGGGAAACTCTGCCCCTTGCAACTCTGGTTTCCCGTTGCATGTGCATATGGCCAGTAGTTCATTGTTCAGATTGATTATATTTCTGCACTGGTAGCCGGAATGTCCATTTGGTGCAAACTAAACAGCAGTTGATTTTAAGTCCCACAACTTTGGAGAGCAGGTCTTGCAGTAGTGGGAATGAGCATTTGCTAAGCAGGGCCTTCCTTGTTTTGCATTTGGATGGGCAACTACATATATTACAGTGCTGTCATCCCCTGAGGGGATAGGGCTGTAGGTCAGGGGTAGAGCAACTGCATGCATGCAAGCTTTTCCCCATAGGGAAAAATGGGGATTTCAGCAGCCCCACAACTCCACTTGGGGGGCACCAGGGGGGCCCAGAGCAGGTTGTGGTGTAGTGCACATAGGGTGCCAACCACCCCCAAAATGACAAGTACATGGGGCACTGGGTTTTGTTGTTTCTGAGGTGTTCTGAGAGTAGATTCTCTGGTAGGAAATCCCCATGGTTCCCTATGGGGAAAAGCTTAAAGACGTGTAAAATTCAAAAATCATTTTAAAATTACCCCTTTGCCCAATTTCTTTGAAATCTGGGTGGTAGCTTCCTTGCACCCATTGAGCACTACCACCCACCACAAGCCACTCTGGACCACCCTGGTGCCCACCACGTGGAGCTATAAGGCTGCTGAAATCCCCATTATTTCTTATGGGGAAAAGCTTAAAGATGTGCCAACTTCAAAAATTCTTTAAAAATCACCCCTTTGCCAAATTTCTTTGGAATACGGGTGGCAGCTTCCACCCACTGGGCACTACCACCCACCACACTCTTTTGCCCCCAGGACCTCTTTTTTGTCCCAAATCGATTTGATTTTGGATTCAGAAAATTCAGGTACAAATCAAATCTGGGGTGATGGGGGGGGCAGATTAAAACCTAAAATGTGTTATTTGATCAGGTGTGATTTGATTTGGGTACACATTGAAATGAAAAAAATGATTCATGCACATCCCTAGTATCTACGATTATACTACAGTAGAAGTATCTACAAGTATTCTACAATGGCTGTGTTCAGACGTACAGGATAACCACAGTTATAGCTGGCCAAGGTTGTAACTGCAGTACGCCCGAATGTGCCAAACCACATTTGCCTTGCCAAACTCTGATTGGAACCTTCAGTTATCTCTAAGTTTCACCGCCGACAACTGATGTTTTGCTGCTGAAGTGTTACGTCCGAATGTTGACTCAGCTATAACCGCGGTTTCATGCCTATTCCAATCATAGAGGTGGCAGGGATATGCCTCAGCAGCTGGGCAGCAGGGAAGGGTTCCTCTCTCCTCCAACTGGAGTTTGGCTGGCCACGGTTTTGGTAATCATCTGCGGTGCAATTTGGAGTTAAGAACTGAAACCTCGGCCACGTTGAACTCCAGTTAACTTGTACGTCTGAACTGGGCCTATATCTATTTGATAGCCATCCCCCACTTTCCAAAGCTGGAAATGTCCAGCGCAGAACAATAAACCACCTCTCTCTCTCTACTCTCTTGTGTCCTTACAGAAACATCACAACCTCATCACAATGTCCTCCTGTAACCCATGCTACTTCAGTTGCCCTGCTTCAACAATGACGATCCAGCCACCAGCTTTCTGCATCACCATCCCAGGACCAGCTATCCACTGCCCGGACAAGCCCCTTTGCATCCAACAATATAACCCATGCGTCAAAAGCAGGCCCTGCAGCTTCGCTGAGCTGCCCGCTGTCAGCTCCTTTTCCACTGCCAGCCACTATTCCAAACCATCACTCCTGAACCGCAGCTATAGCTACACCAGCTATTACTAAACCCGGACGGAATACCAGCAAGATCAAGACACGGGGAAGGATGACAGGATATCTGCATGGCTACGCTTTTGCCCAGGTTTGCATTCCAGAAATGCTGAGTGCTTGTTCCCCCAGCTGATGTGCAAAGGGATCATGGGAGCTCAGCAGCTCTGCAAATGAGGCCCTCTTCAGATCTTTCCCTTCTCGCTTCATGCTACAACTTATGCTACATATTTAGTCATTCCCTCCATCTGAAGTTTTTCTCTCTCCAGTGATTGATCCAGGATCAGATTGCCCCAAAAGGTCAGTTGACACATGTATGGTTACCAGCACTGCGAAGGGATAACCTGCATGTGTGAGCCCACCTTCACAAAGATGGATCTTTCCTATCATCCAGTAGGGATGTGCAAACAGGTCCAGAACCAAACGGTTCATAGTCAAACTGGTTTGGTTCGAAGGCTCGGGGTCAAGCCGAACCACTGGCAGTTCAGCTTGACCCCAGACCAGCCGGTTCTGTGCATACCCCTATCATCCAGCATCAACTTGGCTCATCATGGTCTTCAACAGAGATGGTCAACCCAAATAAAATTCAACTAGAAAAACCCAGAGATGGTCGACCCATTCCCCTGAGTGTCAGCCAGTATTCAGAGCCTCTTTGTGTGGAAGTATCCTACCATCCAGCAGCAGGAGCTGAAACAATCCATGCACACTCGTGGGGTGACCTACAGTGCTGACATTCTACACACATGATGCGATTTGAGACATCTAACAAGCTTCGTGCCACAAGACAAGGTTAACTTCTGAGAGAAGAAATGGGATTTGGACATTCTCAAGATCACTTACTCTTTGTGCTGAATATCCAGTCTTCTTTGATTTTGTTCACTACACACACACACACACAGCAATTTCAAGGAGTGTCTCACACCACTTTGGCAAAGACAAACACAGAAAGAAAAGAGGCACTGGAATAATTTATTTATTTGATAAAGGCTTTGGAATGATTTATCTCCCAGCCAGGAGAGCATTCTGAAGCCTGGGGGCAATGACTGAGAAGGCCCTGCCCCACGTTCCCAACAGCTGAACCCTGTCTCACCATTGGCACGCAGAGCAGAACCCACTCCAATGATCTTTTCAAGAGGGAAGACAAAATCAATTAAACTGATTCTGAATTATCTCAGCTTGTTTATGTTCAAAGTTTATGATCCCGTGCTTTTAGGAGCAAGGGCTTCTCCGTGAAAAAAGCATGATGTGGCCCACTTTTTTGAAACAGAAGGTGGAAGTATTTCCCCCACACACAAACACACACACACACACACACCTGTTTATTGGATTTTCTACAAAAGTCATTTGGTGGAGAGGATGCTGTACATACTTCAGGGCCTACTGTTACTGAAACTGACCGATGTTCTCAAGATGTTCCCTCTAATCTTCTCGCACCCATTAAAGCTTACAGTACTTTGCAGTGCTTGGTGCTTGGCTGTGTTTCTTTGATTAAACGCGTCATTTCTTCAAATTCTCTTTCACCAAAGGCACATAATGGAGAGAGAAATAAGAAACCATCTGAATTCAGAGATGCCAAGTGCATTCACTCCCCAGTGGCATGAACCTCTTGAGAAGAAAGCAAGCTTCTATTCATTTATATGGGGACATAGGAAGCTGCCATATATCAAGTTAGACTGTGGGTCTAACTAGCTCAGGATTGTCTACTCTGACTGGCAGCGGCTTCTCCAAAGTTCCAGCAGAGGGGTGGGGGGGGGAGATGCTCCACCACTGAGTTACAGCCCATCCTCAAACATAGGTTGGGTTCAGACGGAATACAAAACTGGAGGTCCATTCACATCCGGTTTTGCTAGCTGAATGTTTGAACCCGGGGACCTAGAGTTCAACAAAAATGGGCCTACAGTTCCCCTCCCCTAATTCTATTTGTCACCTTCGGTTTGCATTAAGTTAAACCACCGTAAACTGTGTTTTGGCGGTGCCTGGGGTACGTCTGGACTGGGAGCACAGTTAGCCTTTGTCTCGAACTGGAGTGAGGGAGGAAGCTCCTCCCTCACTCTGCCTCCTATTGGCTACGTGGGCTGTCCTTCATGAAAGAAGGACGCATGAACAACCAGCTCCCCCTCCTCTCTGCAGTCTCACTGGCTGCAGGTCAGCATGACTGCAGTAAGTCTGAATGTAGACGGGAGAGAGGGGGCATGTGAATTGCAGGTCCACCCGACCCACGGATCCATAGTAGGTCACAACCCGGCCATAGGAAGTTGCCATATACCAAGTCAAACCATTTGTCCATCAAATTCAGTACGTTGACACTGACGTACCTCTGAGCTACAGCCGTGTTCCCCAAGAGGAATATCTTCCAGCAGTCTCTTCTCACATGCAGACACCCATCCAAATGCAAACCTGTCATGGCTCAGTCCTCTGACTCAGAGGAGTCAGAGGAGGAACAGGAGGACTCGGTTGGTAGTGCAGGCTCAGAGGCACAGCAACAGGATTTGGCAGAGAGACCAGATTCTGAAGCTGAGGAATTGGAACAGCTGCCAGACATGAGGGCTGAGGAGGAGGCTGATCAGGAGGAGCCTGGGATTTCACCTGTCTTGAGAAGACATCTCAAGAGGAAGGCTCAGTGAGAGACACGCAGGCACAGGATATCAAAGGAGAGAAAGTAGAAGTGCTGACTCAGGGAAGCCTGATTGGCTGCCAGTTCTCTTGAGCCATATATTAAGCAGTCTGTTACTTGCACAGATTGCTGTTAGCATCTTTCGCTTACAGTAGACCGTGTTCCTGCTTAGAAGTCCTCAACCTTTCAAGTTCCAGTCTGCCCTTATTCTGTTTTTCCCTGCTCTGTTGTTCCTTGTTCCGTCAATTCCTGCTCTGTGTCCCTTGTTCTATTCATTCCTTGCTCTGTTGTTTTCTTTCAGTTATTACTTAGTTACTGTAGAGGGGGTAGCTAGTTTAAGGTGACTTTATTCATTTACTATTATTTTTCCTTGTGAGTCTTTTCACTTTTTTTCGTGCAGCTTCGCTGATACTTTCTGTTTAACTCACAGGGGGGAGAGCTGAAGAGGTTGTAAATCCTGTTGGGGTTAGCTGAGCTAACAGATTTACGACAGTACCATGCTGAACCCTGCTTAGCAAAGGGAATAAATCAGGCTCGCTACCATAAGAGCAGCTCTTCACCTTCATTTATTGCTGGACATGTCAGGCTAAAGAAACATGCAAGAGTGGCTCAGGTGGTGGGGGTCAATGGAGCAACCAACCCCGCATACAAGTAGGTTGTTTTCCCCTGACCTCCATTTCTCTTTCGGAAATGCAACATGTGAGACACAGTTTTCCCACACAGAAAGCACTTTGCCCTTTCTGTGCCCGCTTTCAATTTTGTGGCTAGTCCCGCCACTATCAAAATGTCCACTCCATTTCTGGCTGATGATATAGGTGGTGTTTTGTTTTGGGGAGGGCACATCTTGTTGGTGACAGGGGAAGCAGAAAGACTCCAAGTTGCCATTTCATAAGAACATAAGAGCATTCCTGCTGGATCAGGCCCAAGGCCCATCTAGTCCAGCATCTTGTTTCACACCGTGGCCCACCAGATGCCTCTGAAAAGCCCACAGGCAAGAGGTGAGGGCTTGCCCTCTCTCCTGCTGTTGCTCCCCTGCAACTGGTATTTAGATGGATCCTGCCTCTGATGCCCTCAGGCTATAACCAAAATCTTGAACTTTGCTTGGAAACTCATTGGCAGCCAGTGTAGATCTTTTAAGATAGGAGTGATATGGTCACTCCGAGATGACCCAGAGACCAACCTAGCTGCTGCATTCTGGACTAACTGCAGTTTCCAGACTACATACAAAGGCAGCCCCACATAGAGTGCATTGCAGTAGTCAAGTTTGGAAGGGACCAGCAGATGTACTACTGTTCTGAGGTCATTTATCTCAAGAAACGGCCACAGCTGGCATATCAGCCAAAGCTGATAAAAAGAAACCTCTGGCCGCTGCCTCAACCTGGGACTCCAGGGAGAGTTTTGTGTCCCGAAGCACCCCCAGACTGCGTACCTGTTCCTTCTGGGCAAGTGTGACCCCATCCAGAACTGGTAGATCAAAATCATCTCCTGAGTTCCGACCCTGACACAATAAGTACCTCTGTTTTATCTGGATTCAGCCTCAACCTGTTACCTCTCATCCAGCCCATCACTGCCTCCAGGCAGGCATTTTGGGAGGTTATTATGCCTTCTCCTGATGATGTTGACATGGATAAAAAGACTTGGGTGTCATCAGCATACTGATAACATACTGATCATCTTTATTACAGTCAAAGACCAGCACAGGATAAAGTACAGATAGAATATAATAAAACTCATGCTAAATAAAATATAACTCTAGAAGCTAAGGATGATTATGATATGATATGATATGATATGATATGATATGATATGATATATGATATATGGTATGGTATGGTATGGTATGGTATGGTATGGTATGGTATGGTATGGTATGGTATTAATTTACATTTTATATCCCTCTCTTCCTCCAAGGAGCCCAGAGTGGTCTACTACATACTTAGGTTTCTCCTCACAACAACCCTGTGAAGTAGGTTAGGCTGAGAAAGACGTGACTGGCCCAGTCACGCAGCAAGTATCATGGCTGAATAGGGATTTGAACTCGGGTCTCCCCAGTCCTAGTCCAGCGCTCACGTCACTAATAAAATGCTACCGGCTAAGCCTAAAAACTTGTAGGAAGATTAATAGAATAAATGAATAGCTATCCTTAAAAATATGGCAACTGAAAGTGTACAATGGTTAAAATAATATATACAAGCTACATAGAAGCAATATAAAAGCAGTGAAGTAAAAGGCAAATTAAAATTATTATACTATCAAGCAAATAAAATGCTCAGTAGTCAGACTTCTGCTGCCAGCGATATTAACTGGCGCAACCCATAATATTATATTAAGAAATATTGATCAGGCTTCGTGCTGACCTAAACTGATTCTACTTCACTGGACTAGAAACAGAACCTTCATAGGATCATGCAGGGTTCTTATTGATGTTCTAATAACAAGATTCCCAAAGCATGAGGGCTCCCGCCATCTTACATTTTAGGTCTGGAGCCAACACTTTCCCAGTGTGGAATTCAAAAAGGACAGTTTACACGATCAATGTTAGGGCAGAAGTCTCCTATCCTAATTGGGAGCTGTGTGCACTGCCGATTTCCGATCGTGTGTCAGTTCCAAACAAGGTCAAAGATGGAGAGAACTGATCATAGGGATGTAGGAAACTGTTGTCTACTGAATCAGACACTTGGTCCATCAAGCTCAGAATGGTCTACACTGGCTGGCCGCAGCTCTCCAAGGTTTCAGGCAGGAGGTGTGCACGGAACCGGTTTGGCCAGTTCGGTTTGAATCTGAACTGGATTTGAATCGACCCAGTCGAGTCCAGTACCCAATCTGGCCAAACTGAGTCTGGTCACATTTGACCACCAAACCCGGCCAAACTGGTTCATGGGACAGTTGCGGGGTATACTTGTAAAGGGGGATCCTGCTCATCTGCCTTTTAGAACCAGGGCTAGTTTGGTTCAAACTCAGACTGGCAGCCCCCTTTGGGGGGGGGAGGCAGTTCAAATTCAGATTGGCTGAATCAGGGTTTGAATTGAACCGATTCACACATCTCTAGCAGGAGTCTCTCTCAGCCTTACCTGGTGAGGCCATGGGTTGAACCCGAGATCTTCTGCATGCAAGCAGATGCTCCAACACTCAGCTACAGCCCCATTCCCTAAAGCAGGGATTCTCAATGTGTGGGTCCCCAGATGTAATTGGACTTCAACTCCCATAATTCCCAACCAAAGGCCACTGGGGCTGGGGATTACAGGAGTTGAAGTCCAATTACATCTGGGGACCCACACGCTGAGAAACCCTGCCCTAAAGAAACTATTTTACAGCAGCCAGTGCTTATACATGGTCACCCATCCAAATGCAAACTCGAGAAGACCTTGATTAGCAAAGGGGACCACAAGACCAACTCTTCTCCCCAAGACCAGTTCTCTGATCTCCGATTGTGTGTGAGTGAAGAACATGGTTGGAGTAGGGGAGCATGATGATTTCAGAGTATTTCAGAGTTCATCATGCATTCTTTAGGCCATGAGCTGAGCCATTAGGGTGGTTTCACGCTTGCTAAAATTATCCTATGCTTCTCAAGTCTCACACCACTAGAAGCAGACATGTCTATTATCCATATGACTGTTCATTTCAGGACAGTGAATATGGCTTGGGAAGGTGTCCCCAGGTGGCAGCAGTGGGTATTGCAGCTTCCAAGAGACTGTTGGTTGAATATACAAAAGTCTGAACATCCTTTATAAGCAGTTGGACTATCTAGCCCATTCTTGTCTGCTCTGAAAAGCTCTCTAAGATCTCTGGCAGAGGTTTTCCTCATTCCTACTGGTGAAGGGCCTTTAGCTGGACAGATCAGAGACTGAATCTCGGGAGCTTCTATATCAGTTCTATCTACTAAACCATGGTTTCTAACAAAATAGACTGTCACAAATCTCTCAGGTATTAGCAGGATCTGCTCAGAAGCACAGATTATGGGTCTATCTAGAAAAATGTGATCCACTGTGACTGTGAGGTGGGTTTCTAAGATCTCAGGTAGGTATCTGCCCTGATATCCATTTCCCCCCACTCAAAGTGTCATAGATGCAAAGATATTCAATGTCACAGAGTTATGGCACCTCCTTGAGCCTTCTCTGGAATGTGGTAAATATAACATTTTAATTTATTTTATTTAAATCAGGTATTATTGATCCATGTCACCTTAAGTGGTGTAGCGGGGAAATGCTTCGCTAACAAGCAGAAGGTTGCCGGTTCGACTCCCTGCTGGTACTATATCAGGCAGCCGCGATCTAGGAAGATGCTGAAAGGCATCAGGTCATACTGCGTGGGAGGAGGCAATGGTAAACCCCTCCTGTATTCTACCAAAGACAAACTCACCATTCCCCCTCCTGCCGCTGGCCTCTTAATTCACCGCCACAGGCTGTCCCGGGCTGATTTTCAGGCCTGTTCGGGCCTGCAAAGATCAGTGTGGTGGCCATTTTGGAAGTTGCAATGCATGCTCAAATGGCCTCTGTGAGGCCTGGCAAGGCCTAGGGCTTCACAGGGACCATCTGAGCATGTGCGGGACCATTTGAGCATGTGTGGTGGCCATTATTTTATTTTAATTTTTAAATGGCCTCTGAAAACAAAATGGCCACTGCACATTCTCAAATGGCCTCTGTGAGGCCTGGCATGGCCTAGGGCCTCTTAGAGGCCATATGAGTATGCGCGGTGGCCATTTCGCTTTTGGTGGCCTTTTTTTTTTAATTTTAAGAAATGGCGCCCCCCTTCAAGTGGCACCCGGGGCAAGTGCCCTGCCTGCCCTACCCTAGATACGCACCTGCCTAAAAGGCCAAGTTGAAGACAGATCATCCTGGAGAGAATCTATCTACGTGGTCACTAAGATTCAACACCAACTTGACAGCACTTAATCAATCAATCAATCACTCAGTCCCTGTATTTACTCAAATGGAAGAGGATTCTGAATTTAAGATGATCTCATCAAATTTTTAAAATCAATGAAATTGGGAAAATGCTGGTCTTGGATTCATTCATCATTGCAACAATCAAAGAGCTTGGAAGAAGCCTAGTCTTGAAATTACTGCCCCATCATGAGCATTGTGATTCCAAAGAGAGAGTTGCTGAGTATAACCAGACTCTCCGATTAGCGGCCAAGCCTAAGTTAATTGGTTGACAAAATGCAGGCGTGGGTGCCCAGCTTAACAACCTAGCAGTGTGTTCCAACCTGCCCACATGCCCATACGTAGGTGGGGATGCAGATCTGAAGTCAAGCATCTCAGCAATACTTTTTAAAAAAAATTAAACCATTAGGCCTAGCCCTCAAAGATTTTGCTGGGATTTTTTTTAGCTGTAGGAGTTCATCTGCCAAAGAGATGTGATTTAGGCAGTGGGGGCTGGTCAGTAAGGAGGGTACTCTGGACATTGCTGGACTCCAACTCCCATCATTCCCAGATACAATGTATTGTAATGGAGAGCTGCTCTTGTGGTATCAAGCATGACATGTCCCCCTAGCTAAGCAGGGTCTGCCCTGGTTGCTTATGAATGGGAGGCTAGAAGTGTGGGCTCTGCAAGAGATTCCCCTCAGGGGATGAAGCCGCTCTGGGAAGAGCAGAAGGTCCCAAGTTCCCTCCCTGGCAGCATCTCCAAGATAGGGCTGAGAGAGACTCCTGCCTGCAACCTTGGAGAAGCCATTGCCAGTCTGTGTAGACAATCCTGAGCTAGATGGACCAAGGGTCAGACTCAGTATATGGCAGATTCCTATGTTCCTATGAGGGGCAGTCCCACCCCCCGCCACAAAAAAACCTAAAACAAATGAATAGACTTAGCAGCAGCAAGCAACCTTCAGAGCAAGGAGCTTCTTCCAGCCCCTCGTCCCCTGCCTGTAACTTCCTCAAACAATCTGCCCATTGAGCTCAGTACTACCTACACTGACTGGCAGCAGCTCTTCATTGAGATAATCTGGGGAGATTCAGCTCATCTGGTGGCTACACAGGGATGGGCCTTCTCCGTTGCCACCCTGAGGCTTTGGAATATTCTCCCTGCTGTAGCAAGAGCCTCCCCACCTTTTACGGCTTTTAAAAGGTCTCTGAAGACACATTGAGACTTCTAAGACACTTTCGTCTTCTAGAATCTATCCAGGTTTTAAATTTGCATGCATGTTTTAACTTGCTTTTTAATCTGCATTTTTAATCAGTGTTGATCTGTGTTGTTTTTCATCTCTGTTTTATTTTGAACTGGCCAGAGATGGGAGTTTTGGACTGTATACAAATATGCTGAATCATAAATAGCAATCTTGGTTTGTGTCTCCAGCAACAGCAGGAGAGAGGGCATGCCCTCACCTCTTGCCTGTGGGTTCCCCCAGAGGCGTCTGGTGGGCCGCTGGCTGAAACACGATGCTGGACTAGATAGGCCTTGGGCCTGATCCAGCAGGGCTGTTCATATGTTCTTATGAATCACATAAGCACAATCACACCAATGCTGGCCACTAAACTTGAAAATAGATTCAAATGATGCTGTGAACCAGGCCAAAATATACATAGAACACCAAGAATTTGCCAAGAAGCCTAAGGCAATATCCTAATGATATTTTTGTGCTTAAGCTCCTCCCCCGCCCACCCCATCCCACACATGTATCCTCACTGATTGCATAGTCAGGAATGTTAACACCAATGCAGATGCCAAGAACATCCTTTGGAAGGAGCTGTTTTCTGCATGCAAATTCAAGCTGAGAGAATCCGGAACACAGGAACACAGGCTGTAGGCATAAACAACAACAACAAATATTTATATACTACTTTTTAATAAGTGTCCAAAGCAGTTTACATAGAGAAATAATAAATAAATAAGATGAATCCCTGTCCCCAAAGAACTCAGCATTGTCTACACAGACTGGCAAGAAACCTGTGGATAAAAGAAAATAAAAAGCCTTCAGGCTTTGAAAGTTTGCATCATCCGCTGAACTTCAGGCATCTATGACATCTTCCTAGCACATCGATCCCTTCCGTTGGATTTAAAAATTTACCATTTGTTCTGTATGTACTCTTTACATTTCCACATTTGAAGACATTTTGGACCCCATTTGGACATTTGCACATATGGTTTTGTGGATTTTGTGACTGTATTTTGTAATTGCATATGGCTTTATGTTTGTCCATGTTTACATGTATGTTACCTTTGTGGTTGTCTGCTGTAATGTGTGTGGATAGCTGGTTTTTCATTTTCTCATAATACATATATATATATTATTCTTTATTTATATATATTCATCAAGTTGATTATGCGTTGTGTGAAAAAGTACCTCCGTTTGCTGGTCCTAAATTTCCTGACAATCAATTTCATGGGATGACCCCTGGTTGTAGTGTTATAGGAGAGGGAGAAGAATGTCTCTCGATCCACTTTCTCCACTCCATGCATGATTTTATAGACATCTATCATGTCTCCCCACTGTCATCTTTTTCCTAAACTAAATAGCCCCAGGTGTTGTAGCCTTGCCTCATAAGGAAGGTGCTCTAGGCCCCTAATCATCTTGGTTGCCCTCTTCTGCACCTTCTCCAGTTCTACAATGTCCTTCTTTAGATGTGGTGACCAGAATTGTATGCAGTACTCCAGGTGTGGCCACACCATATCACCTCTCAGGATGAACCCCAGGGGTTCCCTTTTCCGGCTGGCACACCTCTGTGCATGAAACAGCACCGTGGGGTGGGGGGAAGCTTCATATGGGGACTGAGAACATAATCACACGTGACAAGCCAATTCAATCTGGTGCCTGTTTTGAACCCTGGTATCTGTCCTTCCAGCAAAAGTTGGCAAACAAGACCTTTTTTTAAAAAAAAGATGGTGACGTCTATGGGGACAGGTGCCCATCTTATTTATGGATTACTTATTTTTCTGGTCAATGACTGAAATAAAATCTATCTATCTATCTATCTATCTATCTATGTAAACTGCGTTGAGAATTTTGGTTGAAGAGCGGTATATAAATATTCTTTGTCTTGAATATAGAACATAGGAAGCTGCCACATACTGAGTCAGACCATTGGTCTATCAAGCTCAGTATTTTCTTCACAGACTGGCAGTGGCTTCTCCAAGGTTGCAGGCAGGAGTCTCTCTCAGCCCTATCTTGGAGATGCTGCCAGGGAGGGGACTTGGGACCTTCTGCTCTCCCCAGAGCGGCTCCATCCCCTGAGGGGAATATCTTACATTGCTCACACTTCTAGTCTCCCATTCATATGCAACCAGGGCAGACCCTGCTTAGCTAAGGGGACAAGTCATGACACAAATGCTGAGAGTCACATCAAAATACAAAAACCATTTGTGTAAGATTTCCATTTTAAACTTCCCTTTGCTTTATGGCTATTATTCTTTGTTATTAACTATCCCTGTATTTTAAGCTGTGTGAAACTTGCCTACTTCCTTTCAGCGTAAGCCACTGTCTTTTGCTGGTTCCTAACTTCTGCTTCTCTGTTCAAGATGATGACCAGCAGCCTCCAGTTCTGTCCACTGAGTCAGACCAATAGTCCAACTATGTCAGCGACTCCCTGGGCGAGGATTTTTCTTCTGCCACTGAGCAATGGTCACATCCTCTCTAGCATTCTTCCATTCTTCTGGACTCCTTAGAGCTTAGAGCATCATCTTTATTACCTCCTATCTAACCTTATGCCACATTTTTGGTACCCAAAAATGTATTTTCCATTTCTGTCATATTTTTTCACATTCGCCCATCTCTCTCTGCCTCTCTCTTTTAATATTTGCTTATTTCTGCCTTTCTGCATCTCAGCCTATTGCTCTCCATCTTCGTCTTAAATCTCATTATAATTTCTGTATCAATTCTTTATCTCATCCTAACTCTTGCCTATTATTAACCAAATTATCACCTGCTAAATCTGCATGAGGAAGAGAGACCCAGTTTCGACAACCTTATGAATAAATGTCATCTGGATCACCTTCGATCAATACTCTTATCTCACACACAATCTCGCTCTCTCTATCTCACTTTGGATCACTTACTCTATCTCGCTTCAAAGGGTTGTTGTGGGAATACGATGATCCCTTTTTGGAGAAGGGGGAGTCAAGAAAATGTAATTTAAAAACAGACTGAAAAAGAGCATTGCGATGCAAAGGAAGTTTTAATGTGAAAGTCAAAGAGGGGAAAAGTTTAGTATCTTTCCTGCAAGGCTTACATTGAGAAATGAAGGCACCTAAACCAATTTCAATCTACATGGTCATTTCAAAGACTACAGAGACATTCTGAAATTCGTATCTCAGGATTCACTGCAGACATGGCACTGAGAGATGCAATTTGACACAACAGCCAACAACAGGGATACAACAGTGGTCTTTGTGTGATCCAAAATAGTTAAAGGGAAAGGGCGTGTCTTCCCCACTGCACAGCAAAGACTGGAAAGCAGCAGTGCAGGGAACAAAAGTCAATTTGCTTCTCCGAGGATGGAAGAGAACTTTGTGGAATCCAAGTCTCAGCCTCCAGATTATGCAGGGTAAAGGAAGGGATCCGTTTTTTCTGAAGTCCATTTGACCAGCGCTGGTCTTGGTTTCTTCTAGTGCTTTTCCGGTTGTCCAACAGCCTCTGGGTCGTGTCATCCAAGTTCAGTAGAGTCCATTACAGGCATCGCAAAAACTGCTTGCCGCTTCCAGGTCAGTTAGTCACACAGCATTCTGCCCCCACCCCAGCCCCCACCCCATCTGCCCCCACCACCACCCCATCTGCCACCACCACCCCATCTACCACCACCACCACCCCATCTGCCACCACCACCACCCCATCTGCCACCACTCCAACCACCACCACCACGCCATGGGCGGTAAAAACTCTCATCAACTTCATCCAGAACTAAATCACTCATCATACTTCCTCCTCCACCACCACCACCATAACCAACGGCACACGGGTTGTATTGCTCAATGCGGAAGGCTTGGTCAGGACAGTAGAGAGCCGGGCCTGGGACAGTGACCGTGAACGGCGGTGGCTGTATCGTCATGGTGGACGCAGGACACTGGGCGTAGCACTGGTTCATTCCACCACCGCCAGACATCTTTGCAGGGTGGAAGAGGTCCTGAAAGAAGAAGGATTGCAAGTGAGGAGTGTGAACAGCACTCGGGTTGTTCTTTTTGAGACTCTAAACCAGGTTGGAGGAGAGCCTGGATGGGATAGGAGAACTGTCCATGCTCCCATTTGATGGGCGTGCAAAGATCAAGGAAGGAAGAGTGGTGAGTGATGGGGTGGCAGAACCTGGGTAGCCCAAGCATGGCCGGCCCACATTCTGTCCCCCAAATTTTATCAAGGGTGGATGTAAAGCTATCCCACCCAACTACCAACGTTCACACCTTTAAAGCACCAAATAGCTCAGGAGCAAGTTAGCTGAGAGAGTGCCTTGCCCCACAGGTCCCAACTTGGACCTTAAGATCTTCAGAGGCCCTCTTCTGAGTGCACCACCAAATAAGGTGAGGCAGGTGGCTAGGTAGAGGGCCTTTTGGGTGGTGGCACACCAGATTTGGGATATTTTCCCCAACGAGGCTCACTTGGCGTGGTTGTCACTTTGTTCTCTTAGGTGAAGACATTTCTGTTCTTTTTAAAATAAAATCAAAAGGTGCCACTTCCCATTCCTAGGTAGGCAGGATGATAATTTGCAATGAGTGATGCCAGTGATAAATGCTTTAATTGAATCATGGTTGATTCTTGAAGATTGCACCCTTTAGCTTCAGGAGGTCCGTCTTAGCCCGAGGCTGTGCCACCCGGATCTGTTCGATTCAGTTCGAATTGGAACTGAACCGGGAAATCAAGTTCCGTGCACATGCCTAAGCTCCACCTCTGCAGAAAAGACTTCCAAAACCAGAGCTTCGAAACCTCATCTCACGCAATGATTGGAGGCCAAAGATCAGGCCTCGCTTGGGCCTAATGCTAAGTGAGGTTGTCAACCTGGGTCTGGACCGTACCACTATGGACTGCAGTGAGGAAGATTCCCAGACTGAAAGCTCTTCCCATGCACAATTCAACACACTGGAGAATAAAAGAGAAAAACCATGGAAAAACCAACAGGTGCTGCAGCAGCAGTAAAACATACAAGTGGCCAGTCTGTGTAGATAATAATGAGCGAGATGGACCAATGGTCTGATTTGGCATATGGCAGCTTCCAATATTCCTACCTTTAAAGCCTTAAAGGGCTTGGGAGCAAGTTAGTGGAGAGAACACCTTGCCCCATAGGTCCCAACTTAAGATTTCTTTGGAGGCCCTGCTCTGAGTGCCCTGTTCACTCAGGCTTTTAAAAATTGGTTTTAAAAATAAAATTAAAAGCTTCCACTCGCCATTCCCTCCCACTCCCCGGTGCCACCAAACCGATTCGAAGTTCGGCCAAACTGGACTGAACCGGTCTGCCAGAGTGCAGACGAGTCCACATCACAAAGCTCCACTTCTGAAGAAAAGACATCCGGAGCTGGAGCTTTGAAACCTCATCTCATCCAATGATCGGAGGACAAATATCAGACCTTGCTAGGGCCTAATGCTAAGTAAGGTACTCGAACTGGGTCTGGACCATACCACTTTGGACTGAAGCAAGGACCATTTCCAGAATAATAGCAATCCCCATGCATAGTTCAACACATTGGAGAATAAAAGAGAAAGACCATGGAAAAATCAACAGGTGCTGCAACAGTAGTAAAAAAAATACAAGTGGCCCCCTTTTAAAAATATGCAATAAAGGATTTTAATTCTTGATATTCTGTTATAATCTCTCATCAGTCATGACCCATGGCTGAACCTTCCACCCATTTCTCTTTCAAGCATGGACACTGCTGCTGCATGTACAAAACTGGAAATGCGATTTTTCTCTAGCCAAAATGTGTCTGATAATGTTAAATTCAATTTAATGCATGCCACAGTTGCAGAATGCATTTTGAACATGCTGCTACTTAAAGTGGAATTTGGGAGAGGTGGGACGCAGGGCAGAACACAAACCTACAGGCCTATATTTGAGCTGGGCGAATCTGCTTGAAGGTTGTCTCACCTCCCATAGGAAACTGCCACCTATTGAGTCAGACCCTTGGTCCATCTCGCTTAGTATGACCTACACAGGCTGGCACTGGCTTCTCCAACGTTTCAGGCAGAAGTTTCAGCCCTACCTGGAGATGCTGCCAGGGATTGAACCCAGGATCTTCTGCATGCAAGACAGAGGCTCTTTCACTGAGCTACAGCCCCACCCCCTAAGGGAAAGATCTTACAACGCTCACATGTAGACACGCATCCAAATGCAAACCAAGGGAGACTGTGCTTAGCAAAGGGGACCAATCACACTTGCTACCGCCAGACCAACTCTCCTCCCCAGCTGTTCCAAGATCATTTCATCTTCAAAAGCAACTCTGATAAGAAGCATCTCCAACTCACCTGGTTCTTCTCGGATGAGGCAAAGGGTTGTGAGATGGTGAGAGAAGCCCTGTAGCGATGATCTTTATATACAACTCCATCCACCTCCAGATGAGGACAGCACACTATAGGCCTTAATGCAACTTGCCAATAACATCAAGGCATTATGATGAAGAAATCACTCACACTCCTCGATTTCCCAGAATCAGTTACCCTAATCACCAGCAATTATCTACCTGAGTGTGTTTACCATTCGTCTTAATCTCTTCATGATGCAGGCTCCACCTAAGAAGCTTGCCAAATAGATGTCATACATTCTTGGTCCCCATTGATCCAGTGCAGCGAAGGGCAGATATCTCTTTGAAGGCATCTTACAAGCGGCTCAAGAAATGCCATTACCCTGGGAACCCACTGCAATTACTTCTAATTTGCACTGGCACACCCTTTTCCATTTGTCCCGGCTCCTGGAAATCCACCCTTCTTCCCCCCCACCCCTGTAACTTGCTTAACTGTGTTTGGCAATGTAAGAGTCCACTGTACGCTTTGCTGTGCTTTCCTTCTCTACAGGATTCCAGACAGAGGCCATGTACGGACGTCAGGCGGAACTACGGTTCTGACAGATCTGCTGCTCCGCTCCCTCAACCCCCTACTCTCCTGTCCACATCTGGACGACAGGGAGAGCGAGTCAGCGGAGAGGAGGGGGATCTGGCTGTTCAGTCTTCCTTCTTGCTCAAAGGACAGCCTGCACAGCCAATCATGGAGCAAGAGAGCTGCCTCCCTCAACTCCAATCCAGCCAAATGCAGCTTCCGGTGCTGCATTCAGATAGAACAGAGGGCTCCAGGGACCCTTGGTTTGAAGCCGCGAAACTCACTATGAACTGGTGTGCAACCTTGGGTTGTGCTACAGGTGGAACTGGATATTGACATAAGGGTGAGGAAAGGAAACCTCCAGTCCCTGCAACTCTGGTTTCCCGTTACATGCGAATGCGGCCAAAGACTTGAAAGCCATCGGTCAGGGATGTTTTTTTCTCACCTGCATGAGAAGGTGGTGAAGTCCCCAACCCACATTTTAATATTTTACCCATGGCTGTTTGGAAAAGAAACGTTAAGTAGATTTCCTTATGTAGATTTCCTTCGCCCATGTGGCATGGTCACCACCCAAAAGACAGCTCACGGTTTACCACATTGTGACATTTATATAAATCTTCATGCTCAGTCTATAACACCATTATTAACTAACTTTCCAGGCCTCACGAATTGTTTCTATCTCCAGTGTTTGATCAAAATGATGCCCTTGCTTGTCTGCTTGTAGCTCTCGGCTTGTGTGATGACTTATCAGCTCTTTGTATTGTGATTTTTCTGACCAGCAACTGTAATAAACATTATCACTTTTACTTGTCCCCCCCCATCCCCAATTCATGATCAACGCCCCCCAAACTAACTGAAAATAAAAAGGGAAAGACAACTGTGATCCATTTAATGTGAGAGGCAAAATCTGAGGAATAGACGGGGCTGCTATGGAGATCAGCTGAACTCCTGGATCCGTGAGATCGAATCCGTAAATCATCTGTAGATCGTTCAGGAGGGGGACGGGGCTCCCTCCACCCTCCCCATCACCCTCCTCCATTGCCCTCGTCCTCCCAGATCCATAGATCCGTAGATCATCCGTAGATCAGCCAAACTCCTCTCCACTTCAACTTTTGAGTTGCAAAATCTTGTTTTGCTTTCTACAAGCTACGACCTGCATTAGCCAGGTTATCATTATTTTAAGCTTCCTTAAAGTCTTAGATGATTTGTTTGACATCGACTACTGTTAATATTGTCTGGTCATTGACTTCATTTTCAAATAAACTAATCAGATGAGAAGGTAGGGCAGGCTTCATTTCCCTCCTACCTAACTTTTAACCTGGGAAAGGGATCTGGGATGCTCAGGTTCAGAACTCTTGGGTCAGTAGATACCCACCCTACTCCAGCTCCCGAGATAACTACAGATCCCTGGGTTAACCCCGTCCTGCCCTGGGTACCGTGGTCGTGAGAACAGACATTTTAAAAAATTGCTGTGTAACTTTTTCATACCTACATCTCCTGTTTATATATAAAATTCAGTGAGTTCATAAATTTATCTATTTATTATTTATTTATTTAACAAATTTATTTAACAAATACCATTAAAACCCAATTAAAATGTTAAAACCATCTAAAATTTAAAACAATTTAACATTTAAAACACCCCCTGCTAACTGAGCAAAGAGGCATCTTTTCAAAGTGGTGATTCTCTTTATTTAGCAGTGGGGAGAGCAACTGGCCCTATCCATCCCCGGCACAGCATCCCTCCAGTGGCTGTTGCTGGTGTCTGTCTTATGTTTCTTTTTTAGATTGTGAGCCCTTTGGGGACAGGGAGCCTATTTATTTATTTATTTATATCTGGGTAAACCACTTTAGACGAAAAGCAGTATATAAATATTGGTTGTATTGTGCATTGTACTGTAAAAGTGTTAACTATTAAAAGTGTAAATCTCATTAAAAGCCTGGATGAACAGACGTGTCTTGACAAACCTTTAAAAAGTTGTCAGAGATGGGGAGTCTCTTATTTCAGCAGGGAACGCATTCCAAAGCATCGGGGTATCAATGGAGAAGGCCTGTCCCTGGATTACCATTGGACGGGCCGGTGGCAACTATAGATGAACTTCTCCATATGATCTTAATGTGCCATGGGGATCATGGCAAAGACAATGTTTTTTAAAAAATATCCAGGGCCTAGGCCATTTAGGGCACCTTGTATTTTCCCCGGAAACCTATTGGCAGTCAATATAGTTCTTTCAATACAGGAGGAATATGGTCTCTCTGAGATGACCCAGAGACCAAACTGGCTGCTGCATTCTGGACCAACTGCAGTTTCTGGACTACATACAAAGGCAGCCCCACATAGAGTGCATTGCAGTAGTCAAGTCTGGAGGTCACCACGTACCACTGTTCTGAGGTCATTTATCTCAGGAAACGGATGCATCTGGCGTCTCAGCCAAAGCTCAATGCTTTTCACTATGCTGGTAGTTGGTCCCAATGATATACTATCAACATAAAGTTATGAAGTTTGAAAGGAGATAGTAATGATCTTGTTTTTCTATTTCTTTCATGTTCCCCATCTATTTCTACAACTCTGTTCCTTACTGAACCCCCATATTCCCAGCCACAGAAAATCCTAGTCTGCTATACAAACCTTTTCTCCAATACACAAAATGTGCCCAGCTGCACATTAGAGTCTTGCACTGAGCAGACATGAGACTAGGAGACCTCAAAGATTACGATCTAACCAGCGGCACTTCAGAGTGCTCTCCGCAGCCTCCTGCCTGATTTTCTTGCCCTGAACTGCTTAATTTCTTCACAGCAACAGAGGCTTGCTCAATAAACAGGTGATGATTTTTCATTATCTATTGAGGAAGTCCCACTAGTGAGTTTCACAAGGGCTTCTAAGGGAGGGAGGAAGAAAGTTAAGCTTTGTACCCCATTCCCATTGCTCTCCTCCCAAATAGCTTCCAGAGGAGGAAGGAGATGTTTATCATCAACCCTGTCACCTACTAAGATCATCTGGAGAGGTCGGGTTCCAATTGCCGCCAGTTTGTTTTGTAAGAGATTTTTGACCCTCCAAAATCCCTGCAACCAGGAATAAATGAGGGCTCCAAAAAATCCTCACACTAATAGACCATGGGTCCTTTTTGACGGCCCTGGCTGTCAAGAATCCCAAGACCCAAGAAGACACGAGGAGAAATGAAGAGATTATATTTAGTCAAAACACATTTATTTTCTTACCAAAATTCAGATGAATCACAGCATACAGCATGCAGCAAAATTACTTCTCTCACACAAAGCAGTCACAAAACTAACAGCCTTGAGACACTGACAGGACAGCCAGACCCTTGCGGTCACAAGATACTATACCCCAAGGGAGCCTCGAGTTGTTCCTCTTTTTGCTAGATGCTAGGTGCCATCAAATTGATTGATCGGATCAACTTCCTCCTTTCCTCCTCCTGTGTGCTGTGCCTGAGCCACCCTCCCTGAGGGAGAGAGCCTTCTTTTCCTCACCTTTCCCACCTACGCACTAACAGTGATTGGGTAAAGAAGGGGTCTTGACCATCCATGACCCTCAGCTAACCTGTCCCTTTTGACATTTAATATCATTGGCTAGGGAAGATGTGAAAGAGGAACAAGGCGTGGGCCAAGCGACCCACCTTCAAATGGAACACCGAGTCTTGGCGTACTTTCAATCTGAGGTACTGAAAATGAGGAAGTGTGCCTGAGCTGACAGGCCGATTCTCTCTAATTTTAGACAAAAGCTCTAGATGGGGGCTGTTTTTGACAGCATGGAAGATTTGCTGGAACAGGGGAATTTGGCATGGTCAAACATGGTCAAACGACAGGGGAATTTGGCATGGACTAATTTCTGTCCAACCGTGGGAGGTTTAGGTACAGGCCCGTAAGGAGGATATCTAATTTGAACGCATTGTGTGGGATTTGGAAATCCACCTTTTATGACAGCATTCACTCATGGGTTCATGCTAAGATCAAGGCCTAAACTGTATCAAACAAACAGACTCATGTCAAGCATTTATCTAATACATAATGGCTAACCTATCTATGCACTTATTCAATATAAAATTGACCTGATTAGGCCTTACAGTTTGGTAGCTACTCGGGACTAGGCCTTCTCTCTTGCTGCCCAAGGGTTTTGGAATATGCTCTCAGTTTCTTTTCAGGGAGGGAGGCAAGGCAGGGAGAGTTGCAAGGAATGGCTCCAGGGAGACAGCTAGGTTGAGTGGGGCAGGAAACAGGAAGTGAGGTCAGGAAGGGGGTGGAGCTGAAAGCAGGCTTTAAGCCCTGTGAACTTTGCACTGGGGCAATGAAAGACAAGGCAAGCAGCTGCCAGGAGCCCACCTCATCCCCTGGGTTGCTGACACAGTCTTTATCCTGAATTTCATTGCTTTTTAGAGTGGGTCCTCAGGGTGTGCTGTGAACCAAGATCACCCACCATGCTAGACTTGGGAGTACAAATTGGTCTTCTTCTCTTCTCTTCTCTTCTCTTCTCTTCTCTTCTCTTCTCTCTTTACTTTTCTCCTCTCCCCCGTCTTCTTCTGCTTTGCTGCTCTATTTCCCCTCATCACTTATTGTGTTCATCAGTATTGGTATCATGCAGTGTTCGTTCACTGTTAATAATTATGTACAGGAGCATTAGCACCCCATGAAGCATTATTGACATGCCTCCTTATTCTTGCACATACTTATAATTTTCTATGAGCCTGTTCAGGTTGTCTGTGTCCGCTGTCTTGGCTCTTTGCTGTGATGTTTTTAGGAATTGAGAACGGCAGTTTCCATGGTTACTCGGAACATCAATCTCATCGCAGTAACAAAAAAAAAGATCCCCCCACCCTCCTAGTCCTTCTCATTGAGCTCCCTGGAAGGGAAACCGGGAAACCATACTGGCCTCACTATTGGAGTTTCTAACATGTCAACTTGACAGCATAGAGCTGAAAGACTTTCACTTTCTCCTGAGCCAGAGCTGGCTGTAAGCGCCTCTTCCTAACCTTCAGAACAGCAGCCATCCCCTCCCAAATTCTGCGCCTGACACATCACCTTAGGGCTTACTGTCTAAAACCCCTTCACTGTTTTTTGGCCCCAGGGATCAGAACCCTCATCACTGGAAGGCTAATTAACTGTAATCAATCCTCCCCCACTGGCAAAGCTCCTAACCACCTCAACCCTCCACACCTTAACACATTCAGGGGGAGCCTTAAATTAAAAGCCAATTCCGAGGATCTATAGGAATTGCAAAGAAAGTTGGTTGCGGTTAAACCAAAAACAAAGCCTCTCACTAATTTATTGGCCCGCACGGAGGCCCGCATCTGTTCCTGGCTCCAAGAGCGCTGACTCTGACAGTGATATGGAAATTCAGCCAGTACAGAGGGCTGCAAAAGAGAAATTCATGGAATTCTGGTTATACACAGCATCCAGGTTATGGAGGCAGCAGGGAAAAGGAAGGGATGCTTCTTTCTAAAGTCCATCACTATCAGTTCTGGTCTTGGTTTCTTCTTAGGTTTTTTTCCGGTGGCCCGACAGATTCTGGGTCATGTCATCCCAGGTCAGTTGTTGCGCCAATAACAGGCATCATAAGAACTGCTTGCCACTTCCAGGTCAGTGGCCAAGCCCTTGCCCCCACCCCATCCACGATCACATCTTTGGCAACCACCCGTACACCACCCTGCCAGGGCCAGCCACCCCATCTGCCACCACACCTTTGGTGGCCACCCCATTTGCCACCTTGACATTGGGGGATTATCCCATAAAAACTATCATCAACATCAGCCAGAACTAAATCACTGATCAGACTTCCTCCTCCTCCTCCACTACCACTACTGCGCGGACCAAGGGCACACGGGTTGTATTGCTCAATGCGGAAGGCTTGTTCGGGACAGCAGAGAGCTGGGCCTGGAATGTTTAGTGTGAACAGCGGTGGCTGTATCTTCACAGTGGATGCAGGACAGCTGGCATAGCATTGGTCCATTCCACCATCGGCAGACATCTTTGCAGGGTGGGGAAGAGGTCCTGAAAGAAGAAGCATTGCAAGTCGAAACTGAACAGCTCTTGAGTTGTGCTTCTCGTGACTCTAAAAGGGGTTGGAGGAGAGCTGGGATGGGATGGGAGAACTGTGCATGCTCCTGCTTGACGGCCGTGGGCATGTAAAGTCCAAGGTAGGAAGAAGGGAGAGTAATGGGGGAGGTGGGGGAAGCTGGTACCTGGGTAGCAAAAGTGTGGCCAACCCAGATTCTGTCCTCCGCATTTTATCAAGTGTGAATGAAAAGCTGTCCTACCCAACTCGCAATGTCCACACCTTTAAAGCCCTAAATGGCTTCGGGCCTAATTAGCTCAGAGAGTGCCTTGCCCCATAGGTCCCTATATCTTCTTCGGAGGCCCTGCTTGGAATGCCGCACCATATGAGGCGAGGCGTGTGGCTACTAGGAAGAGGGCCTTTTGGGTGGTGGCACCCCAGCTATGGAATAGCCTCCACAGCGAGGCTTGCTTGGCATTACCACTTTGTTAACAGATGGAGATGTTGCTGTTCACTCAGGCTTTTTAAAATTGATTTTAAAAATAAAATTAAAAGGTGCCACTCTCCACACCCCAGTGCCACCTTGAAATGCCCAAATGGTTCTAGGTTCATCCAAGCTGGACCAAAACAGTCTGCCGGACTGAAAACCGGTCCAAATTTGGACTGGACTTGGAACCACGGTCTGTGCACAGCCCTACTTCTGCGTGCTTCTGCATTTCCAGAAGGAATGGCTGAAGTGATGGGTAAGGTGTGATGGACATGAAGATGGCTGTGTCAAAAGAGGGAGGTGTCAGGCACTTTGGGAAGAAATGCAAGGGCGTGAATAGCTCACTGTGTGGTTGATAGCTTCATTCATGAATGTCAAGCCTTGCCAACTTCAATGTGACTCTCTCATTAGTGTTCAACACTAATTAAATTGGCTACAGTGTGGGTTGACCATCTGAGCATAGCGGCATGTTGCAAGGTGCCCTTAAGTAGGTAGGATGACAGTCTGCAATCAGTGATGCCAGGGATACATGTTTTAATTGAATCGTGGTTGATTCCTAAAAATTGCACCCTTTAGCTCCAGGAGCTCCACATCATTCCCCGCCCAAACTGCCCAGTTCTGCTGTTTGAATTTGATTTGAATTTGAACCGAACAGGGAAATCTGGTTCCATGCACAACCCTAAGCCCCTCCTCTGATTTCCAGAATGAAAATTCTTCCCATGAACAGTTCAACACATTGACGAATAAAGAAGAAAACCCAAAAGGCACTGCTGCAATAGTAAAACATAGAAGTGGCCCCTTTTAAAAATATGCAGTCAAGGATTTTAATTCTGGATGTTCTGTTATAATCACTCCATCCGTCATGACGCATGACTGAACCTTCAACCCATCTCTCTTTCCATCATGGATGCTGCTGCAGTGTGTACAAACTGGAAATGCATTTTTTTTCTCTGCCCAAAATGTGTCAGTTAAATTCAATTGAATGCATGCTTCAGTTGCTGAATGTATTTTGGACATGCTGCTATTAAAGTGGAATTCAGGAGAGGTGGGACGCAGGGCAGAAGAAACCCACAGACCCACATTTGCACTGGGGGAATCTGCTTGGAGGTTGTCTCCTATCCCGTAGGAACTTAGGAAGCTGCCATATACTGAGTCAGAGCCTTGGTCCACGTAGCTCAGTATTGCCTACACAGACCGGCAGCAGCTCTCCAACGTTCCAGGCAGATGTCGCGCTCACCCCTAACTGGAGATGCTACCAGGGAGTGAACCTGGGACCTTGTTCATGCAAGAATGCAGATGCTCTTCCACTGAGCTATGGTCCCATCCCCTAAGGGGAAGATCTTACCACACTCATATATAGCCACCCATCCAAATGCAAAGCAAAGTGGGCCCTGCTTAGCAAAGTGGACCAATCACACTTGCTACTGCAAGACTAGCTCTCCTCCTCAGTGCTTCCAAGATATTTCACCTGCAAAAGCAGCTCTGATATGAAGCATCTCCAAGTCACCTGGCTCTTCTCAGATGAGGCAAAGAGTTGTGAGATGGTGGGAGAGGTCCCGGAGCTCTGGTCTCTAAATACAGCTCCATCCACCTACAGGTGAGGATGGCGCACTACTGGCCGTTGGGGATGTGCATTTCGATTCAGCTACGAAACATTTTGTGTCCGAAAATTGCACTTTCGGATGTTTTGTACACCTACCGAAAATGAAAAACGCGCAATGAAGTTTTTTTTTAGCCAAATCTAAATGACCCCATTTCGGAAACGAAGCTTTGTTTTTCGGGGGGAAATTCGGACCTGTTTTGAGATCGCTAGCAGTCTCTCAAGAGTCTCCCTTTAGTTCTTCTTCTGACGTCGGTTTGAATTTCCCGCCCTTCAGGCCTGCAGATTGGCAGTCAAAAGCAGGGCCGGGAGCAGCAGGGACGGGGACATGGAGCTAGGCTTGCCGGCCCGAGAGCTCCTTAGTGTGGGCGGTGGCAGTGGTGGCAGCGGGCACAATTGTCCCAAGGGTGACACACAGCCATCATGGGTGTTCGGTGGATGGTGGGGTGAGGAGGCGGCAGTGGCAGGCCCTGGCAGAGGAGGCGGGTGGGCGGAAATGGTGAGGAGGGAAGGAGGGAGTCCAGTGCTGGGGAGAGAACGGACAGGAGAACGGACTGGGGAAGGAGAACAGAAAAAAGGAGAACAGAACAACGGGGAACGGGGAATGGGCTGGGGCGGAAAGGAGCGGGGAAGCGGCGGGGAGATTGGCAGCCTGTAATTTGGCTTCGATTTTGGAGCAAGTTGGCTCTTAAACCGAAAACTTGGGGTTCCAGGGGGCTTCATTTCAGACCCTATCTGAATTGGGGGGGGGGGGCCTCCTTCAGATTCGGCCAAAAACAAAACAAAACAAATCCGAAATGCACATCGCTACTGGCCGTGATGCAACCCATCGCAACATCAAAGTGCATCACAAGGACGAAATCACCCACTCTCCTTGTTGATTTCCCAGAGTCCATTATCCTTACCGCCAGCAATTATCTTCCTGATTGTGTTTACCATTTGCGTTAGTCTCTTATCATGATGTGAGCTCCACCTAAGATACTTGCCAAGCTGACATTTCCTTGCTCTTGGGTTTGATTTGAGTTATATTCCGCCCTTCCAAAAATGGAAATCCACCCTTCTTCTCCCCCACCCCCATAATGTGCCTAACAGTTTGGCAACTTGAGAATCAGCTGTGTGCCATGTTCTCTTCCTCCCTACAGGCTTCCAGACAGAGACTCCAAGGCCATCCCAGGTCAGGGATATATTTTCCCCCAACTGCACAAGAGACCAGTGCAGCTCCCATCCCCTAGTTCTTTTTAATATTTCACCCATGGCTGTATGGGAAGGGACATTTAAGAAAATTCCTTCTGTAGATTGCCTCTGCCCATGTGCTGTGGGGGCCATCAAAACGATGGCTCATGGTTTACTATCCATCCGTAGGACGCCCAGAGCCTTTGGATGGATAGGGTGGTATGACTGCAAACTGAGGGGTTTAACCCTTAACCCCTGCTAATGGAGCAAGGAGACACCTTTTTATCCCTCCAGTGGCTGTTGCTGGTGACGACCATGTGTTTCTTTTTAGATTGTGAGCCCTTTGGGGACAGGGGAACATCTTATTTATGTATTGTTTATTTTTCTGTGTAAACCGCTTTGAGAACTTGGGTTGAAGAGCGGTATATAAATATCCATAGTCGTAAACGTAGGAACATAGGAAGCCGCCATATACTGAGTCAGACCATTGGTCTATCTAGCTCAGTATTGTCTTCACAGACTGGCAGCGGCTTCTCCGAGGTTGCAGGCAGGAGTCTCTCTCAGCCCGATCTTGGAGATGCTGCCAGGGAGGGAACCTGGAACCTTCTGCTCTTCCTAGAGCGGCTCCATCCCCTGAGGTGGGAATCTCTTCCAGTGCTCACACATCAAGTCTCCCATTCATATGCAAGCAGGGTGGACCCTGCTTAGCTAAGGGGACAAGTCATGCTTGCTACCACAAGACCAGCTCACCACTTATTAAGATCATCTGGGGAGGTCCTCCTGCATGGGACATTGGCCCATACGGCCCTCTATAGTCGCCCTTGAACTCTATAAGTAAGAGGTTTACCTTGCTTATAGTAAGTAACTAGTTGCAGGGGAGTAACAGTGGGATATTGGGCATGCCCTCAACTCCTGCCTGCGGGCTTCCCAGAGGGATGCTGGACTAGGTGGGTCTTGGGCTTGGTCCAGCAGGGCTGCTCTTATGCTCTTATGTTCTTATGTTCAGCTCTGGCAGCTTTCAGGAAGACTCTGAAAGCACGCCTGTTTAATCAGCCATCTGGTGAGGTTTTTAATGGCTTTAACCACTTTAGTTGTTTTAATTATGATCGTCTTTTTAATGGTTTGCTAAGACGGTTGTTTTTTTGTTAACCGCCATGAGACTCTATTATTTGGCAGTACCGAAATCAGATTGATGGAGAGATAGAGAAAGAGCTGAAGCTTGTCTCTGTCTGTGTCGGATTCTGAAAGGATGGGTGGAGCCCACAGGGACGTAGGAAACTGCTGTATACGGAGTCAAACCCTAGCTCAGTACTGTCTGCACTGACTGGCAGCAGCGCTCCAAGGTTTCAGGCAGGAGTCTCTCCCAGCCCAGGGATTGAACCTGGGGCCCTCTGCAGGCAAGCAGATGCTCTACCACTAAACTACAGCCCCATTCCTACCAGAAGCTGCCGTATACTGAATCAGACCATTGGTCCATCTATCTCAGTACTGTCAACACGGACTGGCAGCAACTTCTCCAAGGTCTTTCCCAGCTCAACCTAGAGATGCAGGAAGCTGCCGTATACTGAGTCAGTAGTGGTAGCTTCCTATATTCCTATCATTGGCATGCCCTTTCTCCCACTCTGATGCAGGTAATATCACACACAGACTCCACACTCTGATCTAGAGTCACCAGCTTCCCAATGAGTCAGGGAGGGGGAGGGGAAAACAATGAGTGGGCCCCCGCCTCAAAGGCCCAGAGACATTGTCTCCTCCTGGTTCAAGGATAGCTACACCCCCAGATACTCTAGGAGACTCATACACTGAGTAGGGGGCTCGTCTAGAGTAGGGGTTCTCAAAGTTGGGTCCCCAGATGTTATTGGACTTCAACTCCCATAATCCCCAGCCCCAATGGCCTTTGGTTGGGGATTATGGGAGTTGAAGTCCAATAACATCTGGGGACCCAACGTTGGGAATCCCTGCTCTAGAGGACCTCAAAGGCCCCTTCCAATACTTAACCGTCTGTGATGACTATTGAGGTGGGTTATGCCATTGCTACTGGGGGTTGCTGGAGATACCATGCTTCAGAATTCAGCGCCCTCCCTGTTTTCTCCAGAAATGACTGTGGGAATGTGACGGAATCGTTGTCTTTTGTGCACATGTAGAAGAAGGCATGCTCAAGGCCTCTGAGAAAATTCAGATGCAAAGAATCGATTTCCCGTTTCAATCATAGTCTTTCTCATTTGCCCATCTCTCTTTGCCTCTCTCTTTTGATGTTTGCTTATTTCTGCCATTCTGCTTCTTGGTGACTATTTGGAGGGTTACAGGCCACCTCCAGCCTCAGAGGCAGGATGCCTCTGAGTACCAGTGGCAGGGGAGTAACAGCAGGAGAGAGGGCATGCCCCTTCAGCTCCTGCCTGTAGGCTTCCAGCAGCATCTGGTGGGCCACTGTGCGAAACAGGATGCTGGACTAGATGGGCCTCCTTGGGCCTGATCCAGCAGGGCTGTTCTTATGTTCTTAGCCTACTGTCCTCCATCTTAATCTTAAATCTCATTATAATTTCTGTATTAATTCTTTCTCTCATCCTAACCTTTGCCTATTATTAACCACATTGTTGACTGCTAAATCTGCGTGACCAGGAGAGACCCAGATTCAACTCCCTTCTCAATCAAAATTATCTGTGTCACCTCGGATCAGCTACTCTATCTCACACGGACGTACCTCAAAGGGTTGTTGTGGGATTACAATGGCCCCCTTTTGGAGAAGGGGGAGTCAAGAAATGTAATTTTAAAAACAGACTGAAAAAGAGCATTGCAATGCAAAAGACGTTTTAATGTGAAAGTCAAAGAGGGGGAAAGTTTAGTACTTTTTCCGCCAGGCTTGCATTGAGAAATGAAGGCACCTAAACCAATTTCAATCTAAATGGTCATTTCAAAGGCTACAGAGACACTTTGAAAGCATTGGGGTGCACAGATGGATTATCTCAGGATTCACCGCAGACATGGCACTTAGGCACGCAACTGGACACAACAGTCAACAACAGTTAGCAGGGGTGCTCAACTTTGGCCCTCCTGCAAGATGTTGGCCTACAATTCCCATAATCCCAGGCTCTTGGCCACTATGGCTGGGGATTATGGGAATTGTAGTTCAAAAACAGCTGCGGGGCCTAAGTTGAGCAGGCCTGTGTTAGGGGCACAACAGTGATCTTTCAGTTATCCCAACCAGTTAATGAAAAAGGGCGTATCTTCCCTCACCCCATAGCAAAGAGACTCAGCAAGTTATGTGCAGGAGAGATTGGAAGGTAGCCATGCAGGGAACAGCAGTGAATTGATTTCTCCTAGGATGGAAGAGAAAATTGTGGAACTGAAGAGGATATGATCAGCCTTCAGATTATGGAGGCGGCAGGGAAAAGGAAGGGATGCGTCTTTCTGAAGAACATGGTGACCAGCGCCAGCCTTGGTTTCCTCTTGTGTTTTCCTGGTTGTCCAACAGCCTCTGGGTGACGTCATCTGAGTTTGGTCGCCTCAATTACAGGTGTTGCAAGAACGGCTTTCCACTTCCAGGTCAGTGGTTGAGCCCCTGCGCCCACCTGGTCTACCACCCCGTCTACCACCCGCTGCGGTCTCATACCATGGGCCAGGGTATGGGTATGGGTATGGGTATGGGTAAGGCATTGGGTAGGGAGGATAGTTGGGGTAGGGAGGGTATGGGTAAGGGTAAACAGGCCATGGGTGGCCAGGCCAATAGCTGGCCCGTCCTCCACCATGCCCTATACGGAAAGAACTATCATCAACATCTGCCAGAACTAAATCACTGATCAAACTTCCTCCTCCTCCACTACCACCATAACGAATGGCACACGGGTTGTATTGCTCAATGCGGAAGTCTTGGTCAGGACAGTAGAGAGCCGGGCCTGGGATAGTGAGCATGAACGGTGGTGGCTGCATCGTCACGGTGGATGCAGGACACTCGGCGTAGCATGGGTTCATTCCACCACCTCCAGACATCTTTGCAGGGCGGAAGAGGTCCTGAAAGAAGAAGGATTGCGGGTGAAGAGTGTGAACAGCACTCGGGTTGTTCTTCTCGTGACTCTAAACCGGGTTGGAGGAGAGCCTGGATGGGATAGGAGAACCGTGCATGCTCCCGCTTGATGGCCGTGGGCATGCAAAGAACAAGGTAGGAAGAGTGGTGAGTTATTCCAACTAACTAGATATTGTCTACACCGGATGGCAGCGCCTTCTCCACGATTCCAGGCAGAAGCCTCAGCCCTACCTGGAGATGCTGCCAGGGTCTGAAACTTGGACCTTAAGCATGCAAAACAGAAGCTCTTCCACTGAGCCCTGTCCCCTAAGAGGAGGAACTTACTGCGCTCACATGTAGCCACCCTTGCAAATGCAAACCAAGGTAGAACCTGCTTAGCAAAGGGGACCATCCACGCTTGCTACCGCAAGACCAGTTCTCTGCTCCAGCTCTTCCAAGATAATTTCATCTCCAAAAGCAGCTCTGATAAGAAGCATCTCCAGCTTACCTGGCTCTTCTCGGATGAGGCTAAGAATCGTGAGATGGTGAGAGAAGCCCCGTAGCTCTGATCTTTATATACAGCTCCATCCACCTCCAGGTGCAGATGGTACACTACTGGCCATAATGCAACCTAAAGATACATCAAAGTTCATTGCAATCAAGAAATTACCCACCTCGATTTCCAAGATTCAGTTATCTTTATCGCCAGTAATTATCTTCCTGATTGTGTTTACCATTTGTCTTCATCTCTTCATGATGTGAGCTCCACCTAAGATGCTTGCCAACTAGACGTTGTAAATTCTTGGTCGCCACAGATCTAGGGCAGCAGGGGACAGATATCTTTCAAAGCATCTTGCATGCTGCTCAAGGAATGTTGTTATCTGCAGAATTCACTGCAATTTCTTCTAATTTTCACTGACACTCCCTTTTCCCTTTGTCCCGTCTCTTGGAAAAGCACCCTTCATCCACCCTGCCATATCTTGCCACTTCTGTATACACATGGCTTTTCACCTCCCACACATCCCAGCTGCTTGGCAGCAGCCTGAATCTAAAGGAAGGAAGCTATTGCCCAGTACCTGGCTCGTCTCCAACTCATAAACCACTGGCCTAAGATGCCAGCCATGGGCAACCAAATCTGAGCAAACAAGTACACCCAGGGCATGAAGAAATATATCAGGACATAGATGCTCAGGCAACAGCTGACTTCACAACCTGCATCTCAGAGAAGTTTGTGCACCATCAGATTGATTCAAGGACTGTCTGGCTGTCAATGAAGTGGAATAGTGAATGTGAGATTTCCCCCAAGAGAAAAAAACATCTGAGATTGTTCAAGGGATGCCGTAGACATTTCTCTGTTGATCAATGGAAGAGCATCTGCTTTTCATGTAGAAGGTCCCAGGCTGAATCTCTGGCATCTCTAGGAAATTTAGAGATCCAGTATGGTATAGGGGTTAGGGTGTTGGACTAGGAATAGGGAGTTCTGAGTTCAAATCCCTGTTCAGCCATGAAACTCACTAGGTGATTCTGAGCCAGTCACTTCTCTTGGTATGACCTACCTCACAGGGTTACTGTGAGAATAAATATAGCCATGTACATTGTGGCATAGAAATGTAGTAAATAAATACAAAATGCATACATAGAACATAATGCATAGAACTCCTTTTTTTGGCTATTCAAATCGAATAGCAAAAAATCAAATTGATTAATTGAAGCAGCCAGCCATAGCTGACTGATTCAATGAATCAAATTGGAAATTCACCCCCAAGATAGAAATAAATACAGCATGAATTGCCCATAGGGAACAATGGGGAACTCAAATCACCCCATTGCTCCCCATGGGTAGGTCCTAAGGACACCAAAGTGGTTTGGTTGTTAGGGCATGCCCCAGCCTACCTACCATCCAACCCACAAAACAATCAGGCAATCATGTGATTTTGATCAGGTGATCAGGTGAATTCAAATTTTTGAAGTATCTGGGTCAGTAGGTCATTGAGAATTATTATCTGGGTCAGTAGGTCATTGACCTACTGACCCAGATAATAATTCTCAAGCCATTCAGAAGCCAGTGCCAGAAAACCAATCAGGAAGGGAGAAAAGCCTGCCCAAAATGGCTGCTTGAATACATTCATGCTGAATCAGGGCTGATTTGATTTGACCTTGACTCAGCCCCTTCATTTAATGGATGATTCGATTCAGGGTTGAATCAGCAAATTGCTCCCAGTTTGGTGTGAATCGATTAAAACTGCAAAACAAAACAATATGTAAAACCACAGAAAAATGCAGTTTTGCTCAGTACAATAATATATGAAGCTCCGCTATACCAGAGTCAGGTTAGGGGCCCATCGGATCCCTTATTCTGTATTCTGAAGGTCAGAAGTTCCCCAGAGCATTTCCCACCACTGCTGAATGAGATCCATCAAAGTGAAGATGCTAGGAACTCAGCCTGAGACCTTCTGAACCCTATGCAATACTGCTGAATTATAATCCCTGCTATCGAGACCTTACCTCCAAGGGTCATGGGGCGGGGGGGGGGGATAGATGAGTCTCAATTTGGCAGAATATAAAACAGTAATGAAAAAGCAGATTAAAGATGGACATTGCGATGCAAAAAAGACGTTTATTATGGATCGTGGAGGGTAGAAGGAATGGAAGTTTGCATTTTGTTGGATTAAAATGAAGATCAATCCCAGAAGTTCAAGCGGTTTCATCTCTTCCATGGCTGCAGAGACCCTTCAAAGGTCTTCAGCGTAACCACAGTTTGGTTATCTCAGGATTCACTGCAGACATGGCATTTAAGGACAGGATCTGGTGAGCTTTTTCTTACCCTAACGTGTCAGAGAAAAGGGGAGTAATTGACTAAGTGGGTGCTTGATGGGCGCTACCTTGCCCCCCCCCCACACACACACCAATTTTGTAGGTTCAGCCCTTAAAAACCAAGTTTGGGGTCATTGTCTCCAAGCTCACTCCCAACCCGGTTTTTAAGGGCTGGTCTCTAACCTTCGTGAGTATGTTAAATGCCTCCAAATCTGCCTTGCTGGTCAGGAGTCGACATACACACCTGATGAGAGCTTGATGTTAACAAAGGGATTTCTTAAACAACAAGCACACTTGATGATCCAGTTTATTGCTTTGCTTCTAGCACATCTGTATCTGCCCTTCTCCAAGCTGCTTTGAGCCGCTTCCCGAATTTATCCTCACACGAGCACTAAGCTGAGCATTCCTCTCTCACGGTCTTATGGTTGAGTGGAGAACTGAACCCAGGTCAGAACTAGATGGACCAGGGGTTTGCCTGTCTCAGTATAAGACAGCTCCGTATGTCAACCGCTTTGGGAAGTTTTCTTGAAAAGTGGTATATACATGTTTGTGGTATCCATATCCATATCTGTATCCGTATCCGTATCCATATTTGTTTGGGGGTGGGGCTGTAGTTCAATGATAGAACATCTGCTTTGCATGCAGAAGGACCCAGTATCAATCCCTGGCAGCATCTCTAGGTAGCCCAACTGTCACCTTTGAGAAGCCGCTGCCAGTCAGTGCAGACAATCCTGAGCTGGATGGAGCAGTGGTCTGACTCAGTAAAAGGCAGCTGCCTGTGTCCCTATGTAGCAAATATCTGCTTCAAGAAAATGTGGGTATGATTTATTTTAAGCCGAGATGTTATCCATCCACTAAACATCTTTGATTAAATGACAACCTTAGATTTTTATTTTTTTAAATAATAATAATAATAATAATAATAATAATAATAATAATAATAATAATAATAATAATAATAATAAAGCTCCTAAGGTGTGGTGATCCCAAGCAGGATAGAATTACTCAGCCAGTTTCAAATCCATTTGTATTCTGTTGTAAATGCACCCCCTTGTGGTCATGACTGACATTTGCAGCATTCTAGCATGAACATGGAGACCAGATTTGCTTCTCAGTACAATTTATCTGGAGGACATTCTCCTCTCTCTCTCTCTCTCTCTCTCTCTCACACACACACACACACACACACACACACACACTCCTCTCACATCTACCTCAAAGGGTTGCTGTGAGAATAAAATGACCATGTTTTGGAGCACAGGAAGAATAAAAATTCAATAAACAGACAAAAGAAGAACTTTTGTGATGCAAAGGAAAATTTTATGTGAAGGAGAAAGGGAAAATACCCCAGAGTTTGTTTTTTTTGTTTTCCAACAAGGCCAACATTGATAAATGAAAAAACCTAAGTCCATTTCCATCTGTATCATCATTTGAGGGGCTACAGAGACATTTCACTTGAGCGTCCATGATTTGATTATCTCAGGATTCACTGCAGGAGTAGCACTGAAGGACACACTTGGGTGATTTTTTAAAATTGTTATCCTGGCAGCTTAGAGAAAAAGGGATGGTGGTGCCCCCAGCCCAAGTCATAGGTCTAAAATTAGTAGCAACATAGTTTGGAGAGTCAAATTCCAGGGAAGTATGCTTTCTCGCATGTTGATGTGGACAAGAAAAGGGATAGGCGGAATACCAATGTAGGCACTCTGAGCCTCCCAATCACAGTCTCAGCAGGTTCAAGGAGGGAAAGAATCTGAAGTCCATCACCATAAGTGCAAGCATCAACTTCATCTTGTGCTTTTCTGGTTGTCCAAGAGCTTCTGGGTTATTTCTTCCAAGTTCAATAGTAGTAGTAGGCAGCAGACGAAGCACTTGGCAGCAATGCAAGTTGAGTATCAAAGCTGGTTGCGCCTCCACCATAGTAACTTCGGCGACCATATCTGCTACTACCGCCACTGGAGTATCTGACTGTCCTGCCACTACTGTATCCGCCACCACCATAACTGCCACCTCCATATCCACAGTTGCCATACCCGCCACTTCCATATCTGCCACCCCCAGATCCGCCACTACCATATCCGCCACCCCCAGATCCGCCACTACCATATCCATAGCTGCCATACCCGCCACTTCCATATCCGCCACCCCCATATCCGCCACTACCATATCCGCCTCCCCCGTATCCGCCACTACCATATCCATAGCTGCCATACCCGCCACTACCATATCCGCCACCCCCGGATCCACCACTACCATATCCGCCTCCCCCATAACCACCACTACCATATCCGCCACCCCTGGATCCGCCACCACCATATCTACTTCCACCACCTCCCAAACTACCACCACTGAAACCACCTCCTAAGCCACTCCCTGAGCCTCCTCTGCCATAACCACCACCACCACCACCCAAACTGCCTCCTGATCCACCACCCATGCCACCTCCACCAAGACTACCACCAGAACCACCTCCCATTCCACTGCCACCTCCCAAATTGCCACTACCACTCAAGCTGCCACCACTGCCACCACTGCCACGACGGCCTCCTGAGCCTCTTCTGCCAGAACCACCACCACCAAAACCGCCTCCCGACCCACCACCCATGCCACCTCCACCAAGACTACCACCTGAACCACCTCCCAATCCACCACCACTCAAGCTGCCGCCACTGCCACGACGGCCTCCTGAACTGCTGCCACCTCCTAAACCTCCTCCACCACCACCTGAACTGCCGCCACCCATACCTCCTCCACCACCACCTAAACTCCCGCCACCCATACCTCCTCCGCCACCACCTAAACTGCCGCCACCCATACCTCCTCCGCCACCACCTAAACTGCCGCCACCCATACTTCCTCCGCCACCACCCATACCTCCTCTGCCACCACCTAAACTGCCGCCACCCATACCTCCTCCACCACCACCACCACCGAGTCTGCCACCACCAAATCCTCTTCCTCCACCACCCAAACCACCACCCCCCAAACGCCCTCTACCACCCCCATAACCCCCTCCACCCATACTTCCACCACCAAAACCTCCACCACCTCCCGAACCTCCACCAATACTCAAAGGGCCACCTCCACCTCCTCCACTGCCTCCCATGCCGCCATAGCCGCCACCATAGCCCGCACAAGGATTGTATTGTTCAATGCCAAAGGCTTGGTCAGGGCAGTAGATTGCTGGGCCTGGAATGTTTAGCACGAACGGCGACGGCTGTATCATCACAGTGGACGCAGGACAGGAGGCATAGCACTGATTCATTCCACCACCTCCAGACATCTTTGCAGGATGGAAGAGGTTCTGAAAGAAGAAGCATTACAAATTAAGAGTTGGTGGAACATTTTAGTCCACAGACATAACCAAATTTCTTGAAGGGCAGTCAAGAACCTATGGTTCAGCTAGGAGGTACCCATGGACAAAGCTCCTCCTGCTCCTCCTCCTGCTCCTTCTTCTTATTCTTTTTATATAGCTCCCTTCAACCAAAGTTTTCAAAGAGGTTTACATAGAAAAATAACTCATACATACACAAGATGGCCCCCTGTCCCCAAAGGGCTCACAATCTAAAAAGAAACATAAGGCAGATACCAGCAACAATCACAGGAGGGATGCTGTGCTGGGGCTGGAGAAGGCAAGTTGCTCCCCCCCTGGTAAAGATAAGAGAATCACCACTTTAAAAGATACCTCTTTGCTCAGTTAGCAGGGGTAACTAGTTGTTGAGGAGAAGCTTCTAAGTACAAGAGTCACTCTTAAGACTGCTTCCCACATTTAATTGGTTGTCAACCAATTAATTGATAATTGATAATGTGCAACAATTATGTTAACAGTCTAGTGTTGTGTCAAGAATAATTATTTTAATTCAGCAATTAGGGCACTCCCTTGAGGAGTTGGCCCGATAGCTACAAGAGCTCAATCACGAAAGAAACAAAGGACGTTCAACCAAGTGGGTGTTCAGGTTTTGGACAGTGATGCCTTGTTCTTATGGAGGGTGTCAAAATGGGTCTCTACCACTTCTGACGGAAGCGGGGGTGGGGGGTAGGTGGTGGGGGCTCCCACTATGAAACTCACACAGGAGAATGGAACATTTCCATGAAACGACACTAAACGTCGACCTCCAACAGAAGAGCAACAAGTTCCAAGTCTAAAACTCTATCAAAGGACACATTGTTAGTGTTACTGGCCTTTGTTAGTGTTTGACCTGTTTACTGTATTTACCCGAATCGAAGATGATTCTGCATGTCAGATGACCCCCTTAAAAAGTAGAGGTTAAATGCAGGTTATATCTGCATTCACTTGAAAGGAACAGGACTCTGAATTTAGGATGGCCTCGTGATTTCTAGTATCTAAAAATTTGGAGGGGAATTAGTCTCAGATTCAGGTAAGTATATTTTCTTCCAAGCCTTATTCAGAAATTGATGCATTTACAATCAGTGGGCAGTGTCCACATGTACCGATCTGTACACACATAAATTTATGTACAGATTATGTTCAACACGTGTACAGTGGTACATCTCTCATCTATACCCTCCAATTTATGGGCCTGTATGCAGGGTCATGTTATAGCTGTGTTGATCTCTAACTTGGGTATGCCCTAGGGCTCAAATATATTCATAGAACTAAAAGTTTAATTGAGTAAGAATCTGGGGAGGAAATGACATATGATATGGCCTGTTGTATCCTGGGTGCCACAGATTGGGTGCCACCAATGTTCAGGCCCTGCTCCAGAGTTCTTTAACACCGTGTGTTAAAGAACACGAGACCAGGCCTCTCATAGGAACATAGGAAACTGCCTTCTACCATCAGACCATAGGTCCATCTAGCTCAATATTGTCTACCCAGACTGGCAGCGACTTCTCCAAGGTTGCAGGCAGGATTCTCTCCCAGCCCTATCTGGGGATGCCAGGGAGGGAACTTGGAACCTTCTGCATGCACACGCTCTTCCCAGAGCAGCCTCATTCTCCAAGGGGAATATCTTACAGGGCTCACATGCAGTCTCCCATTCAGATGCAAACCAGAGCAGACCCTGCTTAGCAAAGAGGACAATTCATGCTTGCTACCACAAGACCAGCTCTCCTCTCTTGCAACTCTGAGGAAATGAAGGGTCCACACTTTTGAAATTAGGCTTCACCTTAAAACAGAGTTGATAGTTCATATCAAGGATATACATATAGGGAGAGGCAAGACCAAAGATGTGCAGCTTCGGCCCTCCAGTGGTTGGACTACAACTCCCATCATCCCTAATGATTTGCCACCGTGGCTGGGAATGGTGGGAGTTGTAGTCCAGCAGCAGCTGGGGGGCCAAAGTTGTGCAAGCCTGGTGGAGAAAAAGAAGAGAATGAAATGCTGAAGTTTTCCCCCACAAAACTCCATCCTAACAACTTCCATCGTTGGTAATATTGACAAAAATGCAGATCCCAAGAATGTCATTTGGAGGACTTTTGCCAACATATTTGAACCAGGAGACTATGGTTGAGAATATCCCCCCTGCCTCTAGGTTCAGTTCTGATATGAATGGTTTAAGAGCAGCTCCAATACAAATCTTCTTGGACTTACCTGGTTTTTCTTGGAGGGTTGTGTCCAAAGACAAGTGTCAAGAGAAGTGATGAGGAAAGCCCTCAAGCTCCAGCCCTTTTATACAGTTTTCCTCTACCAGGTGATTATGACACATGACTGGGTGTGTGGGAATCTATTGATAGCCCTCAAAACAAATTGTGATGAAGATAATCCCTCACTCCTCACACTCTCCCATATTTGATTATCAAGCTGATAAATGCAATCACCTCTTTGATTGCCCGTACTTTTCCTGAGGGCCCCGCCTTAGAGAGATTGCCACTCCAAGGTTGTGAACTCTTGGCCTTAATACTTTAAGTGAAGGGCTGTCCAACTTCTGAACATCTCTGGAAACATCTTGCATGCAGATCCAAAAATGGAACGACATGCAACCGGCACTCCATCTGTCCTAATTAAATCAGGGAAGCCCCAGTTTGCTTATTCATGGAAAAGTAGTTTCTCCAATTTTGCCTCTTTTATATGGTTTCTTACCATTTTTAGTCTTAGTTAAGAACATAAGAAGAGCCCTCCTGGATCAGGCCCAAGGCTGATTGAGATGCAAAAGAGGAGACCCAAGTCCCACGGTTGCGGGATGTTTTTTAACCTGTTTTTGAAGGGTTTTTTTGTGACAGGGTTTCATTGGAAAATATTTTACCCCTGAAGAAGGCTTTGGCCAACTACGCATTGGGCTTCAATAGACAAATTTTACAGCACCGAGAGTCAGCTCTTTTGCATCTGGACTGGGTGCTTCTCATTTTTCTTCATTTCTTCCTCCAAGGTCTATCTAGCCAAGCATTCCATTCCCCACAGTGGTCCACCAGATGCCTCTGAGAAGCCCACAGGCAAGATTATGGGGGCATGCCCTGTCTCCTGCTGTTGCTTCCCCTGTTGGCTACTGTTGTTGGCTAGATCTTTCTTCAGGTTTCAGATGTCTTTCCAGGGTCTCTAAAATAGACGTCTCTGCCTGGGAGCTGGCCAACTCATGCAACAGAATGAGTCGGCAGAACCCTAAGGAGAGTGTGCTTGGGGTTTCCCCTAATACATCAGGAAGTGAAATCAGAATGTGAGATATTGAGAATGTTCAAAGAAAACCAAAAGATAGCCAAGTAAAACTTCATGGGAGATATTGGCATGCTCAGAAATTTACATCTGCATTTTTTTAATTTTTATATGTATATCCCACTCTTCCTCCAAGGAGCCCAGAGTGGTGTACCTGGTTATGTTTATCCTCACAACAATCCTGTGAGGTAGGTGAGGCCAAGAGATAACTGGCTCAGAGTCACAGAGTGAGTTTCACGGCTGAATGGGGATTTCAACTCAGGTCTCCACAATCCTAGTCCAACACTCTAACATCTGCACCACACAGGCCCTGAAATTTCACCAAAACACAAAGCAACTTTTGCCATTCCTCCCAAAGAGAGCCATGAAAAAATTCGAAACAGATGAATCTAGATTAAGATTTATGTATTTATCATATTTTTATACCACCTGCTATGTAAAGCTCTAGACGGTGTACAAATCCCAACATTAAAAATCACAAGTTAAAATACATAAAACATGATAAAAACAATATAAAACAAATTATTAAAATTATTAAAATTCAAATTAAAAGCTTGCGAGAACAGGAAAGTCTTGAGGGTCTTCCTGAAAACAGAGCAGGAGATGCTCTTATTTAAGCAGAGAGAATATTCTAAAGCCCTGGGGCAGCCACAGAGAAGGCCCAGTCCTGAGTCGCCACCAGACGAGCCAGTGGCAACTGTAACCAGAGCTTTCCAGATGATTGTAAAAAGCGGGAAGGTTCATGACAAAGGAGGCACTCTCTTAAATAACTTGTTTCCAAGCTGTTCAGGGCTTTATAGGTAATAAATATAGGTAATATATCTGTCAGAGATGTTGCCCCAGTTTCCTGAACTAAATGGGAGGTTCATCTAGAAGACCTTGAAGGGCCATTCCAATTGTATGAAATCCTATACTGAATAACATTTACTATATGGATAGGAGCACCTGCCAGTTAAAAGCTAATTCACATGTTTGCGACAGAAACCTCAAGTTCAAAAAGGCAGCTCCAAATATCTCCCCAAGAAGCATGTCAGGGACTCCAATTTGGAAGGAACAGACACTGGACAATAGGGACTGATCCTAAACTGGGACAGTTGAAGCTAGAATGTTAGCAGGTCTCTTTCCTCTCTTGCTGAAATTTGAGATTGAGTAAAAAGTGTGGGATACCCTTCGGTCTTCAGTGGATGAGATGGACATGTCTCTACACCTTCTGTGGTTCTGCAGAAAAATGCATATTTCAATGCATGCTTTGCAATGCATTATCTCATCAGCTGTCTGGGAAAGAAAAGTGAAAAGACGTCCAAAAATATATATCTGGTGAGGTGATAAAGGAACCTCTGGAGGTCTTTAGCGGAAGAGAGCAGATTGGAACTAAAACAAAATGGTGAGAGGTTTGGAGGGGGCAAAAACAGAATATGTTTGTACACTCGTACCTGTGTTTGTGTCAATGGTGGTACCTGGGTTCATTTTAAAAGTGAAGGTGGATACAGGTCCTTCAAATGGATGGTACAGATGAGACGTGTACCTGTGCTCTGCATAACATGTGAATGACAGTACAGATCTGTACCTGTGCATACGTTGTACAAGTGTTGAACATAATGTGTGAATGGGCCTAGAGAGATCTATCCATCCCCTACGGCAAGGATTCTCAATGTTGGGTTCCCCAGATGTTATTGGACTTCAGCTCCCATAATCCTCAGCCACAGTAGCCTTTGGTTGAAGTGGAGCATGATATATGGAATTTGGACACATGGAGACTATTGATGCATCTAGCACAGTATTGTCAACTCCGATCTGATCATCTTAGAGGAAACCCTTTTGGCAAGGGAATCGGGAACGGAACCTGGATCTTGTGCCTGCAAAACTAGCACTCTGCCCCAGATCTATAGGCCCTGCCCTATAGAATGTGTTCAAGAGAGAACCAGTGATCGCTTAATCATTTTCCTTCCCACCCCGAGGACAACCGATGCACAAACCTTCTCCAAACTCTTTCACCTCCGCTCATGAATCAGCGGCTGCTGACAGCTCCATTCTAAGAGATATTGCATTGTCAATGCTGATGACCTAATTCAGTCCCATACCAATTCAGCAGCTTGATATCCACCCTTCCTCCAAGGAATGCCAATTATCACACACGGGTGTCCTCAGTTTATCCTTGCAAGAACCCTGAGAGGGAGATCACACTGACAGCTTGATTGTTGAGGAAGAACTTGAAGTTGGCTCGCTCCATTCCACATTGATCCATTTAGTTACAGGATTGTATTAACACCCCATTTTTCAGCCGAGATTGGCACCTATGTTCCCTTTCACAGGAATTCCCAGATGTTGTTGACTACAATTCCCATAAGCCTTAGCCAAAGGCCATTGCAGCTGGGGGTGATGGGTATTGCAGTCAACAATACCCATTGCTAACTTGGCAAAGAGGCACTTTGTGGACAGGGAGCCATCTTTATTTTATATCTATGTAAACTGGTTTGGGAACTTTTGTTGAAAAGTGGTATATAAACAATTGTGTATATACTAGCAGTAGGGATGTGCACAAACCTGTTCAGTATTCTACTCTTAGAACGCTGAACAGATTCAGAACCCCCGTGTTGGAACCGGTTCAAATGCAGGGGTGGGGGTGGCGTTAAAGACTGGGGAGGGTGCATTCACCCCACACACATACCGCCCTGCTTCCCCCTCGGGGGGAAATAGTCCTGCGGAGTGGCAGCATATGTCCTTGCCACCCCATTGATTCAGTGACCAGAAGTCACTGGAAGTGACATGCATGCATGCATGTGTCACAGGTAGGCGCGCACACGTGGTGCGTGCGGTGCGCGGGTGCATGCCCGTGATGCACAGACGTGCACATGGCACTTCCGGTGACTTCCAGAGCCAGTTCCGTGCACATCCCTAACTGGCAGTGGAATCACACTGAGAAAAAAATGGCATCTGAGGGAAAGCTCTTTGTTGGCAGACTCAATTTTGATACCAATGTCTTCTCAAAATATGGCCAGATCTCTGAAGTGGTGGTCATAAGCTGATAGAGAAGCCCAGAGGTCCAGAGGATTTCCAGTGGTTGAATTTATAAAGATTTTTGGAGCTCCGCTGAAATTATTCTTGTCTGACAAGAATAAAAGTCATCTCCTTATATTCTCACTTTCATAGTTAAAAAACACAAACCCTGACCTTGTCAAAAACATAGACTGACAGCTTCGAAGTGATTGTCTGTTTAGACTCGAATCAAAGTTCTAGGGTTTTTCCTCTCAAGTGTTTTAATGTTACTTTTTAAAGCACTTACGATTTTAGTTCATTCGAGAGCCAAGGTGTGTGTTCTTTTTTATTAGCCTACTTTCCAGTAGCTAATAAAATAAAATAAAATAAAATAAAATAAAATAAAATAAAATAAAATAAAATAAAATAGGGTGTCCCCCACCCACATCAACTTCACAACACCTGGACCAATATGAACCAAATTTGGTACAGTTGTAGTGAGTGACACACAGGGAGACCTCAATGGCATCGTTTGTGATGATGTCATTCACCCCGATTCAAGATGGTGGACATGTAAACATTTGAGGTACAAGAGGGCTAACTTGTGAACTGCCTAACCGATTTGAACCAAACTTGCTACAGGTGTAGGGACACATAGGGACACCACAAGCACATAGTTTGTGATGATGTCACCCACCCCAATTCAAGATGGCAGTCACATGAACATATGAGGCACAAGTGGGCTAACTTGTGAAACGCCTAACTTTTTTGGACCAAATTTAGTTCAGTTGTAGTGATAGTGAAATGAAACTAGGAGGATGAATTCTTACTAGAACAACTTGTTTAAAAAACAGAAGGTTTGGCAGTGCTATCTCCCCCCTCCTCCCCCCTCCTCTTCTTCTTCTTCTTCTTCTTCTTCTTCTTCTTCTTCTTCTTCTTTGCACTAGAAAGGACCTAGATTCACACAGAAGGGGTTGTGACTTTATTTGAAGGAGTATTCTTCAGGCTAAGAAATTTCCCGCTCTTTTTGTTCAAGCTCTTCTTCCCCTGCCACTAGAGACTTCCATTAGTTGCGCCCACTTGCTTGTTAACTGCCCTCTGAATCTGCGGACCTTCCGCTCCATTGAGTTGCACTGGGACAGTATGGGGTTTTCCCCTGCCTCCTTAGGTTTTTACCGTAGTGTATCAAAATCAATTACCCTCCCTCTCCCAGAATTTCTTTGCAATTTCCTCTTTGAAAAGGTAAAGATGAAAAAGGTCTGGAGAGAAGTATGTATGTATGCATTACTAGTAAAACACAACTATTATCACAATGAAAACACATCACACTTTTGACACCTGTATATCGACAAAGAGGGACAAAACACTCACTTCTGAAGCAGCTGCTGAGTGTGAGAGAGCAGATAACCCGGGGAGATAATATACAAGCCCTCATTAAAATGTTTATTACTTCTAAGTGCTTGGTTATCCACATTAATAGCTTGCACATGGCAGCCGACAAGGCCTGATTGAACAAAATTGCCCTCCTTAAAAATCACAGCCCTCCCACATCAGTCTTCACAAATGTGCGTGCCTCTGGTAATCAGCCCTGGAATCAAAACCGGTTCCATCCCAAAGGAATTCTGGTTTCCCTTTGTGCCTCCAAGATATCTTGATTTAATGCTATCTAAATCGTCAGCTATGAAAGTTAAAGGAAGGGGGGGGATGTGAGGAGGATGCACGATATTTTCCAAAAAGTGATCTGAAAATGGCAAATACCCCCCAGCCCCCACGAAAAAAATAACAACCATCACTGTCCCAGAAGGCTACCTCTGAAGTTCCGCAAAAGGAAGGAAGGAAGCAGTTGCTGGTAAAACACTTGTTCTTAAAAAGCAATGATCTATGCTGATTTCGTTGAATTGAAGGACATGGGAAATTACAGTTTCCACATAAGAAAAACATAAGGCTCCTTGAGTAAGGAAAAATACATGTTAAAAGTCTGGGACGGGGAGAATTTGGCAACTAAGAACCTTCTCAAAAGAGGTGCATGGCTGAAATTCCATGAAGTTTTTCACATCCGTCTTTTAGCTCACATCTCCTCTGGAATGGAGGGTGTGCATTCACATATTGGCCAATACATGGCCGATAAACGTATGGGAGTTTACCCCGAACTCCCTACGAGCTATCGGGGAGCACTTCACACACAATTTGGGTTTTTAATAGCGTGTTAGAGTGTAGCCTGATTCATATCCAGAGTTAAAAATAATAATCCACTGTTTGCATCGTTTGGGGGGGGGGTAACTTCAAACTCGTGATGAAGCATGCTATATAGGAAAGCTCCATGCAATTTTGTCGATTCCTTTATCAGGTGGTGGGGGGGAGAGCTTCAGTGAGGAAGCTCTTGTTTCTCCTGAACTCCTTGCCTTCATTGGGTGCCCTAGAGTTATGGGGAAGGCCTAAAGTGATCCCTTCCTCATTTCCACAATGTGGATTCAGGCAGGAAGATTGGACATAAGGAGAAAGATGATGATGATGATGATGATGATGATGATGATGATGATGATAAACTTTATTTTTTAGCCATCCCTTAACAAATTGTTCTCTGGATGGCTCACCACAACACAACATTAAAAGCATCCAGTAAAAACACAAAAAAACAAGACAAACCAATTACAACACAAATATAAACTCCAGAATGCTCTCCCAGTGGCTATTCACTCCTTGGTCTCCACCACAGTTTTTAGAAAGCTTGTGAAATCCTGATTTTTATATGGAGAACTCTACTGCAGCTGCTTTCTATTTGGGAATTGCTATATTGTGCTTGTCTTTTAAATATTTTTAGTCAGATCTATGTTTTTTCTATTTTTAGCTTAATATTTTAATTGCTTAATTTTTATAGTCTTTTTAATTTGGGGAGATTGTTTTATTTTTTTTATTTTAATTTGGGGGGATTGCCTTGGGATGGTTTTAATGAAAGGCTGTATACAAATCCAACAATAAAATAAATAAATAATAACAAAATACAACACAAAACATTTTTAAAACTTTTTAGAACTCAATTTTAAGAAGCCTGAGTGAACAGAAAAGTCTTCATCTGGAGTCTAAAAGAAGGAAGTGATGGTGCCAGCTGAACCGCAATAGGGAGGCTATTCCATAGATGGGGTGCCACCACCGAAAAGGCCCTCTCCCTTTTAGCCACCCGCCACACCTCATTTGACACTTGGAGCATGGCCCAGAAGATCTTAAGAAATATGTGTTCCTTCCATATCTCCCAGTGCAAATTATGTGTTGTCCTCAGTCGAACTTCTATGAATTATGAACCCATGCTGTTCAGAACCAGACACACTCTGGTTACTTTCCTTTGGTTATCCCTTTCCTCCAAACATTTAGAATGCATTTTTAAGTCCTCAATATCCTGATTTTTGTTTTTGTTTCCTGGGGCAAGGGTCTGAATTCCCAATCCAATCAACACAACAACGGCCTTAATTCACCGCATGAATCAGGTCTGAAGCGAGAGAAACACCTGAATGATAACATTCTTATCAGTTTGTAGAGGAGTTTCTGCTCCAGAAACAGGTGCACAAATTATTGGCTGTCATTTGGTGGAGCAAAGTGTATAATCACGACAGGGGAGGATATTAATTAATGTCATATGTGGTGGGGGGAAATGTGATGGGAATATCCTGGCAACTGCCCTCAACATCCTATAAAAATGCTAGCAACCCCAGGACTCTTCCAGAAGCTTTTTGCATCCTCCTTGCAATTGCTACTTGCCAGAGGTTCAGGTAAGAATCTGTCATTTAGACGCATTGCCATTTAGACGCATTTTTAATCATTATTTAGCACTGGATTTCTGTTTTATTGAGGTCTGGATTCAGAGGCCCTGTTCTCACAAAGAGAACCCCGGTCAGCAGAATAACAGAGTGGCAAATTGCTATGGCTGTTATAGTGTGTTCTGCAGTTGTTTTGGCTTGATACTTAAATGTTGGTGCCCAGCGCTGAAAAGATTACAGGTTTCGGTTCAAAACCTGAGCTTGGAAAGCCATATAAATAGATACATACTACATTAAATGGAATCATATTCTTTGTGCATCTAGCTCAGTATTCTGGTGGTGGTGGTTCTTCAGGGTGTCAGGCAGATCTTCCTCAACTTTACCTGGAGAGGCTAGCGAATGAAGACGGGACCTTCTGTATGCAATTCAGATGTTCTACTGCTGAGTTATGGCCCCATTCCTAGGGATCAAACATCTCGTTCTGTAGCTCTGGAATCTAAGCATGATTCTATTCAAGCCAAAATGGTTGCTTCAGTGCTGGATCCAACTAGGGATGAGTGGCTATCTATAAGGAAAATAGAAAGCTGCCATATACTGAGTCAGACGATTGACCCATCTAGCTCATTATTGTCTTCACAGACTGGCAGTGGCTTCTCCAAGGTTGCAGGCAGGAGTCTCTCTCAGCCCTATCTTGGAGATGCCAGAGAGAGAACTTGGAACCTAGATGCTCTTCCCAGAGCGGCTCCATCCCCTAAAGGGAATATTTTATGGTGCTCACATGTAATCTCCCATTCATATGCAACCAGGGAGGACCCTGCTAAGCTTAGAGAGGAGAGTTGGTTTTGTGGTAGCAAGCAGGGCTTGTCCCCTTAGCTTAACGGGGTCTGCCCTGGTTGCATATGAATGGGAGATTAGACTAAGATATCCCCCTCAGGGGATGGAGCCACTGTGGAAAGAGCAGAAGGTTCCAAGTTCCCTCCCTGGCTTCTCCAAAATAGGGCTGAGAGAGATTCCTGCCAGGCTGCGACCTTGGAGAAGATGCTGCCAGTCTGTGAAGACAATACTGAGCTAGATAGACCAATGGTCTGACTCAATATATGGCAGCTTCCAATGTTCCTATGTTCCTAAGTGGACAAGTCATGCTTGCTAGCACAAGATCAGCTCTCCCATTCTGTGCCTTCATTGTGTTCTGTGGGTGCATCTGATCCTATAATTTTCCTTGCTACAATTCTGATTTAATCAGTATTTCAGAAATTAGGGTTGGAACTAGAGCAGATGGCGTTCATTGACGGTGTCTGCTCCTTTTGTTCATTTTAATTCAGAGTGGTGCGTTACCAAAATTCAATGAATCTTGATCAGGTAGTGCTGTTAAGGCTCAGTTTTCTGCAGTGCTCATCAATGCTTCTACGAGCATCAATGCTTCTGTGAGCATGGGGTTAAGATGCCAATGAGCTGAAGGAACTTGAAAGTTGTAGCATAACCAACGGCATGGGACACGACTCAGTCCTATATAGAGTTCTAAAGAAAACAGGTCAATGCAGAATTCATCATGCACTGATTCAACTTCAAAGACCGCCAGGTAATTTGCATCTCTGAAATCTGGCAGAAATTAGGATAATAAAAATTGCAGAAGCACCATAAGCTGTGGGACTTAAAATTAACCGATGCATTTGGATCTGCTCATCTGACTCGGCAAAGTCGGATGAGCAGATCCAAGTCGGATCTGCTCATCCGACACACGTATGTGTCCAAGTGATGGTGAGAAAAAAATGCTTTCCCCCTTCTGCTTATGAGATGTTGCCAGAGATTGCCAGCACACCTCAAAGCTAAGCTGTCACTCTGAAGGACTAGGAACTTGCTCTTTCTGATCAAAGTTAAGTTCCATGGATCCTCCATTCAGATACCAATGCTGGTTATGTTTGCTTAATCTTCGCACACCCTTCTTCACTAGCTGAGATTTTACCAAGCACTGTCCATACATCCTAATGCCCATACACCTCAGCCCTTCAGGACTAGTAACTTGATTTTCTCCAAAACTGTACTCATTATGAATTCTGAATTGTGCACCAGTTTTTGCCTTTGAGTAGTGCAGAATGGCAAGGATTCCGAAAAGCTATACCGTATTCTGATGCTCCGCGTTGACACTTTTGCCCAATGTCTTTTTCCAGAGTCATACTCCACCACAAATCGAGATGGCCCGCCATAACCCATGCTATGCTTCATGTCCTGCTTCTACAGTAATGATCCAGCCACCAGCATTTACTCTGACAATTCCCGGGCCTGCCATTTACTGCCCAGACCAACCTCTCTGCATCCAGCAACACAATCCTTGTGCTCATGGTAGAGGAGGGTCTTCTGCTTTTTTCTATGAAGGCCCTATCTACGAGGCATTGGAGTCAGAATATGGGCAAGGATATGGTGCAGGCCTCTCAACCCTGTACCATTCCAGGATGGCCCTCCCTTGCAGCTACTCCCGGTTGTAATGAATCAGATGAGCGATGCAAGCGAAACGACGAAAGAAAGAAGCACAGATGACCTCTTCCTCCTGGACTTCAGAAGGTTTTGACCTCCACAATCCTCGATGAGATCCCTTGGAACTGGTGGTGGTTAGAACTTCTGAAATCCATCTCCATCCTCATGGCTGTTTTGTTTTCAGTTAAAGGGTCTTTTCTCTCATTGTTTCTAAACTGTGGCTCTGTCTTAAAAACAGTGGGATATGAATTGTGATGAATCACAAAGCTTCTTTTGGTAATTTAACAAAAAACAGTCCAATCTACACAAGACACAATTTAAACGGAGATATATTTTGATTAAAATATTTTTCTTCCTCTACTGAAAATTAGGGATGTGCACATACCAATTTTTCAGATCCTATTCGAATCAAATTAGCCCCAAACACATCAGTTCAATTCAACCTGTTTTGTTGCATTTTTGATGGATTAGGGTACCTGAATGGTTTTTAAAATGTGCCAAAATGGTCATCAAATCAATTTGAATCAATTCAAATTCGAATCTGGCCAATTCATTTCGAATGTGAAACAAATTACCCTTTTAATGGGTGATTCAATATTTATTTATTTATTTATTTATTTATTTATTTATTTATTTATTTGTTTATTTATTTGATTTATATACCGCCCTTCCAAAATGGCTCAGGGCAGTTCACAATTAAAACAACTTATAAAACAGTAAAAAGCTAAAACAAATTAAAACAATAAAACAACAACTAACAATTTAAAACATTTTAAAACAAAAATAAAACATTATCCCCAGACCCCAGCTCAAGAAAACGTAGACTCAGTATAGAGGAAAAGGGCCACAACTTTGTTAACTATTACACACAGCATGGCAGACTGGAACACCAGGTGATTAATCACCCTTAAAGAACAGTGCGGGCCAATAGAAGCAGGTCAGAACTCTGAAATCCTACCCAGCACCCTACTGGGGGGACACACCCTGGCTCGGGAATGGGCAGGTACATCCCACCCAATTCCTTCAAAGCCAACCCCCCCTTCTGTAAGAGAGGGTCTGGATACCTCTAGGCATTCGTCCACCCCGGACCGCACAGCCCAAAGGTTAGAGAAGTCCTGAAGCAGGGTTCATGGCAATCATTCTCCCCGTGCCGCACAGGCTACAAAGGAGCGATTAACCAATCACCCCTTTTACATATCCAAGGGTGCTCACCGATGTTCTAACCCTCAAAATTGCCACCCCGCCCGCACTGTTCCTGCCATTGTGGTTGACCTAACTCTAAATACGCACCCAGGACACAGAACGGAGTAGGCGAAAAAAAACCCAACAGTGGCCAATGCGTTGGGAGCAAAAAATTCCTACTCGGCCCCCTCAGGCGGCCAGTCGCTAGACCCGCTCTGCACCGGGGAGGGAGGGAGGGGAAAGCCCCTTCTCCTGTGATTGCCTGACCCCAACTGAAGAGAGAATGGAAAATGGAGGATGGGGCCGGGATCGGTCAATCCTGGCAGAAACCCCACCCCTTGACCAAAGAGGTCAAACGGAACCCTTCCTGGGCTTCGCGCAGGACAGGCTGTGACAAACTCCCTCCCATCTGCACAAGGCAGGGGGGGGGTTATTAAGTCATTAAAAACACTAAATCAAGTTAAAAATTAAAAAATTAAAAGATTAGAATATATATATATATACATATACAAACACACATACACACATATATACATATATATACACATATACATATATATATATATATATATATATATATATATATATACACACATATACACATATATATACTTTAAAATATGACTTTGAATTGTTGGCATTGGCCAGATTTGAGTTGAATCAATGCAAATTTGAATTGATTCTCGCATCCCTACTGAAGATGGGCCTTTACCAAATACATTAACAATCTTTGGTACTGAATGTGCAAGCTCTGTTCTGTCTCGTCCACTTGTACTGCTCTCTGTTATGGTTTAAAGGTGTTTGCTATTGTACTTTCTCACATACAGTATTAAATCATTCAACCGCAGCATGGACTTTGCAAGTGTAGTTCTGCTAATATAACCAATATAGAGTAACAAATCTGTAGAGCACCTTCCTTATGAGGCAAGACTACAACACCTGGAGCTTTTTAGTTTAGAAAAAAGACGACTGCGGGGAGACATGATAAAGGTCTACAAAACCATGCATGGTGTGGAGAAAGTGGATAGAGAGGAATTCTTCTCCCTCTCACATAACACTAGAACCAGGGGTCATCCCATGAAATGGATTGCCAGGAAATCTATGACCAACAAACAGAAGTCCTTTTTCACACAATGCATAATCAACTTGTAGAATCACCTGCCATGAGATATGGTGACAGCCAACAACCTGGATGGCTTTAATAGGGGTTTGGATAACTGAATGGAGGAGAGGTCTATCAAGGGCTACTACTCAGAGGGCTACAGGCCTCCTCCAGCCTCAAAGACAGGATGCATCTGAGTACCAGTTGCAGGGGAGTAACAGCAGGAGAGAGGGAATGCCCTCAACTCCTGCCTCTGGCTTCCAGCAGCATCTGGTGGGCCACTGTGCGAAACAGGATGCTGGACTAGATGGGCGTTCTTGGGCCTGATCCAGTAGGGCTGTTCTTATGTTCTTATGTACATTCAAATCTTGCTTCTGCCATGAACTCAAGTCAAGTGTCTCGTCAAGACTAGGGATGTGCACGAACAGGTTTGGAGACCCTTTTATGCCCTTCAAGGCAGGGAGAGTTGCTCTGGCCTGTGCTGCCCAATGCAGCGCAGGTTGATGTCCCTTCCCCATGGCCCCCGTTTGGGTTGGAGACCATGCCACTGTGTTTGGCGTCAGATGTGGGGGCATGGCTAGCCATTCCCCCACACCTGATGTCAGATGTGTGGCAGAGCCGGGGGGCCTCCAGCCTTCTTATCCTCCTGATCACAAGCATCCATTTAGCACTTCCTTGGTCTCACATGAATCAGCAAGCCAAAGATAAACTGAGCTAGTTGTCCTCGGCAAAGTTATGACAACTCACTCCTCAAGTGACCTCAAATAGTGGTTTCCTGTAGAGATAAAGAGACAATGACAAGGTTGACCAAGGTGTTATTTGTGGTTGCTCAACCATTTCGGAGTTCGTTCCAGCTTGGAGTACCTTCAGTGGGATCAACTCCTTGGTGTCGCTTTGATCTTAATCCTGTTTAAATTAGAATCCAGTGAAGAATTAAGCAGAGCTGATTTATCTTTTAGATTTATGACTTGTTGCGGCTTTCCCTAAGCCTGGGTTGGGATGAAGTGAGCAAGCTAACCCAAAAACAATTATGTAAGACGACAACTCTGGCCAAGCTGTTAAGACGTGGCAATCTAACTTGCTAAAACAACAAATAAATGTAGACAATGAAAAGTGAGTAGCGTCTCCATTAACTGTACCATCTACCCTGGAGGGAGAACCTAATGACACTCTGACACAACAGATGACTGTGCACATATTATATGATGGGCTGTTTTCAAGGCAAATCAGTCATAGGAACATAGGAAGCTGCCATATACTGAGTGAGCCCATTGGTCTATCTAGCTCAGTATTGTCTACATAGACTGGTAGTGGCTTCTCCAAGGTTGCAGGTAGGAATCTTTCTCAGCCCTATCTTGGAGATGTCAGGGAGAGAACTTGGAACCTAGATGCTCTTCCCAGAGCAGTTCCATCCCCTGAGGGGGATGTCTTACAGTGCTCACACTTCTAGTCTCCCATTCATATGCCACCAGGTTAGACCCTGCTTAACTAAGGGGACAAGGCATGCTTGCTACCACAAGACCAGCTGTCGATGGAATAGATATCACAAGACCAGCTATCAATGGATTAGAAATTCATTTGGGCAGGGCCTTTCTATACCGTGGCCTCATTTCAACATTTTCATAATCTGACATTCAAAGTGAAGGTCAAGAACTTCCCTTTGTTGAAGCACTTATGAGATTTTGGGAGAAGCCAAAAGGGTTTAGCTTAGAGGAATTTCGCTAGGGGGTTTAATTCCATCCTGGTGAAGTACAGAGTTTTCTCCTCCCAATAGCCCTAAAGCAGTGTTTCTCAAACTTTTTGGAGTCAAGGACCGCTAAATTCTTCGTGCAGAGTTTCAAGGACCGCTACATTCTTCATGCGCAGTTTCCCGGACCAGCAGTTAGTAAAGGGGTTTCAAGTCTGTCTATCTGTCTGTCTGTCTATCTATCAGACTTCTATACTGCCCAAAACTTGCATCTCTGGGCAGTTTAGAATGAAAATAATATAAGCATTAAAATAATTAAATTTGGAATCTTTTGCAAACATTGAATATTAGGGGTTCTTAACCTTGGGTCCCTCAGTTAAACTCCCATAACCCCCAACAACAATGGCATTTGGCCATTATGGCTCGGGATTATGGGAGTAGAAGTCCACCAACGTCTGGGTACCCAAGGTTGAGAACCCCTGAATCTAAAAGCCTGGGTGAACAAATTTGTCTCCAGTATGTCTGGAGTGGAGGTGCTTGTGATTACTCAATGGAGAGGGGATGCTGGGCCATTGGAAAAATTCAAAAGCTACATGGGGCCAATGAAAACAACATACAAGCAAGCCCCACTGATGCAAGAGGGAAACAGTGTTCCCTCTCAAGGCGCCTCGACCACAACAGGCAGCTGGGTTTCAATCAACCAACCTTTGGCTGCAAACAATGAGCATGCAAGAACCAGCAGCCCTTCAAGTGGCGCCCACTGCCATACTTTTTCCTCCATGCCCCCGCATCGCATACAGTTTGAAGCTGTAAAGATAGGGAATAAGATAGCTATAGGAAGATCTCAGCAGCACGTGGAGGCAAGGCACAAGAAGGGTCCCATGCCTCCGTGATACTCTTCCTCTTCCGTGCCATGTGCAAAATTGAGGAAGTGTGCCCCTTGATTTCAGGGGGGGGGGTTTGACTCCCAGTCAGGGACCGGCACTCAACCCTTCGGGGACCGGCAGCGGTCCAGGGACCGGTGGTTGAGAAACACTGCCCTAAAGGAACTTAGGAAGCTGCCATATACTGAGTCAGACCATTGGCCAATCTTACTCAGTTTTGTCTACCCAGACTGGCAGTGGCTACTCCAAGGCTCCAGGCAGGAATCTCTCTCACCCCTTTCATGGAGAAGCCATGGAGGGAACTTGGAACCTAGATGCCATTCCCAGAGCGGCTCCATCCACTAAGGGGAAGATCTTACAGTGCTTACATGTAGTCTCCCTTTCATATGCAACCAGGGCAGACCCTGCTTAACTAAGGGGACAAGTCATGCTTGCTACCACAAGACCAGCTCTCTCTCACCCATTCCAATTTCAGGATTACTTTTACAAATCCGCCTAAAGTAAAGTGTGCTGTCAAGTCAGTGTTGACTCCTGGTGCCCACAGAGCCCTGTGGTTGTCTTTGGTAGAATACAGGAGGGGTTTACCATTACCATCTCCCACGCAGTATGAGATGATGCCTTTCAGCATCTTCCTATATCACTGCTGCCCCATATAGGTGTCTGGGAAACATACCAGTGGCAATTCGAACCTCTTGCTCCCTAGGCAAGTTGCTTCCCTGCTGCACCATTTCATATGCTAAAGACAGCAACAAGTGAATCTGAAATTCAGGGGGAGGAGAATGCAGGGGGATGAAGAAACTCACAGAGTAACCAGAGTGGAATGGAGAAAATTTCAACTTTCACTCAATCTATTTCTTGATTGAGTGTTGAATTTATATCCCACCCTCCATTAAAATAATCACAAAGCAGTTTACAATAGAATTAAAGCAATGCACCATTGGCAAAAAATACACAATTAAAAGTACGGATATTAAACTGAAAAATAAAAGCAACACATCTCTCTTTAAAACTTTTTAAAACAAAATAGTAGAACACAGCAGAAGTTTAAAAAAAAAAAACAGTTTTCCCTTATAAAAGCCTTGGTGAAGAGTCACGTTTTTACTTGTTTCCGAAAAACTGTGGTGGAGACTGAGGAGTGGATGCCAGCTGGGAGAGCATTCCAAAGTTTGGGGCAACAACCAAGAAGGCCCTATCTTGCATTCTTGGAAATATGCCCATCACCTGCTTCCTAGCCCCTCTAGCAATGCCATCTCCATTTCTTGTCCCCTCTAGGACTTCTATTCTCTGAGGTCAAGGCCCTCTGCTTCTTAAAAAACACACACTCCAGAACCAACAGAAACCCGACAGGCAGTTTTGGATACAATGCAAGATAAACACTTCATCAGCAGTTGATTCCTGTCTGCTGTGGTATTTTGGCAAAGCCGTTGGAGAGCCATTGACCGTAACCAAAGGGACCCATTCCAATGTTGGGTACCATCTTTTGGTTGCTTTGCAGGATGCAAATAAAGTACAGGTAGACAGAGCAGCCAATGAAGTCCTTTGTGACAATCTCCTCATTTCACTGCCTGTGTATCGTATCCTGCAACTCGTGTGGCCGAACGTCCTCCACTCTTTGCCCTATAGAGGGCGTCATTCCCATACTGTGGCAAGGGAGAAACTCCCTGTGAAAGTTTTTTTTTTTTCAATCATCTGTTATTACCTCAGAAAACACCTGTCTCCCCAGAGGCTGAGAAATAAGGAGCACACCCACCAAACGCGCTGAGCGCATGTAAAAATGGGTTTTCAAAGGTGTCGGGTGAAGATTACAGCAGGTGAATGTGAACTCTCAAAAAGAGAGGATTCAACAAGGGGAGAACAGTCCTGTTTCTGAGAATTAGGCCACTCAGAATGGCAGCAGTTCTTTGGGGTTCCAGGCAGAGCTATGTCCCATCATTATTACCCAGAATCCTTTAAGCAAATTCTGGGACAGAGCACAGCTTGGCATGACAGAGCAGCTGTTCAGGTTCATGGCTAAGCAGCAGCAAAAGAAGAAGAAGAAGAAGAAGAAGAAGAAGAAGAAGAAGAAGAAGAAGAAGAAGAAGAAGAAGAAGAAGTTGTTATTCTTCTTAAACCTCTGTTCAGCACCTAGAAAACGTTAGTTACCCATTATTGTTGTTGATATTATTGTGTTTATTTATCTGCAGTGTGCCTATGGGACCATAACCCATTTTCTGGTGGGTGGGACGCTGGGGGGTTTCCTTTTAGTCTCCACTATTGGCTGACAACTAGACTAAATTATGCCAGAGTAGTCCTAATGAAATCAAGTAGTCCTTTAGAGTGCTGTGAACTGCCCTCAGCCATTTTGGAAGAGTGGTATATAAATCTAATTATTATTATTAATAATAACAACAACAACAACAACAACTCTCAAGAAGAACTATTGAGTAGCTTAGTTTGTATGTCAGCCAGCTTGTATTTCTATTCCACCTTTACCATATCACAAGGAGGTGTAAATTTAAAAGAGAGAATACTCCCCCCTCCTCTCTTTTTATAAAATTCTATCTATTTCCAAAAGAGCTGGAAATGTTATATTCCTTATGGATGCACGTGCAGGTGAGAGGGAGGTGCCAGAAGGGTCACAATAACCTGCAGACAAGTTGGTTTCACAAAAATCTAAAGAAAAACCTATGGGGGCAAAATAACCCTACAACTCGCAATTGCCCTAATGTAACTCAGCAGAGTGGAATGTTCATGGACTCAGAGAATAGTTAGACAACCAGATGGGCGGAGTTAATGGTTAATGGTGAGGAGGGGAGGAAGGAGGTTTTGAACAAAAAGAGTGGGGAATTTCTCAGCCTGAAGAATACTCCCTCAAGATAGTCACAATCCTGTCTGCCTAACAGTTTCATGGCCTGGTTTGTGGCAGTCCAGTTTGGTCATGAACCAGTTCTGCACATCCCTATCCACTGACAACAGGCAATAGATGGATCCGGGACATTTGAACTGCTCCAGTGGTGATGGTGGGGGTGGGGCTTTTTTGCCACCCTGCTAGTGCAGCAATAACCTAACGCTTGAGGCCCCTGCATTCACCTTGCCTCCTAAAAGAGCCGTCCTTGATTTGTGGGATCCTTGTCCTTTGCATCAGTGAGCCATGCATATGGCTGTGTCACACCCTGAAAGGTGTGGTGGAAAAGAGAACGAGTCATGCTTCCCCCACCACGCCCCTGGACGGGCTGCTTGAGCAAGTCTCAAAGAAGCGGGCCGTAATTATCGCCTCCCATTAGGGGCGCATTGCTCACTCATCTTGGTGAGTCGTCTTGCCACACTCACTGCAATTGCACCCCGCCCGCCGGCATCTAATTGAAATAGCACATTTGTGGGTGTCCAGAGTGTGCAATACAGACTTTAATGAGTTTCCTATCCTTTCAGCACCTGTGCAGTCTGATATCCTCTTTCTGTATCGATTCCCTTCTTCAAAACAGACATCAATAGGATTTGTATACAATCCTTATTTTAATATTAATAAGACTGTATTAATACTACTACTACTTAATCTTAATCATCTAATTTGAATCTGAATCTTTACTACTACTACTACTGCTACTACTACTACTACTACTACTACTACTACTACTACTACTTTGGCTGACATGCTAGCTGCATCCCAGCCATGCCAGCTGTTTTGTTATATTATTTGTAAAATACGTACTGGTTTATTGTAAATGTTTGCTGGTCAATGACCGAATAAACTTATAACTAACTAACATCCCTATCATGAGATAAATGATCTCAGGACAGGAGTGCATATGCTGGTGACTTGACTGCTGCAATATCCTCTGTGTTGGGCTGCCTTTGGATGTAATCCAGAAACTGCAACTGTTGCAAAATGCAGGTTGGCCTCTGGGTCCCAATTTAAAGGTAAAGTTTGTTGTCGAGTCGGTGGCGACTGGTGGCGACCACAGAGCCCTGTGGTTGTCTTTGGTAGAATACAGGAGGGGCTGACCATTGCCTCCTCCCGTGCAGTATGAGATGATGTCTTTCAGCATCTTTCCTATATCGCTGCTGCCCGATATGAGAAACATACCAGGGGGATTCGAACCGGAAACCTCTGGCTTGCTAATCAAGTCATTTCCCCACTGTGCTATTAGGTGGCTTGGGGTCCCACATTATTCCAATATTAAAAGAACTACCCTGGCTACCAGTGTTTCCTCCAAGGTGTGCACATATGCATGTGCACACATTTTTTTTGATGTCCACTCAGTTAGTTTTATATCCCATTCAGGATGGCTCAGGATGGATCACCTACCCAGATCAAAATTCATTCTGCACACAAATGAGAAAAATTAGAGGGAACTCTGCTATTTCTGGGCAAAATACAAAGTGGTGGTTATAACCTATAAAGCTCTAAACAGCTTAGGGCTGGGTTCCAGATGGCCTCAGCATTATGGCCACTAGGGGAGCACTATTCCGCCATTTGTCAATCTGTTCCTTTCACAGCCTCCAACTCTCCAAGGGAGTCTGCTCCTTTTCCTGGTGACTTTCCTCCTGGACTGGCCCCTCATCACTGGCCGGCTCTGGTTTATATAACCCTTGGTAGGTGGGGCAAGTCTCATGAGAACCCAGGCTGAGATCTCTCGTGATTTGCCCCTGATCCCACGATGACTCGCCATAGTCAAGCGACAGTATGCTGCTATCCTGGGGTGGGGGGCGCAGGCAGCCACCTCCAAGGTTGCATAGCCGGGAAGGACCAACCGGTCTTTGAATTATTAATTCAAAAATGCTCCCATCTATCCTTTGTATCCATGAGCATTTTGTTACTTACACATGCCCCCAAGACATAAACAAGATGTATCCACTTCCCACATTCAGAGATTTAACACCCAACATTTCCCCAAAAGGCACATAGAAACAGAGATTTTCCCAGTGAAACCCGGATAGCTGAAGCCTATAATATGTGTCCTGTCCGAGGCATAGAATGACCTCAAGTCACATATGGAGGAATGTTCACATAGATGGAATGTAAAAAAAAAAAAAAAAAGTGGTCTGGAGATAGGCTATCACATGAATCATCTCTTGAAGATGTGGCTGGCAAATTTCGGGGGCGGGGAGGGGCTGGGACTGAACTGCAATTGGGTGCACTCTCTGAAGTTGGCAGGACAGGATCCAACCCAAAAGCCCAGCGACTCGCTGCAGGTCTTCCTCCCAACTGTTATTTTGTATGACGAGGATGTAGTCCAATGTGGTCAAGAGACGGGGCTGAGGTTACGCTAACAATAGCTTCTGGGATGGTCCATACGGTTGCTTCACCCTATAAAATGGCCACATGCTTAATATGTACATCATGTAATAAACCCAGGCCAGAAATAAGCAGAATATCACAAGCCAGGCTGTTGACAATTAGACGTAAGCGTGTGTAGCAAATTTTGGTCAGGAGCTAATTAAGGCCTTTGTCTTCAAAGGCTGCTTCATTCCCTTAAGGCTGTCTGTGAATCTTTATAAAAGCTCTCTTGCCTCTTTAAAAACCACTTTATGGAAGTCGGCTGCTGAGGGAACCAGGTAAGTGATCTGTGACACCATCTGCTAAGACCTTGGGGACATCTCGCTGTATGGTTAGTGTTTCCCAGTAGCATTGTAGCTCCTCCCATCTCCCCTGCCCCCAAGGGAACCTGTTCTAAACCATTAACTTATCCTTTCCTAGAATATGTTTCTTGAAGGATTTTGGTTGACACTTTTGTTGGCCAAATTTGAGCCTCTATGTTCAGAGGCAGTGTGCCAAAGAATACCAGTTGTGGGGGCAGCAGTGAGGGAGAGCTATTGTTTTTATGCTGTACCTCTGAGCTTCCCAGAGCCTTCTGCTGAACCACTGTGGGAAACAGGACCGGTGCTAGATCTGATAGGTTTTTGGTCTGAATCCAGTAGGGGTCTTCTCCTCATTTTTAATTGAGAATTGCAATCAATTTCCAATAAGCTTAAATGAAACTGTTCCACACTCCCTTAAAAAAAAGTAGGCCCTCCTTTCCTCCTTGATTTTTCTTTAATGGGTGAAATTACCACTACTGTTAGTTACTGCAATTTTGTCACCAAAAAAATCCAAATCCAATGTGCTTTTTGGAACCTGGAAGATGGAATTTTGCCCCCCACCTCCCAGTTATTTCCCCCCCCCCATGTATTACACTTTTAGATATATATATATATATATATATATATATATATTAACTTTATTAGGGTAGTGAAGAGGAGGAAAAAGCATTGCTGAATATCTTGGATGTGTGCCCACCCCCATAACTTTTCATAGGCATCATCACTCAGTTGGAACCACTTAAAATTCGTCCATTCTTTTTGCTTCAAAATTTCGACTCCAGAGTTTGCTTTATTCTGGTGACAATGCTAGGTGATCCCCACACATTTTTTAACCCGTCATAGATTGTGAGTTTCTTTGGATATCTCTGCCTATAAGTCGTTGGTGCAATATTCCATTCATTTTTTCAATAAGCCATTGAGCATATTGACTCAGTTCTTGAACATAGGAAGCTGCCTTCTTCTGAGCCATGGTCCATCTAGCTCAATATGGTCTACCGTGACTGGCATCAGTTCTCCAGGGTTTCAGGCAAGGGTCTTTTCCAATTCTGTTTGAATAACCTGCCAGGGAATAGTCTTGGGACTTTCTGAATACAAAGCAGGTGCTTTGCCTGTGAGCTATGGGATGTATTAAAATTAACATGTTTATTTTACGTATTGTATCGTATCATAGTACATTCAAGACATATTGGGTGAGTTATCACAATTAAAGGATCAGGGTAGGAGGACTCTTCTCTCTTCCAACCTCGGTTAAAACCTGGGTACAAAAGCTGAGTGGCCCTCTTGGAAGCAACTTGGGCTGGAGGGAAATGCATGAGTTCAGATGACCATGCAAATCTGGGTGGTCCACCTCCTGCTCTGATCTTAATGGTTGTGTGAACCAGCCTATTATTTACAGAATTTGGAAATAATGTAGGCCTGTGTGCAATAAGAGATGGACACCGTTTTTTCTGAGTCAGGAAACAGAATTTCTTCTCTGACAAACTTGCTGCTGACATCTCACACCTCATTTTCAATCAGGTACGTGTGACCACTCTAGGCAGTCAACTTTATCATCCCATTGCTTTCACCTGGTTGTTCAGTAGCTGCTGCCCTGTGCTTTTGCAACCAGAGTTTCCAAGCAGTGGGGGTAGGGGAAACCACTCCAGGTCTATTTGGATTTAAAATTAAAACTGATTCACATCAAATTGGGTGTGGAGCTTTCTTCATTATCAAAGCAAAAGCCAGTGAGAATAACAGATGCATCCCATGTTCATTTCATCTGGGAGTCCTCCAAACAAACCAGTTTTTTTTAAAGAAATCAAAACATTGCTTGCTGGTGCTTGCCAAAACCAGTTCTGGAGGTGCTGATGACAAACATTCAGTAATGAAGGAAGCCTCTGAGTTGCTGCCCACACCCTGCTCAGTATGTCTAATTTCCCTAAAACACTTTTCTAAATTGCTGAGGCGTCCTAAACAGGACAAGCAGGAGATCCTTCTCAAGAGAGGAATTTTTTCGGTTTAGTGTGGGTTTTTTTAAGGGGGAAAAAATCCTGACTCTTGTAGTTCTTAATTGAGAGAGGCCAACACGCATCAGATATCAAGGGAAATACATAGACATCTCTGTCTCTTCTACCCAGGTAAGAATTCTGGGCAATTCTTCAGAGGTATGTCTAACATTAAGACGTGTTGTACACCTTGTATATTCTAGGGCAGTGGTTCCTAACAAGGGTTTCTCCAGATGTTGCTGGCCTACAAATCCCAACACCCCCAGCCACAATAAATTGTAGCTGGGAATGATGGGAGTTGTAGTTCAGCAACATCTGGAGGGACCATGGTTGGGAACCATTGTGGACTGGAAGGGATCTGCATCTCTCTCTCTCTCTCTCTCTCTCTCTCTCTCCTAGGAGGTCTTCTTCATTTGATCTATGAGGTGGGTATCCAGTTGCGATACTTTCCCTTCTAGTAGGAGATGATTCAGATAAACGGGCGACACCCACTGTGGCGTTTCCTTAAATGTCCTCTCCCTTTATACTGGATCAATACCTGCTGCACCTGCTCCCTTTTTTGTTAGGGGTGGTGCACCAGATAGAGTCCTGTTGGGCCACATGGACTTCACTTCATGCTTCAATATTTCTGCACAAGACCAGGAGAGCTGGTCTTGTGGTAGCAAGCAGGAATTGTCCCCTTTGCTGAGCAGGGTCCATCCTGGTTTGCAGTTGAATGGGAGACGACATGTGTGAGCACTGTAAGATATTCCCCTTAGGGGATGGGGCCACTCTGGGAAGAGCACCTGACTGCTTGCATGCAGAAGCCTTCAAGTTCCCTCCCTGGCAGCATCTCCAAGATAGGCTGAGAGAGACTCCTGCCTACAACCTTGAAGAAGCTGCTGCCAGTCTGTATAGAAAATACTAAGCTAGATGGACCAAGGGTCTGACTTTGTATAAGGCAACTTCCTATGGTCTTAATTTCCCTTGGTCCCATCTAGTGGGATGGCATTGCATCTGCCCTCAGAATGGAAGCAGGAGAGGGTGACAGACCAAGGTGTAGCAGAGGTGTGGAGAAACTATCTGAGAAGCTTCTCAGATTTTTTTTCTGTGAAGAAACCCTGAATGTTTTCTTGGAAATGCATTTTCTCCTTGGAAAATTTATTTATGGTAGTAGTAGCAGCAGCAGCAGAAAACCCTGAAATGCTCTTTGAATGTCACTTGGAGAAATTTATGGAGCCTGTCCTCTGTTGGCCCTCTTTTCCAGATACAAAATGGGGCCTTCTGGATATTTTGAAAAGTATACATTTCTGCTCTAATAGCTCAGCAACCTGGGATTTGTTTCCTTTTCCCAAAGAAAATATATACCATTGTTGTCACTGATCCAAGACAACATGATTTGTATGTGTGCTGGGTCATCTGACGTTGGTTGGTCGCTATAATATACTTAGTTTGTAGTTGAATCCAGCTCTGCTATTGCTAGTGGTCAGATTTTCAACATGTACACCTGCTCACCCGTAATATGAATAGTGATTTCTGACTTGGGTATTTGAAACCTAGTAACGTATAATATTTGCTTCAATACTAGCCAAGCATTAGGGCCTCAAAAATTGTTCCTGCACATTTATCTCACTCATTTGTCTCCCTTGCTGCTACTGATGTGGTGGGAGAAGGTCTCTCCCCCACATCAGCATGTGTTGATCTGCTATGGTTGGAAGGCTGCATCCAGAAGTCATGGGGAATTGGATATTCCCAGTGCTACTATGAGCGAATACGTAGGTGGATTGGAATGGGCTTGGAGGCTTACCAGAGGATTAATACCCTTCTGTGGCCCTCATCATGTCATCAGGACATGACAGGGTCCAATAAAGCCCAGAAGGAACTTAAAATAAATCAAGCTGTGTTCCAAAACTGGTTAGTCTGGTGACCAGCGGAGTCCAACCCACGGCTAATTTTGGTAACCAGGGCCACTTTTATCCTTTCTGTTTGGCCTAGTTCTTTATTTTTAAAAAGGAACGTTCTCTCATAAGCTCAATGACTTTCCTTTGCCTCTCTGGCGTCGTCTTCAATGATGCATCTCTGATCTCATCTGAGGCTTCCAAGATTTGCTGCTTCAGTTCCCAAGACATAATTAGCAATGCTGGAAGTTCTTTTTTTTTTTTTTTAAGTATTTCAGGGAGTGCCCGGGTTCTCCTGCCAGCTATAAAGCTGGAGAAAGAGCTGTGTGCTCCACATGGGTGGTGTGAGTTTTCATAGTCACACAAGCAAGAGTGCGGCAGGTATGTAACCAAGTTGACATCCCATTAGCAGATGTTGCTTGTTGAACAAGATGCTATTGTGGTAATGGAGGCAGAAAGAGGGAGGTGGGTGGAAGGTGTGGGAAGGAAACGTGACATGGAAAGAATAGCACTGGCATGAGCAGGGGGTGATGAGGAATGGAGTCTGCCAAGGAAGTCCATTCTCCAGCCTGTTTGTACCATGTGCTAATGAAGAAAATTAGTAGGCCCCACCAAATCTGTGGGAGAAGTCCAAACAGATAATTAGGAATGACACAATGAATGGAAGGAAGGGGCCAATTTGAGGCAATTGAGGCAGGCAAGTCATCAATGAACATTACAGTTCTGGCAGGAAGCTGGAGATGGAAGGCCTCAAGCGGTGGTTCCACCATCTTGGTGCTACCTTCTTCTGGATTCTTCTGTGGGTCCTCAGTTGCTCAGATTTAACATAGTGCAACTTCAATGGTTCATCATGTGTGGCTAAAATAGCTGATTTATTAAAATAAATCTTACGACCTCTGAGCAAACAGGCACCTCTTAACATGGCAATTCTCTTTATTTAGCAGGGGGAGAGCAATTTGCCTTATCCATCCCCAGCACAGCATCCCTCCAGTGGCTGTGGCTGGTGTCTATCTTATGTTTCTTTCTCAGATTGTGAGCCCTTTACCATTTTATTTTTTTCTTATTTATATCTATGTAAACTGCTATGGGAACTTCTGCTGAAAAGAGGTATATAGAAATATTCACCTTATTCGGAATTTCTTGCGGATGTGGGAGGTTAGGCCAGCACTAAATTTTGCTGAAACAATTTTTCCAGGGTATTTTTTGTGTTTCTCTGTCAAGCAAAACAGAGGAGAGCTGATCTTGTGGTTGCAAGCCTGAATTGTCCCCTTTGCTAAGCACAGTCTACCCTGGTTTGCGCTTGAATGGGAGACAGCATGTGTGAGCACTGTAAGATATTCCCTTTAGGGGTGAGGCCACTCTGGGAAGATGATCTGCCTGCTTGCCTGCAGATTCCAAGGTTCCAAGTTCCCACCTTGACATCTCTAAATAGGGTTAAGAGAAGTTCCTACCTGTAACATTGGAGAAGCCACTGTCAGTCTGTGTAGACAACAATGAGCTAGATGGACCAATGGTCTGACTCTGTATAGGGCAGCTTCCTGTGTTCCTATCTGCAGAAAGCTAAAAAGTTGAAGCCCACCCTTCCTACATAAAGCCACCATCCACTTCCATCAACATCTGAAGCCTTCCTCTGCATTCTCCACCAAAAAAGGTTTGGTTGGCAAAGATGCATGGCAGGGTCATTTTGGCTGTAGCACCCCACCTTTGGAACCTCCAGGCCCAGGAGGCCCATCAGCCTACCAACATGGTTGACATTTAACAAACTGCAAAAAACTTTGTGTTTAACCAAAACTTTAACATATGGGGAAGGATGCATTCCCTGTCCCTGAACCATTGCTCCCTTTTGTCTTGGTTATTTTTTTTTTTAAAAAAAATCATTAATTGCTGCATTATGTTTTACAATTTTATTGTATACCTTGATTGTGAGTTGCCTTGAGGGTCCGGGTTGGGGCCAAAAGGTGCAACACCAATGACAAGATAATTAAATAAATTTGGGGGAAGAGTGCAGAAGGTTGTCTCCTTAGCTCCAATGGCCTCTAACCCCAATGGTCTCTGAACAGCACACTAATTTTGCTCCTCCCTAACATCTTTTTCCCAGGCTGAACCCCATCCCAGAAGAATGTCTGGCTCAGCGGTGAAGTGTGTCACGACGCCATGCGTCACTTCCTGCCCGGATGCGAAAGTGGTGATACATCCACCACCACTGGTCCTCACCCTTCCAGGACTGATCCTCAACACATCCCCTAGTCAATGCCTGGTGGAAACCAAGACCTTGTGCCTCACCAATGGCTCTGACACATGTGGCAACAGAAGCTCTACAGCGGTGGTTAAATCCTCCGGGCCACGGGCTCTTTGTGGGGACACCCCGTGTTGTACAACCACCACCCCTGACTCTCAGCTGGTGATCCAACCGCCGCCTGTGTGCATCACAATTCCAGGAGCGGTCCTCACCAGCTACCCCAATGAATGCCTCATTGAAACCTCCACACCCTGTGCCCCCAGTGGCTCTCATCCACGTGCCATTGCACGCTCGGCGTCCGTTTCTGACAGCTCCCTTAGCTCAGGCCCTATGGCTCGCTCTTCCTCTGTCCCGTGTGGACTCAATGACACACCATCGTGCGTGACTCAAGGCCCCAGCTCCAAAGTGGTGATCTACCCGCCACCCATTGAGGTCATCATTCCGGGACCTGTCCTGGAAGTGGCCGCCGAGGAGTGCAGTGTTGAAATCTACAACCCATGCTCCAGCAGCAATGCCCTCACCAGCGGGAATTCATGCAGTGCCATCACCAGTGGTGAAGAATGTGACATCACCAGCGATGAACCGTGCAAGGCCATCGCCACCACCAAACGATGTGAGGTCAAAGCCCTGGCGACGTGTGCCAATGCTTCCCCAGAAGTGTACGGGGTGATAGGTGCTTCTTCATGCATTTCCCAGGGCCCCGAGATGAAGATAATGCTCCAACCACCTCCAGTCAAGGTGGACCTTCCTGGGCCAATCCTCCAAGTCTTCCCAGAAACGTGCAAAGTGGAAACCCTGAACCCCTGTGCTCCTGAGGCCCCAGCGCTGTGCAGCCGTGAGACTGCAGCTTCAACAGCCCTTGCCACCAGGTTTTCCTCACTGTCCACTATGAAACGCCCCTTGCCTGACATCAGGAGGCCTGCACGCCCTTGGGCAGAGTTGTATAGCCAATCCATGACGCCGCGAAGCATAATGGCATCCCGGATCCCCAGATACCGCAATTCCTTCAGCTCTGCGAGCACGGGCTACCTAAGACGCTGAGCACCCAATGCAGATGGAGCAAGGAACCACTGAAATAAGAAGATGGACACGTTGATGAGATTTCATCCTGTTCGTCTAGCAAACAGATGGGCAGTTGTTGGTTCTCAATGTTTTGGGAGCAAGGGCCAGGATTTTCCTTCTCTCTTGAGTACCACACAAGAGAGCCCTTGAAATCAATGAGATTCTTATGCACAAGCTCCCATTGGTCTCAAAGGAACTCTACATGCTCCTGTTTCCAGATAATACCCATTGTTGGCTTTTCCTTAAGGGGACAACCTGTGATGGTGGTGTCCTACCAATGCGTAGAAGAAGTGGAGTGTTGAAATGAGTCTTGTCCACAGATGTGTCAGCCTTGGCATCTAGGGAATGACTTTATAGACTTCAGTTGGCTTAAGTGGTGGGCTTCCCTCTAAATTAGGAGTCCCAGCTTTGAATGGAAGTCCTGCCATGATTGGAAGGCCCCTTTCTGCTCCTCTTGATCTGTGAATGACTTTAGGCTATGATTCTAAGCACCTCACTAGGCTGTAGGTCCTATGGAATCCAGCAGCACTTATGTGGTGCATTAGATGATTGTTATTTGAGGGGTGGGAATGACCCAGTGGGGGTCATAGTGGGGGTATTTTTCCTAAATTATCAACAAAAAAATTTTTGTTTCAATGCTGTCTCTGTTGACACAGTGTTAGATATTTAAAAGAAAACACATTCACCTTAATTTAAATAGTCAACCCTCTCTGTATGTGTGTGTGCGCGCGCATGTGTTTCTGTGAAATGTTTTTTTTATTCCAATTGTCAAATTCAGCAAATCAATAAATCCCATTTTAAATTCTCAAATCAATGTCTCCAGATGCTTTTGTGCAAATAAATGTGGATTTCAACTCTTTGACATTCACTATCTTTCCCCCCAATGTTTCTGTAAGGAAGGTTTCAGAACACCCCAAATTTAAAATTCTAGTTTGTTCTGAATTGCTTTTGAACCTAAAAAGAGAACATCAGGCAGTGATTCTTATCTCTGTTGTAAAATAGGGTGTGTGTTCACCCAGTTCTTCCTGTTGTTGGAAGTTCCACACAGGTTGAAGTCTTAAATTACTTGACCTCAATTAGGGAATCCTTCCCCACCTTTTCCCCACCCCTTTCCCCACCCAATAAAAATATTGAGTGAGAAACCCAGAGGGCATCCATCCACACGGGGCTGTGGAAGAAATAGTCTGGGAAAGGGTACAATTTAGAGATCAAGATCTCCTAGTTCCATAGAACACCCAGTTGTGGCAGCAGGAATTGCAAGCCATAGATATTTATGTGTGAGGAAAGAGGAGAGCTGGAGATGAAGTGGAGAATCCTTCTTACTGAGATCTAGAAACTTGAGAGCTGGGAGTAAAATCATTGCACATTTGGATTTAGTTCAAATGTTTATTATTATTGAAGAGAAGGTATACAATTTTTCAACAAATAAAGTTCACATATCAAGAGAAATCAATACATATAACATCTCTCCTTTCACTTTAGCCTCATAACCACCCTATAGGTAGTTTAGAGTGAGAGATAGGAAGCAGTTAAAGTATAATCATTTTCATGGCCAAGGTGGAGGGCTGTTCTGATTTCTGCGCAAGGTAGCAGGTCATCTATTTCAGGCCAAATAAGGATTTGCAGAGGGGGAAATCTCCATAAATGGCCAACAAAGAAGTGCTTTTTCCTACTTGTGCACTGCAAGAAACACGGATGCTAAACTGATTTGGGCCTGTGTGAAATTTTCCCACAAAAGAAAGCTTCAGTCTGGACAAGGCAGTGACAGTATGAGCAACCCAGAAGCATTTCAGCGTGGAAGGACAGTATACCCCCAAACTAGCTTCTCAAAACCTCCTGTCCCAAGAGGAAGTAGAAACAAGTGGTAACCTCACTAAACCTCCGGGCTCACTGACAGTGGCAGCGGAATTGACATTACTACAAGATAGGAGAGACACTGCTGAAATTACAGGGAAATGTTACATTTGAAGCAAATGTCCAGGTCCCTCCCAAAGACAACTTCCTGTCTGAAGAGGAAGTACAAACAAGCGGTAACCTCACTAAAACTCCAGGCTCACTGACAGGGGTAGGGGAATTGACATTACATGAAACACTGCCAAAATACGTGAAGCACTGCCGAAATTTCAGGGGAAGTTACATTTGAAACGAATATCCGGGTCCCTCCCAAAGACAACTTCCTGTCCCAAGAGGAAGTACAAACAAGTGGCAACCTCACTAAACCTCCGGGCTCACTGACAGGGGTAGGGGAATTGACATTACATGAAGCACTGCCAAAATACGCGAAACACTGCCGAAATTTCGGGGGGAAGTTACATTTGAAACGAATATCCGGGTCCCTCCCAAAGACAACTTCCTGTCCCAAGAGGATGTACAAACAAGTGGTAACCTCACTAAACCTCCGGGCTCACTGACAGGGGTGGGGGAATTGACATTACTACAAGATAGGAGAGACACTGTCGAAATTTTGGGGGAAAGTGACATTTGAAGCGAACGTCTGGATTTCTCCCAAAGAAAAACCATTGGAGGGTTTTCTCAGATGGTTCCTCCAGTTTCTCCACTTCTCTGCATACCAGGAGCTGCCCTCACAGCACACCTAGAAAGTGAGTTGGCAGTGAGAATAAAAAGACCGGTTTTTAATGCTTGGAGCCAGGGTGCGGCCTCCCGAACAAAGCAGGCAGCAGGTGACAGGATTTTCTGGCTTTCACCTGAGCATCACACCTGATCTTGAGCATCATATCTGCTTCAGAGGGGCATTTTTGTCAGGAATGTGGAGCTACAGGGAAGGAGTGAAACGCCCCCCCCCCATGCCTGCTATTAAAAAAAATAAATAAGCAAGCACACATTTATTTATTTTATTTTTGCATGTATATCCTGCACTTCCTCCAAGAGCCCAGAGTGGTGTACATGGTTATAGTTATCCGCACAACACTCCTGTGAGGTAGGTTAGGCTGAGAGACAAATGACTGACCAGGAATCACCTAGTGAGCTTTATGGCTGAATGGGGATTTGAACTCATGTCTCCCTGGTCCTAGTCCAGATCAAACTAGAGGTAGTGGTTCGAATGTTTGATCTGCAGAAGTAATAAGTTTGATCTAGTTTGATCTGCAGAAGTAATAATCGGTTATGGCAGAAGGAGAAAGAAGTTGGTTAACTATATGACTGTTACAGATCTGTGATATTGGTTAATAAAAGTTGTAGCTTCTTGTTCAGTTTATTTTGTGCATCATTTGTCTTCAAACCAGATTGTGTGGAGGGCAACTCCTTTTCCCATTCCAGCTGCCTCCTAGGCTAGAAAAGCTCTTTTTCTGTATCAGAACTGTGCTCTTTCCCTTCAGAGTATTCTCTGGATCAGTGCTTATAGGAAGCTGTCATTTACTGAGTCAGGCCCTTGGTGCATCCAGCTCAGCGTTGTGTACTCAGGTTGGCAGCAGCTCTTCAGAGATTCAGACAGGGACTTCTCTCAGTTTCCCCTTGGAAATGCTGCCAGGGATTGTATCTGGGGCCTACTGAACACAAAACAGGTGCTCTACTGTCCCCCAAATTATGCTTGCTGTGATAGTTTTGACAGCAGAGAGGCTGTGCACATGGACAGCCAATTCCCAGCTTGGGCAGCCCAGCCTGGGCCTGTCTGTTCATGTGCACGGCCCAAATCGAGCCGGATCCCAGAGCTGCCTTGTCCCCAAACCCATGTTTTTAACCTGGACTTTTACTGGGGTTAGAGGTAGGGATGTGCACGAATCAATTTTTTTCAATTCGATTCGTACCCGAATCGAATCACCCCTGATTTGTCTTGGGTCCGAATCTGGCCAGCTAGCACAGGGGCGATTTGTTTTGTCCACAAATTGCCCCAAGCAGGTAGATTTGGGTACAAATCACTTTGTACCCGAATTGATTCTCACATCCCTAGGGGGTGCAAGTGCACCCTCCACCCTGGGGGCGGGATTGTGTATGTCCTTGTGCTGCTTACATCCTGAGCACACACAGAATCAGGCACCGAGAGTGCCCGAATCATGGGGGATTCCCCCAATGCACCGCACTCATCGGGGAGACAATATCTGGAGGCTGGGATATCCGGAGGCTGGATATTTTCCTGGCCTCTGGTGATCTGCACCTCTTGAAGCAGCGTAGATCATGTGGGAGTGCGAATTGCACTCCGCACCGTACAATACTGATGGTCTGGGGGGAAGGTCATTTTTACCCGGGGGCAGTCGTGTGAATTGGCTTATAATGAGGGCCAGAAGATTCATAAATTGGGAAACGTTTATGAGGAGAGAGGTATACACCCTCTGAAAAGTTTCTCTCGATTTAGGAAGATTCATGACTTTCCCTCGAAATTCCTCTGACGTTTTCCTTTCAGAGCAACACCCTTGACTTGCAATGGGCCTTGGAATATCAGAAGAGCTGAGTTAGATTAAAGATGTCGATTGTCCAGTAATCTGCTTAGCACAGTGGCCAGCCTTTGAGATGCCCATGTGCCAGGCCTTAGTACAACAATCCTTACTCACTGTTGCTCCCTAGTGACACTGAATGGTATTACATGATATAGTGCTCCAGAATGTGGATGTTTCACTCCTAACAATCCTACATAATTTATAATTATCCATTGAGACTCCTCTCCACCACAAATTTGTCGAAATCTCCTTTTAAAACTATCTAAGTCAGCGGGGAAATGACTTGACTATCAAGCCAGAATCCCCATTTCAAATCCCCGTTTCAAATCCCCATTTCGAATAACTTAACTAGCAAGCCAGAATCCCCATTTCGAATCCCCTCAGGTATGTTTCTCAAACTATGGGAAACACCTATATCGGGAAGCAATGATATAGGAAGATGCTGAAAGGCATAATCTCAGACCACGCTGGAGATGGCCATGGTAAACCCCTCCTGTATTCTATCAAAGACTACCACAGGGCTCTGTGGTTGCCACAAGTTGATACCGAATCGAGGGCCCACTTTACTTTAAATCATTATGACAATGGCATGTGTAGCTACATATAAGTGACTATACGTAGTCATCCTTCATGTGTGATGGGCACTCAAAAGATAAACCAACCAGACATCTCCATAGTTATGATGCAAAAAAATTTAATAGGAGGATATTAAAAAGGTACAGTTGTAAACAGGGCAGAAGGATGCAAAGACTAAAAGCTACATTGATTCGGTTTCAGGAGATGGTGTTGGTCATCACTTCCTCTCCAGAAGGAGCAGATTGATGACATGGAAAAGACAAGAGAGGAGGCTGAAAATACAGGAAGTAACTATTGCATAATGAAAATTATCATGAGTCGGAGAACATATCAGGGCAAGGTGGTCATAGAGGCTGGAAATCCAACCATCTGAATGATTTCAGCAGGAGTGGTGGGTGCCCAGCCCCAGAGAGAGCCATGCCCACATGGTCAGTCATTTTGCATTTCATTCCTGAGTGTTCCTTGGTCTGAGGAGATTCCATCACAGCTTAGCAGGGCTCACAGCAGGGATCGCAGCACAAATCAAAGCAATCGACATGGCCGCAATGGGCAGTGCTGCACAGGAAGGCCCCAGGGAGGATCACGTCGTAGCTGGGGTAGCACATATCAACTCTCATGCCGGGGCCGTGATTGCCGGCACCACCTCTTCCACCACCGTAGCCACCATAGCCTCCAGACCCGCAGCATGCGGCCGCACAGCATTCCTCAGCGCACACGCAGTGGCAGGACACTCGAGTGTCGCAGTGGCAGACCAGACGTGGTCCTGGAACTGTCAAAGAGCAGCCGCCTGGCTGGACGTGGACATCTGATGTTCTGCCGGTATCAACCAGCACGCCGCCACCACCGGCCCCAGCACCACCTCAGTGGCCCCCGTATCCCCCATATCCGCCGCAAGATCCTCCACCACAGCTGGCCATCTTTGAGAAGCAAATGGAGATCTGAATGATACAAAACAGGAAGGATTAACAAACTCTTCAGAGAGATGAGGAGATATTGGGACCCATATTGGAATCTAGATACTCAGTGCTGAGAAACGTTGGATGACAGCCATGGAGACGCAAAGGTGAACCATCTGCAGGGTGCTACCTAGAACTGGGAACTTTATTTCTGTATTACTATGTAGTGTGGTGATCTACTAGGGCTGGATGTCCCTGGGTATTAAAGAGCTTTTATATCCAAAGTGACTCCACCACCCAGCCAGGTTGGCTATTGCCTTTCCTTGACCATGGGAGATCTATCAAAGCCTTCAGGTCAGGCTGGACATTGGACACCAAAACTATTCACTGTGTTTTGCCTAGCATATAGGAAGCCATAGCAGCTTCCTATGGCCCAACAGGGCTGTAGGGCACCCTTAAGGCCATCTAATCCAACATTTTGCTCAGCATAGGATACCCAGAGTTAGAACATCCCCAACAGATAGCTGTCAAACATTTGCTTGAAGACCTCCAGCAAAGCAATCCTTCATTTGTTCTTTTGTCATTTGTTCCATTGCCAGAATTTCTAACCCACAGCCTTCCCCCCACCAAGTGAGAACTGTAGATCAACAAGTGGATCAGATCAGTCCAAAGATCAAAGCAGGCCGCACCCAGTTTCCAAAACTTCACACAACCAGGGAAGAAGGCTATGGCCAATTGATCTGACCATTAGAGATGACCGGGACCAAAACCAAGAAGACTTACTTGATACTCCAAGGATAAGTCTTGAGAAGAAGCAGTTGTCTCCAAGTCAGCTGGAAAGCTCTGAGACTCCTGGGCCTTTTATAATTTTCTGGACAGCTGTGAAGAGATGAGACAGCCTTTCTGCACCAGCTGCTAATAACTGACCTCACCAACGCTTGGTTTATATGTAACTTCTCAAACGGCTTGCTTGCTCATTGTTTTGCTCACAGCCTTTGGCCTAGTCTTAGACCCATATAACAAGGCATCCATAGATTCCTTTCTTTTTATAATTTTATGAGGAATGACCAGCCAGGTGACCGGGAATGAACTGGGCTTTGTTTATTTTGTGTACCACCTCAGCAAGAGAGGGCATAATGACAGATGCCTGTATAAACTCCAGCTGAGGCCAAACTTCTCATGGTTTTTGGCAAGGATAATAGCATTTATTTGAAAATGCCATTTTCGTATCTCTCAAAGAAAACATTTTTTTAATTATTTATTTACATTTTATATCACGCTCTTCCTCCAAGGAGCCCAGAGTGGTGTACTACATACTTGAGTTTCTCTTCACAACAACCCTGTGAAGTAGGTTAGGCTGAGAGAGAAATGACTGGCCCAGAGTTACCCAGCTTTTGTTTTTCCTTTCCTTTCCTTTTTATTTTGTTTTTCCTTTACTTTGATCTCAGTCTCAGTTGCCCTCACTTGCCCTAATTTATTTGCCACAGTCTCGATTGCCCTCACTTGCTCTCATTTGTTTGCCACAGTCTCAGTTGCCCTCACTTGCCTTAATTTATTTGCCACAGTCTCGATTGCCCTCACTTGCTCTCATTTGTTTGCCACAGTCTCAGTTGCCCTCACTTGCCCCAATTAATTTTCTACAGTCTCAATTGCCCTCATTTATTTGCCACAGTCTTGGTTGCCCTCACTTGCCTTCATTTGTTTGCCACAGTCTCAATTGCCCTCACCTCTTTGCCAAATATGCCCTCCTTTGTTTGCTACAATCTCAGTAGCCCTCACTTGCCCTCATTTATTTGACACCACCTCAATTGCACTCACTTCTCTGCCAAATAAAATTCAGTATGTGATGGTATTATATCACACAATTTACTGCCTGATCAGTGACTGAGTGGTATCTCTTATATGACTCTTTGGGGCTGAAGACAGGACCTTCTTTGGTAGCACTTCAGGAACTCCCTCCTGAGATTCTTTGGTGGCATTTCAAGAACTCCCTCCAATCAGAGAGCTGGTCCTGTGGTAGCAAGCATGTCTTGTCCTCTTAGCTAAGCAGGGTCTGCCCTGGTTACAAATGAATGGGAGACTAGAAGTGTGAGCACTTAGATATTCCCCTCAGGGGATCGAGCCACTCTGGGAAGAGCATCTAGTTTCCAAGTTCCTTCGCTGGCTTCTCCAAGAAAGGGCTGAGAGAGATTCCTGCTGGCAACCTTGGAGAACCTGCTGCTGTGAAGACATACTGAGCTAGATAGACCAATGGTCTGACATGGCTTCCTATGTTTCAATGTTCCTACATTAACCAGGTGCCAACAGGACATACATTTACTCCTGTGTGCTTAGATTTCTTAGGGTGCATTGTTGATCTGCTGGGCCATTCTGCATGGTGTGTGTATGTGTGTTTTTAATGAGGGGAGGGGCTATCACTCAGTACTTAGGAACATAGGAAACTGTCATATACTGAATCAGACCATAGGTCCATCTAGCTCAGTATGGTCTACCCAGACTGGCAGCGGCTTCTCCTAGGTTGCAGGCAGGAATCTTTCTCAGCCCTATCTTGGAGATGCTGCCAGGGAAGGAACTCGGAACCTTCTACTCTTCTCAGAGCAGCTCCATCCCCTGAGGGGAATCTCTTCCAGTGCTCACACATCATGTCTCCCATTCAGATGCAACCAGGACAAGTCATGCTTGCTACCAGAAGACCAGCTCTCCTCTCTTGCACATTGATGGCTGAATCCCTAGCAGCTTCAGATAAGAAGGATCTCCAGTAGGCAGTGATGGGAAAGATTCCTCTCTACATGAGACCTTAGGGGGATGCTGTTAGTTAAACATCATTGAGCTCATCACACCCATAGTGTGGCTCTATCTAAAGTAGCTTTGTGTGCATTTCATTTGCTCTGTTTATATATGGAAGGTGGACCTACAGTTCAGAGGCAGAGCACAAACCTTACATGCAGAAGCTTTCATATTCTGAACTTTGATTCTCCAGTTCCTCAGGATCTTGGGTAGCAGAAATATCTGCCCGAGGAGTTAGCGAACATTATGGAGCACAGCCTTCCACAACGTCATACAAGTTGTTTGCCATTTTGAAGGTCCAATGTGGCAGCATTGTAGGCTAGATTTTAATAAACAAGAAGACTGAAGTTCTTGAGCAACTAAAATCAAGGGCATTACAACCAAATAAAATCAAGGGCATTACTTATTTTAATCGCCTGCTGAGCATATTCCTGGACTGAGACATTGTGCTTCCATCGCTTAATAACAGATTGGGTGCTTATGAGTAAGATCTCCCAGTGGGGAAGAAAGGGTCTGTGGTGGGGTACATACTTTGCCTCTGTGTTCATTTACTGCCATCTTCAGCTAAAAGGACCAGGTGGTGGGTAATGGGAACGAGCTACACCTAAGATCTCCTGCCAGTCAGCGCATGGACCTGAGAGCTGCTGCCAGACAGAGTGGATGGACCAAGTCTGATTGGGTACAAGGCAGCTCCATATGTGCTTTCATCGGTTTCAGTTCAAGGACTGAGCAATGGGATCTCCAAGCCATTCAGGAGACCAAGCCCTCCTGTCTAATCCCAGCTGACTAGGGGTTTGCACAGAACCGGCTGGTCCGGTACGGTTCAAATTCAAACTGGACCCAAATCAGACCAGGCCAGTTCGGTCCAGCACCCCCCTCAAACCCCCCGGTTTGGTTTGGTCGGGGGGGGGTTCACAAGCTTGTTTTTAAAATTATTATTATTATTTAAAATTCTAACTTACCCCCTCTGAGGAAGTTATCCGAGGTGGTGGGAGGAAGGTCAGTGAAGGTTCCCCCACCCACCGCACCAGCCTCCTGTAGTTGCAAAATCCGATCGGCCGTTCTTTGACCCATCTTGGGGCCTCCCCACCACAGCACGGTGGCAATTTTGGAGGCCACCGCACCTGCGCAATGGGCATCTGTGTTGCCTGGCATGTCCCAGGCATGAGCCAGGGAGCAGAAGAATGAAAGCACAGCACCATCTTGAAGAGACTTGATCACAAGCTCCAGACACACTTGAAGGCCCAAAATGCTACTCTGGATCGAAAGAAATCATACAATTATTGGAGCTATGTTTGTACAAAGAGGAAACATATATAGGGTCAGGTGCTTTCAGAAGGACCAGGAGGCCAAATCATCCCTATTTTTGTTCCCCAGTGGTGATGCAAAGGATCGAGCTCCTCATAAATGTATAAAAGGAAAGGAATTAGCAAGGTATACTCTTCACACCTTGTTATATGGGGACAAGAATGTATCATGAGCAACACGTACAACAATTAACTCTGTATGGAGGCTTTACACATCATCATAATAAGTGGTGGGTCAGTGGATTTAGGAGGTCACGGGCAAATGACATCTCAGTCTCTCATAGCTTCAGAATGCTATAAAACACATGAGAGAGGAAGAGCTGTCCCAAAGAGTTCTGTGAAATCCAAGATCTGCTTGAGAAGTCAACTCCAGACATAACAAGGTAAGTGGTTGCCACATTTTGCAGCAATCCAAGAGCATCATGGTATTTAGAGTGGAGTCAAAATATTCTTACTTGTCAAGCTTCTGGTCCTTATGCTTCAAAATCACCTTCAGCTTCTTCACTGGAGCTGAAAAGGGTTTGATCCAAAGAATCGTCGTCCATATATTTCTGCCCAATAGTCTCCAGATAGTCTTTGAATGGGCATTCCAGGGATATCGGTGTCTGCTTTTGATAACCTATGAGATTTAATTTCAGTATTTGAACCAGGTCACATTCGTGTATTTAATATCTGACTAGGGTTTGTTGGGGTACAAGGTCAGGCATTTGTTGAAGGGCTGGTTGACTGACCCAAGCCACAAATATTCATTTAAAATTGGATTGATGGATGCATGTTACCTGATCCCAAGATTTTTGATATTAGAAATCAGGAGGTCGTCTTAAATTCAGAGTCCTGTGCCTTTTGAGGAAATGCAGGTGTAACCTGCATTTAACCTCTGCTTCTTAAGGGGGATACCTTACATTCAGAGTCGTCTTCGATTTGGGGCAATATGGTACATGTTTTTCCTGCATCTGTATAAATAGCAAGAGGGGACTCTGGAGAATACACACAGTCTTGCTCAAGGTCCCATCACATTTTATTCTTGAAATTCTCCAGAGAAAGGTCACATTGTGGTACAGCATGGGAGAAGGATCAACTGAAGAAGCTTGAACAAGAAGCTACATGGAGTAATGTAGAACATCCTCCTTAGGCAGGCCTGCTCAACTTAGCCCCCCCCCAGCAGTTTTTGAACTACAATTCCCACAATCCTCAGCCACAGTGGCCATAATAGCCAGGGTTTATGGAAACTGTAGGGCCAACATCCGCAGGAGGGCCAAAGTTGAGCAGCCCCACCTTAGGGGATGGGGCCCAGCTAAGTGAAAACGCACCTGTATGCTTCCATGCAGACGGTTCCAAGATACCTCCCTGGCATCTCCAAGATAGGGCTGGGGGAGACTCCTGCCTGCAACCTTGGAGAAGCTGCTGCCAGTCTGGGTAGACAACACTGAACTAGATGGACCAATGATCTGACTCAGTAGAAGGCAGCTTCCTGTGTTCCTATGTTCCCATTTAAAATACTACATGAATACTATTTTTGTTTGTATATCTGAGTTTAACCCACTTTGTTTTATTATCAGATCCACCACGTTCTCGGAGAATGAGCTGCTGTCCACTGTCCCACAGCTGTGGGTGTCAATCTGGCAATGGTTCCAGACATGTCCCAGGAAGGACCTCCGGGTGCCACCCACATTCATGCCATGAGTCATGCAGTGACAGAAGAGGGGGCTCGAACCCAGGCATGAGAGTCGACATCTGCTCCCCAGGGTATACAGTGGTCCTCCCCGGTGGATACCTGTGCAGCAACACCCATTGTGGGACACCGTCTACCTCGTGCTGTGATCCCTGTGGCACATACTAACCGCAATGCTTTCAGGAGCTCAGAACACCAGGAAATCCAATGTGCAAACACACAAAGCTGAGTTCATTGCAGGAAGATGTTCAGCACTTTGTTTAAGCCCCTTCCCTTTCTGCTGTGGGCATCTCGGACCATTGGCCTCAAGCATCCCAGATCAATATGAGATGCTCGCATACATTTTCATTAGAACAAGCCTATTAACTTGCTTTTAAAAATCAATTTGTATGTGTTCCTGTGACTCACACATTAATCTAATTCCATGATCCTTTCCCTTGGGGAGGTAATGACTGCGTTTCTTGAAAACTCTGACAATGTTGTATTGAGCATCTTCCATTCCTGTTCTCTCTCTCTCTAGTTGTCGTGTGCCAATAAAATGTATGATGCACCACAATAATAGGTTTCTGTGGCTTATTTAGCCCCGTGGTTTCTTTTCACGGGACCCACCAAAGGATTCAAACATTCTTGATAAATCAACAAAATTATTTGGACAGGGAGAGGCAAGAGACAGTTACTCTCTGGGATGTCAGTGAAACCAAAATACATAGTGAATGTGGGATATGCTCTTCAAGATAAACTACTGAGGAATTTTCAGTGCAGTATATAAGTATATGAAGCTACCTACATGGAGTCACTTGATTGATCTAGTGCAGTATTGGCTGATCTGTCTGGTGGTGTCTCTCCAACATTCTGAGTGAAGGAACTCTTGTCCATGTAGAACAAGGCAAGTTCCTTTAATTCCAAGGACTGAATCCAGTTTCTTCTGCATGCATCGATTCAACCACTGAGTTAGTCCAAAGAACGTGCAGATTTGCCCTGGAGAATCCCACCCATCCAGACTTTGCAGAAACAAATGCTTAGGAAATGCAGAGCAACCCACTCAAAAATCAAATGGATATTCAGAAAAACACACATGCAGGGGGGAAAAACAGCTTTACAATCACTTCTTCCACATTGCCTTAGAAAGTGAAGAGACAATTCCACTCATCTCCAAGAAGACAGCTCATGAATGGTAGTCCACATCTGTGTGTCCTCTTTAAGCTGTCCTCACTCAAAATATGACTTGAGTGGGAACCAACATTTACCCAAAGCAATGAACTCAAAAAAGAATGCCAAAGTCCCTTCAAGAAGGCATCAACATTCCTCTTCAAATTCCATGGCTCTTCCCATGTGGAAACCTTGGAGAATTTTCTCAGAGAGTTTCTCCACATCCTTTGACCTTCTCACCCATCTCATAGGGGATTTATAGAACTCTAAACAAGTCAATGTCACCTTAAGTGGCACAGCAGGGAATTGCTTGACTAACAAGCAGAAGGTTGCCAGTTTGAATCCCTGCTGGTACTATATCAGGTAGCAGCGATATAGGAAGATGCTGAAAGGCATCCTCTCACACTGCATGGGAGGAGGCAATGGTAAACCTCACCTGTATTCTACCAAAGACAACCACAGGGCTCTCTGGGCACCAGGAGTCGACACTGACTCAACGGCATACTTCACCTTACCTTTAAACAAGTCAACACAGACAGAAACTTGCCCTGGTGCAAAAGCTAAATCTCAGCTTTAAAACTCATAATCTGCTGATGCTTCTACCACTTTGTATCTATAAATCATGATGCCCTGAAGTATTAGACATAGACATGCTTTTCTTCTACCCTTCCAGGTGCCACTAGGCATCATTGTCTGCACCCTTGGGTCTTCCAGTCTGCACCTCCTGGTTTGACAGCTTCTCTAACTCCCAGTCCTACCCTTTCATCTCCTAGGTTCCTAAACCAGCAGGTTCTAATCTGTAATTTAGCAGTTTCTCTTCACCCCGAGCATCTCAAAAATTCTGAGCCTCAGCTTATTTATGTTATTATCTCTAGGATAATATGATGAGTTTAAGGCCTGGCACAGTTAGATATTTCAGTGTTCTGGGCAAAGTTGCCAAATTTCTATTGGCCTCTGCTCTTGTGCACTTAACAGTGGCTTCTTCTGTAGACATTTGCAGCCCATTATGCTGGACACTGGGCTGTGGAAAATTGTCATTTGCTGATTGTTGTGGATCAAGTTGCTGTTAAATGAATAGACCTGTGACAGGCCTGTTGCTTTGGTCAGTTGCTTTCATTCAGCACAGCAGTATTGAGAAGTGTACCTCCTTGTCACCATCAGAAGAGCCTTGTAGGATCAGACCAAAGGTGTATCCTAGGCCAGAGTCCTCTTTCCTACCAGGTTCAGAGGTAGGATGCCTCTGAATACCAGATGCAGAGGAGGAACAGCAGGACAGGGGCCATGCTCCTGTTTCTGGGCTTCCTAGTTTGTTGGACACTAAGGAAAATGTTGTAGGCTTCCAAATTGGTTGCCCCTGTGGGGAAAGGTGTGGGCTTCCTCATTGGTTTCCCACTGTGGGAAAAGGTATGGGCTTCCTTCCTAGTTGGTTGGTCAATCTGGAAAATGTTGTGGGCTCCCTAGTGGATTGGCCACTGTGAGAAATGCCGTGGGCTTCCTAGTGGGTTGGCCACTGTAGGGGGAGTTGTGGGTTTTCTAGTTGGATTTTCACTGTGGAAAATGTTGTGGGCTCCCTAGTTGATTGGCCACTGTGGGAAAATTCAGGGGTTCCTAGTTGGTTGGTCACTCTGGGAAAGGTTGTGGGCTCCCTAGTTGTTTGGCAACTGTGGGGAAAGTTGTGGGCTACCTAGTAGGTTGACCTCTGTGTAAAATGTTGTGGGCTTCCTAGCTGGATGGCCACTATGGGAAACAGGATGCTGAACTTACATTCTTATGTTCCCACCGTAGCCAATCAAATGCCTTTGGGAAGCCCATAAGCAAATAGGATACAAATACTGAGTTCTTTTTTGGTCTTCAAGCTTCTATTGGAACAGGTGACTTTGCCCATGCAATGTGTCCATGATATAAATAGTTTACTGTAGCTTGGTTTCCAAGCATTTATAATAACCATGGTCTGGTGTCAGCCTAGCTAAAACAACCCAGCTATAAATGCTATAAATAAGCAGCTTGCCACCTTGGCATTGAGCCTGCCTATAGTCAACAAATTGAGATGCTTAACTATTAAAAATAACCCTGTCAGTTTGGTTTCTAGCCCCTGCCATATGAATTTGTTTCATGCTGTCATGGAAGATCATTTGTTTTGCATGGGGAAGGTCCCAGGTTCAACCCCAGGCAACATGTCCAGGTAGGGCTGGGAGAGACTTCTGCCTGAAACCTTGGAGAGCTGCTGCCAATCAGAGTAGATGATACTGAGCTAGATGGACCAAGGGTCAGACTCAGTATAAGGGAACTTCCTAAACTCCTATGTATCCTGATATGGAGATGCCAAATCTGATTCCAATACTTTTTCACAAGATCAAGTCATTACAATTTCCCTTCCTTGCTTTCAATGGTCACCTGGAGAAGGATGCCATTTTCCTGGAGACCCTCAATGCTGGAGTATTGGTGAACTTATTAACCACCCCTTCCCATGACAAAATATTGTTCTTTGGCCAGTGGAAGTATTCCAAATCAAGGCCGGATGCCTGCACCCTCACATTACCACAATTTTAACAGGCAAAAAGTGATTTTACAGGGAGAGTCAACGAGTGTATGCTGTTCCCAAACAACACATTCCTACATATGACAGAGGATGATGTTTTAGATCTGCTCCTAAATGGAGATCCCCTCTGTTTTCATGTGTTGTAATTCAAGGAGGATCTTCTTTCCATAAAGTTATGGAAAGAAGTGACCTGTATGAGTGAGGTGTGCTGTACATCACCTTTCCACATTAGATCCAGCTAAGAATAAACTAAATTTAAACAGGCAATGAATCATGCTTCGTCCCGGCTGTGGACGCACACCAAGCATTCCAGCTTGATGGCCAGTTTTACAATTGGGATCGTGGCCTCGGATCTGCCTATAATTAAACACCCGAAGAAAAGAGCTATATAAGTCATCATAATGCGTTCCTTCCTCCAGTATCTTTCTTGACGGCCGTCCACATCCACAGTCCAGAGTACCAAGTAAGTTTTATTTTTTCTCAATCTCTTCAAAGCTCTTGGAAGAGTCTGGGGAAAGAGCAGGCCACCGGATTGGTCCAACGCAGGGGGACAGGGACTGTGCATCATATCGGCAGGTTTCTAGGGTCACACATTTATTAGGAGATTGATAGCAAGATGCCTAAGGAAGGTGTTGCCCTGCTGTTCATGTAGGTGTATCAGTGGTTATTAGGCATGACAGCTCTATGGATCCTCCATATCCAGAGGCAGTCTATCACTGGATACCAGTGGCAGGGGTGCCAACCACAAGAGTGGGATGTTCTCTTGCTGCCCTGCTTATGAACTTCCTGGAGGCATCTGACTGGCCATTGTGAGAAACGGGATCCTAGATTAAGATGGCCTCTTTTGATTTGGCTCCAGCAGTATGAACCTTAGCTTCTTATATAGTGCTACTTCTCAAGGAAGTTGCTGCTAATATTTTTCATGAAGGGACATGTTAATTGTTTTCTTTTTTCTGATGAAAAAAAAGCCATTAACTAAATAGCAGTGGAGTTTCATTCCAAGCTGGCCTGTGAAAAATGATCAGGGGTGTTTTAGGCATCTCTGGCAATCAGCCTTGACATATTGTTGGCAATTTGCGTTTGACAGCCATGTCTTTTACAAGCCTCTGCAGATCCTGCCTGATGCCAGAGGGCATCTCCTGAAAACTGAAATGCTCAGTCAAAATCCAAAGTGAGTGTCACATCAGAAAGAAATAATTGGATGGGAACTAGAAATACTCTCTTCAAAAATCTGACCTTCGCCACAAATCTAATGAATAGTGTTAGGCAAGCCAAAATCCCTTCAGCCTTATCCTCCTGTCTACAATACAGGGAAGATAGTAATAATAACAATGAATGGATGGATGGATGGATGGATGGATGGATGGATGGATGATAGCAGCCTACCTTACAAAGTTGTGGTAAGGATTACGGGGAAGATGTGCACAACACTCTCTGAGCAATTAAAAACAAGTATGAACACTTAATAATTATTACTAATATCATTATTACATCATTCTGAACTGCATCCAACCCTAAACATGCATTAGAGTTTACTAGAGTCTCTGCATTCAGTTTTAAAAGAGGCCTAAACATTGTGATAGAAATATCTTGCCAATCTCTACGATGCTGCTAGTAGTTCCTTGGAGGAAGCATCGTAAGCAAGTGTTTCAGTAAGGGTCACTGAGATCCAAAGCATGACGCTAGTAGCTCCTTGAAGGAAGAGTGACATACACATATTTCAATAAGGGTGACTGAAATCCAAAGTACGGTGCTAGTAGCTCCTTGGAGTAAGTGTATGATACAAATGAAAATAAATAACTACAGAATAGATGACAAAGATTAACAGCATCAACGGTCACTCTTCCTCTAAAGAGCTAATAGTACTGTACTTTGGATTTCAAAGGACGATGCTAGTAGCTCCTTGGGGGAAGAATGGCATACAAATGCTTCAATAAGGGTGACTGGAATCCAAAGTACGGTGCTAGTAGCTCCTTGGAGAAAGAGTGAGATACAAATGTTTCAATAGGAGGGACTGGAATCCAAAGAATGGAGCTAGGACCTCCTTGGAGTAAGGGTGTGATAAAATGAAAATAAATATTTACAAAATACATGACAATATTTACCAAAAAAACAAGCGCCAACAATACAGAAGGTGTAACCAGAAGACTGGGCCAAAGAAGATGAGGGCATGCAATCCTTCTGATCTTTGTGGATTCCAGGAAATCTTCTCAGGGTGGAGGTTCTATGAATTCCTATGGTCAGCCTTTTTTTGTTCTTCTAGACCTCACAATGTTAGCAAATTAAGCTCTTTGGGTTCCTCTTTCTCTTGTGCCTTGCAGGTCCACCAAAGATGACGTGTTGTGCTCCATCCTGTGCTTCCAGGGGTGCCGGGTTTTGTATGGGAAGCAGCGAAGGGGAGGTGCTGGTTGATTCCGGCCCTGAGAGCCGGGTGAGGGTCCACCCGGGGCGCTGTGCCCTGACACTCCCTCCAGCCCGTGTTCAGACCACCAACGAACCCTTCAGGGTATCATGCTACACTGTACGTGATTCCAAGGGGAGAGATATGTATGTTGGGAGGAGCAGGCTAAAGCACTGAAGAAATGGTTGTATTACTTCTTATCTGTACTCCCTACTAGTCCCTACTATTATTATTATTACATATTTACACAGTCAGACAGGTGTTATTGACTGGTTTGTTGTTGTTGTTGTTGTTGTTATACTACAGTGTGCTGTATTTTCCCGAACTGAAGATGACTCTGAATTTAAGACAACCCCCACAAAAAGTAGAGATTAAATACAGGCTAGACCTGCATTTACTCCAAAGGGACAGGACTCTGAATTTAAGATGACCTCCTGATTTCTAATAGCAAAAAACGTGTGGAAAAAATAGTCTTGAGTTCAGGAAACACAACATTTGTTAGCTGCCCCATAACGAATTGTTCTCTGGGCAACTCACAACAGCACAACAGTCAAAACCTCCAATTAGACCACCTAACACAAAAGGAGCAAATTAGAATAGAAAATACAAAATGCAATACAAAACTTTTTTTAAAATCAACTTTAAAAAGCCTATGTGAAGAGGAAAGTCTTCACCTGGCATCCTAAAGGAACAAAGTGAAGATGCCAGGGGAGCCTCACTGGGGAGGTGGTTCCAATGACGGGGTGCCACCACCAAAAAGGCCCTGTCCCGAGTAGCCACCTGCCTCACCTCGTTTGTTAAGGACACTCAGAGCGAGGCCTCTGAAGAAGATCTTGAGTTCAGCTAGAATCAAGGCTAGCCTGTAATCTAACCTCATTTCACAATGTTCATTTTCAGGGTACAAATTTGGAGAGGGATTTGTGATTTTTGGGGGGGGGGGAGGCATAGTTTCCAGGGTTCAATGTTTCCAGCACGTTAAGGTGGTGGCTGCCATTTCCCCCTCAGAATGCCTCTTAAAACCTGGGTACACCAAAGAGCATACGCAGATAATGAAAGGGCATCCAATGTAAGGGCTGTGCAGGGTGATGGGCAAATGCAAATTTAAACATTAGAATATGGAGTGCCTTGCTGAATTGAGATGAATTAATCTCCTGTATTCACTGCTGCAGGGAAAATCTTGCCGCTCTTCACCAGCCATGCTGAATTCTTGCTCCTTTCAAAACTGCCGGATGCATCCGTCTTGTGGTGGGACCTGTGGAAGATGTGTCGGTTCATCAGGCCTTGCGACGCAAGTGGGGATACGGGCCCCGAGCTGTGAAGTGGTCCTCCCAGGAGCATATCTGTGCAGCTCAGCTCATATGGGGCACGTGTCCAGCTCTAGTGCCTCCAGACCATGTTAGACCCTGACAGACAGCAAACTGTACAAGTAGGATGTCCATCTCCTGGGATATTCTGCTCTTAAGGCCTTTGCCAAATATAAACATTGGTATCAAATCCATGCTTGGAGAAAGAGAAATATACCACAGATCTCCTCTCTTGCTCCTCTTTTTGCTGGTTGTTCACTGCCCAATCAGCATCTGCATTGGCCCTTTCCTTCCCCTGCTTTCAAAGCAGTGGTTGTTCTCACTGGGAAGGCTGGAAGGATCCCAACCTATCAGGGATCCTATCACCAGCCCAGTGACATCACTGCACTAACTGGGATCAGATTGGGCCATGCGGCAATGTCATGGAGCCACATATTTTGCTCTTGTGCCCTCTTCAGGATGGGAGGAGGAGTGGATATCCCAAGCTTTCATACCGGCAAATTCATAAGTACAGAAACAGAACTCATTGTAAAACATGCTCGCTCTTCTTGCAGTATGGTCGTTTTGTATTCTGGAGGGGGGGATTTGATTTTCAATTAAAAACAAATGCTGATACTTTTTAATTATGCCTGATACTTATTAAATTTAAATCCTGGTACTTTTTAATTGTATTCCACAATTCTTATTCACATGGGTGAACTGAATCAGACATGGATGTAACAGGTTGCTAGACATCAACTGCTCCTACTCCAAAGCCCTCTATGATGGTAGTATCTTTTGGAACTGGCCAGAGCTCTCTGGGATTCTTCTTAGCCTCGTGGAGATTCCTTGACATGGAGATACCGGGATAGATTCAACCTAGGACTTCTTGCATGAGAAACATCTTAAGAACATAAGAACAGTCCTGGTGGATCAGGCCCAAGTCCTCTCTAGTCCAGCATTAGGGGTCTGCATGGACCATTTTTTGTGGTTTGGTCTGAATTTGGACCAAATTTGCACCATACTGCAGGTCCCCGAACTGGTTCAGTGGAATCCACCAGCTTGACCAGTCAGATCGGCAAACCAGCTCGAATCAATTCAAAGTGGTTTGTGATTGAACCGCTCAAACAGACTAGTTCACACTGAATCAGTCCACGACAAACAGTTCTGCACATCCCTATGCAGCATCCTCTTTCCCACAGTGGCCCACCAGATGTCTCTGGGAAGCCCACAGGCAAGAGATGAAGGATGCCTTCTTTCGTGCTCTTGTTCCCTTCAACTGGTATTTAGTGGTATCATGGCTCTGAAGCTGAAGGTGGCCTATAGCCACCAGACTTCACCTTGTTTTACTGTAATGACCATCCACATTCAGAGGCAGTCTACCTCAGAGTAGCAGATAGTGGGGCTCAGTAAGCGGGATAGTCATAACCTTCTTGGGCCGTCCTTTCAGCAAAGTGAGTTGGTCACCTCAGGCAGCAGATTACTGGATTGCCAGAAAGATGGAAAGATTATCCCCATTGCCCCTCGCCTCCTCCTCCTCCTGATCTCCTTTTCCAGTTGCTGCTGTCATATACCTTGGTGCAGAGTTGCATGCATTATTCTCCACTTCCTCCTTGTGTGCTGCTGAGCTAATTATGAATTCTGCATTCTCCCCTTTTCATAATCAGTCATTTGCCATCACTGCAGCCACTTGAAAGGACAGGGTAACATGGGGAAGGAGGATATGTATAAGAGGAGAGCATGGCATTTGGTGCATTGCCTTGGGAAGGCAGAGACTTTACCTGCCACTGCTCATGTGCTGAATGTGAACTTTTTGAGGTAGCCACCTGACCATGTGGTGGAATAGATTAAGTCATTTACATAAGGAAGTAGAAGACAGCCCTGTTGCTGCCGAGATTGAGTGTGACTCTCCAAGATTTGAACATAGGTTTCCTTGACCAAGGCAGGAAACCTTGACATAGGTTCCAAGTCCAACACGCTAACCACTGTGCCACACTGTAAACACACAAAGCGAGAGAGAGAGAGAGAGAGAGAGAGAGAGAGAGAGAGAGAGAGAGAGAGAGAGAGAGAGAGAGAGAGAGAGAGAACTGGGCAGCCCAGTTTGGTTCAAATCTGGACCAGATTTGAGTTGCCCTTGGGCGGTTCGGTTTGGGCTTGAACAAACCTGGGCCCGGTCCGGTCCTGCTGTCGAGCTGATTTGAGGACTCGAGAGCTGTATTTGTAAAAGGGAATCTGGCAATGATTCCCCTTTACAAGTAAAGGGCTGGAAGGTAGGGCATGAGAGGAAAGTTATATCTCTTTACCTTTTAAAATGTGCCGTTGTGCAGCAGAATGGGGCAGCCTTGAGCAATTCCACAAGAAATCTTGGATCTGGACCCCTGCATCTTTACAACTGCTTTGCGGCTTTTAAAACTTTAAGTTGCTTAAACGAGCAGGCTGGTACTTAATAGTGTCTGCTGCAGGAGACGATTGCTTCTCATGGGGCACACAGAATAGAACCGGATCTCCTGGGCAGCGAGAAAGAGATCTGTCCTCTCCAGAACTCATCCGGTCCTCCCGCACTTTCGCCTCAGGTTGCTGCCCTGCTTTCACTCCCCGTCGTTTCAAAGAAGCCGTGCTCGTCCTCTGCGCGTGCCTACTCCATCAAAATGAAACCAGTAGAACTTTCAGAGTAAATACATTCTGGATGGAAGCGTTCATGCAAAATACACCAGCGGTTTCCCTTTCAGACAAAGGACTTGAGGGACTGAGTTTACCCCCTCCCCAGAAATGTACTTTGCCTCCTCTGATCTATTGCACGCACATGCACAGAGAGGCCTGAAATGGGCCAAAGACAGACCTTGCTGTCATTTGCAAGGCAGGGTCGGGGGAAGGAGTCCCCACTGCCCTCCCGGTGGCTGCTGTGGCTGCCACTGCCCCCCTTGCACTGAGCAGATTTTAAAAGATAAAGAGATAGAATTTTCCCTCACCCCCCCCCCCACTGCAGGCCATTACTTGTATGGAAATCCTCAATGGATTTCCCTTTACAAGTATGGCCCTCGAGTCGGATGGTAAGTGAAGGGCTCGGATCGCCTCCGGGCTGAGTCCCCACCTCACCCTGGTTCGGCTCAAGGGTGAGCCTTTGAGCCCAGCTGGCTTGCATGCAAACTGGCTTGAGAGCAAGCCACATCCATCTCTCTCTCTCTCTCTCTCTCTCTCTCTCTCTCTCTCTCTCTCTTTCTCTCTCTCTCTCTCTCTCTCACACACACAAAGGCACTCAGCCATGCTGAGCTGAATAAGTGAGCTTTAGTCTGGTCCCAAGAGGCAGTATCAATGTTTGAACTAAGAGAGTTGGCAGGGTTATTGAATGTGCCCATGCCAAAATGATTTCCAGACATTCAGAGGGAAACTAAAGTAGGCAAGATGTGCCAGTTAATGAACATCCATCAGCCTATGAATTCAATGTGGAAAAGTGTCCATCTGATAGAGGTTGTGAAATGATGGAATAATTGATGCGGGGGGTGTATAAAGTTGGTAAAGGTGATCAGGCATCACTCCCATGAAATCCAACAAAGGTGAGGCCCATTCTATGAGGCTGTTCACATGAATAGCTATGCCCAGGTGGTAGTGCCCCAATGGGTGCTTGCTACCACCCAGATTTCAAATAAATTGGTGAAAGAAGTGATTGTTATTTTCCCCCCTGAAGTTTGCGTATCTTTAAGCTTCCCTACCATAGGGAATAAAGGGGAATTTCAGGGGGCACCAAGGTGGCCCAGAGCAAGTTGTGGTGTAGTGCACAACCAGGATGACAAACCCATGGGGCACTGGGTTTTGTTATTTTCAATGTCTGACGTGTTTCATCCCATTGGGCACTACACTCTTCCACCCATTGGGCATTAACACCCACCCCACTCTTTTGCCCCCAGAACCCCTTTTTTGCCACAAATCAATTCGGATTAAGATTTGGAAAATTCAGGTACAAATAGAATCTGGGATGATTTGGAGGGCAGATTCAGACCTAAAACAAATCGGAAATGATTTGATACGGGTACAAATCAAATTTTAAAAATCGATTCATGCCGATCCCTAACCCTTGGTCCATCTAACTCACAATTGTCTACACTGACTGGCAACAGCTCTCCGAGGTTGCAGGCAGGAATCTTTCCCAGGCCTATCTGAAGATGCTGCCAGGGAGTGGATCTGGGAACTCCTGCATGGAAAGCAGATGGGTCATGCAAAGGAATGGAATAGTGCCACAGCGCATGTACAGAATGCTTTCCTATCTGCATCCTGCAATGTGCAAAGGGTTGTGTTTGTTTGTTTTTTAACCCATGATGTTCAGTGATGGAAGTCAGGGATAAATAAAGCAGAGAGAGACATGACTATGATGCAATACAGTTTTTAATGGCAGAAGATAACAGAAGGTTACAATTGTGAACAGAGCAGAAGGATTCAGAGTCTAAAAGGCACATTTATGAAGTTTCAGCAGATGCTGGTGGTCATCAGAAGGGCGTAAGTCATGGCATGAAAAATAAGTTAACTATAGAGAAGTGGAAAAATGAATAGAAAAATAATGAACTAGAACAGACGAATTGCCTAACGGAGAGTATCAGAAGGACATATCTGGGCTAGGTGCTCATAGAGGCTGAAAATCCAACAGTCCCGCCGATTTCAGCAGGAGTGGTGGGTGCCCAGCCCCAGAGAGAGCCATGCCCACATGGTCAGCCCTGTTGCGTTTCATTCCTGAGTGTTCCTTGGTCCGGGGAGATTCCGTCACAGCTTAGCAGGGCCCACAGCAGGGATCGCAGCATGACTCACAGCAATCGACATGGCCGCAATGGGCAGTGCTGCACAGGAAGGCCCCAGGGAGGATCACATCGTAGCTGGGGTAGCGCATATCGACTCTCATGCCGGGGCCGTAATTGCCGGCACCACCTCTTCCGCCACCGTAGCCACCGGAGCCTCCGGAGCCTCCGGACCCGCAGCATGCGGCCGCACAGCATTCCTCAGCACACACGCAGTGGCAGGACACTCGAGTGTCGCAGTGGCAGACCAGACGTGGTCCTGGAACCGTCAAAGAGCAGCCGCCTGGCTGGACGTGGACGTCCGACGTTCTGCCAGTATCAACCAGCACGCCACCGCTACCGGCCCCAGCACCGCCACCGTGTCCGCTATAGCCCCCGTATCCACCGTATCCGCCAGATCCGCCACAACTTCCTCCGCCACAGCAGGCCATCTTTGCGAAACTAATGGGGATCTGAGAAGCCAAAGAGAATACCAATTCCAATTTCAATGTTGTTTAGTCTATAGCCAGTATCGCAACAAGAGAGAATATCAGAATAATTGCCACTGGCAGATCCCAGTAGAATATTCACTGAGGATATTTCAGAGGGGGCGGCCATCTTGGCCTGTTGCCACCATAACCACAGAGTGGTTACAGAATCTTTACTTACTTACAGATTCTTACTTTACAGTACTTACAGAATCTTTAAAATACATGTACTTCTTGTTCTTTAAGATGTCACCCAACTCTTTTAAAATTATGTATTTACTAAATTTGTAGCCTGCCTTTCTTCCAAGGAATTGAGGGCCATGCACATGGGCCCTGATTTTATTTGCACAACATTCCTGCAAGGTAGGCTAGACTGATGTGGAGAAATGGTCTGAGAACATTCGCCAATGCTTTTCTCTTTGTGAAAAAATCCTCAGATTCTTCTTCAAATTCCAGGTTTTCCTTCGAGAAACCCTCAAATACTCTTTTGAACTTTGCTTGTATGACATTTCAGTTCAACATTTAGTACTCAGTAATGAAGCTAAACTCTGCGACTCGGAAGGTGGGAGGCATATATTTTCACCAGCCCAGCAAATTAGATTTCTAACCTTGTTATTCGTAACAGGAGTTATCATATTTCCATGGCAGGCATAAATCCATCAGGTGCAGCTTCCCTCACCATGGAAATCCAACAATCACCTGTAAAATTTCTGCCTGTCACAAACATTTAAGCACACAAGTGTGCATCTCAGAAAAAGGGTGAAAGGCTATGAAGCCGGAAGAGTTAATCATGTGGCATACAAAAAAAACCAGGGAAATGGTTTTAGAGAGGGAAATAGAAAGATGCCTTCTGCTAAGTCGGACCCTTGTTCCACCTAGCTCAGGATCATCTACTCTGACTGGCAGCAGCTGTCACCCATCCAAATGCAAACCAGGGCAGACCCTGCTTAGCAAAGGGGAGAATTCATGCCTGCTGCCTCAAGACTGGCTCTCCTGCCACAGATGCACTTACTTGAGTTCACTGATGGTCAAGAAGTTCTTGGAACTGGAAGTCCACCGATGCTGATGGAGGACTCTTGAGCTGTGAGCCTTTATATCTGGTTCCAAGAGACCACATGGGTAGGGCAGCTACATGTGCCAGAGGCCTTAAATTAGCCACCTCCAGCAATTGACTGTACATCCAGCAACATAAATGGGTTTAATAGCTTGCTTCATGGCTTACGATCTATTCTCAGCTCCATATAATACATTGCTTATGACAGTCTGAAGAGTCTTTTCTTTTTATAAATGACTGAAGCATGCCCCTCTGGTGTGTCATCGTGGTGATCTTTTCTGAGGGAAAGATGACGAGAACAACTCAGAGTGCAGACCTATTTTCATGCTTCCTGTACTCAGTTCAATACAGTGCTTTCTCTTACGGTCTATGGCCGGCAACAAGAAAATACAATACACAGAATCATGCAACACAGAGAGTTGTACACAAAACCACAACCAGATGCAATGTTCGATGATAACCAGCCTGTGCAGTACCTGTTCCTCCTGGAACTGAAGCTCACCCCCACCCCCCGCTGGACGATCAATCCACCAACATGTGGAGGAATCTGCCTTTTGCCTTCATAAAAAAAGGGTAAAGGATTGCCCAACCCTTTTGATCTCCTGGAATGGCTTGACCAGGACTTTGAAACTGGGCACAGATGTAAGGCTGGGTAAGAGGACTTGGTGTATTAAATTTGAAGTAAATGGGTCAAGCCCTTGATTTTAATACATTTCTGAATTTTGGTAATATTCAAAATACATATCACTGGCTACATTCATGGCAGAAATTGACAACTTTGGAAACTGAAGCCCCCCTTCTTCCGGACAATCATTCCACCCCCATATGGAGGCATCTGCCCTTCCCCTTCATAAAAAAGGGTAAAGCACTCCAATTCTCTGCCCAACCCTTTAGATCTCCTGGAATGTCATGGCCTCGGACTTTGATATTCAATGTTGCAGGTTAGGAGGTCTCTTTTTCTTTAATAAGGAGCACACCAGTCTATTCACAGGTTTTTAATGATTTTTTTAAAATGATGATCATACTTCCAGGCAGTGGGAATTCTGCACTCAAGAATGTTTTGTGAAAGCATGGAGCTTGTGTGAGTGAGTGAGAGTAGAAATAATTCTTATTTTGCAATGTGGGGGGGGGGGAGGCTCCTGAGCCCACCAGGTCCAGGCTCCAAAATTACCAAGCTGCACTTCTGTTCGGACCCTGCCCAATGCCCGCCGTTCCACTACTTTTGCTGCCTCCTTCTTCTCAGCAGGCAGACACTGGGACCCTCAGGAGGACCAGCTAAACTCTCTGTCACCATGAGAGGCAGATTTTAACAGTGCTGTCAAGAGCGTCCCACCATGACCAACCAGGCCTGATGACAGCCAAACCAACTAACATGTGCACCATTGATTTCCTGTATTGGGTCCAGACCCTTGAGGAACCAAGATGGAGGCTTAGGTGTCACTACCAGAAGGGCCAACCCTGACCCCAGGATTTCTTGAACAATAGTCCGAGGGACATGCACACAGATTTAGCAACCCTGCTGCAATTTGCAGGGTTTTCCCCCCAGCTATGTGGTGCAGTGATGAGATAAATAAAGCCAAAAGAGACATGACTCTGATGCACTGAAGGTTTTATTAGCAGAAGAGAAAAGACAGATACAATTGTAAACAGAGAAGAAGGAAGGAAAGACTAAAAGCTACATGGAGGCAATTGTTGGTCATCACCTTCACACAAGAAAGGGCAAAGATGTGGCATGGAAAATGTGAACACATGGCATAGAGACTTGCCCACATGGTCAGCCATTTCATTCCTGGGTGTGCCTTGGTCCAGAGAGACTCCATCACTGCTTAGCAGGGTCCACAGCACGGATCGCAGCACGATTCGGAGCAACCGACAGAGCCACAGTGGGCAGTGCTGGTCAGGTAGCCCGCGGGGAGGATCACGTCGTAGCTGGGGTAGCTCATATCGACTCTCATGCCTGGGCCGGAGCCGCCGCTACCGCCTCTTCCACCACCAGATCCACCAGAACAGGGTGCGCAGCATTCAGACGCACACACGGAGTGGCAGGAGGTGCGGGCGCTGCCGTTGCAGATGAGACGCGGCCCTGGGATAGTCAGGGAGCAGCCGCCTGGCTGGACGTGGACGTCAGAAGTGCTGCCAGTACCAACCAGCACCCCTCCGCCACCTGCACCACCCCCGCATCCGCCACCACAGCAGGCCATCTTAGAGAAGTGAAGGAGGATCTGCAAAACCAAAGCAAACCACAGAATCAATCTAACTGGCAGGTGCCAGAAGCAGAGAATGGAAGACAAAAAACTGCCTTATCCTAAGTCAGACCATTGATCCATCGAACTCAGGACCGTCTACACTGACTGGTGGCAGCTCTCCAAGGTTTCAGGAAGGAGTCCTCCCTATTGGACCTGGGCTCTTCTGCATGTGAGGAGATGCTCTACCACTGAACTATGGCCCCATCCCCTCCAGTGAACATCTTACAACAGAGAGTGCTCACACATGGTCACCCATCCAAATGCAAACCAAGGCAGATCCTGCTTTGCAAAGGTGAGAAGACATTCCTTTCTATGCTAAGACATTCAGGCTCCTATCGCAAGGCACACTCTTCAACCCAGATGCACTTACCTGAGTTCACTTACGCTGGAGAAGTCTTGGAACTGGAAGTTCACCGACGTTGATGGAGGAGTCTTGAACCATGGGCCCTTATATATGGTTCCAACAGGTCACCTGGGTATGGCAGCTAGATGTGCCAGGGGTCACCTGCTGCCATGGGTTGTACGCCAAACAACGTAAATGTGTGTCATTGATTATCTCATGGCTTGTGATCTATTCTCAGCCCCATATAATATGTTGCTTATATGATACCTTGAGGTGTCTATTTTTTTTTTTAATGGATGATGCACATCCCTCTTGTGTGTCACTGCAGTGAGCATTTCTTAGAGGAAAGCAATGAGAACCACTCTGAATTCTGGCCTAATTTCATGCTTCCTGGGCACCACTGGCCATTCACCACAGCAGCGCATCTAGCTCTTGGTGTGCGCCATGCTTAGCTGTGATGAAGAATTCCCAGATCAAGATGTGGAGCATAGTTGAGCAAGATGTTCACGGTTCTCTATGGGGTTGAGAACCCACCACTCCTGCTAAAATCCGTGGAATTGTGCGGTCGTTACCCTGTCAGGAATTCATTGAAGTAGAATTCAAAGGATTGTATACACATTCACAACACTGAGGATAAATCCAAGCATCGCTATGCCACTGATTTCACCAAAGCAGAATTCTAAGCCAATTTGGAGGTTGCTCATGAAGTGAATTTTCAAAAGAAATGCTGATCGATATAAAATTCGATAACTCAAGAGGAAGTTTAAGGGAAGAGTTCCATACATCTTTAGATTATCATCCAATGTTTCCTAAAGAAAAATATCAAGTAAATGTGGTGGGTCCTTTCCCAGACAAAATATCTGAGAAATTTTGTAGGAAAGGAAAAGAGCTTCAGTGAGGTTGGTAAAATCGTGTGTCCATCTTGTGAGGATTGGGTTAAACACAATCCTCACATCTACACTAACCTTAAAGGTTGCTTCAGATTCTCCAATAATGTTGATTCCTTCATGACTGAGCAATACTGCTAGGAAATGCCAATGAGACCATATTCCAGAGTATGACATCATAGTTGGGGATGAACAGAACCAGTTCAAATCGCAGTAGATTTTATTTGAACCGGCTCAATTTTAATTAACATTCATGTTGTGATGAAAATGGTCTCCACACATGCATGGAGACCCAAATGGGCACATGTCAGCCAACACTGATTTGGGGAAGCGCTGGAGGGCCCTATGGGGGCTCGCACTGGCCCAACACCAAGGAGCCATGACAACACCACAGTCCCTCCCACCACCCTTTTTTCAACCTGTTAGGGTCCCCTCATTGCTTGTAAAGTGGCCTCCTTACCAGATTCCCCTTTGCAAGCATGCAGAATCAGGTCAACCCAAGTCGACCCAGTTTGAGCCAGATCTGGGGCACCAACCTGACCTGATTTGAGCTGGTTCTGGGACACAAACAGAACTGCCGATCAGTTCTAATGAACTGGCTCATGGACTGGGGAGTTTTTTTCATTTTTCCCCTACATTAAAAAGCCCTAGATGTATGTCCTGTAATTGGGCTCAGTAAAGAAACTGATGACCGCCATCTTGAAGTCAATGGTAGACGTGCAGTTGGATGAATACCAATGAAATAAGTTGTAACCAGAATTCCACCCCACGCCTACCAAGTCATACTCTGGCATAATAATAACAATAAATGAATGGATGATAGCAGCCTACCTGACAAGGTTGTGGTAAGGATTCCTGGGGAGGGGTACATGACACTCTTTGAGCAATTAAAAACAAGTATGAACACTTATAATTATTACTAATATAATTATTACATCAGTCTGAACTGCATCCAACCCTAAAAATGCATTAGAGTTTACTAGAGTCTCTGCATTCAGTTTTAAAAGAGGCCTAAACATTGTGCTAGAAATATCTTGCCACTCTCTAGGATGCTGCTATTAGTTACTTGGAGGAAGCGTAGTAAGCAAATGTTTCAGTAAGGGTCACTGAGATCCAAAGCATGGTGCTAGTAGCTCCTTGGAGGACGAGTCACATACACATATTTCAATAAGGGTGACTGAAATCCAAAGTACTATGCTAGCAGCACCTTGGAGTAAGGGTATGATACAAATGAAAATAAATAACTACAAAATAGATGACAAAAAATAAACAGCATCAACGGTCACTCTTCCTCCAAGGAGCTAATAGCACTGTACTTTGGATTTCAAAGGACGGTACTAGTAGCTCCTTGGAGGAAAAATGGCATACAAATGCTTCAATAAGGGTGACTGGAATCCAAAGTACAGTTCTAGTAGCTCCTTGGAGAAAGAGTGAGATACAAATGTTTCGATAGGAGTGACTGGAATCCAAAGAATGGTGTTAGTAGCTCCTTGGAGTAAGAGTGTGATACAAATGAAAATAAATATTTACAAAATACATGCAAAAACAGAAGGTGTAACCAGAAGATTGGGAGAAGATTGGTCCAAAGAAAATGAGGGCATGCCTCCATTTGATGTTTGTGGATTCCAGGAAATCTTCTCAGGGTGAAGGTTCTGTGAATTCCTATGGTCAGCCTTTGTTGTTCTTCTAGACCTCACAGTGTTAGCAGATATAGCTCTTTGGGTTCCTCTTTCTCTTGTGCCTTGCAGGTCCACCAAAGATGACGTGTTGTGCTCCATCCTGTGCTTCCAGGGGTGCCTGGTTTTATATGGGAAACAGCGAAGGGGAGCTGCTGATTGATTCTGGCCCCGAGAGCTGGGTGAGGGTCCATCCGGGATGCTGTGCCCTGACACTCCTTCCAGCCCGTGTTCAGACCACCAACGAACCCTTCAGGGTATCATGCTACACTGTACGTGATTCCAAAGGGGAGCAATATGTATCTTGGGTGGGCAAAAGTTAAGCCACTGAAGAAATGGTTGTATTATTTCATATGTGTACTCCCTACTAGTCCTACTACTACTCCTACTACTATTACTATTATTTTTTTGTTCGTACAGTCAGACAGGTGTTATTGACTGGTTTGTTTTATCCAGACATCGAGTCCTTCCCAAGGACCAGGGATGGCTGGATTTTATTGTCAATGTTGCTGCTGTTGTGATAGATATCATCGCAGAATATAGGCTGTTCCCAGTAAAGCTGCTTTTTGTAATTGGCTGATGGTGATTTCTGTGGCCCCAATGGTGTTGAGGTGCTCTTCAAGGTCTTTTGGAACTGCACCCAGGGCGCCAATGACCACTGGGATTATTTTGGTCTTTTTCTGCCACAGCCTTTCATTTTCAATTTGTAGATCTTTGTATTTGGTGGTTTTTTCTATTTCTTTTTCTTCTATTCTGCTATCCCCTGGTATTGCTATGTCGATTATTTTGACTTGTTTTTCTTTCTTCTCAACTACAGTGATATCTGGTGTATTGTGTGGCAGATGTTTGTCTCTTTGTAGTCGGAAGTCCCATAATATTTTTACATCTTCATTTTCTTCAACTTTTTCAATTTTATGGTCCCACCAATTCTTGGCTACAGGTAGCTTGTATTTTTTGCAGATGTTCCAGTGTATCATCCCTGCTACCTTGTCATGCCTTTGTTTGTAGTTAGTCTGTGCGATCTTCTTACAACAGCTGATCAGGTGGTCCACTGTTCCATCTGCTTCTTTACAAAGGCGGCACTTGCTGTTTGTTGTGGATTTTTTGACTTTTGCTCTTATTGCATTTGTTCTTAGTGCCTGTTCTTGTGCAGCCAGTATTAAACCCTCTGTTTCTTTCTTCAAGTTGCCATTCTTAAGCCATTGCCAGGTCTTGGTGATGTCTGATTTTCCACTTATATTGTGTAAATATTGACCATGCAGGGGCTTATTTCTCCATTTTTCTGCTCGGTTCTTGACTTGTTCTTTCTTGTAGGCCTGTTTTGTTTCATTGGTGTTGAATAGTTTCGCGTTCTTGACCATTTGAAGTGCATCTTCTTCACTGTCCCTTATATATTCTTCAAGGCCTCTTTTCTCCTCCTCTACTGTTTGATGAACTTGCAGCATTCCTCTTCCACCTAAGCTGCGAGGGAGGTAGAGCCTATCTACATCACTGCGGAGATGCAGAGCATGATTGATGGTCATGATTTTCCTGGTCTTATGATCTAGCGTCTCTAGCTCTGCCTGGGTCCAATCTATTATTCCTGCAGTGTATCTAATAACAGGTATAGCCCAGATGTTTATGGCTTGTATGATGTTCCCGCCATTGAGTTTGGACTTGAGGATTTTTCTGACTCTCCTGATGTATTCACTTGCAATTTTTCTTTTAACTTCAGTGTGTGCGATGTTATCAGCCTGGAGAATGCCCAAGTATTTGTAAGGTTCTTTCTCTTCCAGGTTCTTGATGTTGCTTCCATTGGGCAGTTCTATTCCTTCTGTTTTTGTTATTTTCCCTCTGTTCATTATTAATGCAGCACACTTGTCTAGTCCAAACTCCATTGCTATATCGCTACTGATTATTGTTGTTGTTGTTGTTGTTATTCAGTCTGCCATATTTACACAAATTGAAGATGACTCTAAATTTAAGACAACAACCCCCTAAAAAGTAGAGGTTAAATTCAGGCTATACCTGCATTTACTCCAAAGGTACCGGACTCTGAATTTAAGATGACCTCCTGATTTCTAATATCAAAAAACGTGTGGAAAAAATAGTCTTGAGTTCAGATAAATACAGTATTTGCTAGCTGCCCCATAACGAATTGTTCTCTGGGCAACTTCACCACAGCACAACAGTCAAAACATCCAATTAGACCACCTAACACAAAATGAGCAAATTAGAATAGAAAATAGAAAATGCAATACAGAACTTTTTTAAAAATCAACTTTAAAAAGCCTGTGTGAACAGGAAGGTCTTCACCTGGCATCTTAGGGGGAACAAAGTGAAGATGCCAGGTGAGCCTCACTGGGGAGGTGGTTCCATTGACGGGGTGCCAACACCAAAAAGGCCCTGTCTCTAGTAGCCACGTACCTCAACTCGATTGTTAAGGACACTCAGAGCGAGGCCTCTGAAGAAGATCTTGGGTTCAGCTAGAATCAAGGCTAGCCTGTAATCTAACCTCATTTCACAATGTTCATTTTCAGGGTACAAATCTGGGGAGGGATTGGTGGGTTTTTTGGAGGGGAAGGCATAGTTTACAGGGTGCATAGTTCCCACCATGTTCAGGTGGTGGCTGCCATTTTCCCCCAGAATGCCTCTCAGAATCTGGGTACACCACAGAGCAAATGCAGATAATGAAAGGACGTATGTCTCCTGTGCAAGTGTCTTTCCTCCCCCACCCCTGACAAAAATGGTGAGTAGTTGCTCCTCAAGGTTTCCGTGTGTCTGCCCTCTGGATGCCACATCCAGTCTCAACAGGAATATCAGAACATAAGAAGCTGCTGTATACTGAGTCAGACCCTTGGTAAGGATGTGCGAATCGATTCAGGTACAAAATTATTTGTACCCAAATCTGGCTGATTCAGCTGATTTGCAAATAAACAAAAACAAATCACTCCTGTGCTCAATTGCCCAGATTCGGGTACAAAACAAATCACCTCAGATACGGACCCAAAAAATTTAGAGATTTGGATCTCCTTTTTTGTGGCCAAAGTGGGTTGGGTGGTAGTGCCCAATGGGTGGAAACTACCACCCAACCTTCAAAGAAATTGGGCAAAATCATCATTTTTAAAGAATTTTTGAAGTTGGCACATCTTTAAGCTTTTCAACACAGGAAGTCTTATAGCTCCATGTGATGGGCACCAGGGTAGCCAAGAGAGGGTTGTGTGGGTGGTAGTGCCCAGTGGGTGCAAGGAAGTGACCACCCATATTTCAAAGAAATTTGGAAAGGGGGTGTTTTAAAACTTTTTTAAGTACTTGGCATGTCTTTGTGGTGGATTCAGGACAGAAAAGGGGTTTTGGGGACAGAAGAGTGGGTCAGGTGGTAGTGCCCCAATGGGTGCCTGCTATTGGCCAGATTTCAAATAAATTGGTGAAAGGGGGTGATTTTACATTTTTTTCTGACGTTTGCACATCTTTAAGGTTTCCCTCCATAGGGAATAATGGGGAATTTCAGCAGCCCCATAACTCCACTTGGAAGGCAACCATGTGGCTCAGAGAGGGTTGTGGTGTAGTGCACATAGGGAGCCAACCACCCCCAGGATGACAAGTCCATGGGGCACTGGATTTTGTTGTTTTCAATGTCTGAAATGTTTCTACCAATTGGGCACTGCTAACTTCCACCCATTGGGCATTAACGTCCACCCCACGCTTTTGCACAATTTTTTTTTTTTTTTTTTTTTTTTTTTTTTGCTCCAAATCTATTTGGATTCAGATTTGGAAAATTTGGGTACAAATAGAATCTGGGATGATATGGGGGACAGATCTGAGCCAAAAACAAATCGGAAGTGATTTGATTCAGGTACAAATTGAATTTTAAAAATTGATTTGTGCAGATCCCTAACCCTTGGTCCATCTAGCTCACAATTGTCTACACTGACTGGCTACAGCTCTCCAAAGTTCCAGGCAGGAATCTTTCCCAGGCCTATCTGAAGATGCTGCCAGGGAGTGGATCTGGGACCTCCTGCATGCAAAGCAGATGTTGGCCATGGGTTATGCAAAGGAATGGAATAGTGCCACAGCGCATGTACAGAATGCTTTCCCATCAGCATCCTGCAATGTGCAAAGGGTTGTGTGTGTGTTTTTTAACCCATGATGTTCAGTGATGGAAGTCAGGGATAAATAAAGCAGAGAGAGACATGACTATGATGCAATGAAGCTTTTAATGGCAGAAGATAACAGAAGGGTCCAATCGTGAACAGAGCAGAAGGATTCAGAGTCTAACAGGCACATTCATGAATTTTCAGCAGATGCTGGTGGTCATCAGAAGGACCTAAGCCATGATAGGGAAAATAAATTGACTACAGAGAGGTGGCAAAGATGAATCGAAAAATAATTAACGAGAAAAGTTGAATTGCCTAACAGAGAGTATCAGAAGGACATATCCGGGCTAGGTGCTCATAGAGGCTGAAGATCCAACAGTCCCACCAATTTCAGCAGGAGTGGTGGGTGCCCAGCCCCAGAGAGAGCCATGCCCACATGGTCAGCCCTGTTGCATTTCATTCCTGAGTGTTCCTTGGTCCGGGGAGATTCCGTCACAGCTTAGCAGGGCCCACAGCAGGGATCGCAGCATGACTCACAGCAATCGACATGGCCGCAATGGGCAGTGCTGCACAGGAAGGCCCCAGGGAGGATCACATCGTAGCTGGGGTAGCGCATATCGACTCTCATGCCGGGGCCGTAATTGCCGGCACCACCTCTTCCGCCACCGTAGCCACCGTAGCCTCCGGACCCGCAGCATGCGGCCGCACAGCATTCCTCAGCACACACGCAGTGGCAGGACACTCGAGTGTCGCAGTGGCAGACCAGACGTGGTCCTGGAACCGTCAAAGAGCAGCCACCTGGCTGGACGTGGACGTCCGACGTTCTGCCGGTATCAACCAGCACGCCACCGCTACCGGCCCCAGCACCACCGCCGTGTCCGCCATAGCCCCCGTATCCGCCGTATCCGCCAGATCCGCCACAACTTCCTCCGCCACAGCAGGCCATCTTTGCGAAACTAATGGGGATCTGAGAAGCCAAAGAGAATACCAATTTCAATTTCAATGTTGTTTAGTCTATAGCCAGTATAGCAACAAGAGAGAATATCAGAATAATTGTCACTGGCAGATCCCAGTATAATATTGACTGAGGATATTTCAGAGGGGGCAGCCATCTTGGCCTGTTGCCACCATAACCACAGAGTGCCTGGTATTACTTACAGAATTTTTAAAATACATGTACTTCTTGTTGTTTAAGATGTCACCGAACTCTTTTAAAATTATGTATTTACTAAATTTGTAGCCTGCCTTTCTTCCAAGGAACTTAGGGCCATGCACATTGGCCCTGATTTTATTTCCACAACGATCCTGCAAAGTAGTCTAGACCATATACAAACCAGGGCAGGCCCTGGTTTGCAAAGGGGACGATTTATGCATGCGCCCTCAAGACTGGCACTCCTGCCACAGATGCACTTACTTGAGTTCACTGATGGTCGAGAAGTTCCTGGAACTGGAAGTCCACCGATGCTGATGAAGGACTCTTGAGCTGTGAGCCTTTATATCTGGTTCCAAGAGACCACATGGGTAGGGCAGCTACTTGTGCCAGAGGTCTTAAATTGCCACCTCCAGCAATTGAGTGTACATCCAGCAACATAAATGTGTTTAATAGCTTGTCTCATGGTTTACGATCTATTCTCAGCTCCACATAATAGGTTGTTTATGACACTCTGTAGAGTCTTTTCTTTTTATAAATAGATGAAGTATGTCCCTCTGGTGTGTTATCGCGGTGAGCTTCATGGGGGGAAGATGATGTGAACAACTCTGAGTGTTGACCTATTTTCATGCTTCTTGTACTCAGTTCAATATAGTGCTTTATTTTGGTCTATCGCTGGCAACAGTAAAATACAATACACAGAAATAATCATGCAACACTCAATATACACAAAACCACCACCAGATGCAATATTCTATAATGACCAGTCTGTGCAGGAGACAAATTAATCTGCCCTTTGCCTACTCAGAGAAAGCCCATCCCGGAATAGCCAACTGACCAGCTGGTGGCAACTGCAGATGAACCTATCTTGATTATCTCAGTGGGTGGTGGGTTTCAAAGTGAAAAAGACGTTCTCTTAAATACCCATGGCCTCAGCTGTTTAGGGTTTTATGGCTTATAACCAAGACCTTGTATTTTGCCCGGAAACCTAACGGCAGCCAATGTTGATCTTTTCAAATAGGAGTGATATAGTCTCTCCGAGATGACCCAGAGACCAACCTGGCTGCCACATTCTGGACCAACTGCAGTTTCTGGACTATCTACAAAGGCAGCCCCACATAGAGCTCATTGCAGTTGTCAAGTCTGCAGGTTACCAACAAATGTACCACTGTTTTGAGGTCATTGATCTCGAGAAACAAACACAGCTAGCATATAAACTGAAGCTGACTTCTGGCCACTGCCTCAACCTGGGACACCAGGGAGAGGTTTCTGTCCAGAAACACCCCCAGACTGCATACCTCTTCCTTCTTGAACTGAAGCTCACCCCTCTACCCCCAGGACCACTGTTTCACACCCATGTGGAAGAGCTGCCTTTTGCCATCATTAAAAAAGGGTAAAGGAATCCACTTGTCTGCCCAACCCTTTAGATCTCCTGGAATGTCTTGACTAGAAATCGAATAACTAACTAACTAACTAACTAACTAACTAACTAACTAACTAGGACTTTGAAACTGGGTATAGCTGTAAGGTAGGATAAAGGGACTTGGTGTATTAAATTTGAAGCAAATTGGTCAAGCCCTTGATTTTAATACATTTCTGAATTTTGGTAATACTCAAAATAGTAATATCACTAGCTACATTCATGGCCCCCTCCTTCCAGACCATCATTCCACCCCAATGTGGAGGCATCTGCCCTTTCCATGATAAAAATGGATAAAACACCCCACTTGTCTGCCCAACACTTTGGATCTCCTGGAATAGCTGGTCTAGGACTTTGATATTTTATAGTGCAGGTTGGGAGGTCTTTTTTTCATGAATATGGAGCAGAACAGTCTATTCATTGATTTTTAATGATATTTTTATATGTTGATTAAACTTCCAAGCAGTGGAAATTGTGCACTCAAGAATGCTGGGTGAAACCATGGGGCTTGTGTATGTGAGTGAGAGTAGAATGAATTATTATTCTGCAAAGGTAGGGGGGAGCTCATAAGCCCACCAGGTCCAGACTCCATAATAAGCTACAGCCCTGTTCACAGCCTGTCCAGTGCCCGCCCTTCCACGACTTATGCTGCCTCGCTCTTCTCAGCAGGCAGACTCTGAGAATCTCAGGAGGACCAGCTAAACTCTCTGTCACCATGAGAGGCAGATTTTAACAATGCTGTCAAGAGCATCCCACAATGACCAACCAGGCCTGATGACAGACAAACCAACCAACATGTGCACCACTAACTTCCTATAATGGGACCAGGCCCTTGAGGAGGTCTCACTACTGGACAGGCCAACCCTGACCCCAGGAACCATAGGACAATAGTCCCAGAGACACGCACACGGATTTAGCAATCCTGAAAATGTCCTGGAAGCTTTTCTTCCAGGATTTTCTTGCCTCAGTGTGCAGAAGTATTTTTCCCCACCCATATTGTGTGGTGATGAGATAAATAAAGCCGAGAGAGACATGGCTCTGATGCACTGAAGGTTTTAATGGCAGAAGAGAAAAGTTGGATGCAATTGTAAACAGAGCAGAAGGATGCAAATACTAAAAGCTACATGGAGGCAATTGTTGGTCATCACCTTCTCACGAGAAAGGGCGAAGCCATGCCATGGAAAATCAGTTGACTATAGAGAGGCAGAAAAGACAAGAAGCAACTATTGCTTAATGGATTGTAGGAGAAGGACATATCTGGAAAAGGTGGCTATGGGGACTAAAGACCAAACAATCCCACTGCTTGAAGCAGGAATGGTGGATGCCAGCCCCATAGAGAGCCATGCCTATGTGGTCGGCCATGATGCATTTCGTTCCTGGGTGCGCCTTGGTCCAGAGAGACTCCATCACTGCTTAGCAGGGTCCACAGCACGGATCGCAGCACGATTCAGAGCAACCGACAGAGCCACAGTGGGCAGTGCTGGTCAGGTAGCCCGCGGGGAGGATCACGTCGTAGCTGGGGTAGCTCATATCAACTCTCATGCCTGGGCCGGAGCCGCCGCTACCGCCTCTTCCGCCACCGGATCCACCAGAACAGGGTGCGCAGCATTCAGACGCACACACGGATTGGCAGGAGGTGCGGGCGCTGCCGTTGCAGATGAGACGCGGCCCTGGGATAGTCAGGGAGCAGCCGCCTGGCTGGACGTGGACATCGGAAGTGCTGCCAGTACCAACCAGTACCCCTCCGCCACCACAGCAGGCCATCTTGGAGAAGTGAAGGAGGATCTGCAAAACCAAAGCAAACCGCACAATAAATCCAGTTGGCAGGTGCCAGAAGTAGAGAATGGAAGACACAAAACTGCCTTATCCTAAGTCTGACCATTGCTCCATCGAACTCAGGACTGTCTACACTGACTGGCATCAGCTCTCCAAGGTTTCAGGAAGGTGTCCTCCCTAATGGAGGTGCTGCCAGGGATTGGACCTGGTCCCTTCTGCATGTGAGGAGATGCTCTACCACTGAACTATACCCCCATCCACTCCGGTGAACATCTTACAACAGAGAGTGCTCACATGCAGTCACCCATCCAAATGCAAAGCAAGGCAGACCCTGCTTAGCAAAGGGTTGGAATATATTCCTCTCTACACTAAGACATTGAGGCTCCCTATTGCAAGGCTTGCTCTACATCCCTGATGCACTTACTTGAGTTCACTGATGCTCGAGAAGCTCTTGGAACTGGAAGTTCACCAACGTTGATGGAGGAGTCTTGAACTGAGAGACCTTATATATGGTTCCAACAGGTCACCTGGGTATGACAGCTAGATGTGCCAGGGGTCACCTGCTGCCATGGGTTGTACGCCAAACAACATAAATGTGTGTCATTGATTATCTCATGGCTTGTGATCTATTCTCAGCCCCATATAATATGTTGCTTATATGATACCTTGCAGAGTCTTTTCTTTATTAAAACGTATGAAGCACATCCTTCTAGTGTGTCACTGCAGGGAGTATTTCTTTGAGGAAAGCAATGAGAAACACTCTGAATTCTGGCCTAATTTCATGCTTCCTGGGCACCACTGGCCATTCACCACAGCAGTGCGCCCATCACTTTGTGTGCTCCATTCTTAGCTGTGATGGACAATGCCCATATCAAGAGGTGAAGTGTGGTTGAGCAAGATGTTCACGGTTTTCTATGGGGCTGAGCACCCACCACTCCTGTGAAAATCAGTGGAATTGTGAGGTCTTTACTCTGTCAGGAATTCACTGAAGGATCAAAGAATTGTATACACATTGAGGATAAATCCAAGGATCGTGATGCCATTGATTTCATGAAAGCAGAATTCTAAGCCAATTTGGAGGTTGCTCATGAAGTCAAGAGAAATGCTGATGGATGTCAGATTCTTTTTGATAACTCAAGAGGAAATTTAAAGGAAGGGGTTCCACACAACCTAAGATTATCATCCAATGTTTCCTAAAGTAAAATATCCAGCAAATGTGGAGGGTTCTTTCCCAGACATCTGAGTAATTTTGTGGGAAAGGAAAAGAGCTTCAGTGAGGTCAAACAGAGGATTCTGGACACGGAATGCCAGGCAGATTTAAGGAAGGCGACACACTTTCTTGCCCCGGATAGTTGTAGGTTTACCATCTCCCCCTCTGTATATCTGGCACAATTGGAAATATCAAGCCATAGAAGGGCTTTCACCCTTGCCTGGTGCCATGCCCTTCCCTCTGCCATTCTGGAAGGCAAATACAAGAAGACCCCATTCATGGAAAGCCTCTGTCCTTGCGATTCTGGGGAGATGGAAACAGTCAGGACAGGCTCATATCTCCTCTGATTCTTAAATACCCTGGTCACTCTAGGCAGGTCTACACCAAGATGCTGCTATCAGGTGACAATCTGTCCTTCACGTACAGTGTTGCCAGGTTCTGTGGGGAAGCGTGCAAGACCCCCAGGGTCCTGATCACCAGTTAATATCCCTGGCATCAGTTGTTTGACTATTGAGCATTTTATCTGCTTGATTGTATAATAATTTTAATTTGCCTTTTACTCCACAGCTCTTATATTGCTTTTATGTAGCTTGTATATGTTATTTTATTCATTTTAGACTTTTAGTTGCCCTACTTTTAAGGATAGCTATACATTTACTCTATTAATCTTCCCACAGTTTTTAGGCTTAGCCGGTAGCATTTTAGTTTACTAATTGCCATACAGTTTTTAGAGTTGTATTTTACTATTATAATCATATTTAGCTTCTAGAGTTATATTTCATTTAGCTTGAGTTTTATTATATTGTATTTGTGCTTTATCCTGTGCTGGTCTTTGACCGTAATAAAGATGATTGATTGATTGATTGAGTTCCAGTGAGGCTGGTAAAATCTTGTGTGGCGGGGTTAAACACAATCCTAACATCTACACTAACCTTAAATGTTGCTTCAGATTCTCCAATAATTTTGATTCTTTCATGACTGAGCAATACAGCTATGAAATTCCAATGAAACCATATCCCAGAGTATGACATGGCAGGTAGGGATGAGCAGAACCGGTTCGAATCGAAGTGGGTTTTATTTGAACCGGCCCAATTTGAAGCCAGAGTGGTATAGTGGTTAGAGTGCTGGACTAGGACCAGGAAGACCCAAGTTCAAATTCCCATTCAGCCATGATACTTGCTGGTTGACTCTGGGCCAGTCACTTCTCTCTCAGCCTAACCTACTTCACAGGGTTGTTGTGACCAGAAACATAAGTGTGTAGTACACTGTTCTGGGCTCCTTGGAGGAAGAGCAAGATATAAAATGTAAAAATAAATTAAATTAAAATAAAATAATTAACATTTATGTGGTGATGCAAATGGTCTCCACAGACGCAGGGAGGCCCGAATGGGCACCTGTCAGTCCATACTGATGTGGAGAAGCTCTGGCAGGCCCTATGGGGGCTCCCACAGGTCCAACACCAAGGAGCCACGACAACCCCACAGTCCCTCCCACCCACCTTTTTTCAACCTGTTAGGGTTCCCCCTTTGCTTGTGAAGGGGAATCCTAACCAGGTTCCCCTTTGCAATCATGCAGAATCAGGTCAACCCAAGTCGACATGGTTTGAGCTGATTCTGGGGCATGGACCAAACCACCGATAAGTTCTAATGAATTGGCTTGCAGACCAGGGAGTATTTTTTCATTTTTTCCTAAACTAGAAGGCCCCAGATATATGTTCTGTAATTGGGCTCAGTAAAGATACTGATGCCTGCCATCTTGAAGTCAATGGTAAACGTGCCATAGGATGAATACCAATGAAATAAGTTGTAACCATAATTCCACCCCACGCCTAGCAGGTCATACTCTGGCATATGCTTCCATTGGCATTTTATAGGCATATTGCTCAGTCATGAAAGAATCCCAGTTGCTGGAGAAGCAACCTTGAGGGTTAGTTTAGATGTTATGAATGTGTTTACATTTCTTTGAATTCTGCTTCAGTGAATTCATTACAGGGTAAAGACCTAACAATTCCACTGATTTTAACAGGAGTGGTGACTGCTCAGCCCCATCGAGAACTGTGTTCATATTGCTCAACCATGCTCCACCTCTTGAGCTGGGCATTCTCCGTCACAGCTAAGCATGACACCAAGAGCAAGACACACTGCCTTGGTGAATGGCCAGTGGTGCCCAGGAAGCATGAAATTGGGCCAGAATTCAGAGTTGTTCTCATTGTTTTCCTCCAAGAAATGCTCACTGCAGTGACACACTAGAGGGATGTACTTCATCCATTTAAAAAAAGAAAAGACTCTGCAAGGTATCATATAAGCAACATATTATAGGGCACTGAGAATAGATCACAAGCCATGAGATAATCAATGACACACATTTATGTTGCTTGGCGTACAACCCATGGCTGCAGGTGACTCCTGACACATCTAGCTGCCATACCCAGGTGACCTGTTGGAACCATATATAATGGCCCATGGTTCAAGACTCCTCCATCAACATTGGTGAACTATCAATAACTTGTGGTAGGAACAACAACTTCAGTATAGTCATATTTATTACAGTATATGACCAGCAGCAACAACACAACACAATATATAGAATCATGTAACACAGAGAATTATACACAAAACCACCACCATATGCAATATTCCATAATGACTGGCCCATACTGTTTGGAGAGACATGGGGGGGGGATTTGAGGAGACTCAGCTTGGAGCTCAGACAAAAGGTTTTGAAACTGAAGGCCCCCCCACCGGTTCATCATTCCACCCCCATGAGTAGGAATCTGCCCTTTGCCTACTCAGAGAAGGCCCATCCCTGAGTAGCCACTTGACCAGCTCATGGTGACTGCAGACGAACCTATCCTTATGATCCTAATAGGTGGTGGGGTTCAAACTGATAAAGACATTCTCTTAAATACCCAGGGACTAAGTTTTTTAGGGTTTTGTGTGTTATAACCAATTTTAACTAAGTTGTTTAGGGTTTTGTGGGTTATAACCAATTTTGCCCGGAAACCTATCGGCAGCCAATGTAGTTCTTTTCAGATAGGAGTGATATGGTCTCTCTGAGACCAATCTCCAGAGACCAACCTGGCAGCCACATTCTGGACCAACTGCAGTTTCCGGACTATGTACAAAGGCAGCCCCACATAGAGCGCATTGCAGTAGTCAAGTCTGGAGGTGAACAGTGGATGTACTTTTGTTCTGAGGTCTTTTGTCTCAAGAAACGGATGCAGCTGGTGTATAAATTGAAGCAGACTTCTGGCAACTGCCTCAACCTGGGACACCAGGGAGAGGTTTGTGTCCAGAAGAACCTCCAGACTACATACCTGTTTCGTTCTGGACCTTCTGGAACTGAATCTTGCCCCCACCCCACAGACCATCATTCCACCCACATGTGGAGGAATCTGCCTTTTGCCGTCATTTAAAAAAAAAAGGTAAAGGACTTCACTTATCTGCCCAACCCTTTAGATCTCCCGGAATGACTTGACCTAGGACTTTGAAATTGGGCACAGATGTAAGACAGGGTAAGGGGACTCTGTGTATTTAGCTTGAAGCAAATGCATCAAACCTTTGATTTTAATACATTTCTCTATTTTTAAAATATTCAAAATTGTCATATCAATGGCTACTTTCATGGCAGAAATTGATACAAACTTCTGGAACTGAACCCCCCTCCCCGAACCATAACTCCACCACCATGTGGAGGAATCTGACCTTTATTCTTTATCTATTTATTTATCTAACATGTTTTTATACCACCCAAAATGCAGGTCTGGGTCTTTTACAATAAAATAATAAACTCAAAAAATAAAAAGGTTAAAATATTACAATGATTTAAAATTTAAAACAACGTTAAAAATATTAAAAACCATCACACTATTAACACAGTATCTCATTAATAACCTTTATGAACACATGCATCTTGAGTGCCTTTTTGAAAGTGGCGAGAAATGGGGAGGCTCTTATTTCAGCAGGGAGCGCTTTCCAAAGCCTCAGGGCAGCAAGGGAGTAGCCCCATCCCTGAGTAGCCACCAGATGAGCCGGTGGCAACTGCCAATGAACCTCTCCGGAGGATCTTAATGGGTGGTGGGGCTCATAGCGAGGAAGACGTTCTCTTAAATACCCAGGGCCCAAGCTGTTTACGGCATTATAGGTTATAACCAAGAACTTGTATTTTGCCTGGAAACCTAACGGCAACCAGTGCAAATCCTTTCAGATAGGAGAGATATGGTCTCTCCGGGATGACCCAGAGACCAATCTGACTGCTGCATTCTGGATCAACTGCGGTTTCCGGACTACGTACAAAGGCAGCCCCACATGATGCACATTGCAGTAGTCAAGTCTGGAGGTGACCAGCAGATGTACTCCTGTTCTGAGGTCACGTATCTCAAGAAATGGACGCAGCTGGCGTATCAACCGAAGCTGCTAGAAGGAACTTCTGGCCACTGCCTCCCCATGGGACCCCAGGGAGAGGTTTATGTCCCGAAGCACCCCCAGACTTCCTGTTCCTTCTGAAACTTCTGGAAATGAAGCCCTCCACCCAGACCATCATTCCACCCTCATGTAGAGGAATCTGCCTCTTCCCTTCCTAAAAAAGGGTGAAGGACTCCACTTGTCTGCTCAACCCTTTAGATCTCCTGGAATGGCTTGACGTAGAACGTTGAAATTGGGCACACATGTAAGACAGGGTAAGGGGACTCTGTGTATTTAACTTGAAGCAAATGGGTCAAACCTTTGATTTTAATACATTTCTGAATTTTACTAAAATCCAAAACACTCCACAAATTATCCAAAACCCGCTCAATATTTATTTAATTTAGTTACCAAGTCTCAGAAAAGAGCCTTCTCCCTTGCATGACTTAATGCATTAACATGAACTGTAGTAGACGGCTAGTAAAAGAAAACTCCCATTAACAATCCGATTTGTCCTTTTGGCCAAGGTTTAGAAACGGTGACTCATGTTTTATCATGTTGTTCATTTTATAAGGATATTCGTTCTGAACTGATTCCCCCTCTTTTATTGAATATCCCTAGTAGAACTGAGGATGGGTATGTTTCTTTTCTGTTAGCAGACTGTCGTGAATGTATAACACGTAATGTGGCTAAATTTTGTGCAGCCGCAAAGATTAGATCTACATTTTTTTGAAGAAATGGTATTAGAAAGATCTGGTTTTAAAATATTTTTTTCCTTTCCCTTTTTTGTATTCTGTCAAATGAGTTGTATTGTTTTGTTTTTGTTATGAGTCATTGACGATAATAAAGATTCATTCAATTTCAATATCTAAAATAGTCACATCAGTGGCTTCTTTCATGGCAGAAATTGACAACAACTTTGGAAACTGAAGCCCCCCTCCTTCCAGACCATCATTCCACCCCCATGTGGAGGCACCTGCCCATCACCTTCATAAAAAAGGGTAAAGCACTCCAATTCTCTGCCCAACCCTTTAGATCTACTGGAATGGCTTGGCCTAGGACTTTGATATTTGATTGGGCACATTGGGAGGTATCTTATTCTTTAATATGGAGCAGATGAGTCTATTATTGATCCTTAATGATTTTTTAAAATGATGATTAAACTTCCAAGCAGTGGGAAATGTGCACTCAAGACTGTTGTGTGAAACCATGGAGATTCTGTGTGTGAGAGAGAGTAGAATGAATTCTTATTCTGCAAAGGCGGGGGCTGGGGGGCGGCTCATAAGCCCACCAGGTCCAGGCTCCAAAATTACCAAGCTGCACTGCTGCTCGGAGCCCACCCAATGCCCGCCGTTCCACTACTTTTGCTGCCTCGCTTTTCTCAGCTGGCAGACACTGAGAACCTCAGGAGGACGAGCTAAATTCTCTGTCACCATGAGAGGCAGATTTTAACACTACTGTCAAAAGTGTCACACCATGACCAACCAGGCCCAAAGACAACCAAACCAACCAACATGTGCACCACTGCCTTCCTATATTGGGTCCAGGCCCTTGAGGAACCAGGATGGAGGCTTAGGTCTCACTACTGGAAGGTCCAACCCAGACCCCAGGAACCATAGGACCATGGTCCCAGGGACATGCACACGGATTTAGCAACCCTGAACATGTCCTGGGAGCTTTTCTTCCAGGATTTTCTTGCCTCAGTGTGCAGGGGTATTTTTTCACCCATGTTGTGCAGTGAGGAGATAAATAAAGCCAAAAGAGACATGACTGTGATGCACTGAGGGTTTTAATGACAGAAGAGAAAAGTCAGATACAATTGTAAAGAGAGCAGAAGGATACAAGACTAAAAGCTACATGGAGGCAATTGTTGGTCATCACCTTCTCACGAGAAAGGGCGAAGCTATGCCATGGAAAATCAGTTGACTATAGAGAGGCAGAAAAGACAAGAAGTAACTATTGCTTAATGGATTGTAAGAGAAGGACATATCTGGACAAGGTAGCTATGGGGACTAAAGACCAAACAATCCCACCGCTTGAAGCAGGAATGGTGGATGCCAGCCCCATAGAGAGCCATGCCCATGTGGTCGGCCATGATGCATTTCGTTCCTGGGTGCGCCTTGGTCCAGAGAGACTCCATCACTGCTTAGCAGGGTCCACAGCACGGATCGCAGCACGATTCAGAGCAACCGACAGAGCCACAGTGGGCAGTGCTGGTCAGGTAGCCCGCGGGGAGGATCACGTCATAGCTGGGGTAGCTCATATCGACTCTCATGCCTGGGCCGGAGCCGCCGCTACCGCCTCTTCCACCACCAGATCCACCAGAACAGGGTGCGCAGCATTCAGACGCACACACGGAGCGGCAGGAGGTGCGGGTGCCGCCGTTGCAGATGAGACGCGGCCCTGGGATAGTCAGGGAGCAGCCGCCTGGCTGGACGTGGACGTCGGAAGTGCTGCCAGTACCAACCAGCACCCCTCCGCCACCTGCACCGCCCCCGCATCCGCCACCACAGCAGGCCATCTTAGAGAAGTGAAGGAGGATCTGCAAAACCAAAGCAAACCACAGAATCAATCTAACTGGCAGGTGCCAGAAGCAGAGAATGGAAGACAGAAAACTGCCTTATCCTAAGTCAGACAATTGGTCCATCTAACTCAGGACCGTCTACTCTGACCAGCAGCAGCTCTCCAAGGTTTCAAGAAGGAGTCCTCCCTATTGGACCTGGACCCTTCTGCATGTGAGGAGATGCTCTACCACTGAACTATGGCCCCATCCCCTCCAGTGTACATCTTACAACAGAGATTGCTCACCTGTAGTCACCCATCCAAAGGCAAACCAAGGCAGATCCTGCTTAGCAAAGGTGAGAAGGCATTCCTGTCTATACTAAGACATTCAGGCTCCCTATCACAAGGCTTGCTCTACACACCAGATGCACTTACTTGAGTTCACTGATGCTTGAGAAGGTCTTGGAACTGGAAGTTCACAGATGTTGATGGAGGAGTCTTGAACCATGAGCCCTTATATACGGTTCCAACAGGTCACCTGGGTATGACAGCTAGATGTGCCAGGGGTCCAAAATTAGCCTCCTGCAGCTGCGGGTTGTACGCCGAGAAATGTAAATGTGTGTCATTGATTATCTCATGGCTTGTAATCTATTCTCAGCCCCATATAATATGTTGCTTATATGATACCTTGCAGAGTCTTTTCTTTTTTTAAATCGATGAAGCACATCCCTCTAGTGTGTCACAGCAGTGAGCATTTCTTGGAGGAAAGCAATGAGAACCACTCTGAATTCTGGCCTGATTTCATGCTTCCTGGGCACCACTGGCCAGTCATCACAGCAGTGCGTCTTGCTCTTGGTGTGTGCCATGCTTAGCTGTGATGAAGAATTCCCAGATGAAGATGTGGAGCGTGGTTGAGCAAGATGGGCACGGTCCAGGATGTGGCTGAGAACCCACCACTCCTGCTAAAATCAGTGGAATTGATCCCCTGTCAGGAATTCACTGAAGTAGAATTCAAAGGATTGTATACACATACACAACATGGAGGATAAATCCAAGGATCGCTGTGCCACTGATTTCACCAAAGCAGAATTCTAAGCAAATTTGGAGGTTGCTTGTGAAGTGAATTTTCAAGAGAAATGCTGATGAATGTCAAATTCTTGTAGATAACTCAAGAGGAAGTTTAAGGCGACGGGTTCCACATATCTTTAGATTATCATCCAATGTTTCCTATAGAAAGATATCTAGCAAATGTGGTGGGTTCTTTCCCAGACAAAGCATCTGAGGGATTTTGTGGGAAAGGAAAAGAACTTCAATGAAGCTGGCAAAATATTGTGTGGTGGGGTTAAACACAATATGAACATCTACACTAACCTTAAAGGTTTCTTCAGATTCTCCAGTAGTTTCGATTCCTTCATGACTGAGTAGTACAGCTATAAAATGCCAATGAAACCATATTCCAGGGTATGACATGGCAGGTAGGGATGAGCAGAACCGGTTCGAATCGAAATGGTTTTTATTTGAACTGGACCGATTCAAATGATTTCTACGTGGTGATGCAAATGGTCTCCACACATGCATGGAGGCCCAAACAATCCCCTCTCAGCACACACTGATGTTGGGGAGCGCTGGCGGGCCCTATGGTGGCTCCCTCTGGCGCACCACCAAGCAGCCACAACAACACCACGGTCCCTCCTGCCCACCTTTATTCAGCCTGTTAGGGTTCCCTTATCAATGGGAATCCTTACCAGATTCCCCTTTTCAAGCATTCAGGATCAGATCAACCCAATTCAACATGGTTTGAGCTGATTCTGGGGAATGAACTGATCCACCAATCAGTTCTAACAAACTGACCCATGGACCGGGGAGTATTTTCCCATTTTTTCCTACACTAAACAGCCCCTCAGATGTATGTTCTGTAATTGGGGTAAGTAAAGAAACTGATGCCCACCATTTTGGAACTCAATGGTAGACGTGCCATTGGATGAATACCAAATGAAATATGCTGTAACCATAATAAAACACCACACCTAGGATGGAATACTCTGACATATGGTTTCATTGGCATTTTATAGGCATATTGCTCAGTCATGAAATAATCGGTAGCAACCTTTCGGGTTAGTTTAGACGTTATGGATGTGTTTACATATGTTTGAATTCTGCTTCAGTGAATTCCTTACAGGGTAAAGACCTAACAATTCCACTGATTTTAGCAGGAGTGGTAGTTAGGTCCTCAGCCCCACCGAGAACTGTGCATTCCCCGTCACAGCTAAGACCAAAGCACACCAAGAGATGGACACACTGCTGTGTTAAATGGCCAGTGCTGCCCAGGAAGCATGAAATTAGGCGAGAATTCAGAGTGGTTATCATTGCTTTACTCCAAGAAAATCTCACTGCAGTGACACATGAGAGAGATGTGCTTCATCCATTTTAAAAAAGAAAAGACTCTGCAAGGTATCATATAAGCAACATATTATATGGGGCTGAGAATAGATCACAAGCCATGAGATAATCAATGACACACAATTACATTTCTCGGCGTACAACCCACAGCTGCAGGAGGCTAATTTTGGACCCCTGGCACATCTAGCTGTCATACCCAGGTGACCTGTTGGAACCATATATAAGGGCTCACGGTTCAAGACTCCTCCATCAACGTAGGTGAACTTCCAGTTCCAAGACCTTCTCGAGCATCAGTGAACTCAAGTAAGTGCATCTGGGGTGTAGAGCAAGCCTTGTGATAGGGAGCCTGAATGTCTTAGCATAGACAGGAATGTTTTCTCACCTTTGCTAAGCAGGATCTGCCTTGGTTTACATTTGGATGGGTGACTACGTGTGAGCATTCTCTTTTGTAAGATGTTCACTGGAGGGGATGGGGCCATAGTTCAGTGGTAGAGCATCTCCTCACATGCAGAAGGGTCCAGGTCCAATAGGGAGGACTCCTTCCTGAAACCTTAGAGAGCTGCTGCTGGTCAGAGTAGACGGTCCTGAGTTAGATGGACCAATTGTCTGACTTAGGATAAGGCAGTTTTCTGTTTTCCATTCTCTGCTTCTGGCACCTGCCAATTAGATTGATTGTGTGGTTTGCTTTGGTTTTGCAGATCCTCCTTCACTTCTCCAAGATGGCCTGCTGTGGTGGCGGATACGGAGGCGGTGCTGGTGCAGGTGGCGGAGGGGTGCTGGTTGGTACTGGCAGCACTTCCGATGTCCACGTCCAGCCAGGCGGCTGCTCCCTGACTATCCCAGGGCCGCGTCTCATCTGCAACGGCGGCACCCGCACCTCCTGCCAATGCGTGTGTGCGTCTGAATGCTGCGCACCCTGTTCTGGTGGATCCGGTGGCGGAAGAGGCGGTAGCGGCGGCTCCGGCCCAGGCATGAGAGTCGATATGAGCTACCCCAGCTATGACGTGATCCTCCCCGCGGGCTACCTGACCAGCACTGCCCACTGTGGCTCTGTCGGTTGCTCTGAATCGTGCTGCGATCCGTGCTGTGGACCCTGCTAAGCAGTGATGGAGTCTCTCTGGACCAAGGCGCACCCAGGAACGAAATGCATCATGGCCGACCACGTGGGCATGGCTCTCTATGGGGCTGGCACCCACCACCCCCGCTGAAATCGGTGGGATTGTTGGATCTTCACTCCCCATGGCCACCTTGCCCAGAGATGTCCTTCTCTTACAATCCATTAAGCAATAGTTTCTTCTTGTCTTTTCCGCCTCTCAATTGTCAACTTATTTTCCATGGCATGTCTTCGCCCTTTCTTGTGAGAAGGCGATGACCAACAATTGCCTCCACGTAGCTTTTAGTCTTTGCATCCTTCTGCTCTCTTTACAATTGTATCTGTCTTTTCTCTTCTGCCATTAAAACCTTCAGTGCATCAGAGTCATGTCTCTCTGCTTTATTTACCTTATCACTGCACAGCATGAGGGGGTGTGGCCCTGTACACTGAGGCAATTAAATCCTGGAAGAAAAGCTTCAAGATACCTAAGCCTCCATTCTGGTTCCTCCAGAGCCTGGACACAATACAGGAAGTTAGTGGTGCACATGTTGGTTGGTTTGGTTGTCTTCTGGCCTGGTTGGTCACAGTGGGACGCTCTTGACAGCACTGTTAACATCTGCCTCAAAAGGTGACAGAGAGTTTAGCTGGTCCTCCTGAGGTTCTCAGAGTCTGCCTGCTGAGAAGAGGGAGGCAGCATAAGTCGTGGAAGGCCAGGCATTGGGCAGGCTCTGAACAGAGATGCAGCTTGGTAATTTTGGAGCCTGGGCATGACACACACCACACACGCCTTTGCAGCATAAGATTCTTTCTACTCTCAAGCTCCATGATTTCACACAACATTCTTGAGTGCACAATTCCCACTACTTGGAAGTTTAATCATCGTTCAAAACAAAAAAGAAAATCATTAAAAATCAATGAATAGACTGTTCTGCTCCATATTAAAGAAAAAGAGACCTCCCAACCTGCACTATCAAATATCAAAGCCCTAGTCAAGCCATTCCAGAAGATCTAAAGGGTTGGGCAGAGAATTGGAGTGCTTTACCCTTTTTTTATGAAGGAGAAGGGCAGCAGCCTCCACATGGGGGTGGAATGATGGTCTGGGGGGTGGGGGTGAGATTCAGTTCCAGAACGTCCAGAACGAACAGGTACGCAGTCTGGGGGTGCTTCGGGACATAAACCTTTCCTTGGTGACCCACATGGAAACAGTGGCCAGAAGTGCCTTCTAACAGCTTTGGTTGATATGCCAGCTGCATCCGTTTCTTGAGATAAATGACTTCAGAACAGGAGTACATCTGCTGGTCACGTCCAGACTAGACAACTGCAATGCACTCTTCGTGGGGCTGCCTTAGTACCTAGTCCACAAACTGGAGCCAGTCCAGGTTGGTCTCTGGGTCATCTCGGAGAAACCATATCACTCCTATCTGAAAAGGTTTACACTCTCTGCCAATAGGTTTACGGGCAAAATACAAGGTCTTGTTTATAACCTATAAAGCCCTAAACAGCTTGGTAGGGATGTGCACAAATTGATTTTTTTAATTCGATTTGTGCCCCAAAGAAATCACCTCTGATTTGTTTTGTATCCAAATCTACCCCCTCCAAATCACCCCAGATTTGATATGTATTAGCTCTGATTTGATTCAGTTTTGGACTGATACAGACCCCTTAACAAGGTCCTATGAGCACCAAATTTGAGTGGTGAGTAGGTACCCATGGGTGCCACCTACAAAATAAATTTCAAGGCAGTGGGACACTTGGTTGATTTTTAATGATTTTTGTTTTTGTTTTTACTGATTGTGAACATTTGTGAATACATTGTGAACTGATTTGTGAACAGACTCCATTACAGTTTTTTGAAAGCTTGTTAAATCTTGGCTGTTTATCCAGGCTTTTACATAATTGTTTTTATTGCAGCTTCTATATGTTTTTATCTGTCTATCGTTTTTATGCTTGTATTATATAGATTTTAAATTTGTTTTTATATTTTTAGCTTAACACTTTTTTAAATTTTAAATTTGTTTTTATATTTTTAGCTTAACACTTTTATTGTCATTTTATTGTGTGTTTTTAACTTTTGTGAACCGCCTTGCGATTGTTTTTAATGAAAGGTGGTATATAAATGCAACAATAAATAAATAAATAAATAAATAAATAAATAAATAAATTTACGCCATAGGAAACAATGGGAATTTGAAGTTGCCATATGCTAACCCTAACACGGATCCCCAGCTTTCATTTTTTTAAAAAAAATGCTAAGCTCTAGCCCTTGTAGAAGTTGAGTTATGGAGCAAAATGTGCAATCATTATTTTTCAAGTGTTTGGATTCTTTGGTGTATAATAACTTTCCCTTATAATGAATCTCTATGGGGATTCATTGCACACCTTCATTTCTTCTGTTCATTTTGACTGTCACTGGACAATGCCAACTGTCAACTGCCATGTGCCAACTACACACACACACACACACAAACCTGCAAGGCAGTGGGGTACTCAGACTAATTTTTAGGAATATTGTAATGTTTAGATTCTTTGGTGTCTAATATTTTTTCCTCATAATGAATCCCTATGAGGATTCATTATACACCTTCGTTTCTTCTGTTCATTTTGACTATCATTGGACATTGACTATGACTCCTCATATGGATTCATTATGAGGAAAGCTTATGAGACAACAAAGAGCCTAAACACTTGAAAAACATCCTACAACATAAACTGAGTGTATAAAACTCAGAGTTTAAAAACACTGCCTTGCTGGTGGGAGTCAGGGGTAGTTGGCACATGGCAGTTGACAGTTGGCACTGTCAAAAAGACATTCAACATGAATAGAAGAAATAAAAGTGTGTAATGAATCCTCATAGGGATTCATTGAGGGAAAGTTATTATACACCAAAGAATCCAAACACTTGAAAAATAGTGACCACACATTTTGCTCCATAACTCCACTTCTATAAGGGCTAGAGCTTGGCTTATTAAAAAGAAAAGAAAAGAAAAGAAAAGAAAAGAAAAGAAAGCAAGCTGGGAGCCTGGGGAAATTAATAGGAGGGATCCGAATCTCAAATCAATTTGAATCAAATCTGGCGCGATTTGATTTGTACCTAAATCAATGTGCACATTCCTACAGCTTGGGCCCTGGGGATTTAAGAGAACGTCTTCTTCGCTATGAGCCCCACCGCCCATTGAGATCCTCAGGAGAGGTTCATCTGCGGTTGCCACCGGCTCCTCTGTTGGCTACTCAGCGATGGGCCTTCTCCATTGCTGCCCCTGGGCTTTGGAACATGCTCCCTGCTGAAATAAGAGTCTCCCCATTTCTTGATACTTTAAAAATAGCAGTCAGGACACATCTGTTCATCCAAGCTTTTAATGAGATACTGTGTTAATAGTTTGATGTTTTTTAAATAGTTTTAACACTGCTTTAAATTTTAAATCACTGTAATATTTTAACCTTTGTATTTGTTGAGTTTATTATTTTATTGTAAACTGCCCAGTGGAATGATGGTCCGGGGCATGGGGGTGAGATTCAGTTCCAGAACGTCCAGAACGAACAGGTACGCAGTCTGGGGGTGCTTCTGGACACAAACCTCTCCCTGGTGTCCCAGGTTGAGGCAGTGGCCAGAAGTCTGCTTCAGTTTATACACCAGCTGCATCTGTTTCTTGAGATAATTGAACTCAAAACAGGAGTAGATCTGCTGTTCACCTCCAGACTTGACTACTGCAATGCGCTCTATGTGGGGCTGCCTTTGTAGTGCGGAAACTGCAGTTGGTCCAGAATGCGACAGCCAGCTTGGACTCTGGGTCATCTCAGAGAGACCATATCACTCCTATCTGAAAAGATTTGCACTGGTTGCTGTTAGGTTTCCGGGCAAAATACAAGGTCTTGGTTATAACCCATAAAACCCTAAACAGCTGAGGCCCTGGGTATTTAAGAGAACGTCTTTATCAGTTTGAACCCCACCACCTATTGAGATCATCAGGATAGGTTCATCTGCAGTTGCCACGAGCTCGTCAGGCGGCTACTCAGGGACGGGCCTTCTCTGAGTAGGCAAAGGGCAGATTCCTACTCATGGGGGAGGATTGATGGGCCAGAGGGGGGTGGCTTCAGTTTCAACACCTTTTGTCTGAGCTCCAAGCTGAGTCTCCCCAAATTTTCCCTCCCCCACTGTCTCCCCAAACCAGCACAGGCTGGTCATTATGGAATATTGCATCTGGTGTTGTTTTTGTGTATAATTCTCTGTGTTGCATGATTCTGTGTATTGTATTTTGTTGTTGCTGCTGGTCATAGACTGTAATAAATAGGACTATAGTGAAGTTGTTGTTCCTACCACAAGTTATTGGTAGTTCACCGATGCTGATGAAGGAGTCTTGAACCATTGGCCCTTATATATGGTTCCAACAGGTCACCTGGGTATGGCAGCTAGATGTGTCAGGAGTCACCTGAAGCCATGGGTTGTACGCCAAGCAACATAAATGTGTGTCATTGATTATCTCATGGCTTTGATCTATTCTCAGCCCCATATAATATGTTGCTTATACAGTATGATAACCTGCAGAGTCTTTTCTTTTTTTAAAAGGATGATGCCCATCCCTCTAGTGTGTCACTGCAGTGAGCTTTTCTTGGAGGAAGGCAATGAGAACAACTCTGAATTGTGACCTAGCTTCATGCTTCCTGGGCACCACTGGCCATTTACCACAGCCATGCATCTACTGTAGCTATTGGTGTGCTCCATGCTGAGCTGTGACAGAGAAAGCCCAGATCAAGACGTGGAGCAAGACTGAGCAATATGAGCACGGTTCTATATGGGTTGCGTATCCACCAGTCTTGCTAAAACCAGTGGAATTGTTAGGTCTTTACCCTGTAAGGAATTCACTGAAGCAGAATTCAAAGATATGTAAACACATCCATAACGTCTAAACTAACCCGAAAGGTTGCTACCAATTCTCCAGTAATTGGGATTATTTCATGACTGAGCAATATGCCTATAAAATGCCAATGAAACCATATGTCAGAGTATTCCATCCTAGGCGTGGTGTTTTATTATGGTTACAGCATATTTCATTTGGTATTCATCCAATGGCATGTCTACCATTGACTTCAAGATGGTGGGCATCAGTTTCTTTACTGAGCCAAATTACAGAACATCCATCTGGGGCTTTTTAGTTTAGGAAAAAATGAAAAACTACTCCTCGGTCTGCAAGCCAGTTCATTAGAACTGATCGGCAGTTCAGTTCATGCCCCAGAACTGGCTCAAACCAGGTGGACTTGGGTTGACTTGATTCTGCATGCTTGCAAAGGGGAACCTGGTTAGGATTCCCCTTCACAAGCAAAGGGGGAACCCTAACAGGTTGAAAAAAGGTGGGCGGGAGGGACCGTGGTGTTGTCGTGGCTCCTTGGTGTTGGGACAGCAGGAGCACCCATAGGGCCCGCAGGTGCTTCCCCACATCAGTATGGGCTGACAGGTCCCCATTCTAGCCTCCATGCATGTGTGGAGACCATTTGCATCTCCATGTAAATGTTAATTCAAACCAAGCTGGTTCAAATAAAACCCACTTTGATTTGAACTGGTTGTGCTCATCCCTACCGACCATGTCATACTCTGGGATATGGATACATTGGCATTTCATAGCTGTATTGCTCAGTCATGAAAGAATCAAAATTACTGGAGAATCTGAAGCAACCTATAAGGTTAGTGTAGATGTTCATATTGTGTTTAACCCTGCCACACAAGATTTTACCAGCCTCACTGAAGCTCTTTTCCTTTCCCACAAAATTCCTCAGATTTTTTGTCTGGGAAAGAACCCACCACGTTTGGTGAATTTTTTTCTTTAGGAAACATTGGATGCTAATCTTAAGATGTGTGGAACCCCTCCCCTTAAATTTCCTCTTGAGTTATCTACAAGAATTTGACATCCATCAGCATTTCTCTTGAAAATTCACTTCACAAGCAAACACCAAATTTGCTTAGGATTCTGCTTTCGTGAAATCAGTGGCGTAGCGATCTTTGGATTTATCCTCAGTGATGTGAATGTGTATACAATCCTTTGAATTCTACTTCAGTGAGTTCCTTAGTGTAAAGATCTCACAATTACACTGATTTTAGCAGGAGTAGTGGGCGCTCAGCCCCATAGAGAACCATGCTCATATTCCTCAACCATGCTCTTGATCTGGGTATTCTCCATCACAGCTCAGCATGGAGCAAACCAAGAGCTAGACGGACTGCTGTGATAAATGGCCAGTGGCGCCCAGGAATCATGAAATTAGGCCAGAATTCAGAGTGGTTCTCATTGCTTTCCTCCAAGAAATGCTCACTGCTGTGACACACTAGAGGGATGTGCTTCATCCATTAAAAAAAAGAGAGAGAGAGACTCTGCAAGGTATCATATAAGCAACATATTATATGGGGCTGAGAATAGATCACAAGCCATGAGATAATCAATTACACGCATTTACGTTGCTCGGTGTACAACCAATAGCTGCAGGAGGCTAATTTTGGACCCCTAGCACATCTAGCTGTCATACCCAGGTGACCTGTTGGAATCGTATATAAGGGCTCATGGTTCAAGACTCCTCCATCAACGTAGGTGAACTTCCAGTTCCAAGAACTTCTCAAGCATCAGAGAACTCAAGTAAGTGCATCTGGGGTAAAGAGCAAGCATTGCGATAGGGAGCCTGAATGTGTTAGCATAGAGAGGTTTATCTTCCAACCCTGTGCTAAGCAGGGTCTGTTTGGTCTGCATTTGGTTGGGTGACTACAGGTGAGCACTCTCTGTTGTAAGATGTTCACCTGAGGCATAGTGGTAGAGCATCTGCTCGCAAGCAGAAGGGCCCAGGTTCAATAGGGAGGACTCCTTCCTGAAACCTTGGAGAGCTGCTGCCAGTCAGTGTAGACAGTCCTGAGTTAGATGGAGCAATGGTCTGATTTAGGATAAGGCAGTTTTCTGTCTTCCATTCTCTGCTTTTTTAGAGTCATTCTGTGGTTTGCTTTGGTTTTGCAGATCCCCCTTCACTTCTCTAAGATGGCCTGCTGTGGTGGCGGATACGGGGGCGGTGCTGGTGCAGGTGGCGGAGGGGTGCTGGTTGGTACTGGCAGCACTTCCGACGTCCACGTCCAGCCAGGCGGCTGCTCCCTGACTATCCCAGGGCCGCGTCTCATCTGCAACGGTGGCACCCGCACCTCCTGCCGCTCCGTGTGTGCGTCTGAATGCTGCGCACCCTGTTCTGGTGGATCTGGTGGTGGAAGAGGCGGTAGCGGCGGCTCCGGCCCAGGCATGAGAGTCGATATGAGCTACCCCAGCTATGACGTGATCCTCCCCGCAGGCTACCTGACCAGCACTGCCCACTGTGGCTCTGTCGGTTGCTCTGAATCGTGCTGCGATCCGTGCTGTGGACCCTGCTAAGCAGTGATGGAGTCTCTCTGGACCAAGGCGCACCCAGGAACGAAATGCATCATGGCCGACCACATGGGCATGGCTCTCTATGGGGCTGGCATCCACCATTCCTGCTTCAAGCGGTGGGATTGTTTGGTCTTTAGTCCCCATAGCTACCTTGTCCAGATATGTCCTTCTCTTACAATCCATTAAGCAATAGTTACTTCTTGTCTTTTCTGCCTCTCTATAGTCAACCGATTTTCCATGGCATAGCTTCGCCCTTTCTCGTGAGAAGGTGATGACCAACAATTGCCTCCATGTAGCTTTTAGTCTTTGCATCCTTCTGCTCTCTTTACAATTGTATCTGTCTTTTCTCTTCTGCCATTAAAACCTTCAGTGCATCACAGTCATGTCTCTTTTGGCTTTATTTATCTTGTCACTGCACAGCATGGGTGAGGGGAAAACCCTGCACACTGAGGCAAGAAAATCCTGGAAGAAAAGCTCCCAGGACATGTTCAGGGTTGCTAAATCCGTGTGCATGTCCCTGGGACCATGGTCCTATGGTTCTTGGAGTCAGGGTTGGCCTGACCAGTAGTGAGACCTAAGCCTCCATCCTGGTTCCTCAAGGGCCTGGACCAAATTTAGGAAGGCAGTGGTGCACATGTTGGTTGGTTTGGCTGTCTTTGGGCCTGGTTGTTCATGGTGGGACACTTTTGACAGCAGTGTTAAAATCTGCCTCTCATGGTGACAGAGAGTTTAGCTGGTCCCCCTGAGGTTCTCAGTGTCTGCCAGCTGAGAAAAGCAAGGCAGCATAAGTAGTGGAATGGCGGGCACTGGGTGGGCTCCGAGCAGTGGTGCAGCTTGGTACTTTTGGAGCCTGGACCTGGTGGGCTTATGAGCCCCCACCCCCACCCCACCCCACCCCACCTTTGCACAATAAGAATTCATTCTACACACACAAGCTCCATGGTTTCACACAACATTCTTGAGTGCACAATTCCCACCTCTTGGAAGTTTAATCGTCATTCAAAAAATCATTAAGTATAAATGAATAGACTGATCGGCTCCACATTAAATAAACAGAGACCTCCCAACCTGCACTACTTTCTTTCCAACATCAAAGTCTTAGGCCAAGTCATTCCAGGAGATCTAAAGGGTTGGGCAGATAAGTGGAGTGCTTTACCCTTTTTTATGAAGAGGAACGGCAGGTGTCTCCACATGGGGGTGGAATGATGGTCCAGAAGGAGGGGAGATTCAGTTTCCAAAGTTGTCAATTTCTGCCATGAAAGTAGCCAGTGAGGTGACTATTTCAAATATTACCAAAATTCAGAAATGTATTAAAATCAAGGGCTTGACCCATTTGCTTCAAATTTAATACACAGAGTCCCCTTACCCTGCCTTACATCTGTGCCCAGTTTCAAAGTTCAATGTCAAGCCATTCCAGGAGATCTAAAGGGTTGGCGGACAGGTGGAGTCCTTTGCCCTTTTTTAATGAAGGCAAAAGACAGATTCCTCCACATTGGTGTGAAATGATGGGCGCTGAGGGCTGAGCTTCAGTTCCAAAAGGAAGAGGTACGCAGTCTGGGGGTACTTCTGGACACAAACCTCTCCCTGGTGTCCCAGGTTGAGGCAGTGGCCAGAAGTCAGTTTCAGTTGATACACGAGCTGCGTCTGTTTCTTGAGATAAATGACCTCAGAACAGAAGTTCTGCTGTTCATGTCCAGACTTGACTACTGCAATGCACTCTATGTTCGGCTGCCTTTGTACATAGTCCAGAAACTGCAGTTGGTCCAGAATTCAGCAGTCAGCTTGATCTCTGGGTCATCTTGGAGAGAGACCATATCAGACCATATAGACAAAGGGCAGATTCCTACTCATGGGGGTGGGATGATGGTCCAAGCGGGACGTGGAGTCTTCAGATGCAACACTTTTTGTCTGAGCTCCAAGCTCAGTCTCACCAAACTTTACCTCCCCCACTATCTCCCCACACCAGTATGGGCTGGTCATTCTTTTGTCTCCTGCACAGGCTGGTCATTATAGAATATTGCATCTATATTCTTATATATCACTTATATATCTAAATAGTGGTTTTGTGTATAATTCTCTGTGTTGCATGATTCTGTGTATTGAATTTGGTTGTTGCTGGCCATAGACCGTAAGAGAAAGCACTGTACTGAACTGAGCACAGGATACATGGAAATAGGTCAACACTCAGAGTTGTTCTCATCATTTTTCTGCAGGAAAGCTCACCACAGTGACACACCAGAGGGATATGCTTCATCCATTTATAAAAAGAAAAGACTCTTCAGACTGTCATAAGCAACCTATTATGTGTAGCTGAGAATAGATTGTAAGCCATGAGAAAATCTATTAAATTCATTTATGTTGCTGGATGTACAGTCAATTGCTGGAGGTGGCTAATTTAAGACCTCTGGCACATGTAGCTGCCCTACCCATGTGGTCTCTTGGAACCAGATATAAAGGCTCACAGCTCAAGAGTCCTCCATCAGCATCGGTGGACTTCCAGTTCCAAGAACTTCTCGACCATCAGTGAACTCAAGTAAGTGCATCTGTGGCAGGAGAGCCAGTCTTGAGGAAGCAGGCATGAATTCTCCCCTTTGCTAAGCAGGGTCTGTCCTGGTTTGCATTTGGATGGGTGACAGCTGCTGCCAGTCAGAGTAGATGATCCTGAGCTAGGTGGAACAAGGGTCCGACTCAGCAGAAGGCATCTTTCTATGTTGCTATAATCCATACCATTTCCCTTGTTCTTTGTATGCCACATGATTAACTCTTCTGGCTTCATAGCCTTTCACCCTTTTCCCAAGATGCACTCTTGTGTGCTTAAATGTTTGTGACAGGCAGGAATTCTACAGGTGATTGTTGGATTTCCGTTGTGGGGGAAGCTGCACCTGTTGGATTTATGCTTGCCATGGAAATATGATAACTCCTGTTATGAATAACAAGGTTAGAAATCTGCTGGGCTGGTGAAAATATATGCCTCCCCACATTCTGAGTGGCAGACTTTAGCTTCATTATTGAGTACTAAATGTTGACCTGAAATGTCACACAAGCAAAGTTCAAAAGTGTATTTAAAGGTTTCTCAAAGGAAAACCTGGAATTTGAAGAAGAATTTGAGGACTCTTCACAAAGAGAAAAGCATCGGAGAATTTTCTCAGACCATTTCTCCACATCCGTCTAGCCCACCTTGCAGGAATGTTGTGCAAATAAAATCAGGGCCCATGTGCATGGCCCTCAATTCCTTGGAAGAAAGGCAGGCTACAAATTTAGTAAATACATAATTTTAAAAGAGTTCGGTGACATCTTAAAGAACAAGAAGTACATGTATTTTAAAGATTCTGTAAGTAATACCAGGCACTCTGTGGTTATGGTGGCAACAGGCCAAGATGGCTGCCCCCTCTGAAATATCCTCAGTGAATATTCTACTGGGATCTGCCGGTGACAATGATTCTGATATTCTCTCTTGTTGCTATACTGGCTACAGACTAAACAACATTGAAATTGGAATTGGTATTCTCTTTGGCTTCTCAGATCCCCATTAGTTTCGCAAAGATGGCCTGCTGTGGCGGAGGAAGTTGTGGCGGATCTGGCGGATACGGCGGATACGGGGGCTATGGCGGACACGGCAGTGGTGCTGGGGCCGGTAGTGGTGGCGTGCTGGTTGATACCGGCAGAACGTCGGATGTCCACGTCCAGCCAGGCGGCTGCTCTTTGACGGTTCCAGGACCACGTCTGGTCTGCCACTGCGACACTCGAGTGTCCTGCCACTGCGTGTGCGCTGAGGAATGCTGTGCGGCCGCATGCTGCGGGTCCGGAGGCTACAGTGGCTACGGTGGTGGAAGAGGTGGTGCCGGCAATTACGGCCCCGGCATGAGAGTCGATATGCGCTACCCCAGCTACGACGTGATCCTCCCTGGGGCCTTCCTGTGCAGCACTGCCCATTGCGGCCATGTCGATTGCTGTGAGTCATGCTGCGATCCCTGCTGTGGGCCCTGCTAAGCTGTGATGGAATCTCCCCGGACCAAGGAACACTCAGGAATGAAATGCAACAGGGCTGACCATGTGGGCATGGCTCTCTCTGGGGCTGGACACCCACCACTCCTGCTGAAATCGGCGGGACTGTTGGATCTTCAGCCTCTATGAGCACCTAGCCCAGATATGTCCTTCTGATACTCTCCGTTAGGCAATTCGTCTTTTCGAGTTCATTATTTTTCTATTCATTTCTTCCACCTCTCTGTAGTCAACTTATTTTTAATGCCATGACTTAGGCCCTTCTGATGACCACCAGCATCTGCTGAAACTTCATAAATGTGCCTTTTAGATTCTGAATCCTTCTGCTCTGTTCACAATTGTACCCTTCTGTTATCTTCTGCCATTAAAAACTGCATTGCATCATAGTCATGTCTCTCTCTGCTTTATTTATGCCTGACTTCCATCACTGAACATCATGGGTTAAAAAACAACAACACAACCCTTTGCACATTGCAGGATGCTGACAGGAAAGCATTCTGTACATGCGCTGTGGCACTATTCCATTCCTTTGCATGACCCATCTGCTTTCCATGCAGGAGTTCCCAGATCCACTCCCTGGCAGCATCTTCAGATAGGCCTGGGAAAGATTACTGCCTGCAACCTCGGAGAGCTGTTGCCAGTCAGTGTAGACAATAGTGAGCTAGATGGACCAAGGGTTAGGGATCGGCACGAATCGATTTTTGCAATTCTATTTATACCCAAATCATATCACTTCCGAGTTGTTTTAGGTCCGAATCTGTCCTCCGAATCATCCCAGATTCGATTTGTAACCCGAATTTTCCAATTCTTAATCCGAATAGATTTGGGGCAAAAAGGGGGGTTTGAGGTAAATGAGTGTGGTGGGTGTTAATGCCCAATGGGTGGAAGAGCATAGTGCCCAATGGGATGAAACACCTCAGACATTGAAAATAACAAAACCCAGTGTGCCATGGGATTGTCATCCTGGGGATGGTTGGTACCCTGTGTGCACTACAGCTCAACCCGCTCTGGGGCCCCCTGCCCCCCCCCCCAGTGGAGTTATGTGGCTGCTGAAATTCCCCTTTATTCCCTATGGTAGGGAAGTTTAAAGACGTGCAAACTTCAAGAAAATATTAAAATTCACCCCCTTTCACCAATTTATTTGAAATCTGGGTGGTAGGAAGCACACATTGGGGCACTACCACCTGATCCACTCTTCTGCCTCCGAAACCCTTTTTCTGCCCTGAATCTGCCACAAAGACATGCCAAGTTCAATTTTTCCCCCAAAAAAACCACACACCCTTGCCCAATTTCTTTGAAATAGGAGTGGTAACTTCCTTGTACCCATTGGGCACTACCACCCAGACAACCCACTCTGGGCCACCCTGGCGCCCATCACATGGAGCTATAAGGCTGCTGAAATCCCCATTTTTCCTTATGGGAAAAGGCTTAAAGATGTGCCAACTTCAAAAATTCTTTAAAAATCACCCCTCTTCCAAATTTCTTTGAAGGTTGGGTGGTAGCTTGCACCCATTGGGTGCTATCACCCAACCCATTTTGGCCACAGAAATGGAGATCCAAATCTCTAAATTTTTTGGGTCCGTATCTGGGGTGATTTGTTTTGTACCCGAATTTGAGCAATTGAGCACAGGGGTGATTTGTTATTGTTTGTCTGCAAATCACCCGGATCAGCCACATTTGGGTAGAAATAGGTTTGTACTCGAATCGATTCACACATCCCTACCAAGGGTCTGACTCAGTATACAGCAGCTTCTTATGTTCCTATATTCCTGTTGAGACTGGATGTGGCATCCAGAGGGCAGACACATGGAAACTTTGAGGAGAAATTCCTCACTTTTTTTGCCAGGGGTGGGGGAGGAAAGACACTTGCAAGGGAGATATACATCCTTTCATTATCTGCGTGTGCTCTATGGTGTACCTAAGTTCTGAGAGGCATTATGGGGAAAATGGTAGCCACCACCTGAAAGTGGTGGGAACTATGTACCCTGGAAATTATGCCTTTTCCTCCAAACACATCACCAATCCTTCCCCAAATTTGTACCCTGAAAATGAACATTGTGAAATGAGTTTAGATTACAGGCTAGCCTTGCTTCTAGCTGAACCCAAGATCTTCTTCAGAGGCCTTGCTCTGAGTGTCCTTAACAATTGAGGTGAGGCAGGTGGCTACTAGGGACAGGGCCTTTTTGGTGTTGGCAACCCATCAATGGAACCACCTCCCCAGTGAGGTTCACCTGGCATCTTAACTTAGTTCCCCCTAAGATCCCAGGTGAAGACCTTCCTGTTCACATATGCTTTTTAAAGTTGATTTTTAAAAAGGTTTTGTATTGCATTTTGTATTTTCTATTCTAATTTGCTCAATTTGTGTTAGGTAGTCTAATTGGATGTTTTGACTGTTGTGCTGTGGTGAAGTTGCCCAGAGAACAATTCGTTATGGGGCAGCTAACAAATACTGTATTTATCTGAACTCAAGACTAGTTTTCCCACAAGTTTTTTGCTTTTAGAAATCAGGAGGTCGTCTTAAATTCAGAGTCCTGTACCTTTGGAGTAATGCAGGTCTAGCCTGTATTTAACCTCTACTTTTTAGTGGGGTTGTCTTAAATTCAGAGTCATCTTCAATTCGGGTAAATACACCACACTGTATAATAATAATAATAATAATAATAATAATAATAATAATAATAATAATAATAGTTGTAGTAGTAATAGTAGGGACTAGTAGGGAGTACAGATAAGAAGTAATACAACCATTTCTTCAGTGGATTAACTTTTGCCCTCCCCAGCATACATATCTCTCCCCTTTGGAATTACGTACAGTGTAGCATGATGCCCTGAAGGGTTCGTTGGTGGTCTGAACACGGGCTGAAGGGGGTGTCAGGGCACAGTGTCCCGGGTGGACCCTCACCCGGCTCTCGGGGCCGGAATCAATCAGCACCTCCCCTTGGCTTCTGCCCATATAAAACCTGGCACCCCTGGAAGCACAGGATGGAGCACAACATGCCATCTTTGCTGGACCTGCAAGACACAAGAGAAAGCAAGGAACCCAAAGAGCTATATCTGCTAACACTGTGAGGTCTAGAACAAAAAAGGCTGACCATAAGAAGTCACTAAACCTCCACCCTGAGAAGATTTCCTAGAATCCACAAACATCAGAAGGAGTCATGCCCTGATCTTCTTTGGACTCATCTCCCAATCTTCTGGTTACACCTTCCATTTTTGTAAATATTGTCATGTATTTTGTAAGTATTTATTTTCATTTGTATCACACCCTTACTCCAAGGAGCTACTAACACCATTCTGTGGATTCGAGTCACTCCTATCTAAACATTTGCATCTCACTCTTTCTCCAAGGAGCTACTAGAACTGTTCTTTGGATTCCAGATACCCTTATTGAAGCATTTTTATGCCATTCTTCCTCCAAGTAGCTACTAGCACCCTCTTTTGAAATCCAAAGTACAGTGCTATTAGCTCCTTGGAGGAAGAGTGACTGTTGATGCTGTTTAATCTTCGTCATCTATTTTGAAGTTCTTTATTTTCATTTGTATCATACCCTTACTCCAAGGAGCTGCTAGCACTGTACTTTGGATTTCAGTCAACCCTTATTGAAATATGTGTATGTTACTCTTCCTCCAAGGAGCTACTAGCACCGTGCTTTGGATCTCAGTGACCCTTACTGAAACATTTGCCTTCTACTCTTCCTCTAAGGAACTACTAGTACCATCCTAGAGAGTGGCAAGGTATTTCTAGCACAATGTTTAGGCCTCTTTTAAAATGGAATGCAGAGACTCTAGTAAACTCTAATGCATATTTAGGGTTGGATGCAGTTCAGAATGATGTAATGATTATATTAGTAATAATTATAAGTGTTCATCTTGTTTTTAATTGCTCAAAGAGTGTCATGTACACCTTCCCAGGAATCCTCACCACAACCTTGTCAGGTAGGCAGCTATCATTCAATCATTTATTGTTGTTATTATTATACCAGAGTATGCCATGATAGGTGTGGGGTGGAATTATGGTTACAACTTATTTCATTTGGTATTTATCCAACTGCATGTTTAGTATTGACTTCAAGATGGCGGGCACCAGTTTCTTTACTGAGCCCAATTACAGAATATACATCTGAGGGGCTTTTTAGTGTTGGAAAAAATGGGGGGGGGGAATCCCCAATCCGTGCCAGAGTTCATTAGACCTGATCAACAGTTCTGTTCATGTCCCAGAACCAGTTCAAACCGGGTCAACTTGGGTGGACCTGGTTCTGCGTGCTTGCAAAAAGGAATCTGGTAAGGATGCCCCTTTACAAGCAAAGGGTGAACCCTAACAGATTGAAAAAATGTGGGCAGGATTAGGTATCATTGGCATTTCATAGCAATATTGCTCAGTCATGAAGGAATCAAAATTATTGGAGAATCTGAAGCAACCTTTAAGGCTGGTGTAGATGTTCGTATTGTGTTTAACCTCACCACACAAGATTTTACCAAACTCACTTAAGCTGTTTTCCTTTCCCACAAAATTCCACAGATGATCTGCCTGGGAAAGAACCCACCACATTTGCTGGATACTTTTTTTAAAGAAACATCGGATGATAATCTAAAGATGTGTGGAACCCCTCCTCTTGAGTTATCTACAAGAAATTGACATCCATCAGCATTTCTCTTGAAAATTCACTTCATGAGCAACCTCCAAATTTGCTTAGAATTCTGCTTTGGTGAAATCAGTGGCATCACGATCCATGGATGTATCCTCCATGTTGTGAATGTGTATACAATCCTTTGAATTCTACTTCAGTGAGTTCCTTGCAGGGTGAAGACTTAACAATTCCACTGATTTTAGCAGGAGTGGTGGGTGCTCAGCCCCATCCTGGACCGTGCCCATCTTGCTCAACCATGTTCCATGTCTTGAACTGTGCATTTCCCGTAACAGCTAAGATTGGAGCACACCAAGAGCAAGACGCACTGCTGTGGTGAATGGCCAGTGGTGCCCAGGAAGCATGAAATTAATCCAGAATTCAGAGTGGTTCTCATTGCTTTCCTCCATGAAAGGCTCACTGCAGTGACACACTAGAGGGATGTGCTTCATCCATTTAAAAAAAGAAAAGACTCTGCAAGGTATCATATAAGCAACATATTATATGGGGCTGAGAATAGATCACAAGCCATGAGATAATCAATGACACACATTTATGTTGCTTGGCGTACAACCCATGGCAGCAGGTGACCCCTGGAATATCTAGCTGTCATACTCAGGTGACCTGTTGGAACCATATATAAGGGCTCACGGTTCAAGACTCCTCCATCAACGTCGGTGAACTTCCAGTTCCAAGACCTTCTCGAGCATCAGTGAACTCAAGTAAGTGCATCTGGGGTGTAGAGCAGGCCTTGCGATAGGGAGCCTGAATGTCTTAGCGTAGATCTTTTAACCCTTTGCTAAGCAGGGTCTGCCTTGGTTTGCATTTGGATGGGTGACTACAGGTGAGCACTCTCTGTTGAAAGATGTTTACCTGAGGGGATGGGGCCATACCTCAGTGGTAGAGCATCTGCTCACATGCAGAAGGGTCCAGGTCCAATCCCTGGCAGCACCTCCATTAGGGAGGACTCCTTTCTGAAACCTTGGAGAGCTGATGCCAGTCAGTGTAGACGGTCCTGAGTTTGATGGACCAATGGTCTGACCTAGGATAATGCTGTTTTCTGTTATCCATTCTCTGCTTCTGGCACCTGCCAATTAGAGTCATTCTGCGGTTTGCTTTGGTTTTGCAGATCCTCCTTCACTTCTCCAAGATGGCCTGCTGTGGTGGCGGATACGGGGGCGGTGCTGGTGCTGGTGGCGGAGGGGTGCTGGTTGGTACTGGCAGCACTTCCGATGTCCACGTCCAGCCAGGCGGCTGCTCCCTGACTATCCCAGGGCCGCGTCTCATCTGCAACGGCGGCACCCGCACCTCCTGCCAATGCGTGTGTGCGTCTGAATGCTGCGCACCCTGTTCTGGTGGATCCGGTGGCGGAAGAGGCGGTAGCGGCGGCTCCGGCCCAGGCATGAGAGTTGATATGAGCTACCCCAGCTATGACGTGATCCTCCCCGCGGGCTACCTGACCAGCACTGCCCACTGTGGCTCTGTTGGTTGCTCCGAATCGTGCTGTGATCCGTGCTGTGGACCCTGCTAAGCAGTGATGGAGTCTCTCTGGACCAAGGTGCACCCAGGAACGAAATGCATCATGGCTGACCCCTTGGACATGGCTCTCTATGGGGCTGGCACCCACCACCCCTGCTGAAATTGGTGGGATTGTTGGGTCTTTACTCCCCATAGCCACCTTGCCCAGATATGTCCTTCTCCTACAAGCCATTAAGCAATCATTGCTTCTTGTCTTTTCTACCTGAGTCTACCTCTATAGTCAACTGATTTTCCATGGCATGTCTTCGCCCTTTCTTGTGAGGAGGTGATGACCAACAATTGCCTCCATGTAGCTTTTAATTTTTGCTTCCTTCTGCTCTGTTTACAATTGTATCCATCTTTTCTCTTCTGCTAATAAAACTTTCAGTGCATCAGAGTCATGTCTCTCTCAGCTTTATTTATCTCATCACTGCACATCATGGGTGAAAAGAAACCCTGCACATTGCAGCAAGAAATTCCTGGAAGAAAAGCTTCAAGGACATGTTCAGGGTTCCTAAATTCCTTTCCATATCCCAGGGACTGTTGGACCATGGTCCCTGGGGTCAGGGCTAGCCCATCCAGACCTAGGCCTCTGTCCTGGTTTCTCAAGGGCCTCGACCCAATAAGTGGCACACACGATAAGAACATAAGAACAGCCCTGCTGGATCAGGCCTGAGGCTCATCTAGTCCAGCATCCTGTTTCTCACAGTAGCCCACCAGATGCTTCTGGGGAGCCCACAGGCAAGAGGCATGTGCATGCCCTCTCTTCTGCTCTTGCTTCCCTGCAACTGGTATTGAGAGACATCATGTCTCTGAGGCTGGAAATGGCCCACAGCTATCAGACTAGTAGCCATCAATAGACCTGTCCTCCATGAATCTGTCTAAGCTCCTTTTAAAGGCATCCAAGCTGGTGGCCATCACCACATCCCATGGCAAGGAATTCCATAAATTAATTATGCACTGTGTGAAAAAGTACTTCTGCTTGTTGGTCCGAAATCCTTCAACCTTCAGTTTCATGGGGTGACCCCGGGTTCTAGTGTTGTGAATGAGGGAGAAAAATTTCTCTCCGTCTACCCTCTCCACTCAATGCATAACTTTATACACTTAGAACATGTCTCCCCTCAGTCGCCTCTTTTCCAAGGTAAAGAGCCCCTGATGCTTTAGCCTAGTCTCCTAAGGAAGGTGCTCCAGGCCCTGATCATCTTGGTTGCCCTCTTCTGCACCTTTCTCAGTTCTACAATATCCTTCTTAAGATACAGTGACCAAAGCTGTACGCAGTACTCCAGATGTGGCTACACCATAGATTTGTATAAGGGCATTATAATATTAGCATTTTTATTTTCAATCCCCCTCCTAATGATTCCTAGCATGGAATTAGCTTTTTTCACAGCTGCCGCACACTGAGATGACACTTTCAATGAGCTGCCCACCACGACTCCAAGATCTCTCTCCTGGTCAGTCACTGGCAGCTTAGATCCCATCCGTGTATATGTGAAGTTGGGGTTTCCCCCCACAATGTGCACCACTTTACACTTGCTTACATTGCACCACATTTGCCATTTTGTCACCAACTCCCTCAATTTGGAGCGATCTTTTTGGAGTTCTTCACAATCAGGCTTCCAGCCTGGTTGGTCTTGACAGCGGTGTTAAAAGCTGCCTCTTGGGAGACATTCTGACACATCCTTAGAACAGGTTAAAGAATTTGGAGAGAGAATCTGAATGCCATCGGCAGAATGCAGGAATTATAAAAACTCACATGAAGACATTTTCATTTCCTATGTTTCTGTTGTGCAAGAGATCATATTCCAGTTGAGCTGCACTAACCAATTAGGGAATTCCTCCGGGGATTAATTAAAATGGTAACCCTTGACTGCCCCCTAGAGATGGATCTGATGCAATGCTTTACCAAATAGGTTAGATTCGAATTCCCATTCATGTCCTGAATGGGCAGAAAAGGAATGAATCCATGCCCCTGAAACATGTTATGATATTATGAAAATTACCATCCTTTTAAAAATATGATAGTCACCATCTGATCCATTTAAAGAGAAATCTCCCATACTCACTGATGATTAGATTTCACCGAAATTGTAACATCATCTCTGCCTTTGTCAACCAGTCACACATTCTGATGAGACAATTGAGGGAGAGAGGATATCTGAAAAAGATATTAAAACAGGCATTCTATACGGCCATGAACTAAGATAGAAGGACATGGTGGTGGTGGTGGTGGTGGTGATGATGATGATGATGATGATGATGATGATGATTTTGTTAGCCACCCCATAACAAATTGTTTTAGCATCTACACTGAAGAATGGAAGTAGGAACAGAATGGTGATATCTCTGATTTTTGACACACGTTCCCATTTCATGAAGAAGAGCATAGGGAAACATTGGTATCTATGGGGAAATGTCCCAGCATTTAAGGATGCCCCATTGTTTACTTAAAAACGTACCCACAATTTGAAAGACCTATTGGAGCTCAGCAAAGTGAGAGAGGATAAACCTCTGGAGATGAGTACTATAGATGGATCCTATAGATGGCAGGTGTAATGTCTACTCAAATTGTATGAAATTAGACAAGTTTCAGAACCCAAGGAATGACAGCCTCTATCAGATTGATGACGTCTTCACTTGCAGTGGCAAGGGGGTTCTAGATCTCATTCAATGTCCGTGTAAACTCTTATATGTTGGAATGACAACCAGAATAATTTAGATGCATATTGGGGGGGGACACAAAAGCTGTATTAGGAAAGGAAAGGTTCAGGCACCCCTGGTCAGCCATTTGAAGGAATAAAGTCACAGTGAGAAAGAACTGAGATTCTGGTGCATAGAGAAGGGAGCTGGTCTTGTGGCCACAAGCATGAATTGTCCCCTTTGCTAAGCAGGGTCTTCCCTAGTCCGCATTTGAATGTGAGACTACATGTGAGCACTGTAAGAGATTCCCCTTAGGGGATGGGGCCGCTCTGGGAAGAGCATCTGAATGCTTGCAGGCAGAAGGTTCCAAGTTCCCTCCCTGGCATCTCCAAGATGGGGTTAGGAACTCAGGAACATAAGAAGCTGCCATAAACTGAGTCAGACCATCGGTCCATCTAGCTCAGTATCATCTACACAGTCTGGCAGTGACTTTTCCAAGGTTGCTGGAGGCATGTTGTCCTCATGAGAACATTGCTGGGGAAAAGTCACCGAGGAAAACTGAAGGTTAAAGCACATCTGGCAGTGAAATGATTGTATCAGGAATTACCAGGACTTGAATTACCAGGAATTCAGCCAAGAACTATAGGACTAAAAGATTCAGCCAGCATATGTCTGAGGACTGTTTATGATCAAGGAATTAACAAGCATCTGTGAAGACCCTTTATAGACCAAGCATTTTTAAAGCTCTTGTTAATTGTTGTTTTTAATCTGACTTAAAAATTGTTTTAGTTAATTTTATTACTTTTATTGTACCTGTGTCTATCTTATCATTGTGAGCTTCCATGAGCAGTAGTGCACTGGAGGGGCGGGGTATAAATATTTTAAATAAATAATATAAATAAACTTTTAAGGCTTTATATTAAGTACAATCAATGTGATCAAAATATCCATTTATATGTGTGTTTTGGGTTAGGGGGAGCACCCACTTTTCGAAAAGTGAAATCTGAAACAGGATGGGTTCGTAGCCCAGTGGCAGAAGTTTGCAAGTGCAATCCCTGGCAGCATCTCCAGAAAGGACTGGGAAAGACTCCTGTCTGAAACCTCGGAGAGTTGCTGCCAGTCAGAGTAGACAGTACTGAGTTAAATAGACCAAGGCTCTTACTCTGAAAAAGGCAGCTTCCTATGTTTCTCCCAAATAGAATTACCAAGAGCCAAATATATTTCTATAGGACAATAAAATTTATTGGGAGGGGGCACACACACATACATTAAACTACTCATATTTGTTTTAGGTTATTCTGCTATTTCTACTAATCATTTAAAAATGATTCTAATTAACTTTTAAATGGATCAAAATTAATTAATTTTATTCCTCATTTAATTGGCTCCCCAGAAACTTGTATTCAGAGGAAGACTATTCCCGAACCTGGAGGTTCAGAGGTATTATTTTAAAATGATATTTATTTATTTATTTATTTATTTATTCATTCATTCATTCATTCATTCATATTAACGGTTTAACTGTTCAAAAATGTTTCTGAAATGGAAGGGCAAAGTATTTATTGTTCAGAATAGTTCAGTTTATTATTAGTCGTAGACCAGCACAAAACAGAAGTCACAAAATACAGTTACAGAAAGAAGAGAAATCATAGAATACCGTTAAAGAATACAACCATTTCCTGTATTCAAAAGCTCAATGGATCTATTAACGTGAATCCCAAAAACTAATTAGGTAATCTAACCAGCATCTAATAATAAAGCCATAGTACAAAATTTTGCAACACCAACAGTAATATCATTATCATTATCTGAAAAGAGGAGAGGAACATCAGTTATCTGATCTTCCGGGCACTCTCATTAAAAATGGAGCAGTATTCCATGTTTTAAATAGGTGTTAACACAGCTATTAATACAGTAGCCAGTGTTTTAAACAGAATATCATTTCATTGATGGTTGCTGATAATAGGTAGCTGAGGCAGAATGGATCTGCTAACTTGCCTCACCCACAAACTGCAGTCGCTTGTGCAGTGAAAACTGTTCCACATGCTATTCCAGTTATACATTTCTGAGGGATCAGGGGGATCCCCCAGAAATGTATGACTGGAATAGCATGGAAAGCAGGCTGCACCTTCTAATCTTGCAACAGCCCAAAACAATCAAAGTCTCTATGGTATGCAGAGATACAATGCTGCCCTCTGCTGGCTTCTGTTACAAATAGTCCTGTAGAATGAAGTTTTTTGTTTCATGCCGAAATTTCGGGGGAAAGGGACATTTGGAGTGAATTTGAAGCAACATCTGAGAATCAAGAAGGGAAGCAAAACAAATTTCTCTAGGACAATTAAAATTGCTCAGAGGGTACTGCACATTCCTCAGGGACATATTTTTGGAAGGCACAGAGGTAGGGAAGATCAGTGAAAATTGCTTCACCCACATGTACTCTAGTTGAGGGGAAGCTTCTTGCTGGGTTCTTGCTTCAGTTATGACATCAATCACAGACTGTGTAGAAAAACCAACATGGCTTTTTTTTGGGGGGGGGTCAATGTTAATGAGTAACACTCCAGTTCTAAACACACAGAAGAGGAAAGAAGAGACACTAGTGCACAAGAAGAGGGAAATGCATGTAAGGTCTACAAAATTCAGATTTGTTTTTTAAAAGGACAATGGTGGCTTCCTAAACCATTTTAGGAATGGTTTTGTTTCAGACCAACCATTTCAGATCCACTGGAATAGGTTGTTCAAAAGTTCCAAAATCAGGAAGAAATACAAATAGGAAGAATTTTTGGAAGCATCTTTAAGGAACAAAATTCCTCTTGTCTGTTCTCTAAATAGTTTGCATGGTGACAGAATTCAGCACTCTTGGTTGGAAAACTTGGGGAGGCAGATATCTAAGTGGCATCCAAAGCACTCATAAACCTTTTGAAGATGCACGGTCTTCTGCCATCTAGAGCTTCTTCTGAAGGATTTACAAGTTGCTGTTGTGTAATCTAATGGAACAAATCAAGATATTGTAAAAAGCAGGTTAGGCTGCCTGGCAAGTAGGTCATTGACTTTGTCTCTAGGGCAAGCATGAGAGAAGAGGCAAGAAGATGTTCCAGACAACTTAGGGGGGTCATTTTAGGAGGAAGCCCATCATGATCAGCTCACGTGATTTTGGTTTCTCCTCCTCCTGATTACCTATATTGTGGGAAAATATACACCACAAACCTGGGCAGGTTCAGACATCATGCAGAATTCTCATTTATTTTAACCAAGGTTTCTCTGACAAATCTGGATGGGGCACCACAGACGATCACCAAGTCTCGGCTTGTTTTGCCGTCTCATGATTTGTGTGGGTTCCATCCTTTCTCTTTACCTCCCGTGATCTAGGCTCACCTCTGTTTCTGTGAGAGCCCTGTAAGGGTGGAACTACTGGAACAAACCAAGATTAAACCATGATTCAAGGTTCAGACATCACCTGGACAAACTAACCAACTTGGAGATGGTACAGATTGTGGTTTGGTTTTCTGAAATAAAACACCGTTTTTGACTGGTGTGAGTTTAGGTATACCAACTAACCACAGTTAGACAAAATAAACCATGATTCCTTGTGATAGATGATCTCACCTACTCTTTCTTCTGCATGCTGAGGAAATATTGTGGTTGGTTGCCCTTTCTGCACCTCAGTGGGGAAACTACTTTGGGCGAGCTTCAGGTTTCTTTGGCTGGTTTCCTAAGGCTATAGCTCAGTGGTAGAGCAGCTGCTTTTCATGTAGAAGGTCCCAGGTTCAATCCCTGGTAGCATCTCCATGTAAGACTGGGAAAGCCTCTGATTAAACCTCAGAGAGCTGCTGCCAGTCAGTACAGATAACACTGAACTAGATGGGCAAACTAGATGGACTCAGTCTAAGGCAGCTTCCTATGAAATAAATCCAACCACCCCTTTCGAGCTCTAGAGAAGCTCTGCAGTAGGCCTCAGCCATGGACTGAGGCTAGGAAGTTGTAGCCAGTCAATACATACAATACTGAGCTAGATGGACCAATGGTCTGAATCAGAATCAGGCTCTGTGTATTTGACGCTGAATATAACCAACAGTCTTGAGGACTTGGAGCAAAACCAAAATGGCTAACCAAAGGGGTCTGGGAGGAACCAGCAGAGAAAAAAATAAATCTCTTGGGAGCAACTCTTCAATTCATCTTCAAATTTCCATTTTTCCTTGGAGGGGACTTGAAATTCTCTGTCAAATTTGGCACTGGAGAAATTGGAGAAATGTTAGTTTCAAGCTGAGATAGGACCATGCAGAAACCCCTTGAGAACTTTCAAGATCTAAAAGTTCTTCGCAAGGTCAAGGAGGCTGAGTTCAGGAGTCTGTTCTCCTCAACTCTTCAGAATATCAAGAGTTAAAACAAGGCAGTATGTGAATTCTATGTTTGCAAAAAGCTGTCCAGCAACTGGTGCTGAGATCAGTCCAAACCTGTCCATGAAGCCAGTGAACTGGTAACTAGATGCTATTAAAAAGAATTTTTTTTTTTAGTAATGGTATTTTTGCTAGGCATTTTTATAGGAGCTTGTGAGTTTAAATAGACCAGATGCAACTCAAAGAGGCCAGAAAAAGAAAGACGCTCAAAAGCAAACTTTGGTAAGTCCTTAATTAGTACCTCTAGCTTGGAGGGTGCCTCATGTCAGAATCGGGTTGGACCCAGAAAGCATATATATAACTGCTCTCCCCTACATGTTGGGATCACAGACCTGCTTGAAGAATTGTACGGAAGGAAAAAGGTAAGTCACAGAGCTGGCAATAATGCAGCAAAGGGGAGAGAAAAAGATCAGAGTGTTGGAACGTATGAGGAAAGGGCTACAAGATGTGACAACAGTCACCAAGTTAGATGGTTTGAAGACGGGCTAAACTAATTCATGGAAGATGAGAGGTCTAGAGAGGGCTCTTTGTCATGGAAAGGAAATGGAACTTCCCATTTCAGAGGCAGTGTACCTTAACAGAGAAGGAGGTGGAGACAAGAAAGGGCTGTGATTTTCATGCCTTGCATGTTCCCTAGAAGCATCTAGCTGGTTTGAAACAGATAGACTGTTCCTGCTCAGTAGGAAATCCCACTGGTGTGAACATGTGTCAGATGCTCTTGGTTGCCAGCAGTATCTCACGGATGCTTGGGCCTATGAGAAGCTACAATGTTGCCACTCTGCCTGGCCTCCTGCCCTCACTAAGCCTCGGAGAATGAACTAGTGTAACCTAATTTCAACAGTAGTTGAAATATTGTAATATCTTCATTTTATAGCCCTGTACAGGCTGCCAATGGCCTCACCAGGGGTACAGTCCCCATGGTTGTTTCTTTCTTTCATCTCTTCCTTCCTTCTCGCATTCTCTCTTTGTACTTGTATGTACATAGAAACATAGGAAGCTGCCTTGTACCTAGTCAGAACATTGGTCCATCTAAGTCAGTATTGTCAACCCTGACTGGCAGCAGCTCTCCAAGGTTTCAGGCAGGGGGTCTTTCCCAGCCCTACCCAGAGATGCAAGAAAGGGCTGAACCTGGGACCTTCTAAATGCAAAGCAGATGCTCTACTACTGAGCTATGCCCCCCCCCCAAAGTAGGAAGCTGCCTTCTACTGAGTCAGACCCTTGGCCCAGCTAGCTCAGGATTGCCTACACTGCCTGGCAGTGGCTCTCGAAGGTTTTAGTCGGGGATCTTCCCCAGACATCACTGCACTGAATCTGCCCCCTAACATGTCATTTCAGAGACTCCTGAGCGGCTAACGATGTCTTACTACAGTCACCACTGCAGGATCCAGCACAACTTCCCAGCACAGGGGGCGCCATGGGCTGGACCAGGAACCCAGAACTTCATATTGAAACATGCGACTTCCGTCACTAGGAACCATCCGCCTTTCCCTCCAAAGTGTCCGGAGCCCTGCGGGGCAAAGTGTGAAGTGGAGTGCGCTGAGCCGTGTGCCCCGAAATCCCTGACGCCTTGCGAGGGGAAGAGCTCGGAGCTGTGCGAAGCCGGTGGCACCGAGAAACGCTCCTCACCGTGTGCCTCTCCGCACCGCGAGCCGTGCGATGCGAGAAAGCCTCTGCCGCATCATTTCGAGAGATTCAACCTGCCCTGCCCGCCTCGTTATACCCAGCCGTGTTTTGACAGGCGCCCCCCGCTTTGTGGCCCAAACTTCGGAGCGGCCCAGGGATTCCCCTCCTCTTCGCGATGCTTCCCGCCTCGTAACATGTACCAGTACTCGGCCTCGAAAACTTACAAATCCTGCTATGCCAAGTAAGAACCTGCTGGGTCTCTATTTAGTAAAGGAGCAACTCAGTCTTGGCCTGAATGCCTGGTAGAAGGATCTGGAAGAAACCCTGAGGTGGTAGATAGGACTATGCCACTTCTTGGACTATAACACTTTAGGCAGGTGGAGAGGCCTTTTTAAAATATATATTTTTAAAAATGCCCCCACTGAATAGAATGCTAGCATTCCAGGGAGAAAAGTAGGTCAGCTCACTCCCTGCTCTGCTAGCTTTCTACTTGCAGGGAGGATGATATTTTTGAGCTGATGATATATGATCTGGAGGGGTCCTCCCCTGCCACTTTGTAGAGTTGACTCCAATAACATCTGGAGGTGGGGGATGAATGCTCCTGGTGATTTTTGACATCTACACCCCTAGAGAAGGAAAAGGGGACAGCATTGCAAATTTTGGGTTTTCAATGTGTCCGCAGGCTTCTATTGTCCTATTTTCCATCATAGACCATGCCAAAAATCACTATGAGCATCCATCCCCTGAGATTGTCCCAATGGCTAAAATTTGTAGGACTGCCTCATAGACTGTACCCACTTCTTTCTGTGGCGTGTATAATGGCCTGCATAGAACAGAGCTTGTCATCAGCATTAACACAGAATGAGGTGGTCAAATCCTGGACCCTATTCAGTCAGAAAGAGTGGGAGGACTGCATTTGGGAATTCTTCTCCACAATTTTTTTAAAACCCTCATGTAGGAACTAGCACATCGGGGAAAATGTTTAGCTTAGCCCTCTCCCTGACATGCTAGATTTCTACATGTGGGGAACTAACTTAAGTAGCTGAAGTTAGCGTGATCCTGTATACACACAGCCCTGCCAGCTGAAATGCTTCTCCACAATTTAAAACAAAATCCTCATGTAGAAAATAGTACAGCAGTGGAAAATGTTTAACTTAGCCCTCTCTCTGACTTGCTAGATTTCTACATGTGGGGAACTAATTGAAGTCGCTGAAGTTAGTGTTATTCTATATATGGAAATAGCCCCCCCCCCGCTATATCCTAGGGGTGCTGAGAAAACTCCAGATTTTCAGGATTTTCAGGCATTCCCCCAAGGAGAAACGGGGGAAATTTCAGAGTTTTCTCAGATGGCTTCTCGTCCTCTTACCCTGTGATTCCACATCCTTCGCTCTGTGTGTTCGACTGAGTATCTTGAGAGCCTTCTGAGTGGTTTCAAATAAGTCCCCAATTGTGTTTAGCTGTGGTGGTGGTGGAGGAAATGGGTATACATAAGGGGTAGATATTAATAATGTTGCTCTTATAACCCTAGGGGGGGAAACAGACATTCATAGAGGATTGGTTGATCCAAAAGAGAGAGAAAAGGTTCTAATATATATGAGAATTAATCTTGGTGTATAACCCATAACTGTCCAGAAATATTCTGTAAAAGCTTTGCTTATTATTATTCTTAACTTCTGTCAATTGGGAGTGTACTGTCTCCTCGCTGTAGTGATGTGCACATTAAAATATTACAACCCTTACAGATTTGTTTGTTGCCGTTTATTTATCCGCACCGTTCTTTTGGTCAAAAATCGGCAACACTTATAAACCAACCTCTTTTAAGAGGCAATGGCTACATAAAGTTTATTTTTATTTTTTAATATTTATATCCCGTTCTTCCTCACAGAGCAGTGCACATACATGGTTATGTTTATCCTCAACAACCCCATGAGGTAGGTTAGGCTGAGAGAGATATGACTGGCCTGGAGTCACCCAGTGAGTTTCATAGCTGGATTTGAACTTGGGTCTCCCCGGTCATAGTCCAGGATTGAACCCTGGGGTGCGGGGGCCATCAATACATTTGAGGTTAAAAAAATCAACCTAATGATTGCTTCTTCTTGTTCCCCTGAAAATTATGGTGGTGATCATAACAGAGACAAGCTGCCGTAATGTTTGAGTATGCTTGAGGAGAGCTGCTCTTAGGGTAGCAAGAATGACATGTCCTCTTAGCTAAGCAGGGTCCACCCTGGTTTGAATTTAAATGGGAGACTTGATGTGTGAGCACTGTAAGAGATTCCCCTCAGGGGATGGAACTGCTCTGAGAAGAGCAGAAGAAGGTTCCAAGTTCCCTCCCTGGCAGCATCTCCAAGATAGGGCTGAGAGAGATTCCTGCCTGCAACCTTGGAGAAGCTGCTGCCAGTCTGTGTAGACAATACTGAACTAGATAGACCAATGGTTTGACTCAGTATATGGCAGCTTCCTATGTTCCTATGTTCCTGTCTACATGTAGGATGGAAGCCTCCAAAATTTAATGCTACCCAATATGTTTTGACTATCTGGCTTTGGAGAATGACAAACCCTTCTCCACGGCCATCACATTAGATTGAGCCTTGGTTCAAAGCTTGGATCACCCAGCTTTTTGTTACTTTTCCAGGAGATGTGTTTTCCTAGTGATACAAGCAGTCTTGGGGAAAATTTTGGATTTGGACTACAAATCCCATCAGCCTTGGCCTTTAGCCATTGTGATGGGAACTGTAGCCCACAAGTTTCCCAAGACCAAATACAAGCATTTTGCTTACCCAGCCTTTGAGAGTCTTGACTTTCCCAAAAAACTTAGTGAGAGCTTTTTAGTGAGGAAATCTATTTTGCTCAGAAGCTTTAGGGAGGGGCAGGGAAGGCAGAAACTGATGTGGGTCAGAATGAGATACAGAGTCAGTAGGAAAGTCCATTGGAGAAGCAATAAATCACCTGGGTGGGAACCAGCCTAGATGATAAGGAAGGGAGGTAACCTTTGGAAGCTTATCTCTTGGAATTAATTGGATGCGAAGCCTTTGAGTGTTGTTGTCTTGTTGATTCACCACCTACTTGAATGGAAGTCCACTTTTCCCTCTCTTGGGAGGGTGCTGAAAGGTGCCTTTGGGTGAGCCTTCTTTTGCTGGGCAAGACCTATCATCATCTCGGTTGACTCCTTTTGCTTTCAGCTCGTTGACCTGAATTCCCAATATGATCAACAGCCACTGGAGAGAGGCTATGCTGGGCTGAGAAGGGACAGAGCCTCTTGGCCCAAAAGAACATGGGTGATCCTCAGTCCTCATACTGTGGGCCATGAGAAGATTTAAAGATGGTTCTTTGCCCTCAAGGGGCTCCTAATTTTAATTTTTTTTAAAAAAGGTGAGGGAGACACCAGCAACAGCCCCTGAGAGGGTCACCATGCTGGGCAGAATAAGGACATTCGATCCCCCCTGCTCAGTTTGAGAGACCCACCATTTTGGAAAGGTGCCCATTCCTGGCCAGGTGAGAAGAGGCCGCTTAATGAGGCCGGCCTTTGCCTCGGTGGGGGGAGCTCATTTATTATGTACGTCGCAATTAGCCACTCTGCCTTTGAGTCCCCAGAGTTCCCCGAGTAGTTGCCATAGCAACAAGAGTGAGAAGATGGCTCCCAACCCCAAAAGAAAACCAAGGAGGGCAGCCTGGCAACAGCCGCTGGGAGGGAAGCCATGCTGGGCCGAAGAGGGATGCCCGTTCTCGCCCTGCTCAATGCAAGAGAGCCACCATTTTGGAAAGGGATATCATGCTAGGCCGAACAGGAACAGTAGCTCTCCCTCTGCTCAATGCAAGACAGCCTCCATTTTGAAAGGGGAACTTCTGCTAGGCCAAACAGGAACAGCTGCTCTCCTTCTGCTCAACGCAAGAGAGCCTCCATTTTGAAAAGATGCCCATTCCTGGCCCGGTGAGCAGAGGCCGCTTAACGAGGCCGACCTTTGTCTGGTGGGAGGGGCTCATTTATTATTTATGGAGCACCTGGACACTCTGCTTTTCAAGGGGGAAAGTTCTCGAAGTGCCATAGCAATAGCAAGGAGAAGATGCTTCTCTGCTCTCAAGGGGCTTACAGATTAAAAAAGAAATGTGAGGGATTCTCCAGCGACAGCCACTGGGAGGGAAGCCATGCTAGGCTGAAGAGGGACAGTCACTCTTGCCCTGCTCAATGCAAGAGAGCCTCCATTTTGAGAAGGTGGCCATTCTAGGCCCGGCCAGCAGAGGCCACTTAATGAGGCCAACCTGTGCCTGAGGGATGGGAAGCTCATTTATTATTGACTGAGCACCTGCTCACTTTAGTGGTTGCCATAGCAACAAGAGTAAGAAGATGGTCCCTGCCCCAAAGGGGCTCCAAATCTGAAAAGAATGCAAGGCAGACACTATCAACTGCCACTGGGAGGGATGCTTTGATGGGCTGAATAGGGACAATTGCTCACACACACACATTTTCAAAAGTGTGCTTTTGAAAGATCGATGTCCATGATTATGTTTATCCTCACAACAACCCTGTGAGGTAGGTTGGGCTGAGAGAGAAGTGACAGGCCCCGGATTACAGTGAGTTTTGTGGCTGAGCAGGGATTTGGAGTCGGGCAAAATGTCTCACACTTCTTCCGCTAATAGAATGACTACCCTCATAATGAAGGTGGAAATGTCTGGAATATGACTCCATCAATATATCTGGGTCATCTGCCCAGCTCAAGAAGAAACAATGAATGGCATGGCCAATTGTGTGGCTTAAGTGTTCTCCAAGAGTCACCTGGACTGGATGGATGCCCATATTGAGACATTCAGCTTGGCAGAAGATCCCAGTACGTAGAAAGCTATGTCATGTTAATGGCCGTCACCCAAACAGGTCATTAATTATCCAGCTATTGCTGCAATGAGGTGTGCCATGTTCAGAAATCCAGGTGTGTGTTTTTAACACTGTCCCAGTCAACCAAATTCTTTGACCATGGCTTGGCATTGTCGCCTGACAATCAAGTGTGTCATGAGGTTGGTGTTTCCTTAACAGCTGGAAGGAGGAATCCTTTTCAAGGCAAGGTGGCCATGGACCATCTTCGAGACGCTGGGTTCCCAACTTCTGTGGTACTCCAGATGTTGCTGAAGTACAACACCCAACTTCCCTAACCACAACAAATTCTACCCAGGGGGTGATGGGCAGTGTTCCCTCTAACAGGGATTTCCCTCTACAGTTGATGTAATTGTTGTTGACTACAACTTCTATAATCCCCAAGCAAAAGCCATTGGAGCTGGAGATTCTGGGAGTCGTAGTCAACAATATCTGGGAATCTCTGTTAGAGGGAACACTGGTGATGGGAGTTATAGTTCAGCAAGTGGCTTGGCCTCTTGCACCTCGTAGGAAGCTGCCACATACTGAGTCTGACCCTTGGTTCATCTAGCTCAGAATTGTCTACACAGTCTGGCAGCAGTTTCTCCAAGGTTGCAGGCAGGAATCTCTCTCAGCCCTATCTTGGAGATGTTGCCAGGGAGGGAACTTGGAACCCTCTGTTCTTCCCAGAGCAGCTCCATCCCCTAAGGGGAATATCCTCCAGTGTTCACACATCTAGTCTCCCATTCATATGCAACCAGGGCAGATCTTGCTTAGCTAAGGAAACAAGTGATGCTTGCTACCACAAGACCAGCTCTCCTAACCTCATAGGAAGCTGCCAAACCCGCTTTGGCGGATATGCCAGCCGCATCTGTTTCTTGAGATGAATGACCTCAGAACGGTGGTACATATGCTGGTATCCTCCAGACTTGACTACTGCAATGCACTCTATGTGGGGCTGCCTTTGTACATCATCTGGAAACTGCAGTTGGTCCAGAATGCGGCAGCCAGTTTGGTCTCTGGGCCATCTCAGAGAGACCATATTGAAAGAGCTACATTGACTACCAATAAGTTTCCAGGCAAAATACAAAATGCTGGTTATAACCTCTAAAGCCCTAACAAACATAAAGGTAAAATGTACCGTCGAGTCGGTGTCGACTCCTGGCGACCTCTGTGGTTGTCTTTGGTAGAATCCAGGAGGGGGTTACCATTGCCACCTCCCATGCAGTATGAGATGATGCCTATCAGCATCTTGCTATATCACTGCTGCCTGATACAGGTGTTTCCAATGAGTGAGGAATGGGGAACATACTAGCGGGGATTCAAACCGGCAACCTCTAGCTTGCTAGTCAAGTCATTTCCTCACTGTGCCATTAAGTGGCTACCTAAATAGCCTAGGCCCTTGATATTTTAGAGAACATCTTCTTTGCCATGAGCCCCACCGCCCACTGAGATCATCTGGAGAGGTTCATCTGCAGTTGCCACCAGCTCCTCTGGTGGCTACGCAGAGATGGACCTTCTCTGTTGCTGCCCCGAGACCCTGGAATGTTCTCCCTGTTGAAACAAGAGCCTCCCCGTCATCTCTGACAACCTTTTAACCATCTCTAAAGACCTACCTTTTCACCCAAGCTATTTAATTTAATTGTGGTTTTAAATTGTTGTAAGGTGTTTGTTTTTTAATTTTAACTTTTCATCTTGTGAGCCACCCAGAGATGGAGGTTTGGGGTAGCATACAATAGATAAATAAATACACTGAATCAGACAGACCCTTGGTCCATCTAGTTCAGTATTGCCTACACAGACTTCTCCAAGGTTGGGAACTCATGATCTAGAACAAGGATTCTCAGCGTTGAGTCTCCAGATGATGTTAGACTTCAACTCCCATAATCCCTAGCCCCAGTTGCCTTTGGTTGGGGATTATGGGAGTTGAGGGCCAATAACATTGTCGGACCCAACCTTGAGAATCCCTGATCTAGAAGATTGTTCTAGATACCACAAGTTACATCCAACCAGTACAATGATCAAAGTCATAACATCTCGGGGGACAGGAGAAATTACTCATGTTACTGAAGCTGGAAACAGGGGTGCCAAAATCATGTGTGAGGAAGGGGATGAGGCAGCTTTAGCTCCTGCGGAGATAATCTCCTTTGCATGGAGAAGGTCCTAGGTTCAATCCTTGGCAGTGTCTCCAGGTAGGGCTGGGAGAGACTCCTCTGCCTGAAACCTTGGGGAGCCTCTGCCAGTCAGTGCAGGCAATCCTGAGTCAGACGGAACAAAGGTCGGACCTTGTTCAGAAGCAGCATATCTCGGAATGCCAACTGCTCAGGGGGAAGACCGTGAGTGGGGCTGCTATCTCCATGGGCTGGCTTGTGGGCATCCCGGAGGCATCTGGTCAGCCACTCTGAGAAACAGGAGGCTGGACAAGATCGAGCCTTTAGCCAGATTCCACGATCCACTGGAATTCTGGCATTTTGCCAGAGTGTTGTAAAGGTCTGTGGGTCCAATGTCAGGCTGTTAGGAGGAGATGGGCGCAGAACTAGGGCAGCAGCTGTGCTGTACCCATACGCCGACCCAGAAAACATTCTGGCACATTCCTCACTCAGTGGATCACAAAACAACTTGTTTACTCGCCTTAAAGGAGCTTCACTGTTTGTTCTCTTGCTTGTTTACCTCTTGCATGCAATGAGTCCCAGGACACCTGTTAGTGGTGGGGCTGGGTGTGAGATTCCTGTGGGTTGGAAACTCTAAATTTCTCCACCATACGGTGGAGGGAATTGTGCTGTGCACAACTGGGGAAGCTCAGTGTGAACTGGGCCGCAGGTACGACATGTATTCCCTGTCACTGGTTTGCTGACTACAAATCCCATCATCCTCAGCCACAAAGGCCACTGCAGCTGGGGATGCTGGGAGTTGTAGTCAACAACCACTGGGAATCCCTGTGACAGGGACCCGCAATGGGCAGCCAGTTCATGGGATAGTAACTGCCACTTTCCACCATAATTGTGAGATGGAACCTCCAGTTTCTGGGGCAGTCTACCTCTAAAGACCAGGAACAGAAGAACAATATCTGGAGAAGGCACTCGCCTTAATGGAACCAATTTCCACAAGGGCTGGAGTGGGGTCTGTTGCTATCTCATCTCCCCCCTACCCCACCTCTGCCCTTGCTGCCACTTGCCGCTGCTATGAAAGGGTGACAGCCAGACATCCTTTTTACATCTGTAACCCAAGGGAAAAAATACATCCACTGCCTGCGACTTCATTTGCTGCCAGCTTTTTTCTGGGAGTTGTAGTATTTCCAAGGGCTAGGGAGTTGTAGTATTTCCAAGGGCTAGGGAGTTGTAGTATTTCCAAGGGTTAGGGAGTTGTAGTATTCCCAAGGGCTAGGGAGTTGTAGTATTCCCAAGGGCTAGGGAGTTGTAGTATTCGCAAGGGCTAGGGAGTTATAGTATTTCCAAGGCTAGGGAGTTGTAGTATTCCCAAGGGCTAGAGAGTTGTAGTATTCCCAAGGGCTAGGAAGTTGTAGTATTTCCAAGGGCTAAGGAGTTGTAGTATTTCCAAGGGCTAGAGAGTTGTAGTATTTCCACAGGCTATAACACCCACCATTCCTTCTACCCAGTCAGCAGAGGAGGAAAAAAGGAACAAGACGAGAATAATGGAAAAGGCTCCTGCATACTGTGCACCTTTTTCTTGTCATTTCATGTGCCAGAGCAAGTGGGGGGGAAGGATCACACTCCCCACTGGTGCAGAGGAAAGTAAAGGGAGTCTTTGAAGGGGCTGGAAGAATGGCAAGAAGGACTTGCAAGGTGAGAGTGAACTCCTATGAGTCCTAGCTCATAAGTCCAGTTTGGGGAATTCACTTCCTTTTGGAGGCAATTTCAAATCCACCTCTCTAGTCTTCATCCTGTCAATCTGGTTTGTCAAAAGTTGCTCGGCACCCCCTAGTGGTGAACCTCAGTTATAAAAACTTCTAAGCCACAGTCATCAGTGGCTGGAGGTCTTTGGAGAAGGAAGAAGTCCACACCCCTTGTCTCTTTTGTATTGAATGCTTAAATTGTATGGTCTTGGGGCAGGGATTTCTCTGTCTTCTTTTTCCTCGGGAAAGCACCATGCATATTGATGCTTGAAGCAAGAAGAAGCATCTTCCTGGCTTGTTCATTCATTCAGCTTCCATACAAACTTTAAGACGGTCACACTCTCAAAGTTTGGCCTGACGTTTCAAGGTCTAGGGACCTCCGCATCACCGTGGGGAGGACGGAAATATATGGATTCAAAATTGCAAGGTGAGGAGACAGAACCCAAAGCCGCAAGCTGTTTTATTATTTATTTCTAGTACCTTTGCCCTGCTCTTCTATTATTGCTGGCCTGAATGCCTTCCCAGTCTCAATCAGAGTCTTTCGTTGAGATGCCTCTTAACCGGGCATGCAAGGGATTAAACATAAGAACACAGGAAGCTGCCTCCTACCGAGTCAAACCATTGGTCGATCCAGATCACGGATCATCTACCCAGACTGGCAGCTGCTTCATCGGGGTTGCAGGCAGGAGTCTCTCTCAGCCCTCTCTTGGAGATGCTGCCAGGGAGGGAAGGAACTTGGGGCCTTCTGCATGCAAGCAGGCAGGTGCTCTTCCCAGAGCAACCCTGTCCCCAAAGGGGAATATCTTCCAGTGCCCATGCACATGTAGCTTCCCATTCAAATACAAACCAGGGTGGACCCTGCTTAGCAGAGGGGACAATTGGTGCTGGCTTGCTACCACAAGACCAGCTCTCCTGCCTCGCTGAAACATTTTGTGTGCAAAGGAGATAGCTTTACCAGCTCCTTGCTGCTTCATAGAAATGATCGTTGGAAGACACAAAAGTGCAAAAGCAGAGATAGTTGAACCAGCACGAGTTGCATACCCAGAGTGTCTCCTTGTGTGCTTCACCACAGCTTCCACCAGAGGTCAGAAGTGGGTTGCCAATTCAGGCAGCCCTGTCGCCACACCCGCTTGGACAGAGGCTGAGACAGCACTGCATTTAGCCATGCATCTGTTGACAGAGGACGTTCTGCCATCTTCCGGTGGGCTGGCTCCACGGTCCCTGGACCAAACGAAGTAAGAAGTGAAAAGGCTAATTCTACCTCCAACTTCTTTAAAAAAAAATAGCAACATCAGGTGCAGGCGGAGATGCAAATGAAGCTGCTTCAGACTGATTCAGGTCATTGGTCCATTTATCTCAGTGTTGCCTACTCTGACTGGCAGCAGTTCTCCAACATTTCAGGCAGTGGTCTTTCCCAGCCCTACCTAGTGATGCTGCCAGGGATTGAACTTGGGACCTTCAGCATGCAGAGCAGATGGCCCCATCCCCTAAGAAACATCGCAATGCTTTGACAATATAATGTCAAATATTATAAACATAGGAAGCTGCCATATACTAAGTCAGACCCTCGGTCCATCTAGCTCAGAATTGTCTACCCAGACTGGCAGCGGCTTCTCCAAGGTTGCAGGCAGGAGTCTCTCTCAGCCCTATCTGGAGATGCTGCCGGGGAGGAAACTTGGAACCTTCTGCATGCAGATGCTCTTCCCAGAGTGGCCCCATCCTCTAAGGGGAATCTCTTACAGTGTTCACACATGTAGTCTTCCATCCAAGTGCAAACCAGGATGGACTCTGCTTGTTGTCACGCAAATGGCCTCCGCGCATGCATGGAAGCCATTTTAGTGACCTCCACTCCTGTGCAGAGGCCCAAACTGGCCCTGCCTAACCTGAGGGAGCCGCCCCACTGGCAGCACTCATACGTACTTTCTTATTCCCCTCCCACCCACACTTTCTTTAGCAAAGCTCCCCTGCCACCCCTCTTGCCCTTTACTAGTAAAAGGGAATCCTCACCAGATTCCTCTTTACCAGTAGAGCTCCGAGCCCTTTTGAACTGGCTCGGCTCAAACTCCAACCGGCTCGGTTCGAACTCCAACCGGATCCGGTTCGATGGTGCATAAAACCGGACCGGAAAACTGCTTTTGTGCACATCCCTAATGCATCCTAGCTGGGCAACCTCTCAATATTTCCAGTATAAGTATTCCCCCCCCTCCGCTTTCCTTTGTGTTCATTTTTCACGGGGCACAGCTGCGAAAACGAATCGAGCTGCTCTCTGGTGGGCGGAGAGGGAATGTGGGCGTGAGAAGAAAGAACAAAATGAGGGAAGGTTCGGATTTCAGGCTGGGTGTATAATTGCTACATGCCAGAGGTGCTGGAATGGAGCAGGGAGGAGCTCCAAACTACGCCATCTTGCAACATTCTGCCATCCCATAATTGGGAAAGGAAGGCAGGTCGGTAACATTCCAAGCCACAGCTGGGTAGGATCTCGCATTATTGGTCAACAGCATCTTCAGTTAAAGGAGTGGTCACTTTTTCGACATGAAGGCACCTGCTGTTCTTTTCTAGATGGGGCCCTTTTCACCAATGAAAGGGGGAAACAAAAGACACAAGTATCCTCAACCTCCCCTTGTTGTTCCCATGAGTTGCAATAATAGTAGGGGGTGAAGCTTCTTGCCACTGTCCGAATGGGAGAATGGAAGGGGAGCTTTGCTGGATCAGATCATCATCTTCAGAGGTGCTCTTTCCCACGGACCCTGGGGATCTGGTCCGTGGCCTCCTGTCTCTGGGGGACCCCAAATGCTGCCACTCCACAGCTACCCCAACCTGTGCCCCCCACCATGCTGGTCTTTGCAATTTTTGCTGCCATTTGCATGGCCAGGGGTCAGGGCGAGCCAAGCAGGCCTCCCCCATGGTGGTGGTGGTGGCAGCTTCCCTGCACCCACTGGTGCAGTGCACCAGGGAGGAAGCAGGAGTGGTTCATACCTCCCCCCGCCCACCTGGGGCAGCGGCAGAGGAAAGACGGGCACCACATGGACGCCTGCTGGGAAACACGGCACGTTCCCATGATCAGTAAAGGACTCCTTGGACTAGATCCACAAAGCCTTCACCCCACAAGTAAAAGGGGCAAGGCAGAAGGACAGGGCAGCAGCAGGCAAGTTCTGGAAGGCTTAATTTTTAAAAAAATATAAGGGGGGCATCTTGGCGGGGGGGCTCATGGTGGGGGTGGAGCTCACGGCAGGTGGAGCTCCACAGTGACCTAGGCATGCCACTGATCATTTTTCTCCCTACAGTGCACAGGGCTTGTAGACCAGTGATTCTCAAACTTGGGTCCTCAGGTGTTATTGGACTTCAACTCCCATAATCCCCAACCAAAGGCCACTGAGGCTGGGGATTATGGGAGTTGAAGTCCAATAACACCTGAGGACCCAAGTTTGAGAATCCCTGTTGTAGACATTCAACAGCCTTGCCTTCCTGGAATTAATGGATTGCAATTAATATTCAGTGGCCTTCCACCTCTCATCATGGAGATGCCACACCGCCGGCATGTCGCAGCGTGGAGTTGACGTGTGGAATTGGCCGGGATTCCATCTTTACGGGAAATGGAAGGAGGGAGAACTGGTCTCGAGGTTCCCTGAAATGTCCCCTCTGCCAAGCAGGGTCTGCCCTGGTTTGCATTTGGATGAAAGCCACATGGGAGCTTTGTGAGATATTCCGCTTAGGATATGGCAGCATCTCCGGGTAGGGTGAGGAAGGACCTTGAAATGCTGCTGCCAGTCAGAGTGGATATTATGGAGCTAGACGGAAGGCAGTTTTACATATTCATAAGATATGGGGAGGGACCATAGTAGGTCTCAGGTTCAATTCCTGACAACGTCTCCTGAGAGGGCTGGACAAGACCCCTGCCTGAAACCCTGGGGAGCTGCAGCTAGTCAGAGTAGAAAATATTCAGCTAGACGGACCAAGGATTTGACTCAGTGCCTAAACTCATCTGCACCATGATCTCCACATGGTGCAGATCCCCTAAAACCTGAGGCCATTTTTTAAATTTTTAAATTTAAAATAATTATACAGAGACATGCATTTTGGGTGGTATAAAAATATGTTAGATAGATAGATAGATAGATAGATAGATAGATAGATAGATAGACAGATAGATAGATATCATGCTTTTATCTAAGGTTCAAACCAGCTCACAACGAGAGAAACAGTTCTGCAAATCATGTCATCAAACCTTTAAAAAAAAAATCCACACCAACCATAAGCTATATCCACAAACGATCCCCAAATATTTGAGCTGGAAGGGGCCTTTGAGGTCATATAGCCCAACCCTCTGCTCAGCTCTGAAAACTGTGACAGCATCAAATGTCAGCAAGATGCAGGAAGGTGTGCCTGAAAATCCAAGTTTTGGTCACTCTGAAAAAAACAGAGAGGAAGGCAAGGAGCAAACCGAATCTCACAGGGGAGGGAGTTCCATAGGACAGAGAAGGGACCCTAGGTCTTTCATTCCTCAGCACTTCTTCTCTCTACCCCAACCCTCCCAGGTCATGATCAAGAACAAGAGGTGTGTGGAAAGGTGAAAAACATTTATCTGAAAGCCAAACAGTACAAGCCCCACCGCCCATTGAGGTCATCTGAGGAGGTCCATCTCCAGTTGCCACCAACTCGTTTGGTGACTACACAGAGACGGGCCTTCTCAGCTGCTGCTCCAAGATTGTGGAATGCGCTCCCTAATAAGATACGAGCCTCCCCATCTCTGGCAATTTTTAAGAAACTACTGAAAACGCATCTCTTTAACCAAGTTTTCTCAGCTTTTTAAAACTTGTTTTTAAATTGTTTTGGCTATTTAATTGGTGTTTTATGATGTTTTAATTGTTAATTATTATTTTATGTCGTTTATAATTTTTGTTTTGTTGATTTTAATGGTGTTTTAATGTAAACCGCCCTGAGCCTTTTGGAAGGGCGGTATAAAAATTTTAACAATAAATAAATAAATAAACTAACTAACTAACTAACTCTGCAACTATCCAACAGAAGTCTAGGCTTCGGTTGAGTAACTGACCTCTTTGATGGAGCACCCAACTTCAGTGAGCCTGATGGAAATTCTGATAGTGAAGTAAACACAGGGAGGTGCCCCAGGAAACGGGCAGAGGTGAAACAGGTCCAGAGTTACACCTGGATGCCAGGGCAGATGAGTCAACATGAGGTGGATGGGATCTCCAGGTGTGGAGTGATGGAGTCCTTCCACATGAAGGTCCTTTGAATTCCTGTTCACTTTGAAATGCTAACAGGAATGCACTAATGATTGTGGCAGTCGGGAAGTCTGATTCCCCCTCCCCCCCTTATCCGCAGATGCGCTTGCTATGCTAGAATGTGCAGAGATAGTTTTATTTACTTATTTGTTTGTTTAATTATTTATTATTTGACATTTTTGTATACCACCCAAAACGCAAGTAAACACAACCAATAGAAAGGTTAAAACATTACAACAATTTAAAATGTAAAACAAGGTCAAAACGATTAAAAAACCATTAAACCATTTAAACAGTATCTAATTAAAAGCCTGGGTGGACAAATGTGTCTTGACTGCCTTTTGAAAAGTCGTCAGAGATGGGGAGGCTCTTATTTCAGCAGGGAGCGTGTTCCAAATCCTCGGGGCAGCAATGGAGAAGGCCCGTCCCTGCATAGCCACCAGAGGAGCTGGTGGGAACTGCAGACGGACCTCTCCTGATGATCTCAATGGGCGGTGTGGCTCATAGCGAAGAAGACGTTCTCTTAAATACCCGGGGCCAAGCTGTTTAGGGCTTTATAGGTTATAACTAGGGATGTGAGAAACAAAACAATTTGTGCCCGAAATGGGCCGTTTGGGGTGATTTGTGGACAGAACGAATCACCCGATGAAACATCCGAAACATTTTGGAACCGAAACGAATCGCACGAATCACCTATAAAATAAATTAAAAGAGACAGTTGTTGTGGTGCTATCATGAAGAGACTGGAACATAGGAAGCTGCCTTTTACTTGGTCCATCTAGCTTAGGATGTTTTACTCTGACTGGTAGCAGCTCTGTGAGGTTTCAGGAGTCTTTCCCAGCTCTGGACACGCTGCCAGGGATTGAACCTGGGACCATCTACATGCAAAGCAGATGCTCTACTAATCCAAGTGGCCTCATCCAAGTGATCTGATCTGCAATTTAACTTACAAAATCTTGCCTCCTGGCATCGTAATGGATATAGCATATACTGACTTGAATGAATGAATGAATGAGTGAAAGAGTGAATGAATGAATGAATGAATGAATGAATGAATGAATGGCAACCTATTTCCCTTTTTATGCTAATATCAATTAAAAAGCTGTACAAACTGGGCCCTTAACTAGTGCATCTCATCGCTGTTTCCTTTCTTTCATGGGTACTTAACATAAATACTCACTGGCTTCTCTGTTATTTGCAACACTAATGACATTCCACATTCCAGACATACCGGCCAAACGAGACGGGTGAAAGGCCAGAGGTAAAGAGGCTGGGCTGGTTGGAGTTAGAAGTCAAAGGAACATAGGAAGCTGCCATCTACCGAGTCAAACCATTGGTCCCTCTAGCTCAGTATTGTCTACACAGATTGGCAGCAGCTTCTCCAAGACTGCAGGCAGGAGTCTCTCTCTCAGCCCTATCTTGGAGATGACGCCAGGGCGGGAACTTGGAACCTTCTGCATGAAAGCAGACAGGTGCTCTTCCCAGATTGGCCCCATTACCTAAGGGGAATATCTCACACATGTTTTCTTCCATTCAAATGCAAACCAGGGCAGAGCCTGCTTAGCAAAGGGAACAATTCATGCTTGCTAACACAAAAACAGCTCTCCTCCCTTAAGCCCTATCAGCTTGGTCTTAAGCCCTTAAATTATATCAGCTTGGGGATCAAAGGAGGAAAGAGACATTTCTGAAATCCACAGCCCTGAGATATAGCAAAGGACAGTGGTTTTAAAATGGGATTGCACAAATCCATGAAAGGAAGGACTATCAAAGGCTGTTAATTCTGACAGCATACCTGCAGATAAAGTTGATGTTAAAGGCACAGTTAGCAACTCCCTCTTCCCTAAGATCTGGGACTCTGAAATCAGCCACGAAACTCTAAGAACTTTACATACGAATGTAAGAACAGCCCTGCTGGATCAAGCCCAAGGCTCATCTAGTCCAGCATCCTGTTTCAGACTAGCCCACCAGATGCCGCTGGGAAGCCTACAGGCAAGAGTTGAGGGCATGCCCTCCCTCCTGCTGTCACTCCCCTGCAACTGGTACTCAGAGGCATCCTGCCTTTGAGGCTGGAACTGGCCTATAGCCCTCCGACTAGTAGCCAATGATAGACCTCTCCTCCATGAAGTCATTCAAACCCCTCTTCAAGCCTTCCAGGTTGTTGGCTGTCACCACATCTTGGAGACTTTAAAAGAAATTTGGATTTAAATACTCTTGTTTTGTTTTGTTGTACTCTGCTTATGAACTGGCTGTGTGGACCGTGATGAATTGGATTGGATTGGATTGGATTGGATTAGAAAGAAAGGATCTAGGTCATTGTCAACGAAAACAGAAAACAGATATTAAGCAACTTCCACCACCGTGAGGATTAGTGTCAGGCAAATTTGTAAGCCCGGGATCTAGGTGTTTCACTGTACCTACATCCTGATTTGTAAAATATGACCTTGGTCAAGACACTTACTATTACGATCCCAATACAGAGCCTGTTTACCAGCATCAGAAACATTAGAATCCTTTGAATCCTTGTGTGTTTGAGGAACCTTTGACCACACACATGTCATGGGGATGGGGTTGTAGCTTATGGGTGGAGCATCCTATGTAGAAGATTCCAGGTAGCATTCCCAGGTACGGCTGGGAAAGATTCCTTCCTGAAAACCTGGAGGGCTGCTGCCAGTCAGAGTAGGAAATACTGAGCTAGATGCACCAAGGGTCTGAGTCAAATAAAAGCCAGCTTCTTATGTTTCTATGCAGTTGAAGGATTCTGCCTTTGGAGTGATGCCCTTTGCTTGCAGAAGATCCCTAGTTCAATCTCTGGTAGCATCGTCAGGTAGGGCTTAGGCAAACTCCTGCCTGAAATCTTGGAGAGCTGCTGCCAATCAGTGTAGACAATCCTGAGCTAGATGGACCAAGGGCCTGACTCGATATGGCAGTTTCCTATGTTCCTAAGTATATTGTTCCCTTGTTATCTGGAAATCAAAAAGGAAATCCATTGTAGTCCGTTCTTAGGTTTATTTATATACATACTATAAATCTGTCACGATCCCTTTGGTTTCACAATCCCCCTGAAAATTACAAGTGGGACGAGGACCATGTTGGGCAAGAGATCTGTACCTCTCCAGTTTCCTGGTGTAGCCTTGCATAATCTTACTGGCTCAACTCCACCTCTATAATCACCAGTTTGACTGCTAATTAAAAGATCAAAATTTAAAATTGGCAGTCCCGTGGAAAGCAAGAATGAATCATGTAACATACTCAAAAGCTAAAAACCACTCGTACGGATTGAAGGAGAGTGTTTAAAACAGAAAGGGCCCATGAGGGGGAAATAAAGAGAGCTTCGTGACTCAGGCAATAAGTAATTTCATTTTCCTTTCCCCTTGGGCGAGTGGCGAGGTAAACTTGCCACTTTGGTTATGCTGGCCTTGGGCCGAAATAAACAAACAAATACACACAATACTTAGGAACATAGGAAACATAGGAAACTGCCATATACTGAGTCAGACCATTGGTCTATCTAGCTCAGTATTGTCTTCACAGACTGGCAGTGGCTTCTCCAAGGTTGCAGGCAGGAATCTCTCTCAGCCAGGGAGGGAACTTGAAACTATCTGCTCTTCCCAGAGCAGCTCCATCCCCTGAGGGGAATATCTTGCAGTGCTCACACATCAAGTCTCCCATTCAGATGCAATCAGGGCAGACCCTGCTTAGCTATGGGGACAAGTCATGCTTACAACCACAAGACCAGCTCTCCTCCCTTTGCTCCTCCTCCCTTGCCACTTTGGTTGGGAATAAGACAATAGGGTGAAGGGAACCCTGCCAATTACCCCACCAGTAACAGAGACCTGGTCAGCGGGTACTAGAGGCGGGGCCTTTTCTGTTGTGGCCCCTCGGCTTTGGAACGCCCGCCCAGAAGAGCTTCGCCATGCTCCCTCCTTCAAGTGTTTTTCTAAAAAAACACTTAAAGACACATCTTTTCAAAGAGGCTTTTAAATGTTCTCTCTGCTGCTTCTATCTGGTAGGGCTTTCAGTTTCTTCATTGCTTAGTGTTTCTCTTTTTACGAAGAAAGTTTAATTCAAAACTTTTTTAAAAAAAATCATTTTAGATGTGGCTTTGGCGTAGTCATTTCACTTGTTTAATTTGATCGCTCTTTGACTTTCCATGGTACTGATGGTATTAACTTCCCAAGCTGCCCCGAGCAGTAGTGTACCGGAGGGGCAGGGTGGGGAAGTTTTTAATTAATTAATTAATTAAGGAATGCTGTTGGTGGGATCTGTCAGACCGAAGCAGCAGAAAAGCCCTGGCAGAGGTGGTCTACCAAACAGCATGAAAGAGCACCCAAAGACCTTTGGGCGTGTGGTCTGTGTTGGAGGGCGGAGCCTCAATCCCGATGGCTGTTCCCGGTGTCTTCTTTGTGGTTCTTTTTAGATCGGCAACCCTGTGGGGGAACGAGCTGTCTTCTCATCCTCCAACCAGCAACCATGCCTTTGAATCGTGCAATTGCAATCATAGCAGTAACATCCTAACCACAATTATGCAGTATATGGCATAACACTTTCTCTACTGTGGCACTGCTCATAGGACTCACCTAACAGAATGGAGGGGGGAAATCCCTGAATTTAGAAAACCAGCATGTCAGGGAAAAGACCGGGCTAGAAAGTTTCTCTAGTTTTCTCTAATTTTCTCGGTGCGGGGAATTTTTATATATATATGAAAGAGTATTTCCACCTGCAGACAGAATGAAGTGTTATAGGACAGACACAGCCTGAGCAGCAAAAGCAAAGCTCTGGAGATCACCCCGCAGAAGATTTCATTAAGGGGATGCTGGAATTACTTGGGGGGAGATATGGAGGTCTCTAGCACCAGGACTGCTCTCGGAAGGATTATTTGTACAGCAAGCCAGCAAGACACTTTTTCATAACAGCCCTGCTGGATTAGATCCAAGGCCCATCCAGTCCAGCATCCTGTTTCACACAGTGGCCCACCAGATGCCCCTGGAAAGCCCCCAAGCAGAAGATGAAGGTATCCTCCCCTCTCCTGCTGTTGCCCCCTTGCAACCGGTATCCAGAGGCAAACTTCCTCTGAACCTGGAGGTAGCCTCTAGCCATCAAGGACTAGGAACCACTGATAGATCTGTCTTCCATGAGTTTGTCTAAGCTCCCCTTTAAAGCCATCCAAGCTGGTGGCCATCACCACATCCTGTGGCAGAGAATTCCATAGATTAATGATGCATTGTGTGGGAAAGTATTACTTTTTGTCAGTCCTGATTTCTGCATGATATATCCTTAGGGGGCTTTTGCTGTAATAAGTATTCTATCCTATCCTGAAGGGTGTGGGGTGAGGGACATCAACCATATTCCTCAAGGTTAGCAAAACATCTGGGCCGTAACCTTATGATTCTCATTTGGGTGGGTCCATTTATTGCAGCTGCCAGATAAATGACATAAAATGAGGGGGTCTATTTCTATCCCAAAAAATTACACGTTTGGCAAAAGATATAATTAAATCAGGTTATGACTGGCGTTTCCATGAAGTGTCCACATGCAAAGGGGGTTTCTCATGCGCTGGGCTGCCTTTAAAAGCTCTTGCGGTCTATGTGCTGCAATCAGATTTCGTCTTCGGTTCTCTGCACTGGTGCTGTCACTCATTCTGAAGGCAGGTGAGTCTCCGAACACTGGTTATCTCTTATTTATTTATTTATGATCTCCCATTCTTCCTCCGAGGAGCTCAAAGTGGTGTACACATGGCCATGTCTCTCCTCACAACAACCCTGTGAAGTAGATCAGGCTGAGAGAGAAGGGACTGGTCCAGAGTCACCCAGTGAATTTCATGGCTGAGTGGGGATTCGAATCTGGGTCCCCCAGAAGTTGTTGGACTACAACTCCCATAATCTCCAAGCAAAAGCCATTGCAGCTGAGGATTCTGGGGGTTGTAGTCCAACAACATCTGGGGGCCCAAGGTTAAGAAACTGTGCACTAGATGAACCAAGGGTCTGACTCAGTAGGTGGCAGCTTCCTCTGTTTCTGTAATTTAGGGTTTTATTTAGTTCTGAACGTCTAGATTTCTCTTCAATTTTGCATGTTTGTCAGTCTGACTTAGTAGAGTTCTTGTGCCAGCATGATGCTTCCAGTTAACCAGTTCTAACAGTCCAGATAACCCGGTTTTCTATTTCCGACAGTGGCCAGCAGCCACATGATTTTGGAAGCTCACAAGCAGAACAATGATGGCATCTACCCTGAACATTCCGACCCCAAAGATAGTGACATGAGAGTGAGGGCAGGAAAATCTCTTCCGGCCCTTCCTTGGAATGGGCTTCAGGAAGAGTACTATCCGAGTGAGGGCAGGTGAAGGAAGCTATGCTTCCAGCTGGGAGGAGGAGGAATGGAAGGAACTTTGGAGGTGGGGAACAGTTGCCCAACACAGTAGGGAGTGGGAGTGACACAATTAAATGGCAGGTTGGTGCTAGAGTAGTTGATCCTTCAGGTTTATTTCTCTCTGTATAAACCTATTGGGCAGCATCTAGGCTAAGTTCAACATGACCACTGAAACTGAGATGGCTGGTTTAAATTCCATTAATTTCAGCTGCACTCAAGACTAATTTAGTCTTGCTACCTGTCATCAGGAACATGGGATCTCAGATGCTCTTCCACATGCAAACCAGGGTGGACCCTACTTAGCAAAGGGGACAATTCATGCTCCCTTCCACATGACCAGCTTCTCAGATTGGAATGGCTTAGAGCAGGGGTCCCCAGTCTTTTTAAACAAGTGTACCCCTTCGGTCACAAACCTGCAGCTCAGCTAGCCTATAGAAATTGTGTGTCCGTGGACACACATTTAAATTATGTTACAGGGAGGGAGGGAGGCTTCCACAGTCTCTGGCTCACATCCACACTACGCTACCCATCCACAGCCTGGTTGAATTCCTTGAAATCCCATTAAGCACAATTGTTCTGATGCCTGTCACTCAGTGGAGGGCTCCACTGAGCTCCAGCATGTAACCGGCCTATAGGAGCAGAGGAGGCGGGTCTTCACCTTTCTCCTTCCCCTTCTTCAGCTGACGCACTGCTGAGGTCATGCTGGCTTCAAGCCAGAGATGCTGGGGGAGGGGGCATCGTGTGGCTACAGCATGGGGAGGCAAGCCCTGGGGACCCCTGGCTTAGAGAACTCCAAGAAATGTTTCAATCATAATTAAAATAGCCACGTGCCCTCAGCTCTTGCTTGTGGCTTCCCAGAGGCGTCTGGTGGGCCACGGTGTGAAACAGGATCCTGGGCGAGATAGGTATATATCCTTCTGTTCTTATGTATTGTCCTTTCTGTTTCAAGGATGTCATCCCAACAAGCCCAACCACCACAGTGTCCCACCAACCTGCCGTTGTGTCAGGAGAAGACACAGCCATGCCCACCGAAACAGAGCCCGGACAAGTGTACACCTGAGCCATGTTCGCCATGCCAGGATCCACAGAAGCAACAGCCTCCCCAGTGTCGACAAACTCCAAAATAGCTTCTCCCGGAAGATCAGAGAGGAGAGCCGCTTGCTGGGCTGATATTGAAAGGGGAAGACTTTCCCCTCTACTTTCTATGGGCTGAAACTGATCATGCATCCTCCCTTGTATGCATACTTGCTTGCTATGATTTTCTGTCCAACTGTGTACTTTTGGGGTACAAGGTTGAGACAAAAATATCTGTTTAACTGGAGTGATAATCTGGGGTGGGTGCTGACGTACAGATGCTTTCCCCCGGAAATGTGTCACCTCAGAAATGTGTCTCTCCATATATGCCTCAGAAAAGTCATGACATCATTTGGAATTGTCTGCTTAATGATATCGTAATCACCACATTGTTTGGATTGGCTGCGAAAGCGTTAAGCCAGGTGCCACCTCTTTCAGGCAGAAATATTTCTGACTTTGGGAAGGTGGGTGGGGAGGGATGTGTGTCATCATAACTCTGCAAAGAAGTTAATAATTCAGTAGCACTGGTTGAGAAGTGACAATCAAACCGAGCTTTGCTTCATCTTCCATGCTTGCGACTTCCTGCTCCTTCACAAAGTCATGAATCTTAAACCACAGGGCACATGCAGCTGCGGTTATCACATGGTAGCCTGGGGCAGAAGAACAGGTTGCAGTTATCACATGGTAGCCTGGCCATCTGGAAGGTTTCCCCGCTGACTCACCACATGCCTTCTCTTCAGCACCAAATAGCGGCCACAAGAAGCCACCTCCAACCTGGTGATGAGATGATCAACATAGGGATGGCTTCACAAAAGGTTGCTGGAATCCACCTTTAGCAGCTGATGCTGAAGCTGCCAAAATGGGTAGTTTGGCTCTGGGACAAAGTCACCATGCCATGATTCCTTGGAGGCTGAACCCCCTGTCCCAATGTTATGGGAGTGGGGTGGATAGCCCAGCAGAGATGGTTGACTGGAAATTGTGTAATTTCTTATTCAGTTCTTCACCATAAAATGGAGTTCTCTCCACTTTTAATAACAGTGCCCTCTTCTTTATCTTTTCCAAACTCTGATGCAAAACATTAAACGTTGCAGTATACACCAATGCCGATTGTCTATGCCTTTTCAAAACTATAAATCTCATAAACAAACTTTTCCATTCTCACTGAAATTGATACACACAGAATCGCACAGCTCCCTTGGGGATTGTGAAGGTTAAAGACACAGAGGTTTATTTTCAAAAATGGTGGGGCGGGGTGGGCAGATTTACACCAAAAGGTATAAATATTTGGAGACACACTCACAAAAGCAATATTTGGAGACATATGGAGATACACACTCCATTTATTTGGAGACACACACTCACAAAAGCAATAAACAGAGGGAGGTCTGTTGTGCCGAGCTCCCTCGGGGATATTCAAAATTGCCATTATATTCATTTAAATGAATCATCTAGAGATTCTATGGCGATTGTATGATTACATTCAGTTGACAATTTAGATTGTCAATTACATAACGATTAACAATTAACTCTAATGAAAATCAGCAGTGCTCAATGTAATTACAGCCAGTATAGCAATGGCGGGGCCAGGGGGAGGAAGACCACTGACAGGAAGTGCCACCATCTCACAGGAAGTCTAGGGTAGCGTCTGGAATGGGCCACATATTGACATTTTTTGGATGCGTTAATCAATCAATCAATCAATCAATCATCTTTATTACAGTCTTAGACCAGCATAAAATAAAGGCAAGAAGGTCCATGTCATAGGACCATAGGAATATAGGAAGCTGCCATATACTGAGTCAGACCATTGGTCTATCTAGCTCAGTACTGTCTTCACAGACTGGCAGTGGCTTCTCCAAGGGTGCAGGCAGGAATCTCTCTCAGCCCTATCTTGGAGAAGCCAGGGAGGGAACTTGAAACCTTCTGCTCTTCTCAGAGCGGCTCCATCCCCTGAGGGGAATAGCTTGCAGTGCTCACACATCAAGTCTCCCATTCATATGCAACTAGGGCAGACCTTGCTTAGCTATGGGGACAAGTCATGCCTGCTACCACAAGACCAGCTCTCCTCTCCTTCATCGTAGCACAAAAGCAGTAGTAATCTATAAAACTATAAAAACTGCTGCACTGTAAAAATTATAAAACTATAGAGTCCACAGCTGCAGGGTATAAGACTGAGACGGAAGAAAAACTGCCGCATCATTTTTAAAAAAACTATTCTATAATAACTGAGTGTAATAAAATATTAGTAAAAGATGATGGTAGAAATTATGATAAAGCTGATTATTAAAAAGTGTATTAAAATGGTTAAAGCACAAAATATGAGTGAGTGTAAACAAGAAGAGTTAAAAGATTTAAAGACTGACTATGTAATCAGTCTTCCAGGAGGACTGGAATTTATCCTGCAGGGTCACGGGTGCTAGAACCCAAGGGCTGAGAGATACAGTAATTAAAATCAGTAAGTGAGGATGGCCATCCACACTCTCTCCTCCACCTTCATCATGCCCGTTTCCAGTCGTAGGGTGACGTTTGAGGGAGCATGACACTTGACGTTTGAGGGAGCATGACGCTCTTAAAAAATTGGACTGTACCTGTTCCAATGGGGCAAAGTTGGAAAGGGGGCCCAATTGGGCAGGATGTATTAATCTTTGATGAAGATCAGCATTGCTTTCAATGTAATTATGGCCATTCGAGAAGGGAGTAGGAGGCCCCGTTGACAGGAAGCTGCCACCATCAGACAGGGTGTCTAGGGTAGTGTCCGGCGTAGGTCACACTTTGACCGTGTTTAACATCTCTAAACACCTAGTAACCATGTTATTGGGATACAATGTTATTTATTTACATGCAAGGCAACAGAAAAATGACACATCCACGCGGCAGGATCGACATGCCAGGAGAAGTGGTTAAGCAGGAAAGAGCAACATAGCTAAATAAATAAACAACAGCTGTGAAGGCCACGGTGAGCAAGCTCTGAGCAGGCGCACCTTTAATGAGGCAGATGACAAATGAAAAATCATCTCTTTCGCTAATTAGCAGAGAAAGCACTCCCCAAAAAGGCACTGAAGATGACTCTACTTCTCTCCTTGAGTCTTACAAGTAGAAATATTTATTTATTTATTTATTTATAATATTTTTACACCGCCCAAATATGAATATGGCAAATGTTTATATACCACTTTTCAACAAAAGTTCCCAAAGCAGTTTACATAGATATAAATAAATAAAATGGCTCCCTGTCCCCAAAGGCCTCATAATCTAAAAAAAGAAACGTAATACAGACACCAGCAACAGCCACTGGAGGGATGCTGTGCTGGGGATGGAGAGGGCCAGTTGCTCTCCCGCTACTAAATAAAGAGAATCACCACTTTAGGAAGGGGCCTCTTTGCTCAGTTACTCTTTGCTCATGCCTGGATGCCGTCCTACCACATGATTGCCTTGGGTCAATCATGGTGGTCAGCCCAGTTCTGAATTCTGGTCAGTGAGTAGACCCATGAAAGGAATACACAAAGTCAAGATCATCCTTTTACTAGTCCACTGGATGTATCTCACGGTTGCATCTCAGAATCTAGAGGATTTTTTGTCATGGCTCTATACTAGATTATGTATTTCGATCTAGGACATGTTAGAGGATATGGGGCTAGTGCCAATGCTGCCCCCCGTTCCAAACACATAGATTAATTAAAGAAACACAGGAAGTGAAGATAATCCTTTTGTTCATCCACTGGACATCACATGCTGTCTAGCCTCAGAACTCACTTGGAGGATTTTCACTGTGACTCTAGACTACATTATCTGTATTTTCATCTATGAAATGTTGCAGGGTATGAAGCTAGTGCCAATGCCATCTTTCACCCCAAACACATAGATTATTGAATGAAACACAGAAAGTGAAAATAATCCTTTTGTTGGTCCACTCAACATCTCACACTGTCTAATCTCAGATCTCAGCGGGAGGATTTCCATCATGACTCTACACTACATTACCTATTCAGTGTTGGAGGGTATGTGGCCAGTATCAGCTGCAGTGGCACAGCGGGGAAGCAACTTGCTTAGGGAGCAAGAGGCGGTTAGTTCGAATCCCCGCCAGTGTGCTTCCCAGACTGTGCCTAGTAAATATACAATTGTAGTCACCTATATCAGGCAGCAGTGATATAGAAAGGTGCTGGAGGCGTATGCTCAGTTCAGTGACAACGGCAAAGGCATCATCTCATACTGTGCAGGAGGGAAGCAATGGTAAACCACTCTTGTATCCTACCAAGAAAACCACATGGCTCTGTGGTCGCCAGGAGTCGATACCAACTCGACGGCACAGTCTTTCCTTTCCTGTATGTGGCTAGTGCCAATGCCATCCCCCACCCCAATCGTATAGATGTTACCTTTAGTATCGGCTTGTTTTGAGGAGATACTGGCATTTTCTATCTGAAATGCCAACTAGCTTCTATCAAATAGCTTCGAACTGCCCTGAGCTAGCTTTGAACCGAACTAGCTTCGAACCGCCCTGAGCCATTTTTGGAATAATAATAAATCAATTCCAAACTTTTTATGTAGTAAAACATAAGTAGTAACAGTAGTAACAGGAAGTACTCACTGACCTTCGGTTCTAGCTACCTACATGGCTGGAGCCGAAGGCCAGAGTACTTTGGCTTTCATTACCCAACCCAACCACACATCTCAATCCAAATAGAGGAAGCAAGAAACTGATAATTAATGTGGTGACAAAGATCATCGCCCCACCTATGACCCTCCCATGGGCGCTATCTTTCCGCCTCCAGCATCCTTTTTCTGCCTCTTCTCTCTCTGTCCTGAGCGGCATCTCAAAACTACAGCAAGTTCTAATTTTACTCTCTCCTCTTAATTGGGAGAAATGAGAACTCCATTGTAATAAGGCCCTTATCAGTTAATGACACAAATTGCAAGGCTTGGCAATGGTGGCATGGATCTTCTCCGTTGTGATCGGTTATGGCATTAGCAAGCTGGGGGGAGTGGCAGCATAGAGCTTGCAAAACTAGAACCTTCGGGATTTTTGAAGTGCCCTCTGATCTGTGTCTGGGGTGGGGGACATCCTACCCAGTGTCCCCCACCCAGTGGGTGACACTGTCTAAGAATTGTCTTTAAGGGAGTACAGCAGCAGGCCAAAGTGAACAGCTACATCTTTCGTTACGCAGAGGATTCCACTACAAATGCAAGTCCCTGCTTAAGAACATAGGGAGCTGCCTTATATCGAGTCAGACTCTTGGTCCATCTAACTCTGTTTTGTCTACACTGACAGGTAGTGGCTCTCCGAGGATTTCTCCCAGCCCTACCGAGAGACAGGGACACTCGCTATGAACTAATAGTGCCCCTCCTAGCAAGTTACCCTGGCCACCTGGATGTATTCTATGTTAGCTATCTTTTATCTGATAGTGAGGACAAAATAAATTATGCAGTTGTTAAGTTGTCTCATTGCCATTAGAATTTGAAGTACAGGTGTATCTGTATAGTTTTTCTCTAGAACAGGCATCCTCAAACTGCGGCCCTCCAGATGTTGCTGAACTACAACTCCCAGCATGCCTAGACACAATTTTTTGTGACTGGGTATGCTGGAAGTTGTAGTTCAGCAACATCTGGAGGGCCGCAGTTTGGGGATGCCTGCTCTAGAAGATCCCCACCACTTGTTAAGATCTTCAGGAGGGGTCCGTCTTCAGGTGCCACCAGTTCATCTGGTGGCAACCTGAGATCAGACCTTCTCAGTTGTTGCCCCTGGGTTGAAGAATGCACTCCCCATGTATATAAAAGGACTATCTTCCTTGGAGGCCTTCAGGAGAACCTTAAAGACTCATCTTTTTAACCTGGACTTTAATGATATCTATGAATAGGTCTACAAATAGCTGGATTTGCTATTGTTACTGTTTGAGCTGAATGTATATATTTCTCTGGTCAGTGACAGTAAATAAACTGAACTGAACTGAGTTGCGGTGGGAGGAATTTACAAATGTGGACTGCAGATGAGGGAGAAAGCTCCTACTTAACTCTGTCCATCATTGGCTGTGCGGGCTCTCCTTCAGTCAGGAAGGAAGTCTGCACAGCCAATTCCCCCTCCTCTCGGCACTCCCACTGACTGCAGAGATGATGCTCTCGATTACAACCGTATTTGAACGGGAGAGCAGAGGAAGAGAGGAGTGGAGCCGCAGGTCCATTGAACCCGCGGTTCCACGTTACGTGTGAATGCGGCTGTACACACACATATACATAAGCATATGCATATGCATATTCAATATGGATATACATAGTCAATAAGGATATACAGTGTGTGTGTCTGTGTGTGTGGTGTGTGTGTGTGTAAGATATTTATGGAGACTTCCTCCCCACATTCAGTTCAATTCCAGTGGAAATGGTTATATAAATATAAACAGGAGTATTCATACATCCCTTATCCCAACATCAGGCAACATTCTCCCACTAATTATTCATCCCAATTAACAAGCAATAGAGATGACACATGATCATCTCTTCACACCCCATCATGAATCTAAGACTAGCAAGGCCAGTACCTGGGCAGGGAGTAAATATGCCACTCATCATACCTGGGGGTGTCTCATTTCCCGTAGGAGAGGCCAGAAGATGATATAAAAAGCTCTCGAGATCCAAAAGCTCTTCACTCACTCACAACAACTTCTTCTTCTTCAGTTTCCAGTCGCTGAAAAGGGTAAGTGAAGCTTAGATTTTTGAATCCAGCTGGATGAACGGCATCCTCCAGTCCTTTGGCTTGAGGCAGGGCAAAATGGCAGTCAATATAATTATAGAATAACAGGCTGTGGGGGAGGATTGCGCAAGAGCAGAAGTAGAGAAGGGGATCTGATGCAATTCAGAACCGCTTAAGGGCAATTGCGAGGTGACGATATGCCAGAGACAAAACACAAAGGGATTCTGGATGGGTTTTCGCAAAAATGTCCAAGGAGCTTCAAGTGAAGCAGCAGAAGAGCTGAGTCAAATTCCTCAGGAGGGATCCTTCCTGCTGCCAAGTACTGAACTGTGGACCTTCTGCATTTAATTTGAGCAAAATGTGGTGGCCACCTATGATGTTTTGAGGCCAGTGTTAAGAACTCATGGAGAAGGTCCTAGGTTCAGCCGCTGGTAACTCCAGGATCTTGGGGAGCTGTTCTGGGAAAGATCTCCAGTGATTATCTCTGAAAGCCATTGCCAGAGTAGGTAATTCTGGGCTAGATGGACCAAGGACCTGACTCCACACAAGGGAGAGGAGAGCTGGTCTTGTGGTAGCAAGCATGACTTTTCCCCTTAGCTAAGCAGGGTCCACCCTGGTTACATTTGAAAGGGAGACTAGAAGTGTGAGCACTGTAAGAGATTCCCCTGAGGGGATGGAGCCGCTCTGGGAAGAGCAGAAGGTTCCAAGTTCCCTCCCTGACTTCTCCAAGATAAGGCTGAGAGAGATTCCTGCCTGCAACCTTGGAGAAGCTGCTGCCAGTCTGTGAAGACAATACTGAGCTAGATAGACCAGTGGTCTGACTCAATATATGGCGGTTTCCTATGTTCCTAAGTTTCATAGGTTTAGTCCCTGGTTGGCCAGAGAATTCTAAGAATTCTAAGCCAAGATAATTCTGCAACATGCCAGAAGAGATTCGATAGGAGTTGTAGAATGTTTCCATGAGGTTCAGCATATCTCTACTTGTGGAGTCACTGTTTAGATAAGAACATAAGAGCAGTCCTGCTGGATCAGACCCAAAGCTTATCTAGTCCAGCATCCTGTTTCACACAATGGCCCACTGGATGCCTTTAGGAAGCCCACAGGCAAGAGCTGAGTTCTTTTGATGCAGCAGCTAGTTCTTGGGGGCTGCAACCATGGCTTTCAACAGCACGATACTGGCCATGTCAAAAGAACATGTGTCCTCCTGATCAATGTGGGTTGGTTAATCTGCTGGAAATAAGGAGCAGTTTCCATCACAAGTGTAACTCATTCTGAGTGACAACTTCATTGGCCACACCAAAGGCATTGCCAACATGACTCAGACCCAGCTAGAACGGGTTTAGGCATTAGAATTGCCAGCTTGTACCAAGGCTTGGGGAAAACCATTGAGAATTCAAGATATATATTGAGAGGAAGACCCAAAAGAGCAGGAGAAAGTCGTGCATAGAGTCGACTCACAAGTGCAAGCTACTTATGAGCCGGGAAAGTGTTGTTAGCCTGTGGTCATGAGTCACCTCTATACACTTCATTCTCCTGTCCTTTGGTCATTCTCCCAATAAAGATCTTGAATTATGGACTCTCTTAGAAACGGGGTACTGAACAGGATGAAGCTGGGGTCTGACTTAGCAGGCCTTTTCTCATATGACGGTGCTAGATGTCAAAGAATTGCTCTCTCTTTTCCCCTTCAGAGTCAAATTACTCAAAAAAGGAAAAACAAAATCTTCCACCCAAACACGGGAAGATGAGTTCTGGGCAGCAGACACAAAGCTCATGCTGCGGAGGTAGTGGAGGTGGTTCCTCTGGCTACCAAAGCCAAGGAGGTTCATCGTGCTGCTGCGGCTGTTGCGGTGGTGGAGGCGGATCTTCCGGTGGGATGCAACAGATGCAAGGATCTGGCTGCTGCAGAGGAGGAGGAGGAGGAGGAGGAGGAGGAGGAGGAGGAGGAGGAGGAGGAGGAGGAGGAGGAGGAAGCTGTAGCCAACAAAAGATCGTCGTCGTCTCTGGTGGCAGCAGTGGAGGCGGACAATGCTGCGGTGGAATGAGTGGCGGAAGCAGTGGACAGTCTTCTGGATGTTGCATTTCTGGAGGGTCTGGTGGTGGATCTGGAGGGGTTAAAATTATAGGTGGGGGATCCAGTGGGGGATGTGGTGGTGGAGGAAGAGGAGGAGGAGGAGGATCGGGTGGTGTTAAGATCATTGGCGGAGGATCCAGCGGTGGTAGTTGTGGCAGTGGTGGTGGAGGATCTGGTGGTGTTAAGATTATGGGCGGAGGATCCGGTGGTGGATGTGGTGGTGGTGGTGGTGGAGGAGGAGGAGGAGGAGGGGGATCAGGTGGTATTAAAGTAATTGGAGGAGGATCCAGTGGCGGCAGTTGCGGTGGTGGTGGATCAGGTGGTGTGAAGATTATTGGAGGAGGATCCAGTGGGGGATGTGGTGGTGGTGGTGGAGGAGGAGGAGGAGGAGGAGGATCAGGTGGTATTAAAGTAATTGGAGGAGGATCCAGTGGTGGTAGTTGCGGTGGTGGTGGATCAGGTGGTGTGAAGATTATTGGAGGAGGATCCAGTGGGGGATGTGGTGGTGGTGGAGGAGGAGGAGGAGGAGGAGGATCAGGTGGTATTAAAGTCATTGGCGGAGGATCCAGTGGAGGTAGTTGTGGTGGAGGAGGATCAGGTGGTGTGAAGATTATTGGCGGAGGATCCAGTGGAGGAGGATCCATTTGTGGAGGAGGGGGAAGTGGCGGCCAGAGTTCTGGCTGCTGCATCGGAGGAGGGTCTGGTGGTGGTGGTGGCTCAGGAGGCCAGTCCATTATCGTACCATGTGGTGGTGGAAGCAGTGGTGGCCAGAGCTCTGGCTGCTGCATCGGAGGCTCTGGTGGCGGCGGCGGTGGCGGCGGCGGTGGCAGCTCAGGAGGCCAGACTATTATAGTACCATGTGGTGGTGGAAGCAGCGGTGGCCAGAGTTCTGGCTGCTGCATCGGAGGAGGGTCTGGTGGTGGTGGCGGTGGCTCAGGAGGCCAGTCCATTATCGTACCATGTGGTGGTGGAAGCAGTGGTGGCCAGAGCTCTGGCGGCTGCATCGGAGGAGGGTCTGGTGGTGGTGGCGGTGGCTCAGGAGGCCAGTCCATTATCGTACCATGTGGTGGTGGAAGCAGTGGTGGCCAGAGCTCTGGCGGCTGCATCGGAGGAGGGTCTGGTGGTGGTGGCGGTGGCTCAGGTGGGCAGACCATTATCGTACCATGTGGTGGTGGAAGCAGTGGTGGCCAGAGCTCTGGCGGCTGCATCGGAGGAGGCTCTGGTGGTGGCGGCTCAGGTGGGCAGACCATAATCGTATCAGGAGGTGGCAGTGGTGGCCAAGGTTCCGGGTGCGGAGGAGGATCCGGTGGGGGCTCAATGCAAGCCAAGCAGCCCGTCTGCCTCCCGCCATGCTTAGGTCAAACCAAACAACCCTGCCAGTGGCCACCGAGCCAGAAGTAAAGGCTGCAAGGCTTTCTTCACCCGACATGGCGTGTTCGTCTGGAAAGAAACAAAGGCCAACGTGCCCGTTTATTTGTGAGAGATCACCCGCCAGTGGTGCATCTTTGCATGCTGCATGCCTCGTCTGAATTGCAAGCACCTGTTTTTCTCCTGTGTTTTGTTCTGTTTTTTAAATGCATGATCAATGTGGTGCTATCTGTGGCGGGGGGGGGGATGTGAATTGCACTTTTCTGGGGGAGGGGTGTTGCTCATACCTCCCATCAGTTTCCAGCTTCGGTCTCCGCTAATGCACAGGAGACAATAAAGCTTATTTGAGAATGCAAACAGCATGGCATGGTCTCCTTCCTTCTTTATTCTCTTTCAACTTCATCTGTGCTCAGGAATGGATGTGCACGAGAAACAGAGTAAGGGGCCAGCAGAAGCCTAATCGCCTCAGGCTGAAAGTGGGGTGGTGGGCTTCACAGTTTGGAGGCTTCTCTGTGTAGCAGGAGAACTCCCCACAGAAAGAAAACTAGTGTAACAAAGAGAGGCCTGGGTTCAAATCCTTCCCCTTGACATTTGAGCTTTCTAGTTGCAGGGCATTTTTTAAGAATATGAGGGAGAATCGAAAATCACTCACACACAAACCACCTGCAGTCAAAAGTGGCACCATCTTCCCTACTGCCTTAGGGCTTGATCACATATTTTATTTATTTTTGACATTATAGCCTGCTCTTCCTCCAAGTAGGTCAGAGTGGTGTCCATGGTAATGTTTAGCCTCACAACAAGCCTGTGAGGTAGATTAGACTGAGAGCGAAGTGACTGGCTCAAAGTCACCCCGTGAGTTTCATGCTGAATGGGGATTTGAATTCAAGACTCTCCGATCCTCCATGGATTTGTCAATTCATGGAATACCAGTTTAATGCATAACAGCTCCTGGCATTCAGAAGTAGACTGTTCCTGAACATGGAAGTTCAATCTAGCTTTTGGGATTAACAGACATCCTCCTCAAAAGCTTCTAATCGCCACTTAAAGTCATCTAAGGCAACTTTCTCTTGCCAGATCTCGTGAAAATGCATTTCATAAGTTAATCATGCCTTGTGTAGTCATCACTTATTATTGGATTACTTCTGTGTGGAAAAAACCACCCTCACAGATGAAGCGTAGTTCCAGAGGACCACCCAAGAAGCGCAGTTCAACTCGTTATCTGTGTCCCAGAGGGCATTCAGCTGGGTGCTCCTCCAATGACAGCCCTTTGAGTTGTGTGTGTACCAGCAGGGGAAAATGGGGAGGAGGGCCTTTTAAATGCCACAATAAAAGATCAAAATAATCTTTAGAACCTGTTAACTAAAAGGCCTGATTAAAAAGGTATGACTTCAGCTGTTTATTTAAAACTAGCTGGGATGGGGAGGCTCTGATTTTATTTGGGAGCACCTTCCAGAGTCCTGGGGCAGCCCTAGAGAAGGCCTGATTCTGAGTTGCCACCAAACGCGCTGGTGGCAAACATGACCTCCCCCAATGACCTTAATAGGTGTTGGGGTTCATGAAGAAGATAACTGTCTCTTAAATATCCTGGACCCAAGCTGTTCAGGGCTTTGTAGGTAATAACCAGCACTTTGTGTTTGAAGGCTGTTTATCTTGACAAATGGAGGTAGCTGGTATATCAACTGAAACTGATGAAAAGCACTCCTGGCCACTGTCTCTGCCTGAGATAAAAGGGAGAGGTTTGGGTCCAGAAGTACACTCAGACTACGTACCTGCTCCTTCTGACCTCTCACAATAAGTCCCTCCATCTTGTTTGAATTCAGTTTGTTCTCCCTCATCCAGCCCATTACCACCTCCAGACAGGCATTTAGGGAAGTTAGTCAATTTCCTGATGATGTTGACGTTAGGGATGTGCACAAAACCGGTTCGCCCAGTTCGGTTCAGATCCGAACCGGGTCCGAACCAGGAGGGGGTGGTTTGGTTTTGGTTTTGTTCGAACCACCCCCTGGTTCGGTTCGGATCCGAACAATAACTTATTATGAGGAAAAACCTTAAAAACGCGTAAACTTCAACAATTAACCAAAAATCAGCCCTCTGCCCAAATCCTTTGAAAAAATTCAAGTAGCTTCCTTGCCCCTACCTGGCACTACCACCAACCCCACACTGCTCTAGGCCACCCCTTTGCCCCCGACGTGAAGCTATACATTTGCTGACAGCTCCATGCTTCTTTGTGGAGAAAAACCTTAAAGACGTGTAAACTTCAAAAATCACTTTAAAATCACCCCTTTGCCCAATTCCTTTCAAGTAATTCTGATAGCTTCCTTGCCCACCCTAGGAACTACCAGCCACCACACTCCACTCTACGACACCCCTTTCCCCACGATGTGAAGCTATACATTTGCTGCAATCCTAATTATTCTCTATGAGGAATTCAAAAATACTTTAACAATTCACCAATAATCAGAGGAGTGTCCAATTGCCTTGGGATCTTTTGGGTGGTAGGCACCCCTGTCTGTCTACCACCCACCCTGCTTTTGTGCCCCTAGGTGCTCCACAATAGAGGATATGGACTGGTTTGGGTCCCATTATACTCTATGAGAAAAATAATTAAAAATATTTCAAATATTCATAAAAAATCATAGGGGTGTCTGATTGCTTCAGGATTTGCATGGTTGTGCACCCATGGGTGCTCCACAATAAGGAATAATGGCCTGGTTCAAGTCCCATTGTATCCTATGAGGAAAAAAATAAAAATGATTTTCAAAAATTCATAAAAAAATCATACGAGTGTCCAATTGCTTTGGGGTTTGGGTGACAGGTACCCCTGGGTTCCAGCTACCATCCTACCAATTTCAGGGTGTCCAAACTGATCTGAACCAGTCCGAACTGGTCTGAATCAAACCACCCCAGTTCGGTTCGAATTCAAACCTGCAGCCCGAACCTGATGACTGGTTCGGTTCGGATCCGAACCGCCGAACCTCCCCGGTTTGGATTCGAACCGGTTCAGTTTTGAACCGGTTCGCACATCCCTAGTTGACGTGGAGAGATAGATATGGGTGTCATCAGCATACTGATAACCCTGTTCCAAATCCTCTGATGATCTCCCCCAGTGGTTTCATGCAGATGTTTAAAAGCATTGGAGACAAAATGGAGCCCTGTGGGACTCCATACAGTGACTCTTATTTTGAAGAGTAATGGGGCCCATTCAAAAAACAAGTGAAATGGAGGGTAGGCTTACTTGAGGTTAATCTTGGAAGCCAAGAATCATACTGAGGAAGATCCACCAGCTGCAATCCCCCTCCCTCTTCTTCTTCCGCCAAGTGCATTACTTGCCCGGCAACCATTGGCTGTGATATGAGAGGGGACATGCTTGTGGGAGGAGCTTGAGTGAAAACCCCAGGTCTCTGGATTGGAATGACACAATGAGAGGAGCTCCAGTTCCAGAAAGCTACTGAACTTCAAAATGAGGGTTAATCCCTCAGGTGTGACAGAGTTACACCACCACCACCCCCGTCAGTACCTAATTGGAGATTGTCCAACAGGCTAACCAAGGCCGTCTCCACCCCAGAGTTATTCTGCATACCAAGCGAGTCAGAGAGGGCACTTAGGAGCGATTGTGTCTACTGCCCTAGTAAGTTTGTTATTCCAAGTCTGAAACAGGACATCAATGGAATCATTGGCAGAACCAACCTTAAAGCCTTCCAAGCCTTATTGGCATCCTGTTGAATCCAATAACCTTCTTGGGTGGATCATCTTAATAGGCCCTTCACCCCTGCCGAGGTGGGTTTGTTAGAATTGTTGGTTACAAATATTCCTTATTTGCTGATCTTTGATCGTTGATAGTAATGAACTGAAACTGAAACTACTAATATTCCCCAGTAGCCAAATTTTAGCTATGGGGTTATTGGGTCCCATCCAGTTATTTGCCCACTGCCCAGAAAAGGGAGCACACACTCCAGAAACGAAGTTAAGATTTTATTTGAGTTACATTCGAAATAGGCTTGAGAATATGATCAGAAAAAGCCTAAACATATTAAAGAACTTGGTAGGTAATGTGCCAATCAGACTTAGCAATACAAAGGACAGAACTCAAAACAGGGGAGCTGCCCTTGTGGTAGCAAGCATGACTTGTCCCCTTAGCAAATGCCCTGGTTGCATTTGAATGGGGGACCACATGTGAGCACTGTAACATATTCCCCTCAGGGAATGGAGCCGCTAGATTTTGTACCCGAATCAATTTGCACATCCCTAATTGGAACCCAGGAAGCAGTCTTCTAGTGCAGGGATTCTCAACCTTGGGTTGCCAGATGTTATCGGACTTCAGCTCCCATGAACCCCAGCCCCAATGGCCTTTGGCTGGTGATTATGGGAGTTGAACATGGACTATGGGACCATGTTGGACTATGGGAGTCCAACAACATCTGAGGACCCAACGTTGAGAATCCCTGTTCTAGTGCATCAGACCTTTGCTCAGGGTTGTCTACACTGACTGGCAGCGGCTCTCCCAGGTTTCAGGCAGGGATCATTTCCAGCCCTACTGGGAGCTGCTGCCAGAGGCTGAACCTGGGACTTCCTGCATGCTCTGCCACTGAGCGATGGCCTCATCCCTGATATCGGAAACTACCGTATTCCAAGTCTGGCCATTGGCCATCTGGTTGAGTAGCGCCGACACGGATCAGCAACAACTTCTCCAAGATTTCAGGCAGGAGGCTTTCCCGACTGGGAAAGCTGGGAGAGCTGGTCTTGTGGTAGCAAGCATGACTTGTCCCCTTAGCTAAGCAAGGTCTGCCCGGGTTGCATATGAATTGATGAGTATTGATGTGTGAGCACTGGAAGATCTTCCCCTGAGGGGATGGAGTCACTCTGGGAAGAGCATCTGAGGTTCCAAGTTCCCTCCCTGGCAGCGTCTCCAAGATAGGGCTGAGAGAGACTCCCTGCCTGCAAACTTGGAGAAACCGCTGCCCGTCTGTGTAGACAATACTGAGCTGGATAAACCAATGGTCTGACTCGGTATATGGCGGCTTCCTCTACGTTCCTACGTTCCTATGACTATAAGCAGAGATGTTGGTGAATGATCCCAGTGCTTTCTGCATGCAAAGCAGATGCGGCAACCACCGAGCTGCAGATTTGACCCTCTTCCTGCACCTGGATCAAATGAGATGTATCTCCATCCTCCACAAACCACAGCACAGAGCTTCTCAAGCTCTTCCCATCCAGGTTCAAGGAGGATGTTGATCAATAACCAGGGTTGTTGGAACAGGTTATTTATCTGCAACCATTCAGGATCTGCCTCCCACTGATAAATGTAGAGCACACCAAATATTCCCTCCCTCCCACGGGGCAACCCAGAGGTTTTCAGAGACCTTGACATGTACTAACTCGTGGGTTTAACACTTAATCTATATGGAATGCCATGCTTGTGCATTCTTGATAGACTTTTTTTTTTTTCCCAGTTCAAAAAGGTTTTACTCCTCCTATGGGCAAACGTCTCCCAAACACATTGATCTTATTAACACACACACAACAGACTGAACTGAACCCTCAACGGATATCTGGTTCATCATATTTTGGCAAGAGCGACTCACCCTATTATTTACCTGTTTATCCCTCTCTTCCCAAAGGTCTGCCCAGAATTTTATCATTACAATAGCCCTGTTGGTTAGGGGCTGTGGGGCAGGTTAGGCAGACACAGAAGCAGACACCAACACCATCTGGCCCAATTCAAAGTGCTAGTATTAACCTTTAAAGCCCTAAATGGCTTGGCACTGGGTTACTGGAGAGAGTGCCTTGCCCCATATGTCCCAACCCCGGACCTTAAGATCTTATTCAGAGGCCCTCTTCTCCAAGCAGCTACTAGGGAGAGGGTCTTTTCTGTGGATGCACCCAGTTTATGGAACAGCCTCCCCTGTGAGGCTCGCCTAGCTTCATCACTTTATTCTTTTAGTCACCAGGGGAAGACCTTTTTATTCTCTCAGGCCTATTACATTTTAAATTTTGATCCGATTTTAACTGATTCTTTTTTTAAAAATTGTATTATATTTTGCATTTTCTCTTCCCTCTCTTTCCCCCTCCTTTGGTCTGTTATTTTTTAATTGGTTGTGTGTTTTCACCTCATTTATTTGTTTATTTATTTATTTATTTAGCAAATGTATTAACCGCTGGGCTTCCTTAGACTCAAGGCGGTTTGCATAAATTAAAACAACAACAGCAAAGACAAAAATAAATAAATTCCACAAAAAAACACTAAAAACTAAACACCTGGCAAAACTGATAAGTTTTCAGAAGCTTCTTAAAGGACAGAAAGCGGGGGGGGGAATATTACAAATCTCAGGAGGGGGCCTCCCACGAGCCTGGGTCCCATGTATCTCCCCTGGGCCCAGAACTCTGAGAAGGCCCACCTAAGGGCCTCGTGTTTTAACATTGCTGGTCTGTGTAGACAATACTGAGCTAGGTAGACCAATGGTCTGACTCAGTATATGGCAGCTCCTATGTTCCTATACTGAACGTCTGGTTTTAAACCTGGGTTAAAAGTGAGGTAGGAAAATGCACACACAATTCCTACCTCACTGCCTGGTTGAGTGGGTGCTCGGGCTCCCGGCAGCCATCTTGGCCATAGAGGCCAAGGGAAGGAGCAGTCCGGCAGCAGGGAGATATCCCAACACACCACAGTGCATTGTGGGACATCTGGCAGCTTGGCTGTATTTCCCCCACCTGCTGCTTGGTCACCATCGCACCATTCATCTGGGCATAGGCAAGGCAGAGTTCTCTTTGGGCTCGGATCGTGATTGGGTCATGAGAACAGTCTTCATCACTGCCTCCCCCTCTGACCTTGCTTTCCCCCTTGCACACGGTCACAAAATGGGAAAGCACACAGCTACAGCTTCAGGGTGAAGTACAATCCCTCTCCTTGGGTGAAACAGAAACTTCAAGGGAAGCAAAGAAACCTTCCCTGAGATCAAACACATTCTGAAGTTGCGACTAAATTTATCTTGAGTCTTGTTTGGGTGAAATAACAATAACAATGAAAAGAAGCCAGAGGAAATCCAGACCTCTAGGCTGGACTACTGCAATGCGCTCTATGTGGGGCTGCCATTGTATGTAGCCCGGAAACTGCAGTTGGTCCAGAATGCGGCAGTCAGGTTGGTCTCTGGGTCATCTAGGAGAGACCATATTACTCCTGTGTTGAAAGAACTACACTGGCTGCCGATACGTTTCCAGGCAAAATTCAAGGTGTTGGTTATTACCTTTGAAGCCCTAAACAGCTTAGGCCCTGGGTATTTAAGAGAACATCTTCTTCACCATGAGCCCCACCGCCTGTTAAGATAATCTAGAGAGGGTTGTCTGTGGTTGCCATCATCTCGTCTGGCGGCTACTCGGGAACGGGCCTTCTCCGTTGCTGCCCCTGGACTTTTGAATGCGCTCACTGCTGAAATAAGAGCCTCCCCATCTCTGGCAACTTTTAAAAAGGCACTGAAGACACATTTATTCACCCAGGCTTTTAATTAGATTTATAGTTTTAAATAATTTTAATACTGGGTTTAAAATGTTTTTAATCTTTTAAATGAGTTTAATTGTTAATTGATTTAATGTTTTAAATGATTGTAATTGTCAACTGCCCAGAGACACATTTTGGGTGCTATAGAAATAAAACATAAATAAAATAAAATAAAATTGGAGTTTTAGTATAACTAGAGAGATTTCTCAGGGGTTTCCTGAACATCAAAAAGGAAAAAGAATTAAAGACAGCTGTGACATGCGCACAAACCAACAGGAGAGCCGCACTGGCTATTTTCCCTTCTTATAAATGTCCACATTTATGGGTTCTCGGCATGTCTACATTCATGGGTTTTCAGCATCCCTCAACTGAGTTGGCTTGCATAGAGGTATCCCAGGACCTAGGGTAAAATGTCCTATTGGGTCTCACCTCCTGCATCTCCTGAATTATCTTGCCCTTATCAAAGCACCCTCTCTGAGCTGCTTGAAGGAAGCAAAGAATAAACACTTTTTTCTTTCTTGGTCTGTCCAAAACCCACCATGAGCAGCCAGAGTATCAATAAATATTTGCACCCTAGTACACACTACAAGCATATAATCAAAATAATAAAAGATTTAGAAAATAACTGTATGGTTTCTAAAACCCAAGAAACAATAGATAAACCCAAATCAAGCTTGTCATGCAGATCAGTAATAAAATCTAACTATGGACAAACAGAAAAGGCATCATCAAAAAGAGGCATAAAAAGAGAGTAATAAAAATGCAGTAAAATGATGACATCACTATTTCACACATAAAACGAACGCATATAAGTTTGTGGGAATACGATCTAAATTCAGGTATATGAAAACAGATATCACCATCCAGGCAGCTATAGACTGGCCTTTTAGAAGCCAGGAAGTGGGGGGGGGGGTCTCTAGGTCTGTTTGGGCTGCCATGAAACACTCTGAGTCAGCAGCCAAGGCTGAACTCTCGTCCGTATATATGAGCACTGGAGGTCGGGGGGTCAACGTTTGCCAGATTTTAATCGCTGCCGCACAGAACTTGCCACACAGAACTACAGGCAACACTGTAGGTGGTAGCAGGGTTGCTATCAGAAAGGAGCAAAGAGGTGTACGATTGGTCCGGATCAGGATAGTCATGCAGAAGCGGTAAGAGGAGGGAAAGACGGACGTCCCTGTAATATAAACACTTCAGGAGGGCATGTCCTGTTGTTTCTACTTGCCTTGTGCCACAGGGGCATTGATGTTCGAGAGTGAGATCTTCCCGTAGCATCCTTCAAGCACAGCTGAGGGAAGAACATGGCAACGTGCCAGTGTGATGGCCTTCCTGTGCTTGGAGACTTCCAGTTGCTATAGGTATGGCGTAGGACGGTTGGACAATAAATAAATATATGTTGTCAGTATGAACCAATATATGGGGGGGGGCTCAGCCTTTTGGGTCCCAGGGAGATTTGTTGCCTACACCCCAGAATGTCACCACAATACGAATACGATGAATATTGATATACTGCTTTTCAACGAAAAGTTCCCAAAGTGTTTTAGATATAAACAAACAAACAAACAAGCAAATGGCATGGCTCCCTGTACCCAAATGGCTCACAATCTAAAAAAGAAAGATAGACACTAGGAACAGCCACTGGAAGGATGGTGTGCTGGGGATGGATAAGGCCAGTTGCTCTCCCCCTGTTAAACAAAAATAATCGCCACTTTTAAAAGGTGCCTCTTTGCTCAGTATTGGGAGCTGCCTTATACCAAGTCAGACTATTGGTCCATATCGCTCAGTATTGTCTACACAGATTGGCAGTGGTTTCTCCAAGGTTGCAGGCAGGAATCTCTCCCAGCCCTGACTTGGAGATGCTGCCAGGGAGGGAACTTGGAACCTTCTGCATTCAAGCATGCAGGTGCTCTTCCCAGAGTGGCCCCATCTCCTAGGAGGAATATCTTCCAGTGCTCACACATGTAGTCTCCCATTCAACCTCAAACCAGGGTGAACCCTGTTTAGCAAAGGGGGAAATTCATGCTTGAACCACAAGACCAACTCTCCAGCACAGTGACATCACCTTAATACATGACTCTGACCAACACATTGTGACAGACAGAACACATTTCTATATGGAGGCTGTGAAAAGTATTTATGGTATGTGCATGTGGGCATGACACCCTATGATCCTGTTGGGATACCTACAGATTATCATCTGCAATGGCAATAGGAATGGTGTATTCAATATTCTAGAGACATTTTAAACTGTAATGATGGTTATGAAGGCAGGATAATTAGAGTTCATTCAACCATCCCACTTTACCTTCAAGGAGCTCCAGATGGTGTACCCTGGAACCTCACAACAACCCTGTGAGGTAGTTTAGGCTGATAGCCAGTAGGGGTTTTCATGAAACCAAAAACGTGGTTTGTTTCAGATTTGAATTAAATTTGAACTGAACCACATGGTGCTGAACCAGATCAGTCAAACCAACCAGCCAGTCCGATCCATTTGACTGAACCAGTTCGGTGGTTCGGGTGGCTAATGTAAAGGGGAATCCGGTGAGGATTACCCACACTGGCCAGGCAAGGATATTATTACTAGGGATGTGAACAATTGATTTTTCCGATTCAATTCCCCCCCCCCCCGATTCGATTGCACCCAAATCAAATCACCCCCAATTTGTTTTGGGTCTAAATAAGGCCAGTTAGCACAGGGGTGATTTGTTTTGTCTACATATCTCCCAAAAGAGGTAGATTCAGGTACAAATCATTTTGTAGCCAAATCTATTCGCATAGACAGCAGGCAGACGCAGTGATTCTCTCAGCAGCAGGAAATAGGTGGAAAAAAAATTCTCTTCTCTTTTCCTCAATCAGGAAAGCAGAAACAAAAAGCAGACAATCCACTCCAGGCAGCAGGTAGGCAAGGCCAAGCAAAGTTCCTCTGGCTCTCTCTCTTTCTCTCTCTTCTCCCACGAGGCAGAAAGGCAGAATGGTGGCTCCCTGCCTCCTTGAGTGCATTTGAAAATCCCTCCTTCGAACTCCCCCACCCTTGTCCCTTCTTTGATCCTTCCCCTAGCCAATGGGGGGCCAGTCACCTCTGGCAACACAAGGTTTGAATGGAAAGGAGCCAATCAGGAACTAGGGGGGTATTGCCAACCAATTGTTGCATACTGTAAGCCACCAATCTGGTGACACAGCAAGAGGGGTCGCCACAACATGGAGGTCTGAATCTACAAATTTTTCAGGTCCAAAATCTGGGTGATTTGTTTTGGACCCGATTCTGGCCAGCTAGCCACAAATCGCCCCAAACAGGTAGATTTGGGTACAAATTGTTTTGTACCTGAATCGATTCGCACCTCCCTACTTACCTCTCTCACCACCACTGTGCGGCCAACCAGCCGTTGCCAAACCAGTTTGCCCGAACTGTTTGTGCACACCCCAATGGCCAGTGTATTGCCAGTAAGCACCGGATCAAGGAAAAATCAAGCCCAATCTGAGTTCAACGGTCTACCTGCTGCAGGTGCCCTGTATTTCCAGAACTACAACCTGAATTTAATCTCAAGTGAAATTTCATGATGAAAATGTGGAAGAACCTGATCAGACAAATAATTCAAGGGACTTCCAGGGAGGAAAAGAGAGTTCCTGCAGGATACAGAAAGTTTCTTAAGGAAATCCAGCACATCCCTACCATGAACTTGTAGAAAGATGTATTGAGTTTAGCCTTCTGGCTCTTTTTGCCAATACGTTAGTGGAGCAATTCTCACCATCTGTGAGAATTCTATTCATGGACAACTGGATGATGGGAAACCACTAGACTGAACCAGTCCAATTGTATTCAAAGGAGCTTACTTGCTAGTAAGTGGACAGAGGATTGCAGCTTTTGCTACCCCCAAATTCTTTCATATGCTCATGGGCCACACCTGGAGTACTGCATACAATTCTGGTCACCACATCTAAAAAAGGACATTGTAGAACTGGAAAAGGTGCAGAAGAGGGCAACCAAGATGATCAGGGGTCTGGAGCACCTTCCTTATGAGGCAAGGCTACAACACCTGGGGCTTTTTAGTTTAGAAAAAAGATGACTGCTGGGAGACATTTTATAGAGGTCTATAAAATCATGCATGGTGTAGAGAAAGTGGATCGAGAGAAACTCTTCTCCCTCTCATATAACACTTGAACTAGGGGTCATCCCATGAAATTGATGGCCAGGAAATCTAGGACCAACAAACGGAAGTACTTTTTCACAAAATGCATAATTGACTTGTGGAACTCTCTGCCACAAGATGTGGTGACAGCCAACAACCTGGATGGCTTTAAGAGGGGTATGGATAACTTCATGGAGGAGAGGTCTATCACCAGCTACTAGCTGGAGGGCTAAAGGCCACCTCCAGCCTCAAAGGCAGGATGCCTTTGAGTACCAGTTGTAGGGGAGTAACAGCAGGAGAGAGGGCATGCCCTCAACTCCTGCCTGTGGCTTCCCAGTGGCATCTGGTGGGCCACTGTGTGAAACAGGATGCTGGACTAGATGGGCCTTGGGCCTGATCCAGCAGGGCTGTTCTTATGTTCTTACTATCATTCTCAAAAACAATCCAAGGAGGTCAGAGAAAGAATGTGAAAGAATTCTTGGTTTGCATTTGCTACCCGAGGTTCCCTGGCCCCAAGACCCCCACCCCATGTGTGAAGTCTGGCTATGAACCAGCCTCACAGGAACTGACTTATTAAGGTGGGGCAGCTCATTATCCTGTTTGTGCTTTGTCAAATAACTAAGGATACAAACGGGAGATATGGATCTCCTGTGACTTGACAAGCATCAAAGGTTTCACCAAGCCAGTTGTTAGATCAGGAGTAAATATGTCACTCACCTATCCGGGGGTGTCTCACTTCCCGTAGGAGAGGCCACAGATATGATATAAAAAGCTCTTTGGACTCCAAGTTCTTCATCCACTGTGACCAAGAACTGTGACTTCTTGCTGGTTCTGCCACTTTGCCAAAGAAGGTAAGACCAAGCGTAGATGCTTCTGTTTTCCTAGGTTTTCCATTGATGATGAAAGGTCTCCATCTCTGCATGGAGGCAAAGATCATATCTTTAGATCATATCATATGTGATGCAGGTAGATGCTTAATCTGGAGATCATGGTGAACAGTCAAGAATTCCTTAGGGCCATCTAGGGATGAAGAAAATAGTCTAGGTAGAAAAGGAGATTTGGGATGCTAAATCTGACACCACTCTAGAAGGTAAGACTAGAGTTTGTGGGGGAGTATTGGTTATAGCCAATATTTTTGAGGGCTAGGAACACTCTGCTATTTTGGGGCTGGCTGAATGTGAGCAGTTGCGGTTATGGCATAGGAAAGAAAAAGGTCTTCTCCGTCCTTGAGTGATTAACACTACAAAGAAAGAGATTTCATCAGTACCTTAATTCATCCTGAGAGGCAGCTTAATCCTTTGGCATGATGACTGGATGGGGCTGTCAGCCAAAGTTCATCAAGAACCTGTTCCAATGAAGGCCTCACATCATCCACCCAGCTCACAAGGCATGCTTAGCTTCCATCGCACAGCCACACCGTGTATCCTCAGACCCTAATCTGACCTATATATCTACTCCAGATAAAGGGTTCCAGACAGCCAAGGTGGATGTCTGTAGCAGAGGTGCCACGTGGCTCGAAAGAAGCTTTTAATGGAGATTTTCATACGGACATGGTGAGGGAGGCAGAGACCAAGATCTTAGTCATAGGTTTCCTCAAGTTTTAGATGGTGGCTCAAGACCTCCAACCAGTCCATAACATTTGCTTCTTTCGTGCCCTTTCTCCAAGGACTCAAGAGCACTGGTCTCCTCTGTTACTGTACCTTCATAACAACTCTGTACTTTTGGTTAGGCTAAGGTAGCAACTAGACCAAGGTAGGGGTGTGCACAGAACCAGTTTGATGTGCTCCTCCCCTCCGGTTCTAAGCTGCTGGCTCAGTAGTGTAGGGGAGGAGCACACTTGGGAGGCGTACGGGTGAGCAGCGGCAAGTGGTAGCACAGGCGGTCAAGTAAGGACCTTATTCCTTCTCTTGCCACCTCTGCCCAACCACCCCCTTATCATTCCAAAGCAGTATGCCAGAACTGGGCCTGGTTCAGTTCAGTCCGTGATTGAACCCCCGAGCCACCCCCGGTTTGAGGCAAACCGGTTCGGCACAAACTGCTCGTGCACACCCTTAGTCCAAGGTCATCGAATGGCCTTCAGGATGAATGGTGATTTGAACCTGGGTTTTCTGAGTCTTGGGCTGGCACTCTTACCTAGCAGTTCTCTATCTTGGGTCCTCAGATGTTGTTGGACCACAACTGTCATCCTCCCCAGCCACAATGTCCAAATGCATAGAATGGACAGATACGTGGAATTTCTTGAAGTGTGGTGCTCATCCCTAGAGCAAAAGGTCTCCTTCTGCTCACAGAAGCTGAGGAGACTGGAAATGCTGAGAGTGGGGGGGGGAGGGAGGGAGGGAGGGAGAAGTATCTTCTTCTCATGAAGGTGGACAAACTGAGCTGTACCATGTCAGACTGCAGGTGGAGGCCCACTTAATGGAATGTTCCTCTATTTTCTTAAACTCCTGGACACAGAAAACTGACATGAGAAGGAGAAGGCTAGGTCAGAGACCTTCTCTTCAACACACCAAGTACTTTGAGCATCCAGTGAACCCCCACCTGCAGTCTGCAGTGGTCCAACCTAGATATAAATTAACCACCTTTGGTGAGAACCAGGCCATTGAGAAAGGAAGGGATTGCCAGGAGATTTAGAGCCGACTCCAGAAAGTACTTTTTCTCATTCATCGATGGAATCCTCTGCCAGGGGATGTGTGACAGCCACCAGCTTGGATGGCTTTGAAAGGGGATTAAACCCATTCAGGGAGGAGAGACCTATCCATGGCTACTAGACCTGATGGCTGTAGGCTACCTCCAGGTTTAGAGGCAGGATGCCTCTGAACCCCAGATGCAGGGGAGCAACAACAGGAGTGAGGGGGAGCCTTCATCTTTCTTCTGTGGGCTTCCCAGAGGCATCTATGGGAAACAGGATGCTGGGCTCGATCCAGCACAGCTGTTCTTATGACCACTGCCCAATAAAATGTATCCTTCTCTTTCAGGGCTAATCCGCAACTGACTGCAAAAATGAGCCAGCAAAGACAAACAGGCAGCAGCTGCTGCTGTAGTTCAAGTGGTGGTGGCTGCTGCTGCTGCTCCGGAGGAGGAGGAGGAGGAGGAGGTGGTGGCGGCTCATGCTGTGGTGGCGGCGGCTCATCTGGCTACCAAACCCAGGGATCATCGTGCTGCAGCGGCGGATCTTCTGGTGGGATCCAACAAATCCGAGGAGGTGGCGGCAGCTGCTGCTGCTGCTGTGGAGGGTCAGGCTGCGCATGCTGTTGCTCTGGAGGAGGAGGAGGAGGAGGAGGAGGAGGAGGAGGAGGAGGAGGAGGAGGAGGAGGAGGAGGAGGACAGAGACGTGTCATCGTCGTATCAGGAGGCCAAGGGTCTTACTGTGGCGGTGGCGGTGGCGGTGGCGGTTATCAACAGCGCCAAGGATCTGGCTGCTGTGGCGGAGGCTCTGGTGGAGTCATCATCGTGCCAGGAGGTGGCGGCGGCCAATCCTCTATATGCTGCGGAGGAGGAGGAGGATACGGAGGAGGAGGATACGGAGGAGGAGGATACGGAGGAGGCATGGGTGGTGGGATTTGCCAGCAAAAGATTCCCATAATCTGTGGAGGGGGTGGTGGTGGTGGAGGAGGAGGAGGAGGAGGAATTTGCTGCGGAGGGAGCTCAGGTGGCCAGACCATTGTGGTGTCAGGCGGTAGCGGTGGCGGGGGGTCCGGTTGTTGTAGTGGAGGAGGATCCGGTGGTGGCGGAGTTAAGGTGATAGGAGGAGGTGGAGGTGGAGGTGGAGGTGGCGGAGGGTCCGGTTGTTGTAGTGGAGGAGGATCCGGTGGTGGCGGAGTTAAGGTGATAGGAGGAGGTGGAGGTGGAGGTGGAGGTGGAGGTGGCGGAGGGTCCGGATGTTGCATTGGAGGTGGGTCCAGCGGCGGTGGCATTAAGGTGATCGGTGGAGGATCCGGTGGAGGAGGTGGAGGTGCGAAAAGCATTCTCAGTGGAGGAGGCAGTGGGGGCTCTGGCGGCATTTGTGTTAGTGGAGGGTCCGGTGGTGGCGGAGGAGGGAAAACCATTGTCGTGTCCAGTGGTGGAGGCAGTGGAGGGTCCGTCTGTTGCAGTAGTGGGGGATCTAGTGGGGGTTCAGGTATAGGTCAGACCAAGCAGGTCTGCCCACTGCCCCCCTGCCAGAAGTAAAACCAAATCCCTTCGGCCTTTCGTTGGAATGATCGTTCAAGAAACAAAGGATCATGCCGCCTGGCAAGCTTCAGTCCTGTTCTCATGCTACCCTGTCGAGCATTTTGTATGCCGCATCCTTTCTCCTCCTCTTCAATGGCATTTCATTTTTTCTGTGTTCAATGCTCTGCTGTATTATTTATATGTCAGTAATGGAGGGGGAGTTAACATGAGCTCCCCTCGCTAAATCTCCTGCTGCAGTCTCCCTTAACGCATGGGAGATAATAAAGCTTACCTCGAAATGAATATGGCTCTGGTGTCATCTTGCATCATCCAATTCTGTGTCCATATCACCATCTGTCTCATTTGACAATGAATTTAGAGGATTTCCCAGGCCTTCACCCAACTCTCCATATGCACCACTGGGTGGGGTGGGGTGTCAACCTACTCTCATGTGTCTGTAACTCAACACCACATCATCCTAACACCTCACAACTGAATGTACAGACCAATTTCTACTGCAAATATTTATATACCACTTTTCAACAAAAGATCTCAGGCTAAGCACACAGAAAAAATAAAAGCACACAATCTCAAAGCATACAGAAAACAATATATAGATGGCTCCCTGTCCCCGGAGGGCTCCAAGTCTAATAGAAACATAAGGCAGACACCAGGAAGAGCCACTGGAGGGATGCTATACTGGGGATGGATAGGGCCAGTTGACTCCCCCTGCTAAATACAAGAGAGCCCCCCACTTTAAAAGGTGCCTCTTTGCTCAGCGCAGGGAACCTACCTGTGAGTGCAACTGTAGAATCGGAAAACACAAGCTTTGCAAATGAAACCAAGTCAAGGGTGGGGTTTATTTGTGGATAAAACATCATTGATCACAAATATAAGTGGGGAAATTTGATTCATTCCTGGGGCAAACTGTGAAAAGAACTGCTGCGCGTTGAGTTGACACTTTCAATGAGCTGAAGGAAGTCTTCATCCTTTTAGTAGCTTCCCTGACTCAACTTCCTGTGTTGCTATGTTCCTGTCTGCACCATCTTGGATGATGAGTTTTGGGTCACACCAATACACTCTGGGAATTCAGGTTTCAATATGCACAGGGAAGGGGTGGTTTGCAGGAACACCTTGCCCTCAAAGAGTATGGGACACGTTTTGGCCAACAGCACATTCTCGAATCCAATCTAGGCATTCCATCTGTGCCCAAACCGTCTCCCCACCCAGTCAGAGTGACTCTACCATTGTTGATTTAGTTGGTGACCTGGAACGCTGAGTGCCCTTGTTTTGTATGTTGTACAACCCTTGTTTTGCCTGTACACTACAATTAAAGATGTGGCACCCTAGGGCCCTATGTTAAGGCATATGGCAGTCGGGGAGTGAGGGTGAAATTTCTGTCATGTCTCGATTGAATTCTCATTATGGGCATAAGAACATCAAAAGAATCACCTCAGAATATCGAAGACCAATTTCCAATCAGCGTTGCCTGATATAGTCATATATTTATCACTAGTTCCTCCTCATTTATTTGAAATCCAGGAGGACTGGTTTTTGTTTTTGTTTTTTGGTTAAAGAAAAAAAATGTCCTGCCATTGCAGTCATGGTAAAATTAATTATATACTATATAGAGAATAGGGTTGTGTGAACTGGCTTGAGGTTGAGTTGGTTCACCATCAAACTGGTCCAGCTTGAGGGCTCCCCACTGAGCTGGATCAGGCCCGTGTCCACTGAGCTGGATCAGGCCTGTCTACTGTGTATCATTTCCCTCTTTTGCTCATTGCAACTTGAAAGAGTTTTTGAGGGCCCAATTAAGATTTGCCTCCAAGGCAAGCTCTCAAGGTGAGGCGGAATTCACAGGAAGCCCTGGGCCTGAAGCCCTTTTGAAGAGCCCTGAAGAATCCTAGGCACAAGTTGTTGAAATATGGAACTGGTGCCCAAAATGGCTATGCTGTGTCCTGTCCCCTAAAGTAAAGTTGTGCTGTCGAGTCAGTGGCGACTCATGGCAACCCCAGAGCCCTGAGGTTGTCTTTGGTAGAACACAGGATGGGTTTACCATGGCCATCTCCTGCGCAGTCTGAGATGATGCCTTTCAGCATCTTCCTAGATCACTGCTGCCTGATATAGGTGTTTCCTATAGTCTGGGAAATATTCCAGTGGGGATTCGAACCAGCAACCTTTTGCTCCCTAGGCAAGCTACTTCTCCACTCTCTCCCTAATATCCATGGCTCAGGTCTCCCTTTCCTTCAAGCCTCTGGCATCTCTAGTTAACGGAGCGTAGATAGCAGAGCTCAGAGAAAGCAAAGTGGTATATATACATGCAAACAATAATATTGCCTCCACCTAATCTATTTTCATAGATTATAGTTTTTAATAGTTTTTAAAATAGTTTTTACACTATATACAACTGAGAAAATGAGTGCCAAAATCTGCTACAAAGAGCTGTTTATAAAGAAGTGTGACACGATCTCTGAAACAATCTCTGAAACACGGTTGAAGATCTATATGGAAAATCATCTTGCTGGGACTAAAAATCTAAAGAATTGGGTGGAAAAATCAAGAAGAATTTTGGCATGGTAAATGTTCCAAAGTGGGGGTCCTACATTCCTTTACGTTCTACACGAGTGATACATGTCCAGGTGAAAAGATGTCGGGATCACCCCACATAATCTAGATAGCTATAAAATTAATGGTACAATAAAATAGATGGAGACTGTTTTTATATGAGCAGCTGCTTTTATGTGAGCAGTGCATCCTGGGATGCCGGAGTGGGAAAGTCCCAGCATCCCCCATGGCAATAGCCTTTGCCTGAGGATTATGGGAGTTGTAGTCAACACCGTCTGGGAATCCCTCTTAGAGGGAACACTGACTCCAGCTCCCAACTGCATCCTTCACTGCAACGTCACTTGTGTGAGCGCAGAGCTGGTGAGAACACAGATGGTCACCGCTCATCTGCACTGCTCATCCTGCCTCTCCCTCCCAGCCCACCCTGACTCCCAGTTGAGGTCGTGTGAAAGACCTTCGGATGCCAAAGAGCCATTGTGGAATCTGGATCACTAACCTTTTCCTCCAGAACTGATTTCATCACATCTCCTGCTCCCTCTGGTGACGAGAAGAAGTCGGTTTTGTTTCTTTCCAGCAACTGGAACAACAACAAAAAATATCACACTACTTGGAGAGAATTTATGGAAAGATGGCCTTCCAGTAGCGAGCTGGAATTGTTCCCTTTGTTAAGTGGGGGATGCACTGGTTTGCATTTGGATGGGTTCCAAGTTCCCTCCCTGAATCTCCAAGATAGGGCTGAGAGATATTCCTGCCTGCAACTTTGGAGAAGAGCCCTGAAATGGCCTGACTTCTCATTTGGGAGGCAGCCGGGCTCAAGGAAGGAGCTGTTGCCACCACCTCCCCTGCCTTGGTCTCACCCCTCGAGTACCTGCACCCTACTGGCCGCCCCCGTGTCCGGTATCATCCCCACTGGGCAGCAGCAGTTGAAAAGGGGGAGAGATTTAAATTGTGCGGTAGGTTGGCAGGTGCGGGGCAGCGGTGGGGCTCTGGGGAGGCCCCCCAGAACATTTGGAGGCACCCCTGGAGACAGGAGGCCATGGACCAAGTCCCCAAGATCCATGGCGAAGTCCTCCTCTGGCAGAAGGTGTCAGGTTTACTCCCTGGCAATAGGCCTGAGAGCAACTCCTGCCTGTAAACATGGAGAAGCCACTGCCAGTCTGGGTAGACAATACTGAACGAGATGGACCTATGGTCTGACTCAGCAGAAAGCCACTTCCTAGGTTACTATGTAAGTGAACTATACCTGCCAGCAGCCGACTGAACTGAAATATTCTAAGGAACCAGAAGATGGTGCTGGAGGACTTGATTTGGCATGGATGATTCACCCAGGTGAAAGAGCTTTGTAACAAGAGCTAATTGAGCTGTCTCAGTCAGGCGCACGGGGTGCTGAGGTGTCCCAGAAACCACAGATCACGTGGGAACAAATTATCCTGGATTTAGTACATGAATACAATGTACAATCGCAAACGAAACACAAGAGCAACAACGGTAATGGCCACTTAAGAGCCCCCAATATCCCCCTGCAAAATAGGAGAGCTGTCCCTTTAAAAGGTGCTTCTTAGCCCAGTTAGTTGGGGGGGTTCCCAAGGAGGGCCGGACAGGGGTTCCCTGTCCCTAAAGGGCTCATCATCTTTAAAAACAAAAAGACTACAGAGACACCAATAACAGCCATTGAGAGGGATGCGATGCTGGACAGAATAGAGTCAGTTGCTCTGCCTCTCCTAAAAGCAAAGAAGTCACCATTTGGAAAAGCAATATTATGCTAGGCCAAACAGGAACAGCCGCTCTCCCTCTGCTCAACACAAGAGAGCCTCCATTTTGAAATGGTGCCCATTCTTGGCTTGGTGAGGAGAGGCTGCTTAACAAGGCCAACCTTTGCTTGGGAAGCAGGAGGGGTACTATTATTAAGTATAAGAATCTATCCTCTGCTTCTCAACCAAAAGGTTCCTAAAGTGGTTTCTGTAGCAGCAGGAATGAGAAGCTGGTTCCCTGCCCCAAAGGGACTCCCAACCAGGGATGGAGGCATCATTGCACGGATGGGTTCAAAGAACCCGAGCCATGCCCCTCAGGGGCTGCACCTTGGACTCCAGCCATGCCCCCTGTGTCACACGTCATATGCAGGGGTCAAAGTTTTGCTCACAAATGGCTCTGTTTTGAGCAGTTTAGCCCAGAGACATCTTCCTAGCCTGGCCGGGAATGCTCCTGCCTGCCTTTTTAAGCCAGGAGAGGTGCTCCCAGCCATGCTGCAAACACAGCGCTGGCCAGGAATTTGCTCAGAAATGGGGCATGTGGCCCATTTCTGAGGAACAGGGGCCACCGTTGGCCTCCCTACATGCCTGCTCCCAAGCCCAAAAGAATACCAAGGATGACGCCCTCATAGCAGCCACTGGGAGGGAAGCCATCCTGTGCTGAAAAGGAATGGCCATTCTCACCCTGCTCAATGCAAGATAGCCTCCATTTTGAAAAGGGATATTGTGCTGGGCTGAACAGGAACAACTGCTCTCCCTCTGCTCAATGCAAGAGAGCCTCCATTTTGAAAAGGGATATTATGCTGGGCCGAACAGGAACAGCTGCTCTCCCTCTGCTCAATGCAAGAGAGCCTCCATTTTGAAAAGGGATTTTATGCTGGGCCGAACAGGAACAGCTGCTCTCCCTCTGCTCAATGCAAGAGAGCCTCCATTTTGAAAAGGGATATTATGCTGGGCCGAACAGGAACAGCTGCTCTCCCTCTGCTCAATGCAAGAGAGCCTCCATTTTGAAAAGGGATATTATGCTGGGCCGAACAGGAACAGCTGCTCTCCCTCTGCTCAATGCAAGAGAGCCTCCATTTTGAAAAGGGATATTATGCTGGGCCAAACAGGAACAGCTGCTCTCCCTCTGCTCAATGCAAGAGAGCCTCCATTTTGAAAAGGGATATTATGCTAGGCTGAAGAGGGGCAGCTGCTCTCCCTCAGCTCAAAACAAGACAGCCTCCATTTTGAAAAGGTGCTCATTCTTGGTGAGGAGAGGCTGCTTAACAAGGCTGAACTTTAACTGAGGGGGGAAAGCTTGTTTATTATTTAGGATTAACCTCTGCCTACTCTGCTTTTTAACCAAAAAGTTCCCAAAGGGGTTTCCAGAGCCAAAGGGATGGCTCCTGGCCCCAAAAGGGCAACCAAATCAAAGAGGAAAACCGAGGGAAACCCCAGTTACAGCCACTGGAGTTGGGGTGGGACACCATGCTGGACTGGACAGTTGCTCTCGCCCTGCTTGATACAAGAGAGCCTCCATTTTGAAAAGGTGCCCATTCCTGGCTTAACGAGGCTGAACTTTGACTGTGGGAGGGGAGCTCATTTATTATTTATGGAGCACCTGGCCTCTCTGCTTTTCAAGGGGGGAAGTTCTCGAAGTGGTTGCCATAGTGAAAGCAAGGAGAAGAGGGTTCTCTGACCCCAAGGGGCTTACAGTCTGAAAAGAGACATGTGAGGGAGACCCCAGTGGCAGCCACTGGGAGGGAAGCCAGGCTAGGCTGAAGAGGGACAGTCATTCTTGCCTCCATTTTGAGAAGGTGGCCATTCGACCTTTGCCTGAGGTGTGGGAAGCTCATTTATCATTGACTGAGCACCTGTCCGTGCTGCTTTTGAGCCCCAAAGGCTCCCAGAGCAGATTCAGTAGCCAAAGGAAAGAGAAGATGGCTCCCTGCCCCAAAGGAGCTCTCAATCTTTCTTTCTTTCTTTGACCCCCAGCAATAGCCAATGGAGGGATTCCATTGAGCTGGGCTGAATAGGGCCACTTGCTCTCCCCCTGCTAAATATAAGACCGGCCACTTTGAAACGAGGAAAGAGAGCTGGTCTTGTGGTAGCAAGCATGACTTGTCCCCTTTGCTAAGCAGGGTCTGCCCTGGTTTGCATTTGAATGGGAGACTACATGTGTGAGCACTGTCGGAGATTCCCCTCAGGGGATGGAGCTGCTCTGGGAAGAGCATCCGAGGTTCCAATTTCCTTCCCTGGAAGCTTCTCCAGGTAGGGCTGAGAAAGACTCCTGCCTGCCACCTTGGAGAAGCTGCTGCCAGTCTGTGTAGACAAGACTGAGCTAGATGGACCAATGGTCTGACTCTGTATATGGCAGCTTCCTATATTCCTATGTTCACACACACACACACACACACCCATCCATCCATCCTTCTGATTATGAATTCAATGATGAAGAGAATTTAGATTCATTAATTTATGGATGGGGAGAACTCAAATATCCATTCCCTAGAGCCCTAATCTAATTTATATGTACATGTATGCACATAATCTACATGACACACAATATCTCTCTCTCTCTCTCTCTCTCTCTCTCTCTCTCTCTCTCTCTCTCTCTCAGCTTCCTGAAGTCTAAGGGACAAGTTAAGATCTGAAGAAAGATACCTCGAGTAATTGATGCTAGCAAAATGGCCATCTCCAGCATCTTTTTAAAAACAGAAAAGAAAAAAAGAGCCCAAAAGAAACATATGTACCACATCTGAGTCCCTCGTTGCCAGCTTCTGGTTTAACAGATCCCTGGAATAGAGCAGAGCTTGAAAACTTCAAAATCCACTGCTGGTGGAAATTTGATAGTTCTGATCTAAGCAAACCAGGCAATGGCCTTAATACAAAGTAATTCTTCTTATGCCCTCAGAGAATATACTTGATATGAACCAATGTGTTATTTTGGTGCATTATGCACCTCCTATTATTGGAGCAAAACCAGACTAGGAAAATATCACCAAGGTGCCAGGCATGTAATTTTAAAAAGGATGTTGTGGGGGTGGGGGGACCTCATCAAACAGCTTGTGTTTAATTGTGCACGTTCTATACTCACATACTCTCCCACACTTCTACAAGCATCATCAGTAGCTTTGGGTGATTGAGTATTACCTCATGTCAGATTACCTGGCTTATGCAACTGCAGTGATCAAGAAAAGTTTATTGGATTCATACAAATGTACGAGGCTTCCTCCTACTGAGTCAGAGCCTTGGTCCATCTAGGTCAGTATTGTCTACACTGACTGGCAGCGGCTGCTCCAAGGTCTCAGACACAGAAGGGTCTTTCCCAGACATTCTTGGAGTCATTATTGTTCATTATTGCAACTATTTGTTTACTGCTTTTCAACAAAGGAGTTATCAAAATGGTTTACACTGAAAAAGAAATATGAGGGTCTCCTATCCTAAAAGGGCTCACAACCTTAAAAAGATATTCCCATTTTGAGAATAGCTCCCACACGAAGATGTGCAAATTTGCAGCAATGTTTTATTTATTTTGGCACATTTATGTCTTAGTCTCACTCTTCTCCTCTCCTGTCCTCAGAGCAAGATGGGCCCTGTTTATTTAGCATCTTTCTATACTCCCTAGACAGTGCACATAATTTAAAACAGGAGTATAAAACAGGATAAAAGAGAGCCAACACGGCATAGTGGTTAGAGTGCTGGAGTAGGACTGGGGAGACCCGAGTTCAAATCCCCATTCAGCCATGATATTTGCTGGGTGACTCTGGGCAAGTCACTTCTCTCTCAGCCTAACCTACTTCACAGGGTTGTTGTGCGGAGGAATTTAAGTATGTAGTACACTGCTCTGGACTCCTTGGAGGAAGAGCGGGATATAAAATGTAAATTATAATAATAGTAATAATAATAATAATATGAGCAAAACACTGTCACAAAATAAAACAAGCAGTTAAAATTAGATAATTAACTAAAATCCTTTGAAAACAGGTTATCTTAACAGTCCCTTTAAAAGCAACCCGAGATACGAATCTCTTATTTTGACAGGGAGTGCATTCCATAAAGTGAATGTATTTTAACTATATAAAGTTAATATAGTATTGAACAGATGCAGCATAGACCACCCAAAAAAGGATAAGAAAAATGACCCTTGTTTATGATGCTAAGCTTCCCCATCTACAAAAATGTCTTCTCCCCAAAATCACCTCGTTTCATGCGAAGACTTTGTAGCACCTTTGAATTTCACTCAGTTCCTAAGAAAATGCTTGAATCATATCTGCTCAGCAGTCAACCAAGACACAGAATAACCAGAGATTCACCCAGAACTCCAAGGACTTTCCTGAAAAGCCAGGTTCTGACCACACACCCAAAAGGTGAGCAATGTAAGGACTTGATTAACTAAAGGCGGGGAGTTGTCCTTCACCATGAGGTGTCTCTAAATCATCTAGAAAGATGTGCCTCAAGTCTTGTGCCTCAAGACAGTCCAGTTGGGTGACCCTTTCTTCATCTCAAAGATTGGCCAATGTTTGTTGATATATGGGATTTTGACACACCATCACATTACAAAGGTCAACTTCCGGGTAGTGATGAGGTATCATATTACAAAACCAATTCCATTGTTCCCTGGTGATACCTAGGAAATGTTCATTGGGGTGGGGCCCATCAATTAAAAGGTTGCTCATGGAAATCTTGTCTCAAACTTCCCAAAAGAGGAGTATTTGTTTCCAGAAGGAAGAAGAGATCATATAAAAAGGTCTCATGCTCAAGGACCCAGACATAAACTTGTAGCTGTTCCTACCAGACGTGTTCCTGTTTTGGATCTTGGTAAGTCCAGAGATTATTTCTTCAGTTCCATGGCTGGGGTGGGAATGGTAGTTTTTCAGAAGGTTGTGGACGACTTAGGTCTTCAGATTGTGTTTTCAAGGGGAACAATGGTCCGTCAAGTAAGAGTTATGTAGAACTGTCCTGGAGACATTTTGCTAGACTGCACTGAAACTTCTTCAGTTCCTCCTTCAATTCCTTCTTCAATGCCTCCAAATACCAGTTTCAGGGGAGCAGCAGTAGGAGAGAGAGCGTGCTCTCAGCTCTCGCCTGTGGGCTTCCCAGAGGTATCTGGTGGGCCACTGTGTGAAGCAGGATGCTGGACTAGATGGCCCTTCTTGGGCCTGATCCAGCAGGACTTTTCTTATGTCCTTAAGTCCTTGTAGCCTGAGGAGGGATTTCTAAATTCACTTTAATATCTGTGGACAAAAATTAAAATAAAAGCCATACTGCAGGCTCTGGTGGTTGAGTCCCTTCTGAAACCTGCAGAAGCATGTGTGTGAGTAAATTAGGTGTGGAATGAAATTCTGATGTTCAAATCCAGTACTGATAATCAAGAAAAATCTCTAGCTAGCTTGGAGCTGAGTTATCACTAGGGATGTGCACAAACCAGCAGATGGCCAGTTTGGCACAGCGGGGAGGGGTTACCTTTAAGGATCAGGGAGGGTGCTTTTAAACCCCACCCCCAGCCTTAAAGGTGAAAAATCCCACATCGAACTGGCTGAACAGCCCGAACCATCCGAACCACCCGAACCGCCAGACATTCGAACCGGTTTGGCAGTCTGCAAAAGGACCGCCAAACTAGTTCATGCATTTCACACATCCGTCCCCTGTATCTTGCCAGTCTGATTGAGCAACAGAAGGGAGGATAGTTCTTCAATTCAAAGGCGTGGTCTACTCCGAGGCTTGCCCTGCAGACACCAGAGCTCAGGGGTGTTTCTCCCTTGCTCCTAGGGAGATTAGGAAGCACAGGTGCCATCCCCACATGCCCGTTTAATCAAGAGGGCCTGCCTTTCAGGAAGACAGAAGGGAAGAAAGCAGATGGGAAGATGGTATTTAATCTCTGAAGCTTTGGAGAACCACTCTCTGTCAGTGAGTAAGATGACTTCATACTGAGTTAGATGGAGCAATAGTCTCAGTAGAGGAAGCTTCCGATGTTCTATGTTTCTAGAGCGTTCCAAACTTGGAGTGCTTTCAGCATGGGGATTTAAGCAACCCTTGTGCAGAGAGCACAAACAAAGCAATCCTCAGGACATTCCTTGTCCAAAGTTCAAAGCTATTCCCCATTTTCTGTTCCGGTTCACCTGATTTGTGGGGGTTGAAAAAAGCGGGGAGTGCATTCCTGAGCCGTGGGGCAGCATCAGAGACATCTAGGGAGACTTGAAAACTGGACATTCCCTGAAGAGATTTGTTCCTTCCTTCCTTCCAGGTTTCCCACCTCGACAGACGTCAAGATGTGCTCCCGCCAGGACCGAGGATGCCACAGAGGGGGAAGCTCCTGCCACGATAAGGAGAGCTCTTCTTGCTGCAACAGAGGACGCTCCTCCTGTACTGGGGACAAGATCTGCCCGGATGTGAAGCCCCTGCCCACTTGCCAGCAGCAGCCTCCTCAGGTGTGCCCACCCCCATGCCAGCCTCCCGTGGTGTGCCCACCCCCTTGCCAGCAGCAGGCTCCTAAGGTGTGCCCACCCCCATGCCAGCCTGCCGTGGTGTGCCCACCTCCGTGTCAGCCTCCTGTGGTGTGCCCACCTCCATGCCAGCAGCAGCAGCAGCAGGTGAAGCAGCCTTGCCAGTGGCCACCTCAGCAGAAGTAGAGAAGACAACGCCAGAAGAACATGTGTTGGGCAGTCCAGGACATCAAGTTCACTCCTGCATCATCTCCAGCTCAAGGATCTAGTTGCTTTCTCTTCTGGATGCACTAATGTAGCCGCTCTCTGTTGGGAGGGGTCCTGAAATCCTGGTGCCTTTTCTCCATGTGGCCATATGTGGCTTGCAAAATGTAATCCTTGACCCTTGTGCGATCAATGAGTGCCATTAAAATGCATGTTTACATTTCATTTGAGTTCACTGGTGCCTTCTTTGTATTACGTTTGTGGTTTGGAGGACAAGCCAAAGAGAACCTCAGTTCTTTAAAAGGTGAAGGTGGAGAGAAACCAAGTTCCTAGCCCTTATGAACAGGGCTTGAAGCGGGGGCGGGATGGCAGTCTTTTCAGGCAGACTGAAAGCCTTCCCAGCAGTTTCGGGGAAAGGTTATCAAGACTGTTCTAACAATGGGGATGGGCTCAGTGGTGGTTGGCTGTCAGCTTTGCACGCAGAAGGTCTCAGGTTCATCCTCTGGTGGAGATATCTCGATTTCTGCCTGGAACCTTGGAGAGCTGCTGCCAGTCAGTGTAGACAATACTGAGCCAGATGAGGAAAGGGTCTGATTTGGTAAGGCAACTTCCTAGCTTCCTATGGCTATTCCAATGGCTATTAGTGCTCCATTCATTCATTTCAAACAATCCAATCTTGAGGGACATCCAAGGTGACTTGCACAAAAGGTTAGCAAACTATCGTTAACAATCTAACCTGACATTAAAAGAACACACTCAAATACTAATTAGCAAGATAAGAAGTTTTATTAAGAGAAAAATTATTACAGGTAAACACCAAATGCTCAAGAAACACCACCTAGAGATGTACATATCAGGTGGTATAAAAACGTGATAGATAGATAGATAGATAGATAGATAGATAGATAGATAGATAGATAGATAGATAGATAGATAGACTGACTAAATCAGGGACCAGACAGGTATTCAGTTCCAGGAATTCATTCCAAGCAGAAGGGGAAGCATGGGAGAAAGGGCAGAGGTATTTTGCAAGAGACACAACAGAGCTTGTTATGCAAAAGAGTGCCCCTGTGTCCTTTTATGTAAGGCTGAAAAATATTCTATAGGTTTCTCAGAGTCCCTGGAATGGGGCTGGCAGGGGGTCACTGAATATAGCAGATGGGGTTTTAAGCATGGGGATGCATGTCAGGCCATGCAAAGGGGTCCAGCAGCAATGCCCTCTCTCCCTGACTAAAGCTAACTGACACCCGTTTCCCATATACTGGAGTCCAGCTCAGATCCTGTATGTTATGCATCTATATTTCTGGTACAATCATTTACAGCCCCACATAGTGTCAGTGAGAGCACCCAGAAAGGGCAGTGAAGGACATCACCCTTCTGTGAACCGCCTTCTGTGAATCTGGCTACCGGATGCAAAACATCGGTGTGATTATCAGAGAAAAGTAGATTTATCTAAAACTCATCAGAGTTATTAGGAGATCTAAATTACTCAAAAGGAGTAATATATCTAAAAGGTATGTCACGATAAAAGGAGCACATAGCTGCCTAATGGTGTAGTGGGGAAATGACTTGACTAGCAAGCCAGAGGTTGCCAGTTCGAATCCCCACTGGTATGTTTCCCAGATCGGGCAGCAGTGATATAGGAAGATGCTGAAAGGCATCATCTCATGCTGCGTGGGAGATGGCAATGGTCAACCCCTCCTGTAGCCTACCAAAGACAATCACAGGGCTCTGTGTGGTCACCCTTGATTTTCAAGAGCACATGGCCATCTCAACATCCCTATTCCTACAAGGGCACAGTCTCTCTAGATAGGGGACACTCCTAAACCTTCCCTCCAATACCACAGAGGGCAACACATCCAGCTGGAACAATGTCAGGGCTCTTCTATGTGTTGGGTATGTCAAAGTATACAGATGTTTAGGTGGTTTTTGTAAAGGCTTTACAGCTCCAAACCTCATGTAGTTGATGCCCAGCTTAGATATCTCTGGTGTTGCATATCAATAATACACCGTGGCATTATCATAACCCCGAGGGAGTAGAGATTCCATTGATAACCCATGCAATTTCAGCTTTCTAATGATTAGGTACATCTACACTTGATCTTATCCACAAAGATCAGGGGAGCTAAGCCAAAAGGAAAGTAGATCAGCTTCGACCCAAGTTGAAGATATAAATCCAAGCACAGGTCTCTAAACTTAATAGGCCAGCTTCCAGTTGCAGCATAGGATTAGAAACACAACAGGGGGGTTGAAAAATAGCTCGTAGAAATTTGGACTGGACCCTCTCCAGTGAACAAATCATTATATATACAAATCTGAGAGCCATAAAGAAGCTGTGAAATTACCTTGGCTTGGAAGACCTTAATAGCAGCTGGAACGTATCTATCCACTGAGGAGGAGGAGAATCTCTAAATTGCAGTAGTTGATCTCTGTGCATTTGTTAATAATGGAGTTAGTTTGCTCTTTCCAACACATTTTGCCTGGAAGATGACCTCCAAATATTTATATTGCATTGTCTGCACTACACTACTCCATTAACTGATGGACAATCGTCAGCCAGAACTCTCAGCATTTTCTCATCCCCACCAAAGACTGTGACAGCCGCACAGCGTTATCCGCATAAAGAAGAATAGCTAGATGTCTGCTGCAAAATTGGGGGGGGGTGTGTGTGTGAAATTCCAGATTAGAGAGCCTGTCCACCATGTCATTAATATAGTAATAAAATAAAATGTGGCTAAAATGCAGCCCTGCCAGACCCCCCTCTGCGTGAAAGGGGCTTGTTACGTATCCTGGAGGGTTGCAGCACACACTCTTAGGTTCAAACCTCTATAAGGTTTTTTTATTAACAGAAGTAACCTTCGGCCGATTGAAGAATTTGATTATTTCCCCCATAATTAATCACAAGGAATGTGATCAAAGGCTGCCTTAAAGTCAACATAGGTGGCATAGAGTGCACCCCTCGGCTTGTTCCTGTACTTATTCATTAGACTCCTCAGGACCAAACCCTGATCTCCGGTGGAAAGTCAAGCTCTGGTTAAACTCCAGACACTCAGGAAACTAAATCAGGCTCCAGACAGGTATTCAGTTCCAGGAATTCATTCCATGCCAAAGGGGCAGGGAGGGAGAAAGGGCAGAGAAATTTTGTAAGAGGCAAGACGGAGCTTGCTATGCAGGAGAATGTCCCTGTGTCCTTGGATGTAAGGCCGAAAAGTATTTCTATGGGCTTCACAGAGCCCCTGGAATGGGGCTGGAAGAAGGTCACTGAATACAGCTGAAGAGGTTTTAAGCATGGAGGTGTCAGGCCACGCAAGGGGGTAAATGAGCAACTCCCCCTTCCCCTACTGAAGCTGACATCTGTGTCCCATATACCCAGTTCACATCCTGTATGTTTTGCCTCTGTATTTCTGGAACATCCATTTATAGCCCCACATGGCGGCGGTGAGAGCAAGAAAGGCAGTGAGGGATGGTCGTGCTTCTGTGAATCAGCACAACAATACAACCACACTCCCAGGGCTCCCTAAAGGGCTCACTGTCTAAAAAAGAAATATCAAGAGAGACACCAGCAACAGGCCCTGGAAGGATGCTGTGCTGGGGCTGGATAGGGCCAGTTGCTCTCCCCCTGCTAAATACAAGAGAATCGCCACTTTAAAAGGGGTCTCTTTACTCAGTTAGCAGGGGACCTGCTAGCTTTTAATTTGCTTTCTATCATTTAAGGTTTTAATAGTGGTGTTTTAAATGGGAAGCCACCCAGAGATTTTCATTCATTCATTCATTCAATTTCTATACCGCCCTTCCAAAAATGGCTCAGGGCAGTTTACACAGAGAAATAATAAATAAATAAGATGTCTCCCTGTCCCCAAAGGGCTCACAATCTAAAAAGAAACATAAGATAAGACACCAGCAACAGTCTCTGGAGGTCTTGTGCTGGGGGTGGAGAGGGCCAGTGACTCTCCCCCTACTAAATACAGAGAATCACCATGTGAAAAGGTGCCTCTTTTTTATATGGGGCAGTAGTATATCATTGTGATAGATCGTTAAATAAACATATCCAAAACACCCCCTGATGAAGAACACAACCACATCCACACTGTAATGTTCAGCCTTCTGAATGTTAAAGACAACAGAAGGCAGGGGTATCAAGCTACAGTCTGTGTTTAACTCATTTCAAGAGACCTGCTCGCTAATAAATTCTGTTGCGAAAGCAGATAGCAACGTATTGGCAAGGCAGATTCAACAGTATGACTCTTCTTTACTCATCCCAGCTTGGAAGAGAACAAGATGTAATAAGGGTGGTTTTGCCAGAACCCCAGGGCCCTGAGTGAGTGAAGTAGGCCAGGAGAGCTGGTCTTGTGGTAGCAAGCACGGATTGTCCCCTTTGCTAAGCAGGGTCTGCCCTGGGTTGCATTTGACTGGGAGACTACATGTGTGAGCATTGTAAGTTATTCCTCTAAGGGGATGGGGCCACTCTGGGAAGAGCATCTACGGTCCCAGGTTCCCACTCTGGCATCTCCAAAACAGGGCCAAGAGAGACTCCTCCTGCCTGCAACCTTAGAGAAGCCACTGCCAGTCTGTGTAGACTATACTGAGCTAGATGGACCAAGGGTCTGACTCAGTATACGGCAGCTTCCTAATCCCACAAAAAGAGGTCCCGAAAGCCTGAGGATGACAAATGTCACCAGATCACACTCACAACATGATAACAAGGTATCCCCAAGTGATAAAAAAAATATATGGACCAAATGGGAAAAGTGATTTCCCAGGAACAAGAAAGTTACCAAGGAACTTTTCTTGGTACATAAATAAAGTAAATAAATGTAAATGTAAATGAAGGCAGTGGGAGTAGATGTATCCCACAAATGGTTGCCAAAACCCAGAACTTTGGACATAGATTCCACTCTGTTCAGTGGACTTTAGAGTGAAGCGATTCCACACTTTAGAGTTATTCCACTCATTACATGAAGTGATTCCACTTTAGGGAGAAGTGAAGTGATTTAACTCTGTTCAGTGGACTTTTGAGCAAAGACCTGTCCATGTATTCAGATCATCATTGGAGGTTCTTCTCTGAGTACCTCCATTCTCTGAAGTTAGGTGGGAGGGTGATCATATACAGGGCCTTCTCTGTGGTGGCCCCGATTGTTTCAATTCTAGGCCCAGAAAGGCTTACCTGCCGACTACCCAGTTGTATTCTCTGCTATACTGGTCAGACCTCACTTGGAATCTGTATCTAGTTCTGGGCACCACAATTTAAGCAGAACTTTGATAAACTGGTTCAGAGGAGGGCAGCAAAGATGTGAGGGGATTGGAAACCATGTCCTATGAGGTACAGTTGAAGGGGTTCCATCTTTAGCATGGAGAAAACACTAGGGTGGGATAGGTTTGCTGATTTCCGATATCAGAAGGGCTGTCACACAGAAGAAAGAGCCTGTTCACCCTGTCCTAAGGAAGGACTAGAACCCCTCAGGTAAAATGTCAAGGGATCAGATTCAGGCTAAAGAATCTCCTAACCACAATGGCTGTTAAACTGTGGAACAGTCTGCCTCATGAGATGGCGAGCTCTCCTTTGCTGGAGGTTTTCAAAGAGAGATTGAGGGTCATCTGTCAGGGATGCTGGAGCAGATTCCTGTACCGAGCAGGGTTTGGACAAGAAGAGCTTAAAGGTCCCTCCTGATTCTAAATTGCTATGATTCTATTGTTCTATTTCTGTTCGGCACCAGGCAAAGACTTTGTCAACTTCCCAGGCTTATTTAAACTTCAGCCAAATCTCTTTTTTATCCAAAGGTACAATTCTCATCTAATGTATTCAAAATGCCACCTGATGAATAATGCAAATCATGCTGTATGATTTCACCTCCCTGACTCAAAAGGAGTCAATTCCTAAGAGCAGCCAACTCAGAGTGGTTATTATTACAACATTCCCATTTGGACACATTCCTGGGGGAACCTGTTCCACAAAGTAAAATGTCACCCATGGTTTTCACACAATAGCACCTGGTTTTGTTCATTTTTATTTTTTTTAAATTGCTGTTCGTTTGATGTGATTGATTGATTGATTGATTGATTGATTGAAAGGTGGTATACAAATTTAACAATAAATGAATAAATAAATGTGTAGAAACCTCTATCCTCATGAAGACTTCCTTAGACTCACGTTCACTGTGAAGCATCTTTAAAGCATCCAGAAAGACGTGCTTCCAAAAGCATGATCCTACTGGATGTCCCTTTCTTCATCCCAAACATTGGCCAATACACATATTTGTTGATATATGGAATTCTGACACAGATCATTCAATTACATAGCACACAGTCATGGCATGAAATACTATGAGTTGGTGCATTGCAAAATCAATTCTACTATTGCCTGATATTGCCTAGAAGGTTTTCCATAGGGTGAGGCCCATCAATTGAAACTTTGCTCATCATAGGGAGGCCAGAATTGCTCACTAGCATTTGCCAAGAGAGGAAACTTCATTTCCTGAAGGAAGAAGAAGGAGACCATATAAAAAGATCTCACACTCAAGGATCCAGACAGACACTTGGGATCCTTCCTACAAGACGTATTCCAGTTTGGGATTTTGGGTAAGTCCTGAGATGCTTTCTTCTGTCTCATCAGGAAGAGGGGAACTGGGATTTTTCATCAGGATGGGGTGATTGGTGTCTTCCAATTAGTTCTTTTTTTCTTTTTAAAGAAGGAAATCTATGCAAAGAGCTATCCCTGAGGACCTTTGCTAGTCTGATCAAAATATGCCTGGCTTTGAAATCCTCAATATACCAAAAGAGGAAATTTGAAATTCTCTTCAGAATTTGTGGAGAAAGGGTTGACAAAGGGTTGACATAGAAGTAGTTCCTACGTAGTCTAGGGACTACATAAAAACATGGTAAGCTGGCTGCTACCGAGTCAGACTCTTGGTCCATATAGCTCACTATTGTCTACACAAACTGGCAGCAACCACTTCTCCAAGGTTGCAGGCAGGAGTCTCTCCTGGCCCTTTCTTGGAGATGCCAGGGAGGGAACTTGGAACCTTCTGCATGCAAGCATAGATGCTCTTCCTAAGGTAGCCCCATCCCCTAAGGGGAACATCTCACAGTACTCACATGTAGTCCCCCTTACAAATCTAAACCAGGATGGACCTTGCTTTGCAAAGGGGACCTTTCATGTTGGCAACCACAAGACCATCTCCCTTCCCCATTTGTGTTGGGCCTTCCCTGAAGAGTTCTTGCTTGCTTCCTTCCTTCCAGGTTTTCCACCTCAACAGACCTCAAGATGTGCTCCCGCCTGGACCGAGGATGCCACAGAGGGGGAAGCTCCTGCCACGATAAGGAGAGCTCTTCTTGCTGCAACAGAGGAAGCTCCTCCTGTTCTGGGGACAAGATCTGCCCGGATGTGAAGCCCCTGCCCCCTTGCCAGCAGCAGCCTCCTAAGGTGTGCCCACCCCCTTGCCAGCCTGCCGTGGTGTGCCCACCTCCGTGTCAGCCTCCTGTGGTGTGTCCACCTCCATGCCAGCAGCAGCAGCAGGTGAAGCAGCCTTGCCAGTGGCCACCTCAGCAGAAGTAGAGAAGACAACACCAGAAGAACGTGTGTTGGGCGGTCCAGGATGTCAAGTTCACTCTGGCATCATCTCCAATAGGGATGTGCATGGAACTGCGGCTGGGTGGTTCGAAGGCGGGGGTGCCACTTTAAGGGCAGGGGAGGGTGAACTTACCCCTCTTGCTGCTTTCCCCCCACCGGCGCTCATTGCTGTTAAAAGGCTGCGGGGCGGCAGCGTACCTCCCTGCCACCCCTTCCCCCTCCTTGGCCAGAAGTGGCTGGAAGTTCTAGGCTCACGTGCGCCCGCTGCATGCATGTGCATGCACGTCAGACGGGCGCCCTTTATTTCTGGCTGAGGAGGGGGGAGCAACGAGCTCCAGCAGGTGGAAAGCAGCGGGAGGGGTTTATCTTCACCCTCCCCCGCCCTTAAAGCGGCACCCCCCTCCATCAAACTCTGAACCGGCCCCAAATTTGAACCTGTTTGGAAGCCCATAAAAGGGCTTCTGAACAAGTCCGTGCACATCCCTAAACTCCAGCTCAAGGATTTGGTTGCCATTTCTTCTGGATGCACAAATGTAGCCACTCTCTGTTGGGAGGGGTCCTGAAATTCTGGTGCCTTTTCTCCACGCGGCCATATGTGGCTTGCAAAATGTGATCTTTGGCCCTTGTGTGATCAATGAACACCATTAAAATACATGTCTACATTTCACTTGAGTTCACTGGTGCTTTCTTTGTGTTGCGTTTGTGGTTTGGAGGATAAGCCACCATCTTGAGGACCTCAATTCATTCATTCATTCATTCATTCATTCGTTCATTCATTCGTTCATTCATTCATTTATCACATTTCTATACTGCCCAGTCCATCCAAAGGCTCAGGGCAGTGTAGAACCATCAAAAACAAAAAATAAACCAACAGCCATTTAAAACCATCAGCTTCAAACAACTGATTACTGTATTAGTTACAGTCAAAACGAAAAGCAAACAATCATATAAAACCATCAGCTTGAAACAGTATAAAAACAAGTTTAAGAACAATTTAAGAACAGTTTTTTAAAAAACATTTAAGAACAAATGGAAAAATCTGGAAGGCCATGCCAAACAAATAGGTTTCCAGGGCTCTCTTGAAAGCCCTCAATGAGCTTTCTATGAATGAGCCAACTATGAATTTCTGTCAGGAATGCATTCCACAGCCCAGGAGTAGCTGTGGAGAAGGCCTTGTTCCTAGTCACCACCAGATGTACTGGTGGTAACTGGATAAGACCTCTCCAGATGACCTCAAAATGTGGTGGAGATCATACAGAAGAAGGCACTCTCTAAGGTTTCCTGGACCTAAGCCGTTCAGGGCTTTAAAGGTAATACCCAGCACTTTGTATTTTGCCCAGAAACATATCAGCAGCCAATGCCGTTTGAGAACAGGCATAACATGGTCTGTCGGGGTTGCCCCAGTCTGGCTGCTGCATTTTAAAGTAACTGCAGTTTCCAAACTACATACAAAGGCAGCCCCACATAGAGTGCATTGCAATTGTCAAGCCTGGAGGTTACCAGCCAATGCACCACTGTTTTGAGACCATTCTCTTCAAGGAATGGTTGCAGCTGTCAAATCAGCCAAACATGATAAAAAGTGTTCCTGGCCGTAGCCACCACCTGAGATACCAGGGTGAGGCCTGGATCCAAGAGCATTCCCAAGCTGTGTACCTGTTCTTTCTGGGGGAGTGTAACCCCATCCCTCACAGAAAGCTCTATCTTATCCCACAAATTCAGATCCCCCACAATGAGCACCTCCATCTTGCTTGGATTCAGCTTCAATTTTTTGTCCCTCATCCAACCCATTATTGCCTGTAGGCAGGCATTTAGGGAACAAGTACCATTTTATGATGATGATGATGAGGAGGAGGAGGAGGAGGAGGAGGAGGTGGCAAAATAGATTTGAGTGTCATCAGCATACTACACCAAATCTCCTGATGACCTCACGCAGTGGTTTCATGTAAATATTAAAAAGCATTCGTGACAGAATGGAGCCCTGAAGGACTCCATATAATAGTTCCCATTTCGAAGAGCAACCATCACCAAGCTTCACCATCTGAAATCTACCCAAGAGATAGGAGAAGAACCACTGCAAAGCAGTGCCTACTATCCTCAACTCCTTCAGGTGATCCAGAAGGATACCATGGTTGATGGTATCCCAGAGAACCAAAAGAAACAAAAGCGTCACACTCCCTCTGTCAATTCCCTGGTAAAGATCATCCATCAGGCCGACCAAGGCTGTCTCAGCCCCATAGCCTGCTCTAAAGCCAGTTTGAAATGGGTCTAGAGAATCAGTTCCCCATTCCAAGTTCCCATGAGGACATCAACGAAATCACATGCAGTATCAACCTCAAAACCCTCCAAGGCTTTTTGCAATCCTACTGGATTCAGCAGCCTTCTTGAGCGGACCATCCTAATAGGTCCACCACCCCGAAGGGCTAGATTGTGGCCTCAAAACCAACCTTAACCAGGAAGTGGGCCATCCATGACAATGGGAAAACCACAGGATCTACCACCCAAGGAACACCCCCCCCCCGATCCAAAAATATATACTAAACTGAGTGCGTGGCCAGCAACATGAGTTGGTCCAAAAACTAATTGGGATAGACCCATAATTATCATGGCCGCTATGAACTCCTGAGCCGCACCAGACAAGTCAGCCTCAAAGTGGATATTGAAATCCTCCAGCACTAAGATTCTGGGAGACTCCAACACCAACTCCAAGACCAGCTCAGTTAGGGCATTAGTTGGGCAGTGGGGTGGCCGACACACCAACAGAAAACCCAATCTATCCCTAGTCCCCAGCCTCAGAAATACACACACAATATAAGTCAACTGTCTCACAGGGGCCCTGGTAAAGATGGTATTCTTATGGACCACAGCCACTCGCAAAAACACACCCCGCCAACTTCCCCTAGCCTGCTCCACAACAGAGTATCCTGGTGGGAGAAGCTGGGCCCAAACTGGGCCACTAGCCTCCGGCAACCAGGTCTCAGCTATACATTCCAGGTCAGCTCCCTCATCCGCGATCATATCATGGATGATTTCGATCCTATTCTACACTGACCTGGCATTACAAAGAAGCACCTTAAAAAGTGATGGGGGGGGGAGAAACCAAGCTTCTAGCCCTCATTAATAGGGCTTGAAGAGGGGGTGGGATGGCAATCTTGTCAGGCAGACTGAAAGACATCCTAGCAGTTTCAGGGGAATGTTATTGAATCAGGTCTGACAATGGGGATGGGACCATAGCTCACTGGAAAAGCATCTGCTCTGCACACAAAAGGTCCCAGGTTCAATCCCAGGCAGCATCTCCAGGTATTGCTGAGTGAGATTCCGGCCTGATTTGGTATAAGGCAACTCCCTATGGCTATCAGGAAGAACTCCATGCATTCATTTAAAAAATTTGCAGTGCCTTTCTATTGAAGAACATCCAAGAGGACTTGCATAAAAGGTTAGGAAACTATAATTGAAACAAAAGACTGATCAAAATCTTTCACAGTTATTGTATTTCAATAAATTTGTATTTCTTGGAAAGTATTTCAAATCTGACATTAAAAGAACACGCTCAGATTGAAAGCAGCAAGATAAGAAATGTTAGTAAGGGGGGGAAATTACAGGTAAATGCCAAACACTCAGTCAATCAATCAATCAATCAATCTTTATTACGGTCACAGACCAGCATAGCCAAACACTCAAGAAAACACTGCCTAGAGATGTCCATATCAGATGGTATTAAAAATATGATAGAGATTGTGTTGTGGAAGATAGATAGATAGATAGATAGATAGATAGATAGATAGATAGATAGATAGATAGATAGATAGATAGATAGATGTGTGTGTATGAGAGAGAGGAAGGAAGGAAGGAAGGAAGGAAGGAAGGAAGGAAATCAGGCACCAGACAGGTATTCAGTTCCTGGAATTCATTCTGAGCAGAAAAGACAGGGAGGGAGAAAGGGCAGAGAAATTTTGCAAGAGGCAAGACAGAGCTTGCTATGAACAAGAATGTCCGTGTGTCTTTTGATGTAAGGCTGAAAAGTATTTCTATGGCTTTCACAGAGCCCCTAGAATGGGGCTGGGAGAGGGTCACTGAATATAACAGATGGGGTTTAAAGCGGGGTGGGAGGGGCAGGCCATTCAAGGAGATCCATGAGCAATGTCCCCTCTTCCCTATTGTGGCTGAAACCTGCGTTCCATATACCAGTTTAGATCCTGTACGTTTTGCATCTGTATTTCTGATACATCCATTTATAACCCCACACCGAGTCGGTGAGAGCACCAGAAAGGCCAGTGAGAGATGGTCACCATTCTGTGAATCAGCACAACACAGCACCATACCCAGGACCAGGGGCGTAGCAAGGTTGGAGGGGGCCCAGAGACAAGATTTTAAAATGGGCCCCTCGCTGATATACACACACAAACACACTTCACAGTATACAGAGCCCCCACCCCCATTTTGAAAGAGCTGCACTGGCTACCGGTTCGTTTCCGGGTCCAATTCAAGGTGCTGGTTTTGACCTTTAAAGCCCTAAACAGTTTGGGCCCAGGGTATTTGAGGGACCGCCTGCTCCCAAGGGTTGCTGCCCGCTTGACAAGGACATCTGAGGGGGCCCTGCTCCGGGTGCCGACAATGAGAGAGGCCCGGCTGTCGTGCACTCGGGACAGGGCCTTCTCTGTTGCTGCCCCCAGACTCTGGAATGCTCTCCCAGTGGCCATTCGTTCCTCGGACTCCATCATGGCTTTTAGAAAGCTTGTAAAGACTTGGCTTTTTACCCAGGCTTTTACATAATCGTTTTTACTGCTGCTTCTGGGTGTTTTTATTTGTTGTATTGTTTTATGCCTGTTTTTATATGTTTTTATATTCTAAGCATGTTGTTTTTATTGTGTTTTTATTGTATGTTTTTAACTTTTGTAAACCGCCTTGGGGTTATATTTTAACGAAAGGCGGTATAAAAATGAAAAAATAAAAATAAATAAATAAATAAATAGTGCACTCACACTCACATCCCCATTATGAATACAGTGAAAATCTAGTACACATTGAATCTAGTTTTTTTACTCTCTGCTCCTGCCAATATCCAAGAGACTCAAACATAATTCATAGGGGGTACAACATGGGCATGTGGGGAGTCATGTGATGTGCCTCTGGGGGGCCCCTCGAGGCAGTGGGGCCCCAAGACGACTGCCTCCCCTTGCCTAATGGTCGTTACGACCCTGCCCAGGACTTCTGAAATGGGCGGCACTTAACCCTCCACGGAGGACCACAACAAAGACCATGAAGCCAACCTTCAACTCACATTCACTGTGAAGCATCTTTAAAGCATCCAGAAAGACGTGCTTCCAAAAGCATGATCCTATTAGATGTCCCCTTCTTCATCCCAAACATTGGCCAATGCACATATTTGTTGATATATGGAATTCTGACACAGATCATTCAATTATGTAGCACACAGTCATGGCATGAAATACTATGAGTTGGTGCATTGCAAAATCAATTCTACTATTGCCTGATATTGCCTAGAAGATTTCCATAGGGTGAGGCCCATCAATTGAAACTTTGCTCATCATAGGGAGGCCAGAATTGCTCACTAGCATTTGCCAAGAGAGGAAACTTCATTTCCTGAAGGAAGAAGAAGGAGACCATATAAAAAGATCTCACACTCAAGGATCCAGACAGACACTTGGGATCCTTTCTGCAAGACGTATTCCAGTTTGAGATTTTGGGTAAGTCCTGAGATGCTATCTTCCGTCTCATCAGGAAATATTTTTGGAGGGGTGGTATATAAATCAAATATATTAATTAAGAAATAAAATAAGATGGGAACTGCGATTTTCCAGCAGGATGGTGTGATTGGAGTCTTACAAGTAGTTTTTGTTTGTTTTTAAAGATAGAAATCTATGCAAAGAGCTTTCCCTGAGAACATTTGTTAGTCTGATCAAAATATGCCTGGCTTTCAAATCCTCAGTATTCCAAAGGGGAAATTTGAAATCCTCTTTGGAATTTTTGGAGAAAGGTTTGACAAAATACAGGATCTGGTGATTACATAGGGACATAGGAAGCTACTGAGTCAGACCCTTGGTCCATCTAGCTCAGTACTGTCTGCACAAAATGGCAGTGGCTTCTCCAGGAGTGCAGGTAGGAGTCTCTCTCAGCACTATCTGGGGATGCCAGGGAGGGAACTTGGAACCATCTGCATGCAAGCAGGCAGATGCTCCTCCCAGAGCAGCCCCATCCCCTCTGGGGAATATTTTACAGCACTCACACTTGTAGTCTCCAATTCAAATGCAAACCAGGGTAGACTCTGCTTAGCAAAGTGGACAATTCATGCTCTGCCACTGCGCTACATCCCTTTCTTCTAAGGGGTGCTCACATGTAGTCTCCCTTACAAATCCAAACCAGGGTTTGCTCAGCAAAGAGAACTTTTCATGTTGGCAACCACAAGACCAGCTCCCTTCCACATTTGTGTTGGGCCTTCCCTGAAGAGTTCTTGCTTCCTTCTTTCCTTCCAGGTTTTCCGCCTCAACAGACGGCAAGATGTGCTCCCGTGAGGACCGAGGATGCCACAGAGGGGGAAGCTCCTGCCATGATAAGGAGAGCTCTTCTTGCTGCAACAGAGGAAGCTCCTCCTGTTCTGGGGACAAGATCTGCCCAGATGTGAAGCCCCTGCCCACTTGCCAGCAGCAGGCTCCTAAGGTGTGCCCACCCCCATGCCAGCCTCCTGTGGTGTGCCCACCCCCTTGCCAGCAGCATGCTCCTAAAGTGTGCCCACCCCCTTGCCAGCCTCCCGTGGTGTGCCCACCTCCATGCCAACAGCAGCAGCAGGTGAAGCAACCTTGCCAGTGGCCACTTCAGCAAAAGTAGAGAAGACACCACCACAAGAACGTGTGTTGGGTGGTCCAGGACGTCAAGTTCACTCTGGCATCATCTCCAGCTCAAGGATCTAGTTGCTGTCTCTTCTGGATGCACTAATGTAGCCGCTCTCTGTTGGGAGGGGTCCTGAAATTCTGGAGCCTTTTCCCCATGTGGCCATAAGTGGCTTGCAAAATATAATCCTTGACCCTTGTGCAATCAATGAGTGCCATTAAAATACATGTTTACATTTCACTTGAGTTCACTGTTGCTTTCTTTGTATTACGTTTGTGGTTTGGAGGACAAGCCAACACCTTGAGAACCTCAGTTCTTTGAAAGGTGAAAGTGGGGAGAAACCAAGTTTCTAGACCTTATGAACAGGGCTTGGAGTGCGGGGGTGGGGACTGAAATCCCAGCGGTTGTCATTAAAAAAAAAAACTTGTCTGCATTTCACATGAATTCACTGTACTTGCTTTGCGATGTGTGGAAGATTAAGGCCAGTAATCTGAGAATCTCTGAAAAAGAAAAGAGAAAAACCAGCATCTAGCCATGGTGGGTAAAGAATATATCTATTATCTGATGAAATAGGAGAAACCCAGGAGAAGGATGAGTGGGTTTTCATAGTAATATGGTAACATAGGAAGCTGCCATATACCAAGTCAGCAGCAGCTTCTCCAAGGTTGCAGGCAGGAGTCTCTCTCAGACCCTGCACCGAACGCGCCCCGTTGCCTTGAGAAGTTGCCCGAGGGCTCCTCCAATCAGCACTTTTGCTCTCGTGCATGCTTACTGCTGCTTAGAAATGCTCCTGATGATCACCTCTCTAGATGCTTAATTGTTATGCTGGTCATAGACCGTAATAAACTTTGAATGAATGAATGAATGCTTAATTGAGTTTGCATTTCCATTTGCTGTCAACCTGAGCCATTAATACAAACTCACAAGCAAGTTTTTTCTCATGGTGTGTCCTAAACAATCAGGTTTTTTTCTCTAAAATTCAGGGGGTTCTCAATCCAGCTGTCTGTAGGGGTTCCCACCAGGTGGATGACCAGATGAAGACCTGCTTAGCTTCAGCAAGGTGGCTTTCCCCCCAGCCAACTGAGCAAAGAGGCACCTTTTAAAGTGGTGATGCCCTAATATTTAGTAGGGGGAGCGCAAGTGTTCCTCTCCGGTCCCAGCACAGCATCCCTCCAGTGGATGTTGCTGGTGTCTACCCTATGTTTCTTTTTAGACTATGAGCCCTTCCCTCAAACTTCTTTGGATATTTCATCTGTGCAGGAATCTCCAAGTTCACCCTGAAATGTTGCTGTAGCTTTAGGCAGAATTTGGTGGCATCTTGACAATATTTGTATCTCAGCACAAGGAAAAATGCACCAGTTAAGATAATGTACAATCATTTGTCAGAATCAGAATCTCGGGCTTTCTTAGTGGCAAAGATGGGACTCGAAGGAGTTCTTCTAGATATCTAGATTCTCTTATTTATCGGTTACATGGAAAGATACAGTGCAATAATATAACTCATGCAAGAATTGCACATTTTATTGTTAACATGGGGTTAATTGGAGACATCCAAGAACGTCGGGGAAATCTTGCTGGTCAGATCAAAAGTCACAGCCCTAGAAAAGACTACATTTCCCAAAACACTTTGTGCCTTTCCAGGGATTGCAGGAAGAAGGGAAACAATCAAAACCCCTCTTCCTGCAGTTCTTTTCAAACCTGAAGCTGTGTCTCCAGAGCTGTGCCTGTCTTCTGCCCATAAGTGAAGAGGTTGGGGAGGAGGTCATGGCGAAGACCAGTGAATATGGAGAAAACTGTTCTTATCTGTCCATGCCATGCATAATTTCAAACACTTGTGTCATGTCTCTCTCCTACCTTAGATGGCTTTTCTCCTTACTAAGGAGTTCTAGCCACCTTTGCCTTTTTACTGGAGGGAACATGGATGCAGATCCCTCAAAAGCATTTGTGGGGGTCCTCCCAGAGGTGTAACTATAGGGGGGCAGGGGGGGCACGTGCCCCGGGTGCCATCTTTTCTGGTCACGTGGGGGGCGCCGCCATGACAAAAAAAAAATATTTTTTTTTAATTTTTTGTTAATACAAATGTTTCCTGCTCAGTGCAGCAGCGCTGCAGCAGTCAAGGGAGCGCATCGGCGCCCCCTCCCCCACGAGCGGTCCCTTCTGTGCCACCCGCGCGCCCCCCCCCCATTGCTTTGCTGGCACCTGGTGGCCAGTCAGTGGCCTGGCTTGGCGGCGGCAGCGGGCGCTTGTGAGGAAAAACCTAAGTATAATGTAGTATGTTGGGGCCGGGGGGGGCATGGGGGGGTGCCATTTCAATGCTTGCCCTGGGCACTGTTTTCCCTAGTTACGCCTCTGGGTCCTCCCCATTTTAATGAATTCTCCCCTGCCAAAGCTAATACTATATCATACAACCACATTTATCCGAATACAAGACAGCTCTGAATTTAAGAAGAGCCCCTTAAAAAACAGAGGTTAAATGCAGGTTATATTGTTATTTACTCCAAAGAAAGAGAACCCTGAATTTCAGATGACCCCCTGATTTCTAACATCAAAGAACTTGGGGGGGAAACCTAGTTGGACTCAGGTACATACAGTATTATGTGCGGGATATAACCCCGTCTCCATCACTGAAAGTGTCTTCTGCTACTCCACCCCCCAAAAAAAGAATTGAAGTGAGGACCTGTTCCTCATGCTTTTCCCTCTGTCTCAATCTGGGGAAGAAAGATGCTCCACTCCCCTGATCATCTTGGTCCCTCTTTCTGGTACCTTTTCCAGAGCTACAGTGAAACTATTTCTGAGCAAACGTAGCACTGCCTCAATGGACAGACGACGTCATGGCGTTCTCCTGGCGACTCATGGCAATCCTCCGTACAAATGCATCCTCCACCGCCTCAGCATTTCCCTGGCGAGACCTGGCAGCCATTGCTGACAGGACGTCCCCAATAATCCCGGGAGCCTCCTGAGGGTCTGCGGACACAACATGACCCTCCCTGGCAGCAATACTCCATAACTATTCCATCACAGAGGTTTTGATTGCATACACCACGGTAATAGCAGCGGTAATCGTGACCTCCTCTCAGGCACGCATCACTGTTGCGACAAGGAACGCAAGCTGTGTTCTCGGCATAGCAGAATGGTGTCCGGCGGTTATCCAGCCACGAACCTGCAGGGTCGTACCATGTTGAGTTCAGGTTGAAGTACGATTCCCTCCCAGAAGAGCAGGTCATTCTTTCACCTCAGAGAGCCTGGGAAGAATCAGGATTGTGAGTGGTTGTGTATGCACAACTGTCTACATAAGAACAACCCTGATGGTTCAGGCTCAAGGTCTAATCTTGTCTAGCATCCTGTTTCCCACAGTGGCCCACCAGATTCCTCTGAGAAGCCCACAGGCAAGAGGTGAGGGTATGCCCTCTCTCCTGCTGTTGCTCCCCTGAAACTCGTCTTTAGGGGAGCAACAGTGAAATCTTTCCTCTGGTGAGCAACATGCAAAATCTTGCCTGTGAGGCAGGAGGTAGCCTCTAGCCCTCAGACTAGAAAGACAAAATCATCATCATCATCATCATCATCATCATCATCATCATCATCATCATCATCTTTCTCTACTTCCATTGTTTGCATGGTCTGTGCTTAATCAGAATCAACTGCCTTCCATTCTTTTGTAGATCTGAAGGTCCTAACTTCCCATCAAAATTATGTCCATACTGTTCTCCTCTTAGAGGGTTATAATACCATATGACTCAGTTCTAATGTAACAATTACCAGGAATGCTTTGATGTGCTTAGAGTTTATTGCGGTGACATGCCCAACTATTTTCATTCATGAGCTAACCTCATTCTGTGCACAGCTCTGGACGGAACATCTACTCCTTCCGGAAGAGCTTTGACCATTTGTGGTGCTCAGAAACCTTAATCTTTTCACCAGCAAAGCTTACCCATGGTTGTTTGTAAAAATAGATTTGAATAGCTTCAGATGTACGCATTCATGGACCAACTTAAAGCAAAGTCATGAACTTCCATGGGAAAGGTATGTGCCTGTGATAAGTTCTTTTAATTTAGATTCAAGAAGACTCAGGAGATGTCATGTCCCAATTTAAGAACTTAAGAACAGCCCTGCTAGATCAGGCCCAAGGCCCATCTAGTCCAGCATCCTGCTTCATTCAGTGGCCAAGCAGGGCACTTGAGCAGGCCACAAGCAGAGGAAAGAGGGCAACCACCCTTCCCATGGGGTTCCCTGGCCCCTGGTGTTTGGGGCATGCCCCCCTCCGATCCTGATGGAAATATACAACAATCCAGCCTGGCAGCCACCAATAACCTATCTTCTAATAGCCACATGACACTAGAACCAGGGGTCATCCCATGAAATTGGTTGCCAGGAAATGTAGGACCAACAAACGGAAGTACTTTTTCACACAACGCATAATCAACTTGTGGAATTCTCTGCCACAAGATGTGGTGACAGCCAACAACCTGGATGGCTTTAAGAGGAGTTTGGATAACTTCATGGAGGAGAGGACCATCAATGGCTACTAGTCGCAGGATGCCTCTGAATACCAGTTGCAGGGGAGTAAGCAGGAGGGAGGACATGCCCTCAACTCCTGCCTGTAGGCTTCCAGCAGCATCTGGTGGGTTACTGTGTGAAACAGGATGCTGGACTAGATGGGCCTTGGGCCTTGGGCCTGATCCAGCAGGGCTGTTCTTATGTTCTCCATGAATCTATCTAATCCCCTTCAGGGGTGGCCATTTTTAGGGGTGACCATCCCTCTCTACAATCCTGGCCATCACCATATCTGGCAGCAGCAAATTCCATAGTTATCTTAACAAGGAGGTTGTTCTCATGAGCGACATAACCCAGCTTGAATTGGCACGTTAGCAAATATCAGGACATTGAGACAAATATCAGGATACCTCCCAAGGAGAAATATCTGAGAATTTCCCAGGGGAGCCAAAAGAGTCTATATTGGACAAGTGGAATTTCTCAGAGGGGTCTGTGCACCCCTAAACATGCTTATAACCCTAAGCACGTTTCTTGAGTTCATCCTGAGTTCAGTGGAACATGTTCCTTATTAAGAGTATTGAGGATTGCGGCCTATTTCCGTTGGAGAGAAGAATGAGCTAAAAGAAAACCCAAACAGATTGAAATAACTGCACTGGCAAGATGTTTTTAAAAAGGCAGCAATTCATAGGACCATAGGAACATAGGAAACTGCCATATACTTAGTCAGACCATTGGTCCATCTAGCTCAGTATTGTCTTCACAGACTGGCAGTGGCTTCTCCAAGGTTGCAGGCAGGAATCTCTCTCAGCCCTATCTTGGAGATGCTGCCAGGGAGGGAACTTGAAATCTATTGCTCTTCCCAGAGCGGCTTCATCCCCTGGGGGGAATATCTTGCAGTGCTCACACATCAAGTCTCCCATCCATATGCAACCAGGGCAGACCTTGCTTAGCTAAGGGGACAAGTCATGCTTGCTACCACCAGACCAGCTCTCCTCTCCAATTCAATTGTGCAATCATCTGTATGAACCCACTGAAGCTTAACTCATATTGTTACCCACTGGGGAGAAACAGAACCCCCCACTAGGAGACCCAGATGCATGCTATGATGTGAAACTAGAAGTCATGGCAGGGATCCATCCCCTACAGTTTTGAGATGGGGCCCCACTGCCACACATCCAGGATTCTTTTCTGCAGACCCAGGCACACTTATCTGCAAGCCCATTTACCGGTACACTTATCTGCAAGCCCATCTAATGTAGAATTTGCCTCGGAACGTGCAGATGGCAGGCATTTTTCCGAACTCTTCTTATTCGTGGAAGCGAAAGGTTCTGGAGTATTGTCTGACTTACCCGGTCGATCGCCCAGCTCTGTAGAATGAAGCAAGGGGGTGAACGCAAAGGAGACCAGTGGCCCTTTTTATAGCATCCCTAAACCCTCCTTGCAAGCCCTGAAAATGGGTTCTTGGCTGCTTACATCGGCCGCACCTAGTTGTCCTTCTCCAACAGGACATTCAGCACATTCATGCTGGGCTTCCCTTCCCCACATAATTACCATTTTGAGCGCCATAAAAAAAAACACCCCAGATTTTAGAACCATCCAGGAAAACACTGGCCTGTTGTTCTGTGGTAACCTAAAGAAATGCTTGTATTGCTGCTTGAGAAACAGCAACATGGGGCAAACACTTGGCATGAACTGGAAAGGCAATCGCGACCTGGGTGTGACATTGTGGTGACTCAATGCCTAGGCTATGATTAGAATTCAACCATTCCTAGCTGAATGTGTTCCCTTGTGGTTGACTAGCTATTCCACCATGTTCTGGTCCCAGGCCCTTGTTTCTTGTTTTGTGGCACTGAAAAATGAGACAAATATAATTATATCAGCTTCCCAGATGTGCGTAGTAGACACAGAACAAGTTAAAGTTGCCCAAGGGCAATTGAGTAAGTCAGTGGCAGAGAGTTGGGAAGCATTGTTCCTGTGCTTGTAACAAAACAATTGGCTTCTTCTTATTAATAAGACACTGTATACATTTACGGCTTCATGCCATTGGTCCATCTATTTATTTATTTATTTATTTATTTATTTATTTATTTATTTATTTATTATTGAAACTTTTATACCACCCTTCCAAAAGGCTCAAGGCGGTTTACATTAAAACACCATTAACATCAGTTAATAATTAAAAATTATAAAAGCATAGAACAATGATTAACAATTATAAACCTCATAAAACAACAAATTAAATAGAACAATTTAAAAACAGGTTTTAAAAAGCTGAGAACGCCTGGTTGAAGAGATGTGTTTTCAGCAGTTCTTTAAAAATTGCCAGAGATGGGGAGGCTCGTATCCCAGCAGGGAGCGCATTCCACAATCTCGGGGCAGCAGCCGAGAAGGCCCGTCTCTAGCCACCAAACGAGTTGGCGGCAACTGGAGACGGACCTCCTCAAGTGACCTCAATCTAGTCTAATATTGCCTACTCTGACTAGAAGGAACTCTGCCAACCATCTTCCTGGGCAGTGGCAGATCTTTCCCATCCAGTTGTGAAGGGGTACTTTTAACTGAAGAGTAATTTGGAACCATTTCCATGCAAAGTATATGCTCTGTCACAGAATCACGGGCCTCTGTGGTCATACGAAGCCCCCACCTTCTGAGTCAGACCAAAGTTTCACTTAGCTCGGAATTGTCAACCCCAACTGGCAGCACCTGTCCAGAGATCCAGTTGGTCTCTCCTGGACCTACCTGGAGATGCAGCTTTCTAGATTCTAATAAAAATACTTTCCAGACTGTCTCATCGAGAGAACAGCTGTCATAAATGTTTACAAGAAACTCCGTAGTTTGCAATAAGGAGGAAATTGTTTCTGTATTTAAAAAAATGAGTCATGGATGATGACAAAGGAGATAGATGTGATTGGAGGAATGACATATAATGATGTTTTAAGACCAGCCCCATTTCAAGGAAAGGCTTCCCACCCTGAGGGAAGGACTCGATATCCTATAAAGGGATTGTGTTCTATGGTTCAGGCAAATCACTGGAAACGCATTCATCTTGTGCTCCAGAATTGCTGAATAGGGTAAGTGTGATCATAGACTTGCCTTTCCTTGTATTTCTCTGTTATTCTGCCTTCTGCCCGAATTCTGCCTTCTGCCAAATTCTGCGTACTGATGCAAGATTCTATCTTGGCATTTTTACAATCCAAGTTCTCTTCAGATTTTCCGCATCTCTTTGAGGATGGGGCTGTGGCTCGCTGGTAGAGCATCTGCTTTGCATGCAGAAGGTCTCAGGTTCAATCCTGGCAGCATCTCCAAATAGGGCTGGGAAAGACTCTTGCCTGAAACCTTGGACCGCTACTGCCAGCCAATGTAGACAATGCCAACCTAGATGGACCAAGGGTCTGGATGAGTACAGGCAGTTATATCCTATGTTGGTCTGGTGGTAACAAGCATGAATTGTCCCTTTTCTTAAGTAGGGTCCACTCTGGTTTGCATTTGAATGGGAGACTACATGTGAGCGTGGTAAGATATTCTCCTCAGGATGGGGCCTACTCTGGGAAGAGCAAAAGGTTTTGAGTTCCTTCCCTGGCATCTCCAAGAAAGGGCTGGAGTGACTTTTGCCTGCAACCTTGGAGAAGCTGCTGAAGGACCAATGCTGAGCTAGATGGACCAATGGTCTGACTCCAGATATGGCAGCTTCCTATCTTCCTATGTTGTTTCTGTGTTCCAATCTGAGCCTTGCACAACTTCTGAGGGGCTGGACAAGTCAAATGCTCCAGCAGACCCTATTTAACAGTCCTTAATGCCTCTTTGCTGGTTTTATTTACAAGGTCACACAATTATTGATTTTATGTATTTTTCAAAGTTGGCGATTGCCCCCCAACTTCTTCCTCTGGGCGGTTTACAACAACATAAAACAGATTGAAAATGAAAACCGCAGAGGCGGAGCCACCATTGGGCGAACAGGTTCAAAGAACCCAGACTGTCACCAATGAGGGGCTTTGAGCATGCCCCCCGCGTGACCTGGTCTTGTGGTAGCAAGCATGATTTGTCCCCATAGCTAAGCAAGGTCTGCCCTGGTTGCATATGAATGGGAGACTTGATGTGTGAGCACTGCAAGGTATTCCCCTCAGGGGATGAAGCCGCTCTGGGAAGAGCATCTAGGTTCCAAGTTCCCTCCCTGGCTTCTCCAAGATAGGGCTGAGAAAGATTCCTGCCTGCAACCTTGGAGAAGCCACTGCCAGTCTGTGAAGACAATAATGAACTAGATAGACCAATGATCTGACTCAGTAAATGGCAGCTTCCTATGTTCCTATGATGTCAGAAGCAGGGGTGTTATTTCAGTCCCAAACGGGGACACGTGGCCCCATTTGGAGCTGAAATCGGCCCACGCAGCAACACGGCCAGAGTGACTCTCCCTACATTAAAGGCAGGCAATGCCGCTCCTGGTCTCACTGCCAACACAGCAGGGCCGATCGGTCTCCCTCTATAATGGGGCCCCATTTTCTCCCTTTAAGGTAGGGAGAGTCACTCCGGCTCATGCCGCCCAATGCAGAGCAGGCTGATCTCCCTTCCAAATGAGGCTGCTTGGCCCTGATTGGCAGGGTGACCACATCCCCCACGTCTGATGTCAGATGCAGTGGCGTGGCTTGCCAGATCCCTGTGACTGACTTCAGACATGGGGCGGGGCCAGGGAGCCATGGCAATGGCCGCACATAGGCTGCCACCATCCTCCCTACGCTCCTGGAAAACTGCATGAGTTTGGGCACTCGGCCACACATCCTGGACACTTATCTGCAAGCCCTTATCCACCGCAAATATATGCCGCTTTTGAGCAGGACACCTAACACAAGCCTGCAGCAAGGCTTTCTCATGATCTGAGGGGCAAGTCTGGAGAATGGGTGGCACTTACTTTTTACAAACTCATAGTACGGTCTTATATTGATGAGATGTCCGCATATCTTTTGCGGAGATGGCAAAACTTACAGTACGGATAAGAGACAAAAATTTAGTATGTTTTAAAGAAGACTGGAAACCATTCTTATTATATTTAAAGAATTATTTTCCTAATATTGATTTCACAACAGGGTTTGAAATCTAGTAATATTAGCAGGTTGGGTAGATCAGAATCGTGTTTGTAAGGTTTAGATCTATGTTTTGAATTATTATTATAGCAAGGGTTAATTCTATAGTTTGGTGATTCACGAGGAGGTGTGAGCGGGAAGTCCATATTTGTTCAATATGTTGTGATTGTTAAGATATTGTTAAAATTAATAAAAATTTAATTTTTTAAAAAAGAGAGATGTCTGCATATCTTTAACAATAGTTCGCTGCCTTAGCTATAGACAGGCAGGATAGCAATATGTCCAAGACATAATAAAGATGTCGACAGCTCCCTGTGAACACATGTCTGCAGGGTTTTCCCTAGGCTGAGGGAAGATAATTTCTTTGGCGATTGGGTTGTACTTAAAGGCACAGTGTGCAGTTGATTCTTTGTCCCTGAGTACAAGAAGCTCTTACATAATAAGACGTTCTGGTAAGAACTAATCTGCCTCCTTTCCTTTCACTATGAGCTTAATTGATAATTACCCTCTTCACAAATTAGCCCACTTCCAGCTCAGATGTTCACGGATCTGCCATCTTGAATTGGGCTGGATGACATCATCAAAAACTACACCATTGAGGCATCCCTATGTGTCCCTACAAGGGAGAGGAGAGCTGGTCTTGTGGTAGCAAGCATGACTTGTCCCCTAAGCTAAGCAGGGTCCACCCTGGTTGCATATGAATGAGAGACTAGAAGTGTGAGCACTGTAAGATATTCCCCTCAGGGGATGGAGCCACTCTGGGAAGATCAGAAGATTCCATGTTCCCTCCCTGGCAGCATCTCCAAGAGAGGCCTGAGAGAGATTCCTGCCTGCAACCTTGAAGAAGCCACTGCCAGTCTGTGAAGACAAAACTGAGCTAGATAGACCAATGGTCTGACTTAGTATATGGCAGCTTCCTACGTTCCTGTGTGTACCAAATGCGGTGCAAATTGGGTAGGTGGTTCACAAGTTAGCTCACTTGTGCCTCAAGCATTTATGCACCCGCCATCTTGAATTGCGGTGGATGGAATCATCACAAATTACACCGCTGGGGTGTCCCTATGTGTGCCTACAACTGTAGGAAATTTGGCTCAAACTGTACCAAATTTGAAGAAGTAGTTGGACCTTGAAAACAAATCAGTCCAGGCATTGCGAAGTTGATCAGGACACACATGCACATCAGAAATGTCTCATAATGAGAGGCATGCTGGGAGAACAAGACACTTACAACATGCAATTAAGGCCAGGAGCATTTAATTGGCTTAATCGGGAGGTTAATCAACCAAGCCTCTGATTAATTGAAAGGGCCAATTTGAATACGTGGCATTGGGAGCTTGTCATTTTATTTTTGAAACTCTCTTGGCTCAGGAAATGTTCCAGCCAGAGATAACGAACGAGAAAAACACCGAGATGACATTCCCATCTAAGAGCTGAGGTGGTAGGATTTTTTATTGCTTATATTTCGCATTGCTTCACTTCTTTCACAGGCATCTACATAAACACTAATTGTCCTGTTTGCATTTGCATGGGAGACTACATGTGAGCACTGTTAGAGATTTCCCTTAGGAATGAGAGGAGCAATCAGCTTGCTTGCATGCAGAAGGTTCCAAGTCCCCTCCCTGGCTTCTCCAAGATAGGGCTGGGAGACACTCCTGACTGCAGCCTTGGAGAAGCCGCTGCCAGTCTGGGTAGACAATACTGAGCTAGATGGACCAAGGGTCTGACTCCGTAGGTGGCAGCTCCCTATGTTCCTATGTACATGCACTTTTGTCAAATGGGTAACTAAATATTGAATTTTTTAATCCCACCTTCTCTCTCTGGTGTATAGTCAACCCTTCCCTCCCCACCCACTAGAACAGTGCAAGTAGGTTAGCTTGAGGTACTACAAGCCATATTCAGATGTGATATCTGAATATCTGATCTCTGAAAGGAAGAGAGCTGATCTAAGGGAAGAGAGCTGGTCTGGTGGGAGCAAGCATGACTTCTCCCCTTAGCTAAGCAGGGTCTACCCTGGTTGCATATGAAAGGGAGACTACATGTGAGCATTGTAAGAGATTCCCCTGAGGGGATGGAGCCGCTCTGGAAAGAGCATCTAGGTTCCAAGTTCCTTCCCTTCCTGGCAGCATCTCCAAGATAGGGCTGAGAGAGATTCCTGTAAGAGATTCCTGACAGCCGCTGCCAGTCTGTGAAGACAAAACTGAGCGAGATGGACCTATGGCTTGACTCAGCAAATGGTTTGACTCAGTATTATTCAATGTTCCTATGTGATTCTGCAGGGACAGGAAGCATGTGAAGGGATTGTAGAGAGAGAAATAACGAGGATGTGCATCCTACTTCTGTCTCTCTCACTTAACTCTGAATGTTCCTTTCAGGACCGCCTCAACAGACAAATGGGAAACCATCACGGGTGCGGTTGTGGCTGCGGACCACATGGCCACATGCCCTGGGTAGACCAACAATCGGGGTGCCACGGAGGCGGATCCTGCAGCCACGGAGGCAGATCCTGCTGCCACAGTACAGGATCCAGTTGCCACCGGTTGGGATCCTGCCATTACCCGGGAGGACGTCTGTATTATCCAGTGCAATACTGTCCTCCCATCTCCCCGATCTACGGTCAAAATAAGGACATTTGCATCTATCCAGCTAAGTCCCTGAAGTAACATCGTGTCTGGAAACCACAAAAATGAAGAATGAAGTGGATTCCATGATTCCGGCCCCCCCAGCATTTAAAATTCGGTGAATTCTGCAAAAAGAAAATACACAATCTGAATTCTGAGCCCGGTTACTTTTTAAAAAATATATTGATCACCCCACTGACATTTTAAGTTCCAAATTTGCATCAGATCTTCCATTTGCAGAGAGCATTTCCATTATTCAGTCAGTAAACTTTATGTATTTATTTCGCATATTTATGTATCCCCCCCACAAAAGAAACGCACATCTCTAGGTGATTTACAATAAAGCCACACAGATTAAAACAAAAAAGTAAAGCGTTAGCAATCTCTTTGTGGGGCTGCTAACAAATAAAGTTGTATTATTATTATTATTATTATTATTATTATTATTATTATTATTATGCTATCTACACACAGTCTACCAGATGTTATTGACTGGATTTGGTACTTTAATTATCAGGCCGTTTATTTAATAATAATAATAATAATAATAATAATAATAATAATATATTTAATTCTCTTGGGACATGCATGCCCAGGATTTGGCGGCAGAGCTCTCGCGACACACTGCGAGAGTTCCAGCGGAGTGAGGAGGAGAAGGGGAAGCCAGCCGGCTGGTCGGAGCTCAGGGGGAGAGAAAAGTGGCGGCGGGCCACAAGCGGGGGGGGAGAGAAAGAAGGTGGCCGCAGCGGACGGGGGGAGATAAAAGTGGCGGCAGTGGCTGCAGCGGCAGGAGGACAGAGGGGAGAGAGAAAAGCCACGGCGGCAGGCAGATGGGAGGGATCTGCGGCCCTTTCACCGAACGGCCCTCCCGGCAGGCGGGCGGGAGGGAGGGATCAGCGGGGCCCTTCTGCCCGCCGTCCGGTGAGGCTCTGTGTGGGGGGAGGAATGGGAGGGGAGGAGGGCTGGAGAGCGTGGGGCCGGAGGGAAGGGAAAGAGAGGAGAGATGGGGCAGGAGGAAGAGGGAGGGGGAAACAGCCGGCCCCAAAGCTCCGCACAGATGCTCTGTGTGGGGTCGGCTAGTTACAAATAAAAAACCATGATGAATCTGATAACTTCATCAGCAAGATAACTTGTCCGCAAGATCAAGCTTTGCAGTGGAATTCAGATTTTCTCACTGAAACGTTTAACAGGAACATCTCCGATTTTTTTTTTAATTCCGGAATTGAAGTTTCAGCTGGGCCAGGAGGACAAAAAATGTTTGAAAGCATCATGGATTGTCCCCTTAGCTCAGCAGGTTCCACCTTGGTTTGTATTTGGGTGGGTGACTACACGTGAGCACTGTCTGATTCTCCTTAGGGGATTTGGCCATAGCTCAATGAAAAAACATCTGCTTTGTATGTAGGAGGTCTTAAATTTTATATCAACACCAGACCAATATCTATAGGGGATGGAACCAAAGCTCAATGGTAGAGGATCTGCAGGAGGTCCCAAGTTCAATCCCTGGTAGCATCACCAGGTAGACCTAGGAAAGAAACCTGCCCAAAACCTTGGAGAAGCTGCGGCCAGTTAGCGTAGACAAAACTGTTAGACAATTCTCCAAAATTTATCTTTGGGAAGAACCCTGAAATGTAGCAAAAGCTTCAGATTCTCCTTGGGAGAAACTCTGAAAACACTCAAATATACAGAGAATTTTCACTTTGGCAAAACCTTCTCTACAGCCTTCCGTGGACCAACCCAGGATATGAATTTGTGCAGTCTAAATAGGCCACTCAGGTTGGGCACTGCTACTTGGTGACCAGTAGGTGGAGCTACTTAGATGAGACTCTTGATGTCATAAAAATGCAATAAATGAAGGTCCCATTATCCAGCTTGCCTAGAGAGGATGCAAGTCAGTTGGATAACCAGAAATTCCAGATTTTTGGAATTCCATGGGATGGGCCAAGTCAGTAGAGAAGCATGCCATTCAGGCCAAGAGAGGGTGCTGTTATTCTTTCTAAGACTACATGGATGACCCTCGGTCACTCTGCTTTTGGGGCAGGCAGAAATTGGCAGGTGGAGTTCTAGGCAGCTTGATTTCCCAACTTCATTTGGGGGCAATCCTAGCACATTCAGGCCTGCTTGTGAATGAGAACTGAATCTTTATAGGCCCTCTTTTGTAAGGAGTCTCTGTCTTTGGGGTTCATCAGAAAATTCTCCAAGACATTATTGATATTGGATTCTTAACCTGGTGACTGCAGAGGTGAAGGGAAGATCACATTGGCCCGCAAATGAACAGCGAGGTTCAGTCCAATACCGAACCGAACCAGGGAGGTTCGGTTCGATGTCGGACTGTTGAACCGGACAGGTTCGATGTCGAACCTGCGACACCGAGCCTGTTTGCACATCCCTAGTTCCCGGCTGAGATTGCCAAGGCGCCCTCTTGTGGTCTGCGAGATGACACCTAGATCATTTTGATGCTCAGTGCCCAAGATCCACTGTTTGCAGTTCTTCTTGGTTTGGTTATATCCTAATAATGGCAGACATTCTAAAGAAAAGCCAAGTGATGAGATTTTTGCCAGCAGTGCTTGTGTCCAGGAAGACTGAAACCTGTTGGGCAGTACAAGGGGAATCAGCCCCAGAGGGGGGAAATTGATCTTAAGCCAGTAGTGGGACTTTATTGCGTTCTGAGTGGCTAACATAAGACAGGGACAAGAATCTCTCCTCCAACAAGCAAGCAAACAGGACCCCCTGAATACTGAGCTAGATGGACCAATGGTCTGATTCATATAAGGCAGCTTCCTACGTAACATGTATTTGTGAAGGAGAGTTGGTCTCACAGTAGTCATCATGAATGGGCCCCGTTGCTAAGCAGGGTCTGCCCTGGTTTGCATTTGGATGAGTGACCACATGCGAGTGTTATATTCAGGGGGAGCTTGGAGAGACTCCCACCTGAAATCTTGGAAAAGCCGCTGCCAGTCAGTGTAGACAATAGTGAGCCAGACAGACCAAGGGTCTGGCCAGTTTCGGTAGAAGGCAGCTTCCTATGTTCCTTGAGGAATCATGTCTGAAAGCTGAACAAAAATGGAGTCTCGTGCCCCGGATCTGATGATTATTCCATCCCATGTGCAAACCTTCAGCATGTTCTTTGACTCAGCTCTCCCCGCTGTATTTTGGAATGTAGGCAGTTAGGTTATTCTGGGATAATAGCAGGGTAATTCTCCCATGAACCCCAGAGGCAGGTAGGAAACTGCTTTTTAAAAAGAGGAATATCAGGGTGCTTTGGCAATTAGTAATTGGGTCGGCTTCACACAGCTTGTAATTCCGACTGATTACCTGCTTACTCCCTCCGATGTTTGTTCCTGGATTTCCAGGAATCAGCATATCCATGAATAAGAGAGATCGGAAGTCCGCAGGGAAGTAGCAACCTTGTGTTGTGATTATCTGTTGTCATGAGCAGGAACTGCCTTCTACCAAGACAGGTAGATACAGTACTATGCTCAAAGCACATTTAATGTACCATTATGTTCAGCACAACTGACCCGATGCAATAGCTGTGACTCTTATGAGTAACTTGTCCAAGGCAATCCACTTGGTCCATGTGGTACCAAGGCCACACCAAATCCACATAGATAATAGAGCCCACGAGAAGTCCATGAGGTGACCTCTGTTTTGCGTTCTACTCTTTGTCAAGTGGACTGAAAAGACAAAAACCCTTCAAATTGAAAATTACACCCAAATCAAGTGGGAACTAAGGGCCCAGGTGTTTAGCAGGTTTCAAAGCAACATGTCGTCATTTGTTTACATATGCATACTTCTCCTCTCTACCCCTTTCCCCTCCAGTTTTCTTCTCAAACTCCCCATCCCACGGTCCTTGTTTCTCTCCCTCTTCCACCTTTCTTTCCCGCTCTTCTCAGCCCCAGTCTCCTCTCCACCATTCTTCTCAGCCCTTCTGGCTACCCTCTCCCATTCTATCAGAACAGAACACTCAATAGCAGCCAGGGCCCCTTGTGACTGCCCCATCTCTCTATGACATCAGAGCAGTGCAGCCAATCAGTGTCCCAGGCTTCACCACCAATGAATCCCTTTATTGTATTACAATATGGACAGGCATTCTGTGAGTGTGGGATTTTTATTGTATGCCATGTACTTGGGACTCCACAGAAGAGTTAAGAACTTAAGAAGCAGCCTTCTAACTAGTCAGGCCATTGGTTCATCTAGCTCAATGTTGTCTACCCAGACTGGTAGCGGCTTCTCCAAGGCTGCAGGCAGGAGTCTCTCTCAGCCCTCTCTTGGAGATGCTGCCAGGGAGGGAGCTTAGAACCGTCTGCATGTGACTTTCCCATCTCTCTGTGACATCAGAGCAGCGCAGCCAATCACTGTCCCATGCAGATGCTCTTCCACTGAGCTATGGCCCCAATCCTCTAAGGGGAATATCTAACATTGCTCGCAAGTAAGCTGTACTATTTGCCATTCAAATGCAAACCAGGACAGACCTGGCTTAGCAAAGAGCACAGCTCATGCTTGCTACCACCAGACCAGCTCTCCTCCCACAGACCCCTCCCAGTGAGTTAGTGCCACATATCCAGCTGGACACTGAAGCCGCAGAGGGGCTGAAAACCCAGAGGCATGTTTTTCATTGGTTTGCTTTATTCATTTTGTATACATTTTATAGTGTATTTGTTTTGCAGATTTCCTTCGCCACTCTGAGCAGCAGTGTACTGGAAGGGCAGGGTATAAATATGTCAAATCAGTGCATAAATAAACAAATTCATTGACTAATTTGACCCCAGAAAGAAGCCAACTACCAAGAAGAGAAGTGGAAGAAACTTTCCAAGGAGCACAATAATTACTTTTTCTTTGAGACATCTTATTACTAGGTGTCTCAGTGACTAAAGCCAAGGGGAGCAGGGAGGGGAAGAGAGAGAGAGAGGCGTTGAAGTTAAACAAAGAGCATGTAGCCATGCAGGATGGATGGAGGCTGAAAGTTCATCTGCAGGTCTGTCAATTGGCGTGGATGAAGATGGTGATAATCCCAGATGCTAAACTGTCTAGCGGAAGACGTGCAGTGACATTCCCAGCGCATCCTTACGGCTAGGGGTGTGCAAATCGGTCCAAATTCGAATCGATCCGACTCAAATCTGTGCGACCCGAGTGATTCAAACTCAAGACGAGTTTTCAAAATTCAATTCCAATTCAAACCCAATCGAAAAATTCAATCCGCGCACATCCCTTTTCATGGCAGGTTCAGACTCGATGCTGTAGCAGGGGGAGTGGCAAGGGCCACAGTTTGAGGATCAGTGGTGGTAGGGCAGGGGGGTGGAATTGGCTTTTGATTCCTTCCTTCAGAAGCTTTTCTTTATAGAATAGCCATAGCCCTTCACAGGTGCATAGCACGAGGAGCCGTAGCAGCAGCCAGAGGGGGGGCAGTAGTACGAGGGGGCTCCGTAGCCTCCCTGAGGCCCACAACAGGGCGTGGGGCAACAGACGATAGTTGGGCCTCCATTGTCTCCACCGCAGCCACAGCCGCAATCGCACCCACAGCCATTATCATCGCCATTTGAGTAAGAGTTGCCCATGTCTGTGGAACAAAAGTGGAGAAGACCAGTTTGGTGATTGTCATTCACATAAATCTATCCTGAAGTTGACTTGGCAGCTATCATCTGTTGGAGATGCTGGAGCAGCTGAGCTCCAGCAAGACTGGATCCCGGGATCAGACTTGAACAGGGCTGAGGCCCTAACCTGTGTCAAGCTTAACAGCCCCCATAGCATTACATATGCTCTACCACGAAGCCGTGAGCCCATCCGTTAAACACTAGGAACCTAGGAAGCTGCCTTGTAGTGAGTGAGGCCCTTGTCTACACTGACTGGCAGCAGCTCTATAAAGTTTCAGGCAGGACTCTTTCCCAGCCCTTCCTGGAGAAGCTGCCGGCATTTGAACCCGGGACCTTCTGCATGCAGAGCAGATGCTCTGCCATGGAGCTACAGTTTAATCCCTTGAATAGGCACTCCAAAGAACAGGTAGTTTAAGGAACCGCTGGTTTTGCTCTTGCTGATGAAGGGATTCATCCCTAGCCTTGAAACAGATTACTTAAAACAGAAAACAGATTTTCAAATTTCCCAAATTTCATTAGAATGGAATCTCAGTTTAATTGCTTCTGTGGAGGTAATTAGAAAAAATGCAGATGGGCTTGAAGCAGGGAGTGGAGCTGATATGGTTCTTTTAAATGTTCAAATACACATTTCTCCAGCTAGCTGGTCCAAGAAATCGTCTCCAGTTCCACCACTTTATGAGCTATTTTAAACAATCTGCATTGTATTTAAGTTTATTCTCCCTCATCCAGTAATTAACATACACAACAGGTCATTGGAAGGGGGAGAGTTAATACTGTCTGTTTCATTCCCCCATTAACGCAGGGATACTCAAACTTGGTTACCCAGATCTACCGATTTGGACTACAATTCCTATCATGCACAGCTGCAATGGCCAAAAGTGATAGTAGCTGAGGATGATGGTGTGTGTGTGCGTGTGTGTGTGTGTGTGTGTGTGTGTGTGTGTGTGTGTGTGTGTATATATATATATATATATATATATATATATATACACACACACACACACACACACACACACACACACACACCATCATCCTCAGCTACTATATATATATATACACACATACACACACACACCTCCTTTCCCTCCAGTGCAAAACAGCTTGGGGCAACTCACAAAGACAAACAGTGCAAAATGAGTCAAATTCATTTGGAAACTAGACTCAGTTAAAATCCATTTAAAAAAAATGAATTTACAGATTGAAAAAACTTTACAAAACTTCTCTACAAAGATTGGTTCTCAGTTGTTTCTTAAAAATCCAGAGGCTGACGAGATTTGTAGTCCAAAACATCTGAGGACCCAAGTCTGAGAAGTGCTGGTGTAGTTAATTCTCAGTTTCATATGTTAAAATTTGCCTTCTCCAAATGCAGCTATTCCCATAGATTTGTCAACTAACAGTTTACTAGAATAACCTACCCATTAAACTCAACCTTAATAGAAAACCAGGAGCAAAATCCGAACCTTCTCGGAGATCTGTGTTTCCATCACCCACTTATGCAACAGACCAATAATTTACCTATCCCAAATCTCTATGAAGATTGTTGCTTTTCTAAGGATACCTTTTTGCTATATCAATACTGACCAAATGCCACTTACCTTGTGAGGAGGTTAGAACAAGGAACAATGGAGAACTGGAGTGAGAGATCTCTGGGAGTAATGATGTCTGGGAGGTTGGGGGTCACTTCTTATATTGCTTTCCTGCAGCCTCCTCCTGGGAAGTGAGGCACTACCGTGGAATGGGGGACCGCCCATTTACCCTCAGATCACATGTCTTCCAGCTCAATTCTCATATTTCATCAAAAGAGCAATTTCCAATGGTGTGATTAAAGTGATCTTCACCCTGTAATTCCAAAACCCAAAGGCACTTGGAGGATTAATTTAACTAAGGAACATGAACATTAAATGTCCTTCTCATGAGGGGATTCCATGACTAAAGGGCATCATTGTTGCCTACCTACTGTTGACTCTTCGTTGACTTGAATTGACTCGTCATTGACTTTGCTTGCTCCATCATTGGCTTACCTCATCTAATCTGTATTGCTGGAGGTCTTCCTTGAGTCCTTAATTACTGCAATTAGCAATTCCTTAAGTCAATTTTGTGTTGGGACAGAAAGAATGAAAAACAATGTTCAGAATATATCTCAAGACAATAGGCTTAATTAACATAAGGAATTGTTAAAAGTTATGTGTGCCCAAAAAAGAATGTGCAGGAGATGGTAGTGGAATTACTTACTTACTTACTTACTTATCAACAAAAGTAACCTGAAGCAAAATTCAAAGTCTTGTGGGGGATTCACACTTAGTTGATAGAGGGTATAGAAGTTTAATAAATAAATAAATAAATAAATTTGGGGGGGAAATTGGCCTGTATCACATGGTCCCAGTGAGTAGATAAATCACCATACAAACAGATTAACCCGTGAAAATCAAAGAATTTGTTTGAAAAGACAATTCTCCCAGTGCCTTCTGGTGAGATCCACAATTACAGTGCTCTTTCCTGGAGGTAACTTTAATCATCATGTGAAGGTTCTTTTTAAAATGAGAGGTGTGGATTGGGTCAAGGAGCATGGGTTATAACATGGCACTGAGGCCAAATGTGCACGTGCTGATCATTGATGAAAATGTGGCCGTTCCACAGTGATGCCTCACTTCCTATACAGAACAGTGTGCAGAAGTATATAAAAGGTGGCCCCATCCCAAGAGCTCATTAAGGAAGTGTGAGCCAGCTCGAGGTCAAGCTGGCTCACACTTGAACTGGCCTGGTTCGAGGACTCACCCGCAAGGTGGACCAGGAGCAGGTCAGCTTGAGTTCAAGCTGAATCCACCGGGCCTGTCGAGGACCGGTTTGGGTTGTGTGTGTTTTTTAACAACAACAAAAAAGGCAGACGTATAGGCCTCTCTGCATGGGCAGTGGCCGTATTGGAGGCTGCTATGCATGTACATTGGCCATCTGCATGACTGGGGTCATGAGCCGGCCATGCAGATGGCCAGTGCATATGCACAGTGGCCTCCAAAATGGCCCACCAGCTCAGAGAGGCTCATAAGGAGCCAAAAATGACCAGGAGAGGACAGCAAGGGATCTCAGGAGACCCTCACCATGGTCATGGCAGCACACTGCAAAGCCCCACAATGACAGTAAGTCCGCCATTTTTTTGGTAAAAACAAAATACATTTCCCCACCCCACCTCCGAGCAGGGCCCAAACCAGTTCGGACTGAAGCCAGACTGGGCCCGGCTCTAGTGTGCACAGAACTGGACTGGACCCAGTCCGTTTTGAGTGCAGTTCTACTCGAAACGGTGCAGGTTTTCCAGTTTTCTACACAGCCTTAGAGCTCTTCACTAAATTTAAACTTCCTCAACATTTTCCACTGCTGAACACTGTAAGACTGATGCTGCTCACCTTGGCTATGTGATGCATGGATACAAATACAAATTTCTGGAACATAGGAAATGCTATACTACCTTCATCTAGCTCAGTATTGTCTACACAGACTGGCAGTGGCTTCTCCAAGGGTGCAGACAGGAGTCTCTCTCAGCCCTACCTGGAGATGCCAGGGAGGGAACTTGGAACCTTCTTCATGCCAATGCCCTTCCCAGAGCAGTTCCATCCCCTAAGGGGTATAGCTTCCAGTGTTCACACATGTAGTGTCCCATTCAAATACAAACCAGGGTGGACCCTCCTTAGCAAAGGGACGAGTCATGCTTCCTAACACAAGACCAGCTCTCCTCCCTCCTGACTCTTCTTTCAACCAAAGTCAGATCCGATCAAAGTTTATTTCGGTCATAGATCAGCATAAGATCAACAGTTTACAGTAGTGTTCAATTGAGCAATAAAAACTTTATGAAACTTATAAACAATCAAACAGAATTTGGCCACATTTACAAAAATTGTTTCTTTAAAATTAGACAGCAAAAATTCGAAATAAAATTGATCAGTGTGGGCAGGACAATTTGTTAGCAAGGGGGAAATAAACTTAGAATGACTATCCCTATAAAAAGCACAGTAAAGGATTACATGGGCAGTAGTCTCAATATCTCCCAAACCACAAGGGCAGAGGTGAGCTGTGTAAGGTAGCCTCTTATACTTTCCCCCTGTTACTGCAGTGGGAAGTACATTGAGCTAGGCAAGAGTCAAATTTGGGTATAAGTATGTGATCTAGATAATCAGCAGGTCTAATTTTTAAGAGCTGGGTACCCAGAAATAACCCTCTTGGGAGGTTTGCAGATTCTTCCTGGAAGTCTATAACTAAGACTAATTGTTTAAAAAATCCAATGGCCTGGTCGAACCCCAGCCTGATGAGTTCTTCCTGGGATGTGCCAAATAGTTGCAACTTAGATTTTAAAGCCATTTTCCATTTCGATATAAAATTATCCCCTAATATTAAAGGATCCAAACCAACGGGAAAGAAGACCAGCTTCAGCCAAAATTTGATTAAACTCAGCCAGTATCTCAGCTTTAGTGCAGTGACCCCGGCCTCTCTTCTGGGGGCAGCATTAGGGACACAACACGAGATACAAAATTAAGGTGGGCTTTACGTCCTCCATTGGAATGAATGAATGCCAAGATATTTAAAGACCTTCACTTGGTCAATTTTTTGTCCGTTCATATGCCATACAAAAGTCTTTGGACGGATCGCGAACACCATCACTTTTGTTTTTGTATAGTTGACCTCTAAAGCCTCATTGGTACCGTAGGAACTTAATGAGACTAGGGCACACCTTAGCCCCGCTGGGGTCTGTGAAAGTAGGACTATATCATTGGCATAAAGCAATATCGGGATATGCCTGTTCGCCAATTTAGGGGTGGGTGGGTGTAAGGCCGGATCATTCATATGGGAGACCAGGGAATTGATATAAAAGTTAAACAAGAATGGGGCTAAAATACACCCTTGTCTAATGACTCTTTGTGTAGGTATTTCCACTGAGAGGTGGCCTTTAGCGCTGCATCGGACCCTAAGGCAAGTATTAGCGTGGAGATTGTGTATTAATAGCAGTAAGCGCTTCTCAATAGATGAATCCTTCAGCTTTGACCATTGCCTTTCCCTTGAGATGGAATCAAAGGCTGCTTTGAAAATGATAAAAGCAGCAAAAAGGGAAGACTTTGGTCTTTGGGCATATTTTTCGACTCGGTGGTGTAAGACGAAGGCTTGTTGTATGGTGGAGCACCCCTCACGGAAACCTGCCTGCTCAACCACCAGAATTTCATTAGATTCAAACCAATCCAATAGTTTTTCAACAAGATGTCTGGCATGGCATACAGTTTACTGATAATATTAAGTAAACAAATCGGCCGCTAATTACTTGGGCCGTCTCTTGTCCCTTTTTAATATATGGGGACAGTTATCGCAATACCCCAATCTTCAGGAATTTTAGTGGTAGAGTCAATAAATGTGAATAACGAGGCTAATAGGGGATCCCACCATTCCATATTATTACGTATGATCTTGATTGTAATGAAGTCAGTCCTTGGGGCCTTTCCCGCCTTAAACCTCTTGACTAAACCCTCAGTTTCGGAAGAGCACTTGCTTTGCTATCAGAAGACCCAAGTCTCAGCTAGGAGAGATGAGAAGGACCTAATACTGAGACAGACCCTTGGTCCATCTAGCTCAGTATTGTCTACCCAGACTGGCAGCAGCTTCTCCAAGGATATGCTCAGGAGTTGCTCCCAGCCCTATCTTGGAGATGCCAGGGAAGGAACTTGGAGGCTTCTGAATGCAAGCTTGCAGATGCTCTTCCCAGAGCAACCCCATCCTCTAAGGGGGATGTTGTATCTTACAGTGCTCACATATGTTGTCTCCCATTCAAATGAAAAGCAGGGCAGACCCTGCTTAGCAAGGGGGACAATTCATGCTTGTTAACCACAAGACCAGCTCTCCTCCCTCCCATAAAATAATAAAATCATCATCATCATCATCATCATCATCATCATCATCAATAACACCTGTCTGTGTAAACAAGAAATAATAATAATAATAATTTTTTCAAATGCAAATGCCTGGTGAAAAAGGTGGGTTTTAAGAAGGACCTTAAAGGCAGCCATGGAGGGGGATGAACGTATCTTGGGGAAAAGAGTGTTCCAAAGAAGAGGGGTGGCCACAAGGAAGACCCTCCTATGGACCCAGGCACCACGCACTACACCAGGGCCTGGGACACTAAGGAGGACCAGCTGAGAAGACCTCATGGGTCGGATAGAACTTAATTGATTTTTTATTTTAATTGTTATGTGTTTTTTGGTTCTAATGGAAACCACCCTGAGCCACTTTAGGAAGGGTGCTATAAATCAAACAAACAAAATAAATAAATAAGCGGACAGACAGACGTGTTCTTTTTCTATGTAAACCACTTGGAGAACTTTTGTTGAAAAGCAAAATATTTGTAGTACTACTACTACGCACAACCACAGTGTAGTATGTGGAATATGTATGTGTATCTAGCTGTGTATCTGCGTAGAATGTTTACGCTCTTGTCCTTTGAGCTCTGACAGTTCTCCCCACTGCAAGGAAAAGAAATCCACCAAGACTATTATATGCAGTACCTTCCGATTTTATTTAAGAAGTGGATTAGACAACAGGATTACAGAACGAGGCGTTCATAGAGTCGAGAGAGGGTTCTGCTCACCAAGGCAATAAGAAGAACACCACTTCCAGAGACACAGAGACTCCTTTGGGTGTGACAGAGAGTGCAGGAGAAGAAAGGAGGAAAGGAGGCAGGTGAGAGGTTTCAGGCATTGAGCTCAGCCAGAGGAGGGCAAGGAGTCACCCTGGAGGTCGCCAGATGAGTGTTGCTAATGAGGTCGCCAGGTTGAAGATGGCCTCCTTGCTTGTCTTCAGCACCTGCTTTGCGTCGGACAGCAGTATTTGGAGCCGCAGCAGGAGGATCCTCCACAGCAGGGGGAGCAGCAGCAGCAGCAGGGAGGGCAGCAGCAGGGAGGGCAGCAGCAGCAAGACTGTCCGCAGTCCCGGCAGCCCCAGCCCCCACAGCCACAGCCACAGCCGCAAGACTAACCACAACATGATTGCTTGCAGCAGCCGGCGGGAGCAGCCCGACTAGGCACAGAAGCAAGAGGAGCAGCAACGTGGCTTACAGCAGCAAGACATCATTGGGGGAGTGGAGGGATGGCGGAGTGGCAGGAAATCAGAGAGAGGGAGCCTGTGAGCTGAGAGAGAGAGAGAGTTTTTGTGGGTTATCTTCAGGAGGGCCAATATTTATTTTGGTCACACTTCCCATCAGCCTAGCTATGGCCCACTGCTCTTTGGTTTGCTCTTTCTTTCCCCCTCCCCACTCCCTCCCTCTCCCCCAGCATTGCTTCTATCCACATTTCATTAGCCATCCTACTGGGCTGCTTCTTCCTTCCTTCCTTCCTTCCTTCCTCTCTTCCTTCCTTTCTCTTCCTTCCTTCCTCTCTTCCTTCCTCTCTTCCTTCCTTTCTTCCTTCCTTCCTTCCTTCCTCTTTCTTTCCTTCCTTCCTTCCCGCCTTTCTCTCCCTCCTCCCTCCTTCCTCCATTTCTCTCTTTCTCTCCCCCTCTCTTTCCTTCCTTCCATTATTTAGTTATTTAGTATATTTGTATTCCACCCCAAACCCACATCTCTGGGCAGTCTACAACAAACATAACACACACTGAAACAGGAATTAAAACATTTTTAAAATAGTTTAAAACACAACCCACAATTCCCCAAACCTAGTCCAATAAATGTGAATGTATGTATCTTGGCTCAACCCGTTGCTTTTTGTCTCCTCCTGCACCCCAGAAACATCTCATATTGGCCGTGGTTTTTGCCTTTGCTTGTTTTCCCAATCTCCTTTGTATAAGGTGTCTAACTTTGCAAGGCATCATTTCAAACCGTCAACCGCCTTGACTGCATAGACACAGAAAGGTAGTCCATGCATAAATGAACACGTTCATGGGAGCAACAGATGTGATTAGATTGTATAGAAACTTCCTTCAGGCCAGATTCCATCAGCCACACTCTGCAATTAGCACAGTTAACGCTGCATACTTCTTTTCGTTAAGATTTCTAGACAATGTTTCAAGCCAACAGAATGAATCGTGACAATTAATTTCACCTCTGTCGCAATCTCAGGATGATATGGAATCAATGTGTGGCCAGATATGGGCTTCAGAACTAGAGCAGACCACAAAAATGATGAAGATGTGTTTTGAGAACCTGAGCTGCCTTTAGGAGCCTTTCAGGCTCTAGCTCAATGGTATCACATCTGCTTTGCATGCAGAAGGTTCCAGGTTCCCTCCTGGTAGGCCTGGGAGAGATTCCTATCTGAAACCTTGGAGAGCTGCTACCAGTCAGTGCAGACAATGCTAAGCTAGATGAATCAAGGGCCTGACTTAGTATAAAGCAGCTTCCTAAGTTCCAGAATTCCAGCGCTTTGCTCCTTGACAGGAAAGGAAAGCAGAAGAAAGCCTTCTAGGAGTTTTATAATGAATATTCTATGCCTTCTAATTAATAATCATAATTAAAAGGGAGTATATATGTGATTATTATGATGATTTGAAAAGGCAGTAACAACTAAACTGGAAATTCTGGGTCAGCATCAGCAAGCAGGGTTCCAGTGGCCCACTCAGACCTTTTGACGGAGGCTCTAATTGATGGGAAAAGGTCGTATGTATCAAAGCTGTTTCATTTGTCCTACGGAGCTCTCTGACTCAGTGGCAAAGCTCTGCTGCAGCCCCATCCCCTAAGGGGAATATCTTACAGTGCTCACATAGGAACATAGGACGCTGCCATATACTGAGTCTGACCCTTGGTCCATCTAGCTCAGTATTGTCTTCGCAGACTGGCAGTGGCTTCTTCAAGGTAGCAGGCAGGAGTCCCTCTCAGCCCGATCTTGGAGATGCTGCCAGGGAGGGAGCTTGGAGCCTTCTGCTCTTCCCAGAGCGGCTCCATCCCCTGAGGTGGGAAGATCTTACAGTGTTCTTCCCACATCCAGTCTCCCATTCATATGCAACCCGGGCGGAGCCTGCTTAGCTGAGAAGACCAGGCATGCCTGCTACAACAAGACCAGCTCACATGTGGGCTCCCATCCAAATGTGAACAAAGGCAGCGCCTGCTTAGCAAAGAGGACCACTCGTGCTTGCTCCCCCAAGACCAATTCTCCTCCCCTATCAGCCTTACCTTGTAAAACCGTGAAGAGGATTGAATCCCAGTGAATGAATGAATGAATGAATGAATGAATGAGGAACATTGGGGATGGGCCCACCTCTTATACAGCTCTGTGGGTGCCTTTCTCTTTGGAAGTGAAGCACCTCCGTGGTATGCCTTAGTTTCCATCAGCACTCCACGCACATGGCCATGCCACGTCTTCAGGCTCATGCGCCTTGACTCAAGGCACATCTACCATTTAATAAAAGGGCCTTCGTACTGTGGGTGATTACAGATAAAAGCTCTGTAATTCCCAGACCTCCTGGGAAGGCCCTCAGAGGTTTAATTTGAAAAAAAAATTAACAGGGATGCGTTGACGGATTTGATGAGCGTTGACGGATTTGATGAGCAAAGCCCTGTATGACTCGGGGCCAGAGTATCTGTCAGGCCACATTTGCTCGTATGAATCTCCCAGGGCTCGTCACTCGTCATCTTGAGCCCTGCTGGTGGCCCTGCTGTTGACTGAGATCTGGTTGGCCGGGAGAAGACCCAAGGCCTTCCCAGATGAGCAACGGCTGCTGCCAACAGCTCTGTGGGTCGGGGTGCAGGGACGCGTTGCCCCACCCCCTGGAGCTCCAATAATGCATTGCGCGCGTGTGCGGTGTATTATGAGGATCCCCCTTCCCTCCCCAAACAAGGTTATGGGAGCCCTCACTTTGTTTTAAAGGGAGTCTTCATAGGCGGGTTTGCCACCTTGGTGCCACTGGGATCGGACCGATCCTGGCAGTTCACAGGCACATGCAAAACAGGGCTGGACTCCCTTAGCCCAGTTTTGCACGTGCCTGTGAATAGCCTCTCTATCGGTCAATTGTCATGGTTACATTTAGATAAAAGAGCTTCACCCAAACTGGGAGCAGATCCTTACCTAACTGATGAGGGGAGGGGCGGGCTTTGCCATTACTTGACGGATCGTTTATGCAATGGCACAAAATTTGGCCACTCAGGAGGTAACATATATAGTCTTGTTGGCAAGAAGGTAGGTTGCATCAGAATCCATTGGCCTTCCCTGTAAGTTCGACACAGAAGAGCATTGGGGGAAAGGGGCAGAGTCTGACACGCAAAACTGATTCGCGAAGTTGATTTATGAAACGGATTGCCAGGAAATTTAGCACTGACAAAAAGGACGTGCTTTTTTCACACAGCACAGAATTAATCTTTGGAATTCTCTATCACGGGCTGTGGTGATGGCCCCTAGCTTGGATGGCTTTAAGAAGGGCTTGGACAAATTCATGGTGGAAAGATCTATCAATGACAATGTGTCTTGATGGCTATAGACTACCTCCAGGTTCAGAGGAAGGATGCTTCTGAATACCAGATGAAGAAGAGAGGGGGCATGCCTTCATCACTGTTCGTGGGCTCCCCAGAGGCATCTGGTGGGCCACTGTGTGAAACAGGATGCTGGACTAGATGACTCTTGGGCCTGATCCAGTAGGACTCTTCTTATGTTCTTGTGCCCAATGCACATCAGTGGAGGGAAAGATAAACCAAAGACCTGAAATCTGATACAAACCTATTCTAGGTACAAAATCTCATTCTAGAATTAATATTAGAAACTATCCTGTTATTATTGAGGAAACTATTCTCAAGTATAATAGAGCTGGAATGCAAGGAAGGCCAAAACAAGGAATAACAATGCATGGAATGTTCATCCCATCCCGTCCCGTCCCTAATTTTGATTAAAAAATCATTTTAGTTATTGCTAATTACAGCTTTTTACAAAACCCTGTATTTTAACAATAGAAGTCAGATAGGCTAAGCAAACAGAGATTCATTGCCATTTGGGTAATAATTATGGTCTTTGGCCATGGGCCACTGTGACAAAAACACAACAATTAGTAAACTCTGAGATGCTTATGATTGAATGGATTCTTTATATCATTTCAGGAGTGAGGATTACGCTGTTACAGTGATGAGTGGCCTCTTTAATCACACACCATAATACAATTGTTGCTAATGAGAGCTGTGAACTGAATCAAGCTGGATGATGGTACATCAGGAGGGCATCAGGAGGCTTAACAATAAATTTGCCATTCTTTGATGGTGCCTCACTTCCTAGAGGAACTGTGCACAGAGCTGTATAAAATCGCTCTGAAGTCCCTAGTTCTCTCACATCTCCTGGGTTCATTGCCACTGAAGACGGTAAGATGAATTAACAGAGGATTTATTAATATAATGGTGGGATTTTGAAGAAACTCCTCATCTGAACTATAAGGGCACTACCATGCCAGTATAATATGGGGAAAGATCATAAACAGAACCATAAATGGTCTGGATGATGAATGGCTCATGTTTCGGGGGAGGAGAAAGCTCAAGAGGCAAGGAACTCCTCCAGAGTGGAAATTCTTCCCGAATTTTAGGCTTGCTCCCAAAGAGAAATGTTGGAGACTTTTCTCAGTTTCTCCACACCATGGGGAGGAAGTGAATCCTCAGGTCTAGGGACCTGAGCTGCCTCTAAGGAATAAGTTGAGATGAATTTTGGCTGGAGGTGATGGGAGGTGTAATTCGCCGACAGCAGGAGATCCAAGGTTGCCCACCTCTGCTCTAAGGTGATACATGGAGAACGATTTATAGTGGAGACCTTGTGGGAAGGGGTGCTTAATTCTTCCCCCCTGCAGTCCCCTCCCCTTGTTGTTTTATCCCCAGTGAAGGGTTCAGATGTGTGTTTTAACTGATCTAGGAACATAGGAATCTGTCTTTTACTGAATGAGACCATTGGTCTCATTCAGACCAATGGATGAATGGGGAATTCAGAGTAGAAATTCTCCCCAAATTTTAGGCTTACTCCCAAAGAGAAATTTTGGAGAATTTTCAAAAAATTCTACCTCTGTCTTGCTCTGGATTGTCTGGATTGTCTACTCTGACTGGCTACAGCTCTCCAAGGTTTCAGGCAGGGGTCTTTCCCAGCCCCACCTGGAAATGCTGCCAAGGACTGAACTGGGACCTTCGGCAGATGCTTGACCATTGAGCTATGGTTCCGTCCCCTATAGATATATGGACTGGTGTTGATATATAACATATACTGTCTTTCAAAATAGGAAGCTGCCTAATACCATGTCAGCCCATTGGTCCATCCAGCACAGTATTGTTGACAATGACTGGAAAGAGCTCTCCAAGGTTTGGGCAGGGATCTTTCCCAGCCCAACCTGGAGATGCTGCCAAGGATTGAACCTGGGGCACTCTGCATGCAAAGCAGATGTTCTACCATTGAGTTATAGCCCTGTCTTCTAATGCCACAACTGGTACATGGGCTAGATCCAGGATTCCCAACATTGGGTCCCCAGATATTATTGGACTTCAACTCCCATAATCCCAACCAAAGGCTACTGGGACTGGGAATTATGTGAGTTGAAGTCCAATAACATCAGGGGACCCAACGCTGAGAATCCCTGGATTAGATCCTTTGCTCCCTTCTTATTTCCCTCATCACCAAAATGTCTTGTGTGGAAGATGTGAATTGGGGTGGGCATATCGGTTCAACTTTCCTTTTGTTTGGCGGGGCGGGCATCTCTGTCCAATTTCCATTTTGTGGATGAAGAATTTTGTGCTGCTCAAAAGCTCACCTCCCTTTCAAATACCATCTTGGATGCAAAAGTGCCTGTTGGAATCATTACAGGTCAATTGAACTTAACACACATGTCCCCACACACTCTTCATTTCTTTCAGCTCTTGTACTCACCGAGATGGGTTATGGTTGTGGTTGCCGTTGTGGCTGCGGTTGTGGTTACTCTGGGTCTAACTCTGGTGGGAACTGCATCATTTGTTGTGTCCCTTGCTCTGGCGGATATTCTTCCGGATATTCTTCCGGCGGCTCTCGCTGCTGTACCCCCTGTTATTCCTCCTGCTGCACTCCTCGCTGCTACACCCCTGGCTGTTCTCAGACCAAATGCTGCCAGTCCTTTACCGGCCAGAAGAAGTGCTTCTGAAAAACCACTGGAAGCACAAGCAAGCCTAGAATGTTCTAGAAGCCACCGGAGAAGGTTCTAGAACATCTCCACCGCTAGCACTGATCTTGACTGCCAGGTTTCTTCGCTCAGTCACCCCTCTGCGGACCGACCACCTGGAACTTTGAACCTCCCTTTTTGGCTCCGTTGTGAGATCTCTTCCTCTCTGTCATCCTGTTGAAAACCAAATGGCCTCATTTTAATTCAGCAAATGGTGTTTCTGTTCTCTCTCCGTGACCCAGGGCCCTTTCTTCTGTTTCAACTGTTCTGCAATAAAAATTCTGAAATCATAAAATCTGGTATTCTCCTGGCCTTTGTTTTATGAACATGGTTTAAAAATATTAGGGTGGTTCTCACGGTGATTATTAGGGTAGGAAAGGCCTCCGACCTCAGTTCGGGAGATGTGTGCACTCCTGATTGGGCATCGTGAGAATTCTGCAAGGAAGGTGGGGGGGAAATGGTTGTCCGCCGGCTGGGTACGAAAGTAGGAGGAGCGGGGAATGCTTTCCCTCCACCCTCACTCCAGAGCTGGTTTCAAATTCTGTGTTCACCACTACTGCCTGCACAGATTCCAAACAAGGGACAGAGGCTTCTCTTACCCTAGTAACCTAGTTTGCTAGTTTATGACAAAGGTAAGGTAAAGTGTGCCGTCAAGTCACTTTTGACTCTTGGTGCCCACAGAGCCCTGTGCTTTTCTTTGGTAGAATACAGGAGGGGTTTGCCATTGCCTCCTCCTGTGCAGTATGAGATGATGCCTTTCAGCATCTTCCTATATCGTTGCTGCCCGATATAGTACCAGCGGGGATTCGAACCAGCAACCTTCTGCTTGCTAGTCAAGCATTTCCCCGCTGCACCACTTAAGGTGACCTTAGTATATAATAGTACCAGCCCTATTTTGATAGATAGATAGATAGATAGATAGATAGATAGATAGATAGACCCCACCCTTCCAGTACACTACTGCTCAGGGCAGCTCACAACATTTATAAGAGAGATACAATGTCAAATAAGACTGGTACAATTAACCAGATTCAGTTACATAAGTTAATCCAAACTAAAACCACAATTTGAATTGCAGTTTTTTTTAAGTTTCAAATTAAAAGTTATTTTAAAGATTTTAAAAAACTGAGAGTTATAAACACTAAAGAAAAAAATGAAAGACCCTACCAGATAGAGGCAACAGGTGAAATATTTAAAAGCCTCTTTAAAAAGATGTGTTTTTAGGTCGGGTTTTTTTTTTTTTAAAAAAAAACCACTGAGGGAGGGAACATAGTGAAGGTCTTCAGGAAGGGTGTTCCAAGGCTGAGGGGCCACAACTGAAAAGGCCCTGTCTCTAGTCCCCCATCTCTAGGATACTAGCAAACTCCATTTCTATGAAATGACTCTGGAATTAGCCTCCTTTTGTTCCTGGGTGTTTTGGAAAGCCACATCCTTCCATATTAGCTCCTAGGTATTCTGACCATGGTGCTACCCCATGAATCCAATTTCCCCACAACCCCTTCTCCCCTAATTACATAGCCCTTCTTTCATTCTCCACCATTTTCCAGCCTTGCATCTCCCCCTGTCACTGATATCATGACATCGCTTGATCCTCTCCATAAGACACCTCCACGAAACCAGGCTGAACTATCCGGTTGCTCAGCTCCTGTAGAATCCAGCTGCTGAACACTGAAGGGAGGTTGGATAAAACTACAGGCATGCCTCTAAATGGGCCATATGAATGCCCTCCAGATCAACAAAGGTTTGAAGACCTGCTGATAGCCCCTCCCATGCCCATCCTGCTAAATTAAAAGCCAACTGCTTTGCTCCTGCTTGCTTCATTAAGTGGCAATTGCTTCTGCTCGAACACAGTCTTCAGTCTCCTTTCATTAAGGAGTTGTACCGAATGAAAGAAAGATGCCCATTGTGGCATTCTTCTGAAGATCTAACGGAGATCTAATTGGAAGATCTAAATCAAATTGAATGAAAGCCTAATATGGGGGAGCCTTATGTATGGAATGTCCTTCCCTTTTTCTCCAAGGACATTGCCCATATGTGGCTTGCAACGGATGTCAATGTCCCATAGGATTTGAATTCCATATGATCATCTGATTTAAGGACAATTGGACTTTCCTTCAGTTCATATTGGACTTCTAACCACTGGGGAGTTTGACTCATGGAGGACTGACCCACGTCATGATTTTTTTGCATATTTATTTTGGGGATCTTGGCAGCAAGACTGAGTGCAAATTGCTATTCCATAAGCATGTGGTTTTATATTCAGGTTTCTCATATGCTTTTACTATTTTACACAAATCGTCCACATGAATGTGTTATAAAGTAAACTAAAGTTTACTTTATAAACTTTATAACACATTCCTTGGGATTTAAACTTTATAACACATGCCTTGGAATTTTCTTAATGAAAGGCGGGGTATAAATTTAACAATAAAAACAACAATAAATAAAATGTGCCGTCAAGTCAATTTCGATTCCTGGCGCCCACAGAGCCCTGTGGTTTTCTTTGGTAGACGAGAGTCTTTATTTAAATGTTTTTCTATATTATTTGTCTCATCCCATGGTTTTTAGAGGTACTGTATATCACCACTATTTATAACTTCGATTGCTTTTTTAATATATTTAAGTATCTAGCTTGTTAGATGGTGGCGGGTTCTTTGGGGTTGTCTTGTGCATTAGACTGAACCCACCCCGGACCTTGTTCAGTTTTTCAGTATACCAAGTCAGACCATGTAGCTTAATATTTTCTACCCAAACTAGCAGCGGCTTCTCTCAAAATTACAGGCAGGGCATTGAGTCTCTCTCAGCCCTATCTGGAGATGTCAGGGAGGGAACTTGGAACCTTCTGCATGCAAGCAGGCAGGTGATCTTCCCCATCCCCTAAGGGGAATATCTTATAGTTCTTCTCACATGTAGTCTCCCATTCAAATGCAAACCAGGGTGGATCATGCTTAGCAAAGCGGACAATTCATGCTTGAATAGGGACATGCGTTCATTGTCGTATCGTTCATGACGAAATGAATACCCGTATCTTCATTTCAGTAGTCTCAGATTAATAAGTGTGTTGGGACGTGTCTGATTTTTCCAGTTGTAAATCCCTGGGGTTCATGGGTCTTAGGGATGAGTCATAACAATCACCTCCAGAGATAAAGCCAGGTCAGAATGTCTGAATCCTCAAGCATCTTAAGCATTGTAAATAAGCTAATGCAAAGAAGACTTCCATCTCCCATATTTATTTGTTTGTTTGTTTAACATATTTCTATACCGCCCAAAACTCACGTCTCTGGGCGGTTTACAAGAAGAAAACAAACAAACAGTTAAAACATTCGTTAAAGTAAATGACAACAGAAAACTTAAAACAATAGTTAAAACAAAATAAATGATACAGTAAAAGTTAAAAACATTGCAACCATTTGATTTTTTTAAAAACAACATTTTTAAATGATGTTAAAACTGTTAACTCAATATTTAATAGCAATAGCAATAGCAATAGCAATAGCACTTACATTTATATACCGCTCTATAGCCGGAGCTCTCTTAGCGGCTTACAATGATTTTAGCATATTGCCCCCAACATTCTGGGTACTCATTTTACCGACCTCGGAAGGATGGAAGGCTGAGTCAGCCTTGATCAATATGAACAACCTTGATCAATATGAACAACCTTAATCAATATGAACATCCCATGAAATCTGCCCAGCTATTCACATCTCCTGGGAATGCCCTGCTTCATGTCATGGTGCCAACTGAGATACGGTTTGTGGACAGTGGGAACGGGCTGATCTCTGTTGGGGCACACAGTTTCTAGAGCTCTCTCCCTTATTTCTCGACAACATTCCAGCATCTGTTTAACAGACCCACTGTCTCCATGGGCACTGGGAAATCATTCCACCAGCTCCTTCCTATAGAATGGTCCTAACCCTAACCCTAACCCTAACCCTGTTTAAATGGTTAGGGTATTGGACTACAACTGGGAAGACCTGAGTTGAAATCCCCATTCAGCCATGAAACTGACTGGGCCACCACTCTGGGCCAGTTGCTTAACCCTAATCGTAATCCTTACCCTAACTCTAACCTACCTCATAGGGTTGTTGTGAGGATAAACTCACATGTACACTTGCATGTACACTGCACTGGGCTCCTCAGAGGAGGAGTGGGATATAAAATGTAAGAATAAATAAATCAATATTACTTTGACCGTTTCTGTTTGAGTCTAAAGAGCTGTCACTGCTTTAATGGAGATGTCACCAGCCACCTTAAATAGATCCAAATGGGCAAGATGTCCATATTTTTAACAAGCCAATAAATTAAACCATAATGAAAAGCTAAGGTATTTACCTGAATAGAAAGCCACTGTATTTAAGATGATGCCTTAAAAGACAGAGGTTAAACGCTGCTTATACCTGTATTTACCCCAATGAAAGAAGACTCAAATTCAAGATGACCCCCTGATATTAAACAGGTCAGAACTTGGGGAAAGGCTTCTCTTGGGTTCAGATAAATACAGTATTTGCTCTGAGCAATCCTGCATAGCACTTAAAAACATGAGAGGAAATAACAAACCATAACAGATTCCATACAATACCCTGAAAACAAAGATACGTTTTTTGAGGGAAATGTTTTCTGCATTCCACCAAAGATATCTAGGCCTTTAGATTCCCTGAGGCCTGAGCTACTTAATGGAAACCCTGAGAGGCACTTGGATTTTTCTTGGTAGTCAACAGCAACAACAAAAATGTCCCAGAGCCTTTAAGCAACACCCCAATGATGCCCGTCCATAATGAGGCCTTAATATCCCTAACATCCCACTATCCTTGGTTCAGAGATTCTCTTTTGGGGCTGGGCTGGAAATGACAATGTCATTAAAGGGAAGATTACTATGTTCAGAGAATCCTTTTTAAATAGATGTAGGTCGAAATGTAAACCGGAAGATGGAGCAGTAACATGCGTCTTGCTGGTTTGAGAAGAATTTGCCATTCCTGGCTGGTGCCTCACATCCTAGAGGAAAGGTGCGTGGAGCGATATAAAAGGTTACTTCTGTCGTAGGGATCTTTAATCCTGCACTTGGGTTCATCCACCTTGCCAGTTGCCAGTGCATAACTGAGTAAGTATTTCACTTCTTTATTTTAGAATGTCTGTTCAGTAGTTATTAATGGGCTACTTGAGAATTGGACTCACTTGGAGGTAACCAGGGCTGTTTCTTTTGACTTTTCAAGCATCACAGTCAATGGAAGTAGATAGATAGATAGATAGATAGATAGATAGATAGATAGATAGATAGATAGAGCTATGATGTTTGAGGGACTTAGAACATAAAGGACTAGATCACAGTGCTGGAGGACTCTCTTTTGCTGAAGAAGGGGAGGCCAGACCCACTTGTGAAGGATGCTATAGCTCTGGCTTTTCTGTATGGAGCAAGGGGTTGGTCTAGATGGGCTCCATGACTGCTTCCAGCTCTTGGATTCCATGCATGTCCTTCGCTCAGTGACTTAGCATTTAATTCCATGGTCTGACCCAGCAAGTGTATGCTCATGAAATTTCCAGCTCTGTAGGGATTTATTTCCACCCAGAGAGGAATTTGAAATTCCCCAGTTGTTGTGTGATGTGGTACAGTCCTTCCTACTATCTCAAGAGGACTCGACCGCCTCATTCTGCTTCCGAGAGAGATCAGGCCTGAAGGTGTTAACTGGCTCTATCATTACCTTTGCATCAGTGAGGGTTCATTCCAGTGATTCTCATTCATGGGTGAACCAACCTAGGGTAGGACTGCACCAGAAGAAAACACAGATCTGGAGATGTGCTACTGTGCATGCGCTGAACAGAATTAGGTCATTCTAGTCAAATTACCTAATTCTTTTAGGTCCATAGTCAATATAGCAATAGCACTTACATTTATATACCGCTCTATAGCTGGAAGCTCTCTAAGCGGTTTACAATGATTTAGCATATTGCCCCCCAACATTCTGGGTACTCATTTTACCGACCTCGGAAGGATGGAAGGCTGAGTCAACCTTGAGCCCCTGGTCAGGATCAAACTTGTAACCTTCTGGTTACAGGGCAGCAGTTTTACCACTGCGCCACCAGGGGCTCTTCTTCTAATATGTTAGTTCCATAGTCAAAACTTGTTCTCTACCCAGGTTTGGGAGCTGTGTGTGCTCCCAATTTTTGGTTGGGTGGAAGCAGGTTTTCCTCCTACCTTGCTTTCACACAAACACTTCTACCCAGGTTTTCCTTTTACCTTGCTTCCACATAACCAAAAACTGGGAGCACACACAGCTCCCAAACCTGGGTAGAACACACTTCTTGATTGTGTGAATGACCTCCAATGTGTGAATCAATGTATTTTCATATAAACCTGGAAGTGTGCTAGTGGGCATGCGCTGAGCAGAATGTGTGAATCCCTGTACATGCGTATAGATCTGCACTAGCGTACACGGTGCAAGTGGATTGGACAGTGTGTGGATAGAGCTAATACTGTAATGTTCCTCTCCTTGTTCTAGCACTCTGCCAAGATGGGTTGTTCTGGCTGTTGTTCTGGCAGTTGTGGCTGTTGCTCATGCTGTGGGCAAGGGCAGCCAAGAATCATTTACTGCTCCATGCCATGCTGCGGGGTCCAGTCCTGCTGCAGCCCCATGCAGTCCTGCTGCGCTCCCGCACAATCCACGCAGTCCTGCTGCGCTCCCGCACAATCCGTTCAGCCCTGCTGCGCTCCCGCACAATCCGTTCAGCCCTGCTGCGCTCCCGCACAATCCGTTCAGCCCTGCTGCGCTCCCGCACAATCCGTTCAGTCCTGCTGAGACCCTGTGAAAACCAAGAGCTGTGTTCCAGTCGATCAGAGCTGCGTCCCATGCTGCTGAGGGGACACCTCTGTGCATCCAGCACTCGAAACAAAGCGGTAACTGATAACCATGCCGAATGGAAGAGTCTTCAGATTAATTTCCTGCCGTTGCCTCACTGACCCCAAGGCTGATCTTCTTCTGCCTCTTTTACCAAACTGCTGAGTCCTTTTTACTTTAATCACACTAATCCTTCTGAAAAGTTGCCTCGAGAGAAGGAATTATGCCTATTGACCCATGTATTTTATTATCTTCTTGTTCAGGGGAACAGATTCTCATATTTCTGCTCCACAATTATCACCTTTCCTGCTTCAGGCTTCTATTATATACCCAGACGCAATAAAACAGCAAATGTGCAACTCCACATTGTCTCTGAGTTTTGTCCTGAAACTGCTTTCTCAAAATCGCCTCATTTTCAACCCAAATGAGTTTCCGTTTCCCAAAGGAACAGATCCAAGGTCGATTCTGCCTTTGGCAACCAATTCCCAACCGATTCCCGCCAACTGGTTCCATTTTCCAATGGAAATTTCCAATGCCATTTTCCAACAAACATCCTCTCAAAGCAGTTTACATAGAACAAGAAACAATGAATAAATAAGATGGCTCCCTGCCCCAAATGGGCTCGATCAAGGCCTAAAAGAAACATAAGCAACTGGATAGGGACATTTGCTCCCCACCTGCTCAATATAAAGGAGGCACTGCTTTAAAAGCTGCCTCTTTGCTCAGGCCATAACAGGTACTATTTATTTTTCCCCTCACAACCAAGGCAGCCTGTGAGGAAAATGAAGGTGGGAGTTTCCCCCCTACTGGTTTCAGGCCAAAAACTGATGTTTTGATGCTGTTTTGTTAGGCTAAGCAGGATTTTATAAAGATAGTGAATGAAACTGAAGTGCATTTAACTAGATTTGCGTGGGTTTTTTGTATTTTCTTGCAAAGAGGGAGAAAGGCACCAAGGGACCAGGAAATCTGCAGAGAAAAGTGCCTGCACAAGCAATCCCTCCTCTCCTATATATATATATATCCTAAAAAGCTGGACTTCACAGTTCGCCAGCAGCCTTTATTGTCCTGTCCATAGCGAGCAAAAAATGTATCAAGGATGAAGTTGGCCTGAATATTTTTTGTGTCCTTAATAACAAGGATTGTGTCCTTTAATAAAAAGAAGAATTTGTGGAAAGAGAATGACTGTTTGTTCTACTTGCTCTGAAATTAGAAATGGCTGAGTAGCATAAGAAGCAGCTGAGCAAAGAGGCACCGTTTTAAAGTGGCAATTCTCTTGTATTGAGCAGGGGGAGAGCAACTGGCCCTATCCATCCCCAGCATAGCATCCCTCCAGTGGTTGTTGCTGGTGTCTCTCTTATGGTACTTTCTTTTCCTTTTTACACTGTGAGCCCTTTTGGTGACAGAGAGCCTATCTATCTATCTTTCTATCTATCTGTGTAAATTGCTTTGGGAACTTTTGTTGAAAAGTGGGGTGTGTGTGTGTGTGTAGAATTCTATTTTTCATCATATAATGACCATGAAATACTAACAACCTGTGTTTGCACTCAGTATGTAATTTAGGCTACATTCCTACGTATATTTAAAGGAGTGAGCCCCACTGAACACAGAGGGGCCTACTTTTGAGTAGACATGCATAGCATTGTACTGTTGAAAAGCCACAATTAAAACCCATTTTAATGGTGCTCATGCACATTTTCTCTGGACCCACTGCAAAACTGGAGAATCAATCAATCATCTTTATTACGGTCCAAGACCAGCACAAAAACTGGAGAATGGACCCACTTTTCAAGGCAAGGAGGGGCAAGGAAGCCTTGCGGGGGGATGAGCAGGAAATTTATCAGCTTGAATAATACTCCCTCAGCTCCTTCTGCTTCTGAGGGGGAAAGGTGCCTAAAACATGCTGAGCAACAGGCCCAGGTAACACAAGCATACCAGGGATACACTGCAAGATTTTGTTTTGAGAAAGTACTTGTTCATATTTATTTGTCATTTTTCAACCCACGTTCTCAAAGTGGTTTACATAGCAAAAGCATTCAGCAAATGGTTTGCAGTCTAACATGACATTGCAGGTAGTTTAAAGGGTTGTTTTTTTTATGAATAAAGTTGTGGCCCAAGTTTGAATCTGGCCAGTGCTGTCTTGTCTCTGACTTGGGGGCCCCGTGCAAAGTGGGTGCCCCGCTGTCGTGTTTGTGGACTCTTGCATGGGCATCTCCTGAGTTCCTCACATTTCTTTACACCTCTATCTGAGCATGCCAAGTTGAACGGCTTCCCAGCCTTTCACTCAGCGACTATATCGTGTTGCATCTAGAAACCTGATGGACTTGCTGATTCATGGAAGCAGGAATTAGCAGCAGTCGTGAGCCAGGGGGCAATAATTCCACTGGTGGAGCAGGATTCTCAATAGCAAGAACAGCTTAGAGTTGAATGCCTGTCAGAGATGCTGAGATAGCAGCCAATGCCTCTGTCGAAAACCTTGGCATGGGCTACCCCTCTGGGACACCTTCCTTTCTCACCATCATGCCATTTCCTATTGCTCTTTGCTTGCAAGCAGGTTCTTTTAAAAAAAAAACACCATGGAAACAATTTTCTCTTTCTCTGTGTAACAATATTTTGGTGGAAATTGGGCCTCCTCTGGCTTAGGTTCTTGATTCATTCATACACTTGAAACACTTAGCTGACTTGGGCAACCTGAAAGCCAACTGTCGAGACTGCCAAACTTTGCGAGTGCCGTTCAGATGTTTCAGAAAACAATTTCTCCGGTTGGGACTCCCCCAGACTTATTCCAAACTGGGACAACTCCAAAGGCAAGGATGAGTTCATCGGTTCGCCCTGCCAGCCATGAGCTCTGGGTTCATGTTGAGGCCACCATTAGACTATGTCCAGGACATCAGCAGCCATGGGAACCGCAGTTCCCATGGTTCCCAGGAGTCCTGGATGCTACCGCAGTTCCCATGGTTCCCGGGAGTCCTGGATGCTACCGCAGGTCCCATGGTTCCCGGAAGTCCTGGATGCTAGCATAGTTCCCATGGTTCCCAGGAGTCCTGGATGCTACCACAGTTCCCATGGTTTCCGGGAGCCCCCAATGCTGCCATGCCTACATGGCAGTAACTATGACCTTGCAGAGACCCCATGAGTTCTTTCTGAACATCAGCTTTTTACATTCAAAGGGGAAGGCAAGGATTGGGGGCAGTGCATATCCCAGATTCTGCTCAGTTCCCTGCAACATCAACAGGAATTTGATGTGTTGTATACTTAGAGGTTAACATGATTTACTTAGAGACTGAATTGCTGTACCGGAATCCCTTCCAAATCAAGCCAAGGGGAAAAGGTGACAGGATTCAAGTGAGTCACCTGGTCACTGCTAAGTACCACCTCCTGGCCGGCTGTAATAAGGGCATTCCAGTGGATCTGGAAGTGGGCGCACAGTGCCTTCTTCTGGCAAGCCACCAGACTGCCCCAGCAAACAAGCCACTGTTCCAAAACTCCCAGGAATGCAGCTAAGCCTATATTTTCCTATCCCAAAAATGGTGAGTCATGGTGATTAAGAAGCTGAATTGTGAATCTGGAAATCCCGAGTAATTAACATGACCGCAGATACATGTTAGCCAAATCTCTCCAGGAAGATGTGGAAAACATGTTATCCAAATGTTTCCCGGAAGCCCATAAAGAGGGCAGGAAGCTGCCAGTCTGCTTCTGTTGTTGCTCCCCAGCAACAGGCATTCTGAAGTAGGCTGCCATTGAACATGGAGGCTCCACATAAGTCTCATAGCTACTAATGGATTCTTCTACCCCATCATAAATGTTGGTATTCTGCCACTGAAGCCATCGGAGACAGTGGGTGATGTTGCATGCTGTGGCAACGAATTCCATGAATTACCGATGTGCTATGTCATCCTGAAATCTCACTCCCTGCCATGGAAGCCCCTCTCTTTTCAGCCTCAGCCTTTCCTGCTGTAATATGGGGAGAATAATACAGACAGAGTTCCCAGGTTCAAAACCAGCTTCAAGTTCATGGACTTGTGCGTGACCATATCCATCCTTCTCTACCCATGCCTCCCCTTTCCTGTTGGTTTCCCCATTACCTAGTTGTAAAGGACCTGGATTATTTTGAAAATGTAACCACACTGCCAAACTTTGAGAGTGGAGCTCAGATGGTTCAGAAACCAATGTCCCCAGTTGGGACTCCCTCAGACTTGTTACAAGCTGGGACCACACCCCTCCAGAGGGTAGGATGAGTCCATCAGTTTGTTCTGCCTGTCATGAGCTCTCCCCACTTCCTCCGGCACTTCCTTCCCTATCAAAACAGGAATTGAAACTAGCTGGGTTCATGTTGAGGCCACCATTGGACTCTAAGTGTCCACGTCCAGGACATCAGCAGCCATGGGAACTGCAGTTCCCATGGTTCCCAGGAGTCCAGGGTGCTACCTCAGTTCCCATGGTTCCCAGGAGTCCTGGATGCTACTGCAGTTCCCATTATTCTAGGGAGTCCTGGATGCTACCACAGTTCCCATGGTTCCTGGGAGTGCTGGATGCTACTGCAGTTCCCATGGTTCCGGGCAGTGTTCCCTCTAACAGGGATTCCCAGAGACTACAGCTCCCATAATCCTCAAGCAAAGGCTATTGCAGTTGAGGATGCTGGGAATTGTAGTCAACAAATCTGATAATCTATCTCAGAGGGAACCCTGGTTCCGGGTAGCCCCAAATGCTGTCATGCATGCATGACAGTGACTAAGACCTAGCAATGATCACCAGTGCCTGGTGCCCTGCCACTGCAACAGACACTGTACAATTAGTTTTGTTTCCTGAATTTCCTTCCACTCTGCTCCCTCCTCAAAAAATCAAGGCAGTTCATGTCACCCAATCAAAATAAAGGAGCAAAAAGAAATGGAGGAAGGGACAGTGTTTTTAAGATACAACTGAAGACATGTCATTTTAGAAAGGCTTTTTAAATATTTTAACTGCTGCTTATGTCTGGTAGGTTTCTTAGTGTTTAGCTTTTTACTGATGATTTGTAATTTAAAAATTTTAAAAAAATTAAGCAGGTCCTCCTCATTTAACTAAATCCTGCCACCGCCATCCCAGCCAAAATTATTAACCCATATGTACAACCCCTGAAACATATTTCCTACCCCATAAATTATTTAAGGGAGAGGGCCTTTTCAGTGGTTGCACCCTGTTTATGGAAAAGCTTCTCCAGTGAGGTTCGTATGGCTTCATCACTTGGCTCTTTTAGATGCCAGGTGAAGACCTTTTTGTTCACCCAGGCCTTTTAAATTTTTGAATTTTTAAATTTAAATTTTGATTTTTAAAATGTCTCTTAAATTGTTTTGTATTGTATTTTGTATTTTCTTCCCCTCCCCCCTTCCTTGGTGTCTGATGATTTAATGTGTGTGTTTATCTCCTGTTTTAACGTTGTGTTGTTAGCCGGCAAAGAAAAATTTGTTATGGGGTGACTAACAAATAAATTTGTTTGTCATTATTACTATTATTTATCAAGTGAGGAGCGAATCCTCAAGCTTTCCCTCTGTCTGCATGAAAATCAGCAGACTGTGATCTTACCTTGTTGAGACATGGAAAACAGTAAGCAGGAGGATTGTTTCCAACTGTGAGTGGAAACTGGATTGTTTCCAACTGTGAAGCTTTCATTCAAGCCCACAACCCCTTTCCCTACGCTGTGAAGCCTCTTCCCCATGGAACAGCAAATTCCTCATTCGCTACCAAAGCACACAACTATCCATTGTGCTGTCTTCTGGCTCATATTCCTTGGCTCAATCCACATCTCTAATTAATAAAGAAAAATAATAGTCTTCAACTAACTGCAAAGCTCATCAGAAGGCAGCTGAAATTACTAGGTATGTGAGAAACAATCCTCTAATCTGAACAACTGGTATCTGATCGTGTTGGGGGATATGGTGAGTTGCATTGACCATGACTGTCACCAAGAGGCTTCAGTCTCCCACTACTGACATCACTCAGTTTGGCCTCTGTTGCTCAAGGTTGTTCTTTTCCTCCCTTCATAAATGCAATACATCATATGGCTAGCAGATCAGGATGGAAGCAATCTGCAAGAAACCATCAAGCCTAAGGGGGGAACGGATTTTGCTGTCTCTCATCCTCATACATCCTCAGGATGAAGTTGCTATTCTTTGTCATTTCCAGTGCCTGTCCTGTAGAATAGCCCCGTTTCCTTTTCCTTCTGGGCTGAACGTTTAAATGTTATTAGCGATGCAAATTAGCTGGGCTCCTTTGAAGGAAGAGTGGGATATGAATGTAAAAGTAGTGGGCCAAATAGGGCAATTTAGATGAAATTAAAGGTGCTGTCAGGTTTCAGGATGAAACAAGGCAATTCTTGGGGGAGAGAAATTCTAGTAAAGTTTTGAGGCGGGGGGCAGCTTAGCATTGTTTGGTGAGGGTAGAAGTGAATGCAAGACCAGTCAGCTAGAGCCGAATACTTAGTTTAAAAAGGAAGAACCTCAAACCAGTTGGCCTATTTCTTTCTTGCAAGCTTTGCTCCTCGCCTCCCCAGCCCACACGGATCTACAATTCATTAAATGGCATTGCAAATCCCACAATTAAAACTGAATACAAGCAACCATAAAATCATCAGGCCGCAGAGATCAGAACGAGGAAACGATTAGAGGTGGCAGAGTTGACACCCAAAGCAGCAGCGTATAATTTCCTGGGACATGAAAGCTCTCTTAGGATGGCAGCATTGTAGCTTCCCACACGTCATTTGCATCCTAATGACACAGGAATCAAACAATTCATTTCGTGGAAGAGAATCCCACAGAACAATTCCATGGAAGTTCTCATGAGAGACATTCATATTCAATTTGGAAGAGAGGGCAGTGGTCAATGGGGCAAGAAGCCACACTCCTGGGCTCTCCTCCTCCCACCACCCAGTCTTTCATGATGGTGCTTCTCCAGATCCCAGTGGATCTGTTTACCCACCACAATGTTCATGGAAAGGATGCAGTGCCATGGATGGAGGGTTCGTCAAGAAACAAGATGGCAGCTGTCATGTTCGTAAAGAAAGACCAGCAGCCATTTTGGGGGGAAATGATACTGAAAAGGAAGCCTCCCAGGAGACTTAATTTTACTTCACCTCTTCACATGTTAAACTTCTAATCATTTAAGCAACATGCACTATTATTCCACATCGGCCACCAGCCAGGAGCTACTGGGAGAACCAGCTTCCCTTAAAGCTCCCCCTTTAGGTCCCCTGAACATCACCAAAATGTCATTTGGGAATGAAATGGAGCGGGGTGCATTTTGACTAAACCCTGGTTTCACAAATTCTTTGACACTTCACCTTAGAAGGAACCCAAAATATTTCCTTCAGATTTTGGTTTAACTTTGGGAGGATGTCTAGTCTTTATTGGCTATAGGCAATGCCCAGGTTAAGAGGCAAGAAGGTCTCTAAATACCAGTTCCTGGAAAGCCACAGTGGGAGAATAAGCATGACTTAATCTCCTGCTTTGGGCTTCCTTGCTGTTTGGCCACTGTGAGAAATGTTACGGGCTTCCTAGTTGGTTGGTCCCAGTGGGAAAATCTGCGGGCCTCCTAGTTGAATGTCCATCATCGGAAAAGGTGCGTGCTTTCTAGTCATGGAGAAGGTTGTGGGCTTCCAAGGCCATGGTGGGGAAAGTTGTAGGCTTCCTAGTTGTTTGGCTCCTGTGGGAAAGGATGGCTCTTACGTTCTTAAATTGGGTGATAATCTGTTATCACCCAAAAGTTTTAGATAGGAACAAGTGGGTTTTTAAGGTACCCCATGTTTGCTGTCATTGCGTGAAATTCTGAGATAGGAAAGACGGGCGGGGGACAGGTCTCCTGAGCTCTCCAAGTGGTATCAGTTTTCCCCATCATGGTATGAACCATGTACATAGGTAATTGCTCAGTATAAACAGAATGACCTTTAGCAACAACTGGCAGTTAGATGGGGCAACTAATGATGAGTAATCAGATGCCATCAAATAACAATCATTCCACTCAGCCTATTGTCGTTGTACATCAAACAAGCTTTCTAACGTACCCTCTGGAGTGCTGTCAGAATTTGAACGACGCACTTCAACGAGCTCTAATTGCATGCCAACTGAGAAATTCTCTGCTAATGAGTGATGTAAAGAGACGCAAGCAACATGGGATTGGACACTGGCGCAGCTCATAGACATGTGCTTTGGTAGTTGGTGAAGAGTCTGCCCGTTCCTTGGCACTGCCTCCTTTCTTAAGGGGAAGGGTGTTACGAGCGGTATAAAAAGAGCCTCCATCCCTGGGTTCTTCACTAATCCACTTGGATCTTCCTATCGTGATTACAAGGCTCAACTCCTGAACAAGGTGAGTTGAATGCAATTGCTTCCTGAGAAGACTCTGTGGATGGCCATTGGGCTGCGCTCAAGGTCTAATCCTGCTGCTGGAGTTAGTTGATGCCTCTGCAGGAATGACTTGCCCAAGAAGTTCTTGCAAGTCCTCTTCCATAGGGCTCGTTTGTGCTTTATTTCTGTGCAACACGCTCAAGCAGAACTGAGTCTGAGATGGATATCTCTCATCTGTCAGTTTCTTGTTGTCAGTCCCCAGACAACATCCAAAGGAGATCAGTATTCACCTAAAACTTGATGTCTCTCATTGACATTCTTGGATTTCGGTCATTTGTTTGGGTGTGTGGGGGTTTTCTTAGGATTTTTTTTTTTTTAGTTTTTGTGCTTTTAGGTTCTTGATTTCATTTTTTAGGAGTTCTTCAGAAGTTCTTCAGTGTTTGTTTAATATCTCTGTTCTACAATTTAGACCTCTAATGAACTCCCTGGACACCTTCCAATAGTATCCTGTTACTGGAATGTGCAAATAAGCTAACCAGATTTGCAGGAAGCTAAGCAAACTTGCAATAAACTAAATCAATTAAAATATGTTGGATATCTAACAGTGATTTGACAGTAGCTGACGGCAGATATGTTTTGGTTGACAGTATTTGATGCATTGGCATTTCATTTTCAATAGCTGACATGATGCGATATTTGGCACAACAGTGGAATACCATTTAGTATGTTATTATTTGGGGCAGGTACCAGCGGTCTTTGGTGACTATCCGAATATGATGACAAGTCTAAAGTCAAATATAAATGTATTATTTTAAAGATACAGAAAACCACCTTGGGATTTTTCAAACGAAACAAATTAGACAATATTTAAATAACTGATGAAAGACACACCTTCTGCAAATTAAGAACATATAGTTGGATTGGTCAGCGTCTGCCTGTAAATGTTGGGACATTTGTTTACTGAAGCCATGTTTCTTTTCCTCCTTTCAGCTCCAACCCAGCAAAATGGCCCAGCAAAGCATTGGCTGCTGTTCCAAGTGTGGCTGCTCCTCCTGCTGCTGCAGCCAAAGGTCGGCCTGCTGTTCCAAGTGTGGCAGCTCCCCCTGCTGCTGCGGCCAAAGGTCAACCTGCTGTTCGAGGTGCGGCTCCTCCCCCTGCTGCTGCCGCCAAAGGTCAACCTGCTGTTCGAGGTGCGGCTCCTCCCCCTGCTGCTGCCGCCAAAGGTCAACCTGCTGTTCGAGGTGCGGCTCCTCCCCCTGCTGCTGCCGCCAAAGGTCCTACTGCTGTTCCCGGTGCGGCTCCTACCCCTGCTGCTGCTCCAGCCGTGGTTACTACAGCGGGCAGTCTAGCTACGGTTCTGGCTACTCTTCTGGCTGCTGTCAGTACAAGTACTGATCACACAGGAAAGCCATCTTAAGAAAGTTCTGGAAGGAAAACCCAACCTTCAGGCAGCACACTCGGCAGCTGGGAGTAACAATAGGTCTGAAGACTCCCAATCTAGCATCCAGAATTTCAGCACCACCACATCTTGAAAGACCTACTGGTTGACTTCCAGCCTCATCTTGCTGAGTGAAATGCCTAAAGCATTGACCGCCCACCCACCCCCGCCTTGAATCCAAATATCCTTCTCTTCTTCCTCTATTTCTTTGAAAGATTCTCCAAAACATGAAGAAGGCTTGCTTCTTTTGTGGGAGAAATGGTGTTCCTGTTTTTCTCTTTTGGTGTTTGGGAGCCTGTCATATCCACTAGATATGTTGTATCTCTAAAATAAAATCCTGAAATCACAGCATGAAATCCTTGTGTCTTTGGTCCTTCCTCTTCTTCATTCATTTATTTTATTTATTGAGCATATTTGTATATGGCCCAAAACTCACTATCTTGGTGGTTTACAATAAAACAACTCAGATTAAAATCAAAGTTAAAACATTAAAATATTAAAGCAAAATTGAAAACAAGTCTAATTAAAAGCCTGTTGATGAATTCTAGCAACGTTTTCAGCAGGAAAGCTTAGCACTGTTTGGTGGGTAGAACTGGATGAGACAAGTCAGATAGATTAAAAAACTAAGTTTAGAAAGAAATAAGCTCAAACCAGTTGGCCTATTTCTTTCTTTCAAGGTTTGCTCCTCACCTTCCCAGCCCACATGGATCGACAAGGGAGTAATGATATACAAATTGATACAAATTTGAATGGATTAGACTCAAATTTGCATTATTCGAGTGATTCAAACTGGAATAGAATCACCCCTTAAAAGGGAAATTAATTCAAATTTGAATCAAATTTTCAAAATTCGATTCCAATTTGATTCAAGAGACATCTGGCACCTTTTAAAAACCATTCAGGCCCCCTGACTGGCGTAAAAATGGGGTCTAATCAATTTGAATTCCAGTTGAATTTGAATTGAATTTTTGGACCAGATTCAAATTTGATTCGAATTAGAAATGAATTTTCGGGATTGGATTTGAATTCAAAACCAATCAAATAATTTGTTTCGTGCACATCTCTAATAGGAAGCTTCCTTATACTGAGCGAGACCATTGGTCCACCTAGCTTAAATTACAGGACTGGTTGGAGCTTGAAGGTGTGCTTGGTATTGAGCAAGCAGGTTTTAGATCTGGCTGCTCAAATATGGGTCACATTTTAGTTTTACATCATCTAATAGACAAGTATACTAGCAGGTACAACTCTGCCTTATATGTGGCCTTTCTGGATTTCAAATTTGCCTTTGATTCAATATTAAGAGTGATCCTTTGAGAAAAATTTAAGAAGTCATCCACTAATAAATGTCTATTACTCCTCATTCAGAAGCTTTACAGGAATGCTGCTTTTAGAGTGAGATTTAACTCACCAGGGCTGCTCTCGAAAATAATTCTCACATATAGAGGGTTTAAGCAGGGATATATTTTAGTGCCCGCTCTGTTTAATTTTTATATCAATCTGATGGCCACATGGTTGAATAACCCAGATTTCCACCCTACGAAAGATGTTGGTATTGATAATCTCATACTTCTATAAGGTGATGACGTGGAAATCACTTGCATACGTCTTAAAACAGCAGGGAGAGCCATAATCCAGTACTGCAATGAGGACAGGCGGGTTATTGATTTTCAAAAAATGAAAATCATGAGGTTTGCAGGAAGTAAGAGATTGCAAAAAAAGTTCATTGATGGAAACAGGATTGAGCAGGTGTCCAATTTTCAATATCTTGGAGTGACTTTCCACCCTGTGGGGATTTGCAAGTCCCACATTGAGTATATTACGCAAATGGCATTGAGGTAGTCAATGGCTATTAAGAGGTTTTTTAATACCAAAGGAAAAATAATAATTCCAGCAGCACTAAAGCTTTTTGAGGCCAAAACATTCATGCAAATTCTATATAGGGCACGTGTGGGTATATATATATATCAACCCTGATTTCATAGGGCGAGTTCAAACAAAAATTTTAACAAAAAAATTAAGGTCTGTTCTTGCTGTCCCCAGATGTGGGCCTAATGCAGCATTCCGATTGGAGTCTGGGATGCCCAAAATTGAGGTGTGGGCTTGGAAGTATATCATTAACTATTAGCTTAAAGTGCAGTTCTTTCCGGTTGGATTAACTCAGTCAAATGGAAATCAGAAATCACAAAGAAGTTTTTGTCATTGGGTCTTTCAACAGAACTCCTCAAGGATACGAGAAAGCCTAACAAGTATTTCCCAATGGGTGGGTGATATAGAATATGAAGATGAGGTTAGCGGAATGCCTCAGTCTGTAAGGGGTAGGGGTTGTATGGGAACCTGCAAGCTATTTAACAACACTTTCCTTTTCCAGGCTGTAAAAGGATCTGGATGGGCCAAAACAAGCTCAGACTGAATCCTACCAAGACTGAGTTGCTTTTGCTTACTTCTGGAGCTGGCCAATTGCCGAGGCTGAGTCTTTCCCTGGACAGGATTGTGCTTCCCCTGAAAGAGGTGGTCTGCAACTTGGGGGTCCTCTTGGACTCATGACTCCTGCTTGAGCAGCAGGTGGAGGCTGTGGCCTGAGGTACCTTTGCCCAGCTTTGGCTGGTCCACCAGTTGCGGCCCTATCTTGACCGGCAGGCCCTGGCAACGGTAACTCATGCCCTTGTCATCTCTCGTTTTGATTACTGTAATGTGCTCTACCTGGGGTTGACTTTGAAGATGACCCAGAAGCTTCAGTTGGTCCAGAATGCTTATGGGCACTAGGAGATATGAGAATGTGACAGCTCTCTTGCAGTTGCTGCACTGGTTACCTATCTGTGTCCAGGTCCAATTAAAGGTGAGAACCAGCACTTTTAAAGGTGAGAACCAGCACTTTGAAAAACCCCTCAGGGCTTAGTGCCTGTTTATTTCAGGACTGAATCTCCCTGCCAGTCCTGTTCCGCCCTGTGAGATCTTCTCAGGTTGGCCTTCTTTCAGTCCCTGGTCTCAGAGAGGTCCATAGTACTAGGGCCTGTGGAAGGGTTTTCTCTGTTGCTACCCCACTACTCTGGAATGTTCTCTGCCCCGCTGCTGCTAGATTTGGTCTACCTCCTCCATTTCAATCTTTAAATCCTTACTGAAGACCTTTCTTTTCCACAAGACCTTTGCCCTTTAATTTAAGGTGTGTGTGAGAGAGAGTTTTGTTTGTTTGTTTGTCAAATGCAAACCAGAGTGGACCCTGCTTAGCAAAGGGAACAAGTCATGCTTACTGCCACAGGACCTGTTCTACTTGCACTTTTACCAGTGGTTTTTCCTAGCAGCAACACTGGCTAGCAATTCAATTAGTTCTCCCATCATGCCCTGTGAATGATGCTACAGCATCATTGATGGCAACCATCACTACAAAATGGCAGCTGTGACTAGCGGGCTCCATTTATACCCCTCAAGGCTCTTGGGAAGAACGTAGTGACAAAGATGGAGGAATCATCAGGAAACACCATGGTAGCTGTCATGTTTGATCTTCTCAACGCCTACCTGTTTCGCTAGGCATTTCCTCTTTATTTATTTTAAGTGTCATTGGTATTGTTGTTGTTCATTGCTTAAAGTCTTTGGAGGAGGCAGTATATTAGAAATTTGTATTGTGAATAAATAAATAAAATGTTTGTAAAGAAAGACTAGCAGCCATTTTAGAATAAAAACCGATACTGAAGAGGAAGCTTCCCAAGGGACTGTATTTTACTCCACCTCTTCACATATTAAACTATTAATCATTCAAGTGCAATGAACTGTTATGCCACTGTGGCCACCAGCCAGCACCTGCTGGGAGAACCAGCAAGCTACCCCTTTCGGTCTCCTGAAAATCACCACAATGCAATTAGGGAATGAAATGGAGGGTGGGGTGTATTTTGACCCAACCCTGGTTTCACACTTTCTTTGACACATTCCAGGTTTGGATAATAGAATTGCTGATGCATTGTCTCAGATACAGGAGGAGCGTTGTTGGACTCTCGCACCAACGGCCAAGGAAATCCCCGAAATCTTTCTGGTTAAGTTATGGAACCTTGTGAGGTAGAGGTGGAACAAGCTATCTGCCTCTCCTTGGCCCCTAATACCAGGAAACATTTTTCTGTGGCTGTACATGAGTTATGCGAGTTTAGGAATTGATCTAGTTTAGATGAAGTTTGGCCTGTTCTGGTGAAGCATGTGTTACGCTATTATGTTCACTTGAGCAGCTAGGTTTGGCGCCAAGGTCAGTTGGTGGCAGGTTAATGCCTCTCGCCTTCCAGGCAAAGAAGAACAGGTTTACTGATACTACAACTGACATAGGAAAATAGGAAGCTGCCATATACATCAGTCTATCTAGCTCAGTATTGTCTACACAGACTAGCGGTGGCTTTTCTAAGCTTGCAGGCAGGAATCTCTCTCAGCCCTATCTTGGAGATGCTGCCAGGGAGGGAACTTGGGACCTTCTGCTCTTCCCAGAGCGGCTTCATCCCCTGAGGGGAATCTCTTCCAGTGCTCACACATCAAGTCTCCCTTTCATATGCAACCAGGGCAGACCCTGCTTAGCTAAGGGGACAAGTCATGCTTGCTACCCCAAGACCAGCTCTCCTCTCTTTAGGGTGTGCTGCCCTTTGATTTTTGGCTACCCATTTCCCCCTCCATATTGGATAAGCTTTTAACCCATGTAAATTCTATATATTTTTAAATTTTTGAGGTATTATTCCAGGCGGCCATTCTTGTGGCCTTTTGGGGGTCCCTTTGGGTACGTGAACTTGTCACCTCATCTAGGTGTGACACTTCTGCTTGGGCTTTGCAGCATCATGACATGCATTTAGTGGACAAAGGGAAAGAGTTGGTAATTGTCAGGCTAAAACTGACCAGTGTGGTAAAGGTGCCATAATTAGTCTTTCTACAGTTGATACCAAATCTTTATGTCCCATAGTGGCTGTTATTGCCAACCTGGGAGTACTAGCATAGGGTCGATCTGGATTTGTCTCTCTCACAAGGAATGCAAGACCCAACCAGAGGCCCAGAATCCCCATTCTGTTCTTTAAATAGGCATGCAATAGTCCAGTCCTCTGAATCGCTTTGTCTTCTTAACTTGATGGGTGGCACAATGGGGCTGTGGTCCACAACGTCAGGTTTCAGGGGAGAGTGATGGGTCCACGCAGTCTTTTCTGCTACTTTCACAGCCATATGGGTGACCAGGAGCATCTAGAAGGGTTCTCCCACTGTGGTTGCAGTGGCGAGTCCTTATGAAAATTCCGGATCCACACTCACGAGCCTGGTTCATAGGTGCCACGTGACTCTCAAATCAGTGGAATTGAATTTTGAAAATTCTATACAAATTCAAATTGAATTTTCATTTTAAGGGGTGATTCTATTCAAACCCAGTTTCAAGTTGTATTGATTCAAATTTGAATCAATTTGCATATCCTTATGCAAGGAGCCACTACAAGTTGGTGGACTGAGCACACCAGGAATTGGAGAAGCACATGGTTGTGGAAACAAAAGAGCCCAGGAGTGCAGCTTCATGTCCAGTCGACCCATGCCATTTCTGCCAAATTTAATCTAAATGTTCTCTCATGAGAATGTCCATGAAATCCATCTGTGGGATTTCCTTCCTCGGAAGGATCACTTGATTTCCGTGTCATCAGGATACAAATGCCAAGTTACAAGCCATAATGCTTCTACCTGAAGATAGCTTCCAGGTCCTAGGAAATTATGCTCTATGGCTTTCGGTGTCGACTCTGCCACCTCTTTAATTGTAGACTTAACAATGTGATTTAACGACTTGTCGATCCATGTGGGCAGAGATGGCAAGGAGCAAAGCTTGAAAGTAAGAAATAGGCCAACTGGTTTAAGCTTCTTCCTTTTTAAACTAAGTTTTTGGATCTATCTGACAGGTCTCGTGTCCATTTCTACCTCACCAAACAGTGCTGAGATCCCCCTCTGAAAACATTACTATAATTCCTCATCCAGACTTTTAATTATAATTGTTTTCAATTGCTTTAATGTTCTGATTTGGTTTTTAACTGGTCTTGTTTTATTGGAAACCGCCCAGAGAAGTGAGCTTTGTGCTGTATACAAGTATGCTAAAAAAAAATTTAAGAATACACGAAGAAAAGGAAGGACCAAAGACAAAAGGACTGCATTTCAGGATTTCAGGATTTTATTGTCAGAGATGCAATGCATCTAATGGATATGACTATTAGATCATAATAGTCTTAAGTCGGTTAGATCATAATAGGGTCCCAAATACCAAAAGAGGAAAGTAGGAACACGGCGTCCCCCATGAAAGAAGCAAGCCTTCTTCATTTTTTGGAGAACCTCTGGATGAAATAGGGGAAGAAGAGAAGAATATCCAGTTTCATGAAGAGGAGAGGGTCAATGCTTTAGGCCTTTCACTCAGCAAGAAGAGGCTGGAAGTCAACCAGTAGGTCTTTCAGGATGTGACAATGTTGAGAGTGTGGGTGCTGGACTGGGAGTCCACAAACCCATTGTTACTCCCAGCTGCTGGGTGGGGTGCCGGCAGTTTGGATTTTCCTTCCAGAATTTGCTTAAGATTGTTTTTCCCTTGATCAGAACTTTTACTGACAGCAGCCAGAAGAGCACCCAGAACCGGAATCATAGCCAGACTGCCCACAGTAGCATGGGTAGCCGTAGCACCGGCCGCAGCAGCAAGGGGAGTAGCGACTCTAGTACCAGTATCCAGGGTAGTAGTAGACACAGCTGGAACAGTAGCAGGGGGAGCAGCCACACCTATAACAGAAGTAAGACCTGCGGCAGCAGCATGGGAAGCAGCCACACCTGGAACAGCAGTAGGACCTGCGGCAGCAGCAGGGGGAGCAGCCACACTTGGAACAGCGGTAGGACCGGCGGCAGCAGCAGGGGGAGCAGCCACAATTGGAACAGCAGGAGGACCGGCGACAGCAGCAGGGGGAGCAGCCACACTTGGAACAGCGGTAGGACCGGCGACAGCAGCAGGGGGAGCAGCCACACTTGGAACAGTGGTAGGACAGGCGACAGCAGCAGGGGGAGCAGCCACACCTGGAACAGCGGTAGGACCTGCAGCAGCAGCAGGGGGAGCAGCCACACTTGGAACAGCAGGAGGACCGGCAACAGCAGCAGGGGGAGCAACCACACCTGGAACAGCAGGAGGACCGGCGACAGCAGCAGGGGGAGCAGCCACACTTGGAACAGCGGTAGGACCAGTGACAGCAGCAGGGGGAGCAGCCACACCTGGAACAGCGGTAGGACAGGCGACAGCAGCAGGGGGAGCAGCCACACCTGGAACAGCGGTAGGACCTGTGGCAACAGCAGGGGGAGCAGCCACACTTGGAACAGCAGGGGGACCGGCGACAGCAGCAGGGGGAGCAGCCACACCTGGAACAGCGGTAGGACCGGCGACAGCAGCAAGGGGAGCAGCCACACTTGGAACAGCGGTAGGACCAGTGACAGCAGCAGGGGGAGCAGCCACACCTGGAACAGCGGTAGGACAGGCGACAGCAGCAGGGGGAGCAGCCACACCTGGAACAGCGGTAGGACCTGTGGCAACAGCAGGGGGAGCAGCCACACCTGGAACAGTGATACGACCGGCAGCAGCAGCAGGGGGAACAGCCACACCTGGAACAGCAGTAGGACCTGCGGCAGCAGCAGGGGGAGCAGCCACTCTTGGAACAGCAGCTAACTTTTTGCTGGTCCATTTTGCTGGGGCGTAGCTGTAAGAAAGGAAAGAATCATGGCTTCAGTAAACAAACCTCAACATTCAGACATCAACCCATTTCTCCTTAATTTGCACAAGGTGTATACTGGTTCCAAATCCTCCCATGTATACTGGGTCCGAATCCCCCCAAGGTCACTTTTGCATCTGTTTCTGCACTGAAAGGTTTTTAATCAACTTTGGGGGGATTCCAGCTGCTGAAGTTGGTTACTTTTGCCAAGAGGAGATGGTCGACAGTGAAATGTAAAACTGAAAGAATTAATTGGACTTTGCCAGCATCTCTAATTTTGCCCCTTAAATGTGCCATATAAAGTTTTAATTGACAGCTTCTATCAGCTCATTTCCCACAGGACTTTAAATCTGAGTACTTTTATTTATCTATTTAGTACCTGTATTTGATTATTGTCAGATTTATATTCAGTTACCTTATTGCACATTCCAATAACATACATCCGTATACTATTGGAAGGTGCTCAGGAAGCTCATTAGTGGTCTAAATTGCAGAACAAAATAACTCTGTTATTTAGAGAGATAACAGAACTCCTGAAGAACTCCTGAAGAACTTCTGAAGAACTCCTGAAGAAGTCCTAAAAAATGAACTTAAAAACCTAAAAGCACAAAAACCCAAGAACAAAAACTCCTCGAAAAACCCAAACAACTGACTGAGATCTAAGCACATCAACAAGCAACATCCAATTTCATGTGAATACTGATCTCCTCTTGATGTTGTCTGGAGAATGACAACGAGAAATGGACACAAAAGAGATATCAGCCACAGACTCAGTTCTGCTCAAGTATGTTGCATAGAAATAAAGCACAAACGAGCCGTTCAGAAGAGGACTCCCAAGAACTTGTTGGCTAAGTCATTCCAGCAGAGGGATAAACCTACTCCAGCAGCAGGATTTGAACTTGAGCACAGGCCAGTGGCCATCCATCCACATAATGTCTCCTACTTTGGAAGCAACTGTATTCAACTTACCTTGTTCAGGAGTTGCGATTTGTAAACACCTTGGGAAGATCCAAGCAGATGAGTGAAGAGATTGCCAATAGAGGCTCTTTTTATACAGCTCCTTCCCCTAGGAAATGAGGCAGTGGCAAAGAACGGGCAGGTTCTTCAAAAACTACTGAAGCACATGTCTATGCGCTAACCCACTATCCAGACTCATGTTGCTTGCAGCTCTTCACATCATTCATTACTACAGAATTCCTCAGATGGCATATAATTATACAGCTTGGGGGTATTACTGGAACCAGCTCTGCTTTTGTATGCTCAGGCAGAGACAGTGGCCAGGGGTGCCTTTGCATGGCTTCGGCTAGTGCTCCAGCTGTGTCCCTTTCTCAAGAAGGCAGATCTGGCCATAGTTACCCAAGCCTTAGTCACGTCACGGCTGGATCATTGTAATGCGCTCTATGTGGGGCTGCCCTTGAAGAATGTCTGGGAACTACAGCTAGTGCAAAATGCGACAGCTAGGGTTTTTTTCTGGAGCTGCTCATTGGTATCACATCACACCCATTTGGAAAGAGCCGCACTGGCTACCAGTTTGTTTCTGGGTCCAATTCAAGGTGCTGGTTTTCACCTTTAAAGCCCTTAACTGTCTGGGCTGAGGGACCGCCTGCTCCCAAAGGTTGCTGCCCACTTGACGAGGTCATCTGAGGGGGCTCTGCTCCAGGTGCCGGCAATGAGGGAGGCTCGGTTGTCATGCACATGGGCAGGGCCTTCTCTGTTGCTGCCCCCAAACTCTGGAATGCCCTCCCAGTGGATATTGGCTCTTGGGTCTCCATCACAGTTTTTAGAAAGCGTGTTCAGTCTTGGCTTTTTTATATGATTGTCTCTACTGCTGCTTTTTTTTTTTTTTTTTTGTATTTTGTACAGTTTTAATGCTTGTATTTTAAATCTTTTTAGTCAGATTTATTTTCTATTTTAGCTTAATATTTTAATGGTGTCATTTTTATAGTTTTGTTTTTAATTTTTGTGTAAACCGCCTTGGGATTGTTTTAATGAAAGGCGGTATATAAATTTAACATTGAATAAAAATAAAAATAAATAAATTAGAGGTCATTGAAGAGCCTCACTATAATTCTGACATCACACCAGTGGGTATGTTAGAAAGCTTGTTTGATTCACAATGACATTGGGCAAAATGGAATGATCCTCTCGTTGGGACCCATGTGGCTGAGGTCATGATTGCTACTCAATGGCACCTGATTGCTCATTGTTAGTTCCCTCATCTGACTGTTAGTTGTTGCTAAAGGCAATTCTTTTTATAATGAGCAATCACGTATGAACATTTTTCATACCACAATGGAAAAAACTGAAATCATGGAGTCCTCAGGAGACATGTTTTTGTTTTGTTTCTTTTTTCCCTATCTCATAATTTCACAAAATGGCAGCAAACATGGGTACCTAAAAATAATCTACTTGTTCCTGTTTAAAATTGTTCATAGCCTCCGATTATCACCCAGCATAAGAACCTAAGAACATTGCTGGATCAGGCTCAAGGCCTATTTTGTCCAGCATCCTGTTTCCCACAATGGCCCACCAACTAGGAAGCCCTGAACCAACTAGAAAGCCTACAACTTTTCCCACCATGGCCATTCACCTAGGAAGCCCAGAAATTTTCCCACATTGGCCAACTAATTAGATAAGCCATAACATTTCCCACCTGGACCAACCAACTTTTCTCACAGTGGCCAACCCAGCAATGAAGCCACGCTTCCTCTCCCACTATGGATTTCCAGGAACTCGTATTTACTTAGAGACCTCCTGCCTCTGATCTACGTTCAGAAACTAGGCATAGCCTATAGCCATCCTCCCAAGATAAACCAAAATCTGAAGGAGCAATTCTGGGTTCCTTCCCAAGGTCATAGAAACTGTGGGACCAGGGCTAAGTCAAAATGGACCCCACCCTCCATGTCATTCCCTAATTTCCTTCTGGTGATTTTCAGGGGACCTAAAGGGGGAGCTTGCCCTACAGTGATGCTGGTTATCCCAGCAAGTGGGTGCTGTGGAATAGTGCATGGTGCTTTAATGATTAAAATTTAACATGTGAAGACGTGGAGTAAAATTAAGTCCCCTGAAAGACTTCCTCTTCTGTATCATTTTTTCCCTAAACTGGCCACTGGTCTTTGCTCCCACACCTCAAAAGGACATGAGACACAAGTGTATGGTAATGAACAGCCACAGTGTATTGATCAGAACAAAGGCAGATGTTAGATGGGATTGGTGCTCCCCCCCCCCCCATGCGGTAACTAAAGCCAGGCCCCATCAGGGTGTGCCTTGCCTAATCAGCATTAGTGATTATGCACCTTGGATCCAGACCACCCCTATTGCTCTAAAGCCGAGGCTGCCCTTCTTAGCCAACCTAAGGCCAGGTCTCTACCCTTAGCGGCACCCCACAGAAGCCGCCAAGCTTTCCGCAGGGTGTCACTCAACAGAGTAGAGTGTGCAAATTCCCTGAGTCTCTAGAGAAAAGACCTGCCCCTCCAATAGCCAAACTCTTACCTGAAGGTGCTCACCGAAATTCAGCTGTTTCTTCCCACCGCACTGTTCCTGCCCACAATCGGGTTCCCTTCCGCAGTCCTGCAGGGTAGATACTCTAAAGTGCCATTGGTGGTGAGCATCTGCCCAAGATATATCTCCCCTCTATTGAAGGAGTGTCCAGATCGACTGGAGGGGTTCAACACTAAGCTATTGCTTTCTGATACAAATCAACCCACAACCTGCATGGTAGCTATGTTTTCTGTAGCTGCAGTGCAAACATGAGGGCAATTGACACAGTCATGATCCAGTTGGTTGTAATAGTTTCTGCTATGGTTTTTAAACTCTGTATTTGATCTTTGATCGAAATAAACATGGATTGGATTTTGGTCCTTCTAGCTCAATATTGTCTGCCAGGGAGATGGAGATGCCAGGGAGCTAATCTCTGTATGCAAGCATGCATGTGCTCTTCTCAGAACATTCCCAGCCCCAAAGGGGAATGGTGTATCTTACAATGCTTGCACATGTAGATTCCCATGTGCAGGTGGACCCTGCTTAGCAAAGGGGACAGTTCATGCTTGCTACCACAACATTGGCTCTCCTACCATTTTCCCCATTGGCTTTTCCTAGCAGCAACGCTGGCTGGCAGTGTTATTATTGCACCCATCATGCATTTTGAACGATGCTATAGCATCATCAATGGCAACTGTCACTACAAAATGGGGGCTGTGACTAGCTGGCTCCATTAAAAAAAAAGCCCTGCCAATGCTGTTGGGAAGGATGTCGTGCCATGGATGGAGGAATCATCAGGAAACAAAATGGCAGCTGTCACATTTGTGAAGAAAGACCAGCAGCCATTTGGGGGGGGGGGATGATAATTTTACTTGACCTCTTCACATGTTAAACTTCTAATCATTTAAGCGCCATGCACTATTATTACATAGTGGCCACCAGCCAGCAGCTACTGGAAGAACCAGAATCACTGTAGGACAAGCTCCCCATTTTGGTCCCCTGAAAATGACCAGAATGCAATTTGGGAATGAAGTTGAGGGTGGGGTGAATTTTGATTCAACCCAGGTTTCACAGTTTCTTTGACCTTAGGCCTTGAGCATGATCCAGCAAGGCTCTTATGTACTTACGTTGGGTGATAATCTGAGGCTATGGACAGTTTTATATGGGAACAAGTGGATTTTTAAGATACCCATTTTGCTGTTCAAAAAGGGTTCTCCTGAAGTCTCCAAGCGATCTCAATTTTTTCCATTGTGGTATGAGGAATGTACATATGTGATCGCTAATTATGAAAAGAATTGCCTTTACCAACAACTAAGACAGATGAGGGAACTAACAATGAGTAATCAGGTGCCACTGAGAAACAATCATGACCTTAGCCACATGGATCCCAACCAGAAGATCATCCCATTCTGCACAATGTCATTGTGCATCAAACAAGCTTTCTAACGTACCCACTGGTGTGATGTCAGAATTACAGTGAGGCACTTCAATGAGCTCTAATTATATACCATCTGAGAAATTCTCTGCTAATGAGTGATGTTAAGAGACACAAGCAATATGGGATTGGACAGTGGCGTAGCGCATAGACATGTGCTTCGGTAGTTGGTGAAGAATCTGTCCGTTCTTTGGCGCTGCCTCATTCCTTAAGAGGAAGCGTGTTAGGAGCTGTATAAAAAGAGCCTCCATCCTTGAGTTCTTCACTTATCCACTGGGATCTTCCCATCGTCTTTACAAGCTGCAACTCCTCAACAAGGTGAGTTGAATGCAATTGCTTCTGAAGGAGGAAAGAAACTGTGAATGGCTGTTGGGCTGTGCCCAAGGTCAAATCCTGCTGCTGGAATTAGTTGATGTCTCTGCTGGAATGACTTGCCCAACAAGTTCTTGGGAGTCCTGTTCTGTATGGCACATTTGTGCTTTATTTCTATGCAACATGATTAAGCAGAAGTGAGTCTGCAGCCGATATTTCTCTTCTGACAGTTACTTGTTGTCATTCTGTAGACAACATCCAGAGGAGATTCTTTTTCACCTGAAACTGGATGTCTCTCATTGACATTCTTGGATTCCAGTCATTTGTTTGAGTTCTTTGATGAGTTTTTTAATAAGTTTTTGTGCTTTTAATTTTTTTAGTACATTTTTTAGGAGTTCTTTAGAAGTTCTTACGTGTTTATTTAGTATCTGTGTTCTGCAGTATAGATCTCTAATGATCTTCCTGGACACCTTCCAATACTATCCTGTTGTATGTTATTGGAATGTGCAACACGCTAGCCAAAATTGTGCAGTAAAGTAACCCAATTAGAACTTGTCTGATATCTGATAGCAATTTGACAATATCTGAAGACAAATGTGTAATCATATCTTTTGTTTGACGGCATGTGGTGTATTGGCATTTCATTTTCAATAGCTGACATCGTGTGGTATTTTGCACAATAGTGAAATAGCATTTAATATTATTTTGGACAGCTTCCAGGTGTATTTGATGCCTGTCAAAACACAAACGAGATGACAAGTCTAAAGTCAAAAATATCCGTATTTCTTTAAAGATACTGCAATCTGCCTTGGCATTGTGAAGATGATAAGTGGTATACAAATCTGACATGAATTAAATATCTAAATAAATAGCAATACTGAGATTTAATATCCTGAGGGGAATGAGTCTATAGAAGCTGTGAATTAAAATTTTATATTGCACATTTAAGGGGCAAAATCAGAGATGCTGGCAAAGTCCAACTACATCTTTCAATTTCAGTTTCCACTGGCAAAACACATGGTCGGTCATCAAGTGACCATGGTCCAAAAACATACCAAGGGGATTCTGACCGAAGATAAACCTTGAGCAAATTAAGGACATATTGATCCACATCTGCATATGAATGTTGGGAAGTTTGTTTCCTGAAGACAAGTTTCTTTTCCTTCTTTCAGCTACACCCAAGAAAAATGGCCCAGCAAAAGGTTAGCTGCTGTTCCAAGTGTGGCTGCTCCCCCTGCTGCTGCCAACAACAGTCCTCCCGCTGTTCCAAGTGCGGCTGTTCCCCCTGCTGCTGCCAACAACAGTCCTCCCGCTGTTCCAAGTGCGGCTGTTCCCCCTGCTGCTGCCAACAACAGTCCTCCCGCTGTTCCAAGTGCGGCAGTTCCCCCTGCTGCTGCCAACAACAGTCCTCCCGCTGTTCCAAGTGCGGCTGTTCCCCCTGCTGCTGCCAACAACAGTCCTCCCGCTGTTCCAAGTGCGGCTGTTCCCCCTGCTGCTGCCAACAACAGTCCTCCCGCTGTTCCAAGTGCGGCAGCTCCCCCTGCTGCTGCCAACAACAGTCCTCCCGCTGTTCCAAGTGCGGCTGTTCCACCTGCTGCTGCCAACAACAGTCCTCCCGCTGTTCCAAGTGCGGCTGTTCCCCCTGCTGCTGCCAACAACAGTCCTCCCGCTGTTCCAAGTGCGGCTGTTCCCCCTGCTGCTGCCAACAACAGTCCTCCCGCTGTTCCAAGTGCGGCTGTTCCCCCTGCTGCTGCCAACAACAGTCCTCCCGCTGTTCCAAGTGCGGCTGTTCCCCCTGCTGCTGCCAACAACAGTCCTCCCGCTGTTCCAAATGCGGCTGCTCCCCCTGCTGCTGCCAACAACAGTCCTCCCGCTGTTCCAAGTGCGGCTGTTCCCCCTGCTGCTGCCAACAACAGTCCTCCCGCTGTTCCAAGTGCGGCAGCTCCCCCTGCTGCTGCCAACAACAGTCCTCCCGCTGTTCCAAGTGCGGCTGTTCCACCTGCTGCTGCCAACAACAGTCCTCCCGCTGTTCCAAGTGCGGCTGTTCCCCCTGCTGCTGCCAACAACAGTCCTCCCGCTGTTCCAAGTGCGGCTGTTCCCCCTGCTGCTGCCAACAACAGTCCTCCCGCTGTTCCAAGTGCGGCTGTTCCCCCTGCTGCTGCCAACAACAGTCCTCCCGCTGTTCCAAGTGCGGCTGTTCCCCCTGCTGCTGCCAACAACAGTCCTCCCGCTGTTCCAAATGTGGCTGCTCCCCCTGCTGCTGCCAACAACAGTCCTCCCGCTGTTCCAAGTGCGGCTGTTCCCCCTGCTGCTGCCAACAACAGTCCTCCCGCTGTTCCAAGTGCGGCTGTTCCCCCTGCTGCTGCCAACAACAGTCCCCCCGCTGTTCCAAGTGTGGCTGCTCCCCCTGCTGCTGCCAACAACAGTCCTCCCGCTGTTTGAAGTGCGGCTGCTCCCCCTGCTGCTGCCAACAACAGTCCTCCCGCTGTTCCAAGTGCGGCAGCTCCCCCTGCTGCTGCCAACAACAGTCCTCCCGCTGTTCCAAGTGCGGCTGTTCCACCTGCTGCTGCCAACAACAGTCCTCCCGCTGTTCCAAGTGCGGCTGCTCCCCCTGCTGCTGCCAACAACAGTCCTCCCGCTGTTCCAAGTGCGGCTGTTCCCCCTGCTGCTGCCAACAACAGTCCTCCCGCTGTTCCAAGTGCGGCTGCTCCCCCTGCTGCTGCCAACAACAGTCCTCCCGCTGTTCCAAGTGCGGCAGTTCCCCCTGCTGCTGCCAACAACAGTCCTCCCGCTGTTCCAAGTGCGGCTGTTCCCCCTGCTGCTGCCAACAACAGTCCTCCCGCTGTTCCAAGTGCGGCTGTTCCCCCTGCTGCTGCCAACAACAGTCCTCCCGCTGTTCCAAGTGCGGCAGCTCCCCCTGCTGCTGCCAACAACAGTCCTCCCGCTGTTCCAAGTGCGGCTGTTCCACCTGCTGCTGCCAACAACAGTCCTCCCGCTGTTCCAAGTGCGGCTGTTCCCCCTGCTGCTGCCAACAACAGTCCTCCCGCTGTTCCAAGTGCGGCTGTTCCCCCTGCTGCTGCCAACAACAGTCCTCCCGCTGTTCCAAGTGCGGCTGTTCCCCCTGCTGCTGCCAACAACAGTCCTCCCGCTGTTCCAAGTGCGGCTGTTCCCCCTGCTGCTGCCAACAACAGTCCTCCCGCTGTTCCAAATGTGGCTGTTCCCCCTGCTGCTGCCAACAACAGTCCTCCCGCTGTTCCAAGTGCGGCTGTTCCCCCTGCTGCTGCCAACAACAGTCCTCCCGCTGTTCCAAATGTGGCTGCTCCCCCTGCTGCTGCCAACAACAGTCCTCCCGCTGTTCCAAGTGCGGCTGTTCCCCCTGCTGCTGCCAACAACAGTCCCCCCGCTGTTCCAAGTGCGGCTGCTCCCCCTGCTGCTGCCAACAACAGTCCCCCCGCTGTTCCAAGTGCGGCTGTTCCCCCTGCTGCTGCCAACAACAGTCCTCCCGCTGTTCCAAGTGCGGCAGTTCCCCCTGCTGCTGCCAACAACAGTCCTCCCGCTGTTCCAAGTGCGGCTGTTCCCCCTGCTGCTGCCAACAACAGTCCTCCCGCTGTTCCAAGTGCGGCTGTTCCCCCTGCTGCTGCCAACAACAGTCCTCCCGCTGTTCCAAGTGCGGCAGTTCCCCCTGCTGCTGCCAACAACAGTCCTCCCGCTGTTCCAAGTGCGGCTGTTCCCCCTGCTGCTGCCAACAACAGTCCTCCCGCTGTTCCAAGTGCGGCTGTTCCCCCTGCTGCTGCCAACAACAGTCCTCCCGCTGTTCCAAGTGCGGCTGTTCCCCCTGCTGCTGCCACCAACAGTCCTCCCGCTGTTCCAAGTGTGGCTTCTCCCCCTGCTGCTGCCCTCAAAAGTCTTCCTGCTGTTCCAAATGTGACTCCTCCCCCTGCTGCTGTCACCAAATATCGGTCTGCTGTTCCAGGTGTGGGCGCTCCCCCTGCTGCTGCCACCGGTCCTACTCCTGCTCCAGGTGTGGCTGCTCCCCCTGCTGCTGCCGCAGGTCCTACTGCTGTTCCAGGTGCGGTTGCTCCCCATGTTGCTGCTCCAGCCGTGGCTACTACTCCTCCCGCTGCTGCCGCCGGTGCTACCGCTACCCATGCTGCTGCAGGCAGTCTGGCTACGGTTCTGGTTCCAGTTCCTCTTCTGGCTGCAGTCAGTACAAGTGCTGATCACGTGGGAAAGCAATATTTAGCAAATACTGAACGGAAAACCTGTGGATTCCCAATCCAGCATCCAACTTTGCCCCATCCTTAATGTCCGACTGGTTGATTTCCCTAAAGCATTGAGCCTCCTGTATTCATGAAAACAAATATTCTTCTCTTCTCCCCCTATTTTGTTGAACCATTTTCCAAAAGATGAGGAAGGCTTAAATGAATAAGTCTTGCTTCTATTGTGGGGGACATATTCCTATTTTTTTCTTTTGGCGATTGGGAGCCTCTTGTATCTCTGACAATAAAATGCTGAAATCATTGCATGAAATCCTTTTTTCTTTGTTCCTTCCTCCTCTTCATGTATTTATTTTATTTACTGAGTATATTTGTAGTTGGCCCAAAACACACTTGTCTGGGCAGTTTACAACAAGACAACACAATTAAAAACAAAACATGAAAGCAATTGAAAACGCATCTAATGAAAAGCCTGGATGAGGAATTCTAGTAAAGTTCCCAGGGGGGAGCTAAGCACTCTTTGGTGGGGTTGAAGTGGATATTAGACCAATCAGATTTGCAAACTTAGTTTAAAAAGAAAGAAGCTCACACCAGTTCGCCTATTTATTTATTTCAAGCTTTGCTCCTCACCTTCGCAGCCAACACGGATCTACAAGTCGTTTAACAACATCATAAAACCCACCATTAAAACGGAATAAAAGCAACCAAAAAATCATCAGGCCACAGAGTTCAGAATGAGGAAATGAGTAGAAGTGCCAGAATTGGCACCCAGAGCCACAGAGCATAATTTCCTCGGACCTGAATGTTCTCTTGTGGTGGCAGCACTATGGCTTGCCGTTTGGTATTTCTTTCATAATGACATGGAAATCAAGTGATCCTTCCATGCAAGACAATCCATTCATATCCAAACAATCCAAACATTCAATCAAACATTCATATTAAATATGGCAGAGAGGGTAGGGGTCAAATGGGCATAAAGCCACACTCCTGGGCTCTTCTCCTTCCACACCATGTGCTTCTCCACATCCCAGGGGTGCACAGGCTTGTACTTAGAGTAGTGCAAATGATTCAGATTTGAATCAATTTGACACAAAACCCGGATATTCGAGCGATTCAAATTTGAATTGAATCACCCCTTAAAAGGAAAATTTGATTTGGATTTGAATAGAATTTTTAAAATTCAATTCAAATTTGATTCAAGAGCCGTGTGGCACCTTTTCCAAACCATTCAGGCCTCCTTAAAAGGTTAAAAATGTTTTGTTTGTTTTTTAACAAAGGTGCCAAAAAAGGTTGAATCAATTCAAATTGAATTCTAAATTTAAATAATTTTTATTATGGTCCAAGACCAGCATAAGGGCATAAATCATGATAATAAAAGCAAGTTATGGTCCTCCTTTACTAAATGTAAAGAAGACTAAACTAATGACAATGGGCACAGCAACCAACCTCAGAATTGATAATGAAGACATAAAAGTGGTGGATAGCTTCTGCCTTTTAGGATCAACCATCAACATTAAAGGATCCAGCAATCAAGAAATACGCCACAGACTAGCACTTGGTAGGGTTGCAATGAAGGCCTTGGAAAGGATATTCAAATGCAATGACGTGTCTATACCTACAAAGATTAGAATAGTTAAGACAATGGTTTTTCCCGTGACACTCTATGGATGCGAAATCTGGACTTTGAAGATAGAAAGGCAAGATAGAAAAAGTATTGACGCTTTTGAACTTGGGTGCAGGAGAAGACTTTTGAGGATACCATGGACAGCCAGGAAAACAAACAAATGGATCATTGAACAAATCCAGAATTTTCACGTGAGGCACAAATTTGGACACATTATGCAAAATCCCAGCTCCCTTGAGAAGTCCATAATGCTGGGCTTATGGGCAGCCAGGTGGATGGATTTGATTATGACAACAATGAATGCACCACTGAGAGACCTTAAAGGCCAAGTTGGAGACAGATCATCCTGGAGAGAATCTAACTATGTGGTTCCTAAGAGTCAACATAGACTTGACGGCACTTAATCAATCAATCAATCAATTAATTGTCCTATAAAACTGTTACACCTTAGAGAAGAAAGAAACTGTGAGATCATTAAAACATATTAAAATATGGTAATAAATGAATTCAATTTGAATTTTCAGACCTGATTCAAATTTGATTCTAATTCGAAACAAATTTTTCTAAGCCCCTTTTAAACCCATTCAAGCTGGTGGCCATCTCCACATCCCATGGAAGAGAATTCCATACATTCATTATGCACTGTGTGGAAAAGTACTTCCTCTTAGACCTGGCTGCTCAACTATGGATCACATTTTAGTTTTATGTCATCTAATAGGCAAGTATACTACTACGTCCAACTCTGCCTTATATGTGGCCATTCTGGATTTCAAATTTGCCTTTGATTCAGTTTTGAGAGCAATCCTTTGGGGAAAATATAACAAGTTATCCATTGATAAACATCTATTACTCCTCATCCAGAAGATTTACACAAATGCCACTTTAAGAATGAGAAGCAACCCATAGGAGGTGCTCTTGAGAATGATTCACACCAACTCTATTTATTTTTATATCAATTTTATGGCCACATGTTTGCATAAACCAGATTTCCACCATCCTAAAATTACAAGTTGTGACACTCCCATACTTCTGTGTGCCGATAACACTTCAATCATCTTGTGCATGCCAATTGGTCTAAAGGGGGGGGGCATAATCCATTCAATTTGTGCCCTACTGTTCTGTCTTATGCTTGTCTTGGATCATAATAAAGATTATTTAAATTTAGAATTCAATTTGGATTTGAATTGATTCAACCCTTTTTTCTCACCTTTTGAAAATTCTATTCAAATCCAAATCAAATTTCCCTTCTAAGGGATGAGTCGATTCAAATTTGAATCTCTCAAATATCCCAGTTTTGCATCAAATTGATTCAGATTCAAATTGATTTGTACCTGCCTAATTCCTATGTTCCACAAGGGGCCACTACAAGTTGGTGGATTGTGCACCCCTGGAATCTAGAGAAGCACGTGGTGTGGAAGGAGAAGAGTCCAGGAGTATGGCTTCATGCCCATTTGACCCCTGCCCTCTCTGTCAAATTTAATATGAATGTTCTGTAATGAGAAATTCTATGAAATCCATCCATGAGATTGTCTTGCATGGAAGGATCCATCGATTTTGCTATCATGATGACAGAAATACCACGTGGCCAGCCATAATATTGCCACCCCAAGAGACTTTTCAGGTCCAAGGAAATTATGCTCTGTGGCTTTGGGAGCCAAATCTGCCACCTCTACTTGATTCCTCATTCTGATTTCTGTGTCCTGGTGATTAGATGATCTGAGGCCCGCCGGGATCTTTGAACCCATCCACTCAATTATAGCTATGTCCCTGGTTTTGTTTTTAATTATGCTGTTTTTTTGTAAACTGTCCAGAGAAGTGAGTTTTGGGCCATATAGAAATATGCTCAATAAATAAAATAAATACATGAAGAAGAGGAAGGACCAAAGAAACAGGGATTTCACAGCATGATTTCAGGATTTTATTGTCAGAGATACAACACATCTAGTGGAAACAACAGGCTCCCAACCACCAAAAGAGACAAATAGGATCACCGTGTCCCTCACAAAAGAAGCAAGCCTTCTTTAGGTTTTGGGGAACAGTTCAGTGAAATAGGGGTAGAAGAGAAAAATATTCAGTTTCATGAAGAGCGGAGGCTCAGTGCTTTAGGTATTTCATGCAGCAAGATGAGGCTGGGAGTCAACCAGCAGGTTTTTCAAGATGTGGCGGTGTTGAAATTCTGGATTCTGGATTGGGAGTCCTCAAAAGCAATGTAGCTCCCATCTGCAGGTTGGCTGCCAGAAGGTTGGTTTTTCCTTCCAGAACATTTTTAAAATTGCTTTCCCATGTGATCAGTACTTGTACTGACTGCAGCCAGAAGAACCACCGGAACCATAGCCAGACTGCCCACAGCAGCGGGAGGATTGGTAGCCACGGCTGGAGCAGCAGCAGGGGGAGGAGCCGCACCGGGAACAGCAGGAGGACCTTTGGCGGCAGCAGCAGGGGGAGGAGCCGCACCGGGAACAGCAGGAGGACCTTTGGCGGCAGCAGCAGGGGGAGGAGCCGCACCGGGAACAGCAGGAGGACCTTTGGCGGCAGCAGCAGGGGGAGCAGCCACACCTGGAACAGCAGGCCGACCTTTGACGGCAGCAGCAGGGGGAGGAGCCGCACCTGGAACAGCAGGTGGATCGTTGATGGCAGCAGCAGGGGGAGGAGCCACACCTGGAACAGCAGGCCGACCTTTGACGGCAGCAGCAGGGGGAGCAGCCACACTTGGAACAGCAGGCCGACCTTTGCTGGGTCATTTTGCTGGGTTGTAACTGAATGAAGAAAACAAACATGGCTTCCATAAACGAACTTCCCAATTTTCACAGGCAGACGTTGACCAATCCATTTATATGTTCTTAATTTGCGCAAGGTGTATCTTTTGTCAGTTATATAGTTATATATTTACTGTCAGATTTGCATACCGCCTTTTGTCATAGAAAAATCCCAAGTCAGTTTACTATACCTTTAAAAGAATACCTTTATATTTGACTTTAGACTTGCCATCTCGTTCATGTTTGGACAGGCACCAAATACACCTGAAAGCTGTCCAAAACCATAAAATACTAAATGCAATTTCACTGCTGTGCAAAATACCGCACCATGCCAGCGATTGAAAATGAATGGCCAATACATCAAATACTGTCAAGCAAAACATACGATTACATATCAGCCTTCAGATACTGTCACATCGCTGTTAGATATCAAACAGGTTCTAATTGTTTTAGTTCCTTCTAGATTTGCTTAGCTTGCTGTACATTTGGTTAGCTTATTGCATATTCCAATAACAGTGGCATATTCCAATTCCCTATTGGAAGGTTTCCAGGTTTTCATTAGAGGGCTAACTTGCAGAATGGAGATACTCAGTAAAATGAATTAAGAGCACAAAAATTTAGACGCAAAAACTCCTCAAACAAACCCAGACACATGACTTAAATCCAAGAATGTCAACGGGAGACATCCATATTCAGGTGAATACCAATCTCCTCTCAATGCTGTTTGGGGAAATACAACAAGAAACTGACAGAAGAGAGATATCAGTAGCAGACTCAGTTCGGTTCGAGCACATTGCAGAAACTAAAGCACAAAGGAGCCCTACAGAAGAAGACTTGCAAGAACTTATTGGGCAAGTCATTCCAGCAAAGGCCTCAACGAACTCCAGCAGTAGGATTTCACCTTGAGCACAACCCAACGGCCATTCACAGAGTCTTTCCTCCTTCAAAAGCAGTAGCATTCAACTCACCTTGTTCAGGAGTTGCAACTTGTAAAGACAATGGGAAGATCCAAGTGGATAAGTGAAGAACTCAAGGATGGAGGCTCCTTTTATATTAAGGAATGAGGCAGCGGCAAGCAATGGACAGGTTCTTCACCAACTACCAACTAATGAGCACATGTCTATGCTCTATAGATCTGTTCAATCCGATGTAACTTTCATCTTTTCATATCATTCATTACCAGAGAATTTTTCCCATGGCATATGATTAGAGGGGATTAATTTTGACAGCTTCTTTGACGCACAAAGATATTGGGTTGAATGGAATGATCTTCTCGTTGAGATCCATGTGACTGAGGTCATGATTGTTTCTCAATGGAACCTGATTACTCACTGGTAGTTCCCACATCTGACTGCTAGTGTTGCTAAAGGTCATTCTTCTTGTAATTAGCAATCACCTAGGTACATTGTTCATACCACGATGGGAAAAACCAAGATCAAAGGAGACCTCAGGAGACCTGTTTTTCTTTCCTTTTCTTTTCTATATCAGATTTTCACACAATGGGAGCAAACATGGGTAACTAAAAAATCTTGTTCCCATTGAAAAATCTTGTTCCCATAGAAAACTGTTTGTATCCTCCGGTTATCACCCAAGATAAGAACATAAGAACCTTCCATCATCATCATCATCATCATCATCATCATCATCATCATCATGCTCAAGGCCAATGTTGTCCAGCATCCTGTGGAGAACAAATTAGGAAGCCCAGAATGTTTCCCACAGCAGCCAACCAAACTGATATCGGACCTATTTTCACATCATAGCCATCCACCTAGGAAGCCCACAAATTATCTCACAGGGGCCAATCAACTAGGAAGCCCACAACATTTCCCAATGGATCCAACCAACTAGGAAGCCTACAACGTTCTTCACAGTGGCTAGCCAGCAAGGAAGCACATAAGCAAGAACATAAGCAGGAACAGCCCTGCTGGATCAGGCCCAAGGATGCCCATCTAGTCCAGCATCCTGCTTCTCACAGTGGCCCACCAGATGCCACTGGGAAGCCCACAGACAGGAGTTGAGGGCATGCCCTCTCTCCTGCTGTTACTCCCCTGCAACTGGTACTCAGAGGCATCCTGGCTCTGAAGCTGGAGGTGACTGGAGGTGGCCTGAGGCTGGAGTTAATCCTCAATTGGATTAACTCCATTTGTCCTCTTAGATGCCCACCTGTCCAAATGGAAATCATAAAGGGCTTATAAAGTCCTAAACGGCTTAGGTCCTGGGTATTTAAGAGAGCATCTTCTTCACTATGAACCCCACCGCCCACTGAGGTCATCTGAGGAGGTCCCTCTCCAGCTACCGCCAACTCGTTTGGTGGTCACACAGAGACGGGCCTTCTCAGTTGCTGCCCCGAGATTGTGGAATGCGCTCCCTGCTGAGTTACGATCCTCCTCATCCCTGGCTGTTTTTAAAAAACATTTGAACCCCCTTTTTTTTAACCCAAGCGTTCTCCGGTTTTTAATTTTAAAAAATACTGTTAGTTTAATTTTATGGTTTTTTAAATTATTGTATTGTTTTAATTTTATATGTGTTTTAATTGTTGTTGGCTGCCCAAAGACGTGGGTTTGGACGGGGTATAAATGTGATAGATAAATAAATAAATAATCAGATATCACAAACAAGTTATTGTCATTGAGTCTTTTGACAGAACTCCTTAATTCTTTGAGATATGAGCAAGCCAAACAAGTATTTTCCCAGTGGGTGGATGATATAGAATATCAAAATGTTGTCAGTAGAATGCCTCATTATATAAGGGTTGGGTTGTAAACTCTCTATGTGACAAAAAAGATACTGAAGAGGAAGCCTCGGGGAATTTATTTTACTCGACCTCTTCACAGGGTAAACGTTTAATCATTTAAGCACCATGCACTATTGTTCCACAGCGGAAACCAGCCAGCACCTGCTGTGAGAACCAGCATAACTGTAGGATAAGGTCCCCATTTAGCAAACTTGAAAACGAACAAAAAGCAATTAGTAAATGAAATGGAGGGTGGGGTGCATTTTGACAATCCTTGTTTCACAATTTCTTTGACAATTATTTCAAATTTTGCTTTATCTTTGGGAGGAAGACTAATTTGGTGGCTCTAGGCTATGTCCAGATTCAGAGGAAGTAGGTCTAAGTAAATACCAGTCCCTGGGAAGCCACAGTGGGAGAGGAAGCATGCCTAGGGATCATCAGGAAGGGGAATGAAACTAAAACTGCTAATAGTATAATGCCCTTATACAAAACTATGGTGTGGCCACACCTGGAGTACTGCATAGTATTCTGGTCACCACATCTAAAATAGGACATTGTAGAACTGGAAAAAGTACAGAAGAGGGCAACCAGGATGATCAAGGGCCTAGAGCACCTTTCTTATGAAGCTAGGCTACAACACCTGGGGCTTTTTAGTTTAGAAAAAAAGACAACTGCGGGGAGACATGAAAGAGGTCTATAAAAGCATGCATGGTGTGGAGAAAGTGGATAGAGAAAAATTCTTCTCTCACACACATAATACTAGAACCAGGGGTCATCCCATGAAATTGGTTGCCAAGAAATTTAGGTCCAACGAACGCAAGTACTTTTTCACACACACACAATGCATAATCAACTTGTCAAATTCTCTGACAAAAAATTGGTGCTGGTTACTAATTTGGATGGCTTTAAGAGGGGTTTGGATAACTTCATGGAGGAGAGGTCTATCATTGGCTGCTAGTCGGAGGGCTAAAGGCCACCTCCAGCCTCAAAGACAGGATCCCTTTGAATACCAGTTGCAGGGGAGTAACAGCAGGAGAGAAGGCATGCCCTCAACTCTGCCTGTGGCTTCCAGCGGCATCTGGTGGGCCACTAGGTGAAACAGGATGCTGGACTAGATGAGCTTTGGGCCTGATCCAGCAGGGCTGTCCTTATGTTCCAAAGTTCCTGCTTATGTGCTTCCTTGCTGGTTGGCCACTGTGAAAAAAGATATGGGCTTCCAAGTTGATTGGACCCGGTGGGAGTATTTTGCAACACCAAAGGTAGAAATTCTAACACAAAGCTGAACTAAACAAACTTTTCCCTAGACTAAACTTCCTGAAGCTAAAACCCAGGCTACCTTTTTCCATGAACTCACCAAACTCTGGTTGAGAATTCAAGCTTCCTGCCCTCTTATCTTTCAAGGAGCTACAGAGTTATCTTTCCTGTGGCCATCCCCCTTGGCCACATGTCCTCCTCTAACAAATAACTCTCCCAACAGCGCTCTAGGATGCCTTACATGCAGCAGCACAAAATCTTGCAATCCTCTCTGTAACCTCTGTGTGATAGGGCAGGCACAGTGTAAAAGGACATGCGCTACCGACTCAACAACTCCAGTGCCACAAGGGGCCTGAAAAACACCGTAAAGCAATTAAGGAATGAAATGGAGGGTGGGGTGCATTTCAGCTCAACCCTGGTTTCACAATTTCTTTGCCAATTACTTCTTCAAATTTTGCTTTATCTTTGGGAGGATGGCTAGTCTTGGTGACTGTAGGCTATGTCCAGGTTCAGAGGCAGGAGGTCTCTAAGTTAATACCAGTTCCTGAAAAGCCACAGTTGGAGAGGAAGCATGCCTTCATCTCCTGGTTGTGGACTTCCTTGCTGGTTGGCCACTGTGAGAAATGTAGTGGGCTTTCTAGTTGGTTAGACCCATTGGGAAAGGTTGTGAGCTTCCTTGTTGGTTGGCCACTGTGAGAAAAATTGTGAGCTTCCTACGTGGATGGCCATGGTGTGAAAAGTTGTCAGCTTTCTGGATGGTTATCTACTGTGGGAAATGGTCTGGACTTCCTACATCGTTCGCCACTGTGGGGAAGGTTCTGGGCTTCCTAGTTGGTTCGCCACTGGGGGAAACAGGACGCTGGACTAAATCAGTCTTGAGCCTGATCCAGCAAGGTTCTTACGTTCTTTTGGGGGGGTGATAATCTGAACAGTTTTATATGGGAACAATTGGATTTTTAAGGTGCCCACTTTTGCTGTCGTGAGAAATTCTTAGATAGGAAAAAAAAGAAAAGAAGAACAGGTCTCCTGAGGTCTCCAGGTGATCTTGTTTTTTCCCAATGTAATATGAGCAATGTACACAGGTGATTGATAAATACAAGAAGAATGACCTTCAGCAACCACAAGCAATCAGATGGGGGAACTACTGATGAGTAATCAAGTGGCATTGAGAAACAATCTTGAACTCAGCAACATGGATCCCAATAAAAAGATAATTCCATTGCATCAAAGAAGCTTTCAAACATTCCCACTGGTGTGATGTCAACGAGCTCTAATTATTTGTCATCTGAGAAATTCTCTGGTAATGAATGATGTGAAGGGATGCAAGCTACATGGGACTGAACAGCTATGTAGTACATAGACATGTGCATGGGTACTTGGTGAAGTACATGCCCATTGCTTGCCACTGCCCCATTTCTTAAGGAGGAGGGTGTTAGGAGCTGCATAAAAAGAGCCTCCATCCCTGAGCTCTTCACAAATCCACTTGGATCTTCCCAAGGTGTTTACAAGTCGCAACTCCTGAACAAGGTAAGTTGAATGCAATGGCTTCTGTAGGCGGAAAGACTCTGTGAATGGCCGTTGGGCTGCGCTCAAGATCAAATCCTGCTGCTGGAGTTAGTTGATGCCTCTGCGGGAAAGACATGCCCAACAAGTTCTGGGGAGTCCTCTTCTGTACGGCCCATTTGTGCTTTATTTGTATGCAACATGATCAAGCAGAACAGAGTCAGTGGCCGAGATGTCTTCTTTGTCCGTTTCCCATTGTCATTCTCCAGACAACATCCAAAGGAGATCAGTATTCACATGAAACTGGATGTCTCTAATTGATATGCTTAGATCTCAGCCACTTGTTTGGGTTTTTTGAGGAGTTTTTGTTACTGAGTTTTTGTGCTTTTAGGTTTTTCAGACATTTTTAGGAGCTCTTCAGAAGTTCTTCCATGTTTATTTAGTATTGCTGTTCTGTAATTTAGACCTCCAATGAGCTTCCTGGACACCTTCAAACAGTATCTGTTGTATGTTATTGGAATGTGAAATAATCTATCTGAATGTGAATTAAGCTAACCTAACACAATAAACAAAACCAATTAAAAACTGATGGATCTCTAACTGTGATTTGACAGTATCAGAAGGCTGATATGTTAATGTATGTTTTGTTTGATGGTATTTGGTGTATTGGCATTCCATTTCCAATAGCTGACATGTTGTGGTATTTTTCACAACAGTGAAATAGCATTTCGTTTTTTATTATTTTGGACAAGTGCCAAGTGTCTTTGGTGCCTGCCCATAAAAAAAACGAGATGGCAAGTCTTAAGTCAAATATATCGGTATTGTTTTAAAGATACCGTAACCACTTTGGGATTTTTAAGGTGAAAAGCGGTATACTAATGTGACAATAATTAAATCACTAAATAACTGGTGAAAGATACACCTTGTACAAGTAAAAAACATATAAACAGTTTGGCCAATGTCCTCCTGTGAATGTTGGGAAGTTTGTTTACTGAAGCCACGTTTCTTTTCCTTCTTTCAGCTCCGACCCAGAAAAATGGCCCAGCAAAACGTTACCTGCTGTTCCCGATGTGGCTGCTCCCCCTGCTGCTGCCACCAAAGGTCATCCTGCTGTTCCAAGTGTGGGCGCTCCCCCTGCTGCTGTGGCCAAAGATCGGTCAGCTGTTCCAGGTGTGGCTGTTCCCCCTGCTGCTGCCGCCAACGATCCACCTGCTGTTCCCGGTGTGGCTGCTCCCCCTGCTGCTGCCGCCAAAGGTCAACCTGTTGTTCCCGGTGCGGCTCCTCCCCCTGCTGCTGCCGCCAAAGGTCGGCCTGCTGTTCCCGGTGCGGCTCCTCCCCCTGCTGCTGCTCCAGCCGTGGCTACCAATCCTCCCGCTGCTGTGGGCAGTCTGGCTATGGTTCCGGTGGTTCTTCTGGCTGCAGTCAGTACAAGTACTGATCACATGGGAAAGCAATTTTAAAAATGTTCTGGAAGGAAAACCCAACCTGCAGGCAGCACACCCGGCAGCTGATAGTAACAAAGGGTCTAAAGATTCCCATTCCAGCACTCAGAATTTCAAAGACCGTCCTATCTTGAAAGACCTACTGGTTGACTTCCAGCCTCTTCCTGCTGAGTGAAATGCCTACAGCATTGAGTCCCCACCCCCACCCCAGCCTTCTTGATAAAACTGATTAGTCTTCTCTTCTCCTCTATTTTGTTAAAGGTTCTCCAAAATATGAATAAGTCCTGCTTCTTTAAAGAGGGTCATGGTGTTCCTATTTTTCTCTTTTGGTGTTTGGGAGTCTGTCGTATCCACTAGATATATTGTATTTCTGACAATAAAAGCTGGCAATCATGGCATGAAGTCCTTGTGTCTTTCCTTCTTCCTCTTCTTCATGTATTTATTTTATCTATTGAGCGTATTTGTTATTGGCCCTAAACACAAGTCTCTGGGCAATTTACAATAAAACAAAATCAATTCAAAACAAAGTTTAAACATTAAGACATTAAAGCAATTTAAAGCAAGCCTAATTAAAGGCAAGGATGAGCAATTCTGGTATCACCTCTAAGTAGGAAATTTAGCACTGTTCGGTGGCGTAGAAGTGGATATGAGACCATTCAGGTAGATCCAAAAACTTGGTTTTAAAAGGAAGCAGCTCAAACCAGTTGGCCTATTTCTTTCTTTCAAGCTTTGTTCCTCACCTTCCCTGTCCACATGGATCTACAAGTCATTTAACGACATCGTAAAACCCACAATTAAAATGAAGAAAAGCAACCATAAAATTATCTGGGCACAGAGATCAGAAAGAGCAAACCATTAGAGGTAGCAGAATCACAGCCAAAGCCACAGAGCATAATTTCCTAGGACCTGGAAGCTCTCTTGAGGTGGAAGCATTATGGATTGCCACTTTGTGTTTGTTTCATAATGACAGAGAAATCAAGCAAGCCTTATGTGGAAGAGAATCCCATAGATGGATTTCATGGAAGAACATTCAGGTTAAATTTGGTAGAGAGGGCAGGGACCAAATGGCCATGAAGCTACATTCGTGGGCTGTCCTCCTTCTGCCACTATGTGCTTCTCCAGATCCTGGCAGTGCTCAATCCACTGACTGGTAGTGGCTCCTTGTGGAAGTAGGGATTTGCAGATCGATTCAAATTGGAATCAATTCAACTCAACACAGGGTTATTTGAGTGATTCAAATTTGAAGAGAATCACTCATTAAAAAGGCAATTTGATTCGAATAGAATTTTCAAAATTCATTTCATATTCAATTTGAGAGCCATGTGACACCTTTTAAAAACAATTAAGGCCGCCTGCTTGGTTTAAGAAAAGTTGCCAAAACAGAGTCAAATCAATTCAAATTTGAATCGAATCTTCGGACCATATTCAAATTTAATTGTTATTTGAAACGAATTTTCAGAATCTGATTTGAATTTCAAATAGCATTTGTTTGTTGCACATCTCTAATAGGAAGCTGCCTTATACTGAGTAAGACCATTGGTCCATCTAGCGTAAGTTACAGGATTTGAAGCTGTAGTTGATGATGAGCAAGCCAGTTTTAGATCCAGCTGATCAACTATGGATTACATTTCAGTTTTACATCATCTAATAGACAAGTATAATAGTAGATCCAACTCTAAGCTTGATAGGGAACGATCTGAACAGAACGGGCAATATCATAAAAAGGGCAGTTGAACAAAATATGTGTTAATGTTTCCAACTCAGCAGCTCCACATGGGCACAAATGTTCCTCCAAGGGGATCCCTTGAAATCTGCCTTCCAAAACAGCTGGAGGACATTAAAACGGGCTTGAGAGAAGACCCTTCTCAGCCTGGGTGTACACAAGTGTGAAAGGTATGCAGCTGGCCTTGGGTAATTTGAAAAGATAAGATAATTATATCTGGAAGCAATCAGGCTAAGGTCACTCTGATTTTCTATGTCTCTTACCCTCTGTGTAATGATTTTTTTTTTTTTTGTCCTGATCCTAATTTAACAATTGTATACATTGGTCCGAGAGGCCACAATTACCCAGGGTGTCATGTATATTCCTCCTCCAAGTGGAACAAAAATCATCCACCAAAGCTAGTGAGCTTAAGACAGCTCTGACAGCTTTAATAAGTTTAAGCCAATATAAGACCGCTTGCAGCTGGGCCTGAGCAGTTAATCTAATAACACCTGCTTCCAAATGCAAAGCTGCATTCGGGATGCAGCTGGGGAGTTGGAAGATGTCCTGTAAGAACCTTGACTGAGCAACTTCAAAAGATTGTAAGTTCCCAAAAGATTGTAAGTTCCCAAAAGAATCTGGGCACCATATAGCATCTGAGCCCGAGGTTTCACCTGATATACCCTTAGTGCTGCCGGGATGTTCTGAATGTCTTTAGAGTTTAAAAAAAAAATTAATAGCTGCAATGGATCTTTGAGCATTTACAGTCACAAACTCTCAAAGTGGTCTCCAGGAATTCCTCGAATGGAATATGAGGCCCACATACTTATATGTTTTGACTTGTTGAAGGCTCCTACCATTGATTGACCATTTATAAGATCTCCTACGGTTACTGAAAAACATTATTTATTTCGGGGGGGGTATTGATGGACAGCACCTCCTCTTCACAAAACTTCGCAAGGGCTCTCAAAGCATGTCTCATTCCTACCGGTGTGATAGAAACAATCACCGCATCATCAGCATATAATAAAATAGAAATGGCTCTCCTGGCTATTCTTGGTTGATGGAAAGAAGGGTCGTCAAGGCAAAAAACTAAAGAATTTATATAAAAGTTTTTTTAAAAAAAAGGGCATACAGCATACAGATTGCTGATGACACACAAGAGCCTGATTGGCTGATAATTGGCTGGGTCTGACCACAATCCATTTTTATATATTGGGAGAATTATGGCTGTGTGCCAGTCCTCCGGAATACAACCCACATGGTCTATGTAGGTAAAAAGTCTGGCCAGAACTGGGGTCCACCAGTCAGATTCCGCCTTCAATAACTCCCCGGAAATCGGGTCTATGCCAGGAGCCTTACCAGGTCATAGTTGAGAAATTAAATTAGGAATTTATCATTCCGTGACTGGAGGCCATGGGGGTAGGCAGTCTAAATAATGTAAGCAAGGGGAAGGGTCTGGCACGGAAGCTGTATATAATGATTTAAAATGGGCCACCCTGCAGTCCACAGTAATATAATTATCCAAAATAAGGGGATGTTCTTTCATACCAGATGTTACTAATCCCCCAAATAATTGAGAATCCTTTTGTTTAGCTGCAGTGAGAAAGCATTCCCATGCTCCCCTCACCATCTCCCGTTTCTTCACTTTGATGAGCTTTTTATATTCTTTCCCTGTGAGGATTCATTACACATGTTCATTTCTTCTATTCATTTTGACTGTCTTTTCGACAGTGCCAACTGTCAACTGCCATGTGCCAACTACACCCCACTCCCACCCACAAGGCAGTGGGGTACTACTCAGTTTATGTTCTAGGATTTTTTTCAAGTGTTTAGACTCTTTGGTGTCTAATAACCTTTCCTCATAATGAATCCCTATGAGGATTCATTATGAGGAAAGGTTATTATTATGAAGTATTCATTACACACCAGAGTCGAAACACCTCAAAAATTCCTAAAATATAAACTGAGTACCCAGTGGCTTGTGGCTTGTGGGGTAGTTGGAACATGGGATGCCACTAATTCCCCACCCCCACCTGCAAAGCAGTGGGGTCAAAATGAACAGAAGAAATGAAGGTGTGTAATGAAGACACCAAAGGATATAAACACTTTTAAAATACCTAAAAAATAAACTGAGTACCCCAGTGTGGGGTGGGGAGGGTGTAGTTGACACATGGCAGTTGACAGTTGGCACTGTCCAATGATAGTCAAAATGAACAGAAGAAACGAAGGCGTATAATGAATCCTCATAGGGATTCATTATGAGGAAAAGTTATTAAACACCAAAGAATCTAAACATTTGAAAAATAGTGACTGCACATTTTGCTCCATAACTCCACTTCTACAAGGGCTACAGCTTAGCTTTTTTTAAAAAATGAAAGCTGGGGATCTGTGTTAGGATATGGCAAGTTCGAATCCCTATTGTTTGCTATGATGGAAATGTTCAAAATCAGTAAAAACTAAATAAATTCATTAAAAATCAACCAAATGTCCCACTGTCATGAACGTTGGGTGGTATGTGGCACCCATGGGGACCTACCCACCATCCACATTTGGTGCCCCTAGGACCTTGTTAAGTGGTCCAAATTGTTTTATTCCAAATCAAATCAGAGCAAATACAAATCGAATCTGGGGTGATTTGGAGGGGTTAGATTTGGATACAAAACAAATCGAGGTGATTTGTTTTGGGCAAAAATTGAATCAAAAAAATAAATTTGTGCACATCCCTACAATGCTTAGCTGCCCACTGGAAACTTTGCTAGAATTCCTCATCCAGGCTTTTAGACTGGTTTTAAATTTCTTTAATGTTTTAACTTTGTTTTTAATGGTGTTTTTTTGTTGTAAACTGGCCAGAGAAGTGAGTTTGGGGCCATATACAAATATACTCCAATAAAATAAATACATGAAGAAGAGGAAGGAACAAAGACACAAGGATTTCATGCCATGATTCCAAGATTTTATTGTCAGAGATACAACAGGCTCCCAAACACCAAAAGAGAAAAATCGGAACAACATGTCGCCCACAATAGAAGCAAGACCTCTTCCTTTAAGCCTTCTTCATCTTTTTGGGAAACAGTTCAACCAAACAGGGGAAGAAGATAAGAACATTTATTTTCATGAAGACGGGAGGCTCAATTCTTTAGGCATTTCACTCAGCAAGATGAGGCTGGAAATCAAGCAGTAGGTGTTGCAGGGGGTGGTGATGCTGGAAGTTTGGACGCAGGATTGGGAAGCTGCTGGTTTTCATTTCAGAATTTGCTAAATATTGCTTTCCGGTGTGATCAGCCAGAAGAGCAACCGGAACTGGAAACGTAGCCAGCCTGCCAACAGCAGCACGGGCAGCAGGAGCACTGGCCATAGTGTCGGGCGGACTATCAGCCACAGCTGGAACAGCAGCAGGGGGAGCGGCCGCACCTGCAACAGCAGGAGGGCATTTGGTGGCAGCAGCAGGGGGAGCGGCCACACCTGTAACAGCAGGGGGGCATTTGGTGGCAGCAGCAGGGGGAGCGGCCGCACCTGGAACAGCAGGTGGGCATTTGGGGGCAGCAGCAGGGGGAGCGGCCGCACCTGCAACAGCAGCTAGCTCTTTGCCGGTCCATTTTGCTGGGCCGTATCTGAAAGAAAGAAAAGAGACATGGCTTCAGGAAGCAAACTTCCTAAATTTCACAGGCCGATGCTTATCAATATGCCCTTAATTTGCACAAGGGGTATCTTCTGTCAGAATCCCCTAGGTATGTTTTTTGGACCATGCTCAATTGATGACCGACCATAAGTTTCGGCCATGGAAAGTGAAACTGAAAGTGGTAATTGGACTTTGCCAGCATCTGATTTTGCCCCTTAATTGTGCAATATAAAAATTTAATTCACAGCTTCTATCGACTCATTTCCCTCAGGATATTAAATCTGAGTACTCTTTTCTATTTAGGTCTTTAATTAAGATCAGATCTGCATACCGCTTATCATCTTAAAAATCCCAAGGCTGTTTTCAGTATCTTTAAAACAATACAGATCTATTTGACTTTAAACTTGTCATCTCGTTCGTGTTTGGACAGTCACCAGATACACCTGGCACCTGTCCAAAATAATACAATAGCCAATGGTATTCCACTGTTGTGCAAAATAGTGCACCATGTCAGCTATTGAAATGAAATGCCAATACACAAAATACTGTCAAACAAAATATGATTACATATTTGTCTTCAGATATTGTCAGATATCAAACAAGTTTTAATTAGGTTAGTTTACTGCATATTCGCTTAGCTTACTGCAATTATCTTATTCCACTTTCCGCTAGCTTATTGCACTTTCCAATAACATACAACAGGACATTATTTTATTATTTATCAGTTTTTTATTCCGCCTGATACATACAGACCGATGGTTCGAAGTTTAAATTCAAGGGGGACGGGGTACATACTAGCCCCTTCACAACCCTAGACAACTCAGCTGGATGTGAATTTGCAGAAGCAATGCAGGCAGAAATGAACATTTCTTGGCTGCCTGCACTGTCAAATGAGCTCTGTGTTGTGCCCAATCAGACTCACACTGAGTCTTCCTCCACTTGTACTCTAATAGTCTCTCTTGTCGCTTCAGCTCCTGTAACTCAGCCAAATACCACAGGGCTGTCTTTAAAGCAAGTTGGAGAGGATGCTTAGGAGCAATTGTGTCTACTGCTCTTGTGAGTTCATTATTCCATATTTGTACCAGAGCATGGACAGAATCATTAGCAGAACCAACCCTAAACCCTTCCAAGGCTTCTTGGAATCCTATTGGATGCAATAACCTCATTGGGCAGAACAATCTACTCGGTCCTTCACCCCTGCAGAGTTGGGTCGTGGCTGTAAGTTCTACCTTATCCAGATGGTGATCCGTCCATGACGATGGGGAGATGACCAGCAGTCCCCACCCATGGAACACCTCCCTGATCAAAGCAAAAAAACTGAGTGTGTGACCAGCATCATGTGTCGGACCAGAGACCAATTGGGATAGGCCCAGAGTCATCATGACTCTGAACGCTTGACTCTGAACACTTGAGCTCCTCCAGACAACCCGGTCTCAAGATGAACATTAGAGTCCCCCAACAACAACAACCTGGGCAACTCCAATGCCAACTTGCCTGAGCACTGCCCCAGCTATAAAGCCAGGTCTGGGGCAGTGCTCAGGCAATAGGAGGTTTGGACTGGGACCATCCTTCTGGGACTGCAGATGCTGAACTCTTAGGCCTTGCTACCTCCTTCCTACCTGAAGCCTCCAGGCTGCTCTTTTCTCTGGCTGAGTGAGTCATTGTGGCCAGCTGGGCCCTGCTGGTGAGAGCAGGGTGTATGTGGCTGGTCCAGCTATAAAGCCGGAGCGTGGGCAGTGATGCAGCCGTTGGCATGGCCACCTGCAGGCGGCCACCTAAGCCAGCCACCAAAGGGGCAGGCCTTTGGGGGTAGGGCTGAGGGTTGGGGTGGGATGTTGGACTTCTGGCTCTATCCTTAATATAGATTGTTGATTGTGCCAGATCTAGCCTTGAAATGGCCTAGCCTTTCAAGGTTGTTAAATATATTGCTTTCTTTTTATTGTGATTTTACTGTGACATTGTGATCTTGTTAAATTCTTTTAATTTTTGAGATTTTGTTATATTTTGTGCACTGCCCAGAGTCGTCGTGAGTTGGGCGGTACATAAAATGTAATGTTATGTAACAACTCCTCCTCCACCTCCTCCTTCTCCTCAGTATCCAGGTCGGTCACCTCAATTAGGGACTCCACTGGGCAGTGGGGTGATCAGTACACCAGCAGAAGTCCCACACTATCCCTGGTCCCTAGGCTTCGGTAACACATTCAGTATAGGCCAAATCCCTGACAGGGATCCTGGTAAGGGAGATTTTATTCTTATAGACTACAGCCACCCCACCTCCACACCCACATCCTCTCACCTGCTCTACCATGGAGTAACCCTCTGGGAGAAGCTGGGACCGAACTGGACCACTGGCCTCTCCCAACCAGGTCTCCATAACACATACCAGGTCAGTTGCTTAAGAACATAAGAACAGCCCTGCTGGATCAGGCCCAAGGAAGCCCATCTAGTCCAGCATCCTGTTTCACACAGTGGCCCACCAGATGCCGCTGGAAGCCACTTCATCCAGACGTGGCATTACGGAGTAATACGGTGGGGTTCTGTGGATGGGTGGCCTTGCTCTCGAGGTGGTAGGGTTGCTGGAAGGGGAAACAGCAATTAAATTTCTGAATTCCCTTCCCCTATCATGGCCCACTAGCCTACCAACACCATATAAGAGAACGTCTTCTTTGCTATGAACCACACCGCCCATTGAGATCATCTGGAGAGGTTTGTCTGCAGTAGCCTCCGGCTTGTCTGGTGGCTACTCGGGGACGGGCCTTCTCCATTGCTGCCCCGAGGCTTTGGAACATGCTTCCTGCTGAAATCAGAGCCTCCCCATCTCTGACAACTTTTAAAAAGGCATTTGTACATCTAGGCTTTTAATTCAATACTGTTTTAATTGTGTTTTTAATAGTTTTAATCTTTTAAATTTTAATTGTTGAAATGTTTTCATCTTTTTATCGGTTGTTTTTGTTGTAAACCGCCCAGAGACCTGCATTTTGGGCGGTATACAATAATTGTTCAATCAATCAATCAATCAGTCAATCAATATCTTCGTAGATTCACCACCACCATTGGTATAGCTGCCCCAGGGTCATCCCCCACCTCCCAACTCTGTTCAACCCCAAACACATCCCTGTATCAGGCCTAACGATCAGGCAACAATGAAGTGAAAAGGAGTCTTCCTTCCAGCCACCCAAGACAAGAAGTTGGCCCCAGCCCTCCGTCCCACCCGTGAAGGCTACCACCAAAGACCTCCCCCCTTTGGCAGCTGGCTTCGGTGGCTGCCTACAAGCAGCCTGCACCAGCGGCTGTGCCTCTGGCTGCTGCCCACCCGAATAAGGGCTGGGATATCAAAAGTCCAGTAGGGTGCGGCTCTCACCCCCACCAAGCAAGCAGTTTTGCCCGGGCAGGATATCGAAGCCCAATCAGAGTGAGCTCAGCCCCAGACAACACCAGGCCGCAAGGAGACTGCAAAGAGGAGGAAAAGAGCACAGAGAAGCCTGGGCGAGACCCTTTTCCCACCCAGAAGGAGAGTGGAGTGGAGAAGCCAGATAAAAACTCCTTACCCCACAGCACGTCTTCCAAGTATCCTTCTGGACTGCCTCTGGATGCTGCACACCCTAAGAAGAACATAAGAACATAAGAACATAAGTATATAAGAACAACCCTGCTGGATCAGGCCCAAAGAAGCCCATCTAGTCCAGCATCCTGTTTCACACAGTGGCCCACCAGATGCCCCTGAGATGCCCACAGGCAAGAGGTGAGGGCATGCCCTCCCTCCTGCTGTGACTCTCCTGCAACTGGGACTCAGAGGCATCCTGACCCTGAGCCTGGAGGTGGCCTATAGCCCTCCGACTAGTAGCCATTGATAGACCTCTTTTCTCAGCCCCAGATAACAAACAGGCTGCGAGGAGGAGGAAACGAGCACAGAGAAGCCTGGGCTGGACCCTTTTCCCACTCAGAAGGAGAGTGGAGTGGAGAAGCCAGATAAAAACTCCTTACCCCACAGCACGTCTTCCAGTTAGCTTTCTGGGCTACCTCTGGCTGCTGCCCAACCTTATAAAGGCCAGGAGATCAAAAGCCCAGTGGGTGCGGCTCTCACCCCCACCAATCAAGCAGTTTGGCAGGGCAGAATATTGAAACACAATCAGAGTAAACTCAGCCTCAGCTCAGGACTGGGGTGGGGGCGGGTTGCCATGGGAGGAGGAAGATAAGGAGCCTCCTTTATGGTCACTTCTGAATTTCCTAGGAAGGCTGACTGGCCTGACTCATACCCCTTCACATTGCCCAGGTATGGGCTGGGAGCTAAGCCAAAGCCTCCTCAGGTGTGGATGCCAAGCCACCCCCCCTCTTATATTCCTATTCTTAATTATCACCACTTGCAAAACAAGAAAAAACCACCGAGTCATTTTTTAATCATTGCAAGGTTAAGCAATGAGGGGCAAGCTACCACCAGAAATACTGTGGATCCATTTAATCGTTCTTATTAAAAATTATGCCCTTACTAATAGAATAACTTTGTTCTTCTACAGAATTCTGCACAAATCCTTCCCTTTAAAGGCCTTTGTAGCCTAGGACCTGCGTATCTCCAAGGTTGCTTCTCCCAGTATGAACGCCGCTTGATCTGGTCCGCAGGCTGGATCCTGCCCTGTATGGCTAGGCCACAAAAGCTCCCAAAGGCTCATAGCTGGTGAGGAACAGAAGGCTTCCTCTTCTGTATTCCCCCCCCCCAAAAAAACCCTCAGCTGCTGGTCTTTCTTTACAAACGTGACAGCCGCCATGTTGTTTACTGACAATCCCTCCATCCATGGCATGACATCCTTCCCAAGAGCACTGGAGAGGGGGGTAAATGTAGCCTGTTAATCACAGCCCCCATTTTGTAGTGACGGTTCCCATCGATGATGCCTGAGCATCATTTGCAATGCATGATGGGTGAAATAATAACACTGCCAGCCAGCATTGCTGCTAGTAAAAGCCTCTGGGGGAAGTGGGAGGAGAGCTGGTCTTGTGGTAACAAGCATGACTTGTCCCCTTTGCTAAGCAGGGCCCACCCTGGTTTGCATTTGAATGGGAATCTACGTGTGCAAGCACGGTAAGATACAGTGTTCCCGTTAGGTGATGGTGCGACTGTAGGAAGAACACCTGCATGCAGAAGGTTCCAAGTTCCCTCCCTGGCATCTCCAAGGTGGGGCTGAGTTAAACTTCTGATTGTAACCCTGGAGAAGCTGCAGCCAGTCTGAGTAGACAATATGGAGCCACATGGATGTGTCCAAGAGAGAGGTCAGCTTAGAGGCAATGCTGTGGGGAGGAGTGGGCGGTGCCGAGCTGGTGGCAACTAGAGATGGACCTCTCTAGACGACTTCAATGAGCGGTGGGGCTCATCATGAAGAAGACGTTCTCTTAAACAGAAAACGGGGAGCTCCTCTGGGGAGCGCCACACCATCTTCTGGAACAGCCCCAACCCCAAGTGAGTGAACCTTGCCGGGCCCAAAGGTGAAGCCCTTCGGACTTGGAGAGGCCGGTGAGGCACCCACGCTTGCTCTCCAAAGTCGGGGGCTCACTGCTGCTCCCTTCCAAATGAGACAGTGGGCAGATTCTCCTTTGCAGAGAGGCACGGCGGCCCGTTATGGGACACCCAGGGAGCCCCCTCCCCTTCCAAGAGGATGTGGAGGTCCCCCACCCCCAAGCAGGGGTGCATGGAGAGAGCTGGCTGCTGGCCCCCTACCAGTGGGTGGGTGTGCATGTGCATATGCACATGCACACAGCGAAGCAAAGCAGGGCTGTTGTGTGGGGTGGGAGGGCACGGAGTGGGTACCCCATCACCACGGGACCCTCTTGGAGTGGCCACCCAGGCAGCCATGGGGAGCTGGCTTTGCTGGAGGGAAGAGTTCATCTCAGGAGGACATGCCCCGCTCTCTCCAGGTAGTGGGACATCTGCAGTGGGTAGGGACCGGAACACCATCTCCCCCCTACCCCAGTTAGTGTGGGTCAGGGGTGCAAATTTTGCCTTTAAGCATTTGAAGAGTGCCCACATTTTACTGAATTCCCCACACACACACCAAGCCGAAAAGCCCATGGCCACCCAAATGTCTTTCCTCTCCCCACAAAACACTTGGAAGTGAGAAGTTGTTTCTCTCTGTCATTGGCACTTTCTCATGTGGGCTTCCCTCATGGGGCTTGGACACCCTGGCCCCTGCTTTCTGACATGCCCTGGAACAGCTGGGCCCCTTCACTCCACACTTGGCAGAACTCTCCAGCCTTCTGCTTGTCCACTCTTCCCACCCAGTCCTCCGGGCTGCCTTCTCCTTGCCCTGCTCCCTCTGCACGGGGCAACCTCTCCTGTTGGCATTCTGTTCCTCACCACCTCTGAGCCTTGGGGGCTTTTGCCTGGCCCTGAAGCTACATGATCTACCTGGGCATGCAAAGGCTTGTTTGGAAGAAAGTGGGGGGGCTTGGCGAGAGGCCCTCTAGATCCTGGAATTTGTAAACATCTCCACTCGAGGAGGCTTTGGCTTAGCTCCAAAGGTATGAGTCAGGCAGGTCTGGCTTCCTAGGAAATTTAGTGGTGACAATAAATGAGGCTCCTTATCTTCTTTCTCCCCCCCACCCCCCCCCCCCACCATCCACTTGCCTACCAGGAAGGCATGTGCCTTGGCATGAGAAGGTGGCACAGCTCTGCCCTCGGTGGCACATGGGATCCTTTTGGTAGCCTGTTGGAGTGGATGGGGCCGTGTTACGTAACGCCCCTGTGCTGCCCTGAGAAGCAGAGGCAGAAATGCAGTTGATGGGCTCTCTTTCCCAAGGAGCTTACAGAGCTGTGTTTCAGTGACGTGTTGTTGGAGTGGGCCTGTTGTGTGTTAAGTAATGCCCTGGTGCTGTACTGAGAAGGACAGGCAGGAATGCTACATTTTCTCCCCAAAATGCAGTCTGGGACAAAGCTGCATCGTAGTAGTAATAGTTGCTCACCAGCCAAAAGGAGGAAGAGCGCCAGTGAGTTTAACCATTCACCCCCAAATCCTGTTTCTGGCCAATGAGTGCCAAGCCAAGAACCTGAATTGGTTTCAAACACAGACCCTGTTGGGCTGAACCCTCAAATGCTGGGCCCATCCTCAATCACGAATTTCTGCAGGCTGCCAAAACAGTGTCTATAAATGAAGTTTTTATTAACTTGGGTAAAAAAAACAGAAAGTAGAGCTGTTCCAAATCGTGGTTAGAAGTTGTTCCAGACCACCAGAACAGATGCAGAAAAGAGCCTGCTCCTTGTCTGGATTGTGGCCTAGCCATACAGGGCAGGATCCAGCCTGCGGACCATAAACAGCGGAGTTCATACCGGGAGAAGCAACCTCGGAGATACGCAGGTCCTAGGCTACAAAGGCCTTTAAAGGGAAGGATTCGTGCAGAATTCTGTAGAAGAACAAAGTTATTCTATTAGTAAGGGCATAATTCTTATCCAGACAAGGAGCAGGTCTGAAACCAATTCAAATTCAATTCAATCCAAAAGCAGTCTGCACTTGCCTCTCTCTATATGTTTATATATAATTCTCTTAGACATACCTGCCACTAATCCCATGCGTGCAACTCTCATGAGAGCTTGTGAGCAAGGGGAGGGGAAGAGGAAAGCGATGGCGGTGGAAAACATAAGGCTAATGGACAGGCCAGCAAATGGGCAGGCAGGGAGGGAGAGAAAGCAGTGGCGGCGGCAGCAGTGGCAGGGGGGGAGGAAAAGTGGCAGTGGGGGGAAGAATGCCGCAGGCGGCCGGAAAAAGTGGCTGGCCAGGTGGCTGGCCAGAGAGAAAAAACAGTGGAGGGGGGAAGAGGGAAGAGGAGCGGAGAGGGCTGAGAAGTGAACGAGGGGCCGAGAACGAAGGAGGAGGGGCAAGAACAAGGGAGAACTAGAGGCGCAGACGCTCTGCACCCGGGCCAGCTAGTAATGTCTATTTCATTAAACTGTTAATATTCCTGATTCTACTCCACTGCCTTGTCCTTGCATGCCACATCTCTGTCCCTTGGATTCTACATGGCGAAGTTGCCATCAGATGAGCGGGTGGCGGATGCAGATGGGGCTCCCCAGATGACCTCAATAGGAGGTGGGACTCATTACGGAGAAGGCATTCTTTTAAATGAATCTCTCCTCCTTCCACAAAGTCAGCTGTCTGATGTGTTAGTTTTCCACACACAAAGAAGTGTTCATTTGGGGTTTATTTGTGGGCACAAGGCCCAACAATCTATTCTCCTCCATGTCTACCTCCTTTAGCAGCCCTCTTGCAAACCATCTCAGATGCCCAAAGACCTTGAGGCACCCCTGCCTTGGAAGAGGCCATGACACTGCCATGAAACTCACTGGGTGATTCTGGGCCAGTCCCTTCTCTCTCAGCCTAACCTACCTCACAGGGTTGTGGTGAGGATAAACCTAGCCATGTATGCCACCCTGGGCTCCTTGGAGGAAGATCAGGCTATAAATATAACAATAAAACAAACAATGATGGTTTGAGAGCCCTGTTTTTCCATTGCATCTTTGCCAAGGATATATGTAAAATTAAAGTTTTGTTATTTCTGTATTCAGTGTCCTTTTGGAGAGATAGATAGATAGATAGATAGATAGATAGATAGATAGATAGATAGATAGATAGATCCCCCCCCCTCTCTCTCTCTATCGCGCTCTCTCTCTCTCTCTCTCTCTCTCTCTCTCTCTATATATATATATATATATATACATAATCATGTGATGGGGCCTTTAAAACTTGACATCTCTTAGCAGGTTATAATCTTGCCCTGACCCACATTGCATTAAAGAGGAATTACACAGAGAAATGTGACAGATATTCACCCAAATAGAAGATGACCCTGAATGCAGGATGACCCGCTTAAAAAATATGGGTTAAATATAGGTTGTGCTATTTACCCCAAAGGAAGAGGACCCTAAAATTCAAGACCATCCCCCAATTTCTAATATCAAAGAGCTTGTGGTGGGGGGAGGACCAAGTCTTGGATTCAGGTAAATACAGTAAAGAGATTTAAAGATGGCATATCATCTCTTTCCACCAGTTGGGTCCTGTAGCAGCTGAGAGGCAGCTAGCTATTACTCATTCCATCTGCCTATGTCAGAGTGCAAAATTCCACCTGTGCATTCTTCACTTTCCAGGAACTCATAAACTGCTGGTAAACAATACAAGCCAGTTCGGTTCTCTTGTTGTGGATTTCCCAACAGCAAAAATTACATACCAGTTTGGGGTGTGTTACCATTAAAGACTAAGCATTACCAGATGTAAGATTGCTGGCTGGAAATAGCAGCTACTCTAGAATCCACAAACTTGATTTTCTCTCCTGATGTAAAGGGTCCAATGTGAGAACCCACCCGTGGGGGTCACAGAGAGTGTCAGGACCCACCACTTTCAGGATCCACACTGACCCAGGGGAGATACCTGTGTTTAGATATCAACTCAAGGGGGCAACAGCTAAAGTGGGTGGATATAAGAGATGGGTAATGAAAGAGAGGAGATGTGATAGTTTCAGTTTGGCTTGTGTGGACTTTGCTATAGAAGGGCTCAGGGCATCACCATCTCAAGAAATTGGGGGACACCATATTAGGTCATGGCCAATGGACGGTGATGCTACCAATAACTTTCAAACTGGATCCCAAAGTTCCTCCAATGGGGCGGCTGAAGGAGAAGAGACAAGATCTGGTTGCTCTATTGGATCTAGGAGGCTTTCATCAGAGCTGGGATCCTCAACTAGGGTGTGCACATCCTCCATCTTTGCGGAGGTCTTCTCCAGGTCAGAGTCTGGGCAGATCCTGATATCTGAACTATCTTCTCATTTTTTGGAAAGCATCATGTTCATGGATGACATTTTTATTGTTGTTGTTGTTGTTGTTACTATTATTACTACCTGTATTAGATGGCTTTCACAAGTGTGTTTAAAGCTATCTAAGCTAATGATATAGTAAAGACAATTCCACTGAGGCAAGCTTTTGGTGTCTGATCTGGAGTTGGCTGCTGCGATAAATGTTGATGCCGGGTGTTTATACACACACGCACACACACGCACGCACGCACGCACTGTAAAAACCCTGAATCCTGTGTGTGTGTTTTTTCAGGTTCTTTGTTGTTAGAAATCAGGGAGATGAGTATCTTAAATTTAGGGACCTCTTCCTCTACCTATATTTAGCTTCTTCTTTTTACGGGGGGCCATCTTAAATTCAGACTTTTCTTCTGTTTAGGTAAACATGGTCTACACACCCACAAAGGGCATTCACATGACTGGAGGCGGGGTGGGCAGGGGGGGAAAGGCTCTGAAAAATTTACCTCCTCCCCAGACGATCGTTGACCGTTGGTGGGAGCATGCTCCTAGCAGTGCGGCGCTCCTGGAGGCCGGGGCAAGATAATCCAGCCTCTAGGAAATCCCAAAATGCACTGTGTGGTGAGCACAAAACATTGGAGGATTCCTCCAGGAGATGGGCACTCTAGGCATCGGTCTCTGTGACCAATCAGGCTGCAAGCAGCCCGAGCATGCACATGGATCCCAGTGTCAAGGTCAAGGGCTAAAGACCAGGGTTAAAAGCAGGGGTTTAAGATGGGAGCAGCCTTGTTCCCGAGGCTGGATTAGGCTGATAGTGTGAATAGCCTTATTGTGGTTTTGACTGTTTGAAAACATTGCTGGTCTATATTAGTTTTCTCTTTGCCACTTCGAGTATAACATTTATGAAAAGTGGAGTATAAATGTAATGAATGAAGGAATACATCATGCAGTTCTTATATTAGAACATGGACAATGGTCCAGGGCATGGCTCGTTACATTCCTAATGAATGTAATGATCTTCCACTTGGTACATGATGGACCACAGTCAGTTCCACAGGACAGCAATTAGTAATGATGTAGAGGCAGATAATCGAGTCCTAAATATTTCATGGGCATTACTTCAGAGATTCATATTGAGCTACAGACCTTTCCCAATCCCATTCGAATCAAATGACTTCCTCAATGTAATGACCAGTCAGTGATGATTCAACCTATGGCATGCACAATGAATCAAATGGGCCCAGCAGAACTGATGAGGGGAAGCCAATATGTGTGGCCCATTGAGCAACGTCATTGGTGTTGCAATGATGACATTCCATCTTAGACACTCCTGTCTGTTCCTTGTTCTTTGGAGTCCAAGTAAATTGAGTCTTTGACCAAGATAACATTAATTATCTCCAATTTATACATGCTCATTAAATGAGAGATACAAATTGAGTCAAGTTGCATGAACCCGACGGTTGTGAAATGTGAATATGGTGCTGCATAAAAGGTCTACGAGACAGAAGGTCTCCACTCATCTACTGGAACGTGTTCTTCTCCCAAGTTCCCGCTGCTGAACAAGGTAAGCTGGATTTGTCTGATTATTGCGGACGACAAAAAGGACAGAGTTTGACTGAATGTGGACATTTATTCATTTTGGCAAGCTCTGGAACTATTGTGTGTAGGAAGTGAAATTCATGTTTCTAGGAAAAGCAAGGAGTGTCTTCCGATTTTATCTCGACAGTTGTCTTCAACCAACAGGCCAGAAGAATCTGGCTCAAAGAATGGAGGATTGTATCTACAGTGGAGGAATATGTGTTTCAAAAAATTGCCTGGAGTACCAATCCAAGTGGCTATGTGCAAGAATTGTAGTTGTGGAGAATTAAGACAAGATTTGTCGAAGAGAATTTGAATCACCCCTTTATTTAGCAGAGAAACCCAGTATGATATGCTCACAGAGGAGATCTGTAGCCAGTTGCTTCAGGTCTAAAACAAGTCAAGCTTTATTTTTAAAGTTGGATAGAAAGCCTACATCCTGTGCTAGCAGCCTCATGGTGGGAGGCAGAATTGAAGAGAAAACAAAGAAGAGAGGAGTGTCCTAAAAGTATCAATCTACCAATCAGAAGAGACTCAGAGCACAGATACAAGAGGAAGGAGAGAACAGGGCAGTCTGACACTCACTAGTTCTACTCCTAATATCCCTAGTGGTCAACTGGAATTGCAGGTCTTAAGAGCTGATGTTGATGGAGTCACATCTCCAAGAAGATTTTCAGCAATGGGAAGCAGTCATATCTGGGCACCATGGGTGGAAAGCCAGTCTTACATAGCTAACTACATTTCCTTTATTTCCTTTATGGAAAGCCAGTCTTACATGGCTAACTACATTTCCTTTATTTCCTTTATGGGATGGGGTTGTAGTTTATTGGTAGAGCAAGTGCCCTTGCACGTAGCAGGTCCCAGGTTCAATCACTGGCAGTATCTCCAGGTCGGGCTGGGAAAGACTCCAGCCTGAACCATGGAGAGCTGTTGCTAGTCAGCATAGACAATCCTGAGCTTGATAGACCAAGGGTCTGACTCAGTAGAAGGCAGCTTCTTATCTTCGGAAGATGAGAGAGAGAGTCAAGAGGAAACTTTGGCTCAGAAGGGCTTCATCCTTGAGATGGAGGGACAAGAAAGAAAAATGATCAAGTAATAGGGACGGTTTGGGTGAACATTTCAGAAGTACTGTTGGCACAGGAGCAGAGACACAAAATCAGGTGGGAACTCAGGCAGAAATCCAGGGACCAGGCGAGAGGTTGGGAAAGCATACATGGGATCCATCAGTATTAAATGGATGCTAGAAGCTGCGAGGACAAATACTAATTGTGAAAGGAAGATTGCAGAGTCGGATAGAAAAAGATGATTCTCTCAGTGAGGAAGATGCTGGCAGGAAGTTGCAGAGATGCAGAAGGGTGTCATGGATGACATGGAGAATGAGGTGTTTCAGATGAGAAGGCTCTTGTTGATCTAAATCAAGCCTAACCAATTGGCGATGCAGCAAGTCAAATGTCGCCCTCGAACCACATTTTGTGGCCTGCCAGATAACGGATACCCCCCGCCCCATATAGTCCCTGACAGGCAGTAAAGAGGAGATCCGTACTTGCTTTCTTATTCAGTTTATGTACTGCCCTTCCTAAAGTGGCTCAGTGCCATTTACATTAACATCAAAAAGAAATAATAAAACTATTGGAATCAAAAAATGTTTAAAGCATGTTAAAACTCATTGAAATTAAAATGATATATCATTAAAAGCCAGGCTAAAAAGATGGGCCTTTAAGGCTCTCCTGAAGGACTCCAAGAAAGAGAATCCTCCTATATTTATATATGGTAAATATATATATTGCCACCTAATGGCTCAGCAGGGAAATGCAAGTGGTTGCCGGTTCGAATCCCTGCTGGTATGTTTCTCAAGATTATGGGAAACACCTATATCAGGCAGCAGCAATACAGGAAGATGCTGAAAGGCATCATCTCAGACTGCGCAGGAGGAGCCAATGGTCAACTCCTCCTGTATTCTACCAAAGACAACCACAAGGCTCTGTGATCGCCGTGTTGAGACCGACTCAACAGCACACTTTACCTTTAAATATATATTAGAGAAGAAGAAAACAGATATTTCTTCTTCTTTCTTTAATAAAGCATCTTAGGCCCCGGGTATTTAAGAGAACATCTTCTTCATTATGAGCCCCAAGGGTGTAGCTATAATTGAGCAGATGGGTTCTGGGGGAGGACACCAGCTCCACCCTTCCCTATTTTCTTCATTATCTCTCTTACTCCTAGGGGCAAACAGAGGCCCCCTCTCCCCTAGCTACACCCCATGATGAGCCCCATCACCCATTGAGATCATCTGGAGGCGTCTGCCATTGGTGGCTACTTAGGGACGGGCCTTCTCGGTTGCCAAAGCCTGAGGCTTTGGAATGTGCTCCCTGCTGAACTAAGAGCCTCCCCATCTCTGACAGCTTTTAAAAAGTCATTAAAGACCCCTCTGTTTACCCAAGCTGTTTAATGGGAATTATGGTTTTTAATTGCTTTAATATTTTTGTTTTTGTCTTAATTTGTTTTATGTCATTGTAAGCATTATGTTGTTGGGTTGGTATACAAATAAGATGATAGATAGATGGATAGATAGATAGATAGATAGATAGATAGATAGATAGATAGATAGATAGATAGGAAGGAGAAAGAGAAAGGGAGGGAGGGAGGGAGGGAGGGAGGGAGGGAAGGAAGGAAGGAAGGAAGGAAGGAAGGAAGGAAGGTTGGTTGAAGGTCATTGACCACCATACAACAGAATGACAAGACATTTCAAGAGCTCATGTTGAGTTGCTCAAGTTGGCCGGTTGTGCAGGGTTCAGCTTGGTGGGTTCTCACTTCTCCAACTCTCATTTCTCAACTGTACTGGTCATATTTGTGACTCCTTCACCCAAGTCCTCTTCCTTTGTCTCTTTCCGCTTGCTTTCCTTCTCCTCTCAAGATGAGCTGTGGCTGTTGTGGAGGTCGTGGTTGCTGCTGCTGCCGTCGCCGGCCAAGAGTGATCACTTACGTCCGGAGGCAGTACCGCTGCGTTCCGTGCTGTGGGGGCCACGTCTACGGCTACACCCCTTGCTGCACCCCTGCCCGGGGCTGCTGCGTTCCCAGGGGGGGCTACCAAATCACCCAACAGCGCTGCCCCCCAGTGAAGAAATGCTAGAGAAACTCAGCAAAAAGGAGACCTTCTACTTTCCAGCTCGACAGCTGGAGAAGAACATCATTACCAATGCAGATTTGAAAACCGGCTGGTTTATCTCCGGCACCCATCAAGACAAGACAAGACCCACCAAGACAAGATAAATGCCTGGAGCTTTCCTCGCCTCAGCTGAACTGCTCAACTTTCCTCCCTTCCCTGTGTTTAATTCCTGAGTAAACCTTTAATGAGTTCTACTAATTAAAGGGCAGAAGGCTCTCTCATTATGAAGATCTTTTGGGTGTCTGACTTTTTGTTTCTTAATCCGTAGCTCTTTGGCAACTTCATTCTTTCTCAGTTGGGTGTATCTACACTACAGAGTTAAACGTATTCTACTGTTTTCCCCACTGAACTGTAGTTCTGTGAGCTGTGGTTCCTCTTGAGGAGTATTCTCAGCACCCTGGAGAAATGACAGTCCCCAGGAAACTACAGTTCCTGGGATTCACCATGGTCTAAAACTAATAGAATTTTATGGTACAGGTATATCCAGGGCTTCTGTCTCTCCCTGTGTATACATAGCAAGCAATGCAATTCTGAAATTATGGATGTTCTCTTTGCCGCTGTGTTTACCCTCTTGAATCCCTCATTGCTATCAAATAAGATTCAGCTTTCTAAGTGTGCCTGTTGATGCCTTGGAGAGGTTATTAAAATGGCATCTCACCTCCCCATATGGGCAAGGGGAGAAATGCCCCTCAGGAAAATAGTAGCCCGTTCTGTGCCCCCTCCTATACGCTGATGAGATCCTGATTGCTGATCTCCTCTGAGGAGAGGAGAATTGGTCTTGTGGTAGCAAGCATGACCTGTCCCCTTAGCAAAGCAGGGTCCTCCCTGGTTGCATATGAATGGGAGACCACGTGGGAACACTGTAAGATATTCTCTTTAGGGAATGAAGCCGCTCTGGGAAGAGCAGAAGGTTTCAAGTTCCATCCCTGGCATCATCTCCAAGATAGGGCTGAGAGAGATTCCTGCCTGCAACCTTGGAGCAGCTGCTGCTAGTCTGTGAAAGCAATACTGAGCTAGATAGACCAATGGTCTGACTCAGTATATGGCAGCTTCCTATGTTCCTAGGTTGAGCTGTCGGTGACTGACCAGGAGAGAGATCTTGGGGTCATGGTGGACAGCTCATTGAAAGTCTCGTCTCAGTGCACAGCAGCTGTGAAAAAGGCTAATTCCATGCTAGGAATCATTAAGAAGGGGATTGAAAATAAAAATGCTAATATTACAATGCCCTTATACAAATCTATGTTGCGGCCACATCTGGAGTACTGCGTACAGCTTTGGTCACCGTATCTTAAGAAGGATAATGTAGAACTGTACAAGGTGCCGAAGAGGGCAACCAAAATGATCAGGGGCCTGGAGCACCTTCCTTATGAGGCTAGGCTACAGCATCTGGGTCTCTTTACCTTAGACATGAGTTGACTAAGGGGACACACGGTCAAAGTGTATAAAATTATGCATGAAGCGGAGAGGGTGCACAGAGAGAAACTATTTCCCCCCTCTCTCACAACACTAGAACCAGGGGTCATCCCATGAAACTGAAGGTTGAGAAATTTAGGACCAACAAGAGGAGGTACTTTTTAACACAGCGCATAATTAATCTTATGGAATTCCTTGCCACGGGATGTGGCGATGGCCACCAGCTTGGACTGCTTGAAAAGGGGCTTAGACAGATTCATGGAGGCCAAGTCTATCAGTGGCTACTAGTCTGCTGGCTCTGGGCCACCTCCAGCCGCAGAGGCACGATGCCTCTCAATACCAGTTGCAGGGGAGCAGCAGCAGGAGAGAGGGCATGCACACACCTCTTGCCTGTGGTCTCCCCAGAGGCTTTTGTTGGGCCACTGTGTAAAACAGGATGCTGGACTAGATAGGCCTCAGGCCTGATCCAGCAGGGCTGTTCTTATGTTCTTAGGTTCCCCCATTTATGTTTGAGAAATCAAACATGTGGGACATCACTCAGCCTCCCAATTAAATTCAATGCCTTTATTACGATTACAGACCAGCACAGTTTATAAACAGAAGTCCAACAAAAACCTACATAACCTACAGATTTATAATACATCGGTTAAGCACATACTTAAGCATACAGATCAGTTACCAATGATTCTTAACAAACTCCTGGCCGATTTTACTGGCTATCAAACAGAACTTTGCTACATTATAATATCTCAGGTCATTCTGGTTATTTAGAAGATAATCGAGAAAAAAAATGTCTGTACAACTTGGATGGCAATTAATAAAAGAGGTTATATGTATACGCCGTATATCTTGGTAAAATTGGCAGTTGAGGAGCACATGAGCTGTCGTTGCAACATCACCTGATTTGCAGAGACAGGTACGTTCTTTGTAGGGGATTTTTTGATGTCTCCCTTCCAGGACTGCTGATTGCAAGGCATTGCATCTCGCCTGTGTCGGAGCTTTGCAGTGTTTTGGCACAATGATCTGGTTTAGGTATCTGGCAGGGTTGAAACTCAGAACTTGGTTGCCCAAATGGACACCAACAGGAACGGAGGCCTGATCACATTCATGTTCCTCATTGTATATTCTTTGTCTGAGTTTGACCCTGTCATTTTCATATCCCAGAGTTATCAGTGCAAAAGGGGAGAAACCATAATGTTGCAGCCTTTCCTTCAACTCTGTTTTCCACCTGGAGTGAACTCAGCCACCCAGAAATTAATTAATTAATTAATTACATTAATTACATTTCTATACTGCCCAAAACACAAGTTCTCTGGGCAGTTTACAAAACAATAAAACCAGCCAATAAAAGATTGAAACGTTTCAACAATCAAAATTAAAAAGTTAAAACTATTAAAACACACTTAAAACACAATTAAAGCAGTGTCTCATTAAAAGCCTGGGTGAACAAATGCATCTTGACTGCCCTTTTAAAAGTTGTAAGAGAAATGCATTTTGTTCCTTCAGTGCCCTCCTCAATTTCTTTTTCCGGTGCCTCCAGTTCCACACACTCCACACCTTTGTACATCTCCTCACGAGCAAGCCTGGGGTCATAGCTGTCTGACCGATATTGATGCTAAAAATATATTCTACAAATGCATCGGTCACCTAACCGATATTTATGCTCCATAAATAAGTGTGTGTGTGTGTGTGTGTGTGTGTGTGTGTGTGTGTGTGTGTGTGTGAGAGAGAGAGAGAGAGAGAGAGACAGACAGACAGACAGACAGACAGACACATATACAGATACATTTAAGATTTGGAGTCCACATCTTCTTCCTTTTGCTCTGGAAACCACTTTGGGATTCCCCCCCCCCCCCCAAAAAGGCAACTGGGGAGAATCTAATGATCAGGAATAAAATAGGGAAACCCCCCCCCCCCGAGAGTTTCCCCTTTTGATTTCCCCAAGGGTGCCTCTTTCCTCCTGGTCCTAATGAGGATTTGCACTTTTAGGGACACCTTCACAGTAGGCTCAGGAAAGGATGGTAGTTCTGCGATCCAGCAAATGGTGCTAAGTCTGTGCAGGATGATGCTCCAGGGAGGAGGAGGGTGGGGATCCTTTAAGGGTTCTCCTCCTGCTCTGGAATGAGGATTTGGTTAGGGTATATAAGCATCAGGTGAAGTAGGAAACTGATTCAGAACAGCAGGTTTCTCAGAGGTGGGGCTGGGTATTTCTGCTTTGTTTTAAGAGTTATATCTATTCTAAGTCACCTTCAGGCTCAATCAGTTTATAAAGTTGGATGTCATGTCAACAATTCCAAAGCAGGTCTGGATTAAGCCAGAAGCTATTATGAGTAAGAGGTTCAAGGCCCCACCACTGAACTATGCCCCCAATCCCTGAGCAGAATATCATACAGCAGACAGCATTCATATGTAGTCACCCATGCAAATGCAAACCAAGGCCTGCTTAGCATAGGGGACAATTCATACTCAGTTAATACTACTACAAGCCCAGGTCCCCTCTCAAAAGACTAGCACATTTATTCTATATTTTCATGAATGCGGCGTGACTGATGACAATTTTTAACTTGGGGGAAGATGCAGATGAATTTATAGGTGACCTATGGTCCCATAAAGTGGGCCATCAAGTCGATTTCGACTCCTGGTGACCACAGAGCCCTGTGGTTTAACCTGGTTGGTTTTAAGAGGGGCTTAGATAACTTCGTGGAGGAGCAATATATCAACGGCTACTAGTCGGAGGGCTATAGGCCATCTCCAGCCTCAAAGCAGGATGCCTCTGAGTACCAGTTGCAGGGGAGTAACAGCAAGAGATAGGGCATGCCCTCAGCTCCTGCCTGTAGGCTTCCTGTGGCATCTGGCGGGCCACTGTGTGAAACAGCATTGGTCCAACTAGCTCTGTATTGCCTACACTGGCTGGCAGCAGCTCTCCAAGGTTTCAGGAAAAGTTATTTCCCAACCCTCTCTGGAGATGTCAGCATGGATTGAACCTGGGACTTTTTGTATGCAGAGCAGATGATCTACCACTGATCTATGGTCCTTCAACCTATATTGGATTGGCCTAGGTATGTTAGGGTTGAACCGATGGCCTTCTGCCTCCACAACAGAAGCAGTATCACAGAGCAATAGCTCCATCAATGGATGACCATTGACCTAGGACATTGTCCTTTCACCTAGGACATTGTCTTAGGTGACCATTGACTTAGGACATTTCCAATGACCTTGGACATTTCTGCCCCACTGGAAAGGAACTAAATCTACCAAGACTTGGTACTTTGCTTTGGAATTTTGTTATCTGCCACATAAACAAGTAAACTGGCCAGGAAATGAGAAGATAGTCCAGGAGCTGCAAGAGAAGAAAGATCAATCCATTCACCAGAATGACAGTGAACTTGAGAATTGAGAATGCTTCAGGTACATGAAGATTGTGCTTCCTTTTAGTGCGAGAAAGCGAACTCAAGGGAAAATGAGATTAAACCTCAGATGAGGAACATGGGCAGGTGCTGAGCTTCAGGCATTGAACTCAGCAAGAGGAGTGCAAGGGGTCAGGTGGTAGGTCCCCAGATGAGGGTTGATAAGGAGGTGATGGTACATCTTGAGTTCCTGGGTCATAGATGGCCTCCTTGCATGTCTTCAGCACCTGCATAGTGTAGGGTAGCAGCATTGGGAGCCACAGCAAAAAGAGCCCCCACAGCAGGGGGAGCAGCGGCAGCAAGACTGACCACATCATCCTCCATAGCCGTATCCTCCACAGACGCCATAGCCACAGCCGCCACAGTCGCCACAGCCGCAGCCACAAGACTGGCCACAACACGAGTGCTTGCAGCAGCAGAAGGAGCAGCAGCACGGCTTACAGCAGCAAAACATTGTTGGGGAGTAGAGAGAAGGCAGAGCTTCAAGAAATCAAAGAGGGAGGCTGAGCCTGTGAATCCCTGAAGCATCTTGAGAAATAGCAAACATGCCACACAGGCAGCCTCTGTGTTGAGGAGAAGAGGAGAAAAATATGACAAGAATGCAGTCATGACAATACACTAGCTTATCTGGTTAAAAATTATGAGCTTTTAGGAAACTCAAGTTGCCTAGCATATAGGGTCAATATCTCAACCCTTGATCCTCATACCCAAGACAGATAAATTTCACCCTTCCATCTACCACACAAGGCCTTCAGAATTGGCACTGGAGATTGAGAAGTCCGAGAAAGATCTTCCCCAACTTCCAGCTTTCAAAGAGTGGAAGAGAGCTTACCTTGTTGAGAAGGAAGCTAAGGTGATGATGATGAGTGAGTGAGATAGCCCTTGGATAGGAGCCCTTTTTATACAGCAATCCACACCCTTCCCCAAGCAGTGAGGCAGCACCCAAGAATGAGGAGGTCTTCATTAAGCCTCACTAGAACACTGCCCTCCATCATCCGGTGTGTGATCTTCAGGGTACTCACATCCTTTCAGTTCTTTCAGTCTATTATTAAGACTAATTAATCGCAACACTGTAATTCTCGTTGTTAACCAAAAGAGCACTTACAAGATTGCTTTTCGAAGAATGATGGTGAGATGAATTCACAGCATACAAATTGCTCATTGAGATCTTGCCCCTTAAGACCTCATTCCCAGAAAGGCTCCCCCAGTGACTCCATCAATCAGACCTTTCCTTTCCGAGGTTGGGTGTCACCAACTCCCCCCACAAAAATACTGTATACACTACACTGAAAACTCATGAATGGCAAGACCCCATTTTAGAAAGGGAGGAGTCTATCAAACACAAGACTGAAGAATCAAGATGTGGAGTTGAGATCTAATATGTGACTTGGATATGTTTTGGTCAATCTCAAAATTAGATTTTTTGCCGTGCCACCCTGTCCCTTTAATCCAAAATTCACACGGATTTCCTGTAGAGGAGGCATTGTGGTGTGCTCATCTGAAGATTAGTTCTCAACGTGAGAAAACTAGATCCAGAGATCTATATCAGAATGGAAGCGTTCCATCTCTAATATTTGACAGATGGTACGGGATTTGAACCATTAGGAGTGAAGTAACAGAGATGCTACATCTTTGACAACTATTGAATCGATAAAACCCATTCCATAATCTACCGAATGATATTACAGGACTTAAAATCCACCACCCCATTTTCAGACAGGCAAAACCAGAAGAAGAAAACCCAGCCCAGTCTCCTGGTGTGTTGCCTGTGATGATGACCCAGGAAAGGTCAAGGAAGGCATCCAGCTTCTTCTACAACCCACACCTTAATCCAGCATCCTCATTTCTTCTCACCCTGCAAAATATGCTTCCTGCGGACTGCACTGATACTCCAGGATCCTCCCCAATGAATAGCACAATCTCCTGCAAAGGTGCTGCGAAAGTCCCACCTCTGAGGATTTACTCCACTCTATGAATGTCACTCTATGACATTCTCCATGCAGAACAGATGATCTACCACTGATCTTTGGTCCTTCAACCTATATTGGATTGACCTGGGTATGTTAGGGGTTGAACCTGGGACCTTCTGTCTCCACATCAGATGCTGTATCACAGAGTGATGGCGCCTTCAATGGGTGACCATCGACCTAGGACATTGACCTAAATGATCACTGACCTAGGACATTTCCATTGACCTCAGACATTTCCACCCCACTGGAAAGAAAAGAAATCTTCCAAGACTTTGTACTCTGCTTTGAGATTTTATCATCTGCCACATCAACAATTGAGTTGGCCAGCTAACGAGAATTGGCCACTCCCTGTTCCAGGTGTTGCTGCCATCCCTTCTGCGGCCAATGGTGCTGAAACCATGGTAGATGGCAGTCTTCCAGCAGTGGCAGGGGTTGAAGCTTGGACCTTCTGCCTGGTGGTGGTGGTACCACCACTACTACTACTACTACGAATATTTAGATAACACTTTCAACAAACGTTCCCAAACGGGTTTACATAGAGAAATAAACAAACAAACAAAAAACAAACAAATGAATAAAATGACTCTATATCCTCAAAGGGCTCACAATCTAAAAAAGAACTGGAAGATAGATACTGGCAACAGCCACTGGGGGGATACTGTGCTTGCTGGGGAAGGATAGGGCCAGTTGCTTCCCCCCTCCCTGTTAAGTAAAGGTACTTCTTTGCTCAATTAGCAAGGGAAATCATGCAAAGCAGATGCTGTATCACAGAACGATGGCTCAATCAACAGATATTCTTCCCATTGACTCAGGACATTTCCACCCCGTTGGAAAGGAAAGAAATCAACCAAGACATTGTACTCTGCTTTGGGATTTTATTATCTGCCACATCAACAATTGAATTGACCAGCAAAAGAGAAGATAGTCCAGGAGTGGAAAGAGAAGAAAGATCAGCCCCATTTAACAGAATGACAGTGTGACTGTTTGGGAACGGAGGATGCTTGGACTACTGCAATGCGCTCTACGTGGGGCTGCCCTTGAAGCCTGTTCAGAAGCTTCAGCTGGTTCCGAATGCTGCCGCAAGGATGCTCGTGGGTGTGAGCCACTTCATGAGTATTACACCCATCCTGCGTCAGCGTCATTGGCTACCTACCGGTCATGCTTCCGGGCTAGATTCACTAACAGAGATCTGGTTGGTGGGGACCAGAGCACTGGAGGGGCAGGGTATAAATATTTTAAATAAATAAATAAATAAATAAATAAATAAATAAATAAATAAAGCTTGACGTACACACGGGTTGTGCTTCCTTTTGAGTGCGAGGAAGTGAAGGGAAGATGAGACGAGAGCTCAGATGAGGAACGGGGGCAGGTGCAGAGCTTCAGGAATTGAACTCAGCGAGAGGAGAGCAAGGAGTCTAGGGGCCGCTCCCCAGATGAGGGCTGATCATGGTGCTGGTTGTCCATCTGGGTCTCCCAGGTCTTCAGCGCTGGCACTGTTTAGGTTCGCAGCATCTGGAGCAACCAGAGGAGCCCCCACAGCAAGGGGAACAGCAGCAGCAGCAGGCGCAGCGGCAGCAACAGAGGTAGCAGCCCCCACAGCCACATCCTGCACAACCACAGCCGCTTATCAAATGAGCTATTTCACAGTGTACCCCATGTAAGTGGTGAGAAGATTACAATTTTTACAAAATACATATGGACATGTGTGCACACACACACACAAACACACCAACCACACCCAACCACATATACATGCAAATGCAAGTTATTACATTCTCCAATGCAGCCCAGAAAATTTAGACCTGCAAATACAAATATTTATTTTATTTTATTTATTTAAAAGTAGCCCCTTTGACCTTTACATACACTTCGATCCACAGCATTTTGAAATTCTGGTTTAGAACATGAATATTAATAATATAAGGTATTAATAATATTAAATAACATCCCAGGAATCCTGGAGTGAATCCTTGAGAGGAGAGCTTGTCTGGTGGTCGCAAGCAGGACTGGTCCCCTTAGCTAAGCATGGTCCGCCCTGGTTGCATATGAATGGGAGACTAGAAGTGCGAGCACTGTAAGACATTCCCCTGAAGGGATGGAGCCGCTCTGGGAAGAGCGTCTAGGTTCCAAGTTCCCTCCCTGCCATCATCTCCAAGATAGGGAGATGATTATATATAAGATTATCTATCTATCTATTTATATTGTTTGGTGTTTAAATCTCCAATGCTGTTCTTGTTTTGTACACCACCCTGAATCTGTGGGTTGGGATATCTATATCTATAGCTATATCTATATCTATATCTATATCTCTCCTCTGCAAAGCCCTATGCACTTGATTGATTGATCATATTTATATACTGACTGATATGTGGATATCTAGGCAGTACACAATTTAAAACACCACATCTAAAACAGCAATAACCATTAAACCAATCTCTCCGTCTAAAAACGTTAAAACCATTTCATAGCAATAAAAACAATGAAACTGTTTAAAATTCAGTTCAGTTAAAAGCCTGAGAAAGCCGGTGTGTCTGGAGGGCCTTCCTAAAAGCAGTCAGAGATGGAGATGCTCTTATTTCAGCAGGGAACATATTCCATTGACAGTCTATTCAATGAAGGCAATAAATTGACAGAAACATAAGGTGGTCTGCAGGCAAACCCTAATGTTATGGAAAGGTGTACCCCTGCTAACTTGGCAAAGAGGCACCTTTTAACGTGGTGATTCTCTTTATTTAGCAGAGGGAGAGTAACTGGCCCTGTCCACACCAAGCACAGTACTCCCAGTGACTGTTGTTGGTGTCTATCTGATGTTTCTTTTTAGATTGTGAGCCCTTTGGAGACAGGGAGCCATCTTGTTTATTTGTTATTTCTCAGTGTAAACCGTCCTAAGCCATTTTTGGAATGGCGGTATAGAGATCAAATAAATAAATAAAAATAAAGGTTTATAGCCAAAATAACCAGGTGATGTAGGAAATAAAATTAAAAATAAATAAATCCAACTTACCTCTTTCAAGAGGGACAACTGGTGCAAAGGACTATGGCCAAGCAAACTGACCCAGTGAGGCTTCCTCAAGTTGGGAGGGGATTTTAAGACTGCTGTGCCCACCCTCCTCCTGGAAGTGAGGCATTGCCGGAGAAGGGTCAAATGGGCTTGGTTTACTGACGAACTGTGTTTTCAGCTGCTGTGCTACCTTTCATGCTGTGTGTGACTCAATCTGTATGGGCCCCTTATTGTGTTAAAAAAAAAAAAAGGAGTGGTTCAATACATCCTGTAGACAATTAAGTCTCTTTCTTCCTCTTAATAACATGGTATTCTGCAGGTAATCCTACCTCTATCATAGGACTATGACAGAACACATTCTGGGAGTCATCTCGAAAACAACACATAGCCCCATTTAACAGGTAAGATCACATGGGCCTTTTGTGACTTGTTCAGTGGAAGCCAACTTCAACTCTACGGTGGCCAGGCAGCGTCCGATCCTCCACACCCAATGGCCACATGGACACAACAGCGTGGAGGACGTCCTGTCTGATTTGCCAAGATCGCATTGGAAGTTATCATTTCCCTGCAGTGATTGCTACCGCCTAGGGCCTTTGCAGTCAGGTGGCATATTAAATAAAATAAATAAATAAATAAAATTCTAAGATCGCGTGGTCCCACGGACCTGTGGAGTGGGCAAGTCTCACCTTCGGGGACTAAGAGGAAATATAAAATATGCAAGACAGACCACAGCCCTGGTCAGATATCCCTTCTCCATGCCCAAGATACAATGAGAAAGTTAGGGGGAATGAATGAACGAATGAACCAACCAGCTAACCAACCAACCTTTATTTTTTGCTGGATCAGGCCCATTTAGACTAGCACTCTGCCTCACCCAGTGGCCAACCAGGTGATGATCTTTAGCACCTGGTGTTCAGGGGCATGCCCCCCACCGACCTGGTCCTAATGGAAATAAACAGTTATCCAGGCTAGTAACTATTGATAGCCCTGTTCTCCATGAATTTATCTAATCCATTTTTAAATCATCCAGATCAGAGGGGCTCAACTTCGACCAACCTGAAAATGTTGGCCTGCAACTCCCATAACCCCGGCTATTGGCCATTGTGGCTGGGGATGATGGGAGTTGTAGTCCAAAAACAGCTGGGGGGCCACAGTTGAGCAGGCTTGATCTAGATTGTGGCCATCATCGCATCCAGGAACAGTTAATTCCATAGTTTAACTAGACATTGTGTAAAGAAATTCTTCCTTTTGTCTGTTCTGAATCTCCCAGCAAATAACAAACAGAAGCATTCACTAAGTAGTAACTATGAAAAAACCCAAGCCTTGCATCCACACTGGTTTGGATGGGATTCCTTATTCTGTAATCATGATTCCCCCCTGCCCTGTTTTCCATTCCTCCTTAATTTTGGTTAAGCTGAGAATTACTAAAACTGATTGCAATACGACAGCATATGCAATTGGTCTCAGTTTCCCATTCCTTCAGCCTGTGTGCCTCTTTCCCCATCTCTTCATCACCATAATGTACCTGCACCATTATAAAACCCTACAAAAAAGGGCATCTTTGGGGGGAACTGTTGGATAATTGCGTCAAGATGACTTTGGTGCTGTGTTTTACTGATACACACAGGTGCTCTTGCACACTGGAAACACACACACACACACACACCTCTCAATGCAGTCATGTACATAAATGCACCAAGATGGCTTTATTGTAGTGTATTATCAATCCACATGGAAAGCAGTAGCACAAAGGGGAAAATGCACAAAGCAACTCTAAATTGCTGCCAAATTAGCTCCACAAATTTGTTTAGGCTTCCTTGGAAGCTGTCCAAGTTATTGGCCATCCCATGGCCAGGAATTCCATAGATTAGATTATGCGCTGTGCAAAAAACGTACTTCCTTTTGTTGGCTTTCTGTGCCCACTTGAAGCCAGCAAATGAAGCTGTCTGGACAAGTTGGTAAGACCTATGGTGAAATGAGTAACCGGGATTGGGAACCAGAGGCGGGTAGGATAAGACATCACGCCTGTCGGGAGCATGTGCTACTTGGAATTTCCAGTTCCTCTTGTACATACTTCATAAGTGCATACAGGCCGGTGTTCAAACCCACATATCGAATTTTAGAGTTTGAAGGCGCCTTAGAGGTCTTCGAGTCTGACCTCATGCTTGGCAGGAAACTCAAGCTGAGTGAGAAAATGACCATGAATCAGACATTTTCAGAGTCACGTCCATAGCTCTGGGCTATTGGATTCTGCTAAGCAAGTTTGTGGATCTATGCACTCATAATCTAATAGTGCCCTTCAGTCAAATCTGACGTTCTCTGGAATGATGCTTTGGTGGCAAGAAACTCAGGTTAAGTGAGAAAATGACCATGAATCAGACATTTTCAGAGTCACGTCCATGGCTCTGGGCTATTAGATTCTGCTAAACAAGTTTGTGGATGGTGCCTTCAGGCAAATCTGAGGTTCCTTCTTTTATTAAGTTATTAACAGTCAATAGTATGGCACAGTGTCTTTTAATGAAAGCCTTGACTGGGGTCAAGGATCACGAGCCGAAAGATGGTGCATCATCCGGAATGATGCTTTGTTAGCCAATGAAACGTTTAACATTTCGGTGGCAATCACTCACTTCCTCCAGGAAGGGGATACAGAGGTGTATAAAAGGTCTACCGGCTCAGATCTCTTCAATCACTCCTTGGACTCCTTAACTGTACACATCTCTCTCTCTCTGAACAAGGTAAGCTGCTCAAATATTTATTATTAATAGCCAAAGAGGCATTCTTTGCAAAATATTATTCACCTGCATGTTGTTGTTATGGATCTGGTTAGCTCTGTTTGAATGGTCATTCAGGAAGAAGATGGTACCCACTGAGAAGTTTCAGGAGGTTTTAGGAACTTATTAGCTTTGTTTGAAAATGCTCAGATGTTTTGCCATGAGAGGAAGCCTGAAATCTGCTTTGGATTTCTCTTGGGGTGAAATTTTGGTGCTAATCCTATTATGCATCTTGCTAAGATCTCCCAGAAAGGTCTGCTGACCTTGGCCAACAACTGAGAAATCCTTCCCTAAATGGGCTTCCAAGTTGGCCATTCCAGTAAAGGAGTAGGCTAAACATGCTTCATTCAAGGGGAAACTGAAATGCAAAGGAGAATGTCAGGGTTTCTCCAAGAAGAAAGTGACATTCCAAATGGCCATATGAGGGGGGCATTGCTCAGTTGGATGCTGGGAGTCCAGGTTCACTCCTTGGCAGCATCTCCAGGTAGGGCTGGGAGAAAGACTCCGGCCTGAAACCTTGGAGAGCTGCTGCCAGTCAGAGTAGACAATCCTGAGCTCTTTGGCCCAAGGGATTGATTGATTCAGCAGAAGGCAGCTTCGTACTTTTGGGAGGTTGGGGCCATCGTTCACTGGCAGAGCATCTGCACAAGAGTCTTCAGAAGAACACCAGGGCATGAGGCTATAAGTGGAGCAATTATGACTCTCATAATTCATGGTAAAGGGGACAGTTCCAAAGAACGGGTCCACTAGTTTCAATGGCATGAAGGCCACAGTGGCAGATTCCTTCAGGAAAAGGAAAATCTCCTTTTCCCTATATCTCCCGAGAACAAAGAAAATGACAAGGAAGCTGGCTGGGAATGAGGCCGGCTGGTGGTCATGGGAGGGGTGAGCCAGGTGTCTCCCAGGAGCTGGGCGGTTGAGGTTCTTTGCACACATCCACCCAAGGGGAGCTGCACCCCTTTGGAAACCTTCCTCTCTCTAACCCTGGCAACGTGTGTCTTCCGTGTCTTCCAGCTTTGCGTTCCCCAAGATGGGTTGTTGCTCCAATAACTGCTGTGGCCGCAATAACTCAAACGGTGGCCCAAACATCATCTGCTTCTCTTGCGGCGGAGGCTACTATGGAGGTGGGTACGGCTGCACCCAGACCTGTTTCTCCCCCTATGGGATGAACTGCTACAGGCCAACCTGCTACTACATTTCCTCTGGCTACAGCCGCAGAAGGGGAGGCTGTTGCGGCTGCTGTGGTGGCCACTGAAACCTCCGATGCAGAAGCAACCGAACGAGACCAGCAGCTGGCATCGCATCTGCACAATTCGTGTCTTTTCAAGGACTGTTGACTACCACTCAAGATTTTGCACCTGCCTCCCTTTGTTATTTCAGCATCTTTCCTTCCTTGTCTCTCTATTTTAATCCTTGGGTGGGGAGAAAGCATCATCCCAGCCATTCTCATCTGTGACAGAGGCATGATTCTTGTATCAGATGGATCTGGAGGGTTTTCGTTCTCCTCTCCAGCTGTTTCTACTCTTCTCTAAATAAAAAGCATGTATCGTACGAGTGGTTACTCTCTGAAGTGTTTCAAAAAGTACACGTTGTGTCCAATGACCACTGAGTCCTGGCAGATCTCCTTGGGGAGCAGAGCTGGTCTGGTGGTAGCGAGCATAAATGGCCTCCTTTGGTAAGCAGGGTATACCCAGGTTCACATTTGGATGGGTGACTACGTGTGAGCTCTGTAAGGTCTTCCTTTAATGGAAGGATGGGGCCATCGCTCATTGGGAGAGCATCTAGGTCCCAGGTTCACTTCCTAGCATCTCCAGCAAGGGTTAGGAGAGACTCCTGCCTGAGACCTTGGAGACAATACTGAGTCAATGTAGACAATACTGAGCGAGATGCGCCCGTGATCTGAATCAGTATAAGCCAGCTTCCTATGTTCTATGACAGCATGCCTTCTATATCAACAGCAGGCCGATATCTATAGGGGATGGGGCTGTAGCTCAGTGGGAAAGCATCTGCAGAAGGTCCCAGGTTCACTCCCTGGCAGCATCTCCAGGAAGGGCTGGGAAAGAAAGATTCCTGCCTGAAAACCTGGATAGTCACTGCTGGTCAGTGCAGACAATCCTGAACTAGATGGACCAAAGGTCTGACTCAGTAGAAGGCAGATCCCTATGGGATGACATCCAGGTTGACTCAACAGCAGGCCTCAGAGGTTACTCTTGATTTCAGTAGGACTACCCAGGAGTAATTTCATCTGGCTATCAGCCACGGAAAGTGGCTTTTGCTATAAATATCTGTGGACCTTTGTGCTTTGGATTATTCAGTGCCAGTATATTTGGGGACAAAATGTACCCCGGATGAGTCCAAGGCGTAAGAACAACCTGGTTGTCTTCAGTGTGATACTGACTGACAAGAAGAACAACCATCACCCATCATTAAAAGTTTCTGTTTGGCAGTGTGGCTAGTACTGCTTTTCTGCCGGCTCCCAGAAGCCTCTCTGCTTATGTTGGAGACTGCAGGCATATGGGTCTCACTTTTGACATGCTCAGGAGCCTCACAACACCATGAGCTCTCCGTTCATTGGCATATTGGGGGAGTGGGCAGTGGGACAGTTACCCCTTGATTTAGAAGCTGCAAAAGAGCCAAAGTGAAGGTGGGTTCGCCTCGCACCTTCCCCATGGGGACACATGATGTTAAGTCTCTATTCAAGGTCTCTCTGCGCGATTGACCCTCCTTTGGCTCCATGTCCACTCCCCTCCATAGATGCCTCCAATGAGCTAAAAACCAATGATCTCAGCAGGAAGGGCCAATACGGCTTTGCGAATGCAACTCCCCTCCTATCCTCAGGAGACTACGTGGACCATAGAAACTCAGAGATGTGCCCTTTAACATTCTTATTATTTTACTGGGTGTTTCTGACTAAAAAGAGTTCCTGTCTTTGCACGTTCAACAACTCCATTTGCATCATCTTATTCACACATTGTGTTGTGGTGCAGCACAGCAGACACAAACAATGAGATCTTTTGAGATTCCCCAGAACTTCCCCAGTCCAGAAAGTAGGTCAATTGGAATGTCCCCTCAGGACACATTTTGAGCTTTATCTGCCCCTGGATTCTTGAGCCAGTGTGCACACCTTGGAGTTACCAGCAGCTTGGGCAATCTGCTGCTTACATGCCATCACACCAGGCTGTGTCCAGCTTTTCATGCCAATTTCCAGATCAGTTCTCTGGCCTAACCCAAACTGCCCAGTCTTCCTCACCATCACAGGAAGCTGGTTCCACGAAAGATACACTCCCATGGATTCATCTCTATCATTTAACCCCTCTGATCTTCTCACTCCTGCCTCCGGCTGAGCTATCCCACATGAACAAGGCCCCTCGGTTGTTCAGACAGCCCAAGGTTTCTGCGCCAGTAGAAGCTCGGGTAATATGAATGTTTACCCCTTGCTGGGCCCATCTCTATCCCTGATCCTTTTTCTTAAATCCTGCTGCCTCTTTCTCTAAGCCTTTTTCTCTAGTCCGCCTAAGAATTCACACAATTAGGACTTTAAGTTAAAATGCCTCTTTGCAGTTGAACGTACCTTGAATAGGATTGCTTTAACCACGTATTTCTTTCCGCTGTACCCCTCCCTTCAATAAACCCTTCTTTTGATTTTTGAAACTTCAACCTTGCTTCAGTCCAGTTATTTCCTGGGTGCTCAACTTTGTGTAGATTTAATCTGACATGGAACTGTCCTACACAGAGCTAACTTCCCCACATAAAGCCCAAACATAATTTTGGGGGTGTTCACCAATCAGCCCAGGCCAGTTCCATGAACAGCAGTAAAAGAATAAAACAGCAACATAAATCAAGGGGACAGTAATTATAATATCTTCTGTAATCATGACAGAAATGCCAGTGTCTTCAAGGGAGAAGGTTTGGAGCATAAGTGGAGGAAGACTCGACTTAAATCTGATGACATGACACAAAGCCCTTTTGAAGCCTTTTTCAGGGCAGTATGTGCAGCGAAGAAGCAGTTCTATTCTGCACGTATTGTGTCCGCAAGTTTGCGTCCAGCAGAGTTGTTCAGAGTTATGAGGGGGTTGACTCAGGTTCCCTCCTCTCTGAATTTACAGTGGATAACAAAAATGCAGATACCGAGGCATTAAGTCAATGGTGGCGGGGGGGGGGGTAAGGTCACTGGAGGCTGGGAAACCGAGGTAAAAACAAGCAAAAATGGGGGGGACAATTAAATCTCCCTACTATGCTCCGTGGGCCTTCAGTGTGGGTCTGCTTCAGTGGGTCTGATTCATCAAGGCTTTTTTCCCCCAAGTTCAAGTTCTTCATTGCTTAAAATGCAAGTCATCACAAAATAGAATAAAACAAAACTACTACTACTACTACTACTACTACTACTACTTTATTTGTTAGCTGCCCCATCACAAATTGTTCTCTGGGTGGCTCACAACAACACAAGAGTAAAAAAGAAAACCCGATAAAAACACATAACCTAAGACACACAATTACAACACAAAATGAAAAATACAATACAAAACATTTTAAAGCCTTTTCTAAAATTCATTTTGAACATCCTGAGTGAACAGAAATGTCATCACCTGGTGTCTAAAAGAACAAAGTGACGATGCCAGGTGAGCCTCGCTTCCATTAACAGGGGGCCACCACCGAAAAGGCCCTCTCCCTAGCAGCCACCCCCTACACAGTTGTCTACACAATTGATGATGCACTATGTCCAGTTCTGCCCATGAGCCAGGTGTGGTAGCCTTCCAAATAACTTGACAATCCCTCCCTGCCCTCCCAAGCCAGAAGAACAGAACACTTCATGTCAAGCTGCCAAAAGCTGGCCGGCTGTGCTGGGTTCAGCCTGGTGGATCTCCATTTTTGCAGATCTGATCTCACACATGTGCTGGTCATATTTGTGGGTCCTTCACCAAAATCCACTACCTTTGTCTCTTTCAGCTTGCTTTCCTTCTCCTCTCAAGATGAGCTGTGGCTGTTGTGGAGGTCGTGGTTGCTGCTGCTGCCGTCGCCGGCCAAGAGTGATCACTTACTGTACATCTGGAGGCAGTACCTCTATGTGCCATGCTGTGGGGGCCGCGTCTACGGCTACACCCCTTGCTGTGCCCCTGCCCTGTGCTGCTGCGTTCCTTGGGGAGGCTACCAAAAACCCCAATAGTGCTGCTCCCCAGTGAAGAAATGCTAGAGAAACTCAGCGAAAAGGAGACCTTGAACTTTCCAGCTCGACAGCTGGAGAAGAACATCATTACCTATGCAGATTTGGAAACCGGCTGGTTTATCTCCAGCACAGATCAAAACAAGATAAATGCCTGGAGCTTTCCTCTCCGCCTCAGATGAATTGCTCAACTGTCTTCCCTTCTCTGTACTGAATTCCTATAAACACCTCTTAATCTGATACCAAGAAGAAAACGAGAGAGTAATCTTCCCTCTGAAGATTACTGTATTGGTGAAGATTTTTTCAGAACCCCCCCACCGCTTTTTCCAGAGCTGTTTGCTAACTTTGCTCTCTCTTTTTTGCATTGGGTGTACCTGTATTACAGAGTCAAATTGGTTTTACTGTTATCCCCAGAAAACGATATTCCTGAGATTCTTGGTTTCTCTCATGAAGAATTCTCAACACCCTCAGGAAACTACAATACCCAGGAAACTACAATACCCAGGATTCATCATGGTATAAAACCAATATAAATTCATAGTGCTGATATATTCAGTGTTTCTCTCTGTCTGTGTGCATAGCAAATAATAAAATTCTGATATATGGACATTCCTATCATCTTGGTGCTTTTCCCTCTGTTGAGTAAACAGAGTTGGGTGTACCTGTATTACAGAGTCAAATTGGTTTTACTGTTATCCCCAGAAAATGATATTCCTGAGATTCTTGGTTTCTCGCATGGAGAATTCTCAGCACCCTCAGAAAACTACAATGCCCAGGAAACTACAATACCCAGGATTCATCATGGTATAAAACCAATATAAATTCATAGTGCTGATATATTCAGTGTTTCTCTCTGTCTGTGTGCATAGCAAATAATAAAATTCTGATATATGGACGTTACTATCATCTTGGTGTTTTTCCCTCTGTTGAGTAAGATTGGGCCGAAATGATGCATTACCCCACCTGAAGTTTTTTAAAAAAGAAACAGTTGACTTATTTGGAGGTTAGGGTTGGGGGAAGCAGCATTTCAGTTTGTGACATAACTTTCCTTTTGAAGAATGATATTTGGGTTTTAAAAGAGAACCACCTAGGCACCGTGTAGAGATTTCTATATTAGGTGGTATATAAATTAAATCAATCAATCAACCAACAAACAATTGGGGAGGAGAGGTGGTCTTGTGGTGGTGAGCATGAATTGTCCCCTTTGCTAAGCAGGGTCCAACTTCATTTGTATTTGGATGGGAAAGTACATATGAACACTGTGTAAGAAGATATTCCCTTTAGGGGCAGGGGCGTAGTTTAGTGGTACAGCATCTGCTCTGCATGCTGAAAGTCCCGGACTCAATCCCTGGCAACATCTCTAGGTAGGGTTGGGAAAGACTCCTGCCTGAAACCTTGCATAGCCGCTGTCAGTCAGTGTAGGCACTACTGAGCTAGATGGACCAAGGTCTAAGGCAGCTGGCTGTGTTCCTAATGTGGAGCTTAAAAACCAACAGACCAGAGATCTCCAAATGGGGCAGTGCTCTGAATTTTACTGGTACAATCTTCTCAGCCTTCCAAAGACTTCCTTCTCAGGCTCAGAGTGGAGTTTTCAAGGTCATCATCACCTATCCAGCAATTTTATTTATTTATTTATTTATTTATTTATTAAAACCATGTATCTTATTCTGCCCTTCCTCCAACAAGCTCAGATGGAGGTGGTCCCCTTAAGATTCTGCCTGAAACCTTGAAGAGCTACTGAGCTAGATGGAACAATGGTCTGACTCAGTAGAAGGCAAGTTCCTATGGAGCTCAGTGGGTGAATTTGTTCTTAGCCTAACCTAACCTTACCTAACCTAACCTTCCAAGGGTCCCTTGCATTTTGGAGTTCTAGCATTTGGTAGCAGCTAATAGTCATTATTGGAAACAAGACATTTGACGATGAAGCTTTAAGTCTGATCCACCACAGCAATTTTGACGTTCTTATGTTGAGGATGAGGCCGTAGCTCAGTGGCAGAGGTTCTACTTTGCACGCAGAAGGTCCCCGGTTCAGTCCCTGGCAGCATCTCCAGGTAGGGCTGGGAAAGACTCCTACTTGAAACCTTGGAGAGTTGCTGCCAATCAGTGTAGACAACCCTGTGCAAGTTGGACAAGCATCCTGACTTGGTATATGGCAGCTTCCTATATTTCCCCTTCAGAGAAACCCTAATATGAATGTCACATTGTTGACATTTCAGTCCCCATGCCAGTGGACAATTCTGGGTGTGATGGGCCAGTGTTCTGACCCTGTATGAGACAGTGCTATAAACAAGAGAACCCCATTATTTGTGGGGTTCCATTCCATGGGGGGGGGGGTTGGATAGCAAGTCCATGGATACTGGACTATTAGGGCCATGGAAATTAGGTTCCAGACTGCCCAAAATTGGACGATATCGGGTAAAAATTTGAGTTCTCTTGTTCCCCCCAAAATCATCCCCAATCACCCCCCTCCAAATGACCCGAGAAGTGCCCTAACATGCCCAGAAGAGAAAATGGTCCCTATAATCGGCCCAACATCTTGGTTTTTGCCCCTATTTTTTCAGGAAACAAGCCACAAAATGACTCCAGTGCTCAAAATGGCAGCCGGAAATGACATCAGAGGTCATCTTGGGCCACCCCCAACCCACAGATATGTGGGTTTAACCCCTTCCCCCTCCGTTTTTTGCATATGCCAAGGTCAGATGCTAATTACCCGACCGTCGACATGTGAAACTGCGAGTGCTGGACGCACAATTAATGAGGTCCTTCTGTATCCATATTGTAGCTGGCATTGAAACATACAGAGCAGTGGAAAAAAGGGACCCAGAAGACGGCAATTTTGCTGCATTCAGAAGTTTATTATCATTCATATATCTTGGAGAAGACGTGGAGGAGAAGTCAGAATCCCAGCCACCAGGAGGGAAAGGAGGGCACCATCTATTCTATGCATGAAGAGCTTGCCTCCTTTCAACGATGGTCAAACACAGAAAAAAGGAAGAGACAGAAGGGAAGAATCTAAGGAGTGAGGGAAGGAGGCAGGTATGAGGCTTCGGAGAAGACGTTGCGGGGAATGGTCATAATGGGTGCATCTGTAGAGCAGGTACTGGTGATGTCGAGGTCACTCCAGTGGTCGAGGCCGTCTATGGACGGGCACAGATTTCAGCAATCACCTCAGCCTGCCTTGGCACAGCCTTTGCTCGCGGAGGATTTGACAGGGCAACACTGTGCACACAAGGTCTGGCTGCAGCAGGGGGCACAGCAGGATATGCCGCTGCCGCAGGATTGGCTGCCGCAAGGGGTGGAGCAGCAGGGGACGCAGATGGCCTTGGCCCCACAGGTGGACTGGCCTTCGCAGGAGGAGGAGCAGGATTTGCTATCCCCGCAGGTGGACTGGCCGCAGCAAGGGGAGCAGCACGATCTGGAGCAAAGCTGAGCACAGCAAGGGGAACAGCAAATTGGGAGGAGGCAGCCCGATTGCCCACAGCCTTGGGAACAGCCCGATTGCCCGCAGCCTTGGGAACAGCCCGATTGCCCGCAGTAAGGGGAACAGTACGATTGCCCGCAGCAAGGGGAACAGCAGGAAGACCCCCCGCAGCAGGGCACGGTGCAGCACAGGATGGTGTTCCCACAGGATGAAGAAGAGCCGCCGCTACAACAGCCGCCGCAGGTCATGGTCGTAGAGTGATAGCGAGGCTGAAAAATAACCAAGACTCGTTGTGTGTATATCAGTGTTGCTAGGAAGGGGTTTCAATAGAGTAAGCACTCCATCCATTCAGGGACATTCTTAATTCTGGGGATGGGTCTGTAGCTCAGTAGGACAGCATCTGCTTGGCACGCAGAAGGTGCCCAGTTCAATCCCTGGCAGCATCTACAGGTAGGATCCCTGTCCGAAACCTTGGAGAACCGCTGCCAGTCAGGGTACACGATATAAGCTAGATGGGCAAAGGGCCCAATGCAGTTGAAGGCAGCTTCCTTGGTTCGGGATAGGGCCATTTCTCAATGTTAGAGCATCTACTTGCATGCAGACAGCCCAGGTTCACTCTGTCCCTGGCAGCATCTCCAGGTAGGGCTGGGAAAGACGCCTGCCTGAAACCTGGGAGAGCGGCTTCCATTCAGTGTGGACAATGCTGAGACAAGGGGCTCAGCATTGGACCAAGGGCCCAACTCTGTAGGTGACAGCTTCATAGATTCTGATGTTCTCTCACACACAGGAAGAAGAGACTCTTCTAATACCACCTGAGAAGATGCATTCCTCCTCTCTCTTACAGAGGAAGGAGCATTTGTTCTAATGCAGTCTTAGAAGATGCATTCTCTATTTGTTTTCACACAGGCATGGATAGCTCATCTGGATGCCATCTTAGAAGAGATACCTGCTCTCACTATGACTGATACTTGCATTGCCATCCAACTGGGATGACTCCAAAGGTTAGTGGATACCCCGCCGCAAATATTTCCTCCCCCCCCCCATCCACTAGCTTCAATCTTTACAGCAAAGTGTCAGGCAATACGGTCATATTGTCTGGCACTCATTTTAAAAGGCCTCCATGTTTTAAAGAAGCCCCATCCAATCTCTCTTCTACCCCAGAACGAGCAGAAGAAGTCAGTGCAGCCTGGCAGAAAGGAGACTCCTCCAGCCTCCCAGGAGCCCAGGCAACCCCTTCACTTCCTTCCTTGCCAGGAAATGGACTGGATGAGACCATGTGTGCAAGGGAGGGGTGCTTTCTTATTTTTGCTTTCTTACTTTCTTATTTTTGGCATTCATGCAAAAATTGTGAGTTTGTTCTATACTAAATTCCAGATCTTCTATCTTTCTAGCATACTTTGTGACTCCTAAGTGATATTATAATGGACAATTAGAGTTTATCTACAGGAAGCAAATTAGGAGAGCAATTCTCTCCAGAGAGAATAAATTGTAAATACCATTTATTATGTGATCTGAAAGCTATATTTTCTAAGCAGAATCTCGCCCATTTCTGAATAAGCTTCAAAATGTCAAGCAAACTTCCTTAATAATAAACTAATACCACCAGTTACCTTACCTCTATAAGTATTTCATCCACAGCAAAGTCCTCATTCCGCCAATAATGTTGGGCTTATTGGGGGATGACCTTCTGATGGGGTGACCTTCTAGTGCCACCCCATCACCGAACGAGTATGTGCTATTCTCCCAACTATTTTTTGAATGCTTACCTCCTACTAAAGGTTCTCCCTCCCCACATTATCAGTTCATAAAGACCAATGCAATGTTATCTTACCTTCCTTGGAAGTGGTGGAGTGTGAGGAAAGTGAAGTGAAGTGAAGCATCCAGGGACGGGTGAGTTTTTATACAACTCTGTGCACCCTTCCCTAAGGAAGTGAGGTACCATCAAAGAATGGCAAATTCTTCATTAGCCATTAGGATGCATTTTCATCCGCTACGCCATCATCTGATTCATGATACTTCTTGATTCCCATTGAATTCGTGAGTGCATCTGTCTGCTCTATTATTAAACCTCTCTCTGGCTAATAACAAGGTAATTTGCTTGGATGTCTAGAAGGCAGCCAAAGGATTACTTTAAATAGGACAAATATTTGCGATTGTAGACATTTGCGGAGTCATACTTTGGAATCCGGTGAATACAGACCCAGGTATTTAGCCGAAAGCTCTCGCCGTTGGCTGATCCCACTGGAGACCTGCAATTCAACATCTGTAATATTTTCCCACTCAAATTTGATATTAGTGTGGGATATACGTACTTGTTAGAGAAGTAATGGAGCTCCCAGCAAAGTCAAACGGGCTAAGTGAAGAACTGGTGGTCAGCCACCATGTTAAGATCAAATCATAGAACCGTGGAAGTCGAAGGGACCTTTTAGATGGTGAGCCCTTTGGGGACAGGGATCCAGCTTTATTTGTGTTTATTTCTCTATGTAAACCCCTGCTAACTGGGCAAAGAGGCACCTTTTTAACATGGTGATTCTCTTTATTTAACAGGAGGAGAGCAACTGGCCCTGTGTTTCCCCAGCACAGCATCCCTCCTGTGGCTGTTGCTGGTGTCTATCTTATGTGTGTGGTGTTTTTTTTAAAGGATTGTGAGCCTTTGGGGGACAGCGATCCATCTTATTTATGTATTCTTTCTCTGTGTCAACTACTTTGGAAACAGCTCCCTATATTCCTCACTAGGCTGCAAAATGAAACCACAGCTGAGGCAGAGCCTTCTGTATTGATGACATACGAGTCACATGCATCTCTTAAGTGGGTCCTTTCTGCAGAATGTGACGTTTCAGACTTTTAGATCTTCTTTATCGCGGTTAAGGTTCTATTACAGGGCCAGAAGTGGTACCATGTGCTTGTGCCCTGAGTATAGCCAGGGACAAAGGGTGAAAAAAAAACATACTTCCAGAAATGATAGAGAGCCATGTGGCTGAGTTGTAAGAACCACGTTCTTCAGCCTTGTGGCTTGCAGTGAGCAAGCAAATTAATATCCACCTGCCTCGGTGCTGCTGTTCATACCCTCTAAGTGCCTGCTAGTCGGATGTCAGGATTATGTGCCATTAGCAGAAGTTAGTTTAATCACAGACCATCAGAGGATGCTCTGTTAATTAAAGGGATGGAAAGGAGGACCATGTAGGCAATGGCACTCTGGATGGATGCCACCACTCTTGCACTGCTCCTTAATCATGGACTGGCCATTCTTTGCTAGTGCCTCACTTCCTAAGGAAAGGCAAATGAACATAGGAAGCTGCCTTCTACCATATTGGACCACTGGTCCGTCTAACTCAGTATTGTCTACCCAGTCTGGCAGCGGCTTCTCCAAGGCTGCAGGCAGGAGTCTCTCCCAGCCCTATCCTGGAGATACCAGGAAGATACCAAGCATGCAAGCGCTCTTCGCAGAGTGGCCCCATGCCCTACGGCAGGCCTTCTCAACTTTTCCCACCCACACAGCTGTTTTTAGAATACAATTCCCATAATCCCCAGCCACTGTGGCCAATAGCCAGGGATCATGGGGGTTGTAGGCCAACATCTGCAGGAGGGCTGAAGCTGAGCAGGCCTGCCCTGAGGGGAAGATCTGGTGGGCCACTGGGTGGAACAGGATGCTGGACCAGATAGGCCTTGGGCCCAATTCAGAAGGGCTGTGCTTATGTTCTCATTTGACAGAGCTCACACATATAGTCTCCCATTCAAATGCATATCAGGGTGGACACTGCTTAGCCGAGGGGACGATTGGTGCTTGCTACCACAAGACCAGCTCACCTCCCAAGAAGACTGTCCAAAAGGAATGGTTGCATATCCAGTACTTTTGATTATGAGAAATTGATTGATTGAGTGAGTGAGTGAGTGCCGTCAAGTAGGTGTCGACTCTTAGCAACCACATAGATAGAGTCTCTCCAGGATGACCTGTCTTCCACTTGGCCTTTAAGATCTCTCAGTGGTGCATTCATTGCTGTAGTCATCGAGTCCATCCGCCTTGCTGCTGGTCGTCCTCTTCTTCTCTTTCCTTCAACTTTCCCCAGCATTGTGGACTTCTCGAGGGAGCTGGGTCTTCACCACATAATGTGTCCCAAGTATGATCATTTGAGCCTGGTCATTTGTGCCTGGAGTGAAAATTCTGGATTGATTTGTTCTATGATCCATTTGTTTGCTGTCCTGGCCGTCCATGGTATCCTCAAAAGTCTTCTCCAGTACCCAACTTAAAAGGAATACCCAGAGAGCTCTGTCTGCAGCTGCCACCAGCTCCTCTTGGGTTTACTACTCAGGGATGCCTCAAGGCTTTAGAAGGTGCTCCCTGCCAAAATAAGAGCCTCCTCTTCTCTGGCAGCTTTTTACAAGACCCTTAAGATCCATTTCTTCACCCAAGCTTTTTAACTAGAATTGTGGTGTTAAACTGTTTTAATGTTTCAGTCTTTGTTTTATGGTTGTGGTCAACTGCCCAGAGACATGAGTTTTGAGCAATGTACCACTCCATGCATAATTTTATACACTTCAGTCATGTCTCCAAATAAGCTCTTTGTATCTGGGGTCATATTTTGCTCTGTAATAAATATACTTAGCTCAAACCCCATGTGAATTGGATAGGTTAGAAAAAGAAAGAAGAGACAATTATTCATCAGAAAAACAGGTGACAAATTGAGAAATGATTTTGTGGCCCAATGTGTGGTTGTTAAACCAATGATGAAATTAGCCTCAAGGTTTAAGGAATGCTGTACCTCCTAAAGTGGCCACACAGTCTCAAAACACTTTGCAAAGAAACATTAAAAAAATAAATAAACAAGAGTATAATCAATATATATGACCAATGGAAATGAATAAATAAATAATTGGACTCCCTTTGATGGGTCTCTGGAAGCCTGTCTTGGTGTTTTGGACCTCATGCTCAGGTGAGTACACCACAGTACCTTCTCCACAGGAACTTCACATGCATATTTGGATTAAAGGGACTGGAAGCAACTGCAATTATACAGCCTTGAGGTTAATCTTGATTATTCGGTCCTGCATGCTGCCATTTGATGAATTCATCCCTTTTTTAAAAAATGAGTTATGCCATGCAATGAAGAATATACATTAATATTCTTATTTGACAAGTCCAAGAAGAACAGGTCCAGGAAATGGAGTCTGACGCGGAGTTGGGTGTTTTTCTCCGCATGAAATCCTAAGGTGCTAGATCGCAATGAGCAGCTTGTATGACGTGGAGTCATCTCAACAGGGTTATTTGAGAAGCAATCTTGTAAGTGTTCTTTTGGTCAACAGTGGGAATTACAGTGTTATATTAAATAGTCTTAATAACAAACTGTTTGAAAGAACTGAAGGATGTGAGCACACCAAAGATCACACACCAGATGATGGTGTGATGGAGGAAAATGTATTAGTTAGGGCAGTGAAGTTCTCCTCATTCTTTGGTGCTCCCTCAACACATGAGTAAGGTGCAGGGAACTGCATAAAAGGGGCCCAATCAAGGGCTCTTCACTCACTCATTAGATCCATTATCCTCACATTCTCTTCCTTCTCAACAAGATAAGCTCTATTCCACTCTTTCCTGAAGCCTGAAGCTGGGGGAGAATCCTACTAGGACTTCCTGAGTCCAAATTCTGAAGGCACTGTGTGATGGAAGGAAGGATGGATTTCATGTGTCTGGGATGGTGCGAACAGGGTTTAGGGTTAGGGATCTGGTTATGGTTAGGGATAGAGTTAGGGATAGGGTTCCTCTGGTTTTCCAAAAATCGGAATTTATAACCCAATAAACTAGCAGAGGATGTGTGATGGTCCAAAATGCTTCTCTCAACCTAGCATTCATGATCATATTTTGTTTCCCAAAGGAGGACCTTCTAGCTGGATTGAGGTTATCCAATTGTTTCCCCAAATCAATCCTGCAGGATAGATCAGTGTGTTGTGTTAACCAATGCCTAAACCCACCTAATCCCATGAAGAAGAAAAATAAAGTAACTGAATAGTAACTGAACTGCTCACCAAAGAGTAACTTACAGATGTAATAAATATATGTGTCATGTCAAGAGAGACCGGATAGGTGGTGGCTTTCTATTGGGTGAACGTTTGGAGACTGATCTGGGTCTGTGGCCATGTAATATAATGTTTGGAAAGGCTTAGCAGAGAGGCTGACTCAGTGCTCTTGAGCTGGTTGAACACTGGCTCTTAAAGAGGAGGTTGCAACGTTTGTCAGTGAAGCATCTCCTACAAACCGGTGTCCATCCATGCCAAAACAATGCACAAGAATCACTGACGGGTGAGACGTTACATAGTCATCTCATCTTTTCTCCTGTGCAAAGGTACTACAGGGGGCTCACAAGGTCTCTACTTTGCTTTCTTGAAGCTCCGCCTCCACTCCACTCCCCAACGATGGATTGCTGCCATCAGCTATGGTGGTGCTGCCCCTGCTGCCATGACCGGTCTTGTGGCTGGGGTTGTGGAAGATGTGTCTGTGGGGGCTGTCGTGAGTATTGTCGGTCTGCTGCCGCTGCCCATGGTGCTGCCGCTGCCCATGGTGCTGCCGCTGCCCTTGCTGCCGCCGCTGCCCTTGCTGCTGCTGCTGCTGCTGCTGCTGCTGCTCCCCCTGCTGTGGAGTCTACTCCTGCTGCAGCTCCCAATGCTGCTTCCCCCGACAGTGCAAGTGCTGAAGACATGGAAGGAAGCCAGCCACAACTGGACAGCCCAAGAAATGGCACCAGCACCCTTTCCAACAACCCCGTATGCACCTCCAGGTTGACTCCGTCCACTCCTCCTGCTGGGAATAATGCCTGAAGCATCACACCTGTCCCCTTTCCTCACCTGCAGTTCCATCTCATCTTCCCTTCCCTTCCCTTTCTCATACTAAAAAGAACAACCCACATGTACCTGAAGCATCCTCAGTTCATCTCACTATCATTCTGGTGGATGGATTTTGAGCTTTCTTCTCTTCCAGTTCCTGGACTATCTTCTCTTTTGCTGGCCAATTTACTTGTTTATGTGGCTCATAATAAAAAGCAGATTACAAAGTCCTGGTGGATTTCTTTCCTTTCCAAGGGGGCGGGAGTGTCCTCGGACAATGGGAAGATGTAGACATTCCCTGGTTCAAGCCCTAACATTTCCAGGTCAATGCAATATGGCTTGAAGGACCATAGTTCAAGGAAGGAGCATCTTCTCTTCATGCCTGATCTCCCAGGATCCGTTCCTGGCAGCATCTCCAGGCAGGGATGGAAAAGACCCTGCCTAGAACCTTGGAGAGACACCGCCATTCAGTGTAGACAGTACTGAACTAGATGGACCAAGGGGAGGCTTATTATTTTATAATGCCATTATACAAATCTATGGTGCGGCCACATCTGGAGTACTGCATACAGCTTTGGTCACCGTATCTTAAGAAGGATATTGTAGAAATGGAAAGGGTGCAGAAGAGGGCAAGCAAAATGATCACGGGCCTGGATTCCTTATGAGGCTAGTCTACAGGCTAGGCTACAGCACCTGGGGCTCTTTGCCTTAGAAGAGAGGTGACTAAGGGGAGACATGATCGAGGTGTATAAAATTATGCATGGAGTGGAAAGGGTGGGCAGAGAGAAAATTTTCTCCCTCTCTCACAACACTAGAACCAGGGGTCACCTCCATGAAACTGAAGGTATTATGTATTTAGCCCCTGACTCCAAAGGCTATAAGCGGTTCACTAAAAGAGACACCACAACAACAAAATCAAAGAAGCTGTCAACATAATTTAAAACATTCCAAGATTACTAAAAGCCTGGCTAGAAAAAAATGGGTCTTAAGGGCTCTTTTAAAGGTGGACAAAGATGTTAGACCATGTATATCTATAGGGAGCATATTCCAGTTGGGATTTCTTGAGGGACCTTCATCGGAGTATGCATTACAATCCTGTTTTCTGTTCTTCCAAGGTCTTCCTAAGCCTTCTAATTTACTCAGAAATTTATTCAGCCCTTTTAAGAAGTGAAATTCCTGAGGGCAAAGGAATGATGCAGTCAAAGCCTTCTCCCACCTTCTGTTCTATCTATCTATCTATCTATCTATCTATCTATCTATCTATCATATTGATAAACCCCCTGACCTGTGCATCCCAAGGTGGTTTTCTTCTGGTTGGTCTCTGGCATTGCCAGAAGGTCCTGGTACTTATTGGGAGACCCATAAGTGTATCGTTTGGGTTGGAAATATGGGTTACTCCTAACAGAATCCACATCTGGGTGGGAAAAGAGGAGAATGAATGTAAAAAATGCATCACACCAACAGCCAGTTTTAGTCAGTCAGTCAGTCAATCTTTATTACAGTCATTGACCAGGAAATAAGTAAAAGCATTTAAATATATACAGAGAGTAATAATAATAAACTAAGCTAACAAGATAGTAAGAATTTAAATAGCCAGATAACTATAATAGCAATTTGCAATATCAAGATCACAGATGATAATCTATTGATTGTTTGTAACTTCTAATTGAATCCAATAGCAATATAACTGAACTTTACTTGTGTTGTCTGCGTGTATTGCAAAATTATTTTTTAAAGCATTCAGAAATCAAATATGAAAATGTAAGAAGGAAAATTCAGAACTGCATAATGGTATCTGAGTGTGATTGGTGTGCAAAATCACATTCCATGACTACGGAGAGTGGGATAAATCCTCAGAGATGGGTCTTTCACAGCTCTTTTGCAGAAGAGTGTATGCTCCTCAGTAGCAGGCAGAAAAGGAACGCCCCCAGCATCCATTTAGACCCAGAATATCAACCCTTTCATCCCAGGAAACTTATTCCTCCCCGATAAATATAATTAGCACTCAAAGCCTGTCAATTAAATGGGTTGGGGATAGACGGAAGAGGTCATCAAATGGCAGAAAAGCAAGTGGCACACTGAGACATGATTTTGTGATCCTGTGTCTGGCTGAGGATGATGAGGATGAGGATGATGAACTGACCATGAGAATAGCCTCAAGGTTCGATGAGCGTGGTACCTTCTACAGTAGCCAACTTGGGTTCTGCGTCACTAATCTTTATATTCTACTTTTCAACCAAGATCTTTAAAGTGGTTAAAATAAATAATAAATAAGAATACAAAAAATAGATAACCAACCAAAAATATATATAATGGGCTTCTTTGGATGACTCTCTGGAAGCTCTGTTTGGTGTCGAAGGAAGGCAGAGGCCAAGAACCTTGCTGAGGTGGGAAGCTGAAAGCCCTTTCAAGCTGTGCTCCAGTCTCTCCGCCTCTGTCTCTGCCGTTGTCTCCTCGAAATCGAGGAGCTATTTCTGACCTATAGGAAGACCTTGTCCACGGAGGCCTCGACTGCCTCAGAGATCACACTCTCTCCGTTTTATATGAATATGATGAATATTTATATACCACTATTCAACAAAAGTTGCCAAAGCAGTTTACATAGATCTTAAAATAAATAAATAAAATGGCTCCCTGTCGTTTATTTCACTTTCCCCCAAAAAGGAATGCACCAGCAGGAAGCCTGTGGCTTTCTGAATCCATTTGAAACCATTCTGAGTTCTGCCCTGTTAAACATACCTGAGAAAGCAGATCCTTAAAATCTGCAAGTTTCATCTGGTAGAGGTGGATTCTCTTTTATGCCAGTTCTGTGGAATATAAAACCTTAGCCTCAGACCTTGTCTAAAGACTGAGCAAAGATCAGAAATCAGCAATTCAAACTCTGTGCATTTCCTATGGCTCTGATTTGGGATTCCAAGGAAAAGAGGTTGGCAGCGTTACAGTAGAATCAGGAATATTAACAATTTATGAGAGCGATATTGTGTACAGAGAGGCAAGTGCAGACTGCTTTTCTGTTCTCTTGTGGCTGGCTGCTTGTTAGTCCTGCATACTTTTAGTTAATAATTTTTTTAATATTAGTTTATTAAATTTTATTGATTTATGCATTTATTTTTACATTTATATTCCGCTATTCCTCCAAGGAGCCCAGAGTGGGGTACATAGTTATGTTTCTCCTCACAACAACCCTGTGAGGTAGGTATTATAAATATACATTAACGTTACGGCAAGATGGTAAAACAAAATGAAGAAACATTTGCCAGGAAGAAGAAAAATATGCGAGGAAGAAGAAAAATGAGAGGGGAAATATGTACAATTGGTATAGGTTTTATTCTACTGGTATATCTATCATACTTATATATTCAATCCATCATCTTCTTAACCATTTCAACCAAGATCTTACTCCGATTATAATAAACCCTATTTGTCTCCACTGTATCTATAACTGGTTTCCATACCTGATTAAAGTCATATCTATTTAGGTTTTGTCACATGTTATTACATCGAGCTAAAATACGTTCTTCGAGCATATATTCCCATATTATTTTATACCAGATACTGATATTAAGATTTTCAGCAGTTTTCCTGTTACATTTAGTTAATAAATGTAACTAAAGCCCAATTCAAAAGCTGGCCTGGATCAAGGAATGGATTCACCAAAAACACCACATGCTTCACAAACCAACTCTCCAGCAGAGGAGACGACGCGGCGACCTGCCAGTGCCAGCACAGAGATCCCAGCTACAGAGGAGAAGGACACGGCTAGCTTCTTGGGGCTGGCCTTTCAATGGGTCTCCTCGGGAGGAGAGGGAAGCCTGGAGGTCTCCTCTATAGCAAGGTGTTGCAGGCAGGACAGGAAAGGGTGTGGCCCCTCCAGGCTATAAAGGCTCTCACTTCAAGTGGCCCAGCTTTTGCTAGATTAACAGCAATCCTGGAGAGACTAACCCCATAGCCCTGAGTTCTTGCTGCCTGGCTCTTGAATCCTGTCTTGCTGCCTGGCTCTTGACTGTGTGTCTCTGGCTCCTGCTTTTGGCCACCTGGGGGTAGTTGTTAGGCTGCCTTCTTCCCTTCCCACCTGGGTGCTTAAGACTTCCACCACTGCTTTGCCAGCCCTCCTTGTGGGAGGAGAGCTGGTCTGGTGGTAGCAAGCATGACTTGTCCCCTTAGCTAAGCAGGGTCTACCCTGGTTGCATATGGATGGGAGACTACATGTGAGCTCTGTGAAATATTCCCCTCAGGAGGGAACGAAATATTCCCCCTCAGGAGGGAACGTGGAGCCACTCTGGGAAGAGCATCTAGGCTCCACGTTCCCTCCTTGGCAGCATCTCCAAGATAGGGCTGAGAGAGACTCCTGCCTGCAACCTTGGAGAAGCCGCTGCCAGTCTGTGAAGACAATACTGAGCTAGATAGACCAATGGTCTGACTCAGCATATGGTAGCTTCCTGTGTTCCTAACCCTGTGAGGTCTGCCTGCAAGACCAGACATAGATAGACCAGTGGTCTGACTCTGAATAGGGCAGCTTCAAGTTCCTAGAGAGAAATAGATTTTTTTTGGGGGGGGGGTAGTTACTCTGGCTTACTGAGCAAAGAGCTTCTTTTTAAAGTGGTGATTCTTTCCTTCTTTCCTTCCTTCATTCAGTTATTTGATTTCTATACTGCCCTTCCAAAAATGGCTCAGCGCTGTTTACAGTGGGAGAGCAACTGGCCCTATCCATCCCCAGCACAGTATCCATCTGATGGCTAACTGTCGCTGGTGTCTATGTTACGTTTCTTTTTTAGCTTGTGAGTCCAGGGGGCCATTTTGTGTGTGTTTGTGTGTGGGAACTTGTGTTTGGGAACTCTTTGGGAACTTTTCTTGAAGAGCATAGTATAGTAGTAGTAGATTATTTTTGCATTGTGCTTCTGGGGATCTTTTTTTTTATTTTTCCTACTGCCTTTTTGAAACTGGAAACCTCTTCATGAAGCTATGTACCTTGATAGCGTGTCACTGCTCGAATTTTGTATTTTTCATTAAGAACTTTGTTCAGATTTAAGTCGAGTCTTCCTGCACTTATGCTCCAGCCTTCTCCCTTGAACACATTGACATTTCTTTCATGTTTGTACTTACAGAAGATATTATAATTACTGGTCCCTTGATTTATGTTGATGTTAAGAACATAAGAACAGCCCTGCTGGATCAGGCCCAAGGCCCATCTAGTCCAGCATCCTGTTTCACACAGTGGCCCACCAGATGCTGCTGGAAGCCACAGGCAGGAATTGAGGGCCTGCCCTCCCTCCTGCTGTGACTCCCCTGCAACTGGTACTCAGAGGCATCCTGCCTTTGAGGCTGGAGGTGGCCCACAGCCCTCCGACTAGTAGCCGTTGACAGACCTTTCCTCCATGAAGTTATCCAAATCCCTCTTAAAGCCATCCAAGTTGTTGGCTGTCACTGCTTGTGGCAGAGAATTCCCCAAATTGATTATGCGTTGTGTGAAAAAGTACTTCCGTTTGTTGGTCTTAGTTTTCCTGGCAATCAATTTCATGGGATAACCCCTGGTTCTAGTGTGATGTGAGAGGGAGAAGAAATTCTCTCTATCCACTTTCTCCATGCCATGAATGATTTTGCAGACCTCTATCATATCTCCCCACAGTAATCTTTTTTCTAAACTAAATAGCCTCAGGTGTTGTAGCCTAGCCTCATAAGAAAGGTGCTCTAGGTCCCTGATCATCTTGAGTTCCCTCTTCAGCACCTTTTCCAGTTTTACAATGCCCTTTTTTAGATATGGTGACCAGAATTGTACGCAGTACTCCAGGTGTGGCCTCACCATGTTGTATTCCTTTACTGCTATTAATGGAACTGACCCGGGGTGATTGGTGAACACCCCAAAAATTATTTGGGCTTTTTATGGGGAAGTTAGCTCTGGGTAGGACAGTTCCATGTCAGATTAAATCTACACAAAGTTGGGGACCCAGGAAATAACTGGACGGAGGCAAGGCTGAAGTTTCAAAAACCAAAAGAAGGGTTTATTGAAGGGAGGAGTACAGCGGAAAGAAATATATAGTCAAAGCAATCCTATTAAAGTTACGTTCAACTGCAAAGAGGCATTTTAGCTTAAAGTCCACAGGGGCTTCCTGTGATGACGAGGGAGACTGGGCAGTTTGGGTTTGGCCAGAGAACCGATCTGGAAATTGGCACAAAAAGCTGGAGTGATGGCTGCGGATAACTCCAAGGTGTTTGGGGGTCGCAAAGGAGCACACTGGCTCAAGAATCCAGGGGCAGATAAAGCCCAAAATGTGTCCTGAGGGGACATTCCAATTGACCTACTTTCTGGACTGGGGAAGTTCTGGGGAATCTCAAAAGATCTCATTGTTTGTGTCTGCTGTGCTGCACCACAACACAATACGTGAATAAGATGATGCAAATGGAGTGGTTGAACGTGCAAACACAGGAACCCTTTTTAGTCAGAAACACCTAGTAAACTAATCAGAATTTTAAAGGGCACATCTCTGAGTTTCTATGGTCCACGTAGTCTCCTGCGGATAGGAGGGGAGTTGCATTCGCAAAGCCTTATCGGCCTTTCCTGCTGAGATCATTGGTTTTTAGCTTGTTGGAGGCATCTGTGGAGGGGAGTGGACATGGAGCCAAAGGAGGGTCAATTGTACAGAGAGATAGAGATAACTGTTGTGAGTTAACTTCAGGAGTCTACTCAGGTGTCCCCATGGGGGAAGGTGCAAGGCAAACCCACTTTCATTTTGGCTCTTTTGCAGCTTCTAAATCTAGGGGTAACTGTCCCACTGCCCACTTCCCCAATATGCCAATGAACGGAGAGCTCATGGTGTTGTGAGGCTCCTGAGCATGTCAAAAGTGAGACCCATATGCCTGCGGTCTCCAACATAAGCAGAGAGGCTTCTGGGAGCCGGCAGAAAAGCAGTACTAGCAACACTGCCAAATAGAAACCTTTAACGAAGGGTGATGGTTGTTCTTCTCATCAGTCAGTATCACGCTGAAGACAACCAGGTTGTTCTTATGCCTTGGACTTATTTGGGGGTATGTTTTATCCCCAAATATACTGGCACTGAATAATCCAAAGCACAAAGGTTCACAGATCTTTATAGCAAAAGCCACTTTCTGTGGCTGATAGCCAGACGAAATTACTCCTGGGTAGTCCTACTGAAATTAAGAGTAACCTTTTGAGGCCTCCTGTTGAGTCAACCTGGATGTCATCCCATAGGGATCTGCCTTCTACTGAGTCAGACCTTTGTTCAATTTAGTTTAGGATTGTCTGCACTGACCGGCAGTGACTATCCAGGTTTTCAAGCAGGAATCGTTCTTTCCCAGCCCTTCCTGGAGATGCTGCCAGGGAGTGAACCTTGGACCTTCTGCAGATGCTTTCCTACTGAGCTACAGCCCCATCCCCTATAGATATCGGCCTGCTGTTGATATAGAAGGCATGCTGCCATAGAACATAGGAAGCTGGCTTGTACTGAATCAGACCACGGCGCATCTCGCTCAGTATTGTCTACATTGACTCAGTATTGTCTCCAAGGTCTCAGGCAGGAGTCTCTCCTAACCCTTGCTGGAGATACTAGGAAGTGAACCTGGGACTTAGATGCTCTCCCAATGAGCGATGGCCCCATCCTTCCATTAAAGGAAGACCTTACTGAGCTCACATGTAGTCACCCGTCCAAATGTGTGGATGGACCCTGCTTACCAAAGGGGGCCATTCATGCTCACTACCACCAGACCATCTCTGCTCCCCAAGGAGTTCTGTCAGGACTCAGTGGCTGTTGGATACAACATCTACTTTTTGAAACACTTCAAAGAGTAACCACTCATACGATACATGCTTTTTCTTTAGAGAAGAGTAGAAACAGCTGGAGAGGAGAACGAAAACCCTCCAGATCCATCTGATGCAGGAATCTTGCCTCCATCACAGATGAGAATGGCTGGGATGATGCTTTCTCCCCACCCAAGGATTAAAATAGAGAGACAAGGAAGGGAAGATGCTGAAATAACAAAGGGAGGCAGGTGCAAAATCTTGAGTGTGGACAAAGATGGGTGGAAGAAGGTAGTCAACAGTCCTTGAAAAGACACCAATGGTGCGGATGCGATTCCAGCAGCTGGCCCAATTCAGTTGCTTCTGCATCGGAGGTTTCAGTAGCCGCCACAGCAGCAGCAACAGCAGCCACTCCTGCGTCTGTAGCCAGAGGAAATGTAGTAAAAGGTTGGCATGCAGCAGTTCTGGGCGCTGCCGTACCCACCTCCATAGCAGCCTCCGCCGCAAGGGATGAAGATGATGTTTGGGCCACCGTTTGAGTTATTGGAGCCACAGCAGTTATTGGAGCAACAACCCATCTTGGGGAACGCAAAGCTGGAAGACACGGAAGACACACGTTGCCAGGGTTAGAGAGAGGAAGGTTTCCAAAGGGGTGCAGCTCCCCTTGGGTGGATGTGTGCAAAGAACCTCAACCGCCCAGCTCCTGGGAGACACCTGGCTCACCCCTCCCATGACCTCCAGCCGGCCGCATTCCCAGCCAGCTTTCTTGTCATTTTCTTTGTTCTCGGGAGATATAGGGAAAAGGAGATTTTCCTTTTCCTGAAGGAATCTGCCACTGTGGCCTTCATGCCATTGAAACTAGTGGACACGTTCTTTGGAACTGTCCCCTTTGCCGTGAATTATGAGAGTCATAATTGCTCCACTTATAGCCTCATGCCCTGGTGTTCTTCTGAAGACTCTTGTGCAGATGCTCTGCCAGTGAACGATGGCCCCAACCTCCCAAAAGTATGAAGCTGCCTTCTGCTGAATCGATCAATCCCTTGGGCCAACGAGCTCAGGATTGTCTACTCTGACTGGCAGCAGCTCTCCAAGGTTTCAGACTGGAGTCTCTCTCCCAGCCCTACCTGGAGATGCTGCCAAGGAGTGAACCTGGACTCCCAGCATCCAACTGAGCAATGCCCCCCTCATGTGGCCATTTGGAATGTCACTTTCTTCTTGGAGAAACCCTGACATTCTCCTTTGCATTTCAGTTTCCCCTTGAATGAAGCATGTTTAGCCTACTCCTTTACAGGAATGGCCAACTTGGAAGCCCATTTAGGGAAGGATTTCCCAGTTGTTGGCCAAGGTCAGCAGACCTTTCTGGGAGATCTTAGCAAGATGCATAATAGGATTAGCACCAAAATTTCACCCCAAGAGAAATCCAAAGCAGATTTCAGGCTTCCTTTCATGGCAAAACATCTGAGCATTCTCAAAGCTAATCAAGTTTCTAAAACCTCATGTAACTTCTCGGTGGGTACCATCTTCTTCCTGAATGACCATTCAAACAGAGCTAACCAGATCCATAACAACATGCAGGTGAATAATATTTTGCAAATAATGCCTCTTTGGCTATTAATAATAAATATTTGAGCAGCTTACCTTTTCAGGTAGAGAGATGGTGTACAGTTAAGGAGTCCAAGGAGTGATTGAAGAGATCTGAGCTGGTAGACCTTTTATACACCTCTGTATCCCCTTCCTGGAGGAAGTGAGTGATTGCCACCGAAATGTTAAACGTTTCATTGGCTAACAAAGCATCATTCCGGATGATGCACCATCTTTCGGCTCGTGATCCTTGACCCCAGTCAAGGCTTTCATTAAAAGACACTGTGCCATACTATTGACTGTTAATAACTTAATAAAAGAAGGAACCTCAGATTTGCCTGAAGGCACCATCCACAAACTTGTTTAGCAGAATCTAATAGCCCAGAGCCATGGACCTGACTCTGAAAATGTCTGATTCATGGTCATTTTCTCACTTAACCTGAGTTTCTTGCCACCAAAGCATCATTCCAGGGAACCTCAGATTTGACTGAAGGGCACTATTAGATTATGAGTGCATAGACCCACAAACTTGCTTAGCAGAATCCAATAGCCCAGAGCTATGGACGTGACTCTGAAAATGTCTGATTCATGGTCATTTTCTCACTCAGCTTGAGTTTCCTGCCAAGCATGAGGTCAGACTCGAAGACTTCTAAGGCGCCTTCAAACTCTAAAATTCGATAGGTGGGTTTGCACACCGGCCTGTATGCACTTACGAAGTATGTACAAGAGGAACTGGAAATTCCAAGTAGCACATGCTCCCGACAGGCGTGATGTCTTATCCTACCTGCCTCTGGTTCCCAATCCCAGTTACTCATTTCACCATAGGTCTTACCAACTTGTCCAGACAGCTTCATTTGCTGGCTTCAAGCGGGCATAGAAAGCCAACAAAAGGAAGTACGTTTTTTGCACAGCGCATAATTACTGAATTCTTGGCCATGGGATGGCCACTAAGTTGGATGGCTTCAAAGGATGCCTAAACAAATGCATGGAGGAGAGGTATATCAATGGTTATGGGCCACCTCCAACCTTGGTGTCAAGATACCTCTGAATACCAATTGCAGGGGATCAACAGGAGGAATATGAATATGATGAATATGTATATACAGCTTGCCCTCACCTTCTGCCTGTGGGCTTCCTAGAGGCATCTGGTGGGCCGCTGTGGGAAACAGAGTGCTGGACTGGATGGGCCTTGGGCCTGATCCAGCAGGGCTGTTCTTGTGTTCCTACGTTCTTAAATAAAAGAATTATCACTGTGGTTTTCAATGGAATGGAAAGGGATATTCAGAGGAATTATCAGGAATGTGCTCCAAAGATCACACCATGAAGAAAGTACAACTGTTTGTCCATTGTTCTTCTAACCTTTCCTCTGTGCCAGAAGTGATTGCAATTTTGCCAAAATCGTTTGAAGCTAGGGACAGAGAAGATAATGCATAAAAAGCTGCAAGCGGAACAATGCTATCACCTATGTTCCATCTCCAGGGAGTTATTTGCACATGGCTTTATGCTGTGGGGTAAATGTTGAGTGAAGCCACTTCGAATCACACTCATGGCATTGAGGGAAGCCGCCCCTCCCCTCTGCTCTTGGGTTTGCTTTGATGCAAGTTCACATGGCATGCCTCCATGTTTTCCTCGAAGCCAATGGAGGAGGGAAGAGAGAAATTACGAAAGAGCTCTATCTGCATTTCTAAAGAGAGTATCCCTCTTATCATGCTAATGATTCTACAGTCAGTGCCTATTTGCTCCAGCATTTTTCAGAAAAAGTTGCTTAAAACCGGCATTTTAAAAAACCAGAAATACACCAAGATAAGCTAGAATTTGCAAGACAAAACCCAATTTGTTTGTGGAGTGGGCCCAAGAATTTCGAAGGGACGTCGGGGCAAGTTTTGCTGGTGTGTGAATGCACACACTCTCTTCCAGAGGAGATTCAGGGTAACAGCCCTGTCTGCAAATCCTCCAGTGGGGTAGACACCAAACATCAGTACCTTTGGATGGTACGGAGGGCCAAAATTTGTGGACCTGACTCATGGTTTACTTTGCGGATGGTCTACTTCTTCAGTGCACCACAAAAGACGCTCTTTTCTGATTTGGCGACATAAATAAATAAATGGCGAAGCAAACACAGAGGATCTGTCCAAGAGAAGTGTGATTTTAATGAAAGCCTGTCGAAAGGAACATGAAACCTTGCAAATGGGTTCAATAACAGAGTAAAAGGAAAAAAGGTTATCCTGGATGCCCCAAAGAGTACACATAATGGTCATGCATACTTGTTTACAAAGCATTCTGAGCACCTCCCATTTTGGGTTCATTTCTTTTTAATCATCCAGATTAAGAAAATATTTGGATAATGATGGGGCCTGAGCCAGCGAGATTGTGCCACCGATGCATTTTCCTCATTGTATCTAGGGCATGGAGACGAAATATCTGACCAGGGCTGTGGTTTGTCTTGCATGTTTTATATTTCCTCTTAGTCCCCGAAGGTGAGATTTGCCCACTCCACAGGTCCGTGGGACCACGTGATCTTAGAATTTCGTTTGTTTGTTTAATATGCCACCTGACTGCAAAGGCTCTAGGCGGTGGAAATCACTGCAGAGAAATGGCAACTTCCAATGCGATCTTGGCAAATCAGACAGGACTTCTTCCATGCTGTTGTGTCCATGTGGCCATTGGGTGTGGAGGATCGGACACTGCCCGGCCACCGTAGATTTGAAGTTGGCTTCCAGTGAACAAGTCACAAAATGGCCATGTGCCTCAGTGTTCTTACCTGTAAAATGGGCTAACTGTCATTTTCGCGATGACTCCCAGAGTATATATCCCAGAGAATATATATCGTAGCCCTACGATACAGGTAGGATTACTTGTAGACTACCATGTTATTAAGAGGAAGAAAGAGACTTAATTGTCTGCAGGATGTATTGAACCACTGCTTTTATTTGACATAAAAGGGGCCCATACAGATTGAGTCACACACAGCATAAAAGGTAGCACAGCAACTGAAAACACAGTTCGTCAGTAAACCGAGGGTGGGCACAGCAATCTTAAAATCCCCTCCCAACTTGAGGAAGCCTCACTGGGTCAGTTTGCTTGGCCATCGTCCTTTGCACCACCTGTCCCTCTTGAAAGAGGTAAGTTGGATTTATATATATATTATTTTATTTCCTACATCACCTGGTTATTTTGGCTATAAACCTTTCCATAACATTAGGGCTTGCCTGTGAACCACCTTATGTTTCTGTCGTTTTATTGCCTTCATTTAATAGACTTTTTATTGCACTGTCAACGGAATATGAGCCCTGCCGAAATAAGAGCATCTCCATCTCTGACTGCTTTTAGGAAGACCCTCCAGACACACCGGCTTTCTCAGGCTTTTAACTGAACTGAATTTTACACGGTTTCCTTGTTTTTATTGCTTTGAAACGGTTTTAACTTCTTTATTCTGAGGAATTGTTTTAATGGCTTTTACTGTTTTAGATGTGGTGCTTCAAATTGTGTACACTGCCTAGGTATCCACATATCAGGCGATATATAAATATGATCAATCAGTCAAGTGTATAGGGCTTTGCGGAGGAAAAAATATAGATCCCTGCCCCCAAGGAACTTACAATCTGAAATCAGAATCGCACTTGGACTTAAGTTGGTTTGGCCCCTTGTCCTGGAAATCATTTTAAGTATTATTCTTCAGTGTGTTTATGGAGAATACGTATATACCATTTTTCAACCCCAAAGGGAGAAGTGTTCAAATTGGTTTACATAGCAAAAGGAAGAGGGAAATGTTTTCCTATCCTAAAGGGCTCACAAGGGAGACACCTGCAGCAGACACGGTGGCTGGGTGTCTGCTGGGCTGAACAGGGAGAGTTTCTGAGCCCCAGTTAGATTTATTGTGACTGGGAATGATGATCTATGGATGCTCCCTCTTGGGATAGGGTTGCAGATCAGAGATGGAACATCTGCTTTGCATGAAGATGACCCTAAATTCATTCCCTGGCAGCATCTCCAGGTAGGGCTGGGAAAGACATCTTGGAGAGCTGCTGCCAGTCAGTGTAGACAGTACTCCACTCGATGGAACAATGGTCTGACTTGGAATGGCAGCTTCATGTGCTCATTGGAACCATCCATAGCTCAGTTGACAGAGCATCTGCTCCCGGTTCAATCCCTGGCAGCATCTCCAGTTAGGGCTGGGAAAGACCCCTGTTTGAAACCTTGGAGAGCTGCTGCCAGTCAGTGTAGGCAATATTGAGCTAGACAAACCAAGGGTCTGACTCAGTCGAAGGCAGCTTCCTATATTCCAGTGTGAATAATGGAGGAAGGGACGGAAGGCCATCATGAAATCCACAGACCCCATCCCTCAACACCCCACAGTTCCTATCAAATGTATCTCCTGCAGTTATTGGGTTGCTTGGGCTTTTTTTCCTTTGAGATACTGTCCTTGGGGTATTTCCATAGAATAAATATTCACATACCTTGAAGCGTTCTTGTAAGGATTACAGCAAGATCATGTATGGAAGCTAGTCTGGATGTTCCAAAGTGCTACATAAATGCTCCTTTGCGGTTGTTATCATTATAACAATTGTAGTAAAGAATGGTGTAAAGTGCGACATAAATGCTTCCTTTTTTTTGTTGTGGTTGTTGCCAGCATCACCTTCACATTTCCTCACACCTGAATTGTGACCTTGGAGAGGTGCCAGGTCTAAGCACCAGCTCAAATTCGGGCACAGCCTTGAGTGTGTTTAGAAACAAGCTTTTGAGATATATTTAGTTATTTAGTTATTTATTTATTTATTAAAAAATATGCTTTCTGTTCCGGAATCATGGTTTTATTTTTTGCTTTCCTTCAGATATCTTGTCCTTTTTTGTTTCTTGTAGATTTTGTCTCAGCTGTCAGGAAAGATGGCTTGTTGTGACTCTGCATGCAATGGAAATGAACACATGGTAATGGTGAACCTAATTGGCAACCACGGGAATTTCAGACTAGCTCATGCACTGGGGGAGATGGTTTCCATGCAAGATTTGGGGGAGGCGGGGCATGTGGCTGGCACCTGCCCACACCCTGAAGATCACAGAGCTATGAACCTAGCCGGTGTCCAAGGGCAGCATTCAGGGTTGGTGCCTGATAGAAAAGAGAACCACGGAACTGCACTGACAGTGTGCATTCAACAGGGAAATCCCAGGGAGATGGTTGCTGACAATGGCACCACTCCATGCTCCGGAGAACAAGAAACTGGGCAGAGCCCTGAAGCAGCCTGCAACTCCAGTGGAAATGGATCTGCACCCAGCTGCAGTGAACCAACAGCCAACAGGGGTGATGGGTTGGTGTGCCATGGTGACCACATGCCCACCTCCAATTATGTAGTGAAGAACCATGTTCTGCGCTGCTACTCAGTGGCATACCGCTGCTCGCCCTTGCTGAAGTATTGCAAGCCAGAAGAAATCGGCCGGCGACCAATCTGTTTGTGCTAACACCGAACCAAGCGGTGGAACCAAAACATCCAGAACGTGCAGACGCTTTGACTGGTCGAGGCCCATAACAAGCATTCACATTTTCAAGTTTCAAAGCAATAAAGCACACGTGCACAGAAGTTCCTTTTGTCTTCTGTTAAAGTTCATTTTGTATTCTTGGTTTTAAATGGCTTTAACCGGTTTATTTGGTTTATAGGTCATTAATGTTTTATAGATTGAGAGAGGGGGTGAGGGATGCCCTTGGAAGGTCCTCCAAACAGCATCTGATGAGCAAACACATCTTCTGAGATGCCCCAACCTCATACCTCTAGGAAATGAGCTAACCCCGGCAACTTCCTGTGATTTGAGGAACCTGCTCTCCATTTGCAGTAGACTTTTCCAGTTGTTCTATGTTCACCCCAATGTCGTCTTTCCCCCTCATTTTTTTTAAAAGTAGGTTCTGTGCACAGTTAGACTGGGTAACAACGTGGTAATTACCACCACAGCCCAGGGGGGATTTTTGACCTATTTTATCACCCTGGAAGATAGCTGGGCAAAGCCGGTTTCATGGGTTTGCCTGAGGCACTGCAGCTTAAACACAGTGATTAGAAAGGAGGGTGACTCCCTCCCACATTTAGGTTTCTGCCCTCCAAGCTTGCTGAATCAGGAAGCCTCTCATTTTGGGAGAGGTGCTCCCACTTCAGACCACTGAGGGCTTTCTAGGTCTAAGCCAGCATCTTAAATAGAGCCCAGAAATACACAGCCGTAGCAGAAATGGTGTAACATATTCTTGTTACAGAGCCAAGCTCAAGAGTATCTTGAGCTTGTGTGCATGGTTGCCCGCCAAGGGAGAAGCAAGGACTCGGAATGTCTACAACATGACTTTAGTACTCCATAAGCTCCACCGATCCCTATAAACCCAGGTAGTCATTCTTTGGGATCTGTCCCTGGTAAATCACTGGCCTGTTTTGGCCCCAATTTTTGCCTCTTGGGCATACCTTGTTCCATTTTTGTTCCTGGAAGCTAGAAGAGTCGTCAGGATCCAAGTCACTCCCCATAGTGAAATTCTCCATGTGGATGGGTGGATGTATCATCTCTCCAATTCCCCTGCAAGGCACTCAGCAATTCACAGTACCATCTAGTGGAAGGGACCTGGTTGAGGGAGAAGAGCTGGTCTTGGGGTGGAGTAAAGTAAAGTGTGTCATTGAGTCGATGTTGAGTCCTGGCGACCACAGAGCCCTGTGGTTTATCTTTGGTAGAATACAGGAGGAGTTTACCATTGACTCCACCCATGCAGTATGAGATGATGCCTTTCAGCATCTTCCTATATCACTGCTGCCCGATAGAGGTGTTTCCCCATAGCCTGAGAAACATACCAGCGGGGATTCGAACCTGCAGCCTCTTGCTCCCTAGGCAGGTTAGTTCCCCACCGCGCCACTAGGTGGCTTTTATATATAGATATGATGTCCTTTTTAGCCTCATCAAGCAAGCAATTGCTTATAGACGACCCGCACAATTGCCCTTCTCCATATTTGGAGGAGAGCTGCTCTTGTGGCAGCAAGCATGAATTGTCCCCTTTGCTAAGCAGGGTCTGCCCTGGTTTGCATTTGGATGGGAGACTCCATCTGTGAGCACTGTGAGATATTCACTTTAAAGGATGGGGATGCTCTCAGAAAAGCACTTGCCTGCTTATGCAGATGGTTCCAAGTTCCCTCCCTGGCAGCATCTCCAAGATAGGGCTGCGAGAGACTCCTGCCTGCAACCTTGGAGAAGCCGCTGCCAGTCCGGGAAGACAATCCTGAGTGAGATGGACCTATGGTCTGACTCAGTATATGGCAGCTTCCTATGTGTCCCTATTTTTGTCTGCTAAATGTTGGAGTGTCTAAACCTGATTCATCGGGAATCATGTACTCTGCACACACTTTATGACCTGCTTTTCCACCTGGGGCATGCTAGAACTGTGCTTCTCCATTTGCTTGGCCATGTCCCCTACAGATTGTACACCACGCCTCCCGGGTTATTTGGCAATGCCCCCTACAGTTTATACACCATACCTCCCAGTTTGCTTGCCCATGAGTATTGTATGCCATGCTTCCCAGATTGCTTGGCTCCACCCCCTACAAAGGTTGCATGGCCACACCCCTACACATTATACACCACACCTCCCAGGTTATTTGGCCCTGCCCCCACATACTGTACAACACGCCTTCTGGGTTACTTGGCCACACCCCCTACACGGTGTACAGGTTTAGAGATGGGCATGAAACGAATGTTTTGATTCATTTCAAATTCGAATTGAATTCCAAAAATTCATTTTGAATTCAAATCTCATTTGAATCTGATCCAAAAAAAATATATTTGGATTCAAATTGATTCCATTTGGATTTGAATCTATTCAATCCTGTTTGGGCACCTTTTTTAACCAATCAATCAGGGAGCCTGAATGGTTTTTAAAAGGTGGCAAATAGCTGTTGAATTGAGTTCGAATAGATTCAAGCCAAATTTCAAAATTCCAATTTGAATTTGAATTGGATCGCCCCTTTAAAGGGTGATTCAATCTGAATTTGAATCACTCGAATCATCCAGATTAGAATCGAATCTATTTGCACATCCCTATACAATATGTCTCCAACTGGCTTGAATATTAGCCATGATAGCTATGTGAAACCTCCACGTTCAGAGACAGTATACCTCCGAGAATGAGCTGCTGAGCAGAGCAACAGTAGGAGAGGGCTATTCCCCTTAGCTCTGCTTGTAAACTTCTCAGAAGTTCCTTGGTTGCCCACTGTGAGAAATGAAACGCTTGCCTTATCCAGTAGGGATCTCCCTATGTTTTTATGTTTTCCCCAGTATCCTAAAGAGTATAAATGACTAGAAGTGGGGGATTGAAGGCATTGATTAAGCAATGGACAAAGAAGCACCAGTACAGAGAAGAATAGATATGCTTTCAAGATTTATTGTCTCCAGCAGAATACAGAAGTGCAGCAGCAAAAGCAGGAGGAGAAATAAGATCATTTCATGGGTGACCAGAAGGTGAACACATCAGTTGTTCAATATTTGGAAGGACCACACCAGCATCATGTGGTGGGTGGCAGCCTGGACACTTGCTTTCTCTCAGAGCGTGGCTTGAGCATAATCTCTGGTTGTGGGAAGGTGAAGGAGAAGCTGTGTGGGAAGAGGAGGAGCAAGCAGAGATCAGCAGCAAACTCAGCAAAACGAGAGCCCAGAGTGATCCAACCAGATCGGCTTCAGTTTCCAGAGGGGACATCAGCCATTGGCTTTGGCCATCGGAGGGCCTGATGGGCAACTAGCAGCACTTCTTTATAGGGGAACAGCAGCTCTGGGGGTACTGCATCGGAGCACAGCTGTATTGCATAGGCCGGATGTAAATGATGTTGGCCGACCTGGACGATCCACAGCACGATCCGCAGCACGATCCACGGCTCGAACCACAGCACGATCCACGGCTCGAACCACAGCACGATCTACGGCTTGAACCACAGCACGATCCGTGGCTTGAACCACAACATGATCCGTGGCTTGAACCACAACATGATCCATTGCTTGAACCGCAGCACGATCCACAGCAAGAGGAGGACCCATGGCTCATGCCGTAGGCTTTCCCAGGCATACAAATGATCTGCCTGTTGCCATAGGATCTTCCACAACATGAACTGCCACAATCACAACCCATTTTGGTTTTTTTGCTGGAGCGGAGGCAAAACTGGAAAGCAACAGACAGGTCAGGCTTTTAGGATGATTCTAACAGAATCCTAACAATCTGATCCTAACAGAATCCTAACGGTGTTTCTCAGTGAGTTGCCAGCAAGGTCCAAATACCTATTGGCACTCTGGGTGGTCATTGCTGGAAAGAGAGGACTAATTTAGATGGATCCTTCACCTAGTCTAGCAAAGAATGGGGCCAGTGCTCAGTAGCAAAGCATCTGCTTTGCATGCAGAAGGCCCCAGGTTCAATCGCAACATCTCCAGGTAGGCCTGGGAAAGACTCCTGCTTGAAACTCTCAAAGAGCTGCTGCCAGTCAGTGTTAACAATAGTCAGCTAGATGGACCATTGGTTGGACTGGTATAAGTGGGCTTCCTATGTTCTAACTGAATTCATATAGTCTTAAATTAGGGGGTTCTTGTATTGGATCAACCCCTGATAACTGGACAAAGAGGCACCATTTAAAGTGGTGATTCTTTTGTAGCAGGGGGAAAGCCACTGGCCCTATCCAGCCCCAGTACAGCATCCCTCCAGTGGCTGTTGCTGGTGTCTTCCGTGTGTCAGGGACAGAAAATCATTTCTTCCTTTTCCCCCCCTCTGTAAACCACTGAGAACTCTTTGTTGAAAAGTGGTATATAAATAGTAGTTGTTGTAATAACAATAGTAGTAGTTAGTAGTAATCAGTAGTAATAATAGTAATAGTAGTAGTATTCAATACCCAGAGAATTGTTCTATAAACGCAGAGGCTTACTATCTTCAAAACGGGTCCAATTTTAAAGTTTTACCAGAACCACTAGAGAGCTGTCTAAGGTTGAACTTCTATGCACGCTTACCTGGGAGTAAGTTCCATTGCATATAATAGGGCTTACTTCTAAGTAAACTGAAATAATAAGCCCCACTGCATACTGGGAAACTCGCTTCCAAGTAAAGCACTCACAGGAGTGTGCTTCAAATGATCCTCTTAATAGAGTTGGCTTATCCCATGGATCTCGCGATGAGGAATCATATCCATGCCCATTGTTTGTATATCCCAACAGGAGGGCGAGAAAAATCTTACTTACCCTGTTCCCAAGTTGTAGAACCAAGGAGGAGAATCTGTCAAGCGAATGAAGATCCCTGGGCCAAATGGGCCTTTTTATACAGCTCCGGATGCTTGGTCCCCAGGAAATGAGACATGTCTGGAGAATGGTCACCTTCGCCAATCAAGTGTTTTTCTGCCTCTCCGTCATCTTCTGGCTGGAATTCTTTGAGTCAACCCCAGCGCCCAACTATTTCCAGCAGATTCAGTAGCCCAGCCCGGGATGTGATAAGAGCAATTTTCTAAATGATGATCCAGAAAATCCTGTATCGGCAAGAATTGCCCGGGAGGCAAGAACTGCAAGAGGCTATTCTTGAAGGCTAGCGGGAGACGCATGCACCGAGACCGTGACATTCAAGAGACATTGTTCATTTGGCGCCCTGCTTTGGGATAATGATTAGGATCTCAGCTCTGTGGCACTCGGCTTTGTGGCTTGACTCAGTTGACCCATCAGCTGCTGCTCTGGCTGCCTCTGCGTTCCATAAATTCTCTCCATACAAATAAATTTAAAAGAATGCAATGAACAGCAATTGTATAGCATTTACAGCTCAAGCCAGAAGATGTGACAGAATCTTGTCGGGTTTGCTTCGAGGCATGCAGTGATCACGTTTCTCAACCTAATAAGAAAATAGCGACATCCAGATCTGCTGTCCAGGTGACAAAGTGGTGGAGGCAATGATACTCCCAGCTTGCCATTTGCTTGTGTTTGTTATCTTACATACTACGTAAGACCTACACAGTGAAGACTGAGTGGGCTTCTTGTCCATCAAGCAAACCCTATCTCCCTCATACTTCCTGAACTGTCTGCAGAGGTGCACCTAGGTGATTTTGGAGCCTAAAGGCCTTTGGAGGTACCCCCCTCCCTGGCAAATTAAGCATCATCATTAGCCATGCTACCACACCACCCGGGACAAACTAAAGAGGATCTGGGGAGGGCGTCCCAGGGGCTATGGAGGCCTCGAACTTTGGCCCCAAATTCCAGGGGTAAGAGGGCCTCTGACTGTTAGGGATGAGAGGTCCCTAATTCTGTTCCTGAATTGTTTCTTTCATTTACTCTGCTCTGAATGCCACTTTAAATTCCATTTTAACTGGGACAATTTCAAACATCAGTCCCAGAATCAGCTTCAAGCCCTGGTAGCATCTTCAGGTAGGGCTGAGACAGACTCCTGCCTGAAATCTTGGAGAGCTGCTGCCAGTCAGTGTAGACCAGGGATTCTCAAACTTGGGTCCTCAGGTGTTATTGGACTTCAACTCCCATAATCCCCAGCCTCAGTGGCCTTTGGTTGGGGATTATGGGAGTTGAAGTCCAATAACACCTGAGGACCCAAGTTTGAGAATCACTGGTGTAGACAATACCGAGCTAGATGGAGGGTCTGACTTAGGATAAGGCGGCTTCCTATCTTCCTATTCAAGATCCCTTTTCCTATTCCCCCCTGGTTCCAGATTGGCTTCTTTCCATTCAAATCTTGTGTTGCCGGGGTGACTGACCCAGCATTGGCTAGCGGAAGGGCCAAAGAAGGGCCAAGGGGAGTCCAAAGGAGGGATTTTCAAATATACTTCAGGCAGGCAGCCACCATTATACCTTTCTGCCTCATGGGAGGAGGCGGGGGGGGAGAGAGAGAGGGAGAGAGAGAGAGAGAGAAGCCTTGCCTTGCCTTGCCTGCTGCCTGGAGTGGATTGTGGAAAAGAGAAGAGAATTTTTTTTCACCCCCTTCCTGCGGCTGAGAGAATTTATTTTTATTTATTTATTGTTAAATGCATATATTGCCTTTCATTAAAACAATCCCAAGGCAGTTTACAGCAGAATTTAAAAACAAGATTGTAAAAATCACTGCCTGTGCCTGCTGACTGTGCGAATCGATTCGGATACAAAACAATTTGTGCCCGAATCTACCCATTCCAGGCAATTTGTGGACAAAACAAATCACCCCTGTGCTAGTGGCCAGATTCAGACCCAAAACAAATTGGGGGTGATTCAGAATCGAATCGGGGGGAAATGATTCATGCACATCCCTAGTAACAAATTAGTTCATTCAAAAATTCAGAAACCCACGGCCAATAAATACGGGGGAAACGAGACTCTCCTTAGCCAAGAAATGACAACAATGTCTTTCCAGAGAGAACCTTCTGTGTTCTGTGTCCACGGGATCAGGAGTCAGATGTCTAGCAAACCAGATCAACAGATTGCGTTCAGAGTGACCGGGGGCAAGCCTGTGCGTGGGGAATCTCCAATCTGTTAAATGCTCTGCTGTTAATTTCCCACATTTTAATGACCATAATAAAGGAATGCCTGTTTTCTTAGCTCTCTGGCTTGTTTGTGTGGAACTGGAATGAATTCCTCTGGTTGCTTTTGCAGAATGGGTTTCCCAGAGGGCACACTCTTTCCGTGGGCGTCCCTGGCTAACATCCAGACTAATTGTCTCAACAGGCTGACTCCGGAGTCACTCTGAGGGACAATGAAAATTGGACTTCCTATAGTAAATCTAGTCAGGGTAACAGCCTCTGCACGTTGCCCCAGGAGGCAATGAAGTAGGCAAGAATGGAGTTCATCCACTGGAATCCTTGGGAGTGAGATCTCATTTCCGGAGAATTATGCTGATCTGTATAAAAGGCTTCTCTCGTTGGAGAAGCTCCACTCGCTACATTTTGCTTGCATTATCCTGATCTGCATTATCCTGAGTGAACCAGGTAAATAGGAATAGATGTTCTTGATTTTCTGCCAGAATTGCTGCTGCTTGTGATGGTGGTGGTTGTTAATATTATGACCCCATTACTCTGTTTTCGTTTCAGCTCCGCACCCCTTGAAAGATGTGCTCCCGTGGATGTGGTTGCTGTGGCTCTGGCTGTGGCTGTTGTGGGGGGAGCAGTCAACCGAGGATTGTGTACTGCCACGCCCCATCCTACACCCCCATACAACCGTGTTACACGCCGGCACAGAGAAGCTGCATCCCCTGCTGCCCTACACCATGCTGCCAATCTCCCTGCTCTGTGCCCATCGCGCCATCGGCCTCACAGCAGTGCAAGCAGGTGTCCTCCATGCCACTACAGCAGCTGAAATAACCCCGGGTTGTGGAGGAAGCCTCTGAGACCATGCTCCAGTGAATCTCCTTGGGAAAGACCCTGGAGTTTTCCTCAAATCGCCATTTCTTCTCAGGAAGAACCCTGAAATTCTCTTCAGATTTCAATTTCTCCTTGGTGGATGCCAAAATTCTCTTCAGATTTCAATTTCTCCTTGGTGGATGCCAAAATTCACTTCAGATTTCAATTTCTCCTTGGTGGATGCCAAAATTCACTTCAGATTTCAATTTCTCCTTGGGAGGAATCCTGAAATTCTCTTCAGGTTTCACTTTCTTTTGAGAGGGTGCTGAAATTCTCTTCCAATTTCAATTTCTCCTTGAGAAGAATCCTGAAATTCTCTTCAGGTTTCAGTTTCTCCTTGGAGGAATCCTGGAATTCGTCTTTGCATTTTACTTCAGAGAAATTGCAGTTCCCACCTGCTAAGAAGATTTGGAGGTCTACAGATTCACTTTGCTTCGATACAGATTTGCTTTCCTTCGAGTCTCTGTCTTTTACCTTGTATAACTTTCCCCGAAGATGCTTTGAAGACCCCATGCTTGTTGTGGTGAAAAACACGCAGCACTCTTTACTTCTTGGACTGGAGGGAATGGGGGATATATCTGGTGCTTTGGGGTATGCTTGCATTTTAATGTTAGGATTCAAATAAGCTCTGCTGATTGTGTGGATATATGAATGGGGCAAGCTCTGAATACCAACAAATAAAAACATGTATAATTTATTGATCAGATTTGGTTGAGTAGTATTTTCCAAGATGTCTTCCAGAGAATCCTGCAATATCCATGCACCAGAGATCAGAAATGTTGGAGAAGCTTCCCTGAAAGTCAGTGAGCTGACCACGAATGATCTTTTAAACACATTCTATTTACTGTATATACAAGAGATGTATACAGGTGGGGGATCTACCCCAATTTATGCTTACAGCAACCCTGCCAGGTAGGCTAGGTGGAGAAAGGCTAGACCTAAAGGCTCACCTTTGGGTGCTGTAGTGGGAAAGCATCTGTTTGTTGTGCAGAAGGTCCCAGGTTCAATCCCTGGCAGCATCTCCAGGTAGTTCTGGAAAGACACTTGGAAAGCCACAGGCAGTCAAGGCTGGGAAATATCCATCTGGAGTCTAGATGGCTGCTGCCAGTCAGTGTAGACAATGCTGAGCTAGATGGACCAATGGTCTGACTCAGTAGACAGCAGCTTCCTATGTTCCTATGGCTGGCCAGCCAACAGTGATATACTGCCACACCCACAGGAGAATGTATTTTCTAAGAGGGTGCCCGTGAGTCTGGAAGTAAAGAATGCTCCCTTCTTCACAACCCTTTTCTCACCTGCAAATATATGCAGATGAGTAGAGCTATTCATCCATCCGATCTCCTGGGGTTGGTTAGGATTCCTTTAGCCGGATGTCTAGCTTTTAGTTATACGTGGCCCTGAGGTATCTCACACCCATTTATAGATGCTTCTGGGTTATATACGCCTTGAACCAGACTGCCCTCTCTCTGCCAACAAGCTGAATTGCTGTCCACTTGAAGAGTCGTAATTGACTCACGTACTCATTTCCCACACACTAAGCTCACGAATTAGGTTGCTATTATCCCATTTTGCAGATTGGATCACTGAGACCGCGTTTCCCACAACATCCTTGAGGCCAGACAAATAAGTGAGACATTTGTTCATTGAGAGGACGACCCCCACACTCCAGTTTTAATCTCAGAGCTGTTCTGAAGATAAGGATGAAATATCTTCCTGATATAGGGAGGTGCACAACACCAAATCAGATCCTTGGTTCTCCCAGCTCAGCATTGTCCACCCTGACTGGCAGCAGCTCTCCAAGGTTTCAGACAGAGGTCTTCCCAGTCCTACCTGGAGATGCTGCCATGGACTGAATCTGCATGAAAAACAGATGCTCTACCACTGAACTACAGACCCATCACCTATGTGGGATATCTGACTGCAGACAACGCTCATATGTAGCCACCCATCCAAATGCAAACCAGAGTGGGCCCCACTTAGCAAATGAACAAGCCATGCTTGTTACTGGTGATCTTTGAGGGGTTATCCTACATTCTGGGGAGGTTTCCTACACACTTGGTATTAATGACGCACTGTAGCAGCCTAGATGCATCTTGCTAGCCGCTAGATGCATCTTGCTGTGGGAAACCAGAGCTTCAGGACAGTGCTTCAGTCTTACCTAACAGGGCTCTTCTAATAGTTTTACCGCACTCTGGATTCCCCCCACCCCACCCAGTTTTCCTCCCACGGCCTCGAGGATGTGCGCTCAGGCAGCTGTGCCCCATAATGACAGCATTCTGCTTTCTAAGCAGTTTAAACCAGGCATGCCTGGAGATTGCATAATTGTTCTTCATACCAAGAAAACTCCGATTGCCCACGCAGTGCAGGACTCTATAATTAAAGGCAAGTGGATGCGACTCGGCACGCCTCAGTCCTCGAAAGTCAGCCAATGTTCCCCGTAAGAGGCATTCCGAGATGTTGTTGACTGCAGCTCCCATAATCCCCAGCCAAAGGCCATTGCAACTGGGGATTCTGGGAGCTGTAGTCAACAACATTTGGGAATCCCTCTTACAGGGGAACACTGCTCCCAGCTCTTCCCTTCTTGGTCGGCAATATGAGTTGTGATTCTTGTTTTCCCCCCAACGCTCTCGGATGTCTTGGTTCCTTATGATTTTTTAAAATGCCAATAGCCAACAAGGATTTGACATGATTTGTCCAGAACTCCTTCTATAGAGACAGTCATCCCAATCTCATCTTGCCACTAATTCTTAAGTACTCTAGTCGTCTGGGCCATTTTTATACCTTGCTGTTGCTCTCAGATGCAGATCCTGCCATCATGGATAATACTGGGTTTTTCTCCCGCAACAATTCCTAAAACAAAATTGGGCAGAGCTAATAATAGCTTGTGTATAATTAAAGGCTGCGTCGTCATGACAACCACAAAGTGATGTGGTTAAGCTGTCCTCGCATTTCAATCTTGCACTCTCTGTTTTGAAATGGAGTCCGTGCCCTCGAGCAAACCTTACTATTTATTTATTTATTTATTTATTTATTTATTTTATTTAACGTATTTCTATACCGCCCAAAAGTCACGTCTCTGGGCGGTTTACAACAAGCAAACCGACAAAATGTTTAAAACACTAGTTAAAATAAAGGACAACAGAAAACTTAAAACAGTGGTTAAAACAAAATAAATGATATAGTCACAGTTAAAACATTACAACAATTTAAATTTTAAAATAACATTTTAAAACGATGTTAAAACCGTTAAAACAATATTTAATTAAAAGTCTGAGTGAATAGGTGAGTCTTTAAAGACTTTTTAAAAGTTGTCAGAGATGGGGAGGCTCTTATTTCAGCAGAGAGCATATTCCAAAGCTTTGGGACAGCAGCTGAGAAGGCCCCGTCCCCGAGTAGCCACCAGATGAGCCGGTGGCAACTGCAGAGGGACCTTTCCTGATGATCTCAATGGGCGGTGGGGTTCATAAGACGTTCTCTTAATTAGCCAGGGCCCAAGCTGTTTAGGGTTTTGTAGGTTATAACCAGCATCTTGTATTTTGCCCAGAAACTTATTGGCAGCCAGTGTAGATCTTTTAGTACAGGAGTAATATGTAATACTAGTGTGAATCCATGATCTATTACACTGGTAATACTAGTGTGAATCCATGATTTAAGGAAGAGGAACCATGCTGATTACATCAGATCAGAGCTGGGATTTAAATTTACATTTAAATTAAAGAGTGAAAATTAAATTTAAACTTAGCCTCCACTGGGGAAAGGGTGGCTCTACTAATCAGATACAGTTTTGTCTTATTTTAAACACACAAGGTATGGAAGATGTGGGACAAGCTATAAGATTTATGGCAGCTATATTTAAACACTGCAACTACATGTTTTAGCAGCCTTCGCTGCCATGGAAATTGTGAATTGGCTAGTCGCTATAATTTTGTTCAGCTTGGCTGCTGATGGTAGTGAAATGGGAAATCAGGGTCCTTAATGGCTGGAGGTGGGTGGAAATCTCTTCAGCCTTTGGAATGTGACAAAGAGAAGGAAGGAAGGAAGGAAGGAAGGAAGGAAGGAAGGAAGGAAGGAAGAAGGAAGGAAGGAGTAGATAGATAGAGCCATATAGAAACAAAAGTATTTATTTATTTATCAAATGAGGAGTTCAAACCGAGAACGTGTAGATTAGGGGAGATGGAGAAGCACTTGTCCAAAAAATTCAGAATTAAACAAACACAAAGTAAACACAGATTTTGTTGTATGGAGTCTGCATTCGTTATGAGCCCCACCGCCCATTGAGGTCATCTGGGGAGGTCCATCTCCAGTTACCACCAACTCGTTTGTTGGCTACACAGACGGGCCTTCTTGGTCACTGCCCCGAAATTGTGGAATGCGCTCCCTGCTGAGATACAATCCTCTCCATCTCTGGCAATTTTCAAAAAACACCTGAAAACTATTCTTTTCACCCAAGCTTTCTCAGCTTCCTAAATTGGGGGGGGGGGGTAATTTCTGGTTTATTTTAAAATTCAAAACCCAATTTTGGGGTTTTTAATCACTGTAATTGTTTAATTGTTGTTTTGAAATGTTTTTAAATTGTTAATTGTTATATTGTTTTTAATTTGTTTTAGCTTTTTTTGTTTTAGTGGTGTGTTTTAATTGTAAACCACCCTGAGCCATTTTGGAAGGGCAGTATACAAATCAAATAAATAAATAATAGGTGTTGGCACGGAGAACTCTGCCCTTTGGTTGAATGAAATTAGCCCTCCCTCGCCATGGGCTTAACTGATGTGTGGCTATGGAATGTTTATAAACATTCCTGCTGTGCAGTACTCAAGGCCTAGGGACAGATGGGGATATCGATAAAAAGGGGGAGCAGAGAAAAGAAGATGCAATATGTAGACATCTGAGTACTGGGGTGCCTGTGTGAATATAGGAAGCAGATTCATTCTGAGTCAGATTGCAGACCGGGAGGAAAGGGAGAAGGCAAATGCAGCCACTAATAAACCATAACAAGTGGGAAGCCCTTGATTCAAGATGATTCTAAATAAGTTTTGGAATGGGTGCCAAACTGTGTTCCCTCTAACAGGAATTCCCAGATGTTGTTGACTACACCTCCCATAATCCCCAGCCAGAGACCATTTCAGCTGGGAATGCTGGGAGTTGTAGTCAACAACATCCAACAGGAACAGTGGTGCCAAAATATTCTCCCATCCTCTGGAGAACAGGGTAGCCTGCGAAATGACAGCTCTGATGTACAATATAATGATGTTCAAAAGGTCAATATACAAGACAATATTTCAACTCTACCTCTAACGTCTATGTATATCTTCAGACTATGGACTATATGATGGCTAGCTTGGATGGCTTTACGTGGCGGTTAGGCAAATTCATGAAGGGCAGGTCTTTCCATGGCTACTGGTCTGGATGGCTATAGGCCACCTCCAGCCTCAAAAACAAGATGTCTCTAAATACAAGTTGAGGGGGAGTAACAGCGAGAGAGAGGATGTGCCTTCAACTCCTGCTTGGGGGCTTCCCAGAGGCATCTGGTGGGCCACTGTGTGAAACAGGATGAAGGATTAGACAGGTCTTTGGGCCTCATCCAGCAATGCTCTTATGGACATTTTAAAAATTTCAGCACTGCCTTATACTCCACTTAGGAAAAATGGTTCGGATCTGAATTTTCCTCGAGCTAAAACCCAAAGAGGCATTTCGGAGTCCCTCTTCAGGAGGAACACTGGATAATTTGCTCTAATAATAATACCCTGCTTACCCTATACTTTCCGTTCCCAGATGTACGGAAAGGGCTCCATGCTTGTATACAACCCTTGCCCACCTGTCTCCTCTAACCCTGAGCAATCTGACCATGTGAACCATCTCCCAGAGTCCTCTTTGCTGCTTTGATTGTGGATCTAAGTATTTTGCCCATATGGAATTTAAAATTGGTTGTAGAATGTTGATTGAGTAGGGATGGAGTAGTCCAGTGGATGTGAGCCACCTTCATGAAAAAGATCGTGTGCACGATTAAGTCTATGACATGCAACTGACGTGTGGCGATTCGTCTCCGCTCTCCAGCTCAGATGTTACTTCCTGGTTGACGTCACCATGCCTCCTTGCCTGAGTTGTCACGGTCAGGCAGTTGAAACACGAGAGTGTGATCCATGAAGCTCTCTCCTATCAGAATGAATTGTCCCTAATCACCTCTCTGCCACTGGAGGCTCTTTGTAGCCGTGGGCACACCTCTTATGTCACCTCTCTGCCTATTCCTCTCATTGGCAACTACTCAGAACGAGTGGGTGGATGTCCTACTTGCCTCCGGCTGAACCATCTCTTTAGAGATGCAAAAGAACGTGCTGGCAAGACATTAAAGCACACACAATGTGACAAATAATTGGCTCTGCAATGTCGAGAATGGAGCCGTCCAATCGCAAGGGGTGCTCCGGAACCCTATAAAAGCCCTTCATCCTGACATGCTTCACTATCTTACATCCAGACCTTAACTTCAGACGTCCAAAAGTTTCCAGGAAATCAGGTGAGCCAGACATAATCATTGAGTGTTTACTGGTAATAATAATTGATTACCAATCATTTATTGGTAATAATATCAGAGATTAAAGACGGGGCCTTTTAAGCAGTGGCCCCTCAGCTCTGGAACATCCTCCTGGAGGTGCTCCACCATGGTCCCTCCTCAGGGGTATTTAACTGTTTCTTAAATAAAGACCCTAAAGTCGCTTTAGAAAGGCATTTTAATTTTGTTTTATTTTTGACTGGTAGGTTTTGACTTTTTAACCTGTGATTTGCAAATTGGTTTTAACGGGGACTGGTTTTTAGTTAATTCCTACTAATTGTATTAGTTTTATATTGCTTTTATTGATGCTGTAAGCTGCTCTGAATGGTAGTGTACTGGAGTAGTGGTGGGTGGGGTGGAGAGAGAGAGAGAGAGAGAGAGAGAGAGAGAGAGAGAGAGAGAGAGAGAGAGAGAGAGAATATATATATATATCTATTTTGTATCAAATAGATAAAAAACCAATCCTTATAGATAGATAGCATCCAGGACCAGGAATGTCCGGTAAAAGTGAGTGCGGTTAGGAGGGAAATTTTGGGGTATATGGGTAGCCTCAAGTCACTATAGTAGAAGCTTTAAACAAAACAGCATGGGTGGTTTCGAGTTCTGATAGCCCTTGTGATTTTTTTTAAATGCTTAAATGATCGTTGTAATGGCCTTTGGTTACACGGTACATTGACTGGTTGGTTGGTTAGTTGGTCAATTAGCATGGAGGTCTCCCGGAGAAATGGAAGTGGGGAAGGGTTTTCCAACGTGTGAGTCAAGCAAAGGTGGTGGGGTGCACTATGGAAGAGATCTGTGACTCTAGCAGAACCTGATCATCACAGTGGGGCGTATCTGTGGGTGAACCCCGTTTACGGCTCCTATGGGAGGTTTCAGACACACACCACAGGAGCATACCTCCAGTAGCCTCTCCCGCATGGCTTACCGACTTTCAGCTGATAGTGTGGAGCTGCCCGTAGAAGTTTTAGAGTTGTAAGGGACCTTAGAGACCTTCTCGAGGGTCTCACATTGGGTCTTCATGAGAAGAGCCTTCTTCTGAAGACCCTTCTTCTTCATCTAACCTGGCTCACTTGCTTGACTCAGCTGGCTACACCTGGCTAAATGTGTTCTCTGAAGGCACATGTCTCATATAGTCTTTCCTGAGCCTCCCTGCTCTTCCCTCCTTCAGCATTCTAATCGCAGACTATTAGCGTGGCTATGGTCAATGCTGCTGTTTTCAGGCCCTTAATTGAATGCATACCCAGCCCTCTGCAGTGTTGTACATGTGATATTCTCAGAGGATGGAATTGTAGCTCAGTGGTAGAACTTCGGCTTTCCATGCAGGAAGTCCCAGGTTCCACCCCTGGCTGTATCTCCAGGTAGAGCTGGGAGAGACTCCTGTCTGAAACCTTGGAGAGCCACTGCCATCCAGAGCAGACAATACTGAGCTGGATTGGCCAAGGGTCTGACTCCGTATGTCAGCTTCCTATGTTCCCATGGTTAAGTTTCAGTTCATTTGGAGAACTGTGTGCAACTTATTTATAACCCCATCTACTGTGGCTCCAGGTTTCCCTCAGACTACTTCATAAGAACATAAGAACAGCCCTGCTGGATCAGGCCCAAGGCCTATCCAGTTTCATCCAGCATCCTGTTTCACACGGTGGCCCATCAGATGCCTCTAGGAAGCCCACAGGCAAGAGGTGAGGGCAGGCCCTCTCTCCTGCTGTTGAGCCCCTGCAACTGATATTTAAAGGCAACTGGACTCTGAGATTGGAGGTGGCCTGTAGCCACCAGACTAGTAGCCATTGATAGCCCTGTCCTCCATGAATTTGTCTAGGTCCCTTTTAAAGCCATCCAAATTAGTGGCCATCACCACATTCCATGGCAAAGAATTCCATATTCCAACCTCCTCTATGACCTCTCCTCAGCTAAGTGTCCTCACTCATTTTCTGTGACATTTTCTGAGCGTTCCAGCCAACTGAAACAGCCAGTCAGTCCTTTAGTAGTGTTTCTAGGCCACAAGCCATCCAAAGGTATAGGAGCAATTGACTTTCAAATCTTATCCAGCGTCCTACGATGGATAAGAGCATCCTTCCTTAGCCAGCATCCTTCCACTCACGGTGGTCTTCCATCTTTTGTTTTGCAGGTCCGACCCATCTCCCAAAAGATGGACACTTACAGAGGCGGACAAGACCCGTGCTATGATCCCGGAAGAACTGTTTGTGCTGAGCCATGCAGAGAATATTCCGGGGGCGGCTCAGTCTGCTCTGAACCCATTCCATCACCGTGCTATCCTCCTCAGTCAAGACGTGAAGTGGACTGTTGCAACACACCCCCACAGCAATGCTGTCCTTCACCACAGCAGAATTGTCCTCCCTATTGCCCCCCGGTTCAGAAGTATTGCCCCCCGGTTCAGAAGTATTGCCCCCCGGTTCAGAAGTATTGCCCCCCAGTTCAGAAGTATTGCCCCCCGGTTCAGAAGTATTGCCCCCCAGTTCAGAAGTATTGCCCCTCGGTTCAGAAGTATTGCCCCCCAGTTCAGAAGTGCTGTCCTCCGGTTCAGAAGTATTGCCCCCCAGTTCAGAAGTGCTGTCCTCCAGTACAGAAGTATTGCCCCCCGGTTCAGAAGTATTGCCCCTCGGTTCAGAAGTGCTGTCCTCCGGTTCAGAAGTATTGCCCCCCGGTTCAGAAGTGCTGTCCTCCAGTTCAGAAGTATTGCCCCCCGGTTCAGAAGTGCTGTCCTCCGGTGCAATCGTACTGTCCTCCATACTGCCCTCCCAAGCAGAAATATTGTCCACCAGTTCAGCAGTATTGTCCTCCACCTTGTCAACCCAAACAGACGTATTGTCGTCCGGTTCAACAGTATTGTCCTCCGTACTGCCCACCCCAACAGAAGTATTGTCCTCCTGTCCAACAGTACTGTCCTCCACCTTGTCCACCCATACAACAATGTTGTCCTCCAGTCCAACAGTGCTGTACTCCGATCCAGCAATACTGTCCACCCTGCTCGACCATCGGACAATCTGACATCTGCCAGGTACAACAAGTCTGTCAAGTGCCAGCACAACTTTTGAAGAACTAGCTCCTGAGACCCCTGGAAAGTGCAAATATGTTCATCTGCCTCGAAACGCTGGCTCCTTCTTCTGGAGATCTCGATCACGGCTGTTAATTTTACATTGGCAACCAAGCCCATCTGCTCAGTTTCTTTTGACAAGCAAGCCATTCAATGTCCAAGAAGAACATGGTCTAAGTGTGACATATTTCTAGTGGTGATTTTTTATTCAGACTATGAGCCCAACGGCAATCCCCCAGGGCCCTATTAATGCTTTCTGTGCCCCTAAGCGCATCTAGGGAGTTGTCCTTTTTGGTTGACCCACAACTGTTCAACTCCATCCCCTCGGAAACCTACCATATTTCAAGCAGAGGGGTGTTTGGGATTTATTCTGAATAACTTTTGACCCCCTGGGATTGAGTTTGTCCAGTGGTATTTGCCCAAGATTAGGCTGAGATATAGAATTCATAATCTTTAAGCGATCATATATCGGGCAATTTTAGTTCTTGGTGTGTTTTGGTTTAAAGGTGATATTTATTGGATATTTTATGGGTACACCTATTATTATTATACTGGATCCAAAGGGGGCCAGAAAGCTTCCACTCACAGAAAACTTCTTCCACTCACAGAAGAGTGATGCAGGAGAAAAGAGAGCCCTGAATTTAGAGAACTTCCTCTGTTTCACAAGCAGTTGGGAGGACCTGGCCCAAGACCTCTTCCCAAAACCTTCCTATGGCTCCCTAGAGCTCCAATGCAACAGCCCATGTCTTCACCATTCACCATATCTTAGGGGTACATTAATGCAACCTCTGATAGGATTGTGGGAAACATTCCTTTCACTTTCTCCTTCCTCTCTCTATTCTTGGATCCAAAGTTATAATGATGATGATGATGATGATGATGATGATGATGATGATGATGATGTGTGCTATTTACCAGCCTATTATTATTATTATTATTATTATTATTATTATTATTATTATTTATGCAGCACAATAAAATTTCAAAAAAAATTCCATATTTCTCAGATCCTCTATGTCTTCAGATTGATTCATACACTCTTCAGACTTGAAATCTCACATATGGGGTGGTATATCAAGTGTGCAGATACATCACCATGGCATGTGCAGCATAAACAATGCATTTCAGGGAATGAGAGAGTGTTACATGTTTATGGGGGAAATGTCTAGCAATGGCTCCTAGTCATGATGGTTATATGTTACCTCCAGTATCACAGACTGGATGCCTCTGAATACCAGTTGCAGGGGAGCAATGGCAGGAGAGGGTGTGCTTCGTCCTCCTGCTCATGGGCTTTCTAGTTGGCTGGCCACTGTGGGAACAGTTGTGGGCTTCTTAGTTCATTGGCCACTGTGGGAAAGGTTTTGGGCTTCCTAGTTGGTCAGCCATTGAGGGTAACTTGTGGGCTTCCTAGTTTGTTGGCCACTGTGGAGAAGATTGTGGTCTTCCTAGTTGGTTGGCCACTGGGAAGAAAGTTGTGGGCTTCCTAGTTTGTTTGGCACTTTGGGAAAGGTTTTGGCCTTCCTAGTTGGTTGGCCACTGTGGGGAAAGTTGTGGGCTTTGTAGGAACATAAGAAACTGACATATACTGAGTCAGACCATAGGTCCATCTAGCTCAGTATTGTCTACCCAAAACTTCCTAGTTGGTTGGCCACTGTGAAGGAAGTTGTGGGCTCCCTAGTTGGCTGTCCCCTGTGGGAAAGCAGATGCTAGAATAAATATTTGTCCTGTCCTTCCTCAGAGAAGCATTAATGATCTTAACAAGGCCCTGTCCGATAACCTCGCTACCCAATCGTATAAGCCATGTTGGCAAAGGTTGAGAGAACAGGTGGTGAGGAACAGTTTTCCAAGTATCTTATCCACATCCTCAGGGGTCACAAATTGAAATTGATTCAATTTCGCCACACGAGGAGCTGCTGGACACCTCCAATAGGCCTTGACCTGATCCATAAGGGCTTATGTTCTTCCATTCCATTCCATTCCATGACAGTCTTTGGTGCACTGAACATGTGCTGTTTTACTTTGCTCTACATTCCTCCAGTGCCTTTGCCGATTTCCCCCTCCTCGACATTACCCATGCACACAATTGCATTAATAATTGCATGTGAAAACAATTGCATGTGAAAACATGTACAGCACTATCACAGTGCTCACGCACACTGCTTTGCTGATGCGCATGTCTGCTCCTGCACCTTGGTCAACTACACATACACAAATCTTGAGGAAAGTGCATCCCTGGGGGGGGGGGTGTATTTTTTCCTGTGTTTGGTTAATCCACCCAATTTTGGGGAAACTCTGTACAACTGGTAAATCATACATTGGTAAAACACTGTACAAAAAGCATCCCGATGCAATCCCAGGTATGACAAGTTTGAGCTGTGGCGATATCCCCTGAGAAAATTCAGTTTAGGAGGAACCCTGGCATTCAGGGAGAGTTTGTTTCTCCTTGAGGGGAACCCTGAGAACCCAGAAATTCGGAGAGAATTTTCACTTTGCCGACATTTCTCCACACCCCTTGTTTTTTTGAAGAGTTTTATCAAAGAGCATCAGTTGTACATAGGATGCGGGGGAAACATGGAGTACCAGAAAACTCCGGGACCATGTACCTTCCAAGCACCTTTTCAGCCCCAATATTTCCCCACTGCATATTGGAGGGATGCTCGGTGGAGGGGCATGATGGAGTCAGGAACACTGTGGCCATTGGCGAGTCAAAATGGCATCTACAGCGAGTGGAACACCCTAGATTCCACTGTAGGGCAGGGTGAACCACAGCAGAACTTGCATCAGGGGGTTGGAACTGATAGGCCAATGTGAAGGGCTCAGTGTCCTCTGAAGGCCCAAGCTAAGCCCATTCTCACAACCAAGAATTAGAGGGTAGAAGGCAGTAAAGTCAGCTCTTGCTGCTCATGAGAACACATGGGACTCCTGCCCACCCAGCCGTTCAGACCTGGGTAGCCTGACTCTCTTACTTGGCTCTTTACCAACATGGGATGGAAATAGCAGCTGCCTCACCTTGGTTTGCTGATCATGTGTTGACATTCCTGTTTTGAGCAGTCCCCGGAAGCCAGCGGCTATCTTGGTCAGAGAGTTCTGCAGCTAGAGTTGCCAGTCAGATGAAAGCTGCTGCTGTACTGAGGAATGCCTTGCTACTGGGAGCACAGTGCATTCTGGGATACCTCCCTCGGTCCTTGGAGGACCCGGCTCGCTGGGGCAATAAGAGAGCCTGTGACTGCCGTGTTCATGTGTGGGGTGAGTTAGGGGAGCCAGTCATGTGATGGTAACCTCTAGGCTTGACTACTGTAATACACTCTACATGGGGCTGCCTTTGTACGTAGATTGGAAACTTCAATTCATACAGAATACAGCAGCCAGACTGGTCTCTGGGTTTAACCGTAGGGACCATATAACACCGGTTCTAAAAGAACTGCACTGGCTGCTGATAGGTTTCTGAATGAAATACAAAGTGCTGGTTATTACCTATAAAGCCCTCAATGGCTTAGGTCCAGGGTACTTAAGAGAGTGCCTTCTTATTGTCTACACAAAACTTCCTAGTTGTTTGGCCACTGTGAAGGAAGTTGTGGGCTCCCTAGTTGGCTGTCCCCTGTGGGAAACTCAGGGCTTTGGAATATGCTCCCTTCTGAAATAAGAGCATCTCCTTCTCTGTTTGCTTTTAGAAAGACCCTGAAGACGTACCTGTTTTCCCAGGCCTTCAACTGAGATTCGGTTTTTACTTTTAATGTCTTTTTCTCTGATTTTTTTATCTTTTTATGAATTTTAAATGTGTCATAGTTCATGTGTTAATTCTGTACACCGCCCAGAGATTTTTTTATACTAGGCGGTATATACATTCAACAAATAAATAAATAATGATAAATAAAAACATTTTTTTAAAAAAAAATCATAAAAAGCCGATGCGGCACACACCCGCAGCATCAACGGTAAAGGGAAATAGCACGTTTTAGAGAAAGGCCCAGATAAAAAGTCACACCTTCACCTGCTTTCTAAAAACTGTAAGGGGGGGACTCTAAAAACTGAGGAGCAACAGATGTCTATGGGGAGAGCGTTCCAGACCTGGGGGCCATGACCAAGAAGGCCCTGCCCTGAAAGCACAACAACTGAGCCTCCCTCGTTGTCAGCACATTGAGCAGAGCCCCTTTTGATGCTCCTGTCTGGTGCACAGAAACCTTTATGGGCATGTGGTCTGTCTAATCTCCAGGACCACCCCCTCCCAAAGGTAAATCAAAGGCCTCAGATCTTTGGCCCATAAAATGAATCCTTACCAATGTAAGCTAACAGGAATGCAAAAGGGAAACGGTTAGATTTGAATCCACAGTGATTGGTTCACCCAAGTGGTGTCACGCTCATGCTCCGGAAAAACGCCCTCTTGTTAAATGTGGCTAATGTCCACGCGATGGCTGCTGATGTTCCTGTACATGCTTCACTCGCTAGAGAGTGAGCAATCCACAATGCTATCTGTACTACTAATTGCCTGCATGCACCTTGATCATTTCTAACCCATTGCATAACTGACCAAGGCTGCCTGTTGAGCAATTGGTAATTGTGATTTTGTGAAGGAGAGATGCGGGCTCAGCATGTGTTTCTTCTGATGTCTCATCTCACCAGCCTGTGACAGGGCTGTGCAGCTGAAGCCAAGCTCATCAACCATTAACTGCAGCCCGCTGGGGTGTACGATGGATTGTTCAGCTATGCTGCCTGTCTGAGATTGTTGCTGCCTGCCTGGGATTGTTACTGCCTGCCTGGGATTGTCACTTCAGTTTTGTTTTGGTCTCTGACTAGCAAAAAAAAGTGGACAGAGAAACTTTAGGCATTAATAACAACTCATCCTAAAGTATAACAGTTGGATTAGGTATTAGAGTCTGTCTGATTTTATTAGACACCACATTACATGAATTTTAAAGTGCTAGTTATAACTTATAAAGCCCTAAACGGCTTAGGCCCTGGGTATTTAAGAGAGTGTCTTCTTCGCTATGAGCCCCACCGGACGTTGAGGTCACTTGAGGAGGTCCGTCTCCAGTTGCCACCAACTCATTTGGTGGCTACACAGAGACGGGCCTTCTCGGCTGCTGCCCCGAGATTGTGGAATGCGCTCCCTGCTGAGATACGATCCTCCCCATCTCTGGCAATTTTCAGAAAACACCTGAAAACACACCTCTTCAACCAGGCTTTTTCAGCTTTTTAAAACTTGTTTTTAAATAGTTCTGAATATTTAATTGTTGTTTTATGATGTTTTTAATTGTAAATTATTGTTTTATGTTTTACTAGTGTTTTGAAGCCCGTTATAATAACGGGCGCTAGCCTTTTCCTCTCCCTTTTACTTTTTTTTTTTAATGCTGCCTCCGTCGCTGCCTCCGAAGTCCCACCCTCCCTCCCTCCCAACTTCCGAAACCACCTTACCCTGGCCCGTGACAGTTGAGCAAAGAAAGTCCTAAATTGAGGAGGGAGAGAGGAGCTCGCAAGCAGTGCTCCTCCCTCTGCAAAGGCTCTGCCCGAACTGGCGCTTGGGGCGGAAAGGACGCCTCTTGCGTCCTTTCAGTCCCAAGCGCCAGTTCGGGCAGAGCCTTTGCAGAGGGAGGAGCACAGCTTGCGAGCTCCTCTCTCCCTCCTCAATTTAGGACTTTCTTTGCTCAACTGTCACGGGCCAGGGTAAGGTGGTTTCAGAAGTTGGGAGGGAGGGAGGGTGGGACTTCGGAGGCAGCGGCGGAGGCTGCATTTTTGCTTTTAGTTTTCTTCGGCCTTCGCTCGGCCCCCGGTCCCGGCCTCCGTCTCCCTGGGCGGGTCTGGACCTCCGCCGCCATTCCCCCTCCCGCCACCCACCGCGGCCCGTGTCTCCGGCCGGGGCGGCCACCCAGGGCTCCGGCGGGCCCGCCACCCACCGCCGCCACGGCCCGCGGCTCCAGCGGGCCCACCACCCACCACCGCTGCCCGCAGCTCCGGCCAGGCCCTCCGCTCCCTGGGGCCTCTCCCTTGCCGCCGCGGGTGTCCTCTGGCCAAGGCGGCGGCGGCCAGTATCCCCCGGCGCCGCTCACCCGGCTTCTTCGGGGATGCCGCTTCTGGCCGCCCAAGATGGCCACCGGGTGCTGGTGGTCGTGTCTCCCTTGTTCTGTTCTGCGCATGCGCTCCGCGCATGCGCAGAACAGGCCAGGGAGGCACGGACACACGCTTGGTGTCCGTCCACGGACGGACACCAAGCATTTTATTATAAAGGATAATTTTTGTTTTAATGATTAATTGATTTTAACGGTGTTTTAATGTAAACCGCCCTGAGCCTTTTGGAAGGGCGGTATAAAAGTTTTAATAATAAATAAATAATAAATAATAAATACATTGTATGGAACGTCAGAATCATGGTCAGGTCGAAGAAAGCAAATAAAAAACTTATCTGAACGGCCTGAAAAATGTCTTAATAAAGGAGCTATAAGAGAAGTGCAAAAATCTCTCATAAAAGTACTAATGGCGCAGCGAGGAAGTAACTTGCCTAGGGAGCAAGAGGCTGCTAGTTCGAATCCATACTGGTATATTTCCCAGACTATGGGAAACACCCATATCAAGCAGCAGCGAAATAGGAAGATGCTGAAAGACATCATCTCATACTGGTCAACCCCACCTGTATTCTACCAAAGAAAACCACAGAGCTCTCTGGTCGACAGGAGTTGACAGCACAAACTTTCCTTTCCTTTATAATAATGCATGAGCTATAGACCCGCTCCATCTCCACATGGGCAGACCCATTCCTCATAAGGAATCCGCTTAAACCTACCCTTCAGAACTGCTGACGGGAGAGCATTAAAGCTTGCCAATGTGAACATCCTTCTATACTTATGCACAGCACCGTTAGCATGCAAAGCTCCAAAGCTGGTTTGGTGTTATATATTTGATTCCCACGGTGAAATGTATTTGTAACTTAACTTAAAATCAAATCAATCTTTATTATGGTCTTTGACCAGCATAAAGTAGGTTACAATGGAGCATCATAAAAATGTCATCGAAACGATGGTTGGAATCTTAAAATCTCAAAATCTCAAACATCACAAAATCACAAAAGCTGTAAAGCTGTAAAGCTACAAGATTATAAAATACAAATTGTAGACCATAACTTAGATCATTTTGTCATGCGATGTCTAGGATCCTTTGTTTGAGGGCTAATGGCCTCAAACGGTCTATGCCACCGCACTATCAATATCTCAGGAGACCTGGGATTGTTAAAACAACATAGAGGAGAAAGACAGCACAGGGCATGGTCTTAGGGCACATGATCCTGCCATCTTGCTGAAGCTAAGCAGGGTTAGGTCTGGTCAGTGCCTGAATGGGAAACAATGGCAAGCCTGTGTTTGATGCCTACTGAACATATTGTATGCACCACGTATCAGATGGATCTATGATGGGAGTTGTGAGTTATTTTGGAATAGTAAAAGTCACATTGATATTTTCTACATATTCTTCAAAACAAAAGAGCAGCCCCTTGACAACACAGCAGGTGGTCGTCCACAAGAATTTGGAGGATTCCCCAAATTCACACAGACTTTGCTATATTCTAAATCCACACAAATTGGGATTCATAATTCCCTTTTCATAATACATGACATATCACAAGTTGGTTTATCCATATGGTCTGTCACGGGCTGGATCGGTGCTGATGCTGAGACAACTCATTCTCATACCTTCATCCCTGATTAATTGGGATTCCATTCAGTCATTTGCTACCGGTGTCCACCACGATTTCACACACCAGCCTTTGATCTGTGGAGGAGTCACCATGCTTTATCTTCTGAATCACAGAGCCTGTGTGACTCCTCATTAGACATTATCTCTACAGTACAATGTGCTAGGAATTATGTGTGAAGAGATTGGTGCAGTATTAGACATGGGCTCTGGTCTTGGGTTTTGGACTGACCCACCATTCCCAAGGATATGTATCATCTAGAGGGAGAACCATATAAAAAGATGTCCCTTCCCATGTCTCTTCATTCACTGGACTTTCAGCTGCTATCTGCTCCACTCAAAAGGTAAGTCAGAGAGATGAACTTTATTCTCCTGGGAAGAAGAGGAGGGTTCAAGCTGTCTGGGAATGGATGGAGAAACATGGGAATCGTGTTTCTACTCAGCAGAAGGCCCCTGCTGCATCTGGCTCAGTACTGGCTACACTGAGCTCAGTATGGACTACATTGAGCTCAGTATAGTCTACACTGAGCACAGTATAGTCTACACCAGGGGTACACAACTTCAGCCCTCCAGTTGTGGTCATCCACAGCCACCACAGATGGGAGCTGTGGTCCAACAACAGCAGGAAGACTGAAGTTGTGCAACCCTGGTCTACACTGACTAGAAGTGTCCATCTAAGGTTTCAGGCACAGGTCTTTCCCAGCCCTACCTGAAGATGCTGTCAGGGATTGAACCTGGGACCTTCTGCATGCAAAGCAGATGTTCTGCCATTGAGCTATGGTCCTGCCCTTAGAAGGATGAGGAATCTTTATTTATAAATGTGTTTATACCCTGGCTTTCTTCCATCATGGAAGCCAAGGTGGCATTCCCAGGAAGGTTCTCATCCAGACACTGATCGGAACCAGGCCTGCTCAGATTCAGCATGGTAGCTGTATCATATACCTCAATGCAGGGAAATAACTTGACTAGCAAGCCAGAGGCTGACAGTTCGAATCCCCACTGGTATGTTTCCCAGACTATGGGGAACACCTCTGTCAGCCAGCAGAGATATAAGAAGATGCTGAAAAGCATCATCTCATACTGCATGGGAGATGGCAATGGTAAACCCCTCTTGTATTCTACCAAAGACAACCACAGGGCTTTGTGGGTGCCAGGAGTGGACACTGACTCGACGGCACACTTTACCTTTATCATGTGTCTTAAACTATGCCTTGGGGCCACTTGGGACCCTCATTTAGAATGAATGGTATCCATCAGTGGAGTGACAACCCATGAGTAAACCAGAAATAAATATTCACCAGGAAGTTTCTAAGTTGATGCGTTCGGGAAATGCTTCCAGTTTGTTTTTTCTTCACTGTTAGTTGGAATTTGATGTCGTCAATGCGAAAGATAGATAGACAGACAAACATATGTGCAGCGAAGGAAGGAAGGAAGGAAGGAAGGGATCCTTTTCTTGTCAGTATGAGTAAATGTTTAATAGTGTCACTGGCTTTTCATTGGTTAAGATGGAGGGTACACAGTTATCCCATGACCACAATAATGTTGGTTTTGGGGGTACAGAGTTAACCCAAAACAACAAAGTTTGCATTTTCACATCATCTGGTGCAGGTTAAGAGCAAAGACGTATGCCCATTCAATTATTACCCACAAATTTCAAGTCAGGAACTGTTGGGTGTACAAGACAAAGACCTCTAATTTTGGTGGAAAGGGGGAGGAGATATTTTTGCATATAATTTTTAATGACTTTCAGTTTGTTTGTTTTTAATTTATTTTCAACAGTTTTATTCCTAAATATCCTAATAAAATGATATACAATGTTTATATACAATAAAAGTATACATATAATAAAAAATTATATCCTAGTAAAATTATAATAAAGATATATCTGGTAGGCAAGTATGCAATTTTGTTTATTATTATTATTATTATTATTATTATTATTATTAACACAGTCAGACAGGTGTTATTGACTGATTTTTTTTATCCAGACATCGAGTCCTTCCCAAGGACCTGGGATGGCTGAATTTTATATTGTTGTTGTTATAGATATCGCCGCAAAATGTAGGCTGTTACCAGTAAAGTTGCTTTTTGTAATTGGCTGGTGGTGATTTTTGTGGCTCCTATGGTGTTGAGGTGCTCTTCAAAGTGTTTTGGAATTGCACCTAGGGCGCCAATAATTACTACTACTACTACTACTACTACTACTATTTATTTATTTATTTCATGTGTATACACCCTTTTGAAACTAAGTTCAGAAAACAGTTTACAGAGCAAACATCTTTGTTGAAAAAGAAACAAACAGTTAAAACAAATAAACAATTGTGAAGAATCAATCAGAATCTGCATAAGACGGCTGAACTGTGTTTGTCTGTGTGTGTGTTTCAGATCCATCAACCATGTGTGAAGACAGAGTCATCTACTCATCCGGGAGAGAGCCTTACTACAACTTAAACTCCACATGGTACGATCCTGCAGGGTCCTGGCTGGACAACCGTCGCAAACCTTTCCATTACACAGTCAACACCTCCTGCGTGACTGGTTGCAACCGTCAGTGTGATGTCCCAAGAAGAGGCGGCCATGATTACCGATGCTATGGGTACCGCCGCTCAACCTGCCGGTCGGGCGGCAACCCAAGAGTGAGATCCTGTGTCCACAACCCCTCGGGAGGTCCCCGGGACTACTGGGGGAGACCGATCGGGGATGCTTGTAACGGGTGCACCGGTGGCCACTATTCAAATGAAGAGTCTTTCCACGAATCGTGTTGCGGAGAATCCGGAGGAAGCGTAAATGGTGGAGGGTCAGGATGTGCACAGCCATCTGGTTCTGGGGGAGGAAGAGGGGTCTGTTCGGAGCCGTGTGCCAGAGCGGCAAGAGGTTCTGGAGGGTCCGTCTGTGGTTCAACTTCAGGAGGATATAGAGGCGGAGGAAGAGGAGTCTGTTCTGAGCCCTGTGCCAGAGCGGCAAGAGCTTCAGGAGGGTCCGTCTGTGGTTCAACTTCAGGAGGATATAGAGGCGGAGGAAGAGGAGTCTGTTCTGAGCCCTGTGCCAGAGCGGCAAGAGCTTCTGGAGGGTCTGTCTGTGGTTCAACTTCAGGAGGATACGGAGGTGGAGGAAGAGGAGTCTGTTCGGAGCCCTGTGCCAGGGCGGCAAGAAGGCTGCAAATGTCTGGAGGGTCCGTCTGTGGTTCAACTTCAGGAGGATACGGAGGCGGAGGAAGAGGGGTCTGTTCGGAGCCCTGTGCCAGAGCTGCAGGCCGGAGAGGTGTCTGCGCTGAGCCATGAGATTCAACTTCTGGAAGACGTTGAAGCCATGTGGGGGATCTGGGCCATCATGTCTCTATGGACCACAAGATGGCCCAAGAATCGTATAAAAGCAATACGAACCCCCGAAGAATCATATTAAAGCAATACGATACAATACGAATCGCATGAAAGCAAAATGCACTTTCAAAAGCATCATGAATTGTCACGACAAGGCTGAATTCAGAATTGGGATGCCCTGTCAGAAACTGGGCCTTGATCGTTTGTTTATGAGCCTGGTTTTCAGCAAGAATTGACCCTCAAAGCAACGTACAATTAAAATCCACTGGGGGGAAAGTTCTGTAACAGTTTGAAAATAAACAACTTTTTGCTGACCAAATCTTACTCGCTGTCTCTTTCTTACGAGCGACAAGATGAAAAACACACACCCTCATATTTCTGCTGCCCCAACAGAAAATCCACAAAAAATGCCGCAATATTTATTTATGTATTACATATCCCACTCTTCCTCCAAAGAACCCAGAGAGATGTACATGGTTATGTTTATCCTCACAACAACCCTGTGAGGTAGGTTAGGCTGAGGGATACATGACTGGGTCAGAGTAACCCAGTGAGTTTCATGGCTGGACGGGGATTAGAACTCGGGTCTCCCTGGGGCTCATCCAACACTCTAACCACAATACCACGCTGACTCACATGATAGGGACTCTGGAATCTGAACTAAAAGGAACAGTCTGAAGCTGGGATCCAGCCAACTCAACTACCCAGGATGTGTTCTCAGACCTCAGAGCCCTCTTCAGGCACACAAGGGAATAGCAGTGTTCAACTTCATTGATAGGAAGGTAGGAAGCTGCCATATACTGAGTCGGACCCTTGGTCTATCTAGCTCAGTATTGTTTACACAGACTGGCAGCAGCTTCCTTGGAGGCAGCTTGGAGGCTTCTGCATGCAAGCATTCTAGAGGATTCTGAAAGGGAATTAGACACACTCATGGGGCATTCAGCCTGGATAGCAATATATTTCCATAGGATCAGAGGTGGCATGTCCTTGAACACCAGGTGCAAGGGAGCACCAACGGGGGAGGGGTGGTTGCCCTATTTTTCCTGCTTGCGGGCTTCCCAGATGCACCCAATTGGCCACTGAGTGAAACAGGATGCTGGTCTTATGGTAGCAAGCATGGCTTGTTCCCTTTGCTAAGGGAGCAAGTATACGCTGATGGGATCTGAGCTGTCGGTGACTGACCAGGAGAGGGATCCAGGGGTCGTGGTGGGCAGCTCTTTGAAAGTGTCAACTCAATGTGCAGCAGCTGTGAAAAAGGCCAATTCCATGCTAAGGATCATTAGGAAGGGGACTGAAAATAAAACGGCTAATATTATCATGCCCTTATACAAAACGATGGTGCGGCCACACCTGGAATACTGCGTACAATTCGGGTCACCACATCTAAAAAACGACATTGTAGAACTGGAGAAGGTGCAGAAGAGGGCCACCAAGATGATCAGGGACCTAGAGCACCTTTCTTATGAGGCAAGGCTACAACACCTGGGGCTTTTTAGTTTAGAAAAAAGACGACTGCGGGGAGACATGATAGAGGTCTATAAAATCATGCATGGTGTGGAGAAAATTGATAGAGATAAATTCTTCTACCTCTCAAAATACACCAGAACCAGAGGTCATCCCATGAAATGGATTGCCAAGAAATTTAGGACCAACAAATTGAAGTACTTTTTTCACACAACGCATAATCAACTTGCGGAATTCTCTGCCACAAGATGCGGTGACAGCCAACAACCTGGATGACTTGAAGAGGGGTTTGGATAACTTCATGGAGGAGAGGTCTATCATCGGCTACTAGTTGGAGGGCTACAGGCCATCTCAAGCCTCAAAGGCAGGATGCCTCTGAGTACCAGTTGCAGGGGAGTCACAGCAGGAGAGAGGGCATGCCCTCAACTCCTGCCTGTAGGCTTCCAAGCGGCATCTGGTGGGCCACTGTGTGAAACAGGATGCTGAACTAGATGGGCCTTGGACCTGGTCCAGCAGGGCTGTTCTTACGTTCTTATGTTCTTAACTATTCTCCTTTGCTAAGCAGGGTCCACCCTGGTTTTCATTTGGATGGGAGACGCCATGTGTGAGCACTATAAGACATTCCACTTAGGGGATGGAGACGCTCTGGGAAGAGCACTTGTATGCTTGCATACATAAGGTTCCAACTTCCCTCCCTGGAAGCATCTACAAGATAGAGCGAAGAGAGATTCCTCCCTGCAGCCTTGGAGAAGACTGTGTAGTCCATTCTGAGTTAGATGGACCAATGGTCTTGCTCAGTATTGCCTTATACTGAATCAGACCATTGGTCCTTCTAACTCAGAGAAGCTCCCTCCTTTCCTGTGTCTGGATGGGTCCTCGTCTTGATCCAACAGGGCTTTTCTTATGTTCTTATAAGTCCAGCTCTCCTCCACAGATCACGTACCACCAACATGACACCACCAACTGAAGTCTACAGCCTCGTCTGAATGGACATCCTCTCGTCCTCAGATTTCTCGCTAGAATGGCTGGGGAATTCCCCCACCCTCCTGGGAGCTCAGCCTGTTCGTTTCTTAAGCATTTGCCTTCCCACAATCATCTCTCCCCACATGCATCCTTTTCCAGCCGTGTAGAAGAGGCAGGATGGTGGAGCAAGGGAATTCGTTGACACCCATGAGCAGAAAGGAGCTCCACCCAGGCAGGGTTTCAAAGATGCATTGGGGCAGACTGCTAATTACCCCGGGCAGGTGTGTGCTCCAAAGAAATGAGATGCTAATCTCCCGCCAACTCTTGGGGTGGAGTGGAAGATGCCCCAGAGGAGAGGGCAGGGCCGGATAACTCCTAGGTTTTGTTCTGGTCCAACAAGACCATAAATATTCCTCTCAAAGCTGACGGGAAGTGAAAGATTGTGAATCTGCTTCCACGCAAAGAAGGGTATTCAAACGAAGTGGCCGGGAAGGAAAGCAGATAAGGACTACTCCCCACTCTTGCATTACCATCTTCCCACGCCAGGGCAGAAATCAAGGCAGGATGTCTGTCAACAGCAATTAGCCAGGGTAAAGAAGTAGAGCATCCATGTTCAGAGGCACGATACCTGATGCTGGGGTGAACAGCAGTGAGAGGCCTTGATTTTCAGGGCCTGCTGCTGAGTGGCCAGGACTCTGACCTGAATTAAACCCTCTCAGGGGAGGAGGAGGAGAAGCATGCCCCAGCTGAAATGCCCACCCATGATGATAGCCCCCTAGATCAAGGGTGGGCAACCTTGGCATTCCAGCTGTTGTTGAACTACAACTCCCATCTTCCCCATCCACAATAAATTGGGTAGCACAGGAAAGGACCTTCTACTAGTCCCATGATGGTGCACAGCTGCCTCCAGAACATTAGAAAGGGGGGTAATAGTTTGCTATCCATGGGGCATAATGGGGATCCAGTTTACTAGTAGACGTCTGCCACCTTGTGGCCGCCATATTTATTGCAAGCTGAAGTTCTCTTCATGGATTGTAGTGAATAAAATCACATGGGCCTTCATCCAACCAAGGACTATATTTACCTGAATCCAAGACTAGGTTTTTTCCAAGTTCTTTAATGTTAGAAATTGGGGGTTCTGCTTAAATTCAGAGTCCTTTTATGGTAAATATAGGGAATAACCTATATTATAGGGAATAATACTCTTTAAGCTCTAATTTTAAGGGAGGGGATCATGTTAAATTCAGAATCTCCTTCTATTCAGCTAAGTATGGTAGCCTCGAGTCCAGAGCTGTACAACTTCTGCCCTCCACCTGTTGTTGAACTACAATTCCCATCATCCCCAGACAAAGTGACCAATTAGCTGGGATGATGAGAATTGTAGTCCTGCTCTAGCCCATGAGAGCTGATTATGCAATAAATTCAAATGCAAACCAGAGTGGACCCTGCTTAGCAAAGGGGACAATTCATGCTCGCTACCACAAGACCAGATCTCCTCCTTTTTGCTTCCCAGCTCCTGACAGATGAAGAAAGGAAACATTTAGAACACCCTCACCCCTATTCCAAGCATCACTGCCTCTGAGCCTGTCTGCATTGTTATTCTTTGCCCACCAGGTGGCGATCAACAAGTTACTAACACCTCTCCTTCTTCGCCCTCTGGTGGCGAGAGCCTGCCACTGCATACAGGAAGGTGCCTCCTAATAATAAAAGGTCTCTTTAAGCCAAATCCTTCATCTTTTTTGCCTAAAAATGAGGGAAACGATGGACCTGCTTTGTCGCTTAAGTATATCCCTTTCCAACAGGAGTTTGCACAATAAAATTGGGTTGAATAAATACCAATATGGTGAGATGTGTTCATTTTGCTTTGGCCACCATCTCGATGGCATCATAGGCTGGGGAGAAACTGGGACATTCTCCAATGCAAGGAGTGTGAGGTGAGGAGCTCCTTGCCAAGAATGGTCTTGAAGAGCTTCTCCAAGAGGTTCAGAACCTCTTCTGAAGAGGTTCAGAAACATACCCCTCACTTTCGTCTCCCACATCCCAAGTCCCTTCTGCTTCCTGATCTTTTAGGGTAGACGCTTTCCCCCCTTGCAGTCCCCATGAGGGCTAGAAACTTCAAATTCCGTGTCAGCCTCCACTGGTGGTATGGTGGAGGGCATAACATGGTGGAGGGCACAACATGAGATTCCAGATATAACAACACACTTCTCAGTAGCTAGTGTCCTGTTGCTGATTTTCATCCATAGGACATCAAGATCCAATGGACTCGGAGCATAATGAATGGAAATTTACCTAGTAAATTTAACTATAAAGGTACATAGATGGTTTCACTGAAGGTGCAAGCCTCTTTTGCCACCCTGCTGGTGCCCTAGTAATCCGCCACCTGAGGTGAACTGCTTCACCTTGCCTCATAAAAGGCCCGGCCTCGCCAAAGGTTGACTCCAGTAAGGCCCCTCAATGGAGTCAACTGTACACCCTAGTTCAACCATATAAGAACAGCCCTGCTGGATCAGACTCAAGGCCTATCTAGTCCAGCATCCTGTTTCCCACAGTGGCCCAGCAGATGCCTCTGGGAAGCCCACAGGCAGGAGCTGCGGGCATTCTCCTGCTGTTGCTCCCGTGCAACTGGCATTGAGAGGCATCTTACCTCCGAGGCTGGAGGTGGCCTATAGCTACTGGACTAGTAGCCATTGATAAACCTGTCAGTCATAGGAACATAGGAAGCTGCCATATACTGAGTCAGACCATTGCTCTATCTAGCTCAGTGTTGTCTTCACAGACTGGCAGCGGCTTCTCCAAGATTGCAGGGAGGAGTCTCTCCCAGCCCTGTCATGGAGATGCTGCCAAGGAGGGAACTTGGAACCTTCTGCTCTTCCCAGAGCGGCTCCATCCCCTGAGGGGGATATCTTCCAGTGCTCACACTTCTAGTCTCCCATTCATATGCAACCAGGGCAGACCCTGCTTAGCTAAGGGGACAAGTCATGCTTGCTACTAATCTCTCCTCTAATGAATTTGTCCAAGTCCCTTTGAAAGCCGTCCAAGCTGGTGGCCATCACCACATCCCGTGGAAAAGTATTCCATAGATTAATTATGCGCTGTGTGAAAAAGTAGCTCCTCTTGTCAGTCCTAGATTTCCCGATGTTCAGTTTCCTGAGATGGCTCCTAGTTCTGGTGGCATGGAGAAAGGGAGGAAAATTTCTCTCTGTCCATTCTTTCTATTCCATGCATAATTTTGTACACCTCTACCATGTTGGGAATGCCAGTCCCTAATCGCTTTCAGATTCTGACCCACAAACATACATGCAGACCCCAGAGATAAGACTGGGAGAGCCGGAATATTCCTGGCCACATCCACGAATGCATAATGAGAGGCTTCTTGTCTTGAAATCATCGCCGAACAAATTTCTCTGCTATTATCTTTTCGTCGAGGAGTCTCCCGCCCAAGATAACCTATCTCCTGGAGCCCGAGGTCACAGAACCTATATAGCACACTGGTGAGTGGGTCAGACAGGCTACAGCCTCCCAAATTCCGATGAAAAGAAATGTTTACATTGGGTACGCTGGTCAATTATAATAATTATAATTATTACATTCTATATCCAGCTCTTCCTCCAAGGAGCCCAGAGCGATGTACTACATACTTAGGTTTCTCCTCACAACAACCCTTTTAAGTAGGTTAGGCTGAGAGAGAAGTGACTGGCCCAGAGTCACCCAGCTAGTCTCATGGCTGAATGGGGATTTGAACTCGGGTCTCCCCGGTCCTAGTCCAGCACTCTAACCACTACACCACGCTGGATCTCTTTAGCTCTCGCTGGCACTCACTGACTTGTCAATGTCAGTGACACCAATGTCACTGGTCAGTGTAAAATACCACTATACTTACAGCCAATGGCCATAATAAAAATTTGATTTGATTACTTCTTGTGTGAACACTGTAAGATATTCCCCTTAGGGGATGAGGCCACCTGGGAAGAGCAGAAGGTTCCAAGTTCCCTCCCTGGCAGCATCTCCAAGATAGGGCTGAGAGAGATTCCTGCCTGCAACCTTGGAGGAGCTGCTGCCAGTCTGTGTAGACAACAGTGAGCTGGATGGACCCATGGTCTGACTCAGTATATGGCAGCCTCCAATGCCGCTGTGATTTGGCCCTGACTTGCGGGAAAGGTGAACTTGCCATGCTTTCCACTAGAGGGAGCAGTTCCCATGTGTGGAAGCCTATACAAGAATGAAAGAAAACATCTCGTGACTGTGGGGAAGGCGGGTATTCAGAAACAGATTGGTGCATTGGGTAAAGGTTAATTGGGAGTCTTTGTTATTTGTTCCGCAACGTTTCTCAAAAAAACACCGGAGAGCTACGTGAAGCACTAGGCTAATTATCAATCAGCTATAATTATATGCTGCACGGCTACGATGATGACGGATAAATTTGTCATTTTTCCAGCCACGTGAATAATGAGAAACAAACAAGGCAACTAAATGCATTCCTCCTCAGTTTGTTGTCAAGAAGCTGGGGGGGGGGATTGATACTCTTGATTTGTGCGAAGGAAAGAGTGTGTTTTGAAGTGTTGAGATAGAGTCAGGATAGGAGGAATTTCCTAACTATATGGGCTGTTGTGTGTGTGTGTGTGTGTGTGTTTGTTTGTTTGTTTGTTTGTTTGTTTGTTTGATTGATTGATTGATTGTGAGAAATGTGGAACAGCCTGCCTCATGACGAACTTCCTATATCCCTGTGTAGGAGGAGCTCAGCTTGCAGCTTCAGCTGAATAGGGATGAAGTTGGCTCATCACTCTGCAGCAACTGGTTCTGTCAACAGCCTCCCACTGGGTTGCGTTAGTCCCCGTCTTTCTGGTAGGTTTGTCATCAATGCTCCACATCCATTTGCCACTGATTCTACACCTACATTCCTCAATGTGCCCTCAGTACTCTCCTAGTTATCCGTATGGAATGTTTACTCAGAGAACAACACCTAGCCTCCGAGAGCAAGCTCTCTCTTCTGGTGTCCATCAAGAACATACCTTCATTAGAAGTAGAGAAGACCACATTCTTTGACTGGTTCTTCTGTGGTTCCACCATGCTGCCCCTCATTCCAAATTCCAGATGTGTCCCCAATCCCAGATTGTCTAGGCAATGTTTCCAAAATGAATTTCCGTGAGATTCCTCCAGTTCTTTTTTCTATTACTGCAATTACTACTATGTATATGTATGTATTTGTCTCTTCCCAGTCTACGTCATCAATGTGTGGAGATGCATTGATGAACTCGCACACAAGATACAGCAGTATCAAGACTACATGTCTGACTTCATCAGTGCCATCACTGTCCTCATCGGTGCCCTCACTGACCCTAGCAGTGTGCCATCACTGACCTCAATAGTGTCATTTTTCATGCCATCGATCAGCTTGCCCATGCTCCTTGTTAAGGAACATAGGTTGTTCCTTTTACAGAGTCAGACCCTTCATCCCTCATGCTCAGTATTGTCTACACTGATTGGCAGCAGCTCTTCAGAGTTTCAGGCAGGAGATCTGCCAGGGACTTAACCTGTGACCTTCATTGGAACTGATCGATCCAGACCCTTCTTGGTCTCATCTCTATGACACAGGGGGATCATCATTCTTTTGAGCAGGGCTGAAGCTAGCCCATATAGCCTGTCTCTAGTTACCGCCAGTTCGTTTGGTGGCAACTCAGAGGCGGGGCCTTCTCCGTAGCTGCTCCTGGGCTGTGGAATGTGCTCCTGGCAGAAATCCGTAATCCGAGTTCATTACTGGCCCTCAGGAGAGCCCTTAAGACCTATCTGTTTGGCCTGGCCTTCCAGGGTTTTTAATTTGTTGTTAAAAAAAAAAAAAACTGCTGTAAATGTGTATATCTATCTATCTATCTATCTATCTATATTCAGCCTTGTTCTCCAGGGTTTTTAACTGTATAAATGTTTTAACCATTAATTAGTTTTATATAGGTTTTTTATAGTTTTGATTTTAATGGTTAATTGTGTTCAATTGGTTTTTTTATTTTGATGTAAACCGCTCTGAGCCATTTTTGGAAGGGCAGTATATATGAATGAATGAATGAATGAATGAATGAATATTTCCCAGGATTTGCTTCTGTCCTCTGACATCGCTGTGTTCGATATGAAGCATAGCCATCTGTGGCTAATTCATGCTCAGCCCATGACAAAAGGAGACACCAAGGATACTAGTTCAGGAATTAGGGTTGAAATGACACAAATGCCCTGAAGCATCATTTTTCAGCGGAGGGCAGCCTCAAACCTCTGAAGTTGAAAACCCTAGGGTTTTCAGATCTCCACTTTGGACCCTAAAATCTCGAGGGGAGGAGCCCAGTAAAAATGGGTGTCTCCTGGCAAATCATAGGTGGAAACCGCCAACCCTAAATCACCTGGGTATCTCAAATGGAAATACCAACTTCCCCATTGGAACCCTTCCATCGTTTAAGACCAGCAGAAGAAGCCCTCCTGAAAGTTCCCTCACATTTGAAGGCCAGACTGGCCAACACAACAAGTCCAGCAATTTGTTCTAGAGTTCTGTAAAGCCCTTCCATGGGTTGAGTGTCTAGCTCCCCTCCAGGGGCTGCCCTTTTATGAGACGAGGTGAGGCAAGTCCCCTCAGGGGGCAGAGTATTGGAACAGCAGCAGGGTGACAGGATACCATCCTTAAAAATTGGAAATGATCTGATTTTTAGGGGTGCGGAGGGAGTCTGAACCCAAACTTGCACAGCCCAGTTCGGGTTGGACTTTTTTGACCCTGTCTGGGGGAAAATCAGAGCATTTCAAAACTCCAGATGGCAGCAGGAACCTGCTCCCCACCAGCTCTGGTTGCTGCTGAGGTGGAAAGATAGATAAACTTTATTACAGTCTTTGACCAGTACAGAAACATGAAGGAAAGAACATAAAACCACACCAATTATAATAGGATCGGTATATTTTTACAGATATCCAACGACATAGTAAATTATTCCACTATGAATCATTGGGTGATGTCGTATCTTTATGGCTATTAAACAAAAGTTCATTCATTCATTCATTCATTCAAAAGTTAACCACATTGTAAGTAATGTTGGCTTGACGATCTGAGAAAAGAAATGAGAGATATACTTCATCTTCCCTGCCTGTTGAATCCTTAATCAGGGGTAAAGTTAACGACTTTCGCGAGTTGTTATATCAAAGCTGCAGTATAATAAAACATGAACCCCATCCTCTAAGGCCTGTGCATTACATCACCGTGGTTTTCTGTGGCCTGATTGACTTCCATTTTAGTAGAAGGAATGGAAAGAAACTGGATACAGCCATGTCTGAGGGAAACCCTCATGAGTCCCTGTTCTTTCTTCCCCCCACCATCCCACCTTCTTTTGCTACCAGTCATCTGAGGTGTGCCAAGCAATTATGGCCCATGACACAACTTGAACCCAGAGGAGACCAGAAGGGGAGACGTCGTCTCTTTGGCAACCCTTTGGCAATACTGTGAGTCAAAACCAGAGTTGCAAATCTCCAGCTAATTAGAATGGGATTCGAATGAAATCCAAGAGGAAAAATAAACAAATGGTCATGATTCCATCACATCTTAATCTCCAGGGAGACTGGCTCAGAAACCCTATAAAAGCTCTCAGGGATCGCCTCTGAGACACAACAGCATCGCTTGACTTCCAGAGCTCTCCTTGATCAAGCAGGTAAGGTTGGGTGTCTGGTCTTCTTCCAGGGAATCCTGGTTTCTCTCTTTCTTCTAAGGCAATGATGGTCATCTTGAGGGACCCTCTATAGCAGGGGATTCTCAGCCTTGGGTCCCCAGATTACTACGACCCCTTACCTAAGATGGGAGGGTAATGGGATCAACAGCTGAGGGTCAAATGCAGGGGTCACCCCAGAACAACTGGTTTGGGGGAGCACAAGAGGGGCGAAGAACATTCTTAGGAGAGCACGGATTTTGCAATCCATTAAAAACCTCCGGTCAGGTCAAGTAATGGTAATAATAGTTTATTCATCTCGTTAATGGGTTGCGGGGTTGCTTGACATTTTCAAATTTATTCCAAAAATGGGCCACATTCCTCTTAGAAAAGACTGTCTCTTTGGATTAGGCGAACCCCTCCAGAATGCTTTCCAGGCTAGTTTTCTCTTCCTCTCCAAGATCATGGGGCAGGAAAGTCTGGGTGAAGAAAGAGTTCATTTTCATCAAGACCTGCTGATATCTGCAGGGGGTGGTGACCCTGCACCTCCCCCCCCCCGTCAAAAATGGTCTCACCCAGCCCACTTCCTGTCCAGGAAGGAAGTGAGGGGGTTGACCTGGCTCCTGGGAGGCTGGAGGAGTCTCCCTCTTCCCTGGCTTCTGCTGCTGCTTCTGAGGTAGAGGAGGGAGAGAATGAGACTTCCTTAAACAATGGAGGCCTTCTAAAATAATTAATTCAAGCTGTAAGGCCATAATAGAATATACTATGAATATATGTTTTTTTAATGTTCTGTGGTTCTGTGGCCCAAAGAACAATTTGTTATGGGGCCGCTAACAAATAAAGTTGTTTACTATTTAATTTATTTTATTTTATAGATCTATCTAATCGATCTATCTATCTCTGTGTAAACCGCTTTGGGGACTGGTGGGGTCCCGTTATATGCCGGGGTGAGGATGGGTAGAGCTCACCCTCAGAATAAGGGCTCCAGGTAGTCCAACGACATGCCTGTTCTTGTCACAGGACTCCTGTTACTGCAGCCCTCGCCCCCAGGCCTCTGGCTCCTCAAGCTCCCACTGGCTGGGCAGTCCTCGCCAGTTTAGCCCATCATCACCAGCCATTCCTGGTTCCATTCTGTCCAACCTCACAGGGTTGTTGTGAAGGTGATCTAGAATAAGATCCTATGGACGGCTTGGAGGAATGGTGGGCTAGGAATGACAATAATCTCCACTGAGTCCAAATGGTTCTCTTCCCTTCAGGTTAACCGTTGCCACCCAGAAGGATGTGTTCCCGTCAGGACAAAGACCAATGCCACAAGCAGGAGGAAGAAAGCTCGTGCTGTGGCGGCCGGCGGCCCTCTTGTCATGAGAACAAGCCTTCCTGCTGTCTTGGTCGGCAAAACAGTGGAGGGTGCCATGACAACCGAGGCTCATCTTGTTCCTCTTCCAGCTGTCATGGGAAACCCCAGCAGATGCAGCAGCAGCAACAGCAGCAGCAGCAGGTCTTCCAGAAGCTGAAGTAGCAGTGAGGAGAATTCCTAGAAGGGCAGAGATCTCTATTCCTTGTCATTTCAACGGGGTATGCCTCTCTAGCCGTCGATTTCCAGCAGCATCTTCTCTGCAACTCCAGTTTTGGAGGGCATCAACTCTCTTCCAGAGGGGCTGTGTGCCTTGGGCGCTGAAGCAAAAGGGAAGCAACGCATTCCTTGGATGGCCAAGCAGTAGCTATTTCTGATTCGGCTGTCTCCTCTCATGAATTGATTGATTAAAAAAAAAACCCTGAATTAAGAATTATAAAAGGTTTATTTTGCTTTGATTTTAGCACATCTATAACTCATGAAAGGAGTCCATTTATAAGTTTATTCTTCCAGTTATAAGTTATTTATATTAGGAAAATGATCACAATTTATCTAATGTACATGAGCAACATTATGAGCAACATTCTAGCTAAAGGTTGGCTTCACAGAGAGCTGGTCTTATGGCAGCACGCATGAATTGTCCTCTTTGCTAAGCAAGGTCTGCCCTGTTTTGCATTTGAATAGGAGATCACATTTGAGAACTGTAAGATATTCTGCTTAGGGGATGGGGCTGCTCTGGGAAGAGCATCAGAGGCTCCAGGTTCCCTCCCGTGCATCTCCTCAATAGGATTGAGAGATACTCCTGCCTGCAACCTTGAAAACACCACTGCCATTCTGGGTAGACAATACTGAGATAGATGGAGAATGAAACCCTAACCCTGCAAAACTGCCTCCATGTTAGTTAATGGGATGGAATGTTCCTGAGTTCAGTTATCAGACAAGCTGGTGGAGGGAGGTAATAGAACTCCATGGCAGGGGAGTGGGAAGGAGGCCTTGAACAAAGAGAGCAGGGAATTTATCAGCCTGAAGAACACTCCCTCAAGAGAGTCAGAAGCCCTTCTGTTTCTGAGGCCAAACGGTGTGCAAAACATTTTTTTCCCCACCCACCATTTCACAGTGTTGTGTTTCTGAGGAGGAAGGGGTTTGAAAAGGAGCTGGGCCTCAGCAGCTCACCTACACACACACACACACACACCACTCAGAAAAGGAGGAGGGAGTTGCATATGATGTATGAATACAAATACGACAAATATTTATATAACACTTTTCAACAGAAGTTCCCAAAGCGGTTTACACAGATATAAATAAATACATAAAATGGATCCTTGTCACCAAAGGGCTTACAATCTTGGGGGAAAGGGGGGAAGAAACATAAGATAGACAGCAGCAACAGCCACTGGAGGGTTGCTGTGCTGGGGTTGGATAGGGCCAGTTGGTCTCTGCCTGCTAAATACAAGAGTGTCACCACTTTTTAAAGGTGCCTCTTTGCTCAGACCCAAGTTAGAAAAGACATGCATGTCTTGGTTGCTAACTTTAGTTCCTTCACCACGCTTAGCCACAGACTCATTTGCACACCAGGGTTATATGGCAACTTTTAGTAGCAGAGCCATATTTCTACACCATTGGAAGACTTAAGCCCTTCAACTTTCTCCATCTCTGCTTCTTCCCTTCCTGAAGGATATATTATATGTTAAGTTTATACAGCTGATGACACACTGGCATTTCTTTCCCTTCCTTGGTGCCATTAGCCAATTAAAAATTAATTCAGCATCCGGTTGCGTGACTCAGTATCCTGCTTGATGCCAAGTTCTTTTAAATATTCCAAATTTATCGGCGTGGGGTCTAACGGGACAGCAATGCCTCATTTCCATGAAGTTTGACAGTAATCACATCTTGAAAGGCAGCCGTGAAACCTTCAAGACTAGACTCTGATCCCACTTCTGCAGCAAGTCCTGAGAAGACCAGGGCAATTCATCATCATCATCATCATCATCATCATCATCATCATCATTTGATTTCTATACCGCCCTTCAAAAAATGGTGCAGGGCAGTTTACGCAGAGAAATAATAAATAAATAAGATGGCTCCCTGTCCCCAAAGGACTCACAGTCTAAAAGAAACTTAAGATAGACACCAGCAACAGTCACTGGAGGTACTGTGCTGGGGGTGGATAGGGCCACCCTATCCACCTATAAAATTGACTAGATTTGCCTCCAAGGAATTCTATGCAGTGTATGTCATGTTTTGTTGCTTAGAAGTTTGTCCCAAAGGGGATCCTGTAGAGAGTGGGGGGGGTGGAGTCAGAAAGCAAAGGGGATGGAATGGAGAAGGTGGAAATGGAGTTGTTTCTGAATAAACTCTTAGCCCACATTCGCACATAACGCAGAACCGCAGTTGAATGGGCCAGCGGTTCCGTGGACGTTACGTCCGAATACAGGCAAACGGGGAAGGTCACCAGGCTAACACTCCTCCCTTCTGAAAAATAAACACATTTATTTGTACTGGGTGAGGTAGATTGCCAGAGATTTTAGGAGAGATTCCAATCCACCCACACGTCACAGCTGGTGATTACATAGCAATGGGGTGAAAACAGGGACCCACCTCCACTATCATCTGCCCTCCTGGAAGATCTCATGATTGTGTCAATCAAATCTGATGACGGCAAAAGAGTGGGACGTTTAGAACGTGCATGGGACACCTTGAGAACCAATGGCCTTTCTCAGATCCTGCCCACAGTCCCAACAGAACGTTGGGAGATGGTATAAAAGGTGCCTCTTCCCCGGGGTTCCTCATTCGTTCCTCTTTGCTTGCCTTGACAGCATCTGCTTACTGATCAACCGGTACGTATAAGGACCTCTCTTCTCTTGGCTGTGAATAGATCTGTCAGGTCTGGATGAGGCATTCTGCAAGGTTAGAACTCTGGGGGTTGCAGGAATGGGAACAGGAACTTTCCACATGTGCTCTACCATTGAGCCATGCCTGGTCTCTAGTGATATAGGAAGCTACATCGTAAAGTCAAGTCACTGGGTCTCCTAGTGCAGCACTGACCACTCTGACTGGCAACAACTCTCCGGAATCTCTGACAAGAGTCTGACTCAGCCTTGAAACCGAAATTCCTTCTAACTTGAGATTCTAGAAACTGAAGCTGGAAGTACATAGAGAGCTTGTGATTGCCTACCGGGCAATGCATTTTCTTCACAGATGTAAGGACTTCCATTGTATAGATCAGTTTATATGTTTGCTAGATTGGAGGAGCAGGATTTGGGTGGAATGTGTGAACCAGAGTAGCCCAGATTCTCCCTGCCTAATCTGCTTCACAAGGCTGCAAAGAAGACTGTGGTTTCTGAAAGCATTCCTCTGAATTAAGAAGGAATGATGATGATGATGATGATGATGATGATGATGATGATGATGGATAAGTAATATCATCACAAGGCTGCAAAGAAGATTACGTTTTTGAAGGACTGCTCAGAATTATTAGGAAATAATAATAATAAAAAATAATAATAATAATAATAACAATTCTCACAAGGCTGCAAAGAAGATGGTATTTTTGAAAAGATTGCTCAGAATTAGAATGATGATGAAATAAAAATAATAAATAATAATATCACAAGGCTGCAAAGAAGATTTTGTTTTTGAAAGTATTGCTCACAATCATTAAGAAATTATGATGATTGATAAATAAATAAATAAATAAACAAACAAACAAACAAACAAACAAACAAACTTTCTCTGTTAGCCACCCCATAACAAATTATTTTCTCGGCAATTACGGGTAAGGAAAGAAGTTGTGCTTCTATCAGCGGCAAACAAGGAACTCTTCCCTTGACGTGAGAGCCTTGAAATGACACCCCCGCCCTCTCTCTCTCCTCTCTCCAGGTTGCCCGAGCCACAGAAAAGATGAGCCAACAACAGCAACAGAGTGGAGGCAGCTGCTGCTGCTGCGGTGGTGGCCGTGGTGGTGGAGGATCTCAGCAGAGCCAAGGCAGTGGCGGATGTTGTGGTGGCAGCCATAGCAGTGGCGGTGGTGGATGCTGCGGAGGCAGACGGGGAGGATCCCAGCAGAGCCAAAGCAGTGGCGGCGGCGGCTGTGGTGGCAGCAGTGGTGGTGGCGGCGGCGGCTGTGGCGGCAGCAGTGGTGGTGGCGGCGGCTGCTGTGGTGGCAGCAGTGGTGGATCTTCTCAACAGAAGCAGCAGATGAAGATGAAGTAGACGCCTGCAAGAAGAACCCCATTCCACGCAAGCCGTTATGACCCCCTTGCAGGTTCCTCCTGGCAAAGCAAGCCTGGCTGGAGTCTTTGGATCGCCATCCAGATTTCCACTCTTGGAAACTGTAAACCATCCCTTTTCCTGCTTTGACATCCCTGTGAAGGCATTAAAAGTTGATTGCATCCCACTAACTCCATGCTGTGGTCTTTCCTTCCTATCCGAACCCGGGTGCTTTGTTTCAAACTTCATTATGGACAGCTTGTATTAATGATCTCTGGAATTTAATTTTCCCCCAAGGACATAAGCAAGTAGAGTTGTCACTTGTCCAGAAATAATAGCCGGGTCTGCTCTTATGCCTTTAAGCAAGGCCTAAGCTGTAGAATGCAGGAATAGGATAGGGCACAGAAAGAAATAGGGCCACTTCTGTATCTAACACAGGTCAGCTCTCTTCTCCTTCTCACTATAGTCTTCATCATTCATCTTCCTTTCATTTAAAGAATTAAATACTACCAGCTATACAGCAGTGGGGAAGGCAGCCCTATAGTTGAGGTCTGCTTTATTCTGAGAGGTGGATTGCGGATGGGATCACCCCTGGTTGGAATTTGGAGAACTCAGTCACTCTGGTAGCTTTTATCTTTGGCAAGTTGGACATCGACCAACGGCTGTATTTTGTATTTATGGGTGATGGGATAAAATGGACCTCCAGGACAAAAACGTGTGAGAAAATAGATTCATCCACCACACCGCAAATTCCAAAATTTAAGTGCATGGTGCTTTGGATACTTCATTTTTCTTTTTAAAAAAAATCTATGCCATACTTGAATAAAACTATCGGGGCAGGTACAATAAAATAGTTCAATAAAACTATCAGTGCAGATCAGGGTCATGTCACATAAGCAAAATCTGGGATGCTCCATTCACTGGAGTTGGGGCTGTAGAGCATCAGCAGTAGAACATCTGCTTTGCACGCAGAAGATCCCAGGTTCAATCCCCACCATCTCCAGGTAGGACTGGGAAAGACTCCTGCCTGGAACCTCGGAGAAGCCGCTGCCTGTCAGTGCAGACAGTACCGAGCATGATGGAGCAGCGATCTGACTCGGGAGAAGGCAGTTCCCTGTGTTCCAATGTTGCTCTCTGGGAAAGACATTCCACAACTGAGAGGCCACAGCAAAGAAGGCCCTTTTCTCAGTCACTACCAATTAATTTTAGATTTTGGGGAAACCTGGTGGCAGCGGTGGCGGTTCTGCTAAAACATACAATGTCCAGGCAGGCTCAGGTGCCTACTTAACCATTTTATTTATTTATATCTTTGTAAACCGCTTTGGGGACTTCTGTCGAAAAGTGTAAATATCCGTCTTATTTGTCTACTTAGGGCTTGGTAGTTTAGTATCAGCACTTTGAATTATGCCTGGCAATGCCAGATTAGGCCTAGAGACCAGGGGGTTCAAATGTTCACTCTGTCACATAGGTAAGGCCAGCCCTAGGGTTCCTCCTGGTGCCCTAGACAAAGTTTGACTGTGGTGCCCCTGTCCCCAGCAGCCAAGAAATGCAAAGCCCTGACTTTAGCTGGAGCCACACAAGCAGTTTGCTCACTGGGTTGAATTGATTGATTGATTGATTGAAGTGCCGTCAAGTCGGTGTCGACTCTTAGCGACCCCATAGAGAGGTTCTCTCCAGGATGATCTGTCTTCCACTTGGCCTTGAAGGTCTCTCAGTGGTGCATCCATTGCTGTTATAATTGAGTCCATCCACGTTGCTGCTGGTCATCCTCTTCTTCTCTTTCCTTCAACTTTCCCCAGCACTATGGGCTTCTCTAGGGAGCTGGGTCTTCTTCATAGGAACATAGGAAGCTGCCATATACTGAGTCAGGCCATCGGTCTATCTTGCTCAGAATTGTCTACACAGACCAGCTGTGGCTTCTCCAAGGTTGCAGGCAGGAATCTCTCTCTGCCCTATCTTGTAGAAGCCAAGGAGGGAACTTGGAACCTTCTGCTCTTCCTAGAGTGGCTCCATCCCCTGAGCGGAATATCTTACTGTGATCACATGTGGTCTCTCATTCAAATGCAACCAGGATGGACCCTGCTTAGCTAAGGGGACAAGTCATGCTTACTCTTAAGACAGGTCTCCTCTCATAATTCAAATAATGTGCCCGAAGTATGATAGTTTGAGCCTGGTCATTTGTTCCTCTGGATTGATTTGTTCTATGATCCGTTTTTTTGTTTTCCTGGCTGTCCATGGTATCCTTAAAAGTCTTCCCCAGCACCCAAGTTCAAAAGCATCAATGCTTTTTCTGCCTTGCTTCTTCAAAGTCTAGCTTTCGCATCCATAGAATGTTATGGGGAAAACCATTGTCCCAGCTGGGCTGAATTACCAGCCTGCAAAGATGACCAGTGAATGACTAGACCTCAAGCCCGAATTGATCCGACATTCCCAAAAGTGTTTTTTTTTAAACAAAAAACAAAAAAAACCAGCAATTTCTAATCCAATACTGGGTTCTCGATATCAAATCAGAATTGTCAGAATTAAAATGGGAATGTCTGGATGGCTATAGGCAAGTTGCCTCTTAATCCCAGTTGCAGGGGAGCAATAGCAGGAGAGAGGGCATGCCCTCACCTCTTGCCTGTGGGCTTCTCAGGGGCATCTGGTGGGCCACTGTGGGAAACAGGATGTTGAACTAGTAGGGCCTTGGGTCAGATCCAGCAGGGCTGTTCTTAGGGCTTCTGTTCTTATATCTACCCCTCTGGCCTGTTGACCATTCCAGTTGCTAATTGCTGCACTAAATGTGAGTGAGAACTCTCCCTTTGGAAGGCAATGCACACATGACCCAAGTACCTCTCTATACCACCTTCTTATGCACTGGACGTCCTTCAAATCTGTTCCACACCAACAATATAGGGCAGCCAGGGAATAAATCCAACTGAGTCCTGAGCCAGGCCGATGCCACACAACCCACAGCAGATTCTGGGGCAACCCATTTTATTAGACTGTCTGACTAACTTATCTCCCAGGATGCTGAAGAGGAGGAACAGGTCGAATGTGTTTGGCGAGGGATTTGGCAAGATGACTCATTGGGGTGTTTTCTGTTAAAGGAGGAGAAAGGAAGAAGGAGTGACATGCTGGAACATCTGTAACCTTGCCAGTAGTCTGGAAAATAGGTGTAAATGGATGCAAGGAAGGAAGGAAGGAAGGAAGGAAGGAAGGAAGGGAGGGAGGGAGGGAGGGAGGGAGGAAGGATGGATCTTTTGGCCCAATGGTGTATATGACAATATTTCTGTTGAATTCCCAGAATGTTTCACCATAAGCAATATCCTCTTCTCTATTGACATTTCTCTGTCTTGTAACACTCATTATGTTTTCCACCTCTTACTCCATTTCCCATAACACAACAACTGTGGATCTCCCAATGGATCATAGATTCAGGACCCACTACAAAGGAAATAATAAGGAAAAGCAGATCAGCACACCCCAAGGGGATAAGAACAGCCTTGCTGGAGCAGGTCCAAAGACCATCTAGTCCAGCATCCTTTTTCACACAGTGGCCCTCCGGGTGCTTCTGAGAAGCTTACAAGCAGGGGATAATGGCTTGCCCTCTCTCTTGCGGTTACTCCCCTGCAACTGGTATTCAGAGGCATCCTGCCTCTAAGGCTGGAGGTGGTCTATAGCCCTCCCACTAGTAGCCGATGGTAGACCTCTCATCCATGAAGTTATCCACACCCCTCTTAAAGCCATCCAGGTTGTTGGCTGTCACCACATCTTGTGGCAGAAAATTCCACAAGCTGATTGTGCATTGTGTGGAAAAGTACTTCCGTTTGTTGGTCCTAAATTTCTTGGCTATTTATTTATTTATTTATTTATTTATTTATTTTATACCCCGCCCAAGCTTATGTCTCTGGGTGGCATTTCATGGGATGAACCCTGGTTCTAGTGTTATACAGGAAGGAGAAAGATTTTTCTCTATCCACATCTAGAGCGTCTAGGTTCCAAATTCCATCCCTAGCAAGATCTCCAAGATAGGGCTGAGAAAGATTCCTGCCTGCGACCTTGGAGAAGTCAGTCTTGGTAGACAAAACTGAGCCAGATGGACTGATGGTCTGACTCAGTATATGGCAGCTGCCTATGTTCCTATGTAAGCCACCTAATGGCACATTGGGAAAGTAACTTGCCTAGGGAGCAAGAGGTTGCCGGTTCGAATCCCTACTGGTATGTTTCCCAGACGACGGAAAACACCTCTAGCGGGCAGCAGCGATATAGGAAGATGCTGAAAGGCATCATCTCATACTGCGTGGAAGATGGTAATGGTAAACCCCTCCTGTATTCTACCAAAGAAAACCACCTAAGGTCACCAGGAGTCGACACCGACTCAACGGCACAACTTTACCTTTACTTTCCTATGTACCATTCTGGGCTCCTTGGAAGAAGAGTGGGATATAAATGTAATAAATATATAAATAATCATAATAAACCCTAGTCTTTTATAGTCAGGTCCATACAGCAGGAAGCTGCCATTTACTGAGTCAGACCCTTGGTCCACCTTGCTCTGTGTTGCCTACACTGATTGGCAGTGGCTTCTCCAGGGTTTCAGGCAGGAGTCCTTCGGAGCCCTACCCGGAGATGCTACCAAGGATTGAACCTGGCAGCTTCTACATGCAACGTTGATGCGCTGACACTGAACTATAGACCCACTGGATGACCCTTTCAGCTGTTTTAGAAATAGGGGGGACAGTTTGAGGAAAGATGAATAAAGCAGACCTCATAGTCAACTATATGGCTGCTGCCCTCCACTGTATGGCTGGTGGTATTTAATTCTTTAAATGAAAGGAAGATGACTGGTGAAGATGACAGCAAGAAGGAGAAAGAGCTGACCTGTGATAGATATGGAAGTGACCCTATTTCTCTCTGTGCCCTATACTATTACTGCATTCTACAGCTTAGGCCTTGCTTAAAGCCACAAGAGCAGACCCGGCTATTATTTCTGGTGAAGTGGCAGCACTACTAGCTTATGTCTATGGGAGAAATTAAATTCCAGAGATCATTAATACAAGCTGCCCATAATGAAGTTTGAAACAAAGCACCCGGGTTCGGATAGGAAGGAAAGACCACGACATGGAGTTAGTGGGATGCAATCAACTTTTAATGCCTTCACAGGGATGTCGAAGCAGGAAAAGGGACGGTTTACAGTTTCCAAGGGTGGAAGTCTGGATGGCGATCCAAAGACTCCAGCCAGGCTTGCTTTGCCAGGAGGAACCTGCAAGGGGGTCATAATGGGGTTCTTCTTGCAGGCGTCTACTTCATCTTCATCTGCTGCTTCTGTTGAGAAGATCCGCCACTGCTGCCGCCACAGCCGCCGCCGCCACCGCCACCACCACTGCTGCCACCACAGCAGCCGCCGCCACTGCTTTGGCTCTGCTGGGATCCTCCCCGTCTGCCTCCACAGCATCCACCACCGCCACTGCTATGGCTGCCACCACAACATCCGCCACTGCTTTGGCTCTGCTGGGATCCTCCCCGTCTGCCTCCGCAGCATCCACCACCGCCACTGCTATGGCTGCCACCACAACATCCGCCACTGCCTTGGCTCTGCTGAGATCCTCCACCACCACGGCCACCACCGCAGCAGCAGCAGCTGCCTCCACTCTGTTGCTGTTGTTGGCTCATCTTTTCTGTGGCTCGGGCAACCTGGAGAGAGGAGAGAGAGAGGGCGGGGGTGTCATTTCAAGGCTCTCACGTCAAGGGAAGAGTTCCTTGTTTGCCGCTGATAGAAGCACAACTTCTTTCCTTACCCGTAATTGCCCAGAGAATAATTTGTTATGGGGTGGCTAACAGATAAAATTTGTTTATTTATTTATCATCATCATACTTTCTTAATGATTCTGAGCAATACTTTCAAAAACACAATCTTCTTTGCAGCCTTGTAATGATATTACTTATTCTTCATCATGATCATCATCATCATCATCATCATCATCATTCATTCATTCATTCATTCATCTTAATTCAGAGGAATGCTTTCAGAAACCACAGTCTTCTTTGCATCCTTGTGAAGCAGATTAGGCAGGGAGAATCTGGGCTACTCTAGTTCACACATGCCACCCAAATCCTGCTCCTCCCATCTAGTGAACATAGAAACTGATCTATACAATGGAAGTCCTTACATCCGTGAAGAAAATGCATTGCCCAATCACATGTGGCAATGCATGTGGCAATCACATGCTTGGTATGCACTTCCAGCTTCAGTTTCTTTAATCTCAAGTTAGAAGGAATTTGTGATTCAAGGCTGAGTCAGACCCTTGTCTGCGATTTTGGAGAGTTGTTGCCAGTCAGAGTGGTCAGTGCTGCACTAGGAGCCCCAATGACTTGACTCTACGAGGCAGCTGCCGATATCACTAGAGACCAGGCATGGCTCAATGGTAGAGCACATGTCTAATGTTCCTGTTCCCATTCCTGCAACCCCCAGAGTTCTAACCTTGCAGAATGCCTCATCCAGACCTGACAGATCTATTCACAGCCAAGAGAAGAGAGGTCCTTATACGTACCAGTTGATCAGTAAGCAGATGCTGTCAAGGCAAGCAAAGAGGAACGAATGAGGAACCCCGGGGAAGAGGCACCTTTTATACCATCTCCCAACATTCTGTTGGGACTGTGGGCAGGATCTGAGAAAGGCCATTGGTTCTCAAGGTGTCCCATGCACGTTCTAAACTTCCCACTCTTTTGTCGTCATCAGATCTGACTCATTCATGAGATCTTCCAGGAGGGCAGATGATAGTGGAGGTGGGTCCCTGTTTTCACCCCATTGCTATGTAATTGTCAGCTGTGACGTGTGGGTGGATTGGAATCTCTCCTACAATCTCTGACACTGCTTCCATTTCATGAGATTTTCTGACCCCTTCTGGAAAGATCTCGTGTGGCCCCTTGCCCTTCGGTTCCAGTTGGCGGGGGCCAAGGGAAATCACATTTCCCCTGTTCCCTGGGGATAGGAATACCATTGCTCTTTCCCAGAGATTCAGACCTGCAGAAAATCAGATTCCATTCCCAGATGTGGAATTTATGAGCCCCTCTTGGTGTTTACATCTTCTGGAGCTGATCCAAACAAACCCAAAAACCAGTCTGAGAGGAGCAATGATGCAAAGATTGGAGATGCTGTGTGTTTGGTCTGGGAAGGAATAAGACATCTTCAGCACGGAGAGATTTTCTCTATTTATATCAATCCATCAACTTTATTACAGTCAAAGACCAGCCTCACTTATGATACAGTAAAATAGATAGTAAAATAGATAGTCATGAAGCAATAAAACCATCTTGGAAATTCCTACAGCACAGATTATCTATTAAATTATGATTTATGCTATGACACTGTAATAGTAGGAGTAATAAGATAAAGGTCAAGCATTCATTCATACAGCAATCAATGAATATCAAAATGTCTAAAAATATATATTTAAAATATGCTATACGCAGCTGGCTGAGGGTAGTTTGAAAATCTACCTTTAAAGCATCTACGAAAGAAAAAGTATTTTCAAGGATTTAATAGGATGTACAACGAGTACAGCAACCAGCCGCAGAATTGATAATGAAGACATTAAAGTGGTGGATGGCTTCTGCCTTTTAGGATCGACCATCAACAGTCAAGGATCCAGCAGTCAAGAAGTATGCCGTAGACTAGCACGTGGTAGGGTTGCAATGAAGGCCTTCGGAAGGATATTGAGATGTCGTGACATGTCTATACCTACAAAGATGAGAATCGTTCATACAGTGGTTTTTCCCATGACACTCTATGGACATGAAAGCTGGACTGTGAAGAAGCAAGAGAGAAAAAGTATTGATGCTTTTGAACTTGGGTGCTGGAGAAGACTTTTGAGGAGACCATGGACAGCCAGGAAAACAAATAAATGGATCATAGAACAAATCCAGAATTTTCACTCAATCCAGAATTTTCACTCGAGGCACAAATGACCAGGTTCAAACTAACATACTTCCTGGATGTGACCAAAATAGTACACAGTACTCCAAATGTGGCTGTACCATAGATTTGTATAAGGGGCAGGGCATTATAATGGTAGCATTTTTATTTTCAGTCCCTTTCCAACCATCCACCAATGTCCATCCATCCATCCATCCTTTCTGATTTTCTCCCCGGGAAACAGTGATGAATAAGTAAAATCCTCAGGGAACCGCAAGTAGAAACCTTAAATCCAGCAGGGTAAGACCACCTCTTTCTTTAGCATCAGTTAAATTTTTGAATTTAATTCTTGGCCTTTTCCCTTGCCAAACAAATTTGGTTATGTCCTTTTGCCATTGCTTGAAACAGATTAACGTATTCATTATAGGAATAGTCTGGAAAAGAAACATTTTAGGCAGAACATTCATCTTCACAACTGAAATTCTTCCCATTAAAGATAAGTTCATTCTTTGCAAATCAATTTTTACTGTATTCCATATCTTGATATAATTATTTGAAAACAACAAAGAATTTTTGTTTGTCAACCAGACACCCAAGTATTTAATTTTCTTCTCCACTTTCAATTCGCTTATTTCATAAAGTGTATCATTGGATTTCTGGTCCATATTTTTTGTCAACACCTTCGTTTTACTCTTATTTATATAAGATCTTGTCAGTTTCACTAGATTTTTCCAAACTTGCTTCAGAGGTGAGATCACAGCCTAGTCAGTTTCACTGCTGCCTTTCACAATCTGTTTCTATGAAATATTATTGAAATAACTGGCACTGCTGTACCGTTAGACCCCATACAGATAATCTTCAAATAATTTTTAAAAAACACCAAAAAAAACACAACCACCTTGGCACCAAATAGGACAGTGAGTCACCAAACCAGATCTTGAATCCAACGCCTTTCCGGATCTTGAATCCAACACCTTCAGTAGGTGTTCCAAAAATGTTGAGGGAATGACAAAAGCACTTAATGATGTGTATATGTTAGCAGGAATGCCTGAAACTGTTGGAATGTCCGTGTTATCATGGAGAATCCCAAAGGCATTTTGGAGGCAGCAGCTGGCATCCAAACTACATTCCTCAGGAGTGGTTCGATTGAAATGAATGGGACAAATGAATCAGGACTATCTTGACATGATTCCCCAAGAGGAATTTAGTCAGGCTGTAAGACATTAAGCACTAGGCTCCAAATTTGGGATATGTGAGCATTCCCATTTTCTGATCATCTGTGAATCAAAAGCAAAGTGAGAGGGAGGGGAAGTGAACAGGGTTATTCTCACGACCGCAGATTCTTAAGTAGGAGGGGGTTAAACCAGGAATTTGTGGGGCACCCAGACTCCTCCTGACCCAGCAGTTCCAAAACTGGGCAGCCCAGATTCGCTACCCAGGTTAAAAGTGAGGTCGGACCAGAACAGAGGCTGTCCAATCTTTTGATTTGGTTGTCTGCACTGCCATGCCATATTTAACAGGCTGATGGTGGCCATGTTCATCATAGAGTTTGGTGGGGAATAGGGAGAGAGGAGTGCTGTTGCTGCACGGCTTCTCCGCTGCTCCCGCAATGCATTGTGGGCTATGTGGAGGCCCCAGTTGCCATTTCCAGCAATGGAGAATGCCGCTGCAGAGTCTGTCTTGGCACATGAACCCAAAGGAGGCTCTGGCCATCTGGGAGGCACGAGGGAGGAGTTCACCTTCCCTCCAGCGTGCCCCCAAGTGGCCGTGGGAATGAGCCCACTGCTTGCTAATCCCTATCTACCTCCAGCACAGTACCTCCAGTGACTGTTTCTGGTGTCTATCTTATGTTTCTTTTAGATTGTGAGCCCGTTGGGGACAGGGAACCATCTTATTTATTTATTAGTTCTTTGCGTAAACTGCCCTGAGCCATTTTTGGAAGGGCGTTTCAAATCAGATGATGATGATGATGATGATGATGATGATGATGATGATGATGATGATGATGTTGAATTACCCTGGTCTTCTCAGGACTTGCTGCAGAAGTGGGATCAGAGTCTAGCCTTGAAGGTTTCACTGCTGCCTTTCAAGATGTTATTACTGTCCAACCTTATGGAAATGAGGCATTGCTGTCCCGTTAGACCCCATGCCGATAAACTTGGAATATTTAAAAGAACTTGGCATCAAGCAGCATACTGAGTCACCCAACCGGATGCTGAATTAATTTTTAATTGGCTAATGGCACCAAGGCAGGGAAAGAAATGCCAGTGTGTCATCAGCTGAATAAACTTAACATATAATATATCCTTCAGGAAGGGAAGAAGCAGAGATGGAGAAAGTTGAAGGGCTTAAGTCTTCCAATATAGTTTTACACAGCTGGATGGAGATGATTGTGTATTAAATGGGCTGAGGTTATTATTTGGTGATATATAGGTTTCAATGGGGAGAGTGATACTGGAACAATGGTGTAGAAATATGGCTCTGCTACTAAAAGTTGCCATATACCCCTGGTGTGCAAATGAGTCTGTTGGCTATGGCCGCCGGCTGCCACAGCACGAGCTTTCTTCCTCCTGCTTGTAGCATTGGTCTTTGTCCTGACAGAACACATCCTTCTGGGTGGCAACGGTTAACCTGAAGGGAAGAGAACCATTTGGACGCAGTGGAGATTATTGTCATTCATATCCCACCATTCCTCCAAGCCGTTCATAGGATCTTATTCTCGATCAGTAACAAGAGTCCTGGGACAAGAGCAGGCACACGGTTGGACTACCGGAGCCCTTATTCTGAGGGTGAGCTCTACCCATCCTCACCCTGGGGTATAACGGGACCCCACAAGACCCCAAAGTGGTTTGCATGGAGAGAGAAAGAGAGAGAGATTGAGCGATTGAGAGAATTATAAAAATAAAATGAAATGAAATGAAATGAAATAAAATAAAATAAAATAAATAGGAAAGAACTTTCTCCCCACAGCACGCTTTGTCCATCCCATTGTTTGAGCTTCATAACAGCTCCTTGCCGGCTAGAGAGGGAGGGATCGACATAAGCACAGCCCTGCTGGATCAGGCCCAAGGAAGCCCATCTAGTCCAGCATCCTGTTTCACACAGTGGCCCACCAGGTGCCTCTGGGGAGCCCACAAGCAAGAGTTGAGGGCATGCCCTCTCTCCTGCTGCAGCTCCCTTACAACTGGTATTGAGAGGTATCTTTCCTCTGAATACTGGTAACACTGGAGGTGGCCCATAGCTAACAGACTAGAAGCCATAGACCTCCCAGAGTTTGTCTAAGACCCCTTTAAAGCCATCCAAGCTAGTGGCCATCATTGCCACATCCCATGGCAAAGAATTTCATGGGTCGGTTATGTGACTTCCTCTTGTCGGTCCTAAATTTCCTGGCCTTCAGTTTCATGGGATAAGCCCTGGTTCTGGTGTTGTGAGAGAAGGGGACAAATTTCTCCCTGTCCACTCTTTCCACTCCATGCATAATTTCAGACACCTCTATCGCGTCTCCTCTTGGTCGCCTCTTCCGGAGACTTTTTATTTTATTTGTATTCATTGTATTTATTGTATATATTTATTTAACACATTTGTTAAATAGAACAAATAGAATGTTCAATATTCCCACTAAATAATCCCCAGGGTTCTTTGGGGGAGGCCATGAGAGCCTAATCTGGGCATAACGCTCCTAGTCTAAGGAGCTACTGATGGCCATGAAGTTTTCCAAATCCTTTGTCCCTTTCCCAGAGTTCCTCTTCCTTGCCCTCTTGCTTAAACTGTCTGCTTTTTCCCCAGTTCCCATGCACAGTACATAGGAAACTGCCATATACTGAGTCAGACCATTGGTCTATCTAGCTCAGTATTGTCTTCACAGACTGGCAGCGGCTTCTCCAAGGTTGCAGGCAGGAATCTCTCTCAGCCCTATCTTGGAGATGCTGCCAGGGAGGGAACTTGAAACATTCTGCTCTTCCCAGAGCAGTTCCATTATCCCCTGAGGGGAATATCTTCCAGTGCTCACACTTCTAGTCTCCCTTTCATATGCAACCAGGGCAGACCCTGCTTAGCTAAGGGGACAAGTCATGCTTGCTACCACAAGACCAGCTCTCCTCTCTATATTGCTTATATTATTTAGTTGTTTTATTCATTAGCTTCTTTTCCTTTTTTCTTGTCTTTTAGATTTTAGCTACCCAACTTTTGCCCTTTAGTATATTTTATAGCATATTTTATACTTTTTAGACATTATGATATTAATTGATAGCTGTATGAATGAATGCTTGACCTTTATCTTATTACTCCTACTATTACAGTGTCATAGCATAAATCATAATTTAATAAATAATCTGTGCTGTAGGAATTTCCAAGATGGTTTTATTGCTTCATGACTATCTATTTTACTATCTATTTTACTGTATCATAAGCGAGGCTGGTCTTTGACTGTAATAAAGTTGATGGATTGATATAAATAGAGAAAATCTCTCCGTGCTGAAGATGTCTTATTCCTTCCCAGACCACACACACAGCATCTCCAATCTTTGCATCATTGCTCCTCTCAGACTGGTTTTTGGGTTTGTTTGGATCAGCTCCAGAAGATGTAAACACCAAGAGGAGCTCATAAATTCCACATCTGTGAATGGAATCTGATTTTCTGCAGGTCTGAATCTCTGGGAAAGAGCAATGGTATTCCTATCCCCAGGGAACAGGGGAAATGTGATTTCCCTGGACCACCGCCCACTGGAACCGAAGGGCAAGGGGCCACACGAGACCTTTCCAGAAGGGGTTAGAAAATCTCATGAAATGGAAGCAGTGTCAGAGATTGTAGGAGAGATTCCAATCCACCCACACGTCACAGCTGACAATTACATAGCATTGGGGTGAAAACAGGGACCCACCTCCACTATCATCTGCCCTCCTGGAAGATCTCATGAATGAGTCAAATCTGATGACGACAAAAGAGTGGGAAGTTTAGAACGTGCATGGGACACCTTGAGAACCAATGGCCTTTCTCAGATCCTGCCCCCACAGTCCCAACAGAATGTTGGGAGATGGTATAAAAGGTGCCTCTTCCCCGGGGTTCCTCATTCGTTCCTCCTTGCTTGCCTTGACAGCATCTGCTTACTGATCAACCGGTACGTATAAGGACCTCTCTTCTCTTGGATGTGAATAGATCTGTCAGGTCTGGATGAGGCATTCTGCAAGGTTAGAACTCTGGGGGTTGCAGGAATGGGAACAGGAACTTTAGACATGTGCTCTACCATTGAGCCATGCCTGGGCTCTAGTGATATCGGCAGCTGCCTCGTAGAGTCAAGTCATTGGGGCTCCTAGTGCAGCACTGGCCATTCTGACTGGCAACAACTCTCCAAAATCGCAGACAAGGGTGTGACTCAGCCTTGAAACCGAAATTCCTTTTAACTTGAGATTCTAGAAACTAAAGCTGGAAGTGCATCCCAAGCATGTGATTTTGTCCCGGGCAATGCATTTTCTTCACAGATGTAAGGACTTCCATTGTATAGATCAGTTTCTATGTTCACTAGATGGGAGGAGCAGGACTTGGGTGGCATGTGTGAACTAGAGTAGCCCAGATTCTCCCTGCCTAATCTGCTTCACAAGGATGCAAAGAAGACTGTGGTTTCTGAAAGCATTCCTCTGAATTAAGATGAATGAATGAATGATGATGATGATGATGATGATGATGATGATGATGATGATGATAAATAAGTAATATCATCACAAGGCTGCAAAGAAGATTGTGTTTTTGAAAGTATTGCTCAGAATCATTAAGAAATTATGATGATGATAAATAAATAAACAAACTTTATCTGTTAGCCACCCCATAACAAATTATTTTCTGGGCAAATAAGGGTAAGGAAAGAAGTTGTGCTTCTATCAGCGGCAAACAAGGAACTCTTCCCTTGACGTGAGAGCCTTGAAATGACACCCCCCGCCCTCTCTCTCTCCTCTCTCCAGATTGCCTGAGCCACAGAAAAGATGAGCCAACAACAGCAACAGAGTGGAGGCAGCTGCTGCTGCTGCGGTGGTGGCCGTGGTGGTGGAGGATCTCAGCAGAGCCAAGGCAGTGGCGGATGTTGTGGTGGCAGCCATAGCAGTGGCGGTGGTGGATGCTGCGGAGGCAGACGGGGAGGATCCCAGCAGAGCCAAAGCAGTGGCGGCGGCGGCTGTGGTGGCAGCAGTGGTGGTGGTGGTGGCGGCGGCTGCTGTGGCGGCAGCAGTGGTGGTGGCGGCAGCTGCTGTGGTGGCAGCAGTGGCGGATCTTCTCAACAGAAGCAGCAGATGAAGATGAAGTAGATGCCTGCAAGAAGAACCCCATTCCACGCAAGCCGTTATGACCCCCTTGCAGATTCCTCCTGGCAAAGCAAGCCTGGCTGGAGTCTTTGGATCGCCACCCAGATTTCCACTCTTGGAAACTGTAAACCGTCCCTTTTCCTGCTTCGACATCCCTGTGAAGGCATTAAAAGTTGATTGCATCCCACTAACTCCATGTCGTGGTCTTTCCTTCCTATCCGAACCCGGGTGCTTTGTTTCAAACTTCATTATGGGCAGCTTGTATTAATGATCTCTGGAATTTAATTTCCCCCCAAAGACATAAGCTAGTAGTGTTGCCACTTGACCAGAAATAATAGCCGGGTCTGCTCTTGTGGCTTTAAGCAAGGCCTAAGCTGCAGGATGCAGGAATTGGATAGGGCACAGAGAGAAATAGGGTCACTTCCATATCTAACTCAGATTAGCTGTCTTCTGCTTCTTGCTATAATCTTCACCATTCATCTTCTTCGCTTCCCTCATTTTTTCTTTAACATTTATGGCAGGACGCAGCTACAAAGCTTCCCTGATTCTCTGATCCCTCACATCTGCTTCCACAGCCAAAGTGAATAACTTTGTATTCACTGTTCGGTCTTCATGTTGTTCTTTAACATGCACTGCCCTCAGTTTGGTCCTGTCTTTATGCTGTAGGTCTGCCAGACGTCCCTTGTATCTTTTTATCAAGGGTCTGCCTGTCTCCCCAATATAAAAGCTCATGAATTCCATGCAAACTATTTTATATACCACCCCCTTTGTCTGAAACCTTCCTTCCTTATTCTCACAAATCTGGCAATCTGCCACTTCACGTTTGTTATCATGTAGTCTTGACTTCACTATATGCTGCCTCAAAGTCATAGGGGCTGTACAAATAATGGGGACATAAAGTACTTTTTCACACAACGCATAATCAACTTGTGGAATTTTCTGCCACAACATGTGGTGACAGACAACAATCTGGATGGCTTTAAGAAGGGTTTGGATAACTTCATGAAGAAGAGGCCTATCATCAACTAAGAGTTGGAGGACTATAGGCCACCTCCAGCCTCAAAGGCAGGATGCCTCTGAGTACCAGTTGCAGAGGAGTAACAGCAGTAGAGAGGGCATGCCCCTTTCAACTCCTGCCTGTGGCTTCCAGCAGCATCTGGTGGGCCACTGTGTGAAACAGGATGCTGGACTAGATCGGCCTTGGGCCTGCTCCAGCAAGGCTGTTCTTATTGCCTTGGGGTGTGCTGATCTGCTTTTCCTTATTATTAATTTTTTAGTGGGTCCTGGATCTATGATCCATTGGGAGATCCATGGTTGTTGTGTTAGGGAAATGGAGAAACAGGTAGAAAACATAATGGGTGTTACAAGACAGAGAAATGTCAATAGAGAAGAGGATATTGCTTATGGCAAAACAACTCTGGGAATTCAACAGAAATATTGTCATATACACCATTGGGCCAAAAGGTCTTCCTTCCTTCCTTCCTTCCTTCCTTCCTTCCTTGATGGCATCCATTTACACCTATTTTCCGGAGTACTGGCAAGGTTACAGATGTCTCCTTCTTCCTTTCTCCCCCTTTAACAGAAAACACCCCAATGAGTCATCTTGCCAAATCCCTCGCCAAACACATTTGACCTGTTCCTCCTCTTCAGCATCCTGGGAGATATGTTAGTCAGAAAGTCCAATAAATAAAATGGGGTGCCCCAGAATCTGCTGTGGGTTGAGTGGCATCGGCCTGACTCAGGACTCAGTTGGGTTTATTCCCTGGCTGCCCTATATTGTTGGTGTGGAACAGATCTGAAGGACGTCCAGTGCATAAGAAGAAGGTTTAGAGAGGTACTTGGGTCATGTGTGCATTGCCTTCCAAAGGGAGAGTTCTCACATTTAGGGCAGCGGTCAGCAACTGGAATGGTCAACAGGCCAGAGGGGTAGAGATAAGAACAGAAGCCCTAAGAACAGCCATGCTAGATCAGGCCCCAGGCCCTTCTAGTCCAGCATCCTGTTTCCCACAGTAGCCCACCAGATGCCCCTGAGAAGCCTACAGGCAAGAGGTGAAGGGGCCTGTCCTCTCTCCTGCTCCTGAATCCCTGCAACTGGGATTCAGAGGCATCTTGCCTCTGAGCCTATAGCCATCCAGACTGGTGGCCAGTGATAGATCTGGCCTCCATGAATTTATCTAAGCGCCCTTTAAAACCATCCAAGCTAGTGGCCATCACCACATCCCATGGCAGAGGATGCCATTGATTGATGCTCTGTGTCAAAGGTCACTTCCTTTGGTTGATCCTAAATTTCCTGGCAAGCACTTCCATGGGACTGATCCTTGGTTCTAAAGTTGTGTGAGAGGAGAGGAAGATTATGTCTATCCATTCTCTCCTTTGCACTATCCCCCTTTCCCATAGACCTTGTCCTACTATGCCTAAGAGATTCCCTTACAATACAGGAGAACAGCGGGTCTTGTGGTAGCAAGCATGAATTGTCCCCTTTGCCAAGCAAGATATTCCCTGGTCTGCATTTGAATGCTGTAAGGTATTCTCCGTAGGAGAGGGAATCAGAGCTCAGTGACCTCAGCACCTGCTTTGCATCCAGAATTTCATGGCAGATTGGAGAACACAGATAAGGTGACTACAGTACCCATGACCTCCAGGCTAGAGATGGGAGTGGCACCTGAGTGAGGCACTTCTAAAATGCTGTAACCTAAAATCCATCTCTCTCACCACACCAGAACCAGGGGTCATCCCATGTAACTGACTGCCTGGAGATTTAGGACTGACATAAGGAAATCGTTTTTCACAACACTTAATCATTAGGTGTGCACCAATGAATAAACTAGATCTGATCCTACTCAAACTGACTTGATTCTGACAATGTCAGAACTGTATTTTAGCCCCCCTGGGGATGTCAGATGTCAGGTCAGGGTCGGATTTCTGATTGGAAATATGACCTAGAATTGGTGTGTTTTTTTCAAAATTGAGGTCAATGTGACCTCAGGATAAAAAATCATTAAAAATCCATTCTAGGTCTAGGGCTTCACAATTAATCACACCTCTGGCCTGGCAAGACTCTGAGCACTTAATTTTGAACACATTGGCCCATCCATTGATGTTTAATGAATTTTTATATATCACTCAGAAATTGTATTCTCATCAAAGAATCAAGGCAAGAAGGGCTCCAAGAATCACAAAGGAAGCGATGAAACATTGAAAAATCACAGAGGAAGTAACACCCGAGATCTAATATTTGCTTTTTCTGTTTTGCAATTCATTCATTATTATTTATTGTTAAAATTAGCCGTCGTGATTCTCCAGATGCCATTTTCTAATTCTGACAAATCCAAATTAATTCCCACTTTGATTCAACATTCCAATTTTAATTCCGACAATACCAATCTGATATCGAGAACCCAGTATTGGATTAGAATTTGCTAGGGGGGAGGGGGGGTTACCGATTTTGGCAATGTCGGATCAATTCTAGCTAGAGGTTTTCAACCAGTGACTGAACAGTCAAGGATACTGCCACAGATTCCTTCATGGAGCTGATGGTCAGGCTAGGAGACCTCCAAGGTCCCTTTCAGCTCTAAAACTCTATGGTTTTATGAGTGCCCCTGAAAGTTGCCTTTCCTTCCCAGTTGCTCTATGCCTTTCCCCCTGGCCTGGGACTAGAAGCGGAAACACAACTGCCACCAAACAGGGTTCGGTGTAACGTTCCATTTTTTCCCCATTGCTAATTGGAAACATCTTGTGTTTTAAGCAACAATGTTGTGAGCTTCACGTTACCAGCTGAAACACGTTTTCCGGTGTGAGATGCCTGCAAATGTTTTCAGGATGACGGCTGGATGGTGATTCAGGATTGCATTCTTTTTACAGACATATTGATTTCATTGACAGATTTCATTTTGTGTGTAGCAGAACAGACCACTTTTCTTAAAAGTTTCCCATGAGACTGCCAAAACATGTATTCATTTCCAATCTTTATTTTTTTAAAAAACACAAAAACACCCTTCATCCCAGTGACTAACACATATAAAACATAGAAAGCTAATAAAAATTTAAAATGTCAGCAAATTGAACATTCAGCAATGGAAACCAAATAAAATAGCCACGGCAACCCACTTGCAAAGCAATTTTTTTTTTAAAAAAAGCTCATTTTCCAGACTCTTTTTGAGGTTAGCATTCAAAAGTGAGGGGCCATAAACAAGAAGACCCTGCTTTGCCCACCTCACTTCAGACAGTGGAGATGCTTTGATGTCCCACTTTTCCTCTAAAGAGCTAAGGTGGCATCCATGGTGATCTCTGCCATTCATCCCTATGACAACCCTGCGAGGTGGATTAGGCTGAGGATATTGGACAGAACTGTCCTGTCCACCACAAAGTGTTAGATGGTCACTTAGGCTGCCAAACCTTGTGGCACACAGGCACTGGCACCATAACTCTCTCTCTCTCACTATATCCCCAAGCCAGCATGGTCTAGTCATTCACCGGTCGTCTTAGCAGGCCGGTAATTCAACCCAGTTCGGACAATGGTTTTCCCCGTTTTCTATTTTCTCACATGTTTTTGTACTGGCGGTCTGTTTTATCCCATCACCCATAAATACAAAACACAGCCCTTGGTCATCCCAGAGGTCCACTTTGCCAGCATCTTGCATCCACTTTGCCAAAGATCAAAGCGACTACAGCGTTGGAGTTCTCCAAATTCCAACCAGGGGTGATCTCATCCCCAATCCATCTAGCAGTGTCAACTGTGGCCACAGAGGTCACATCCTCTGCAATTACCATGCCTACACATTCCCTCGGAGTGATGTTATCATCCTCGCAGAAGTAGTTGCTTGGAGCATCCTGAGGATTGAGGTGGCAATCCATCAACACGGCCCTTAGTGTCCATCCAGTGGGAGGTTTCCTTTGGCTGTACCACAGGAGACCAGTTTAGGGGAGGCTCATGTCCATGAGGTCCGATCCAGCATGATGTGAGGGAAATGAGACAAAAGCATGAGGCCGTGACTAGACCACTGGATTTGCAAGATCTGGCTTCGTCGTCTCCACTCAGCCGTGAAGCACATTCGGTGGCTTCTGGGATGTCCCCATCGCTCAACCTAGTCCGGACCCACTGCACACTTTGTCCATCCCATTGCTTGAGCTTCATAGCAGCTCCTTCCCAGCTAGAGAAAGAGGGATCAACTCATGCAGGATTTATTAAGGACATTTATTGAGGACATAAGAACAGCCCTGCTGGATAGACCCAAGTCTGTCTAGTCCAGCATCCTATCTAGTCCAGATGCCTCTGGGGAATAGAATGAATAGAATGCTCAACATCCCCACTAAATAATCCCCAGGGTTCTTTGGGGGAGGCCATGACAGTCTAATATAGGCATAATGCTCCTAGACTAGAGAGCTTATGATGGCCATGGAGGAGTTTTCCAAATCCTTTATCCTTTTCCCAGGGTTCCTCTTCCTTGCCCTCTCGCTTAAGTGGCCTTCTCTTTTCCCAGTCCCCATGCACAATACCTTCAAAGGGTACATCTCAGCTGGCTTCTTTGGATGTACTCGGGAAATGCTTAAACTAGCCGGAGCTCTTTCTACTAGAATTTGAATCTCATATCCATCTCAATGGAACGTCCTGCTGAGATGATAAATATGCAGTTCAAAAACATAAGGATAATGCTGCTGGATCAGGCCCAAGGCCTATCTCGCCCAGCATCCCGTTTCCCACAGTGGCCCACCAGATGCTTCTGGGAAGCCCACAAGCAGGAGATGAAGGCATGCCCCTGATAGACCTGTCCTCCATGAATTTGTCCAAGCCCCTTTTAAAGCCATCCAAGATAGTGGCCATCACCACATCCCATGGCAGAAAATTCCAATGATTCATTATCCGCCGTGTGAAAAAGTACTTCTTTTTGTCAGTCCTAAATTTTCTGGCCTTCAGTTTCATGGGATGACCCCTGGTTCTATTGTTGTGAGAGAGGGAGACAATTTTCTCTCTGCCACTCTCTCTACTCCATGCATAATTTTATACACGTCTATCATGTCTCCCTGCAGTTATCTTTTTTTCTCAACTAAATAGCCCCAGGTGTTGTAACCTGGCCTCATAACGAAGGTGCTCCAGGCCCCTGATCATCTTGGTTGTCCTCTTCTGCATCTATTCCAGCTCTATAATATCCTTTTTTGAAATATTTCAACCGGAACTGCATTCAGTACTCCATATGTGTCCACACCCTAAATTTGAAGAAAGGCATTATAATAGCAGCCGTTTTATTTTCAGTCCCCTTCCTAACGATCCCTAGCATGGAATTGATCTTTTTCACAGCTGAAGCTTTTACCTGGGACCTAAAGATGCAGGGAACTGGACACGTAACACCTTTCAGGGAGTTTTGGATCCCATGAGCTACATGGAACCCGTGCCAAAGACGTTGGGTAATACTCCAGTCCACCCACATGTTGAAGCTGGCAATTACATTGTTCTGGGGTGACAGGAGGCACCCACATCCACCAACAAACACGCACGCATCCCTCTAGCATTCTTGAAGATATCCATCTCGTGCCCAAATGAGTCAAATCTGATTAACGCAACATAGTTCCAGGCAAGAAATTGGAAACCTTGAGAGCCAATTGCCCTCCTCAGAACCTGCTTCATGGTCACAGCAGAGCTTTTGGAGATGGTATAAAAGGTGCCTCTTCCCAGGAGTTCCTCAGTCATTCAACGACACTTGCTTTGAAGGCATCTTCTTGGTGATCACTTGGTAAGTAAGGGGACCTCTCTTCTCTTGGCTATCAATGGATCTATCCGATAGGAGGCCAGAAGTCCTGGAGAGAGCAGAGATGGAAAATGGGACTTCTGCTTGCAAAGCCTGTGCTTGACCACTGAGCTATGGCTAGTTTCTAGTAACCTGGGACGCTGCCTTCAAGAGTCTGGTCACTGGGGCATCGAGTGTAGCATTGCCAACTCTGACTGGCAGTGGCTCTCCAAAGCCCCAGGCAAGGGTCTTGCAGGGGAAAGGTTCTTCGAACCAGAGTTAGCATTTAAGGAGTCGGAAGGTTATTCTAGCTAAAGGGTCTACAAAACCTGGAACTTTCAGCATGCAAGGCACGTGACTCGATTACTTCCTCAGTGATGTATGGATTCCCATTGTGTAGAATAGGCTGTATCTTTGTGTGATTGTACGAGCAGTGTGTGGTTGAAATCTTTGTTATGATGAATATTTATAGACCACTTTTCAACAAAAGAAGTTCATGAAATGGTTGACGTAGAAATAATGTTCTTATGTCCTTCTATAGCTATAGGCCACCTTCAGATTCAGAGAGGTGGGGTGCCTCTGAATGCCAGTTGCAGGAGAGAGCTCACCTCTTGCCTGTGGGCTTCTCAGGGGCATCTGGTGGGCCACTGGGTGAAACAGGATGCTGGACTAAATGGGCCTTATTGGGCCTGATCCAGCAGGGCTGTGCTTATGTTCTAAACAAGATGGCCCCCTGTCCTAAAAGGGCTGACAATCTAAAAAGAAACTTAAGGCAGATACCAGCAACAGCCACAGAAGGGATACTGTGCTGGGGCTGGAAAGGAACAGAGGCTCCCCACTGCTGAATATAATAGCAATAGCAATAGCAGCAATAGCACTTACATTTATATACTGCTCTATAGCTGGAAGCTCTCTAAGCGGTTTACAATGATTTAGCATATTGCCCCCAACATTCTGGGTACTCATTTTACTGACCTCGGAAGGATGGAAGGCTGAGTCAACCTTGAGCCCATGGTCAGGATCGAACATGTAACCTTCTGGTTACAGGGCGGCAGTTTTACCACTGCGCCACCAGGGGCTCATCTGCGCCACTTTATAAGGAGGTCACCACTTTAAAAGGTGCTTCTTTACTCCGTTATTTTTTAATTATTATTTATTTATTCATTTGATTTATATACCGCCCTTCCAAAAAAAGGCTCAGGGCGGTTTTACATGAAAATAAAAACCATTAAAATCAATTAGCAGTTAAAATCAAAACTATAGAAACAGCATAAAATAACTTGCCTCGGGAGCAAGAGGTTGCCGGTTCGAATCCCCGCTGGTATGTTTCCCAGACTATAGGAAGCACCTCTCTCGGGCAGCAGCAATATAGGAAGATGCTGAAAGGCATCATCTCATACTGCGTGGGAGATGGTAATGGTCAACCCCTCCTGTATTCTACCAAAGACAACCACAGGGCTCTGGGGTCGCCACGAGTCGACACCGACTCGACGGCACAACTTTACTTTTCATTTTCTATATTTTTTCAGTCCTGTTGAACAGTAGTAAAATTGAACAGTACATAAGAATTGCAGGCAAGGGAAAGAGAAGTCCTCTGAACAGCCGCTCCGACGCCTTTCCCCACCCGCTCCGATGCGGCCGCCGTTCAGTGACGCCTCCCTCTCTCTTTCCCTTCAAGGTTATCCGCCGGGAAAAAATGAGCCAACAGCAACAGAGTGGCTGCTGCTGCTGCGGGGGCCGTGGCTGCAGTTGCTGCGGGCGAGGCGGAGGCTCCCAGCAGAGCCAGAGCAGTGGCGGCTGCTGTGGCGGCAGCCGGAGCAGTGGCGGCGGCGGCTGCTGTGGTGGCTGCTGCGGCAGCAGAAGCAGTGGCGGCGGCTGCTGCGGCGGCAGCAGGGGCGGCTGCTGCGGCGGGTCTTCCTACCAGAGCCAGCAGAAGGTGTGCCCTCAGAAGCTGAAGTAGATGTCTTCAAGGCGAAGGCCAACGCCACTGCCCGCGGACCGTCGCCGCTCGCTGACCCTTTCTGGCTAAGCCGCTTTGGCTGAGGGCCCTGGACTGTGACCCAGCCTTCCTGTCCTGGGAAATGTCAACCTTCCCTTTCCTGCTTCGACATCCCTGAATAGGCGATTAAAAGTTGGTTGCGTGCCATCAAGTCCGTGTTGTGGTCTCTCTCTCTCTCTCTCTCTCTCTCTCTCTCTCTTTTTCTCGGCATGCACACACACATGTGTCGGGATCTTGGTTCTCCGCTTCAAAGTTTAGTATGGACACCTTGGCAATTGGTACCTGAAATTTGCTTTTACTCATAGACCTAAGCGAATCAGGGTGCCAACTGTCCAGGAATAATAGCCTGGCTCGCTCCTGTGCCTTTAAGCAAAGCCTATGCCGCAGAATTCCGCAATGCGGTATCCCTTCGTGCCACAGAGTGGAATATGAGTCCTCTTTTCTCCTTGCTGCAGCCACGGTCTTGGCCATGAATGCTCCTTTCAGTTCAGAAATTTAATTTCTTGATTTCTGGATGTCGGAATGGAGAGGCATATGGCCTGGCCTCCTCTCCTGTGCCTTTAGCCAGGGTCTGAGCTGCAGCAGTCAGCAAGTGCATGGCTCCATGGCAAAGAGCTCTCATCTCCTAATTGTTGCCAACAGAGCTGCCCTCAGAGGCACAGCTACAGGGCCTGCTCCAGCAGTTGGCAGCCTTGTAAACTGCTTCCAGCAGGGAGATTCTGTGAAAGGGGGCAAAAGCTAGAAATGAATGGGAAAACTTTGAAACTAGGAGGTTGCTGAGACACCATGTATATCTCAGGAGCCAGAATCTCTACAAGATCCACTTCTACTCTTTAAAAGTAGCAGAGTATTTTTTTTTTTAATTTTTATTTTTTAAACCCATTTATTTGAAGTAGATCCTTCTTTTTGGGAGTCTTTCTATTCCTGCCCACATTCTTTCCACAGCTCTCTTCTCTTAGCTGCAATGACCAGATCAGGGGTGTCAAATTGGTTTCGGACTACAACTCCCAACACCCCCCATCACAACTGCCAGTAGCCAGGGATGATGAGAGTTGTAGTCCAACTTCACTACAGTTTGATACCACTGCACCCAATGCTAAATCTGCCACTTTTTTTCTCTGATGAGGTGCCTCCCTGAATAGCTGCAGGCAGGATTTCGACAGCTGAAGCGTCCCATGCTGACAAGCTGAAGGTGCAATCTGAGGCAAAGCAACAGGTTCCGTGGTGAAGCCACGCAGCGTCTGAAGGCGTAAGAGAGATGGCATCACCCAGCAAGGGGTGCTAAAAAAAAAACAGCCTGGGTCATAGGAACATAGGAAGCTGCCATATACTGAGTCAGACCATTGGTCTACCTAGCTCAGTATTGTCTTCACAGACTGGCAGCAGCTTCTCCAAGGTTGCAGGCAGGAATCCATCCCCTCAGGGGAATATCTTCCAGTGCTCACACTTCTAGTCTCCCATTCATATGCAACCAGGGTGGACTCTGCTTAGCTAAGGGGACACGTCATGCTTGCTCCCAGAAGACCAGCTCTCCTCTCTCTTCCAGAGAGGGGTGAGATGCAGAAATCAGCCACTGATATGCTTCTTGGCATGGGGCAAAATGGACTCACCTGTTTAATTGCTACAGTGCAGACAAGCCTCTGTTAAAGGCATAGCTACCTTGATTCAAGAGTTGGCATTCCTCATCAGCACGTACAAACTGCCTTTCCCTCTCTAGTCTCGGAGTGGCTCATGTCTCCCAATGTGAACACAAATTTGAGGCATCCTCATATTTTGAAAATTGAACACCAATAGGCATACAGTCATGGAGGGTTGTTGGAGAAAGCATCGCCTGTGGCATTTCTACCTGTGACATCATTTTATCTATTATTTATTGACTAGTATTTTTAAGCCCGTTATGATAACGGGCGCTAGCTTTCTATCCCGTCTTTTCTGTCTCTCTCTCTCTCTCTTTCTGTCTCTTCCCCCCCCCCTTGTCCCCTCTCTCTTTTTGTTTTTTGTTTTGTTGTTGTCTCTGTTTTTGTTCTTCCTTATTTTGCTTTTACTTTTTGGGGGTGTGTGTGTGGATGAATAACGGCCAAAATGGCCCATGAGAAGGTGGCCGCCCCCGCCTATCGCCCTCCCGCGCACCCAGCTGCCGGAGCCCACCTTACCCGCTCCAGCCCGAAGGAGAAGAGAGGAACTCGGAAACAGAGCTATTCTCTGTGTTAAGCTGCTGCCCATACTGTCGCAATGGACGCAATAGGCGTCCTTTGCGTCCATAGCGGCAGTTTGAGCAGTGACTTAGCACAGAGAGGAGCTCTGCTCGTGAGCTCCTCTCTTTTCCCTCGGGCTGGAGCGGGTAAGGTGGTCTTCGACAGATGGGAGGGCGATAGGCGGGGGCGGCGACCTTCTCTTTGGCCATTTTGGCCCTTAATCTTTTTTGGGGGGGAGCGGGGAAGGTGATTTTGGGCAGCTGGGAGGGCGGGTGAGCAGGCGGTGGCAGCGGCTGTGAGCGGGCGGGGGCCTCGTTGGCGGCTTTGCCGCCACCTCGCACAGCTTCATTTTGGGCAGCTGGGAGGGCGGGTGAGCAGGCGGCGGCGGCGGCTGTGAGCGGGCGGGGGCCTCGTTGGCAGCTTCGCCGCCACCTCGCCCAGCTTCCCTGTCCCCCGTCTCGGTCTTCCCCCGCCGCCATTGCCCTCGCCTTTTTATCTAACACCATAGATATGCCTCACTGGGCTTGAGAATTCGGGTCTCTGCCCTGAGGAGCTCACAATCGAAACCCAACACCTGGGAAACAACACAGGAAGGGGAGGAAAGGATCGGGCAGGAAAGAAAATGAGATGTTTTCTTGTACACATACCCATATTTACCTGAGTACAAGATGACTCGAAGATGAGACCCTTAAAAAATAGAGGTTAAATATATGTTATGGTTTTATTTAACCCAAAGGGACTCTGAATTTAAGGTGACCCCCTGATTTCTAATATCAAAGAACATGTGGGGGGGACCTAGTCTTGGATACAGCTAAATACAGTACTTTGCTTCTATGGAGTCTAATCAAGGATAGGCTTAATAAGAGCGAGGAGAGCTGGTCTTGTGGTAGCAAGCATGAATGGTCCCTTTTGTTAACAGCAAGAGGAAAACCACATATCCAACCTGATTATGGCTTGGGTTATATCAGGATTATGCCCATCTGGGTTATAGGTCATAAAAGTGTATCAGACAGACATAACCCAGGACCGGGTTATGCCTATCTATAGATAAGGATGTGATACTCAATTACGACCTATCATATCCCATAGGGGTGTGATACCCCATATCTACATATGATAGATATGCTGATCTATAGATGGAATATGGTAGATAAGCCTATCTCTGGCCATAAGTGGTGATAGCTAAATGCAGCCTCCAAATTCAAAGGTAGTTTACTTCTGAATTCCAGTAGGGTTAGGGTCATACAAGAAGGGGAAACCATCACCACCATAGCCCACTTGTCAGCTTCCTGGAAGCTGCTAACTGACCACTACTGGTGGACTGGATGGATCTTTAGTTTGAGACCACATGATCTTCTTATGGCTGACCTGGATGATGGCTACCTGCCAGAATGAGCGAAATACTGGTCAATTGGCAACTCTAAATGTCCAGGGTAGGGGATGGGTGTGCATGAATCAATTTATGCTATTCGAATCGAGGTCGAATCTCAGCCCCCAAAACGGATTTGGCCCGTTGCCTCGACGAATCATCCCGATTCAAACCGAATCGGTTTGGGCGAATCGGGCACCATTTTGAGGCCCATTTTTCTGGGGAAATGGGCCTCAAAGTGGCAGGGAGGGTTGGACTACCAATTGGGATCGAACCAGCTCTCCAAAGCAGGCTGATGCACCACAGTGGAGGGTTGCTTTACCCACTGATCCCAATTGGCAGACCAGGTCTCAGACCCATATTATGCCAATCCAATCCAAAGAGCAGCCTGGGAGCCAAGAAGGACCTTGGAGGTCCTACAGAGAACTTAACGTCAACACCCCTCACACTCCAGTCCCGGAAGATTGTAGGCCTTGTGGAAGCAAGCATTCAGTGAGGAGGAGTTCTTATGTGAGAGAGTTGCAATTGCAATTCCCCCTGTCGTAAGTGTGTGTGGGTTGCTCTGAGCCATCTAGTGGAAGAACCAAACCCTTCACAAGGAAGAGACTGATTCATGCCTTCAGCAAATTACGCCTTGGCATCAAGGCAAGTGTGTACAAGAAAGAAACCTGGCCGTTGTTGAAAAGCCAGTTTCCCCTCTGTAGAGATGCAGCATCTGTTTCGTTTCTTAGAAACATAGGAAGCTGCCACACAGAGTCAGACCCTTGGACCACCTAGTTCAGGATCGTCTACACTGATCGGCAGCAGCTTCTCCAAGCTTTCCGGCAGGAGCCTTTCCCAGCCCGACCTCAAGATGCTGCCAGGGATTGAACCTGGGACCTTGTGCATGCAAAGCAGATGTCCCACCTCTGAGCTTCAGGGCCCCATCCCTTAATGGAACTATCTTACAGCTCTCGGAGGTTTCAGGGAGGAGTCTTTACCACCCCTACCTGGAGAGAGGCTGCCAGGAATTGAACCTGGGGCGTTCTTATATCCCTGTGTTGCTATAAAAATGCCAAAATACCCCATGGCATGAGACCCATGCAATCCGATAAACCAGGTGTATGTACGGATGCAGCACTGAAACTTCAACACTCTTCAGACTGGTAACATATATACAGTTCTCCCAACAGTTCTATTGGCAAGAAACTAGAAGGAAAACTGGTTGGGAAACACGCCAAACACATCAGCAGTTTCAAAAGCTTGGCAGAGAAACACTGACCTAACTACAGTCCTCATGGGATGGATGTGGATTTGGTTTTGGAAATGCCGTGCCACAACAGAGGCTTAATGTTACCTGTGAGAAATGTCTGCACCTGGATTATTATAGTCTCTATGGCCCCCTGATGAACACATGGGAACACAGGAACATAGGAAGCTGCCATATACTGAGTCAGACCATTGGTCTATCTAGCTCAGTATTGTCTTCACAGACTGGCAGCGGCTTCTCCAAGGTTTCAGGCAGGAGTCTCTCTCAGCTTTACTTGAAGATCGATATGGCTGCTGCTCAGTGACTGTGAGGTCTCCAAATCTAGTGGCAACGAGGTCTCCAAATTTAACTAGAGCTTATCCATCATTCAGAAATGCCCTCCCCTCCTGTTTTGGGTCCCCAGACATGGTGGGACTACAACTCCCATCATCCTCAGTCCCAATGAGTTGGCGAACCCAATGTGGCTGATGTCTTCTCTTATGCAATGTGGCAAAGCTGTAATTAAAATTAAACTCCAATGATCTGGGTTCAGATCTTTGAGAGCTTCTTCCTGCTGCATCACACTCAGAAGGCTTGGCTGAATCTGTGCACTCTACCTCCCATGATTAATTGTATGCTTAGGAGAGGGAAGGACACACAGCAGTGACCCTCTCTTGGGGTTGGTAGGTCACCTGCTGTGGCAGCCTAGTTGATCTGTAGATGATTGGAAGGAGTAGTACAAAGATAACACTGGGCTATACATCTCATTGTATGTATGAAGCTGCCTTATACTGAGTCAGGCCTTTGGTCCATCTAGCCCAATATTGACTACTCTGACCGGCAGCAGCTTGCCAGGGTTCTGGGCAGGAGTTTTCCCCAGCCCTGCTGAACCTGGGACCTTCTGCACACAAAACCCTCTTGCCTATGGTTCCCCCAGAGGCATCTGGTGGGCCACTGTGTGGAACAGGATGCTGGACTAAATAGTCCTTGGGCTAGGGATGTGCGAATTGGCTCGAGGTCGAGGTGGTTCGCCATCGAACCGGGCCAGCTTCAGGGTTCACCATCGAGCCGGACTGGGACCAGTTCAGCTTGACCATGAGCCAAACCCACCAGGCTGGCTTGGAGACAATCTGGGTTTCAAAAAGGTTTTTTTTAAAAAAAAAAAAAAAAAGTAATAACTCACCACCGGTAATTTTGCCACATCCGGGGGGTGCTGCCACAGCCGTGAGAGGGTCTCTGAAACTTCCCCTTCCCCCCGACCAGCCTCCCTCAGTCTTTTCCAGGCCTTTCCAGCCCTCTCCCGGCTCACGGTCGCCATTCTGAAGGCCGCCACGCATGCGCATGTGCTATTTGTGTGACCTAGGCTGAAAATGGACCGAACCCGGGGCGGGGGGATCGGGATGCACAAAAACTGAACATGCCCATTCCGCTTGGAGTCCGGTTCGGACTCGAACCGAATCAGTCAAGCCAGTTTTGTGCACACCCCTACCTTGGGCCTGATCCAGCAGGGATGCTCTTATGTTCAGATGCTCTACCACTGAGCTCTGGTCGGTCCCCATAAATGTGGGCTTAGAACCCTTGGCCAATACAGCTCAGGAAGGATTGCTTCCACTGGCTGGCAGCAGCTTCTCCAGGATTTCAGGCTCAGGGTCCTTCCCAGGACTACCTGGAGATGCTGCCAGGGATTGAACCTAGGTCCTTCTCTATTCAAAGTAGATGTTCTACCACTGAACTAAGGCCCAGTCCACTCACTTTCCTCAAGTTCTTGCCGTTCCTGAAAGGTTTGCATTTATTCCCATCGCTTCAAATGCAGGCATTGCTTTCACGTCTGTGATTCTTTCATAGGATATTAAGCCCCTTCACACAGGCTCGAACCTTTGCCCAGCTAGCCAACGGCTGTATTTTGACGGCCCCAGTGAAGTTTGAACCTGAAGATTAGAGGCTCCTCAGCATCCCCTGGTGGATGAGAACAAGAAGTTCAATTCAGAATGCTAGATCAAAAACCAGGGAAGATTTTGTGCAGCCATTTTTCCAACAGAAGCCAGATGTTGCTTCTGGGAGGTCTAGAAGGAGTGTATGGGAAGCAACAGCCCTCCTTTTTTTGCTCATCCCTGCCATCTAGTTTGTACAGATATACTACTTCTGTACATGGAGGCTCAACTTACCTAGCATTGATAAGAGCAGGGCTGAGTGAATCACCATCCATTCAATTCGGGGATCATCTTGGTGCTCTGGAGGGCCCCCTGATTTGATTATTTGGGGGAAGCCCGGTTCATGTCACATCAGGCCAAGACTCCCCTGATCCCTGTTCAGAACTTAATGTGCGGGATCTGGAAATGCTTCCAGCCAATGGCTGTTGGTTCAATTCGGGTGAAATTAGATCAATTTGGGCCGATTCAACTCAACCCCTTCGGACGTACATGCCTTTGGGCGTAATATGGAACTGTGGGTCCAATAGACCAGCGTTTCAGCTCCCCACCCCACCCCTGCTCTCTCATCCAAATTCGGATTCAGGAGAGCTCTCTGACTGTAGAGAGGAGGGGGACCTGGCAGGCTGGGCTTCCTTCTTCACTGAAGGACAGCCCGGCAGCCAATAGCAGCCAGAGCGAGGGAGGAACTTCCTCCCTCAACTCCAGTTGCATAGTAACCAGACTGCCATGCCAGTATTCGGACGTAACGCTAGCACGACAGAACCTGAGGTCCAGGCAAGGGACCTCATTAGAAACCGAAGGTCAGGGGAGAGAGACTGCGGGTCCATTTTTTCATGTAACATCACCTCCAGTTTTGTGTTACGTCCAAATGCAGCCAATGACAGAACAGAAGTCCATAATCAGGGCTTGAAAGTATCAGACTCCCTCTGCTGTTTGTCTCTAGCCTCTGCTGTTTAGAGGCATACTGTAGCTTTACATGGAGGTTCCACCTAGAGTATGGTTCAAGAGACTGTTTCTCTCCCTCAGACTATTATTGTAGGACAACAGCACCCACTGCTGACAACTGACGTGAATGCAACTTTATGATATTTCTTTCCTGACCACATTCTTCTGGGCATTTCTCAGCATATGTTACAGCTCCCTGTTCCAAATAGCTGTCAAAAACCCTCCTGAAGCTAGAAATTAGCAAACTCCTCTGAACCAATGGACCCGCGGTTCCACGTTACATCCGAAGGCGGCCATTGGCTATTATGGTTGAAGGATGGTTGAAGGGTTCCCCAGTGCACCATAGCTTGCAAAGCAAATTGGTTGTTCTGGAGATGGGGATAATAGAATAACTCCCAGGTTTTTCAGGAGAGTTTTTTTCAGTTTTAGAAGTGGGCAATCAGTGACTTGTGCTCAGAAGTTTCCTGCGCTGCTTGACTGACTCATCTCAACAAGTCTCGAACAGTTTGCCTTGCTGTTCTGTGAAGACACCACAAGGTGTCACTAGAGAATAGCCCAAAGACCTCAGTCAGAATTGTGAACGACTGTCAAGTTCTGCTTTCCTTGGAAGACACATGGGAAGCTGCCTCATACGGAGTCAGTCCATTGGTTCATCCAGCTCTGTATTGTCTACACTGACTGGCAGCCGCTCTCCAGAGTTTCAGGCATCCGTCTCTCCCAGCCCTACCTGGAGATGCTGCCAGAGATCAAACCTGGGCCCTTCTGCATGCAAAGCAGATGTTCTGCCAGTGAGCTATGGATGTTCTTGGCGGATGTGGGGATGTTGGAAGCTGCATTATGTTGAGCCAGATGGATTGATGATCTGGTTCAGTATAAGGCAGCTTTCTCTGTTTGTGGATTGATTGACTGATTGATTGATTGATTGATTGATTGATTGATTGATTGATTGATTTCTATACCACCTTTCATAGTGCATCTCAAGGTGGTTAACCTGCAATAAAATCCCGTAAAAGTTCCATTTAAAACCTTAAAGTCAAGTCAACATTAAAACCATAAAACATCAAACAGTTTTTTAAAAAATGGAAGCAAGAAAATTGAGAAACCTGGCAGCCTCTAGGAGGCGAAAGCCTGAATAATGAAACCGGTCTTTAGTTGCTGTTTTTTAAAAGCAGCCACAGCTGTCACAGAGCAAACATTCACTGGGAGAGAGTCCGGGGGCCACCACAGAGAAGGCCCTGTCCTATGTGCACGGCAATCTAGCCTCTCTCAACATTGGCGTACAGAGCAAAGGCCTCCCTGACAATCTTGTTGGGTGGGAAGAAACCCTTGGAAGCAGGCGGTCCTTCAGCTATCCAGGGCCCAAACCGTTACGGTTTCCCCCTGGTTCTTCTGAACCAGGCAAACAGAACTGGGTGATCCGTCCGATGAAGGAAACATTCATTGAATACATCCTAATAAACCCCTGCTAATTTGGCAAAGAGGCACCTTTTAATGTGGTCATTCTCTTTATTTAGCGGGGGAGAGTAACTGGCCCGATCCACCCCCAGCACAGTACTTCCAGTGACTGTTGCTGGTGTCTGTCTTGTGCTTCTTTTTAGATTGTGAGCCATTTGGGGACAGGGAGCCATCTTATTTATTTCTATTTCTCTGTGTAAACTGCCCTGAGCCATTTTGGGAATTGAATGAATGAATGAATGAATAAGCTAGGTCTTTTCTCCCAGGTTCCAATCCTGACATCCCATTGCCTCAATATAAGGCATCTTCGTATGTGTTTTTTGATCCAGCCAGCCTCCAAGAATTGGTCCTGTAAGGACATCTTATTGAATTTTCAATTTCAATGCGTCCATATTCGAGAGACAAAAGTTTGGGGTGGTCTATGAATTTGAGGAATAAAGCCTCTCCTCAGCCCTGCAGCAAACCCCGTCAGCTCAGTTTCTGATGGGCCACGCCCCAATGGTGGGTCCACATTTGTGAAGTGAAAATGCAAGGTGGCACCCCTGAAAGTCGGCACACGGCTGGCTGCTCTAATCCCCATTTAATTGAGGAAAATGAAAGCCAAGGCTTTCAAAGCACAGGACTGAAACGAAGCTCTGAATCCATTTAGACTCCTAATTAGATGACTACATTGGAAGAGATCACCAAATGTCTGCAACTATTTGGGTAAAATGCATGCCTTGCCAGGAGAAGGGATGACTAACTTAAGTCGCAATGTTTTGAAACTGATTGCCAGGAAATTTAGGACTGCCGAAAGGAAGCACTTTTTCACACAGCACATAATTAATCCGTGGGACTCTCTGCCACAGGGTGGGGTGAGGGCCACTAGCTTGGGTGGTTTTAAGAGGGCCTTAGGCAAATTCATGGAGGACAGGTCTATCAAGGGCTACAGAGGCAAGATGCATGTGAACACCAGTTTCAGGGGAGCAACTGCAGGAGAGAGGGCACGCCTTCATCTCCTGCCTGTGGGCTTCTAGGAGACATAGGAACATAGGAAGCTGCCATATATTGAGTCAGACCATTGGTCCATCTAGCTCAGTATTGTCTACCCAGACTGGCAGTGGCTTCTCCAAGGTTGCAGGCAGGAAACTCTCTCAGCCAAGGAGATGCCAGGGAGGGAGCTTGGAACCTTCTGCTCTTCCCAGAGCGGCTCCAACCCCTGAGGGGAATCTCTTCCAGTGCTCACACTTCTAGTCTCCCATTCACATGCAACCAGGGCGGACCCTGCTTAGCTAAGGGGACAAGTCATGCTTGCTACCACAAGTCCAGCTCTCCTCTGTAGAACCAGTGTAGTGTAGTAGTTAGAGTGCTGGACTAGGACCGGAGAGACCTGAGTTCAAATCCCCATTCAGCCATGGAACTCACTGGGTGACTCTGGGGCAGTCACTTAACTCTCCGCCTAACCTACCTCACAGGGTTGTTGTGAGGGTAAAAATAACCATGTACACCACTCTGGACTCCTTGGAGGAAGAGTGGGATACAAATGTAAAAATAAATAAAACAAATAAATAAAATCTGGTGGGCCACTCTGGGAAACAGGATGCTGGACTAGAAGAGCCTTGGACCTGATCCGGCAGGGCTGTTATCATTTTCTTCTGTTCTTATTTTCAAGGGGAGTAAATCACGACTAAATACTCTGCAGGGTCGACCCTGGAGTTTATGACACCCTGGATGAAGTTTTACTATCGCGCTTCCAAAGCTCATAAGTATAAAGTCTCCACTTTAACTAACCTGTACAGGCTTTTCATTTGTTGGGTCAAATGATCAGCCCATGCAGATGACCAGTGCATGGTTTCAGGACCCTGGTTTTGGGATAATGTGGGAGAGTGTTCCCAGTCTGTAATGGAAATGGCGCCCTTGCCCCCTGCCCAAGTCCTGGCAGCCTAGACGACTGCCTAGATCTGCCTAATGGATGGCACGACCCTGTTACTCTAGAGTCTAGTATTTATTTGTCAACCATCTTAAATTGATCCAAGCACAAGCCGCCAAATTTTGCCTCCCCGCTGAATTATCCTCTCCGGGGCAGGGGGCCTTGGGGACACACCCAAGATGCCCAGTCCTGTTCCCTTCCCCTACTGGATGTCGGTAATGGTACCACTGTAGATTTGATCCCAGTTGATTTGAGTACCTCCTTGATCACAGTCAGATGGTTCCCACAGATCTCTGTTTCTCCGAAGGATTCTGATTTCCCCGGTTGGCGGAAGAAAAACTTCCCTTCTGTGCTTGACACATGTCAACTCAGGCAACAGGTGTTTTATTTTTCATGCAGCGGCAGGTTCTGAATACCCTCCCAGCTCCTTGGAAAACAGCTGGCCAAGTAAAGCTGCATGGAGGAGGGTGTCGGCTCCTAACTCCCTTGATCGTGAGAAGATCCGGCATAGATCTATTTCCAGGATCCATGCCCTAGTTGATCTCATTGTGCTTTACAGATCCAGGACAAATCCACCTCTCTAGCGCTGAACCACAGTTGGACAAAAGAAGATGTGCTGAGTCAGATTATTGACCCGTCAAACCAAATATCAGCTAATCTGACATGTCTGAGCCTCAGGTCTTTTCCAATCCTGCTACTTGACATTGTTTTAATTGATGGTAAGGATTGCCTCTAGGAACATAGAAAGCTGCCTTATGCTGAGTCAGACTCTTGGTCCATCTAGCGCAGGATTGTCCACACTGACTGGCAGTAGCTCTCCAAGGTTTCAGGCAGGCGTCTCTCCCACCCCTACCTTGAGCTGCTGCCAGGGGTTGAACCTGGGACCTCCTAAATTTCAGCAGATGCTCTACGACTGAGCTACAGCCTCACTCCCAAAGGTGGCACAGATGGGTCTCCAGGGCCGGTGCCAGACTATTTTGCACCCTAGGCAAACATATTTCCACTCTTCACTCTGCGCCCCTCTGAGGTCTGCGCCCTAGGCGACTGCCTAGTTGGCCTAATGGTAGCACCAGCCCTGTGGGCTTCCCATCCAGGCCCTGACTACACCGAGATCTGCTTAGCTTCAGCTAGGGGCTTGTATGGTGTGTCCTCAGACCATGCTCTGGGACCTTCTTACGCAAAGTCTAAATTCTGCCACTTAGCTATAACCCAACACTTTCCTCTCTGCATTGTGGTGTTCTTTCGATAGGAACGTACTAGGAACTTAGGGAGCTGCCTTCTACTGAGTCAGACCATTGGTCCATCCAGCTCAGTATTGTCTACTCTGACTGGTAGCATAGCTCCATGGTTTCAGGCAGGAGTCTTTCCCGGCCCTACCTGGAGATGCTGCCAGGGATGGAACCTGGGGCCTCCTGCATGCAAAGCAGATGCTCTGCCACTGAGCTATGACTCGGCCTCATCCCCATCCTATCATCATAAGCATGTAAGAAGAGCCTGGCTGAATCAGATCAAGGTGGGTCCAGTCATGTCCATAGCCAGGTCCAGCAAGCCAGCAAGAGGCACCAGCCGATGGAGGGATGTGATAGGAGCCAGGAGCCCCACCCCTTCCTGAAGCTCAGACTGGCCCTGATTCATAACAGGCACCTGGCTGGCCTCTCCATCCTCCCAGGTAGGCCCATTGAGAGAAAAGCCCTCAGCAGCCAGTCGAGTATTCACCTCTGGTGCTGGAGTTGGGTCCAGATGCAGCATCACCTCTGGACCTGGGGGTGATGGAGAAGGTTCTGGGGACAGAACAGGTGCCTCACTAGAGGGCCCCACAGCCCAGAACTCCTCCAAGGGGTCAACAGCAGGAGAAATGAGAAGCCCTGGTTGCTTAGCATCTGTTGGATTGAGGGAGAACTTTTCACCCAGTCCAGGGGGTCAACTGGAGTGTTCTCTCATCCTTATCCAAGAGGGTCCACCTCAGGTCAGAATCCAAATGTGTCCTGACACACACATAGGATCCTATTCCCCACAGTAGCACCCCACAAGCAATGAATCCAACATTTAGACATTGGACATATCTCCAAAGTCTCCAGAATATTTGTGGCTATTCGTTTTGGCTCCTAAGCCTTCAAAAAGTCCTCCAGGGAATGGAATTCTACAGACCACTGGACTTCTGAGGTATACACACACATTCCTGTGGGCATAGGGGCTATCGCACCTAATTATTTGGAGAGCCATTCTTCTTCCAGCATACTGAGGGCGCAAGAAGCCACTTGGGACCGAAACCACTTTGCTTGGACATGAGCAAGACATTTGCAAGAGTTTCACATCTTATGGGGATGGAGGCTGCCTGCATATGTTACGTGCAGTCATGTTTTGCTCTGTTTAATTCTCAGATGAATCAACTCAGTCCCAGTTCCACAAATTTGCCTCTTAATGAGGCATCACATCAAAAGAAAGCTCTCAGCAGTTTCTCCGGCTCTCGGCAGCTCCTGTCCTGTAGATTCAGGGCAGACAAGAACAGTTTCTTCAGACCAGGAGTTGTAAATTTGTTTTTCCAGATAATAAGGCCCATTCAGTTCCGGCTCCATTGGTTCTGAAATAAATAGGGGAGTGTCTGACTGAGTATAAACAAGGCTCATTTTCAGAACCCCATTAATCCCTTCTTTGAAAGATAAACACACATTTCTGACTTAAAATTGTCATTTTCTCTGCCACCGGTATCATGGCTATGGTTCGGCCTGGGTCCAACCACCATCTTGAAAATGCAGGATACAGTGTGGGTAAGAATGGTCACCATTTCATAGATGGTATGTGTCTCTGGTGAGATTGGCTCATATCACAAAAAACAGAACTGCTAAATACTGGAACCGTGGCTGTAAGGAGAAGGAGCCTTATTACCATCTATGGTGGATTTGTCAAAGAGTTAGAAATTTCTGGGAATTGGTTTTTATAGAGATGGCGAAAATCACTGACTAACAGATTCAGCCAGATACCCTCTTGGCATTGTTAGGTATTTTTTCGGGAGAATTAGAGACACTGAAATCTAAAGATTTACTGCCCTTTATGTTAATAGCAGCTAGATTGATCATAGCCGAAAATTGGATAGAGGGAGTGTAATCACTAGAAGAACGGGATAACAAATTCTGGTATGTTGCCACAGCTGGAAAACTGACTTATTCAAATAAACGGAAAGATATAATTCCATCTCAATCTTTTATTATGATTTGGCAGGATCTATTATTAATTTTGGATTATAAAAATTAGGGTAAGGAGGGGTACAACCCAATTCATCTAAATTTGGAAAGGTGTATTTCTTTAAGAATGAACTTGATGTTGTAGAGTATTATTGATTGATTGATTGATTGATTGATTGATTGTTAAATTTATATATCGCCTTTCATTACAACAATCCCAAGGTGGTTCACACAGAAAAATTAAAGCAAGACTATAAAAATACACAATTAAAATATTAAGCTAAAATATATAAACATGAATCTGACTAAAAATAATTAAAATACAAGGTGCTGCACTCCTGGTGGCGCAGTGGTAAAACTGCCGCACTGTAACCAGAAGGTTACAAGTTCGATCCTGACCAGGGGCTCAAGGTTGACTCAGCCTTCCATCCTTCCGAGGTCGGTAAAATGAATACCCAGAATGTTGGGGGCAATATGCTAAATCATTGTAAAGCGCTTAGAGAGCTCCGGCTATAAAGCGGTATATAAATGTAAGTGCTATTGCTATTGCTATACAAAATAAAATATAGAAAGACGCAGCAATAGAGACAATCTTATAAAAGCCTGGGTAAAAAGCCAAGATTTAACATGCTTTCTAAAAACTGTGATGGAGACTGAGAAGTGAATAGCCACTGGGAGAGCATTCCAGAGTCTGGGGGCAGCCACAGAGAAGGCCCTGTTCTGCGTGCACAGCAGCCGAGCCTCCCTCATTGTCGGCATCTGGAACAGAGCCCCCTCAGATGACCCCGGAGGGGGTTATGGGTCTATTGTTTTATAGTCACAGGTTTGGGCTGCTGCTTCTTCTTCTTCTTCTTCTTCTTCTTCTTCTTCTTCTTCTTCTTCTTCTTCTTCTTCTTCGTGATGGTTTTTATAATGCTGGGGAAGGCTGAAGGAGAGAGAAGAAGAGGACGACCAGCAGTAAAGTGGATAGACTCGATTACAACAGCAGTGAATGCACCTCTGAGAGACCTTAAAGGCCAAGTTGAAGTCATATCATCCTGGAGAGACTCTATCTATGTGGTCACTAAGAGTTGACACCGACTTGACAGCACTTAATCAATCAATCAATCAATCAATCAATCAATAGTGTCTGGTTATTTTAATAAATAAATAAATTTTAAAGGTATTATTCCATTTCAGTCTTTTATTATGATTTGGCAGGATCTGTTCTTATTATTTTTGAAGTTAGGGTAAGGAGGGGACAACCCAATAAATACATACATTTAAAGTCTGGTGATTTAAAATAAATAAATAAAAAGAAAGAAAGAAATGGCCGCCGCCACGGGGAAAATGGCCGACATCTTGCCAACCCCTCTCACCTATCCAAGAGTTTTGTTTTGTTGTGGGAGGGAGAGATTAGCCCAATTCCTTACCATGGCTTTTCAAGCTAGAACTATGCTGTGCCACTTGATCTGAGCACATGTTGTTCTCCCAGATCACAAGCATGGTAGAAAAACACCGGTGTCTCAAGCAGTCTGGCTGGAGGGAAACAAATGATTAAATGTAATTGCCTGGTGATTGCCTAAGCTCAACCATCTGCTCATCCTTTGCAGACACTGAGGGCAAAGAGCCAAGAGAAGATGCAGACAGTGAAACATCAAACTCTAACTATGCGGTGGAGACTGCCTTGGTCAGCCTGATGGATGATCTCCAATTGGGAATTGACAGAGGAAGTATGACTCTGTTGGTCCTTTTGGATCTCTCGGCGGCTTTCGAAACTATCGACCATAGTATCCTTCTGGAACGTCTGAGAGTTTTGGAGGTGGGAGGCACTGTTTTACAGTGGTTCCGCTCCTACCTCTCAGACAGATTCCAGATAGTGTCGATTGGAGACTGTTGCTCTTCGAGACCTGGGCTTCAATATGGTGTCCCTCAAGGCTCCATACTTTCTCCAATGCTTTTTGACATCTCCATGAAACCGCGGGGAGAGATCATCAGGGGATTTGGAGCTGGGTGTTACCAGTATGCTGATGACACCCAGATCTACTTCTCCATGTCAACTTCTTCAGGAGCTGGCATAGAAGCAGTAATGGGCTGGATGAGGGAGAATAAACTGAAGCTGAATCCAGATAAGACAGAGGTACTTATTGTGCACAATCAGAACTCCAGAGACGATCTTGATCTACCTGTTCTAGATGGGGGTAAAACCTCCCCAAAAGGAACAGGTTCGCAGTCTGGGAGTACTTCTGGATCCACACCTCTCCTTGGTTTCTCAGGCTGAGGCGGTGGCCAGAGGTGCTTTCTATCAGCTTCGGCTGATACACCAGCTGCTCCCATTTCTCAAGATCAGTGACCTCAAAACAGTGCTACATTTGTTGGTAACCTCCAGACTTGACTACTGCAATGCGCTCTATGTGGGGCTGCCTTTGTACGTAGTCCGGAAACTCCAGTTGGTTCAGAATGTGGCAGCCAGGTTGGTCTCTGGGTCATCTCGGTGAGACTACATTACTCCTCTGCTGATGGAGCTTCACTGGCTGCCAATAGGTTTCTGGGCAAAATACAAAGTGCTAGTTGTAACTTATAAAGCCCTAAACGGCTTAGGTCCTGGGTATTTAAGAGAGCATCTTCTTCACTACGAGCCCCACTGCCCATTGAGGTCATCTGAGGAGGTCCATATCCAGTTACCGCCAACTCGTCTGGTGGCTACACAGAGATGGGCCTTCTCTGCTGCTGCCCCAAGATTGTGGAATACACTCCCTGCTGAGATACCATCCTCCCCATCTCTGGAAAAAAATTTTAAAAAATCTGAAAACTCATCTTTTCACCCAAGCTTTCCCAGCTTTTTAAAACTGTCTGTTTTTAATTTTATGGCTGTTTTTAAAAACAGACTTGCATTGCTTTAACTTTTTATATGTGTTTTAATTGTTTTTATGTTAATCGCTCAGAGATGAAAGTTTGGGCAGTATAGAAGTTTAATAGATAGATAGATAGATAGATAGATAGATAGATAGATAGATAACGTATTGCCTGAATTAAAACAACCATATTATTCCCTGTTATTTCTCACCCAGTGAAGGGAAATGCCTGAGATTTTTTTCCACCCTTCAACCGGGAGATGGCTTTGGGGGCAGTCAACAATGAGGGATGTGCATTAAATCCACATTAATCAATTCGACTCTGAATCAAGTCTGAATCAATTTGATTTAGAACCATTGGACAGAGTGGAGATTAGTTCGACTTGATTCCAATTCACCTGAATTCTAATCGGATTTGCTCAAATTTGGGCAAATTCACTCAAATTCCATTTGAATTCAGGTGGATTTGAATCAATTCAAATGAATCTCCCCTCTGTTCAATGGTTCCAAATTGAATCAATTTGAATTTGATTCGGATTTGAATCAATTTGACCGACTGCCCATGAACCTTCATTCAGTTTTGCCCTCACTGAAGCCTATGTTATTTGAGGCCCATCCCTGTCATCAAAGAACTCTCTCAAACTGGGAAAATAGGAGGCCATGTTTCCACAGCAGCAGGTATGAAACAATGCATGCTGGGAGATGAATTCTTGAAGTTGCGAAGAGCTCAACAGACAGCCGTGTCTGAGTAGGTGGAGGAATGAGTAAGTTGCCGGGAAGGAAGGAGTGTGATTGCATCTTCTTCTGCAGGTTATAATCTTTAGAGATTCCTCCTACATGTTTGAGCCTTCCTGGAGAAAGCTGCCAGCTGGTCTGTGGTTTCCTGGTGAGCTCATGGCAGCAGGTGTCAGAGAAGGAAATCAAGTCCCAGTGTCTGCTTTAGGCAGGCTAACTATACAAAAGAGAGACAGCCCCACTTCCATAAGAAATGGGCGAAATGTGTACCAAACATTTCAACTGGCCTAGCACCTATAGACTCTCCCCATGGATTTGTTTTGAACACAAGGAAGTGCTTTGCACTGGTAGAATCTAGCTCAGCAGTGTCTACTCTAACTGGAAGCATCTCTCCACGGTTCAGAAAAGGGTCTTTCTCAGGCCAACCTGATTCCGGAGACATTTCGCCACCCAAGAAGAGACCCAGCAAAGGAATCATTCAACAGATCTCTGCAGCCGTAGCCTTCCAAAGGATAAACAGTCATAATTCCATGCAGTTGCAATGCCTAGATGTATTTTGCTATAAATAGTGTTATATTTTAAAATGATGCCCTTTTTCACAAGTGTATATAAAAGATATATACCCTACATAATGTAAAAATATAATTGCTTACTTTGCATAAACTGTTTCGTTATGAGTAAACTCTGCTAACTATTCCATGATGAAGACTTTTATAAATATATTTTAAGGCCATGATCAAGGGTAAATAATAATTATGTATCTCAGAAATGGGTACTACGCCTGCCTAAGGCTTCTCTTCCGGTCCTGTTTCATTGAGAGTAAGTAGCAATGAACTCAGTGGAACTTACTTCTGAGAAAACATGCATAAGGTGGTAATGTAACTCTGGGGTGGAGGCTAAATTAAGGCAAGAGGCAATTGTAAAACTCATGGTCATAATAAGAGGATGAGGAAGCAGAAGAAGAAAGAGGAAGAACAATAATATAATTCAGATGAAAGCATACTTTTATTTTTATTTATTTTTATTTATGGTTAAATTTACATACTGCCTTTCATTAAAAACAATCCCAAGGCGGTTTACAAAAGTTAAAAAAACATATAATAAAAATGTCAGTTAAAAGTGTTAAGCTAAAAATATGAAAACAAATCTGATTTAAAATATATAATATACAAACACAAAAACTGTTTTAAAAAAACTTTGTTATGTGTTCAGAATGTCAAAGCAGTGAGAAAATTGAAACACAAGGCACTGGAGAAATTCTTGTAAAGAAGCACTGTATCCAACTAATAGAATTGGCAGAACTGGGAATGATGGCCACATTCGGATGTAACATGGAACGAAAGTTGAAGGGGCCTCCAGTTAGGATTTGTGTACCTCTGAAAGCATGCAACCACAGTTCTGACCAGAAATGGACCCGTGGTTTGCTCACTAAGCAAAGAATGATCATCAGAGGGGACGGCAAGGTTTGTTAAGCCTTCCTCCCCACCCACCCATAGGCCATGTGAATGCCCCCCATGAGAATGTTGCTGAGTCATGACTTAAGAAGCAACATACTGTGAATACTCAGAGTTGGACATTTCCTAACTGTAAGAGGAGTTGGACAGTGGAACAGTCTGCCTCATGAAATAGTGAGCTCTCCTTCACTTAAGGTTTTCAAAAAGAGGCTGAATGTCCACCTGTAACGGAAACTATAGCTGATTCCTTTGTGTTTGTGGAGCTTACCAAATTGAGGACATAATATATTGTATCTTATACTGGCCTCTGTACAATTCACCTGGGAATTGTTGTTCCTTCTTACTTCACTGTTGTTCCTTCTTACTTTTCAACCACTTCTAGATAGATAGTTTCAAAATTATTTGTTTTTATTCTAAACCACACATTTAACCCACTGCCTAGCCTTAAGACGTCTTGGGGAAATGACTTCCAACGGGAAATCAAAAATCAAGAGTGGATGAACATATGGAAATGGAAGCCAGTCAATTCCTCTTTGGCCCAAATTAAGGATAACCTTCTCAGAGTTTTCCATAGATAGTACCTGACCCCAGTAAAAATAGAATACATCCGAAAAGACTGCTCGCCATTTTGTTGGAGTGGTTACAGAATGAAGGGAACCTATTTTCATCTCTGGTGGACCTGACCTCAGGTCTTATCCTTTTGGACAAAGGTATTCACAGAGATGTGCAGAATCACAAACCAGAAAATAGGATTATGCCCCCAGCTGGCGTTAGTAAATGTACTTTCTGGGGTCAATACAGATGTGACATCCAAAAAATTAATTGTGTTTATGGTAACTGCTGCCAGGTTAGCTTTAGCCAAATATTGGAAAAATCAAACCTGATTGATGGACATCTGCTACAAGAACTTATGGATGATCATGATGATGATCATGATGATGATGATGATTAACATTTATAAACCACCCTATCTGAAGGCTCTGGGCCGTGCAAGCTCAGAAAAGCTAATCCATATTATTTGGTCCCATGCAAACCAGAATACAAATAATTCTTTTTATGTAACTTGGTCAGATTTTATTCTTCACACCAACTGGGGAAATTATGGTTGTTTTCCTACCACAGACAATATTAGAGTGTGGATGGATTGATGAAATGTGGTTTGTTGTATTATTCTTTGCTGATTGTGTTTGGATCAATAATGTTTAGCTTTGTACAATTGTTTTAATAAAGATTAATGCTAAGAAAAGATAGTTGGATGACTAAGCTTGCATGGTTGTAGGCAGATATTGATATGTTTGTCACCTACAGGGTTGTGTTTTTGCCTTATCAGCAAAAAGGCTCTTTTTGTGTGTCCAGATTATGCTGCCTTTTAGGCGGGTTCCCTATTTTAATTGTGGAGAATTTCAATATGGTTTTCTTTTAGCAACAGGTATTTTATACATCTATGCTGTTAAACTTCTGTTAGAGATGTACACAAAATGAGTTTTTCGATTCATTTCTAATTGGAATTTAATTCCAAAAAATTGTTTTGAATTCAAATCTGGCTCAAAAATTCAATCCAAATTCAAATTGAATTTGAATCTATTCGACCCTGTCTTGGCACCTTTTTCAACCTATCAGGGGGTCTGAATTGTTTTTAAAAGGTGCCAAACAACTCTCGAATCGAATTCAAATCTAATATTGAAAATTTGATTCAACTTGAATTACCCTTTTAATGGGCGATTCCATTTGAATTCAAATCACTCGAATCACCCAGATTCGAGTTCAATCGATTAGAATTTAAATTGATTGGTACATCCCTAATTTCTGTCTCTGGGTGGTCTGTGTATACTTCTTTATGTGGTAATGGCCATTGGCTACAAAAATAAATGGACTGTCACAGATTCCTGATCTGAGCCGAGGGTTGGACTCGACCTCTAAGCTACCTTCCAAATCTAAAATCCCTTGATTCTATGATGCTTCACCCAGACGGCTGGCAAATGCTGGATATCTCACAGGTGAATAAGAGAGACTCGTGCTTTATGAATCTGACAGAAGACAATATTGCTAAACTTGATGAAGCCTTTATTCCCACTTCCTGTGACCTCTAGCCTACAGAATATTGATACATTTTATGAATAAATGAGTATATCCTAAAGAATGAAGATAATAATATGTTCCGTATGGGGACAGGTTGTGTCCACAGTGTTAGGGATTTGCTTGAGCTCACATTTGATCATGTGCATTATAATATTTATGATGTGCATATTTATGTATGTATGTATTTAGTTATTAATTACATTTCACTGTATCATGGTGGTCTACAAAATAAATGAGAACACCAGAGTGGAAACCAAACATTTAAAAGAATTAAAAATTTAAAACCACCATTAAAAACTACAGTAGTAGCAATAGTAAAAATCATCTTAAAGTAAAGTTGTGCCGTTGGGTCGGTGTCAGCTCCTGGCGCCCACAGGGCCCTGTGGTTATCTTTGGTAGAATACAGGAGGGGTTTACCATTGCCTCCTCCCGCGCAGTATGAAAGGATGCCTTTCAGCATCTTCCTACATCGCTGCTACCCAATATAGTATCCGCCGGGATTTGAACCGGCAACCTTCTGCTTGTTAGTCAAGCCATTTCCCCGCTGCTCCACTTAAGGTGACTAAAATCAGCTTAAAGCTTGGTGAAATAAAGGATGGAATAAATGTCACTGGCAAAAGCTGAAGGCATGCAACATCTAAGGGGAAATCTGAACAAAATTTCACAACCCGACAGATTTTTCCTGTGGAATCCAGCACTGCTTGGGGGTCAGGAAAGGGAACAGGGAAAGGGATTCTTCCTACAGCTTCCAAATGTCAAGACAAGCTGGAAAAGGGAATCTGATCTTAAACATAATTAATAATCACAAATCTGATCTTAAATGTAATTAATAATCACAAATCTGATCTTAAACATAATGGTTTTCCTAGAGACAATAATTCATATCCCATGAAAGTGGCTGTTATCAGAACTGGCCCTTTAGTCTTGGCTCTGATCTATCGTGTTCTGGACCACTGGCAGATTTCCTGCTCAGGGAATCCAGAAACTGGCATATTGGTGTGTCCAGCCATCTGTACTGAGTCAACGCATCCCTCTGGCTAGGAAAGCCATGTGTCAGGAGGAAGAGAGAGCCAGCAATGTGACAGATAATGGCAGTGCTATTAAGTTCCAATTAATACTTAAATGGGTTTGCATTCCACCGAGACGATCTCCTGGCCCCCAAAAAGAACTCTCCTTCTCAAATGAGTGTTCAACCTTTCCCCAAGAATACCCTGATAATGCCACACAACCGGTTTGGATTGCAACAGAATCCGTGCCTCAGCCCAAGAGGGTGTTGATCTTTTTCTCCCTTGGCTCATGCGGATGAGACAAGGAACTTGATGGAAGAGTATAAATAATCCTCTGCCTTCTGGGGCAATTCATTCGACTTGGCGATCCATTCTCTTGAATCTCACTCCTCAAGTCAGGTAAGCAAAAGTTGCTGTGTCTTCTACGGAGGGGGCTGTATTTGTCTGGAAGCAGAGTTTAAGAGCATGCATAGGGGGGAAAGCACAGGTGATTGGAAGAAAATGAGATTATCATGGGTGTCGGGAGGCAAGTGGGCAGCCTGTCCCCTCCCCCCACTGCCAGGTTAAGCCAATAACTGGTATGCTACTTCTTGATTTGTTTTTACATACTTTGTATGGTAGAATCAAGTTGAAAAGCAACTTAACAACAGGTTGGTCAGGAGGAGGCTCCAGATCCCAGAAGGATGCACCAAATATATATTTTGTACCAACAGAGATAGAGGAATCCAAGTTTTAGTTGAATGTTTTGGCTTATGCCTTCATCAGAGACATTGAGAGGAGAGCTGGTCTTGTGGCAGCAAGCATGACTTGTCCCCTTAAGCTAAGCAGGGTCTGCCCTGGCTGCATACGAAAGGGAGACTAGAAGCATTTGCACTGTAAGATATTCCCCTAAAGCGATGGAGCCACTCTGGGAAGGGCAGATGGTTCCTTTTTCCCTCCTTGGCAGCATCTCCAAGACAGAGCTGAGAGAGACTCCTGCCTGCAACCTTGGAGAAGCCGCTGCCAGTCTGTGTAGGCAATCTTGAGCGAGAGGGACCAAGGGTCTGACTCAGTATATGGCAGCTTCCTATGTTCCTATGATTTTTTTTAAAGGACATGTGAGCTCACACAGCTCACAAGGTGGCAGTTAAGAGTGCTGATTTAGGAGAATTATTTCCCCTGTTAACTGAGCAAAGAGGCACCTTTCTAAGGACAATTCTCTTATGTTTAGCAGGGAGGAGCAACTGGCCCTATCCATCCCCATCACAGCTTCCCTCCGGTGACTGTTCTTGGCGTCTACCTTATGTTTCTTGGTTGATTGTGAGCCCTTTGGGGACAATGGTCCATTGGTTAGAGTGCGGGACTAGGACCGGGGAGACCCGAGTTCAAATCCCCATTCAGCCATGAACCTAGCTGGGTGACTCTGGGCCAGTCACTTCTCTCTCAGCCTAGCCTACGTCACAGGGTTGTTGTGAAAGAGAAACTTAAGTATGTAGTACACCGCTCTGGGCTCCTTGGAGGGAGAGCGGGATATTTTTTAAAAAATTAAAAAAATCTTACTTGCTCACTTACTTTATTTCTCTATTTCTTTATTTTCTTTGGAAACGTTTGTTGAAGAGCAGTCTATAAATAGCAGCAGCAGTAGTCACAGCAGTAGATGGAACTATTGAGTAGGTGGCTAGGAGGGAATGATTTGAGAGACGTTGCAGGTGGATTGAAGGTGGTTTTGTGTATTATTCTCCAAGTTCCGTCCATGAGATGTGAGGATCTTGTGTTTCTCGATCCAAAAGAATGTCATGTTTCGTCCAGCATTTCAAGATGCACCCGTTGCTCAGCAAGAAACATTTCCTTATCAGTGGGATGGTAGTGGGTGCCTGAGTTGAAATGACTGCCCACCGGTGGTTCTAATGTCTTTGATCAGATGGCAGATGCTTTTCCTCCACCCTCACTCTGGAGAAGCATACAAGTTCCGGGCTTGTCCCTCCCACTCGCCTCCATACCCCGCCCGCAGATGGGCACCTTCCCCTCCTCCTGCCTTGCTCGTAGAATTTTCACGATGAAAATTCAGGCGCATGCACAGATCCTGAGGCTTCCCCTAGTTCTCATGCCAATCACGAGGACAGCTCTCCTCCTGTGGCCGTGACCAGCTCTGCATTTGAACTGCAGTGGATTGGGACCTCTTGTGCTTTAAAATGCCACATCTCCAAAGACCTGCTCGCCTTTTCTTTCCTTGGGAGCGTTGGAAGCTGCTGTATACTGAGTCAGACCATTGGTCTATCTAGCTCAGTAGATAGCTAGCTCAGGGTCCATTGTTATGCTCAAACATCTCCCGTTCGACACAGTAAGGTTGTTCTCAGGGCCAGAGATTCTTGAGTGGGAGAGGATTAACCCTAACCCTAACCCAGGAATCTCTGGTCATCTGGGGCATCAGAATTCCTCCCGACCCAGAAACTCTGAGCCGTGGTAGCCCAGATACCATCTCTGTCACGAACACTTTTAAACTGCCCCTGTGTGGCTGACGACCATGTTTACCATAAAGTTCAGAAGCTTGTGAGGCCACTGTTGCTGTGCTGAGGGTTGCCTCTCTGCTGCTCGTGCAAGGCATTGTGGGATACTGGAGGACTCAGATTGGTTTCCCCCCCGCTCCTGATCTTAGCTATGGATCACGCTCGCACCGTTCATGTGGGTGCATGGGTGGCAGAGCCATGAACAGGCAGGAAGGGAGCAGGAACCGAGGATCCTGCCTTTCCTCCAGCTCTCTACACCCTGGTTTGGTTCTGTGAACACATCTAATGAGTAATATGTTGGGGGAAAGACGACATTTTTTTTCTCTTTGCAGGCTTCTCCTCCACCTCTGAAGATGTCTTATCAATGCAAGCAAAAATGCTGCCCCCCTCAGGAATGCTGCCCCCCACCTCAGAAATGCTGCCCCCCACCTCAGAAATGCTGCCCCCCACCTCAAAAATGCTGTCCCCCTCCTCAGCAATGCTGCCCCCCTCCTCAGCAATGCTGCCCCCCACCTCAGAAATGCTGCCCCCCTCCTCAGCAATGCTGCCCCCCACCTCAGCAGTCCTGTGATCCCAAATCCTGCTGAGTAACAGCCGGTTCACTAAGCCCAGGAATATCTCTGGCAAGATGGATTGGGGAAGCACAACGCCTTTATGCTCCAACCTCCTTGACTTCGGTCCTGGGCTGGCCATGATTAGAGCAACGACGCCTTCTTTCTGCCTTTTCCTATACGCTGCCAAGAAAATAAATCTGGAAGTTAAAATGGGCTTGGGGTATAGAGGATGACCCTCTACTTTGTACCACGGACACTTCACTCGTTGCTGTCGGCATGTCAACTGAAATCACGACGTCAGCTTTCACCGCCATCATCAGCAGGTCAAGCTGCAGGAACGATCCTCGATAGCGTCAATGCAAGCATGTGCTTGAAGTGTGTTGAATTCAAGCTGCCCTTTGCATCCTCATTATCCAATATATATTTTATGACCTATTACCCAGTCTTACGACACCCTTAAGACTCAGACTTCCAACAAAAAACAAAAAAAGCTACCTGCTGATATATTGCTTCTAGTTTATGCATGCCACTTATAATTAAAATGGCTATGGAATCATACATCTGGCTTGGGGTCTTTTCCTTTTTTGCTTGGTGTTTTGCTGCAGAAGAGGTATGGCCCTTTTTGGAAGGGCGGTATATAAATCAAATAAATAAATTAAATTAAATTAAATGGCAATTGCCATTCTGGTGTGACGGATTCAGGGGCTGTAGATAAGGGAGGAGCATCTGCTGTGCATGCAAATTCTATCCCTGGTAGCATCTCCAGACAAGACTGGGAAAGACTCCTGCCTGAAACCTTGGAGAGCTGCTGCCAGTCAGTGTAGACAATGCTGAGCTCGATGGGCCAAGGGTCTGACTCAGTAGATGGCAGCTTCCTATGCTTGGGGATGAGCCATAGTTCAGTGGCAGAGCATCTGCTTTGCATGCCAAAGGTCTCAGGCTCAATCCCTGGCAGCATCTCCAGGTAGGGCTGGGAAAGACCTCTAACTGAAACCTAGGAGAGCTGTTGCCAATCAGTGTAGACAATACTGAGCTAGATGGACCAAGGGTCGGACTCAATATAAGGCAGCTTCCTATGTTCCTGAGTTCCAGGGATGGGTTGAGGCCATTGAAGCAGTTCCTGGAAAGCAATCTTTTCCAGATGGGTGGGGTCTGGAAGTTAGGTTTTGTGAGGAACTGGTCCAGTTTAGAATGGAGAGGAGAAGATCACAGGGAAACACGATGATCATCTTCACATCTCTGACAGGCTGTCTCATTATAAAAGGTACAGACTTCTCTATTGCTCCTGAGGGCAAGATTGGAATAAATGAATCAATTACAAGACACAGATTCAAACTAGATATTAGAGGAGGTTTCTGAAAGGTTTCTGCAAAAGCTCTTCAGCAGTGGAACAGCCTGCCTCATGGACTGCTAGATTCTAGGGGTGTGCAGAGCCAGTTCATACCCTCAAACCAGGTTGAATCAAGCTGAACCGGTCCAACCCGATTCGACCGCACAAACTGAACCACCAGCCGATTCTAACAAACCCATTCGCAGACTGGTGGTTTTGTTTGAATATGGTTCCAATTCGAACTGAACTGCCATGACCAGTTCCGTGCACATCTGTACTAGGCTGTCCTTCACTGGAAGTTTTCAAAGAAAGATTGGGCAGCCATCCATCAGGGATATGGTGGCAGATTCCTTCACTCAGCAGGGGCTGAATTAGAAGACTTCAAAGGGCCCTTCCAATTCAAAAATACTATTATTCAATGGGCATAGCCCCTACTAATGGATCAAAGAGACATTTTAAAGTTGTGGCTCTGTTCTAAGTAGCTTAGGGGTAACAAGTCTTTGAATTAGATGGAGACAAATACCGATTTTCTCAGTTTTTTCCCATTGTTTTTCTCTATAAACCACTTTGAGAACTTTTTGTTGAAAAGCTGTATATAAGCACTCTGAATAAGAAGAAGAAGAAGCATTGACTCACTCATTTGGAGGTAGATGTCTGTGAAGCAAAGAGTTTGTGAAAGTTTGAGGAGAAAGAGCCCACAACTGAACATGGAGAGATCGCCCACAAACCGATAAAGCTGCCCACTCCCTGATTTAGGAGGCAGTGTGGACAAATCACCACCCTCCCTGAGAAACTTCACTTCTTATATGAACTTAAATAGCTTCCCTTGATGCTTGAGGGTTGAGAGACGCTGAAATTCTGTTTGAATTTCGCTTTGTGCGAAATTTCGGTGTCATCCCGAGAGAAGCGCAGAATTCCACTAAGAAAATTCACCCTAGCAAGCGGACTTCTGTTGAGTTGAGTAAGAAGAGCAAGGGTGCTGCTGGGTAATTTGGGAGCCTGGATCTAATGGGTTTATGGGGCCCTTCCCTGGAAAAATAAGCATCCTCCATACACACACACACATCCCACATGATTTCACACAGCATTCAGCACACAAAACCCACTGTAGAACATATCAGTGCATCTGTAACACACACACACACCCCTCTACTATATACCGCTTTTCAACAGAAGTTCCCAAAGCGGGATAGATAGATAGATAGATAGATAGATAGATAGATAGATAGAAAGAACATGGCTTCCTGTCCCCAAAGGACTCACATAGTCTAAAAAAGAAACATAAGGTAGACACCAGCAACAGTCCCTGGAGGGATGTTGTGCTGGGGTCGGATAGGGCCAGTTGCTCCCCACCTGCTAAATAAAGAGAATTGCCCCTTTTCAAAGGTGCCTCTTTGCTCAGTTCGCAGGGAGAACACAACCAACCACACAGCAGGGGTGAGGGGGCAGGGAGCGTCCAAAGAACTGAAGAAGTGGTGGATCAGTGACCCTTTGTGCAGTCCCACAAGGGGAGGAGATTCCTGGCACTTCTGGGGGGATATGGGAACACCGATGGAGCCATTCCAGAGAGCAGGGTCCCAGACTTGTGCCCCAAGGTCCAGGGCAAATGGCACCTTTGAAGAAGACCAAAAATATAAGGCCATTTCCTATGTTTGGTGATGGGCCATAATTCAGTGGCAGAGTATCTGCTTTGCATACAGATGGTCAGAATCCACATTGCATTTTCAAAAGTTTACTTTAAAATGTATGCAAGTGTAGCAACCATATTAAGAAAGAAAAAGGAAGCCCCACCAAAAACTTCCAGAGGGAGCATTCCAGAGGAGAGTTGGTCTGGTGGTAGCAAGCATGACTTGTCCTCTTAGCTAAGCAGGGTCCACCCAGGTTGCATTCGAAGGGGAGACTAGAAATGTGAGCACTGGAAGATATTCCCCTGAGGGGATGGAGCCACTCTGGGAAGAGCATCTAGGTTCCAAGTTCCCTCCCTGGCTTCTCCAGGATAGGACTAAGAGAGAATCCTGCCTGCAACCTTGGAGAAGCTGCTGCCAGTCTGTGAAGACAATACAGAGCTAGATAGACCAATGGTCTGACTCAGTATATGGCAGTTTCGTCTATGTTCCTATGTTCCAGAAGTTGCAGGCAGGTTTCGAAATATCTTTTGCCAGCCAGAAGAGTAGTCACCTGTTTTCTTTTTTCCGCAAGTAGGATTGCAAGGCACCCATCATTCTGTCAGGTACCTGCCTCCAGGCAAAATCCTACCTGTAGAGAAAGGATGAAAAGGAGGCTTTCTTCTTCCATTCCTTGGCTCAGACAGAGTACAGAGCCTTGCCAACTTGGGTTGGTTGTGATACGCTAAGGGCATATGATTTATTATTAAGGCCGGTCAAAACCAGACTCGAACCAAACCACCTGGTCCACGAGCCAATTCCTTAGAACCAGCCAGAGGTTCAGTTCGTGCCTCGAACTAGGCTGAACCAGTTTGATCCACATCACTCGGCTCAAACCCAAACTCCCCCCTTGTTTTGGAGATCCAATCCAGGTTGAGCTCAAACTGGTCAACCCCAGGTTGAGTTGAACCAGTCCATACACCCCTAGGAGAGGTGGCAGAAGTGCTGACCTCATGTGCAGGCTTTACATGGCCAGGGAAGGCTTATATCCCTTAAACAGGGAACCTTGTAGGCTGACAATAAGTACAGAGCTGACCAACTCCTCAGGAGGCAGCTGAAGTCTCCAAGGATCAGCATCCAACTCCTGTAACTCTGGAAAGCAGTCAGTTCTGTCAGCCAGAGTGGCTTCCAAACCCATGGTTGGCATCTCGAGGATGGCACGAATCTCACCCCATTCTCTGTCTTTTGCCTCAACCCTAGGGGGCCATCTAGTGGCCAAGTGCCCCATTACAGCCAGCTCCTTTGGAATCCTCAGCAGCTCGAGAATGATGTAGGGCTTAGGATGGGGTGGGAGTTTGATATGCAGGTATCAGAAGAGCCAGCCCCTAGGAAATGGAGGGGTGGAGGATAGAGCTTCTGTCTGAGAGAACAGCTTGTGTCTTTTCACTTAGGGTTATGTTGAAACCACTTCATAACCATATCTAGAACCACTTCCCCAACCTCTACTAGATCCAAGATAGGAATAGCACTTACTATAGCACTTACATTTATATACCGCTCTATAGCTGGAGCTCTCTAAGCAGTTTACAATGATTTAGCATATTGCCCCCAACATTCTGGGTACTCATTTTACCGACCTCGGAAGGATGGAAGGCTGAGTCAACCTTGAGCCCCTGGTCAGGATCAAACTTGTAACCTTCTGGTTATAGGGTGGCAGTTTTACCACTGTGCCACCAGGGGCACCAGGAATGGACTCTCCACGAGTCAGCTGAGGGGAGGAGAGCTAGTCTTGCGGTAGCAAGTAGGGGTGTGCACAGAAGTACTCCCAACGGTTCGGTTCCAATTTGAACCAAATTCGAACCGAACAGCTGGTCTGTTAGAACCAGCCAGCGATTCGGTCTGTGCAAACTGGGTCAAACTGCTTTGGCCTGATTCAACCCGGTTCGAGTGGCTATGCTTGTACACGGGAATCCAGTGAGGATTCTCCTTTACAAGCAAAAATGATTCCTAACTCTATAGGGGTTCAAAGGGCGGGCAGGGGAGCGGGTGAGAGGATACCTTGACACAGGCAGCAGCTCCTCCAGGCCCCACCAGCTCTCCGCCCCACAACGGTGTGGGCTGTTTCAAACTTGAACTGGTCAAACTGAGCCAGTTCGAATCAAAGCGGTTTGAATCAAAGCAGTTTGAATCAAACCGGGTTCAATTCAAACCAGTTCCGCACAACTCTAGTAGCAAACATGAATTGTCCCCTTTCCTAAGCAGGGTTTGTTCTGGTTTGCATTTGGATGGGTGACTACATGTGAATGCTGTAAGGTATTCCACTCAGAGGATGGGGTTGCAGCTCAGTGGAAGAGCATCTGCATGCTTGCTGGAAGAAGGTCCTAGATTCAATCCCTGGAAGCATCTCCAGATAGGGCAGGAGAGAGACCCCTCCCTAAAATCTTGGAGAAGCTGCTGCCAGTCAGTGTGGGCAATATTGAGTTAGATGGGCCAATGGTCTGACTCAGCGCAAGGCAGCTTCCTATGAAAGCACTCCATGGCTTGATAATATGACTCATACTGGGGGAAATGAGGAGGGCAAATCTCCAGGAATAACTTCAGTCCGACCTGGCCAACTTACCTCTCCCCCGCTCTGAATTGGTCAAAGAAGGACCATTACTGTGATAAATATTTTTCAGCAAAAGACCCAGCAGAGAAGCAAATACCAAAACACAGAGCTGTAAGGCCAGGCACATTTTTAATATCGCCCAGGCACAGAACTGGAGATTACATTGGAAGAGCGGGAAACGTTGGAGACATGGTTACAATCAGGCATGTCATACATAAACCATCTCTTGAGGCCTATGTTTGAAAAACAGATTGGCCAAAGGTGGCATCCACATCAAATGCTTTGACGGCCTGTTTAGCTGCCACCAGTGCTACCAAGGTCAAGGGAGCCAGATCTCCTGGCTAACCGTGGCGATGAAAAAGCGGTACAGAACCAGCAAAGTGTCCACTGATGTCAACAGATGTAGATGGAGCCTGTTTCTGTCCCCCTCCCTTGATTCCCTGGCTTTGTGCAACATTCGGGATTCACAAGCCGCTGTTGAAACCAAGCCCCGTTTCGGATCGACGTCAGCCGAATTGGACTCGGAACACGTTGTGGCGATTCGACCGTCTCCAATTCTTCGCTCCTGGGTTCTGCTTTGGCCTGGTTCTTTCGGGGTTTCTCAACAACACTTGGGATCCTGGCTCTGTTGCGGGGGGCACTCTTTCTTCTGAGGGGGACAGACCTGCTGAGGAGGGGGGCAGGACTGCTGTGGGGGAGGGCAGACCTGTTCTGGAGGGCAGGTCTTCTGGCAAGGAGGAGGGGGAATTGGGCAAGGCTGCTTGCATTGCTGCTGTTGCTGCTGCTGCTGCTGGCAAGACATCTTAGCCGGTTTTGGAGAAGCCTGGAAGAGAAAAGGAGAAGGAGTTTTTTTTTTTTTTCATCATTGCTTGCAGCCAAAGAGAAAGGGGCCCAACCATGGAAGTGATGAGAATGCCATTGGGGAAGTGGGGTTTAAAGTACAATAAGCCAGGGTTTCTTAACTTTGGGCCCCCAGATGTTGTTAGACTACAACTCCCAGAATCCCCAGCCACAAAGGCCATGTCTGGGGATTCTGGGAGTTGTAGTCCAACAATATCTGAGGGCCCAAGGTTAAGAAACCCTGCAATAAACCACCATCAACTGCACAAGAGTGGTTTGTGTGTGAAGGAGATTGCCTCCTGAGCTTATTTTCCTACATAAGAACAGCCCTGCTGAATCAGGTCCAAGGCTCATCTAGTCCAGCAACCTGTTTCCCACACGGGCCCATCAGATGCCTCTGGGAAGCCTACAAGCAAGAGGTGAAGGCATGCCCTCTCTCCTGCTGTTGCTCCCCTGCCACTGGGATTCAGAGGCATCCTACCTCTAGACCCAGAGACAGACAGCCTATCACCACCCAGACTAGTAGCCACTGATAGCCCTGTCCTCCATGAATTTGTCTAAGCCCCCTTTAAAGCCATGCAGGCTGGTGGCCATCACCACATCACATAGCAGAGAATTCCAGAGATTAATTCTGTGCAGTGTCAAAAATTCCTTCCTTTTATCCGCCCTAAATTCCTGGCACACCATTTCATGGGATGACCCCTGATTCTGGCATTGTGAGAGAAGAAGAACGTCTCTCTCTCTTCTGTCTCCACACCAGGCATAATTTTATAGAGCTCTATTGTGTTCTTCGCCTCAGTCGCCTTTCCTCTAAACTGAAGTTTGCTTAAGTATGCTTAGGATCCGATTATCACTCTGGGATGGGTTAGCTATTAGTGATTAGCTAATAATTATTACTGGGATACAGTAGAAGACAAACTAATATTAGAAGAGAGAAGGTGGTCCATGGGAGTAAAACACAAGAAATCATTCTTTTACAGAAATGATTCATTCATTCACTCACTCACTCATTCACTCATTCTGTTTATTTAGTGCCCTTCCTAGAGCGACTCAGGGTGGTTTATTTGGGGGGGGTGGAATTAAATATATTTTTAAAAATAATAATAATAATAATAATAATAATAATAATAATAATAATAATAATAAAGATCTTAAAGTTTTACAAGGCAATACCCAGTGTTACCATGGGCATCCAATAAATCTTTTTAAATCTCAGACAGCCAGGATGCCTTCTGATTTGCTCTCTGGGGTTTTCCCCCCAAAACCCCCACTATAAATCAGTCCTCACAACAGACACAGTCCATACCAAGGAGAATACAGTGGTGCCTACTTACCCAACAACACACGGACAAGACTCAAGAGCAGAGAAGCCAAGTGGGATAAGGAGATCGAGGAGGAGGTGGAGTATTTATACCCTCACTTCACGTTCCAGAGAGAAAGAGACAGAGTGTTTCATTTCTTGAACATACGCCAAAAACCCTGAAACACTGTCTCAGGCTGCGTAACCCACAATTTTGAAATCAGAACCTGCTTGTGTGGCATCATCGAGGTTGTGCTAGTGCAGGGCTGTGATATCGCTTGAGAAGAAAAGTTGCATTCTTGTTCAGGAAAAGGAGTTCATTTTGGAGCCTAGATCTTGTCCCAACAGAAGCCCCACCTAAATATTCACTGGCCGATCCTTGCTTTGTCACCACCAGTGCAGTCTTTCTCTGTTGCTTCCTCTTTTATTCAAACAGGAAGCTTTTACTCAACAATGAAAATTCCAAAATTGAACTGGATTCTTTCCCTGGGGGTAGAATCTGCCCCTGGTGTAGATCAAGGTATCTATATTCATGGATGACAGGTCTATCAATGGCTACTAGCCTGGTGGCTATAGACCTCAAGACATACCTGTTTTCCCTGGCTTTCAACTGACATTTAAACTTTTTGTTTGTTTTTATTCACTGAGATTATTTTCTCTGTTTTATGCATTTCAACTGTTTTATATTGTTTTTACCCTTGTGGTGTTTTAACTGTGTCCTCCACCTAGAGATGTCTATTTCAGGAGGTATAGAAATATGATGAATAAATATAAATAAGTAAATAAATAAATTATTAATAATATCAATGTGTGCACAAGGTCCTGCCACCTAGAAATGCCAGGAAATTGGAACAAAGGCATAGATGTGTCGTCATCTTTGGCAATACTGTCTTTTGTGAAATTAACATTGCCTCTTTCCCTCTCATCCACCCATGATGCTCGGCACCTGCCAGCTATGTGGGTTCAGTGTCTGGAAAACCTCATTGGCTTGATGTTTCAGACATGGTGATTCAGAACCGCCATTGTCTTCTGCTGGGGCTGTGTGTGGAAAGAAACTTGGCTGTTTACCTAACCCTGATGTGCTAACATATGCAGAAGCTAACAGCAAGTGAGGCACTCTGCACAAAAGCAGACTAAAATGGATGAAGACCTTTTTTTAAAAAAAACAGTCATTAATCACAAAACTTTTAACAAGTAGCAAACCCCCGTTCAGTGATTTAGTATCTCATTATGCTGTGCACCACGGTAGAGTCGTTTGTTTTGTCTATTTATTTTTACATTTATATCCCGCGTCCTCCATGTGGCCCAGAGCAGTGTACATGCTTCAGTTTATCCTCACAACAACTCTGTGATGTAGGTTAGGCTGAGAGATGAGTGATTGGCCCCAGTCACCCAGTGAATTTCAGGACTGAACGGGGATTTGAGCTTGGGTCTTCCCAGTTCTAATCCAACACTCTAACCACTATCGCCTCTCGGCCTTTTGGCTAAGATCAAGCGTAGTATCTCTAACCACTACACCACGCTGTCTCCTGAAATACACATATGTAGGAATGGGCATATCCAGTAGTCTGTACCTCTAAAATTTTCCTTCCAAGCTAGAGCTGAAATATTGAATTTACCTGAATCAAAGACTAGGGGTTTTTTTCCAAGTTCCAGTGCTGGAATTTATTGTTTGTGATGTTGTTTTGTTTTAGCCATTGGCCGTAAATAAAGTATCTATCTATCTTTCCAAGTTCTTTGATGTTAGAAATTGGGAGGTCGTCTTAAATTCAGAGTCCTGATTCATTTGAGGAAATGGGTATTTAGGTGGAATTTAACCTCTGTTTTTAAGGAGGTTATCTTAAATTCAGAGTCATATTCTATTAAAGACAGTAAAACTGCAGAGGAGTGGGGAATGAACCACATGTTCGCATCTCATAATCTTGTGGCATGCTAAAGAGCATGGTCAACCTTGAAAACCGATCTGATGTCTTCCTAGAAACAATGGGTGTAGCAAGGTTGTTCTGCAATGTAACTAAGATTGCCTCGGTTCAGACCAGCAGCAACAGACTTTCCCTGCAGATATTCAGTTATTATCTTGGCTTGACTAAGTGCTTCCTACTTGTAGGCAAGCCCTGTGAAGGAGGAAGAAGCAAGGGGAGATCTGAAAGATAAGAGCAAATCTATTGCCTTCCAAATAAATTGGGCTCAGATTTCTGTGGGGACAACATCCAGGCCCCCAAAGAAGTCTCCTTTACCAGTTATGCCACCATGACTCCCTTGCTGCTGTTGCTCATTCCAGTTCAGATTGCAAAAGAGTCCATTACTCAGACAGAGAGGGTGTTTCAGGTTCCAGACTCATGAGGAGGAAAGGATCCTCTTTCAATGCAAACCAGAACATGTGCTCAGCAATGTATAAATACTCTCCTGCCTCCTGGGGTCCCTCATTTCACTTTGCTCCTCAACCTCGTGAGTCTTGATCACACCTTGAGTCGGGTAAGTAGAAGTCATTTATGTTTTCTCCCAACAAAGAGTCTTAGTGATGTGAATACCCGGCTCATCTTGGGTCAGCTTTTAGCCAATCAAACAGACTCAAGGGAATCAATCAGAGGCATTTATTGCATCGCGACAGCAAGGTACCCAATGGGGCTCACACACCACATTGAATACAATGAGTTACAGCTAGAGATGTTCTTTTATACAAAACAACAACATGAATGCTAAGAGGCTCTTGACCCTAATACACATAGCAACTATGACCTAACCCCTTTCAAGTACGCATGTGTGACTTGACTTGCCCATCAGGTGATTTCCCTAATATGGTTAGATCTGCTTTTTCTTCAGCGTTAGCATTTCAAGCGTTTCTCTTGGGAACCCAGCATTGCATTCGCTACTTCATTAACATTTCAGTAGTTACTATGCCAGCTGGAAAGATAGGAATAGTGATGGCTATTGTTAAGGCAATGTTGCAGAGTTTGTGTCCTTGGGCTTTGCTGAGGTTACTCTAAGTTTTAGCTCTCTAAGTAAAAAGGAATTTCTTTGGTTTACTAAGCAAAATGGAGTAGCTTTGGTTTACTAAAACACATCAATTCCCCCCTGAAACAATTGGATCATCCTGAATCTTCAGGATGCTTCAGGATGCCCTCATTAATGCTTGTAAGGGTACGGATGTGTATTTAGGTCCCAAACTGTGGTGGGGTCTAAAAGCTTTCATAAGCAATTGGATTAAAGTTGGAATGCATTGCAAGCAGCAACATGTGATTATCAATAAAAGACAAATACATACTATAATTATGATTATAGCAATAGCAACAGCAATAGCACTTACATTTATATACCGTTCTATAGCCGGAGCTCTCTAAGCGGTTTACAATGATTTTAGCATATTGCCCCCCAACATTCTGGGTACTCATTTTACCAACCTTGGAAGGATGGAAGGCTGAGTCAACCTTGAGCCCCTGGTCAGGATCGAACTTGTAACCTTCTGGTTACAGGGCGGCAGTTTTACCATTGCGCCACCATTATCTTCTGTGCCCACAATCCCCAATTGGGTAACCAAGAAGTGAGCCATGCCCATATATCCATAGGGTTTCCCCTTCCCATATTATGCCATATTTGATCTTTAAGATTCTGAACATGATCAGCGATGGATCCAATCTCATTGACATAAAAACAGCAAACTTCACCTAGGACTGCACAAGCTCCTCCTTCTTGGGCTGTGAGAATATCTAAAGCTCTACGATTCTGCATAACTACTTCTCCCAATGAATTTATCTCTGTACCCATATCAGTTAAGGCTAACAGAGTCTGGTTAAATGAGAGTTCGATTTTTCTGGAAATATTAAGGATAGCTTTTTCTAGTTGATTGATTCCTAACCTAGGTAGTATAGTTCTTGACCATTGATGGAACTTTGTGTTTCGTGTAGCTAAAGGATTTGGAACATAATTGATTTTGGCTTGTCTTCGTGTCCTGTGTAACAAGCATCCAAGATTAAGAACTTGTGATGCGTTAAGTGAAGGTTTCACATAAATGGTAGGTGCTAAATGGGCTGGTGCACATCTGCCTGTCCATCCTGGGGGTAATGCATGATAGGCTCTGTTCCCACAGACCCAATAAAGGCCTGCTGCTAAGGCAACAATTAATTTGTTTCCTGAACGAGGTAGATTGACATAATGGCTACACAAATCCACAATGTCTTTACCTGCATTGCTAAACAAATGCTTCCATGTTTTTGATACTTTCTCTGGATAAGCACATGCAATATCACCCAGATGTAATACCAAGGCGTGTGCGTGTTAAAACTAGAGCCTTCACAAACATGATCAGTTTGGTTTGCCTGTTGACAAAGGCCAAGACCTTTTGTAAGATATATGGAAGAATTATAAAGGTTCAGGGCTTTTGAAACGGTGATCCACTCTGAGTCTGTGAAGTTAAGAAAAAGAAATTCTCTAAGAGAAGTAGGTATTCCTAAATCAAAAGGAATATGAAAACATTCTAGTTCATTCTCTCTGTGTTGAGAGAACCATGTTCCGTCCGTGCTGTTAAAGGACACTATGTGTGTACAGCTGTGGTAGGGATTCACTCCCAAAAACTTCCCTGTACCATTTCTATTTTCAATGCAGATAGGGTGCAAGCCGTGACTTGAAAGCTTAATATCCGGGATACCAAGGGCATTTATGTTGAGAGTTTCCCTTTTAGTGTATCCATAGCGATTATAACTAATGCTTCTTCCCTGGTAGTGAATTGTTTCTTTGTGTTTTCCCCAAGACCAATATGTAGTGTAATTTGAAAAATATTGGGGCTGTTCTGTGGTTTGTGGATAAGTAATCCACCAGCCAAGTATGACTGGAATGGCCACTACATTTAAAATATCCCCTTCTGTGTTTGCCATGTGACTGCATAGCCAGCAGTCATTTAAGTTGGCAATGTCAGCTAAAGTCTGTAAAAGTGGAGCATGTGGGTGTTGAACTGACCATGTACACAGGAAATAACATGACAAACACCAAAAGAGATACATTCTCCCTTTGTACAGGAAAAATTAAAAGAAGAGGGGGGGGAATATTGTTCTTTGCAGAAAAATATTTGAGAAAATTAAAAGTGTCCTTCATCCATTGCTTCCCACACTGCCAGAGTATCTTCAAGGGAAAGAGGCTCGGGGGGGGGGGGGGGGTTGGTGGTGGCTGTTTGCGTAAAGTGAGTCTCAGGTCTGCATGCTTGGTCACTGTCCAATTGTTGTTGTTTTCTGGTTCCTTCGCTGGGGTAGGCGTGAATCTCACTCGGGTGTGATGGGTCCAAGTCTTTGATCCAGAGAGACGAACTGCAGTTTGGGTCACGAGGAGCACTGTAAACGGTCCCATCCACCGTGGCTCGAGGTTAGGCTTCTGCCATTTCTCAAGGTACACCTGATCGCCTGGCTGGAAAGGGTGTTGTGGTCCCTCTAGTGGCGGCCGTTGTGTTGCCTGTAAATGAGAAGAAAGAGAAGACAAGGCAGCCGCAATGCCAACTACATGTTGTTTCTGCAATTCTTCTCCCCTGACATGTAAGTCAGATACATCAGCAGATAGAGGATTTAGAGAGCACACTCTCCCATACAGAGCTTCAAATGGTGAGAGCCCACTACACCCCCGCGATGTGATGCACATGCGAAAAAGGGCCAGAGGCAAGGCATCTGGCCATTTTAGCGATAGTTCTTGACATATCTTCCTCAGGTGTGTCTTCAAGATCCGATTGGAGGCCTCTACTCTCCCGGAGGACGCGGTGTGCCATGGGGTATGTAGGTGGTAGCGAATTCCTAAGGCTGTGGCCACCTCCTGCATGACTGTAGAGGTAAAATGTGGCCCTTGGTCCGAATCCAAATGCCTAGGAATTGAAAATCTTGTTATAATGTCTTGTAGAAGTCTCTTGGTGACTTCCTTTGTCTTGTTTGTCTTACAAGCAAATCCCTCTGACCACCCAGTGAAATTGTCAATAAACAATAATAAATGTTTAAACATTCCAGCTCTAGGCATGTCAGTGAAGTCTATTTGCCAAGAGTCACCTGGGGCTGTTCCTGTTCTGAGCAGACCGCGTGGTCTTGCTCTCCTTGGTGGAGCTGGATTGTTCTTAATGCAAACCACACATGCGTTGACAGTGGTGGTTACCATTGCTCTTAACTGAGGGTGGTAAAAATATGTGACCAAGAGCTCATATAGTATGTCCCTTCCCAAGTGTGTAGTAAGATGGGCTTGCTTAACTAAGGCCATGGTGGTGCCATATGAAAAGAACTGTTGGCCTGAAGTATGGACAGCTCCATTCTCAGTTTGAGACCATGCAGGGTTTTGCAAAAGGTCATTTAAAGTAGACACATCCTCTCCTGTCATTGGGAAAGGGTGATCCTGAGGCTGAAGCAAAGGGAAGGCTGGAATAAGTGGTAACATGGTTACTGTGGGTGGAGGTGGCAGCAGAGCTGCTGTTTTGGCTGAGTGATCTGCTCTGGCATTGCCTTGGGCAATCTCAGTGTCCTTTCTCTGATGCCCTGGGCAATGCATAACTGCAACCTTGCTTGGTAAAAGTATAGCATCTAGAAGTTCCAAAATCTGGCCACCATGCTTTATTGGTGACCCATCAGCGGTAATGAATCCTCTCTCCCGCCAGATAGCTGCGTGGGCATGTACTACCGAGAACGAATATTTTGAATCAGTGAAGATATTGACCTTCTGGTCCTGGGCTAATTGCAAAGCTCTCGTCAAGGCGATCAGTTCTGCCAACTGAGCTGAGGTCCCAGGAGGTAATGAGTTAGCTTACACTGTAGCATGTATGGTAACAACGGCATAACCAGCCCTCCTGACCCCATTGTCCATAAAACTGCTCCCATCTGAATAAAATGTGAGATCTGCATCTGATAGTGGAATATCAGTCAGGTCTGGTCTGGCTGAGCAATGATAGTCCAAAAATTGCTGACAATGATGCAAAGGAGGGTCTGGTTCTGACATGTTTTGTGGTAAAAGGGTTGCTGGATTTAATGCAGTGCAGTGATGGATGGAAAGTTCTAGAGATTCGATAAAAATAGCTTGGTACTTAGCCATGCGTGCAGGTGTCAGCCATTGGCTTGCTCTGTTCTCCAACAATGTAAGAACTGAGTGTGGAATATACAGTTTAGTCTTAGAATTTGAAAGCTTCTTCCAAAATGACAACCGCTGCGGCCAGGCCCGCAAGCATGGAGGCCAGCCTTGGGCCACGCCGTCTAGTTTGGAAGAAAAATATGCAATTGGGCAATGATCCTTGCCCAGGGTTTGTGTAAGTATCCCAGATGCTCTTCCCTGACTCTCAGAAGCGAATAAGTAGAAAACTTTGTTGTAGTCTGGTAGTCCAAGTGCTGGAGCACTCGCAGGAGCTGCCTTTATCTCCATGAAAGCAGACTGGCAGTCTGCTGTCCATGTAAAGCTGTCATTTTCTCCTCCAGAAAGTGCATCATACAGAGGTTGGGCTAAAGCTGCAAACCCATGAATCCATTGGCGGCAAAAATTAGCCATTCCAATAAATGAACGTAACTGACGGCGATTGGAGGGTGGGGCTATTCTGCAAATGGCCTCTTTTCACTCTGGCAAAAGAGACTTCTGTCCTTGGCTGAGTAAAAGTCCCATGTACTTAACTCGTGGCAAGGCCACCTGTGCTTTAGATTTTGATGGATGAAAGCCTGCATCCGCTAGATGGAGCAAAAGTGAGGTGGTAAGGATCAAATTGAGCTCCTTTGAGGTTGTGGCTAGGGACAAATCATCTAGAAACTGCAGCAACACAAAATCCTTTCCTTCCTCGCCTTCTGGGGGTGTCCACCTGCCCAATTCCTCCCTCAACGCATAACTGAATAGATGAGGCGCCAAATTTAACCCTTGCGGCAAACGAGACCATTGGAGCCCGATCTTTACATGCGTTATCAGATCGTGCCAATCTAGGGCAAATATTGGTTGTGATTCTGGCGCTAAAGATATGCAAAAAAAAAGCATCCTTCAAGTCCAGAACAGTAAAAGTAGTCACTTGTGGTGGCACAGCTGTCATTATAGTGTGTGGATTTGGCAAAATTGTGTGTAGGGGTTCCACACAGGCATTTACTGCCCTTAGGTCTTGTACCAGGTGCCATCTACCGTCTGGTTTTGGAATTGCAATGATTGGGGAATTCCAGGCACTTTGGCTGGGAACTAAGATTCCATTGGCTATAAAGGCATCAACAATTGGTTTTAATCCTTCTGCGCCTCCCTTCCTTAAGGGATGCTGTGGTATTGCAACAGGCTGGGTGTTTGGTTTTAATCGGATTGTCACTAGTTGGGCATACTTTGCTTTGCCTGGCATTCCCTCCTTGGCCTGCACTGTCTCTGGTACTTGCAAATCAATCAATGGTGCAAGCATGGATGGGAAAAGACCCATCACTCTTGCTTGAACTGCCCAGGTTTCTGAATCAGGAATTTCCATGGTGCTTTGGTCCGGGGCGAAAGATAAGGTAGCCCGCATGGCACACAATAAATCTCTGCCCAATAGATTCACAGGGCACTGAGGCATGTGCAGGAAGGAGTGTTGTCCTTGTGACCCTGCACATTCAAAGGGTATGGCTTCCAAAAAGTGATGTTTTGCTGAAGCACCCATGGCTCCTTCCACAAAGGTGGAACGGCTGCTTGGGGTAGCCCCTTTTGGAGTAATTAAGACTGAATGAGTGGCGCCAGAATCTACTAACATTGAAACAGTCTGAGCATTTGCTCCAGAGCCCACTTTGCAGGCCACCAGGGGTTCTGTGGGTGAAAGTGTTTGGCAAGTCGCCAATACAGCTGTTTCCACCAGACTGTCCTATCTGGAGTTCCTTTGTTGATAGGAACTCTGGGGACTAGACTGGTAGGGCTGCTGTTGGGGTTGGAACTGCTGGCCCAGTTGCTGTTGGGGTTGAAAATGCTGTGGTTGAAACTGCTGTTGCGACTGAAATTGTTGGAACTGCTGCTGTGACTGGAAATGCTGCTGTGGCTGGACAGCAGAGGCTGTCTGCCAATAGGGCATTTGCTGCATTTGCTGTGGAAATGGCGCTGACTGCGGTCCTTGAAACCGGGTTGGACAGTTCCGGACCCAATGGTTTGGGTTTCCGCAATGGTAACAATATGGAGATCCCTGTCGAGGGGAAGCTCTTCCCTGCCCCTGCTAGGCCCCCCTTCCTCGACCAGCATATAAGATATGTGGTTTACTCCCTCCAGTTTCTCTCTCTCTCTCTTTCTCCTTCTCTTTTTACTTCTCTCTTTCCTTCTCTTTTTCCTTCTCCTGCTCTGACTCTGGGTCTGGGTTCTCTCTCTGTGTATAGATGTGGTAAGCTGCCTCCACTAAAGAGTCGAGGGCCATAGTCAAAGGTGCATCTAGCTTATTCAGCCTTTTTCTAATGTCCTGTGCACTCTGAGCCAAAAAGGCTGCTCTCAAAATATGTTCTGCTTCTGGAGATTTAAGGTCCAGGGACGTGAACTGGCGAAGGCATTTTTCAAGCCTCTCCAGAAAGTCTTCTGGCGATTCATTTGGACCCTGAAAGGTCTGATGAAGTCTGTTCAGATTTGTATGTCTAGGCACACAAGTGTTGAGAGCCTCTAGAAAGAGCTGGCGAAAAGTGTCTAGAGCTGTATGCCCAGCATCAGTATTTGGATCCCAGTTAGGATCCTGCAAAGGATATAGATCTGCTGCTGTGGCTACTGGTGTCTGATGGGCCCCCATGTTAGTGGCTAACTGGGTAGCTTTTTGCAAAAGGAGGCGTTGTTCCTCCGCCGTAAGCAAGGAACCTGCCATTTGCTGGATATCTGCCCATATAGGCTTGTGCGTAGCAAACACAGACTCAAAGAGACTAGAGCAGGCTACCGGGTCTTCTCTAAGTGATTTGGTTTGCAACTTCCAGTTCATTAAATCCGCAGATGAAAAGGGAACATGGACTAAGGTTCGTTCCCCTGTGGCAGTTAAAGTCTCCCTCAATGGGGCTAAAATTGGGATTCTACTTCTAGTACGTTGAGCAACGGGGATGGAAGCGGCAGGGATGGAAGCGGCGGTATCAGGCACAATAGCTAAATCCAAATCTTTCTTTAAATGCTGCAACGGTGTTGTTCCCAAGTCAACCAAACCTATGCCCGCCCCCGTTCCCAAGGGTGTCAAAGGTGTAGGAAGTGACCCCAATGTATCTCCCCCCTCTATTTCAACCAAACCTATGCCCACCCCCCTTCCTGGAGAGGGTGCTCTCTGTACATCAGGCACATTGGGAATTGGATGCAACTGAGGCTGGGGTTGTTGTGGTGGGGGTAGAGATGGGTAAATAGGTTGAACCCAATCATCTTCTGGACAGTCATAGGGCTTGGGAAAGGGTGGAGGAGGCATGGGAGCGGAAGGAATGAGGGTAATGGAAGGGCAAGACTGCAAGGGAAATAGTCCAGAAGAATTCCCTGCGGGCATTAGCCCACAGTCTATGGCTAATAGGGGTCTGCACCATAATTCCATGAATGGCTGAGTATAACGGTGTTCTTCATATTTTCCAGTTTTTGAACAATATACCAACAATTCCAAAATTAAAGATTGATCAACACTTCCTGTACATGGCCACCAGGTGGTGCCATCGCCAAGCAGATAACTTGGCCACACTTCTATACAAAGACGCTTCAAAACTTTCTTTCTGAGAGCATTTTTCTCCCCTGTGAGAATCTTCGAATTCTTCAACACACACTCCAAAGGCATGCAGGAAATCCTTTTAGATTTCGTGTGCTTGCTATTTCTGCTCCCCATGGCCCCTCCCTAGTTTGCTTGTGCTTGGGCCATTTATTTTTGACTCAGCCACCCCTCCCTTGGGCTTTTGGCTTAAGTTGCCCTGCTTCGGGCAGCCCTTCTTCGGCTATGTTTTCCCCCTTCTACGCGGACTGAAAGATTGCCCCTGCCTGGGCTTTTTCACCTTTGCCCCTCTACGGGCTGGGTACTCACCAAAAGACATCCTTGGGTTTCACTCTCCTTTCAGACTCCCATTCACTCCTGCCTCGATTCCCAGATGCAGCGTGTAGTAATGACTGATGCGTCCCAGGGCCACGAGAAACCTCCTCAGACAAAGGCTGTGGTGCGCTCTGGTCCTCGTTGTCCCGTGGAGGGTCAGATCGTCCACCCAAGTCACATCCGAGTCACGGCACCAAATTGATTTGAATACCCGGCTCGTCTTGGGTCCGCTTTTAGCCAATCAAACAGACTCAAGGGAATCAATCAGAGGTGTTTATTGCGTCGCGACAGCAAGGTACCCAATGGGGCTCACACACCACATTGAATACAATGAGTTACAGCTAGAGATGTTCTTTTATACAAAACAACAACATGAATGCTAAAAGGCTCTTGACCCTAATACACATAGCAACTATGACCTAACCCCTTTCAAGTACGCATGCGTGACTTGACTATCGTCCATCAGGTGATTTCCGTAATATGGTTAGATCCACTCTTTCTTCAGCGTTAGCATTTCAAGCGTTTCTCTTGGGAACCCAGCATTGCATTCGCTACTTCGTTAACATTTCAATAGTTACTATGCCAGCTGGAAAGATAGGAATAGTGACGGCTATTGTTAAGGCAATGTTGCAGAGTTTGTGTCCTTGGGCTTTGCTGAGGTTACTCTAAGTTAGAGCTTTTTAGCTCTCTAAGCAAAAAGGAATTTCTTTGGTTTACTAAGCAAAATGGAGTAGCTTTGGTTTACTAAAACACATCATTAGGACACCTTAGAAACCCAGAGATTTGTGGTGGCATAAATGTTCATGGTTCCAATGGGCCTATGTAACTCCCACCACAATTAATCTCTTTGTTCTGAAGAAGTTAGAAGACTCTTGGTTGTATTTGCTTGGGCCGAGCAAGATGGCTTCCGCTCTATGGCCAGAAATCTTTGTGTTGATCTATTGTACCTTCATGCCTGGTCTAAGACTCAAATGCTAACACACGTTGACTGGGAAGAAGCACACTGTGCACGTTAGCAGTCTTGTGTGTATTGGAGAGCTTTGCTGCTTGTTTTGGAATATTCTGGAAGGCAACCTCATTCCAGCTCAATCCAAAAGAGGATGGAGGAACATAGGAAGCTGTTCATAGAGGACACATCCATCAAGGGCTACTAGTCAGATGGCTATAGGCCACCTCCAGCCTCGGAGGCAAGATGCCTCCAAATACCAATTGAAGGGGAGCATCAGCAAGAGAGAGGGCATGCCCTCAGCTCTTGCCTGTGGGCTCAGAGGCACCTGGTGGGCCACTGTGAGAAAGAGGATTCTGGACTAGATAGGCCTTGGGCCTGGTCCAGCAGGGCTGTTCTTATGTACCTTATATTGAATCAGGCCATTGGTCTATCTAGCTCAGTGTTGTCTACACTGACTGGCAGCAGCTCTCCATGGTTCCAGCAGGCAGGAGTGTTCCCCAGCCCTACCTGGAGATGCTGCCAGGGGTTGAACCTGAGACCTTCTTCATGCAAAATAGGTGCTTCGACCCGATTTACATGTCAGGGAAAGGCTGGCATGGGCTGGATTAATGTACATAACTGCCTTGCCTAACGCTATACCAGTTTCAACAGGGTCATGAAAACAAACAGAAAGACAAATGCCATATTTGAGAATCTTTATTTTGTCATGATCAGAAAATTATTTTGTCTTGAATGGAAAAAGGAAAAAAAACTATGGATTAATCCACAATGGATTAGTTTCTGTTGGTTTGGGCCTCTGTTCTTCACTTGGCATTTTAAAAGGACCAATTTGATAATAACCAGTGTTGCCGATGTTATATGTCGGGCAAATTGATGGAAAGCATTCTCAAAGATAAAATGGTTAGGCATATAGAAGAACAGGCCCTGCTGAAGGAGAACCAGCATGGCTTCTGCAAAGGTAAATGGGAGGAGAGCTGGTCTATGGGAGGAGAGCTGGTCTTGTGGTAACAAGCATGAATTATCCCCTTTGCTAAGCAGGGTTTGCCCTGGTTTGCATTTGAATGGAAGAGTTCGTGTGTGAGCACTGGAAGATATTCCCCTTAGAGGATGGGGCTGCTCTGGGAAGACCACCTACATGCTGGCATGTAGAAGGTTCCAAGTCCCCCCCCCCCACTTCCTGTGCCATCTTCAGATAGTCCTGGGGGAGACCCCTGCCTGCAACCTTGGAGAAGCTGCTGCCAGTGTAGACAATACTGAGCTAGATGGACTAATGGTCTGACTCAGTATAGGGCAGCTTCCTATCTCCCTAGGTTCCTAGAGACATTTTGGACCACTTCTCAGTTGGGTCCCTTCTCCTTTAGCAAAAGGTCTCTAAAATAAAAGGAATGTCAGGTTTAAACACTCTCTTGGCTCCTTTCTAGGCTTCTCCAAAACCGACCAAGATGTCTTGCCATCAGCAGCAGTGCAAGCAACTGTGCCCCTCTCCACCTCCTCAGGGCCAGAAGACCTGCCCTCTGCTGCAGCAGGTCTGCTTACCTCCGCAGCAGGTCTGTCCCCCTCAGAAGAAAGAGTCTCTTCCACAACAGAGCCAGGATCCCAGGTGTTGTTGAGAAGCCCCTGGAAACCCAAAACAAGTCCCAGGAGAACAGGAGGACCGGAGACAGATGCAGAAAGCAGCATACACCATCCTTCTAGATTAACTTCCATTGTGACCTGGGCCCAGTATGATAAGATGTATTGAATGTACATTGCAAGGTGAATTCGGGAAATAAGGGTCGGGTCCATATAATTTCACTGTGGTTAATGCCAACCCATCCCCTTCAGATCTAAATCTTCACCATCCCTGCGGTCGGGTGAATGTGCATCTCCTTTAGTAGCCTTGGTGATGGGCAAACACACTGCTGAAGCATTTGGGCTGGGAGTTACTCATTGTGAGATCATTTTCAAACCTATTCCTGAACATTTCAAGTATGGCACCCTGAGCTGTTTCTCCAACCACGTTGTTCCCTTCTGATGTACCTCTCTGGTTTCCCGTTGTTTGCCTGGGATATATTATTAAAATGTTCTTATCATAAATCTGCCCTTGGGTGTTGGTTTCACCGCGTGGTTCATCATTCTGAAATATTTTATTTTATTTTATTTTATTCATTCATGTTCCTATTCTGCTCTTCCTCCAAGGAGTCCAGAATGGCACGTGTGGCTTTATGTTTATCCTCAACACAAGGTCCAGCTATGAACAAAAATACCTTTAATCTTTCATATGAACAATCATACATTTGATAGCTCCTCCTCAACACAATCCTGCGAGGTAGGTTAGGCGGTGGGAATCGGTGACTGGCCCAGAGTCGCCCAGTGGGTTTTGTGGCTGAACAGAGATTTGAACTCACTGGTCTCCCTGGTCCCCTTCCAACACTCTAACCACTGCATCACGTTGGCTGCATTGCATCAGCCTACCCTGACTAATTCTGGGTGTGGTTTGAGATGATGGAGGTTGTCCTGGTTCTTATGAACCATTGCTAGGGAAACCCAAGCTGTTATAAGAACACAAGTAATTTGCAATACTGAGTGAGGCTCTTGGTCCATCTAGCTCAGTGTTGTCTACAATGACTGGCAGAAGTTCTCCAGGTAAAGTTACCAACCTCTACAACTGGCCTGGAGTCTCCAGGAATCAGCATGTCTCCAGGTGACTTGGGCTGATTTTATGAAAAATACTGACGATGAGGGGGAATCTCCTGAAATAATTTAGTTCAATTCTGGCAACCCTAGCTCCAGATTTCAGCGGAAGGTCTTATTCAGATGCCAGGGATCGAACCTGGGCCCTTCTGCAGGCAAAGCATGAACTCTACCCTTGAGCAAATGCCCTTTCTTTATCCTCTCATATGGCCCTTCCTTTATTTTATTTTGTGAAGGAATTGCCTCAGAAATAGCTCTTAACCAGGATCGATTTATCCATTAGAGGCCTTTTTCCATAGTGATGTAGGCCTCCCCAGGGAAGCACTCCTTGGCAACCGTTGCTAGGGCAGACACAAGCCGCAGAGCTGCTTGAAGTGTGGCCCTGTGTCAAGTGAAAACCAAGATGGCGGCATCAACTCTTGTGTGCCTGTCACTCACTCCCAGCCTCAGGCACGTCCATGTACCTTTGTTGTGACTGTTATTACTAAAAAATTTCAACTGCAAAAAAAAAGAGCTCAAAGCGATATACAGAGTGAAAAGTACCGGAAAGTAGTTCCCTGTCCCAAAGGGCTCCCAGTCTAAATAGAAACACAAAGGAGACACCAGGAACAGCCACTTGAGAGACGCAATGCTATGCTGAGTAGGGATAGTTGCTCTCCCCCTGCTAAATATGAGAGCCACTACTTTGAAAGGTGCCCCTTGGCCCAGGGAGCAAGGGGGATTCCCAAGTTGTGTGCCACCAAAAGATCTGGAGATGGTCCTCTGCCCCAAATGGATCACAATCTAAAGATCTGGGTCAACAAGGGAGATACCAGCAACAACCATTGGGAGGAGCTCTGTGCTGGGCTGAATAGAGGCAGTCGCTCCCCCCTGTTAAGTATGAGAGTCGCCATTTTGAAAAGGTGGTCGAGTTAGCAGGAGACCCTCTCTAAGGGAACCAACCTTTCTCTAAACTAGAGTCCAAGGAGAATTCCTAAAGAGAAACTGGGGAGAATTTTCTCAGATAGTTTCCACACATCTGTTAGCTTTCTGTGTACAATGAATAGAGGTTAGCTACTCCCTTGCCCCAAAGGGACTCACAATCTAAAAAGAATACAAGCCAGATGCCAGCCAAAGTCACTGCAGAGTCACTCAGCTAGGCTGAACAGGGACAGTTGCTCTCCTACTGCTAAATGGAAGAGAAGCACCACTTTAAAAGGTGCTTCTTGCCCAATTAGCAAGTAGTTATATCCCATTACCTCACACCACAATTATCAAACTCGAGGGGTTGCTGCTTCACAGGGCAGATAGTGCAGGGAGCATCTGTGTGAGACCAGGATGCAAATGGTACCTCCCCACTGAAAAGGTCACAAAAGGTCCATCCTCTCCAAAAGTCCCATTCTCCGAAAGGAAAAAGTGCACTATCTGGTCGTGTTTCACTGTCTGAGGGGCTTTGTCCAGCATTTCCTCCAAGGGGTCATGGGATCCTGGAAGAGAGAATGAGGAATTGATAGAAAACATCTAGAAGAACATCAGTTAGCATATCTAACAGAGAGGAGAGCTGGTCTGGTGGTAGCAAGCATGACTTGTCCCCTTAGCTAAGCAGGGTCCACCCTGGTTGCATATGAGTGGGAGACTAGAAATGTGAGCACTGGTAGAGATTCCCCTCAGGGGATAGAGCTGCTCTGGGAAGAGCATCGAGGTTCCAAGTTCCCTCCCTGGCAGCATCTCCAAGATAGGGCTGAGAGAGACTCCTACCTGCAGCCTTGGAGAAGCTGCTGCCAGTCTGTGAAGACAATACTGAGCTAGATAGACCAATGGTCTGACTCAGGATATGGCAGCTTCCTATGTTCCTAACATGGCTCCAAATTTTGTGCTGTTCCGTTATTATGCAGAAAACCTCCCTCAAAACCCTCGTCATCTTGAAGCATGCAATAGGGGAGAATTTAAGTCAACCCCTGTTCAGCAGAGAAACCTAGCTTGATGAGAACAAAGCAGACAGAGGAGACATCTGGAGGCTATTGCTTAAGGGTCTAAAGAAAAGTAAAGCTTTGTTTTAAAGAAGTAACAAGTGTAGATAGAAAGCCTGCGCCCTGTACCAGCAAGCTCATGATGGCAAGAATAAGAGGGAAGGACAGGAAGGAACAGAGCCGACACAGAAGAAGCGAATGCCCAGGGGCAAGGGGAGGCAGTCATCTGGGGCCCCCACTGCCTGGAGGGCTCCCGCAGAGACATGTCACATGATTCCCCATTGCCCTCCTGCTCAGCCCCAAGGCCCTCAGCCACTTGCCCTGTTCCTCTGCTTGCCCTCCTGCAATCTAAGCAGCACGCAAGTTGCTAGAGAGGTCCTTCTCTTTCTGCCTCTCTGCTGATTGGTGGGTGGGCGGGGCTTCCAGAGAGGCCTCCTTGTAGACCTCCCTGAAGCCTGAACTCGAGTAGGCCAGCAGGCAGCAAGAAAGGAAGGAGGCAGGCAGGTAGGTAGAGTTCTCTGCAGACCCTCTGCCCAGGTCAGCCAGCCTAGCCTTTGCCAGTAATGGAGGTAGAATGCGGGTTTTTTAATGCAGAATGTCCTTTTTGTGGTTACCCCCCCCCCCATATATAGGGATCTGCTTGATTGCTGTAGGGCTTTGATATGGGGTGGGGGAGACTGAGAAATCTCTGAATATTTAATTTGAAAGAGATTGGAAAATTTGCAGGCTTAAAAAAAAAAAACTATCTAAAAAGTCCTATCAATGGCTTGTTTCATGGCAGAAAATTACCAAAACTTCTGAAACAAACAATATTGATGTGTTTTAGTAAACCAAAGCTACTCCATTTTGCTTAGTAAACCAAAGAAATTCCTTTTTGCTTAGAAAGCTAAAAAGCTCTAACTTAGAGTAACCTCAGCAAAGCCCAAGGACACAAACTCTGCAACATTGCCTTTAACAATAGCCGTCACTATTCCTATCTTTCCAGCTGGCATAGTAACTATTGTAATGCTAATGAAGCCAGGTTCCCAAGAGAAACGCTTGAAATGCTAACGCTGAAGAAAGAGCGGATCTAACCATATTAGGGAAATCACCTGATGGACGATCGTCAAGTCACGCATGCGTACTTGAAAGGGGTTAGGTCACGATCGTCAAGTCACGCATGCGTACTTGAAAGGGGTTAGGTCACAGTTGCTAGAGTCAAGAGCCTTTTAGCATTCATGTTGTTGTTTGTATAAAAGAACATCTCTAGCTGTAACTCATTGTATTCAATGTGATGCGTGAGCTACATTGGGTACCTTGCTATCGCGAGGCAATAAAACGCCTCTGATTGATTCCCTTGAGTCTGTTTGATTGGCTAAAATGCGGACCCAAGACGAACCGGGAATTCACATCAATTTGGTGCCGTGAGAGTCGGATGTGACTTGGGTGGACGATTTGGCCTGTCGTGGGACAACGAGGACTAGAGCGCACCACAGCCTTTGTCTGAGGAGGTTTCTCGTGGCCCTGGGACGCATCAGTCATTACTACACGCTGCATCTGGGAATCGAGGCAGGAGTGAATGGGAGTTTGAAAGGACCGTGAAATCCAAGGACGTCTTTTGGTGAGTACTCAGCCCGTAGAGGGGCAAAGGGGAAAAAGCCCAGGTAGGGGCAATCTTTCAGCCCAAGCAAGGGGGGAAATCCAACAGCCGAAGAAGGGCTACCCAAGCAGGGGTGACTTAAGCCAAAAGCCCAAGGGAGACGCGGCTGAGTCAAAAATAGACGGCCCAAGCACAAGCAAACTAGGGAGGGGCCATGGGGAGCAGAAATAGCAAGCACACGAAATCTGAAAGGATTTCCTGCACGCCTTTGGAGTGTGTGTTGAAGAATTGGAAGATTCTCACAGGGGAGAAAAATGCTCTCAGAAAGAAGGTTTTGAAGCGTCTTTGTCTAGAACTGTGACCAAGTTATCCACTTGGCGATGGCACCACCTGGTGGCCATGTACAGGAAGTGTTGATCAATCTTTAATTTTGGAATTGTTGGTATATTGTTCAAAAACTGGAAAATATGAAGAACACTTATATGTTCAACCATTCATGGAATTATGGTGCAGACCTCTGTTAGCCATAGACTGTGGGCTAATGCCTGCAGGGAATTCTTCTGGACTATTTCCCTTACAGTCTTGCCCTTCCACTCCCCTTATTCCTTCCATACCACCCCCTCCTCCACCCTTTCCCAAGCCCTATGAATGTCCAGAAGATGATTGGGTTCAACCTATTTACCCACCTCCACCCCCACCACAACCTCAGGTTATTCCCCAGCCTCAGCTGCATCAAATTACCAATGTACCAGATGTACAGAGAGCACCCTCTCCAGGAAGGGGGGTGGGCATAGGTTTGGTTGACTTGGGGGGGAGATACATTGGAGTCACTTCCTACACCTTTGACACCCTTGGGAACGGGGGCGGGCATAGGTTTGGTTGACTTGGGAACAACACCGTTGCAGCATTTAAAGAAAGATTTGGATTTAGCTATTGTGCCTGATACTGCCGCTTCCATCCCTGCCGCTTCCATCCCCGCCGCTTCCACCCCCGTTGCTCAACGTACTAGAAGTTGAATCCCAATTTTAGCCCCATTGAGGGAGACTTTAACTGTCACAGGGGAACGAACCTTAGTCCATGTTCCCTTTTCATCTGCGGATTTAATGAACTGGAAGTTGCAAACCAAATCACTTAGAGAAGACCCGGTAGCCTGCTCTAGTCTCTTTGAGTCTGTGTTTGCTACTCACAAACCTATATGGGCAGATATTCCAGCAAATGGCAGGTTCCTTGCTTACAGCGGAGGAACGACGCCTCCTTTTGCAAAAAGCTACCCAGTTAGCCACTAACATGGGGGCCCATCAGACACCAGTAGCCACAGCAGCAGAACTATATCCTTTGCAGGATCCTAATTGGGATCCAAATACTGATGCTGGGGGTACAGCTATAGACACTTTTCGCAAGCTCTTTCTAGAGGCTCTCAACACTTGTGTGCCTAGACATACAAATCTGAACAGACTTCATCAGACCTTTCAGGGTCCAAATGAATCGCCAGGAGACTTTATGGAGAGGCTTGAAAAATCCTTCGCCAGTTCACGTCCCTGGACCTTAAATCTCCAGAAGCAGAACATATCTTGAGAGCAGCATTTTTGGCTCAGAGTGCAAAGGATATTAGAAAGAGACTGAATAAGTTAGATGCAACTTTGACCATGGCTCTCGACTCTTTAGTGGAGGCAGCTTACCGCGTCTATACAGAGAGAGAGAGCCCAGACCCAGAGAAAGAGAAGGAGAAGGAAAGAGAGAAGAAGGAAAAGGAGAAGGAAAGAGAGAAGGAAGAGGAAAGGAAGAAGGAAAAGGAGAAGGAGAGAGAGAGAGAGAGAGAGAGAGAGAGAAACTGGAGGGAGTAAACCACATATCTTATATGCTGGTCGAGGAAGGGGGGCCCACCAGGGCATCCCACCAGGGCATCCCCTCGACAGGGGTCTCCATATTGTTACCATTGCGGAAACACAAACCATTGGGTCCGGAACTGTCCGACCCGGTTTCAAGGACCGCAGTCAGCACCATTTCCACAGCAAATGCAGCCACAGCAGCATTTCCAGTCACAGCAGCAGTTCCAACAATTTCAGCCACAACAGCAATTTCAGCAGCAGCATTTTCAACCCCAACAGCAACTGGGCCAGCAGTTCCAATCCCAACAGCAGCCCTACCAGTCTAGTCCCCAGAGTTCCTATCAACAAAGGAACTCCAGATAGGAAAGGCTGGGGGAAACAGCTGTATTGGCGATTTGCCAAACACTTTCACCCACAGAACCCCTGGTGGCCTGCAAAGTGGGCTCTGGAGCAAATGCTCAGACTGTTTCAATGTTAGTAGATTCTGGCGCCACTCATTTAGTCTTAATTACTCCAAAAGGGGCTACCCCAAGCAGCCGTTCCACCTTTGTGGAAGGAGCCATGGGTGCTTCAGCAAAACTTCACTGTTTGGAAGCCATACCCTTTGAATGTGCAGGGTCACAAGGACAACATTCCTTCCTGCACATGCCTCAGTGCCCTGTGAATCTATTGGGCAGAGATTTATTGTGTGCCATGCGGGCTACCTTATCTTTTGCCCCGGACCAAATCACCATGGAAATTCCTGATTCAGAAACCTGGGCAGTTCAAGCAAGAGTGATGGGTCTTTTCCCACCCATGCTTGCACCATTGATTGATTTGCAAGTACCAGAGACCGTGTGGGCCAAGGAGGGAGTGCCAGGCAATGCAAAATATGCCCAACCAGTGACAATCCAATTGAGACCAAACAACCAGCCTGTTGCAATACCACAGTATCCCTTAAGGAAGGGAGGCACAGAAGGATTAAAACCTATTGTTGATGCCTTTATAGCCAATGGAATCTTAGTTCCCAGCCAAGGCTCATGGAATTCCCCAATCATTGCAATTCCAAAACCAGACGGTAGATGGTGCTTGGTACAAGACCTAAGGGCAGTAAATGCCTGTGTGGAACCCCTACACACAATTTTGCCAAATCCACACACTATAATGACAGCTGTGCCACCACAAGTGACTACTTTTACTGTTCTGGACTTGAAGGATGCTTTTTTTGCATATGTTTAGCGCCAGAATCACAACCAATATTTGCCCTAGATTGGCACGATCCGATAACGCATGTAAAGATCGGGCTCCAATGGTCTCGTTTGCCGCAAGGGTTAAATTCGGCGCCTCATCTATTCAGTTATGCGTTGAGGGAGGAATTGGGCAGGTGGACACCCCCAGAAGGCGAGGAAGGAAAGGATTTTGTGTTGCTGCAGTTTCTAGATGATTTGTTCCTAGCCACAACCTCAAAGGAGCTCAATTTGATCCTTACCACTTCACTTTTGCTCCATCTAGCGGATGCAGGCTTTCATCCATCAAAATCTAAAGCACAGGTGGCCTTGCCACGAGTTAAGTACATGGGACTTTTACTCAGCCAAGGACAGAAGTCTCTTTTGCCAGAGTGAAAAGAGGCCATTTGCAGAATAGCCCCACCCTCCAATCGCCGTCAGTTACGTTCATTTATTGGAATGGCTAATTTTTGCCGCCAATGGATTCATGGGTTTGCAGCGTTAGCCCACCTCTGTATGATGCTCTTTCTGTAGGAGAAAATGACAGCTTTACATGGACAGCAGACTGCCAGTCTGCTTTCATGGAGATAAAGGCAGCTCTTGCAAGTGCTCCAGCACTTGGACTGCCAGACTACAACAAAGTTTTCTGCTTATTCGCTTCTGAGAGTCAGGGAACAGCATCTGGGATACTTACACAAACCCTGGGCAAGGATCATCGCCCAATTGCATATTTTTCTTCCAAACTAGACGGCATGGCCCAAGGCTGGCCTCCATGCTTGCAGGCCCTGGCCGCAGCGGCTGTCATTTAAGAAGAAGCTTTGAAATTCACTCTAGGTTCCAAGACTAAACTGTATGTTCCACACTCAGTTCTTACATTGCTGGAGAACAGAGCAAACCAATGGCTGACACCTGCACGCATGGCTAAGTACCAAGCTATTTTTTATCGAATCTCAATATGATATTCATCCATCCATCCATCCATCAATGCACTTTTATGTTCAAGTTGTTTTGCAACCCAGGAGGTCTGAGTGAGAACGGTGAAGCATGTGTTGTACTTTTACTTTATTTTTCTTTAGAAATGCTAAGCTGGTTGGGCATGTCCAAAAACCTCACTCACACTATTTACATTGTAAGTAATCAATCAGTATGATTCTGTAATGAGATGAGATGTTAAGGAGGCCATGCACCTGCTGAGTTGCCTCGCACCCCGCTAGAGATGACCCTGCTTCTGAGCACCTGCAGAGAGTGGTTTTTATCTCAGGAGAGTAAGAGACCACAACCAGCCCTGCTTCCACATTGGGGAACAGGGAGAATGACTTTGGGGACAGACTAGGGCATTACTTCAGGAGCTGCTTGAGCCCTGGCATGTCTCATCTATCTTAACATTTTACCAAGAAGAGGCAGATTCCTTATTCTCTCCCTGCCCCTCTTTTTCTCCTGAGGAATGGTGCTAATTCTTGCTCTTTTCTCTATTTCTCCCCACCTATCTTCCTTGCTTCAGTGGGACTTACTGGTCTCCTATAGGGAGCAAAATATGCTGGGAGCCCAAATTTGTTTGGTTTGGTTTACATCACTGAGCATGTGCATCTCAGACAGTTGAATGCAATGGAGTTTATTTTTAAGTAGACCTACTTTCCTTGCTAGTAAGTCCTTTAGGTTTCAATGAAATGTATTTCCAGCTAAATGTGGTTAGATTTGCTGCCTGAGGCTGCAATTCTCCACACACTTACCTGGGACTTTTACGCACAGCAGGCTTTACAGCAAGTTTACTGGGAGGCTTTACTGCGAAATTGAAGTTGTCCCAAAGAGCCAACGCAAAATAGTTTTGCTGATTTTTGTTCCGGATATAAATCAGGCTACACTCTAACGAGCAGTGAAAAACCTGAATTGCGTGTGAACTGCTCCCCAAGAACTCGCAGGGACTTCAGGGTAAATCTGGCCAACATGTGAATGCAGCGCCTCCATTCCAGAGGAATGCCCTGTGTGAAAAACCTCCCGGAATCAAACTTGACTGAATGTGTTCAGAATTCTGAGAGAACATACATAGGCTCGCCCTGCATGGTTGAAAGTCTCCTTTGCTAATCTGCAGCGAGGGTCCCATTTTAATAATTAGTGTTTCTAGTGTGTTCTAGGCATTAAAAGTAGCACAAGTATATAGTATTCAATGTATATCACTATATATTGTGAAGTGTGCATGTGTGTAATCAGTGAAATGTATTTCCAGGCAGCATACTTATTTTGAAATATCAGAGTTAAATCCTTGGGGGCCTGGGATGTGCGGAGGCTCTGGACTTTGAGTGGGGGCCCATTTTAATATCTCGTCTCTGGGCCCAATCCAACCTTGCTACGCCCCTGGGAATGCCCTAAGGATATCTGTCTCCCATTCAGAAGAGATGTACTGTTTTTCCTGAATCCAAGATTAGGAGGTCATTCACACAATCAAAAACAATGTTCTACCTAGATTTGGGAGCTCTGTGTGCTCCCAATATTTTGTTGTGTGGAAGCAAGGTAGGAGGAAAACCTGGGTAGAAGTGATTGTGTGGAAGCAAGGTAGCTACCCAGGTTTTCCTCCTACCTTGCTTCCACTCAATCACTTCTACCCAGGTTTTCCTCCTAGCTTGCTTCCACAAAACCGAAAATTGGGAGCACACACAGCTCCCAAACCCAGGTAGAACACAGTTTTTGAATATATGAATGACCTCTAGGGTTTTCCCCAAGTTCATTGATGATAGAAATCAGGGGGTCATCTTAAATTCAAAGCCCTCTCCCTTTGGGGTAAATATAGGTATAACCTGTATTTAACCTATATTTTTAAGTGGCTCGTCTTAAATTACAAGTCTCCTTGTATTTGGGTAAATACAGTAGCGCACAGGTCAAGAAAAAGTCCTGCACTCTCTAACTCTACTCCAGATGTCCCTAGTGGTCAATCAGAATTATAGGTGTTGGGTCGATGCCCACCGAGTCAAATCTCCTACAATAAGGCCTAAGAAAAGCTACCCATCTTTTAGAGCAGGCCTGCTCAACTTAGGCCCCCCAGCTGTTTTTCTACTACAACTCCCATAATTCTCAGCCACAGCAGCCAATAGCCAGGAATTATGGGAATTGTAGGCCAACATCTGCAGGAGGGCTGAAGTTGAGCAGGCCTGTTTTAGAGTTTTGCCATTTCTTCCGTGCCCCGTCCACAACCAGTCCACTCCACATCTGCTGTTGCCATGGCGCCATTTTTAAAAATTATAGAACATTGACCACACTGATCACTGGTTCTCACAACTGACCAGCCCTGGGCCCGCTCCTGAGAAATAGTGGTTTCAGCAAAAATCAAAGTCGGCGAAGGATCAAAGTAGGAGGAAGGGGACAGCTAGTCTGCTAGATGTGATCGGGGGTCAGATGGGAGGAGCACACACTTCCTCCACCTTCGATATGGTGTTGGGTATGGTACACCATCAATGTGGATTCAGTACAGTGTTGTGTTGGTCACTGAGGTCCTATCAAGATCGTGGCTAGCACATGATCACTCCCCCCACTTGATTTTTTTTTTTGGGTGGGGGGACCCAGCTTGGAGCCTAGCTTGGGGGCCCTCCTAACCAGCTGCTAGTCATGAGAACCAGACCAGAATTTCAACCCACCGCCGTGTGATAATGTGCCCACTAACAATACTGAGGACAGAAAGTTACCTTCTTTCCTGCTTGTACCAGCTCTTCTTTCCGACACGACGCTCTTCAGTAAACATGGGGCGCGGCCTCTTTGTCTTCCATCAGTTCCAGATCGGAGTCAGGGAGGTTCTTCATATGTTTATATTTACTGCTGCCGGACCTCTGGTGAAATGTAATGGCCGGAAGAAAAGGAATACGTTAGGACCCAGTGCTTTCGAGGGGTGGAGGGGAGACATACCATAGAAACATATGAAGCTGCCTTATACTGAGTCAGACCCTTGGCCCGTCTAGCAACTCTTCAGGATCTCCTGAAGGGGTCTTTTTTCCAGCCCTACCTGGAGATACCGGGAACTGAGCCTTCTGCATGCAAAGCAGATGTTCTACCGCAGAACTGTGGCCTCATCCTCAACACAGGAAGCCGCCACCTACTGAGTCAGAGCATTGGCCCATCAAGCTCAGGACTGTCTACTCTGACTGGCAGCGGCTCTCCATGGTTTCAGGCAGGAGTCTTTCCCGACCCTACCTAGAGAGGCTGCCAGGGATTGAACCTGGGGTCTTCTGCATGCAAAACTCTGCCACCAAGCTGTGGCCCTATCCTTTGTGTTGAGGTGATCCTTCCATGAGGCAAGGTGAGGCACCCAGCAAGATTGCCTCTGCCACCCGTCCCCCCACCCCACCATCAGAGCCGCTCTTCACCACAAGATCCTTCATGTATGAGGTCCTGGAAGATCTTGATTTTGGACTCCTTCTCCTGGAAGCCAGGCCCAGTCCCTAGCATCTTATCTCTTCTCCTGCTCATTGGTACCTTCTCAGGGGACAAAATTAGTGAGTTTTGGCAACGCCTGTCCCCTTAGAGACGGAAAATAGGTGAAAATATTACTGCATTGACACCTTTCTCTTTGTTACCGCCCCTTCTTTATTCCTAACACACACACCCTCAATGAATAGGGTAAAATTTCAGTCCTTTTTTGCACAGAGGAAAGTGTTGGGGTTAGTGTCAGGTTTAGGACCACAGAGATTAAATAGTGGTACCCTGTCCATTCCAGCACTCAAGAAATAAGCCACAGACTAGCACTTGGTAGGGTTGCAATGAAGGCCTTGGAAAGGATATTGAGATGTCATGACGTGTCTACACCTACAAAGATTACAATCATTCGGACAATGGTTTTCCCCATGACACTCTATGGATGCGGAAGCTGGACTTTGAAGAAGCAAGGTAGAAAAAGCATTGATGCTTTTGAACTTGGGTGCTGGAGAAGACTTTTGATGAGACCATGGACAGCCAGGAAGACACACCAATGGAGCATAGAACAAATCAATCCAGAATTTTCACTCGAGGCACAAATGACCAGGCTCAAACCATCAGACTTCGGACACATTATGCGAAGACCCAGCTCCCTTGAGACATCTATAATGATGGGGAAAGTTGAAGGAAGGAGAAGAAGACGACCAGCAGCAAGGTGGATGGACTCGATGACGACAGCAACGAATGCACCACTGAGAGACCTTCAAGGCCAAGTGGAAGACAGATCATCCCGGAGAGAATCTATCGATGCGGTCACTAAGAGTCGACACCAACTTGACGGCACTTAATCATTCAATCAGTCAATCAATCACTCTCTCCATTAAGAAATCTTTGGAGGACATTCCTGCCCATTGTCATTTTCGTTTCTTTGACAACACTGATAAACAATTTCTGGTAGTTTTTTGTGTTTTTAACAAAAGTTAAAGCTTTCAAAAAACCATCGCATATCTATCTGCATCAGGCTTGACGGTCCGAACAATAAAAGTGTGATAATGCACTGAAGGCTGAAAGTTCAATTCAGTTTATTACGATCAAACATCAGCTGAAAGTCTTTAATCCTATCTCGAATACAAATCTACGACTCTGACAAAAATGTGTATACCACTTTTCAACCAAAGTTCCCAAAGCGCTTTACATAGAAATAAATAAATGAATGAATGAATGAAACGGTTCCCTGTCCCCAAAGGGCTCACAATCTAAAAAGGAAATATAAAATAACTAGTATGTTTAAGCCCGTTATAATAACGGGCGCTAGCCTTTCCCCCCGCTTTAAGTCTTTTTCATCTCTTTTACTTTTTTTTTAACCTGTCTGTCTGCTTCTTTCTCTCTCTGTCTCTTCCTCTTTTTCTGTTTGTTTTTGTTTTCCTGCACCATTTTTTCCCCTCTTCCCTCTCCCTTGTTCCTTTTTTGAAGTGCTGCCTCTACACTCTTCACCGCCTCTGACTCCCAGAAGCTCTTGCAGCCGCTTTGCAGCTCCGTTCAACGTTGTGTAAAATGCCATTTTGAAGTGCTCCCTCTACAGTCTTCGCAGCGGTCCTGGAGCCGGCGCCGCCTCTGACTTCCAGTGGCTCTCGTGGCCGCTTGCTTGCTCCCTCGCGTCACCTGCTCTCCAGAGAGGAGAGACAGTTGCCGACCTTTTTGTTCTCTGTGTCTGCTCTTGCTCTTCCTCCTCCTCGGGCTGGCGCACCTTCTCATTCTGCAACCCGAGCCCCCACTCCCGCCCACGCTCTCTCCCTCCCTCGAGCCAGTTTTCGAGGAGAGAAGGAACTTTCCATCTTTTCCTCTCTTTTTCTGACGGGGAGGAAGGGGCAACGGCAAGGTATTCTTCAGCAGCTCCTTGAACTCTCGCTTGATCCTCTGCACCGTGATGTTGGCCATCTCCGCAGCGGGCTCCCACGACCCGCACAACCCCCAGGGCGCTGCAGCCACCTCTCAGCCGAGCTGGGCCGAGCACCGCCACCGCCACCCCCGCTCCCGCTGGTTAATCCCCGGCCCTCCGCTTCCTTGTTCCCTCCGCTTCCTTGTTCCACCAGGCCGGAAAGCAGCGACCTCTCTGGGGAACGGAAGGGAAGCTCGCCGGGCAGAGTCACAAACATGGCCGCCTGTTCCTTTTGTCCGTTTCTGACTCGGCCGTTCTGCGCATGCACTCCACGCATGCCCAGAACGTCCGAGGGAGGCACGGACACACGCTTGGTGTCCGTCCACGGACGGACACCAAGCGTTTTATTAGAGAGGATAATAAAAGATAATTATATCTTATAATTCTATCTATAATTCTATCTATATAATTATAACTATTATATATCTATCTGTCTTTCCATATATATAAATATATATTATATAATTATATTTTATAAGATAATTATCATAAGAAATATAAGATAGAACAATTTGTTATGGGGCAGCTAACAATGTATATTATTATTGTTGTTGTTGTTGTTTACACAGTCAGACAGGTCTTATTGACTGGTTTGTTTTATCCAGACGTTGAGTCCTTCCCAAGGGCCTGGGATGGCTGAATTTTATTATCAATATTGTTGCTGTTATTATTATAGATATCATTGCAGAATATAGGCTGTTCCCAGTAAAGTTGCTTTTTGTAATTGGCTGATGGCGATTTCTGTGGTCCCTGTGGTGTTGAGGTGCTCTTCAAGGTTTTTTGGAATTGCACCTAGGGCACCAATTACTTCTTCTGCTACAGCCTTTCAATTTCAATTTGTAGATCTTTGTATTTTGTTATTTTTTTCTATTTCTTTTTCTTCTATTCTGCTATCACCTGGTATTGCTATGTCGATTATTTTAACTTGCTTTTCTTTCTTCTCGACTACAGTTATATCTGGTGTATTATTATTATTATTATTATTATTATTATTATTAACACCAGCAACAGCCTCTGGAGGGATGCTGTGCTGGGGACGGATAGGGCCAGTTGCTCTCCCCCTGCTAAAGAGAAGAGAATCACAGCTTTTAAGAGATGCCTCTTTGCTCAGGTAGCATCACCTCTTTCCCATCTCTAGGGGTTTGGACCTTGTCAAAAACTACGAGCTTTCTTCTCCCAAGATTGTACGGGCCGTCCCAGGCAGGCTTATTACAAATTCCTTTGTCCTTCCGAAAGGTTACCTTGACTGTGGTAAGTTCCTCTTGGATCAGCTTCTTAAATTCGCTCCTCTTGATCTTCTCCGGTTCCACCTTCTTGCGGCCGTTCTTGGAGTTGCCTTCTATCATGTCAGTGAAGGCTTTGATCAGCTTCGACATCCTTGGATGCCCCGACCGTTCCTGCAGGGATTGACAGAGGAGGAATGAGTGCAGAATGCAGTTCCCAGCTATACCAGGGGAGGATATAAGGACATCACAGTAAGAGCCTGAATTTCCACACCTCACTCCTCCCTTACAGTTTTGCACTGGGCGCTGCAACTCTGTTGATGCAACTGGAAAACTAGCAGGGCAGAAGACCTAGATCTCTTGGTGACTCATTCCAGAAATAGTCCGGAAATTCTCCCCCACAGATCTACCCATCCCACGGATGGTCGCCAGAAAGGACGGCATCCATTTGAGATCTCAGCCATATCTCGCAGCATGTAAGCGCTGTTGAAGTGCCATTCCTAAGAAAGTGGAACAGGAAGCCCTGGTTCAGATGCTGCCTCTGCAAGGTACTCAATAGCCGGCCTGAAGCAAGTTGCCAGGAACTCAGACACCGGTGTGAGGCAAGCTGTTCTGTCTCTGCTTTCACCATTTTCGTCTGCAATAATTAAAGTGGCCGGCCTTACAAGGTTGTTGTAAGGGAGGCAGCGAGATGATTTACTGGAGGTGAAGCACTTGGGGCACTTTACAAATGCATGCTTTATCTTTTATATCAGACTGTATCCTATTAGAGAGCCAGCATGGTGGAATAAAGAAACATAGAAACATGCTCTTCCACTGAGCTACAGCCCCATTCCCATAGTGGTGGTTAGAGCGTTGAACTAGGACTGGGGAGAGCCCTGTTCAGACATGAAACTCACTGGATGACTCTGAGCCTGTCACTTAGCTCTCAGCCTAAGCTACCTCACAGGGTTGTTGTGAAGCGAAGCATAACTCATTCATTCATTCAAAGTTTATTATGGTCTATGACCAGCACAACAAGGAGGGGTGGACAATACAATTATAAATAAAAGCATAACTCTGTGTGTCTCTCTGGGCGCATTGGAGGAAAAGCGAAATGTAAATGTAAAAAATCAAAGCAAAATTTAGTAGAAAGGAAAATTGCATTATACTGAGTCAGGCTCTTGCACCATTTAACTCAGCGTACTGGACTCAGGCTCTTCTCCCAATGCTGCCAGCAAGAATGGAGAAGGAATATTTATCGATCACATTTATTTGTCTATCAAATTTCTACACCGCCCCAAACTTTTGTCTCTGGGCGGTTAACAATCGCATAAAACAAATTCCAAACATATACCAAAAAAAAAAACTTTAAACAATTGAACAATTTAAAAATAAACCAGAGATTAAAACCTAACAAATTTAGGAAGCTGAGAAACCTTGGGCGAAAAGATGGGTTTTCAGGTGTTTTTTTGAAAATTGCCAGAGATGGGGAGGATCGTATGTCAGCAGGGAGCGCATTCCAGACCGAGAATACTACTCCTGCTGCTACTACTACAACTACACATATTTAGATACCGCTCTTCAACCAAAGTCCTCAGAGCTGTTTATATGGGGGGGATCAATAATACATCAATAGGATACCCCCCCATCCCCAAAGGGCTCACAATCTAAACAGAAATATAAGGCAGATACCAGCAACAGCCACTGGAGGGATGCTGTGCTGGGGTCGGATAGGGCCAGTTGCTCTCCCCCCTGCTAAATATAAGAGAATCGTGACTTGAAAAGGTGCCTCTCGGCCCAGTTAGCAGGGAATACATTGACCTTGGCTGGGCACCCACGGAGTCCACCCTGGGACCCTGTGATTCTCCACCAAAGCCCCCAAACAAGGTAATTCCGAGACTTACCCGGCTCAGCAGAAGCGAGTGGTAAAAGACGGGAGAAAGTGGGAGGCGGCTGGCGAGGTTTCCTTCTGGCTCAACCTGTTTGTTGTTGATCCCTTTTCCGTGGCATTCCAGCACAACCCTCCCCGGCGATCATATGTCAGGAAGGTGCTCACCCATGCGGGGGAGAAACCCGGGAACAGGCTGGTCTGCCTACCTGAGCAGGTGACCGGGCTTTAAGGGAGGGAGAGAAAACCCACTCCTGTCTGGCAGAAGGAAGGAAGGCAGGCAAAGGGCGTTGTTTGGCAACCTCACTTACCCCTCTGTTTGTGACTGTGATGATCGTTAGTTGGGAGTGCAATGCAGAGCCTGCTCATTGTTTGGGTAAGGAGTCCGTGGTGTGTTGTGTTTATTGGTTAGGCCAGCCAATTAGACACATCCTCCATGGCTTAAAAGATGCCCCCGATGACACCGTAAGTTTTGTTTTGTGTTTAAGAAAAGTTTACTGGGTAAAAAAATAACACGTAACCTGCCTCGCAGGATTGTTGTGAGAATTGCATGAGGAGCTGGTTTGAAGTAGCGAGCATGAACTTCAGCTAAGCAGGGTCCACCTTGGTTTACATTTGAATGGGAGATGTGGGAGCAGTGTAAGAAAATCCCCTTAAGGGATGGGGCCGCTCTGGGAAGAGCATCTGTCTGCTTGCATGCAGAAGGTTCCAAGTTCCCTCTCTTGCATCTCCAAGACAGGGCTGAGAGAGACTCCTGCCTTCAACCTTGGAGAAGTCGCTGCCAGTCAGAGTAGATAATGCTGAGCTAGATGGAGCGATGGTCTGACTCAGTAGACAGCAGCTTCTTAAGGGGGAAAGACCATTTTTCAGCGAGAGAACATCTGCCCCCAGGGCAGCTTATAGAAGTACTGTAGCATCCCTGCTAAGATCTTCTTTCAAATTTATTTATTTATTTATTATTTTTGCTGTTACTTCTTTATCAGGAGTAACAGAACTTCCATAAGCCTTTGCTAATGGGTGGCCTCTATTTTACTTTTTAGAAGACACCTCTGCATAATTCTTTGTAAACCGCCCTGAGCCGTTTTTGGAAGGGCGGTATAGAAATCGAATTATGATTATGATTATGATTATGATTATGATTATGATTCTGCATCATGAAATATCATTGTGCAGAGGAGGCTTCTAGGGAAAGCATTATTGCCTGAAGAGGCATCAACGAAGCATAATATTCCTCAGCCAGGCCTACAAATTGTGTGTCTTTCTTCAAGTATCCCTGCAAACCAAAAAATAATTAAGCAGACCTTGAAAATGTTTCAATTTCAGAACCTCGAAGTTGCCTCGCCGTGGGCAGGTCCAGACCAGACTTCACACAGAACCACGGTTTATTTGGCCTAACTGTAGTTATTTGGGATGTCTGAATCCACACCAGTCAGCAAACTGTGGCTTATTGATGGCAGTCAACCCACGAACTGAACCCAATGTTTTGAAGTTGGTTCGTCTCACCACGGTCTCACATTGTGCCATGGGAACATAGGAAGCTGCCTTCTACCAAGTCCGACCCTTGGCCCATCTCGCTCAGGGTTGTCTACACTGACTGGCAGTGACTCTCCAAGGTTTCAGGCTCAGGGGTCTTTCCCACCCCTGCCTGGGAGACGCCAGAGAGCAAACCTGGCACCCTCTGCAAAAGAGATGATCCACCATTGAGCTACAACCCCATCTGAACCCACAATTGTGGTGTGATCTTGCTTTGGTCAGGGTTCGGGGTAAGCCTATGTCACGGGAGATAAGAAGGGGAAGGGCCCCGACAATATGGTGAACCAAACAGGCTGTCCCCGGAGGAGAAAAACCAGAGCCGCAGAACACACCGACTGTACATTCCTTTATTTACAACTTTAAACTGGTGGGCTTCCTGCATCTTGATATCCACATTGTCTTTCCCTGGTGTGGTGCATTTGACCCCCCCAGATATAATTTCTTTCCCCCAAGTTCATATCGGAACCCTGAAAAGTGTTCCTTATTCTAGGGTTGCCATCTCTGACTGAAGCTATTCTTGGATATTCTTTTCCCAGTATTCCCCTTCACCCCACTGCAATGTTTTTCACAAAGCCCTTAAAAATCTCCCGGATTGAGTTCAAGAATCTCCCGGAAGGAAGGTGCCGATTCCTGGAGGCTCCGGGCAAGGAGTTGGCAACGTTGGCTCTCCAGATGTTGTGGAGCTCCCAAGCCTATCATCCCCAGTCTCCCGGAGAGTCAGCAGGCCTGCTTATTTCTCCTTCTGGTGTCCAGGGGGACAGGAGAAAGGGGGCAAAAGGTGGGAGTGAGGGTCTTCAGTGGTGCTTATAATGTGGCCACTTAGCAATCTCCCGCCGGATGGGTTCTCCCGGTGAGATCAGGTTGCTGATGTCACTGTGGGCGACCAGCAGGTAGTCAGGATCCAGGTAGCCAATCTTCACGGAGAAATGGAGCAGACACTTCAAGGCTCTCCACGCGGCTTCATTGGGAGACCTCTCTGCAAGAGGGGAAAGATTATCATTGGAAGCTCAGATTTTCCTTGTCAGCATCCTATTTGGCGGGACACGGTGCCCACCGCTACCCCTCTCTCACTCCGTGGTTTCCAAACCAATGCTCCGGTGAGAAGATCAGTAACAGGCTCACGTCCACGTTCTGCTCGTGGACCTCCCAGACACCTCTGGTTGGCCATGGTGGGGCTGGTACAGATTGTGATCACTTTGGGTCTGAAGCAGCGGGGCTTTGGCTGGATCAGATTAGCGCTCTGGGCCACCCAGTGAAGCCGCCTGGCAGTAGGGCAGGGCAGACACAGAATCATGCTTAGGATCTGTGGGACTCACTGCCACGAGATGTGAGGGCAGACCCCACTGGCATCAATGCCTTCAAAAAGAGATTCAGCCGATGTACAGAGGAGTCATCTATCCAAGGGGAAATTGAATCACCTGGGTTCATAGCACTGTTCCCTCTAAGATGTGTGCGTGCTCATAAGTTTTCTGATGTCTGCTCAGTTAATGTTAGATCCCGCTCAGGATGAATTAGGAAAGGCCCTGCTCTGAATGCATGTGCGCACACAGTGCCTCGATACGGCCACCCAGAATAAAACTCATTCCGCACAGAGATGGAAAAAATTAGAGGGACCACTGGTTCAAAGGTAGTGTGTTACTGAGGGGGAGAAAAAGCAGAGTTCATGCGCTGACTGCGGACGTTTGGGAAGAATCCCTTTATTTATTTACCACGACATTTATATCCTGCTCTTCCTCCAAGGAGCCCAGAGCGGGGCACGTGGTGATGTGTAGCCTCACAACAACCCTCTGAGTCCCAGAGTCGCCCAATGAGTTTCATGGCTGGGTGGGATTCGAACTCGCCCCTCCCCACACTGGCTCACTGGAAGTGTCTGGGGACCAGCTGTTAGATGAGACAGATAGTTGGTCTCATCCAGCGATGCTGTCCTGGCGCTTTTTCCTTTCAATGCACAGGTGCAAGGAATGCTGAGGGTGTGACCTCGAGGTGTCGTCCACATTCCACATGAACTGATTATACACGCTATCGCACTTCCCACAAGGGCCCCACGGCATATGAAAGGGGGAGGTGGTGGGGCTGAAGGCATTAGCTAGGCTATTCTGTACCACCATGCCGTTCGGGGAGGAGCTGGCCACGGGCCACCAGCCAACATGAGTGGGAGGACTACCAATCGCCCAGGAATGTTGAAACCAGACACTTATTTACCAGCCTGCAAGCATTATCGAACACCCCCAACATCATCATCATCATCATCATCATCATCATTATTATTATTATTATTATTATTATTAAATTCGATTTCTATACCGCCCTTCCAAAAATGGCTCAGGGCCATTATGGTATACTCCAGGTTTTTCTCGACTTTGATTCAATGCCGTGCCACAAACCAGACGATCCGCCCACCACATTCCGGCATAAGCGAACAGTAAGCAACCCAAAGATGCAGAGAAAGCTATCCCGTGTTCTTTGGCCCAGACCACAAGCCGCGCAGGTAGGACACCCATTTCCTGCACCTTCGGGCCTGTGGGTCCCAAAAGGAAGCCGAAGCAGGTCTTTCAAGCTAGGATGCAAACCCCATGATCAGAATATCCCTGACCCTAGGAGGTTAGGAAGCTGCCTTCTACTGAGTCAGACCCTCGGTCCATCAAGCTCAGGATTGCCTGCACTGACTGGCAGCGGCTCTCCAAGGTTTCAGGCAGGAGTCTCTCCCAGGCCTAGCTGGAGACGCTGCCAGGGAGTGATGGCAGATGCTTTGCCCCATTAAAGGGGCATTAAAGCAATGTTGTTTTCTTTAACAACTAGGGACATGGGAAGCTGCCCTTATAACCCTGCTAACTGAGCAAAGTGGCACCTTTTAAAGGAGTGATTCTCTTATATTTAGCAAGAGGGCATTGCAATGTTCAGATTGTTAGCCCTCTTGGGACAGGGAACCGTCTTAATTATTCATGGTTCGTTTTTCTCGAAACCACTTTGAGAACCTTTGTTGAAAAGTGTCATATAGATATTTGTGGCGGTAGTCGTAGCAGCAACGGCCCCCTCCTGTCAGGGGAGTATCTCGTCGTATTCAGCCCTCAGCCTCCCATCCAAATGCAAACCAGGGTGGTTCCTGCTTAGCAAAGGGGACGCTTCACGCTCGCCACCACAAGACCAGCTCTCCTCCTGGTAGTGCATGCCACCAAATTCCATATTTTCCCAGCGCCACCATCAATTGCCATGGCATTCCTTTTTTTAAAAAAAGACACACATTCAAGCTTACCTGTAAAGGTCCCTATGAAAGCAATGCCAAGAGACAGGTCGTTGTAGCCATAGGTGTGAGCTCCTTCGCTGCGCCAGCCCCTCCCTTCGTAGACATATCCATCCTCACCAATCAGGAAGCTGCAAGGAGGTGGGAGGGACGAAAGGCAGAAAACAAGACACTTCTGCTTGTAAAATGTCTTTTTTTTAAAAAGGGGGTGGGAAGAAAGATTTAGGACCTTCCTTCTTTCCTGGTCCTTCAAGCTAGGATGCAGGCCCCACGTTCAGAATATTCCTGGCCCTAGGAACATAGGAAGCTGCCTTATGCTGAGTCAGACCCTCGGTCCATCGAGCTCAGGATTGTCCACACAGACTGGCAGCGGCTCTCTCCAGGGTTTCAGGCAGGAGACTTTGCTGGCTCTAGCAGGGATTGAACCCGGGGCCTTCGGCATGCAGAACGGATGCTCGGCCACGAAGCGATGGCTACATCCACGTGTCTGGGCAGTCCCGATTCGGACTCCAGGCAGGGACCCCCCCCCCCCGCCCCGGACGGAATGCTCTTCCATCTGGAAGACGCTCACCTGTAGCCGATATCGCACCACCCTTTGGTGGCCATGTGGTAGTCCTGCACGTTCCTGGTTTCCCTGCTGCATTCGGCTCGGGTGTTGCATTCCGTGCCGGCCGTGTGGATGATGATGACGTATTCGGCCAGAGTGCTCTTCAGCGGCGCTGAGCAGTTGGCCGGGGCGGCGCCCCACTTGGAGGGGCTGATGAGCTGGAAGCACGCTGTGGCTGGGAGGGGAAGCGAGGGAGGAGGTCAGGGGGGGAAGGACGGTCGCCAGACACCGCGCCCCTGTGTGCCACCAACACGCTGTTTCCAATGCAAGCCAGTCCGCGGTCTGCTGGTGGAGGGCGCCCTCTGGGCTGCAGTACCGGGCTGCGGGAGCCTTCGGTCAGCTGACCGCAAGGGGCCAATCCTGGCCCAACAGGCCTTATAAAGACCCTGGCCTCCAGTCTGAGGACACTGTCTTTGAAGCGAGGACACGGCCTAAGTGCTTGCCCCGTTTCCTCATTGGCTGAGGGGGGGGAGGATCTTGACCTATGGCAATCTATCGCTTTGACGACGCACCTGTCTTGGGTCCCTCTGACCCTTGTTTGCTGCTACAAAACTTGTCAGTTTTGGACCACACGGTTATTCCGGGTCCCCTGGGACTGATGCTTGGGTCCAGACCCTAGGTGACTAAAGCTTGATCCTTCAGCCCTACGACTCTTTTCATCATTTTGTAACCAAGAGTCTATTGAAATAAATTATAGCAAGACTAAAGTCTTTGTGTTCGCCAAGCGAGCTAGGCGTTATAATTGGTCCATACAAGGAAACAAGATTGAGCAGGTTAATTCCTTTAAAGATCTAGGAATTACGTTTCACTCTGTTGGCTCTAGAAATGCCCATTTTAACTCCATCAGACAGTCTGCTCAAATGGTTGTAAATAAGATCAAATCTTATCATTTTACACATGCTGCTGCTTTTATACCTGCCACAGTGTGACTTTATACAGCCAAAGTACTGCCTTTGCTCTTATATGGAGCCCAACCGGGACCTGCAAGTAATTTTGCCTCACTGGAGGCTATCCAGACTAAGTTTATTAGATGCATTTTGCAAGTTCCATGTTGTGCTCCGAATGCTGATTTCAGAAGAGAAGTTGGTCTTATTAGGTTGGAATCCTTATACTGGTGCTGTCTTTTTCGATTTTGGTTAAAATTGAGTTTTGGACAGGCAGGTTTAGCCTCTTTGGCTATGAATGATGGTTTTAATTCGAGCTGGAAATGAGCTGTGTTGAGCAAATTTTCCTTTTTTGGCTTCTCCATAGAGGATTTGCATACTGTAGGAATTGAGCAAGCCAGGAAGTTAGTTCTACAGAGGACTGTACCACATGCCCCACCAAGGTTTTGACTGGCTCTTGGACTCACCTTGTGACAGAGCATAGAGGACTAAGAGAAGAATCTCCAACTTGGCCATTTCCCTATTGTCAACCCAAGTCGTTCAGGAACAACCTGAGGGATATAAAAACACACCCTTGCATTAAAATGGGCTTTCCTCTCATTGTTCTTGTATTCCAAAGGAGGGTATCTCAATGCCTGTTAGCCATGTTGACCACGTAGAACCTCCCTGTTCAAAGGCAGTGTACCTTTTTTTTTTAATACCAGTTGCCAGGAGGCCCATGGACCAGGTCCAGGTCCCAAAGCAATTGCATCAAGTTTCCAGGGGCCCTCATGAATGTTATCAAGGATGGGATAAATAAATAAAGAAGCAGTAAATATTTTTATCCGCCACAGCAACCTCGGCTCTGTTGTCACCTTCGTTGTCACCAATGAGCATTGGGGTTGCATGTAGATTGTATGTCAGTTTAATCAATCGGTCTTTATTACGGTTGACGGACTAGCAAAATATGATACCGTATTTACCCAAATAGAAGAGGACTCTGAATGTAAGACGACCCCCCTTAAATACAGTGGTTAAATAGAGGTTATGGCTGTATTTACCCAGAAGGAAAAGCACTCTGAATTTAAGATGACCCCCTAATTCCGAGCATCAAAACCTAGTCTTGGATTCAGGGGGGAAGCCTAGTCTTGGATTCAGGTAAAGGCAGTAACGTCTGTCTGATTAGTATTCTAATACTAGAGCATACATGAGCTTTTCCTGCTCAGGCAAAGATTGGCCTCATTGAGGTGCCCCTGCTCACCGGGCCAAGAATGGGCACGTTTTCAAAATGGCAGCTCTCTTGTATTGAGCAGGAAGCAGCATCCCTCTAGTGGCCGTTACTGGTATCTCTTTTACTGGGAGTCCCTTTGGGGCAGGGGCCCATCTTCTCATTCCTGTTGCCATGGAAACCACTTTGGGGACCTTTTTTGGTTGAAAAGCAGGACGGACAGATTCTGACTCTGAATAATAAATGCATTTCTCCCCCCTCAGGCAAAGGCCGGCCTCCTTAAGTGGCCCCCGTTCACCGGGCCAAGAGGCCTCCCCTTATAATGGCGGCTCACTTCTCTGTAGCAGGGAGGGGAGCAACTGTCCTTCTTCAGCCCAGCATGGCTTTCCTCCCAGGAGTGGTTGCTGAGGTTTCCCTGGCAGGTTTTTTTTTTTTAGATTGGAAGCCCCTTGCGGGCAGAGAACTACTTCCCATTGCTTTTGCTCATTAAATTGCATTAGGGATTTTTCCTCCTTGGAAAACAGATGCATCGTAAAATAAGCAGCCGGCTCAATCAACAGTCCGCCTCATAAGCAGCCCCTGCTCACTGGGCCAAGAGACAGCTTCTTAAAATGGCGGCTCTCTTGTCTTTAGCAGGGGGAGAGCAACTGTCCCTTTCAGCCCAGCATAGCACTCCTCACAGTAGCTGGGGGGACTAAGGTGGGCCTGCCCCCATTCAATTTTTCTTCCCCCACCCACAAACATGGAAGCTGGCTACAGGCCTGCTCAATTACTGTTGCTGGTGCCTTGATTTATTTTTTAAGAACAGGGAACCATTTTCACCTATCTTTTACCATGCAACCCTTTCTGGGAGCTTTTCATGTTGAAATCCGGAATAGAAAACTTCCTGACGATAATCATCTTATTGGTCGTATACGAGGGTCACCAGTCAGCTAAACTGATTGTTCAGGAAATTGTTTGGACAGGGCCAAAATACCGAGGGTTCCCACACCTGTACGGCCGTCTTCACGCAGGGCTTTATTAGCACCCAAAATCCACGGCCCCAAGGGTGAGCCACTAGCTTCGACGGCTTTGACAGCACTTTCGATCAACCCATGAAGAGAAGTGATTAGTCATGGTGAGGACTATGTAGAACCTCCATATTCAGGGGCAGTATACCCCTGGATGCTAATCGCTGGGGTGAGGCAGGCTGGCAGCAGAGCCTGTTGGCTGCATCTTCAACTTCTGGGCTTCCTGGAGCTATCTGGCTGAGCTAAACAACAACAAATATTTATATGCTACTTTTCAACAAAAGTTTCCAAAGTGGTTTACACAGAGAAATACTAAATAAACAAACATAGACAGATAGATAGATAGATCCTTGTCTCCAAAGGGCTCACAATCTAAAAAGAAGCGTAAGATAGACACCGGAAAGAGTCACTAGAGATATACTGTGCTGGGGCTGGATAGGGCCAGTTGCTCTCCCCCTGCTAAATAAAGAGAATCACCATGTTTAAAAGGTGCCTCATTGCCCAGTTATCAGGCGTTGCAGTTGAGAACAGGATGCTGGAATAGATAGACATAGGATGCTGCTGCCTACTGAGTCAGACCATTTGGCCCATCTAGGTCAGGGGTGTCTACACTGACTAGCAGCAGCTTGCCGAGGTTTTGAGACAGGAGTCTTTCCCAGCCCCACTTGCCAGGGATTGACCCTGACTTTCCCCATGCAGCGCAGATGCTTTGCTACTCAGCTATGTCAGGCCCATCTTCTTTGGGGTCTACCTCTCAGGAATGTTTTTCTATCCAGTTTCGGTATAGTGTGATGTCGCTTGACTCTGTCGGCGTTTATTGTAAGGAACCTTACAAAGAGCAGAGAGAGAGAGAGAGAGTTGGCACCTACCTGTGTCTTGTCTAAGCCGAGTTTTTGTTCTCGAAACCAGAGCCAGATTCCCCTCTTCTTAAGGGAACCGGATTATGGGAAATGCCCAGTGTTGAAACAGATTGGAGCAGCAATCCCCTAAAGGAAACACTGCTGATTTCTGGGCCGGCAGCCACGCGGGTGTGAACAGGCAGTCGTAATCCGATTATGAAACCCCTTTGTTTTGGAAGGGAGGCCAGGTCCATGACATCACCTTGCCCGAAATAGAAGCTAGGAGCCTTCTCTTCTTGCGGCTTATGCAAGAGGCTCCATTTCCAGGCGCAAACAGGTGTGGTAACCCTGATGGGCTGATTCTTACGTCAGGATCATAATTACAATCTGAGCTCTGATGCTCCACCATCTCAGAGAGTGTTGACTAGATGACTCAGAGGGGATTTCTGTGTTCCAAACTTGCATTGCACGTCTAGGCTGCTGGGTGGCCCATTGAAGAAAACATAAAGCGAAACTAGGTTTTATCAGCGAAACCATCCAGTAGTTAAAAGCCACAAGAGATATTCTGGATGTGGGGGCGGGGCTGGATAATAGTGTGAGTCTAATGTAGGTAGTTTTCTCTGGATGGCCAGAAAATGTGTAATGATTTGAGAACATTGGAAGGGGAAATTGGAGAGGGCATGGAAGGAAAATCCAGATAAAACCAGGAATGGACAGTTCTTAAAAATGGGGAGAAACTTGGAGAATGGGAAGCTGCATTATGCTGAGTCCATCTAGCTCAGTATCGTCAACACCAGGGATTCTCAACGTTGGGTCCCCAGATACTTTTGGACTTCAACTCCCATAATCCCTGGCCCCAGTGGCCTTTGGTTGGGAATTATGGGAGTTGAAGTCCAATAACATCTGGGGACCCAACGTTGAGAATCCCTGGTGTACACTGACTGGCAGCAGTTCTCCAAGCTTTCAGGCAGGAGTCTTTCCCAGCCGTACCTGGCAATGCTGTCGAGGATTTAACCTGGCACCTTCTGCATGTGAAGTCTCAGGAGGAGAAGAATCAGGAGAGAAAGCTGGGAATGAGTCCTGCAGAACACCAACTCACACCCTTCCTCCTAGCGTCTCACCCTGAGGTTTAACTTGTGGCTCAGGTTAAAGCCCAGCGAAGGAGGTTTAAAATTCTGATGAAACTTCAGGTCCACCCCTGAGTCCTCCTGGCAAATATATTCAGCTCACATACAACAGCCTTAATTGTGGGATGGCCTGCACTTCCACGTTTTGCCACTAGGTGGCAGCAGAAGCTAGGCACAAGTGTGCATGTGAGTTTTTTTGTGTGTGTGATGATTTATGTTTTCTTGGAGGAAAACTCTGGAAAGAAAGAATGACCGGGAGAAACTTCTTTGTATTTGCCCTCAAGCTCTTCTCGCCTTCCCACATCCTGTGCTCTATTAGTCCGATGCTGTAGCCTAGCCTAGATGTGACAGGCCTCCTTATTCCTAGGAAGGAGGGCTGCCTATTTCCTGCCCGGAGACTTTGCATACTACACAAGTTTCCATCGCCTGGGAGGAGTAGGGATCGCTATTTCCCCTTTTTCTTGGCTCAGCCTCTCAGAGGAATGTTTCCCCATTCAACCACAGTGTGGTCTCCATCTCTTGAAGACCACAGCTCTTCAAGAGATGAAGAAAACCGGTGGAAACCGGTGCAGCTTAACAATCATAGGAACAGAGGAAGCTGCCATCTACTGAGTCAGACCCTTGGTCTATCTAGCTCAGGATTGTCTTCACAGACTGGCAGCGGCTTCTCCAAGGTTGCAGGCAGGAATCTCTCTCAGCCCCATCTTGGAGCTGCTACCAGGGAGGGAACTTGGAACCTAGATGCTCTTCCCAGAGCGGCTCCATCCCCTGAGGGGAATCTCTTCCAGTGCTCACACTTCAAGTCTCCCATCCATATGCAACCAGGGCAGACCCTGCTTAGCTAAGGGGACCAGTCATGCTTGCTAGCACAAGACCAGCTCTCCTCTCCCATGCCATGGGGTGGGAGGTGGGGGGACAGCTCTGGCTTGAGGAAATTGTCTCACACCCCAAAGGGAGAAAAATCCACAATCTTTATCCTGTGCAAAACATGGGACTATGATGATTTATTGTTATGGCTTATGGAAATTATAACCGGTGCTTACAACAGTAAACGTATTCATTCCTTCCTAGGAAGCTAACAGGGACATTGAATGGAGCAGAAGGTGATTCTGCTCTATATACATTCTACATCGCACCATTACTGATAATTCCTGGCACTCAAGGGAAATGTAAAAAGTGGGTGCCAGATGGATCAAGGGTCTCACTCAGTAGAAGTTAGCTTTGAATCCTATCTTTCGGAGACGCAGTGGCAGAGCATCTGCTTCCCATCTAGAATGTGTGGTGGCATCTAGCTTAGCATTGTCTGCACTGAATGGCAGCCGCTCTCCAAGGTTCCAGGCAGGAGTCTCCCTCAGCCTTAGATGGAGATGCTGCCAGGGAGTGAACTGGGGACCTTCTGCATGCCAGAGTAGATGCTCTTCCACTGAGCTACGGCCTCGTTGCTTCGGAAGCTGCTGTCTACAGAGTCAGACTATTGCTCCATCTAGCTTAGTATAGACTACTCTGACTGGCAGCGTCTCTCCAAGGTTCCAGGCAGGAGTCTCTCCCAGCCCTACCTGGAGATGCCAGGGAGGGAACTTGGGGCCTTCTGCCTGCAAGCCTGCAGGTGATCTCCTCGGAGCGGCCCCTTCCCCTGACGGGAATATCTTACAGCGCTCACCTGTAGTCTCCCATTCAAATGCAAGCCAGGGCAGAGCCTGCTTAGCAAGGGGGGAAATTCATGCTCGCTGCCACCAGACCAGCCCTCCTCCCCCAAATGTAGTCAATAAAGAAATAAAGTCAGAAGAGCATCCCACTGTTTCTTCCGGAATTGCACATTCCTGGCCACCGTTAGCAAACAACCTGGTTGTGTCAAACTCAGCGGACCGCTTCTCCTTTTTGGAGCCCCAAGCCGAAAAGCATCGGAGGGGTGGTTTTTTGCATCGAACTGTGAGGAAGGCAAGGATGGACTCATGTAAGCATCCCAGAACAGCTCGCTCAATAAATGCAGTGGGGGCATAAGAATGCAGGAAGCTCCTCCTGTTGAGTCAGACCCTTGGTCCATCTTGCTCAGCATTGTCTTCCCAGGCTGGCAGCAGCTCTTCAAGGTTCCAGGCAGGAGTCTCTCCCAGCCCTACCTGGAGAAGCTTCCGGGATTGAACCTGGGGTCTTCTGCATGCCAGAGTAGATGCTCTTCCACTGAGCTACGGCCTCATTGCTTAGGAAGCCGCTGAGTCAGACTGTTGCTCCATCTAGCTTAGTTGAGTGTACTCTGACTGGCAGCATTTCTCCAAGGTTCCAGACAGGAGTCTCTCCCAGCCCTACGAGTGGAGATGCTGAAAGGGGTTGCAAGGGTACCTTTGGCGTGCAAAGCAGATGCTCTTCCACTAAGCGACGGCCCGATGCCCAAGGCAAAAATCTGCTGATATGCAATATATCTGAGAACCTTCAATATACACGGTTAGAGTATTGGACCAGGACTAGGAAGACCCAGGTTCGAATTCCGGCTCCGTTGTGCCCCTCACTGAGTGACCCTGGGTCGCTCACTTTCTGTCTCAGCCTAACCTACCTAGCAGGGTTGTTGGGAGGATAAATCATATGGGGTGTGGAGGGATCGCATATGCTTTGCTTCTCTCCCTGAAGGTGAATCGGGATAAGCAAGCAACCATAGCTCTAAACCGGCATGTAATTTATTTATTTCTGTCCTGTCCTGCTCTTCTGTTCTTTGCTGTGCTTTTCCTTTCCTGCAAATATGCCTGCTCACACGGCCACATGGGAAATGTAGTATTGCGGGGGACACAGTCGACCCTACAATACTCCCTTTCCCTCTCTGTACATCAGGCATTCTCACGCCTCTGCTAACTGAGCAAAGAGGCACCTCTTAAAGTGCATAGGAACCCAGGAAGCCGCCATATACTGAGTCAGACCCTTGGTCCATCTAGCTCAGTATTGTCGAACTAGACTGGCAGCGGCTTCTCCGAGGCTGCAGGCAGGAGTCTCTCCCAGCCAGGGAGAGAATCTGGAACCATCTGCCTGCAAACATGCAGATGCTCTTCCCATCCCCAAAGGGGAATATCTTACAGTGCTCACACATGTAGTCTCCCTTTCAAATGCAAACCAGGGGGGACCCTGCTTAGCAAGGGGAACAATTCATGCTTTCTAGCACAAGACCAATCCTCCAGAGGACTGCCCGGGAGAAAAACCTCCTGACTGGGGGACCCTGGAGGTCCTGAAGAGCTTATGGAGGTGCAACCAGGAACAAGAACCCTGGCCGGCCTCCTCGGGAGTAAGGGGCCTCCTCGGAAGCCAGGGAGCAACCAGCCCCAGCTGTGAGCAGGAGCCCGCTTCCCGCTCAAGACTCTGAGCCTTTATCAGCCTCACTCAGGGAAGGTGCTCTTGCTTTGCTTGTCTGGTTGCTGATTCTAGTCCTCTGGACGTTCCTCTGCCTCCTAGCCAGGCGAGCTGGCTACCTGAGCCTCCCTAGACCTCAGGCCTTGGGGCCTGTCCTTGCCAGTCCTCGGTTTCTGCTTCTAGGAGGGGTCCGACCCCTTGGAGAGGGCTGCCTGTGTGTTGGCATGAGGAGAGCTCAAAATACAAGCTCTCCCCCACTTGAAAAGTCTCCCTGCTCGCTGGGCAAAGAGGCACCTTTCTGAAGTAGCAATTCTCTTGTGTTTAGCAAGGGGAGAGCAACTGGCCCTATCCAACCCCAGCACAGCATGCCTCCAGTGGCTGTGGCTGGTGTCTGTCTTATGTTTCGTTTCTTTTCTTTTAGATTAAGAGCCCTTTGGGGACAGGGAGCCTATTTTAGTTTATTTAGTTATTTAGTTAGTTCTTTCGTTCTTTTGTTCTTTCGTTGTCACATGTTTATATACTGCTTTTCAACAAAAGTTCCCGAAGTGGTTTACAAATATTCAGATACCTGCATCTCAAATCTGACCCCTTGAGATGGGGGGGCATCCCTGCCCCATTGCTAAAAGGTTCCCCACTAGGCTTTCCCCTGTAGACTTGGGAAAGTATATTCTCCCATTCCAAGTCTTTCAGTTATTCTTCACCTAGGGGGGATGAAAAGATTTTTGGAGAATTATTCTCCAAACCCCCCAATTCTTACCTCTTGAGGGTTTTTTTTTTCTTTCCCTGAAACATGAATAATTTGAATTTATATCTCTCCATAGATGGTTCCTGGGTTTTTTTTCACTCAGGGATTTTAACTCTCATCTCCTCCGGAATGGAGAGAGTGTGTTCATATATCAGCCAGATTTATTCCGAAGTCCCTATGAGCTATCGAGGAGTACTTCACACACAATTTGGGGGTTTTATTGTGTGTTAGAGTATAGCCCAGTTTATACCCAGAGTTTTTAAAAAAATCCAGTTTTTGTGTCGGCTTTGTGGGGCAACTTCAAACTCACAGTAAACTCTCAGTAAACCCTGCTTAGAGTCTCTTTCATGATCAAAATAACATTTTGAGAAGAGCAGAGAAGGAAAGTCTGGACTTTCGGAGTCTGGAAGCATAGATTCTGGACTTGCTTCATTTGCAAATCCAAGATCCAGGCACCTATAATGCCTGCTTTTAGCAGCACAAAAAGGGTCCTTAGGCATTTCTGTTCTGGTGCAGTGGAGGCAGAGAGAGATTATCAGAGCGGCCAAATCTTGCAACGTGTTTGAAGGATATACTTTGGCAGCATACAAAGAAAGATTTTAGGCATTATAGAGGCTAATCCAAGCCTCCCTACTTTAATTCATCTCAGTGTAAAGATCAGTTTAGTCCAGGACTATCCGCTCTCGCTCTTCTCTCTTTTCTTTTCTTCTTAGATCGTAAGGACTTTGAAATAAGCCTGTTAGGGTCCCATTTCGTATTCCGGGAAATGCCATTGCTGGAAACGATAGCGTCAGAATCATTCAGTGGATGTTCAGTGAATACTTTTGAGCTCAGCAGATACTGAGATGCACAGTTTCTTATCACATATCCTCCCTCTGAGAAGCTTTGGAGAATATTTTAGGGGGCACATTCACCCCAAGTCCAAAAGGCCTACCAAAGGGAAAGGGGGTAAAAGATGGCGGGAAGAGCTCAGGAGTACCTGGAACACAGCGGAACATAGGAAGCTGCCATATACTGAGTCAGACCCTTGGTCCATCTAGCTCAGTATTGCCTACACAGACTGGCAGCGGCTTCTCCAAGGCTGAAGGCAGGGGTCTCTCTCAGCGCTGTATTAGAGATGCTGCCAGGGAGGGAACTTAGAACCTCCTGCTCTCCCCACAGCAGCTCCATCCCCTAAAGCGAATACCTTACAGTGCGTACACATGTGGTCTCCCTTTCAAATGCAAACCAGGGTGGACCCTGCTCAGCAAAGAGGACATTTCATGCTTGCTACCACAAGGCCACCTAATGGTGCAGTGGGGAAATGACTTGATTAGCCTGGGGGAAGAAAGCCCAACCTTGGCTTTGAGTCACGCTTGTGCAGAATTCAGCTGCCGGTCCTAAAAATTACACCCTTCACTCACATGGACTTTTTCTGAGCATTCCTGTTAAACTTTCACAAATGCCGCTGAAGGTTTTCAAGCGTTTATGCTGAATATTGGGAAAGTTCATGGCGGGGGGGGGGGCAAACAGAATGGTGAGGGCTCATACATCACAGCTAGGGGCAGCATCCAGGAAATGGAAAAGGCAAGAGAATCCACCCCCAGATAAAATACTCACAATAAAAAGTGCTTTTTTCCGGTGGTGGTCAATCAGTCCCCTCATTCAACCAAGCCAGAGACAGTCTCTCTAAGTCAAAGCCGGAATCCAAGAACAAGCATGGGTTCTCATGACACTAGTCCTTTTGAAGGTGATCTTCCAGAATCGGAGGCTGAACCAGAACTGCAAAGGTGGTGATTTTGAAAGCCACCAGGTCACTCCATTTACTTTGTGTGTTTTGTGTGTGTGTGATTGGTTACTTTAGGTCACCTGTATAGATTGGCATGCCAGTGTTTTAAGTGGAATGCTTTCTTCAGCTCATTTCAAAGTTGCTTGTTTTCATTTACTATTTTTTCAAGGCAAATCCAATCAAACCTCTGTTCCCATCCTATACATCCCAATAAACCACACACAATGCAGTCTATATCAGTCTGAATTAGTACCAAAACTTATTCACTTCCTAAACAAAATGTTTCCTGGATGATCTTTCAATTTTCTTATTTATTTCCACAAACTGAAGTAAAGAGAGCCTTAATAATTTCACAGTGCACTTTATACACTACAGCACAGAATTTAGAAACATGAAAAGTTATATATACATTCTGGTAGGAGAGAAGATATGATGCATAAAATTCCCCTGACCTCCTTGATTCTTGAGATGAAAGAGGAGTTACCAATTTGCTATATAGATTAGTATAATACATACAATAAAGTAAAATATGCCCTATGGATTCTCCCTGTCCTGATCCACACAGGCATTTAGTAAATGATAAGGTATGTTTTTTTATACCACTGTCTTGTTTCTCTAGGTGGATAGATGAATATATTCAGATGGTTTTAGCTTACTTTCCATAAGGAAAGTAAACTCCTGAGATCACCCAGTTTTCTTTCTTTGTGTGTATATGTGTCCGTGGGTGTGTGTGGGTTTGTGTCTCTAACAACTTCACAATGTCAAGACCGATTTGAACCAAATTTGGTACCGTTGTAGGGACAGCCCAATGGCATACTTTGTGATGATGCCATCCACCCCAATTCAAGATGGCAGATGCATGAACGTTTGAAGCTCAAGTTAGCCCACTTAACTTGAGAGAGGAGCTAACCTACACTAGCAAACTTTAACTTGTGAACCGGCCTAACTGATCGGAACCAAATGTGGTACCATTGTAGGGTCACATAGGGATGCCTCAACAGCATCGTGTGTGGCGATGTCATCAACCGCAGTTCAAGATGGCAGACACATGAATATTTGAGGTGCAAGTGGGAACCGATTTTGACCAAATTTAGTGCAATTCTAGTGACACATAGAGAAACCTCAGTGGCGTAGTCTGTGATGATGTCATCCACCCCAATTCAATATGACAGTTGAATAAATGTTTGAGGCAGAAGTGAGCTATCTTGTGAAAATTAAAATTAATATTATCCATTTATTATAGTGAAAGGAAAGTAGGCAGATTAATACTTACCAGAACTTCTTGGTTTTTCCCCAAAAGCTACGTAGCAGTTTTTTAAGGGTAGAGTTCCAGGATGCATATCCTGTCTTTGTAACATCCATAAGTTTTTCTAACTCTGAAATTTCCAGCTAAATAAATTGCTCAAATCGGGATCCTACTGTTAAATAAACTTACATACATGTACCTGTAATAAATGCATCTTCTTTCCCTGTTTAGCCCTCAGTTTCTGCCTCAGTTTTTCAGATCCTTTTGGCGAAAATCCTGAAATTCCAGCGAGGGTTTTAATTACTCCTTGGTAGGAACCCTGAAACCGCCTGAAATTCGGAGAGCATCTCCACTGGGGAGAAACGTCTTGAACCAAAAGCGTGTGGAATTTCACTGCATGAAGAATACTCCCTCAAGCCTGTGGGCTTCTCGGAGGCATCTGATGGGCCACTGTGTGAAGCAGGATGACGGACTAGCTGGGCCTTCTTGGGCCTGATCCAGCAGAGCTTTTCTTAAGTTCTTAAGATCTTTAGACAGTCACAACCCTTTCTGCTGCTAAGGAGAAAAGGTGCCTAAAACCTAGCACAGTAACAGGTGCTCAGTAACCCATGGACCTCACAGATACACTGAAATGTTTTGTTGTGGGTCCATTCTGGTGCCTTCATGATGCCGTCAACCCCTTCCTTTGTTGATTTACTTAAGATAGGCAGCTCCCAAATGATCTCTCTTGAAATGCGGGGACCAGGTCGCAAATCTGAGTGAAAGCGAGATCAGCATTGTAGGCAAACACTTTTGTTTCAAACTCCTCTTCTGCAAAACTTCACGCCCCCGCCTCATGCCCCACGGCCATCCACCTGAATTGAGTGGTCTTTTTTTCTCTCTCTCTAAGCTGTGCTTGATCCTGTTAGGACGTGGTTTCAGAGCCTCACCTCTGCCTTCCAGGAAGGAATGTTTGCGTGTCAAATTCCAAATGGAGAGAAGCTTGGGCAACCAGTTGAGCAAGAAGGGGGTTAATGACCTCCTCCAGTTTGATGGATAGTCGGCAGATTCTTCTGAGGCCTTGCGTCAAGCAGCTTTGCGAGCTCTGGCAGGTTTCTTCAGAAGGGAGTCGGTTTCTCGAAGGAGCCGGGGATCAAAGTTGTTTTCACTTGTAGCGATTGCCCCTTCTGCGATCAACCCCATGAACTCCCCGCAGATGGTCCGCTGCAGATCAGGGCAGAGCATCCTGAGCTGGTGGACCAAGGGTCTGACTTGATATAAGAGAGCTTCCTCTGCTCCTGTGTCATTTGAAGGAAAGCCACTCTTTACATGCTCAGAGGGCTTTATGTGAGAAGCTCTTTAGCCCTCCTTTACACAGTGTCATGGTGGAGAAGGAGGCTTTAACTGTGCATTCTATTGAGAAAATTACCCAACCACCCTGTGAGGCAGTGTCTTCCACCTTAGGAGGAATTTGGGGTAGAGAACCAGGGTCAACCAGGAAGGAGGTGGAAAGGAGTGTCTTCCTTTTATGGGATTTTTCAGAGTCGTTGCTAGGCCTTCCAGGGCCCAGGCTCACAGTGCCTGGCTCAGGCCCGCATCCTCCACCATTTTGGTCATTAAAGCTTTTCAATAAATCCAACACTCAAATATCCCTGCCCTTTGCAATCAGGGTTCCTGCCCGCCCAACAAGGTCATCAGGGGGGGCCTTTGCTCCGTGTGCTGACATTGACAGAGGCTAGATTGCTGTGCATACGGGACGGGGCCTTCTCTGTTGTTGCCCCAGACTCAGGAATGCTCTTCCAGTGAATGTTCACTTACCCTTGGTCCATCTAGCTCAGGATTGCCTACACAGAATGGCAGAGGCTTCTCCAAAGTTGCAGGCAGGAATCTCTCAGCCCTATTGTGGAGATGCCAGGGAGGGAAATTGAAACAATCTGCATGCAGGCATGCATATGCTCTTCCCAGAGCAGCAGCATCCTCTAAGAAGAATATCTTCTTCTTCTACTACTACTACTACTAGGGGAAATGTTTATATACTGCTCTTCGACAAAAGTCATCAAAGTGGTTTACATAGAAAAACGAATACATCAATTAGATGGTCCCCTATCCCAAAAGGATTCACAGTCTAAAAAGAAATGCAAGGCAGACACCAGCAACAGCCACTGGAGGGATGCTGATCTGGGGTTGGATAGGTCCAGCTGCTCTCCCCCTGCTAAATAGAAGAATCACCACTTTCAACAGTGTCTCTTCACTCAGTTAACATTGAATCAATCCTGCGGATCCACCCTCCCATCCAAATTCAGACGTAACAGAGAGCTCCGTCTCTGCCATCAGCGAGATGGCAAAGAGGAGGGGGGACTGGCTGGGTTGACTGAAGGACAGCCCCAGCAGCCAATAGCAGCTAGCGCGAGGGAAGAACATCCTCCCTCAACTCTGGTAGCTGGAGAGTACCGTGCTCAGAAGCAACTGTCACCACAAAACTGGAGTGAAAATAAATACAAACTGAAGGTACAAATCAGAGTCTGGAGAGGGAAACCACGAGTCCATTTTCGCTCTGACCTGCGGTTTCATGCATTCAGACATAAATAAATTGTAACCAGACGTCCGTTCAGCTCTGGTTTTGCGTTAGGTGTGAATGCAGCCAGTGTAAACTGCTTTGGGAACTTTTGTAGTGGGTATGATTTTAAAAGGATTAACATCAGGGACCGAATTTGCTGGGTTGCTAAATACGCACCTGATCAGAAGACCATGACTTGTCACAAGAAGACGGGGGGAAAGCGGCCAAGATCCCCATTGGGACAGCATGTACAGAAAAACACCTTCCAGTTGCTTGAGCAAGAGATCGACACAGTGAACTATTTTGCTGGGAACAGGATTGGGCAGGTTTCCTGCTTCTGATGCCTTTAAAGAAGCTTTGGTTATCCCCCTTGATGCTCTTAGCTAAATTCTCTTTAAGAAGAAGGAGGAGGGCATGTCCAAGAAGGGAGCGATGTTTTGTGCCCACCTAGGGTGCACGGGGACCTTGACCCACCCCAGGCTGAAGAGATGATCACCAGGAGTCTACTCAAGAGTTCAAGTTGCTTTATTGAGGTACACCCATCTCCCAAATTAAGCTCATTTAGATTTAATTTTTAAAAGCAATTTAGAGATTAACATAACACAATCACACTAAAGTAACACATTTTAGTGAAATTTGTGCCACGAATGAAGCAAGGATTAGATCAAAACCATTCCCAGATTACGGATAAGGAAATGAAACAAGCGTTTTATTAAACTTCCAATTGGCTCTTTCTTGTCTGATGTTGGCCCTAACCCAAGGAGGAGAGGACGTTTGAGATCTGGACGGGTCCACAAAATACAGTGGCTTCTCTCTGAGTGCTCAGGGGTTATGACTGTCTCCATCCCCACCTTCACACTGGCATTTCTCAAACATAGTGATCATAACCTCTCTGAGCAGAACAGTGAACTCCTCAAAGCTGATACGCTGATCACAGTTCTGGTCCAACCTTTTAAACAGCTCATCAAATTCCTTTGGGTCCTCTGGGCACTGTGATGGAAAAAGAATTTGAAACAGATGACGGTTATCAGGAATATTATGCGATCCAGCTGCCCCCTCCACTATACAAAGCTGCGAAACTCCTACTCATTCCTTAAGGTTCGCTAGCAGGGTCCCCACCCACTGACACACACACCACTACATTTGTGCACAGCGGATCTCTCTCCTCTGCCTGGTAAATCTGGTGGGGAGCAGCTCCAAAGCCATTCCATACCACAACTCTGTTTATCTTAGGACCAGGCCTAGGGTGGACTAGAAGACCTCAAGGTCCCTTCCAAAATGACGATTCTATGATTTAACATGTAAATCAGTACTTAGCAGCTCCAAACCCAACTTCAGAAGATGCCATGAATAGTATGCAATCACGTGGCACAAGGGAATTCAAGTATGTTCTTTTTCTTGAGAACATATGATCCCTCCATGCCCTAACACACAGACCTAATCAATAACATTTATTTATCAATCATATTTTGATACCACCTGATATATACATCTCTAGACAATAAACAGTACACATCTACAATTTAAATTGTAGCAGCTGGAGACAGGGAACTGGAGATCAGCAAGATGCCTTCTGCTGAGTCAGACCCTTGGACCATCACGTTCAGTGTTGTCTACACTGACTGGCAGCAGCTCTCCTTCATTTCAGGCAGGCATCTCTCCCTGTTCAAGTGGCGATATCAGGGAGGGAACTCTGGACCTCCTGCATGCAAACAGATGCTACGGCTCCATCTCCAGCACAGGGAGATGCCTTATATCAAGCCAGACCTTTCATCCATCTAACTCAACATCATCTACACTGACGGGCAGCAGCTTTCCAAGGTTTCAGGCATCAGCCTTTCCTAGCCATACCTGAGGATGCTGCCAGGGATTGAACCCCGGACATTTTGCATGCCATACAGGAGAGCCCCCACTGAGCTATGCCCCCATCCCCAAGCTGAGGCCCGTGGGTCTTGAACCCACATCCAGGACACCTCTCCACATGCACCCTACCCCCTGAGCCAATTGGTTCTCCTGAACCCCAAATGATGCCAATTCTAGCAATGCACAAAACTTTTTATCTCGCCCAAAATCTCCCCCAAATTGAAAGCAAACCACAGCAGTTGTAGGGCCAAAGCAGAACTGCGACATTTTTCATAAATGCAGAGTAGGCAACCGAAAATAGACCTCCCACCCATCATCTTTCCCTTCAGCTCCAGAGGAAGGAAGCCAGCTCTGTCAAAGAAGGGACCATTCCGTAGCCCTCACCTTCAGATAGTTGGGAAGCTGCTCATCCAGCAGTTTCCTCAGTCCATCCCTGCTGAGTGAGTCAGAATTGCACCGGCTGGACGTGTCAGAATTTCCCTGGCTGAGAGATTCAAATCTACGCACTTTGATGGTAAACATGGGGAAAAGGTTGAGTATATCTTGAAGAGCCTGTTCGATTGAAACTGGAGGCTCCATCTTGAGAGGGCTTTTGACCTAAGAAGACAACCACCCATTCAGTCAGTGGGGAAGGGGGAGTTCTCTCTGAGAATGGTGTCCCCTCCCGAACAAGAAGCATGTCTACCTCCGGTTGATAATAGACCCACGAAACAATGGAAGAGGAGAATCATTTGCAAGAGAGCCAGAGGAAGTGTGATAAAGTTGTGGTCAGAGAGAGAGAGCTGGAAGCATTCTGGGAGGGAGGAGCAGGAGGAGGAAGTTGGAAGTCACTCCATGGGAGTTTCTGAGCACATTCTCTCCATAGGGGGGTCATACAGAGGTGCACCTAGGTAATTTTGGAGCCTGGACCTAAAGGCCTTTGGAGGGTCCCCCCACCCCTGCAAATTAAGCATCATCATACTCTGCCGGGCAACCACACCATCTGGGACAGACTAATGACGATTTGAGGGAGCCCAGGGGCTGTGGACTCCCTGGACTTGGGCCCCATGGTCCAGGGGTAAGAGCACCTCTGGGGTCAAAGAGGCAGAAAGAAACAGGAAAGAGAAGGAGACCCTAACTATCTATCTCTACTCCCAGTGCCTCTAGTGGTCATTAGGGTTAGTGGTGCAAAAGGTCAATGCCATCTGGATCTCCAACCAGAATAAAGCCAAGAGACCATAGAAGAGGACAATCATTTGCAAAAGAGACAAAGGAAACGTGATAATATTACTGGGTACGAATGCTGCGCTTGTCTTCAAATATTTGGTGTGTGCAGAGATTTTGGTTGACCCGTCTCCCCCTCTGGTGCCTTCAATGTATGTCCCTTAGGGCCCCTCCAGCCATTCAGGGGGCTGAAGCCACCATCTGAGAGTCTTCACAACCATCCAGCATCTGAGGTCTAAAGCAAAAGCTTAACTCCACAAAATATTATGAGGAAAAAACCTCACCCAATTCTCGGACTCACCTCAGTCAAAGAACAATGAGAACGCAGCGCTTGGCCAAGTTGTGTTGGAGATCCTGGCAGCTGTGCTCTCTTTTATACTCCTCATCGGATTCTCCAGCCCCTCCATGGAGTGGTGAAATCGGCACTCGTGCCAAATCCCGTTCCCAATAAACTAGTTCACTGTGTCTATTTGTGCTCATGAGATTAAGAGGTGTTCTTCCATATAGGCCATCCCAGTGGTGTTGTTTTCTTCTTCTTTCCTCAACTTGTGACAAGTTATCGTCTCCTGATCCAGAGCACCAGAGCAAACCTGCAAATTGGGTCCTTCATGTTCCTTCTTTTAAATACACACACGTAAACACAAATCCAAAGACTGGAAGGAGTTGGCAAAAGCGGAGGTGAGCCTCATCTTTCCTGAAAGCAACATGAATCATTGTGAAATAGTTCCATTTTTATGCCAGTGGTGGATAGCCCTGAGTTTCACTATCCTTTCTTCTCTTGGACCCCTGCTAATGCACTAAAGTAACTCTCAACTGACAAAACAGGAGGATGTACTCAGGATACCTTAACATTTAAGGAATCAAAGGGAAAGGAGGCCTGCCTGTGCCTGTGTTTTCACGACCATCAATTTCCCGGTAGGAGGCAGTCAACCCAGCTATTCGGGCTCATGTGGAAACATGGGATTCCCTCCAACCCAGCTTCTTCAAACTTGGGTAACCCAGAATTTCTCTCCTGCTATTGACCCATGTAGGAGGGAAAGATTCTTCTCCTATATTTCATCCCAGTCTTTTGGGCTCACGCAGCCATTTTACTCAGCAGAACACTGCTTCCAACCGCCCATCCCTGAACAACTACCATAGAGTTCTATGGCCAGAGTGGTCAACGGGACAGCCACTGCCTTCACGAGGTTTCCTATGCCTCTTGAGGTGCATTGCATGCTGAGAATGCAGGGATATGTTTGGAGGAACATCCACAGTAGGCTATAAGCTCCCAGTTTTAATGAAGCTCACAGCCAGTGTTATGAACCCCATATATCAGAACCAGAGGTACCAACTCAGAAGTATGGTGAAATATAGGCCTGTGTCTGATTTCAGTTTATTAAGAAATGATACCTGAACTCAAGGTGAACTAGGATGTTGCTCCCCCTGCTCTGGAGCAGGAGGAATCCAGCATTGTGTTGTTAAAATGGATATGCAAGGAAACACAATAAAGCCAGGTCTGAATGCTGAATGCTGTAATCCATATGCTAATACCACTGGCTACCAAGTGTCTGTGGAAGGAGCCAGGGGGCTGACCCCCCCCCCCTTTTCTGTAGTGTTAAATCCTTGTCAGGAATTTGAATTGTTCCCCATGGAAGTTCAACCTATCCAAATGCATACAGAGATCCCTCTGTAAATTTTAATTCTCACCTCACCAATGCTACAAATCTCACACACACACCTTTTCATGTATACTTTCATGTATATTCTCTTGTTTTCAATTAAACACTGGGTAGAGGTACACAAGCTGTCTCACACAGAATATCCTGAATCCCCTTACTAACTGCTGACTTTTTAACACCTTCTGGGGGCCAGACTGCCAAGATGTAATTTGTAGCATCTTAGATGCAGATTTGCTGTGGGCAATGTCCCCCTCCCTCCCTTCCTGAAGCGCACAGAGTTTGCAGAAGATGAGATTCAGAGATCTCTCTGGACTGGCCGATATCCTGAATAATTAAGATTTTGTTCAGAAGGTAACAGCTTTGTCACCTTCTTGGACACACAGGAAAAGAGGAGATCTTTGAATAGATTCTATTCAAGGATCAAAGAGAAAATCACTCTAAGAACGAGGCTTTTGAGACAGAGAGTTCAGCAATCTTTTGCTACAGCAAAAGCTGCTCACGAGAATCCCGGGGTTTTGCTGCTAAGCCGCGGGGCAAAGCAGGAACTCTGCCATGGTCAGAGGCTGTCTGTGACTTCTACTGCGCAGTGAGAAAGTCAAGACTCCCCAAGCCATGAGGCTCCGGCTATCAGCCATGATCTGGGCACTGCAACAACTCCTGTCTCCGCCAAGCGCCTCACCCCTTCAGCTGAAGTGATTCTTCTCTCTCAAGCCTCCGTTCTTGGTAAATATGCTGCTCCTACAAGCTTGGAATCTCCTCCATCCTTTTACTGCTCCCTTCTCCTTCTCCCCTTCCTTTCCTATACTAACTCCCCAAAACCATGCCAGCCCGCAGCCTTCATCCCTCCCCCTTTCTTTTCTGCCTGTATTTTGAATTTGGACTCTAGGAAGATTTAATTACACACACATAAGGTAGTGAGGCACACGGGTGAATATTGGTGCTGGTTAGGAAATACTGTTAGCAATATTGATAGAGTGTTCTGCTTTCTGCTTGCTAGATGATGTTGTTATACTCAATAAAGCCCATTGAATCTTGAGGACTGGTTTTGATTTCCTTTCTTCTTTGCATCCAGATCAAACGTGGTCACTAATATAAAAGAACTTGGTCCAGACCTATTTTGTATACTAGCTAATGAGCATGTTAGTATATAGATCAGGCCTGGTCTGTAACACCAGCACCTTGGTCATCTCTGAGTGGCTTGTGCCAATGCAAACAGAGATTCCGCTCATGTGGGGGTCATGAGGTAGGTGCAATCCTGCCCTTCTAATCCCCCCTCACTGCCCCCCCACCATTTGTCAAAAACAACCATTTGGTTCCTCATCCGAGGTTGGTAATGTAAATCAACCCTGCTAACTGGGCAAAGAGACACGTTTTAAAGTGGTGATTCTCTTATATTTAGCAGAGGGAGAGCAACTGGCCCTCTCCATCCCCAACACATCATCTCTCCAGTGGCTGTTGCTGGTTGAAGAGCAGGATATCAATATTTGTTGGGGTAGTAATAATAAGAAAGCATATCACACTCCTTTGTGTCAAGAGGATGCCTATGGTGATCATTTATGCAATAGGCGCTGCATAAATTAAGGACTTACACCTAGTTACCACCTGTCTTTCTGAGCCCCGGAGCCAGACGAATGGTGACATCTTTCCTGTGCTGGTTTGCTTTTGAAAAAGAGGTAAGGAAACTACCTGGGTTATTCTGGGTGTTCTGCCTCTGACCCCAGAACTGATGGCCATGTGAACACGAGCATGGGCAGGCCTCAAATGGAGTCTCAGGACCCGGAGGGGGCTTCTGGTCTCTGTCCTTGACAATGCATGTGGTCTAAGCCTCTTTCTCCATCAAAAGAAACTGTTGAAGAGTGTCCAGCACTGGGGCAGGTGGGAGTTATTCACATCTGGCTTCATACTGTGGGATAAATGTTGAGCGAAGCCACATCGAATTGCACTCGCAGCGTGAGGAAAGCAGCCCCTCCGCTCTGCTAACAGGTTTTCTTTTCGTGCAGGTTCACGATGCATGCCTCTGTGTTTTCCTTCAAGCCAATTTGGGGGCAGAGAGAGAGCGTGCACTGCTAGGCTAGGAACACAATCAATGTTGCCTTCAAAACCTCATATCCTAGACTGGGAGCATTTGTATACCCTGACAGATTTCGTCCCTCTTTTCCAACACTTACATGGTGTTTTAACTAGCAAAAACCTTAAGCAAGCAGGCTAATATTGTCCATAAAGTCAGCTTGAGCGAGCACAGAGATTTTACTTTTCTAACTAGAACTTAAAGAGTTTGCTTCCTGCAGCTAGGCAAGCCTGCTCAATTTGCATTTCTAAAGAACTATATCTGCATTCTTAAAGAGTGTATCCCTCTTATCATGTTAAGGATTCTACTTCAGTGTCTCTCCCTATTTGCTCTATCTTCAGAAAAACTCCCTTAAAACAGCATTTTAAATACCGAGAAACACATCCAGATAAGCTAGAATTCAGAAGACAACTCCCGGTTTGTGTGTGGAGTGCTTCCAAGGCTCTCGAATGGACTTTGGGGTATGTTTGGAAAGTATGTGAATGTACACACTCTTTTCCGGAGGAGATTCGGGGTAACAGCCCTGTCTGTGAAAGCTCCTGGTGGGGTACGTCAGACCCAGAAGTGCTCGCACAAAGCCCTCTGAGCATGTGAAAAATACTCCTTCCAATGTTTCCATGGCAGTCTAGCAATTAATCCTGCAGATGTTATGACTGTTGTGAAGGTTTTTTTGCTTCTAGCTGCCTTGAGAGACGTTATGAATTACAGGATAGAAATATGATTGATTGGAATGACTGTAATCATACCTTAACAGTGTTGTGGGGTGGGGGCGTGGGGGTGGGGGGTCTTTAAAAAGAGGAACATCAAGGACCCAGTTTTCTGGATTGCTAAGATGGGGGGAGAAGTGGCCAAGAATCCCATTGGGACAGCATGTACAGAAACACAACTTCCAATTGCTTGAGCAAGAAATCGACACAGTGAAGTATTTTGCTGGGAACATGATTGGGCAGGTTTCCTGCTTCTGGTGCCTTTAAAGAAGCTTTGGTTATCCCCCTTGATGCTCTTAGCTAAACTCTCTTTTAACCACCCCCCTCCGATCATCCCCTAGCTTTTTTCCAGACAGAGTTGGTGTTCCTTTCTGTCCTCATCATTTGGGCTGGCCTTCCCATTCCTGGAGGAATCCATCTTTCCCTTTACAGCTTCCTTGACTTTACTTGTTAGCCATGCTGGCAAGATACTCTACGGCCTCCACTTCTTTTTCTTAAAAACGGGAAAGAAGAAGGAGGAGGGCATGTCCAAGAAGGGAGCAAGGTTTTGTGCCCCACATCAGATGCAGAGGGACCTTGACCCACACCAGGCTGAAGAGATGATCACCAGGAGTAAATGAGTATTCATATTTTACAGCTCCAAACCCAAATTCAGGAGATGCCATGTATAGTATACAATTATGTGGCACAGGTGAATTCAAATGTGTTCCTTTTCTTGAGAACATATGCCCCCCTCCAGGTCCTAATGCACAGATCTATCTACCTATCTATCTATCTATCATCTTTATACCACCTGATATATACATCTCTAGACAATAAACAGTACACCTCTACAATTTAAATTGTAGCAACTGGAGACAGGGAACTGGAGATCAGCGAGATGCCTTCTGCTGAGTCAGACCCTTGGACCATCTAGCTCAGTGTTGTCTACACTGACCGGCAGCAGCTCTCCAGCATTTCAGGCAGGCGTCCTTCTCCATTCAAGTGGCGATATCAGGGAGGGAACTCTGGACCTCCTGCATGCAAACAGATGCTACGGCCCCATCTCCAACATAGGAAGCTGCCTTATATCAAACCAGGCCTTTCATCCATCTAGCTCAGCATTGTCCACACTGACTGTCAGCAGCTTTCCAAGGTTTCAGGCATCAGCCTTTCCTAGCCCTACCTGAGGATGCTGCCGGCGATTGAACCTGGGACATTTCACATGCCAAACAGAAGAGGCACCTCTGAGCTATGCCCCCATCCCGAAAGTGAGGCCCGTGGGTCTTGAACCCACAGCCCGGACACCTCTCCACATGCACCCTACCCACTAAGCCACTCAGCTCTCCTGAACCCCGAATGGTGCCAGTTCTGGCAATGTACACAACATTTTATCTCGCCGAAAATCTCCCCCAAAGTGAATGCAAACCACAGCAGTTGTAGGGTCAAAGCAGCACTGTGACATTTTTCATGAATGCAGAGCAGGCAGCCGAAAATGGACCTCGCACCCATCATCTTTCCCTTCTGCTCCAGATTTCCTGAGGAAGGAAGCCAGCTCTATTAAAGAAGGGACCATTCCGTAGCCCTCACCTTCAGATAGTTGGGAAGCTGCTCATCCAGCAGTTTCCTCAGTCCGTCCCTGCTGAGTGAGTCAGAATTGCACCGGCTGCGCGTGTCAGAATTGAGCTGGGGGGGAGTGTCAATGCCAGTCACTCCAACTACATACTGGAGATAAATACGGAGTATACCTTGAAGATAGGGTACAAATGAAACTGGAGGGTCCATCTTGAGAGGGCTTCCGACCTAAGAAGACAACAACCCATTCAGTCAGTGGGGAAGGGGGAGTTCTCTCTGAGAATGGTGTCCCCTCCCGAACAAGAAGCATGTCTATCTCCGGCTGAGAATGGACCCAGGAAACCATGGAAGAGGAGAATCATTTGCAAGAGAGCCAGAGGAAGTGTGATAAAATGGTGCTCAGAGAGAGAGTTAGAAGCATTCTGGGAGGGAGCAGGAGGAGGAGGAGGAAGTCCGACGTCACTTCCTGGAAGTTCCTGAGCACATTGTCTCCATAGAGGGGTCATACAGACGTGCACCTAGGTAATATTGGAGCCTGGACCCAAATGTCTTTGGAGCTCCCCCCCTACCCCCGCAAATTAAGCATCATCATACTCCGCCGGACAACCACACCATCTGAGACAGAGTAATGATGATTTGGGGGCCTCCAGGGGCTGTGGACTCCCTGGACTTCGGCACCAAGGTCCAGGGATAAGGGCAATTCTGGGGTCAAAGAGGCAGAGAAAAACAGGAAGGAGAAGGAGACCCCAACTATCTATCTCTACAACCCAGTGCCTCTAGTGGACATTAGGGTTACTGATGCAAAAGGTCAATGGCATCTGCAGCTGGATCTCCAACCAGAATAGACCCAAGAGACCATGGAAGAGGACAATCGTTTGCAAGAGAGACAAAGGAAGCGTGATAAAATCACTGGGTACGAATGCTGCACTTGTCTTCAAATATTTGGTGTGTGCAGAGATTTTGGTTGACCCGTCTCCAGGCCCCTCTGGTGCCTTCAGTGTTTGTCCCTTAGGGCCCCTCCGGCCATTCATGGGGCTGAAGCCACCATCTAAGAGTCCTCACAACCATCCAGTATCTGAGGTCTAAAGCAAAAGCTTAACTCCACAAAATATCATGAGGAAAAAACCACACCCAAGACTTGGACTCACCTCAGTCGAAGAAAAACGAGAATGCAGCGCTTGGCCAAGTTGTGTTGGAGATCCTGGCGGGTGTTCTCTCTCTCTTATATTCCTCATTTGGATTCTCCAGCCCCTCCCTGGAATGGGGAAATTGGCCCTCCTGCCAAATCCCGTTCCCAATAAACTAGTTCACTGCGTCTATTTGTGCTCACAAGTTTGGGAGGCGTTCTTCCGTATATGACAGGCCAATTAGCCTTTTGAATATAATAAGTAAATTGTACGCCAAACATCTGTGTGTAAAACTTTGATCTTGGATGGAGCAGGAGCATATAATCCATGATGAGCAAGCAGGTTTTAGACCGAATAGATCGGTTATGGACCATTGCTTAATTTTACAACAACTTGTGGACAAACAAGTTAGGGTCCATAAAAGACCACTGTTTGCCGCTTTCGTGGATCTTAAAATGGCCTTTGATTCAATTTCAAGGAGTTTACTATGGACTAAATTGGCTAGTACATCTATAGATCAAAGGCTTTTATTATTGCTCATCAAGCTCCATGAGAACTCCTCTTTAAGAGTACGTTTAGACACTGCCGGCAATTTCACCAATTCAATTCCAACAGAGAAAGGTGTGCGGCAAGGGTGTGTGTTGGCCCCTTATTTATTCAATCTTTACATTAACAATCTGATTAAACGGCTGCAAAATGTTGATATCCACGCACCTAAATTAGCCAACAAAAAGATCCCGATCCTGATGTACGCGGATGACGCGGTTATTTTATCTCAAACCAGGGTCGGGCTCAAAAGAGCTTTAGACGTTCTAACATCATATTGCCAAGAGGAATACTTGAAGATCAATTATAACAAATCTAAAATTATGTGCTTTAAAAATAAACCAAGGAAATTTACGTGGACCTTGGATGGACATAAATTAGAACAGGTCAATCAAATAAAATATCTTGGGGTGGTTTTTCAACAAAATGCTGGGAAAGCGGCACATATGAGAATGGTAGCTGACTCAGCAAAACGCAGTGTGGTGGCAATTAACAGATTTTTCAGAACGCAGGGAGCAGGTTTTATTCCTGCGGCTTTAAAACTATATTTAGCAAAGGTTATCCCTCAGCTGTTGTACGGGATCCAATTGGGACCTTATGCGAACTTTGATATGCTTGAAAGAATTCAATCCGGTTTCTTGAGAGCTATCTTTGGGACTACAAGATGCACCGCAAACGTAATACTGCGTATGGAGGCTGGCCTCATAAAGATCGAATCTTGTGCCTGGCTATTAATCATTTACTTTTGGTTGAGAGTCCACCTACACCCGGTGGGCCTAATTCCTCAGTTTCTATCGTTAAACCCACAACCGCAGTGGTGCACTGTAGTTAGTAAAAAGCTTGCTGCTCTAGGAATAGACCCTGAACAACTGCTGGAGTTAGACTTGGGAAATGCTAAAAGAATAGTAAAACAGCGTTTGACAGACATTGAATTGCAAAATAACTGGGCCTCTTTGACAGAATTCTATAAAGGAGTAAGAACTAGATGGGATCTTTCACCAGCAAATTATTTGTCCCATTCCGGTGGGCATTTACAAGGGCAAGAACAAATTCTTTTCCCTCTGCACTATTAGCCGGGAGATACAGTGGTGTTCCCCTGGAAGAACGCTTCTGCAGATGCGGCAGTGGGGAAATAGAATCTATTGAGCATATTCTATTATCCTGTAAAATACATAGGCAATCAAGGGAGCACTTAATTCTACCTCTGGTCTGTAAACAGACAGACCGATCTGCTGAACAAATTGTTAAATTTTTACTCTCTGATGAAAATGTTTTTAATTTTAACTCTGTAGCTAAATTTTGTTATATTGCTTTTAAGATGTATAACGAGAACCTATAGAGTTCTTATAAATTGTTCTGCTATTTGTATGCATGGATTGTTTGGTCTAGGACCGTAAATAAAACTTGACTTGACTTGACTTGACTTGACTTCCATATATGTCATCACAGCTGGGATTGTTTGCTGCTTCTTTCCTCAACTTGTAACAAGTTATCGTCTCCTGATCCAGAGCACCAGAGCAAACCTGCAAATTGGGTCCTTCATGTTCCTTCTTTTAAATACACACACGTAAACACAAATTCAAAGACTGGAAGGAGTTGGCAAAAGCAGAGGTGAGCCTCATCTTTCCTAAAAGCAGCATGAATCATTGTGAAAGAGTCCCATTTTTACGCCAGTGGTGGATAGACCTGGGTTTCACTCTCCTTTCTTCTCTTGGACCCCTGCTAACGCACTAAAGTAACTCTCCATTGACAAAACAGGAGGACGTACTCAGGATCGCTTAACATTTAAGGAATCAACGGGATAGCTAGCCTGCCTGTGTCCTCACGAGCATCAATTTCCAGGTAGGAGGCAGTCAACCCAGCTATTCAGGCTCATATTGAAACAGTTTCTTCAAACTTGGGTAATCCAGGATTTCTGTCCTGCTATTGGCCCATGTAGGAGGAAAAGAATCATCTCCTACGTTTCCCTCCAGTTTTCTGGGCCCACAAAGCCTTTTTACTCGGCAGAACACTGCTACCAACTACCCATCCCTGCACAACTACCATAGAGGTCCATGGCCAGAGTGGTCAACAGGACAGCCACTGCCCTCATGAGGTTTCCCAGGCCTCTGGTGGTACAATGCATGCTGGGAATGCAGGGATCTGTGTGGAGGAACATCCTCAGTGGGCTATTTATTATTTATTTATTATTTATTTATTATTTTTATATACTGCCCTTCCTAAACGGCAGCTATAAGCTCCCGATTTTAATAAAGCTCACTGCCAGCACCTTGGTCATCTCTGAGTGGCTTGTGCCAATGCAAACAGAGATTCTGGCCGTGTGGGGGTCATGAGGTAGGAGCCATCCTGCCCTTCTAATCCCCCCCTCACTAACCCCCACCGATTCTCAAAAACAGCCATTTGGTTCCTCATCTGAGGTTGGTAATGTAAACCAACTCTGCTAACTGGGCAAAGAGACACGTTTTTAAGTGGTGATTCTCTCCTTCCAATGTTTCCATGGCAGTCCAGCAATGAATCCTGCAGATGTTATGACTGTTGTGAAGCTTTTTGGTTTCAGCTGCCTTGAGAAGCATTATGAATGTCAGGATAGAAATATGATTGATTGGAATGTCGGTTATTATACCTTAACAGTGTTGTGGTAGGTGGCTGTGTGTTTAAAAGGGGGAACATCAAGAGCCCAATTTCCTGGGCTGCTAAATACTCTCCTGATCAGCAGACCATGACTTTTCACGGGGGGGCGGGGAGTGGCCAAGAACCCCATTGGGAAAGCATGGACACATGGACACCGTCCAACAAGTGCTTGAGCAAGAGATCAACACAGTGAACTATTTTGCTGGGAACATGATTGGGCAGGTTTCCTGCTTCTGATGCCTTTAAAGAAGCTTTGGTTATCCTCCTTGATGCTCTTAGCTAAACTCTCTTTTCACCGCCCCCCTCCGATCATCCCTTTGCTTTTCTCCGGACAGAGTTGGTATTCCTTTCTGTCCTCATCATTTGGGCTGGCCTTCCCATTCCTGGAGGAATCGTCTTCCCCTTTACAGTTTCCTTGACTTTACTTGTTAGCCATGCTGGCAAGATACTCTCCGGCCTCCACTTCTTTTTTTTTAAATGGGAAAGAAGAAGGAGAAGGGCATGATCAAGAAGGGAGCAAGGTTTTGTGCCCCACCTTGGGTGCACAGGGACCTTGACCCACACCAGGCTGAAGAGATGATTGCCAGGAATCTACTCAAGAGTTCAATCTTTATTGAGGTACACCCATCTCCCCAAATTAAGCTCATTTAGATTTTATTTTTAAAAGCAATTTAGAGATAGACATAAGACAACCACACTAAAGAAATACATTTAAGTGAAATTTGTGCCACTAATGAAGCAAGGATTAGATCAAAACCACTCCCAGATTAAAGATAAAGGAATGAAACAAGCAGTTTTTAAAAATTTCCAATTGGCTCTTTCTTGTCTGATGTAGGCCCTCACCCCAGGAATAGAGGACCTTCAGGATCTGGACGGGTCCACAAAGCATAGCGGCTTCCCTCTGAGTGCTCAGGGGTGATGACCGTCTCCATCCCAACCTTCACACTGTCATTTCTCATACATAGTGAGCAGAACATCTCTGAGCAGAACAGTGAACTCCTCAAAACTGATAAGCTCATCACAATTCTGGTCCAACCTTTTAAACAGCTCATCAAATTCCTTTGGGTCTCCTGGGCACTGTGATGGAAAAAGAATTTGAAACAGATGACGGTTATCAGGCATATTACGCAAACTAGCTGTCGCATCCCCTATACAAAGCTGCAAAACTCCTGCTCATTCCTTAAGGTTCGCTAGCAGGGTCCCCATCCCCTGACACATGCACCACTACATTTGTGCACAGCGGATCTCTCTCCTCTGCCTGGTAAAGCTTGCGGGGAGCAGCTCCAAAGCCATATCATACCACAACTCTGTTTATCTTAGGGCCAGGCCTGTGGTGGACTAGAAGACCTCAAGGTCCCTTCCAACCTGACCATTCTATGGTTTAACATGTAAATGAGTATTCATATTTTACAGCTCCAAACCCAAATTCAGGAGATGCCATGTATAGTATACAATTATGTGGCACAGGTGAATTCAAATGTGTTCCTTTTCTTGAGAACATATGCCCCCCTCCAGGTCCTAATGCACAGATCTATCTACCTGTCTATCTATCTATCATCTTTATACCACCTGATATATACATCTCTAGACAATAAACAGTACACCTCTACAATTTAAATTGTAGCAACTGGAGACAGGGAACTGGAGATCAGCGAGATGCCTTCTGCTGAGTCAGACCCTTGGACCATCTAGCTCAGTGTTGTCTACACTGACCGGCAGCAGCTCTCCAGCATTTCAGGCAGGCATCCTTCTCCATTCAAGTGGCGATATCAGGGAGGGAACTCTGGACCTCCTGCATGCAAACAGATGCTACGGCCCCATCTCCAACATAGGAAGCTGCCTTATATCAAACCAGGCCTTTCATCCATCTAGCTCAGCATTGTCCACACTGACTGTCAGCAGCTTTCCAAGGTTTCAGGCATCAGCCTTTCCTAGCCCTACCTGAGGATGCTGCCGGCGATTGAACCTGGGACATTTCACATGCCAAACAGAAGAGGCACCTCTGAGCTATGCCCCCATCCCCAAAGTGAGGCCCGTGGGTCTTGAACCCACAGCCAGGACACCTCTCCACATGCACCCTACCCACTGAGCCACTCGGCTCTCCTGAACCACGAATGATGCCAGTTCTAACAATGTACACAACTTTTTATCTCACCCCAAATCTCTCCCAAAGTGAAAGCAAACCACAGCAGTTGTAGGGCCAACGCAGCACTGCAACATTTTTCATGAATGCACAGCAGGCAGCTGAAAATAGACCTCACACCCGTCATCTTTCCCTTCAGCTCCAGATTTCCTGAGGAAGGAAGCCAGCTCTGTTAATGAAGGGACCATTCCGTAGCCCTCACCTTCAGATAGTTGGGAAGCTGCTCATCCAGCAGTTTCCTCAGTCCATCCCTGCTGAGTGAGTCAGAATTGCACCGGCTGCGCGTGTCAGAATTGGCCCTGATGAGAGGTTCAAATCTACTCGATTTGACGCTATACTGGTGGTAACGGTGGATTAAAGCTTCAAGAGCCTGTTCGATTGAAACTGAAGGCTCCATCTTGAGTGGGCTTCTGACCTAAGAAGAAAACAACCCATTCAGTCAGTGGGGAAGGGGAAGTTCTCTCTGAGAATGGTGTCCCCTCCCGAACAAGAAGCATGTCTATCTCCGGCTGAGAATAGACCCAGGAAACCATGGAAGAGGAGAATCATTTGCAAGAGAGCCAGAGGAAGTGTGATGAAATGGTGCTCAGAGAGAGAGTTAGAAGCATTCTGGGAGGGAGCAGGAGGAGGAGGAGGAAGTCCGACGTCACTTCCTGGAAGTTCCTGAGCACATTGTCTCCATAGAGGGGTCATACAGACGTGCACCTAGGTAATATTGGAGCCTGGACCCAAATGTCTTTGGAGCTCCCCCCCACCCCCGCAATTTAAGCATCATCATACTCCGCCGGACAACCACACCATCTGAGACAGAGTAATGATGATTTGGGGGCTTCCAGGGGCTGTGGACTCCCTGGACTTCGGCACCAAGGTCCAGGGATAAGGGCAATTCTGGGGTCAAAGAGGCAGAGAAAAACAGGAAGGAGAAGGAGACCCCAACTATCTATCTCTACAACCCAGTGCCTCTAGTGGACATTAGGGTTACTGATGCAAAAGGTCAATGGCATCTGCAGCTGGATCTCCAACCAGAATAGACCCAAGAGACCATGGAAGAGGACAATCGTTTGCAAGAGAGACAAAGGAAGCGTGATAAAATCACTGGGTACGAATGCTGCGCTTGTCTTCAAATATTTGGTGTGTGCAGAGATTTTGGTTGACCCGTCTCCAGGCCCCTCTGGTGCCTTCAGTGTTTGTCCCTTAGGGCCCCTCCGGCCATTCATGGGGCTGAAGCCACCATCTAAGAGTCCTCACAACCATCCAGTATCTGAGGTCTAAAGCAAAAGCTTAACTCCACAAAATATCATGAGGAAAAAACCACACCCAAGACTTGGACTCACCTCAGTCGAAGAAAAACGAGAATGCAGCGCTTGGCCAAGTTGTGTTGGAGATCCTGGCGGGTGTTCTCTCTCTCTTATATTCCTCATTTGGATTCTCCAGCCCCTCCCTGGAATGGGGAAATTGGCCCTCCTGCCAAATCCCGTTCCCAATAAACTAGTTCACTGCGTCTATTTGTGCTCACGAGTTTGGGAGGCGTTCTTCCGTATATGACAGGCCAATTAGCCTTTTGAATATAATAAGTAAATTGTACGCCAAACATCTGTGTGTAAAACTTTGATCTTGGATGGAGCAGGAGCATATAATCCATGATGAGCAAGCAGGTTTTAGACCGAATAGATCGGTTATGGACCATTGCTTAATTTTACAACAACTTGTGGACAAACAAGTTAGGGTCCATAAAAGACCACTGTTTGCCGCTTTCGTGGATCTTAAAATGGCCTTTGACTCAATTTCAAGGAGTTTACTATGGACTAAGTTGGCCAGTACATCTATAGATCAAAGGCTTTTATTATTGCTCATCAAGCTCCATGAGAACTCCTCTTTAAGAGTACGTTTAGACACTGCCGGCAATTTCACCAATTCAATTCCAACAGAGAAAGGTGTGCGGCAAGGGTGTGTGTTGGCCCCTTATTTATTCAATCTTTACATTAACAATCTGATTAAACGGCTGCAAAATGTTGATATCCACGCACCTAAATTAGCCAACAAAAAGATCCTGATCCTGATGTACGCGGATGACGCGGTTATTTTATCTCAAACCAGGGTCGGGCTCAAAAGAGCTTTAGACATTCTAACATCATATTGCCAAGAGGAATACTTGAAGATCAATTATAACAAATCTAAAATTATGTGCTTTAAAAATAAACCAAGGAAATTTACATGGACCTTGGATGGACATAAATTAGAACAGGTCAATCAAATAAAATATCTTGGGGTGGTTTTTCAACAAAATGCTGGGAAAGCAGCACATATGAGAATGGTAGCTGACTCAGCAAAACGCAGTGTGGTGGCAATTAACAGATTTTTCAGAACGCAGGGAGCAGGTTTTATTCCTGCGGCTTTAAAACTATATTTAGCAAAGGTTATCCCTCAGCTGTTGTACGGGATCCAATTGGGACCTTATGCGAACTTTGATATGCTTGAAAGAATTCAATCCGGTTTCTTGAGAGCTATCTTTGGGACTACAAGATGCACCGCAAACGTAATACTGCGTATGGAGGCTGGCCTCATAAAGATCGAATCTCGTGCCTGGCTATTAATCATTTACTTTTGGTTGAGAGTCCACCTACACCCGGTGGGCCTAATTCCTCAGTTTCTATCGTTAAACCCACAACCGCAGTGGTGCACTGTAGTTAGTAAAAAGCTTGCTGCTCTAGGAATAGACCCTGAACAACTGCTGGAGTTAGACTTGGAAATGCTAAAAGAATAGTAAAACAGCGTTTGACAGACATTGAATTGCAAAATAACTGGGCCTCTTTGACAGAATTCTATAAAGGAGTAAGAACTAGATGGGATCTTTCACCAGCAAATTATTTGTCCCATTCCGGTGGGCATTTACAAGGGCAAGAACAAATTCTTTTCCCTCTGCACTATTAGCCGGGAGATACAGTGGTGTTCCCCTGGAAGAACGCTTCTGCAGATGCGGCAGTGGGGAAATAGAATCTATTGAGCATATTCTATTATCCTGTAAAATACATAGGCAATCAAGGGAGCACTTAATTCTACCTCTGGTCTGTAAACAGACAGACCGATCTGCTGAACAAATTGTTAAATTTTTACTCTCTGATGAAAATGTTTTTAATTTTAACTCTGTAGCTAAATTTTGTTATATTGCTTTTAAGATGTATAACGAGAACCTATAGAGTTCTTATAAATTGTTCTGCTATTTGTATGCATGGATTGTTTGGTCTAGGACCGTAAATAAAACTTGACTTGACTTGACTTGACTTCCATATATGTCATCACAGCTGGGATTGTTTGCTTCTTCTTTCCTCAACTTGTAACAAGTTATCGTCTCCTGATCCAGAGCACCAGAGCAAACCTGCAAATTGGGTCCTTCATGTTCCTTCTTTTAAATACACACACGTAAACACAAATTCAAAGACTGGAAGGAGTTGGCAAAAGCAGAGGTGAGCCTCATCTTTCCTAAAAGCAGCATGAATCATTGTGAAAGAGTCCCATTTTTACGCCAGTGGTGGATAGACCTGGGTTTCACTCTCCTTTCTTCTCTTGGACCCCTGCTAACGCACTAAAGTAACTCTCCATTGACAAAACAGGAGGACGTACTCAGGATCGCTTAACGTTTAAGGAATCAACGGGATAGCTAGCCTGCCTGTGTCCTCACGAGCATCAATTTCCAGGTAGGAGGCAGTCAACCCAGCTATTCAGGCTCATATTGAAACAGTTTCTTCAAACTTGGGTAATCCAGGATTTCTGTCCTGCTATTGGCCCATGTAGGAGGAAAAGAATCATCTCCTACGTTTCCCTCCAGTTTTCTGGGCCCACAAAGCCTTTTTACTCGGCAGAACACTGCTACCAACTACCTATCCCTGCACAACTACCATAGAGGTCCATGGCCAGAGTGGTCAACAGGACAGCCACTGCCCTCATGAGGTTTCCCAGGCCTCTGGTGGTACAATGCATGCTGGGAATGCAGGGATCTGTGTGGAGGAACATCCTCAGTGGGCTATTTATTATTTATTTATTATTTATTAATTATTTTTATATACTGCCCTTCCTAAACGGCAGCTATAAGCTCCCGATTTTAATAAAGCTCACTGCCAGCACCTTGGTCATCTCTGAGTGGCTTGTGCCAATGCAAACAGAGATTCTGGCCGTGTGGGGGTCATGAGGTAGGAGCCATCCTGCCCTTCTAATCCCCCCCTCACTAACCCCCACCGTTTCTCAAAAACAGCCATTTGGTTCCTCATCTGAGGTTGGTAATGTAAACCAACTCTGCTAACTGTTGGAAGTAAAGGACTTTGCGCTGTCTCTTTGCCTCAGACAGTGGAGGACAGACTAGTAAGTCAGAGGGCTAGAAGGTCAAAGACATTTGGTCATCACTTCCCACTGCTCTGATGCTATCCCTTTGAAATGTAGATTGCTAATCTTAGGGGATTCAACTTCCTTCCTCCTTCTCTCTCTTGCTACCTGGCTGTTGACCTTGCAACATGGCAAGTCTCTTGCCCTGCACCATATGTGCAGAGAAGATGGTGAATCCATCTGCATCCATTTAGATAGATAGATTAGAGATCCTAAATCCTCACTTTCCTATCTAGAATGGAGTTCCTTAATAAATACCTTTTATATTGATTTGAAACTAGCAATTGGCTCCAAGTTACTTTACTCTTAGCACACATGCATGCATAACTAAATCCGCTGTGTTTGTGCCTCTGTGCACTCTGCTATATTGAAAAAGGGATTCTCTCACCACAAAGAATTTCCAACACTAACTGGGCAAAGAGACACATTTTTAAGTGGTGATTCTCTCCTTCCAATGTTTCCATGGCAGTCCAGCAATGAATCCTGCAGATGTTATGACTGTTGTGAAGCTTTTTGGTTTCAGCTGCCTTGAGAAGCATTATGAATGTCAGGATAGAAATATGATTGATTGGAATGTCGGTTATTATACCTTAACAGTGTTGTGGTAGGTGTCTGTGTGTTTAAAAGGGGGAACATCAAGAGCCCAATTTCCTGGGCTGCTAAATACTCTCCTGATCAGCAGACCATGACTTTTCACGGGGTGGCGGGGAGTGGCCAAGAACCCCATTGGGAAAGCATGTACACATGGACACCGTCCAACAAGTGCTTGAGCAAGAGATCAACACAGTGAACTATTTTGCTGGGAACATGATTGGGCAGGTTTCCTGCTTCTGATGCCTTTAAAGAAGCTTTGGTTATCCTCCTTGATGCTCTTAGCTAAACTCTCTTTTCACCGCCCCCCTCCGATCATCCCTTTGCTTTTCTCCGGACAGAGTTGGTATTCCTTTCTGTCCTCATCATTTGGGCTGGCCTTCCCATTCCTGGAGGAATCGTCTTCCCCTTTACAGTTTCCTTGACTTTACTTGTTAGCCATGCTGGCAAGATACTCTCCGGCCTCCACTTCTTTTTTTTTAAATGGGAAAGAAGAAGGAGGAGGGCATGATCAAGAAGGGAGCAAGGTTTTGTGCCCCACCTTGGGTGCACAGGGACCTTGACCCACACCAGGCTGAAGAGATGATTGCCAGGAATCTACTCAAGAGTTCAATCTTTATTGAGGTACACCCATCTCCCCAAATTAAGCTCATTTAGATTTTATTTTTAAAAGCAATTTAGAGATAGACATAAGACAACCACACTAAAGAAATACATTTAAGTGAAATTTGTGCCACTAATGAAGCAAGGATTAGATCAAAACCACTCCCAGATTAAAGATAAAGGAATGAAACAAGCAGTTTTTAAAAATTTCCAATTGGCTCTTTCTTGTCTGATGTAGGCCCTCACCCCAGGAATAGAGGACCTTCAGGATCTGGACGGGTCCACAAAGCATAGCGGCTTCCCTCTGAGTGCTCAGGGGTGATGACCGTCTCCATCCCAACCTTCACACTGTCATTTCTCATACATAGTGAGCAGAACATCTCTGAGCAGAACAGTGAACTCCTCAAAACTGATAAGCTCATCACAATTCTGGTCCAACCTTTTAAACAGCTCATCAAATTCCTTTGGGTCTCCTGGGCACTGTGATGGAAAAAGAATTTGAAACAGATGACGGTTATCAGGCATATTACGCAAACTAGCTGTCGCATCCCCTATACAAAGCTGCAAAACTCCTGCTCATTCCTTAAGGTTCGCTAGCAGGGTCCCCATCCCCTGACACATGCACCACTACATTTGTGCACAGCGGATCTCTCTCCTCTGCCTGGTAAATCTTGCGGGGAGCAGCTCCAAAGCCATATCATACCACAACTCTGTTTATCTTAGGGCCAGGCCTGTGGTGGACTAGAAGACCTCAAGGTCCCTTCCAACCTGACCATTCTATGGTTTAACATGTAAATGAGTATTCATATTTTACAGCTCCAAACCCAAATTCAGGAGATGCCATGTATAGTATACAATTATGTGGCACAGGTGAATTCAAATGTGTTCCTTTTCTTGAGAACATATGCCCCCCTCCAGGTCCTAATGCACAGATCTATCTACCTGTCTATCTATCTATCATCTTTATACCACCTGATATATACATCTCTAGACAATAAACAGTACACCTCTACAATTTAAATTGTAGCAACTGGAGACAGGGAACTGGAGATCAGCGAGATGCCTTCTGCTGAGTCAGACCCTTGGACCATCTAGCTCAGTGTTGTCTACACTGACCGGCAGCAGCTCTCCAGCATTTCAGGCAGGCATCCTTCTCCATTCAAGTGGCGATATCAGGGAGGGAACTCTGGACCTCCTGCATGCAAACAGATGCTACGGCCCCATCTCCAACATAGGAAGCTGCCTTATATCAAACCAGGCCTTTCATCCATCTAGCTCAGCATTGTCCACACTGACTGTCAGCAACTTTCCAAGGTTTCAGGCATCAGCCTTTCCTAGCCCTACCTGAGGATGCTGCCGGCGATTGAACCTGGGACATTTCACATGCCAAACAGAAGAGGCACCTCTGAGCTATGCCCCCATCCCCAAAGTGAGGCCCGTGGGTCTTGAACCCACAGCCAGGACACCTCTCCACATGCACCCTACCCACTGAGCCACTCGGCTCTCCTGAACCACGAATGATGCCAGTTCTAGCAATGTACACAACTTTTTATCTCACCCCAAATCTCTCCCAAAGTGAAAGCAAACCACAGCAGTTGTAGGGCCAACGCAGCACTGCAACATTTTTCATGAATGCACAGCAGGCAGCTGAAAATAGACCTCACACCCGTCATCTTTCCCTTCAGCTCCAGATTTCCTGAGGAAGGAAGCCAGCTCTGTTAATGAAGGGACCATTCCGTAGCCCTCACCTTCAGATAGTTGGGAAGCTGCTCATCCAGCAGTTTCCTCAGTCCATCCCTGCTGAGTGAGTCAGAATTGCACCGGCTGCGCGTGTCAGAATTGGCCCTGATGAGAGGTTCAAATCTACTCGATTTGACGCTATACTGGTGGTAACGGTGGATTAAAGCTTCAAGAGCCTGTTCGATTGAAACTGAAGGCTCCATCTTGAGTGGGCTTCTGACCTAAGAAGACAACAACCCATTCAGTCAGTGGGGAAGGGGAAGTTCTCTCTGAGAATGGTGTCCCCTCCCGAACAAGAAGCATGTCTATCTCCGGCTGAGAATAGACCCAGGAAACCATGGAAGAGGAGAATCATTTGCAAGAGAGCCAGAGGAAGTGTGATGAAATGGTGCTCAGAGAGAGAGTTAGAAGCATTCTGGGAGGGAGCAGGAGGAGGAGGAGGAAGTCCGACGTCACTTCCTGGAAGTTCCTGAGCACATTGTCTCCATAGAGGGGTCATACAGACGTGCACCTAGGTAATATTGGAGCCTGGACCCAAATGTCTTTGGAGCTCCCCCCCACCCCCGCAATTTAAGCATCATCATACTCCGCCGGACAACCACACCATCTGAGACAGAGTAATGATGATTTGGGGGCTTCCAGGGGCTGTGGACTCCCTGGACTTCGGCACCAAGGTCCAGGGATAAGGGCAATTCTGGGGTCAAAGAGGCAGAGAAAAACAGGAAGGAGAAGGAGACCCCAACTATCTATCTCTACAACCCAGTGCCTCTAGTGGACATTAGGGTTACTGATGCAAAAGGTCAATGGCATCTGCAGCTGGATCTCCAACCAGAATAGACCCAAGAGACCATGGAAGAGGACAATCGTTTGCAAGAGAGACAAAGGAAGCGTGATAAAATCACTGGGTACGAATGCTGCGCTTGTCTTCAAATATTTGGTGTGTGCAGAGATTTTGGTTGACCCGTCTCCAGGCCCCTCTGGTGCCTTCAGTGTTTGTCCCTTAGGGCCCCTCCGGCCATTCATGGGGCTGAAGCCACCATCTAAGAGTCCTCACAACCATCCAGTATCTGAGGTCTAAAGCAAAAGCTTAACTCCACAAAATATCATGAGGAAAAAACCACACCCAAGACTTGGACTCACCTCAGTCGAAGAAAAACGAGAATGCAGCGCTTGGCCAAGTTGTGTTGGAGATCCTGGCGGGTGTTCTCTCTCTCTTATATTCCTCATTTGGATTCTCCAGCCCCTCCCTGGAATGGGGAAATTGGCCCTCCTGCCAAATCCCGTTCCCAATAAACTAGTTCACTGCGTCTATTTGTGCTCACGAGTTTGGGAGGCGTTCTTCCGTATATGACAGGCCAATTAGCCTTTTGAATATAATAAGTAAATTGTACGCCAAACATCTGTGTGTAAAACTTTGATCTTGGATGGAGCAGGAGCATATAATCCATGATGAGCAAGCAGGTTTTAGACCGAATAGATCGGTTATGGACCATTGCTTAATTTTACAACAACTTGTGGACAAACAAGTTAGGGTCCATAAAAGACCACTGTTTGCCGCTTTCGTGGATCTTAAAATGGCCTTTGACTCAATTTCAAGGAGTTTACTATGGACTAAGTTGGCCAGTACATCTATAGATCAAAGGCTTTTATTATTGCTCATCAAGCTCCATGAGAACTCCTCTTTAAGAGTACGTTTAGACACTGCCGGCAATTTCACCAATTCAATTCCAACAGAGAAAGGTGTGCGGCAAGGGTGTGTGTTGGCCCCTTATTTATTCAATCTTTACATTAACAATCTGATTAAACGGCTGCAAAATGTTGATATCCACGCACCTAAATTAGCCAACAAAAAGATCCTGATCCTGATGTACGCGGATGACGCGGTTATTTTATCTCAAACCAGGGTCGGGCTCAAAAGAGCTTTAGACATTCTAACATCATATTGCCAAGAGGAATACTTGAAGATCAATTATAACAAATCTAAAATTATGTGCTTTAAAAATAAACCAAGGAAATTTACATGGACCTTGGATGGACATAAATTAGAACAGGTCAATCAAATAAAATATCTTGGGGTGGTTTTTCAACAAAATGCTGGGAAAGCGGCACATATGAGAATGGTAGCTGACTCAGCAAAACGCAGTGTGGTGGCAATTAACAGATTTTTCAGAACGCAGGGAGCAGGTTTTATTCCTGCGGCTTTAAAACTATATTTAGCAAAGGTTATCCCTCAGCTGTTGTACGGGATCCAATTGGGACCTTATGCGAACTTTGATATGCTTGAAAGAATTCAATCCGGTTTCTTGAGAGCTATCTTTGGGACTACAAGATGCACCGCAAACGTAATACTGCGTATGGAGGCTGGCCTCATAAAGATCGAATCTCGTGCCTGGCTATTAATCATTTACTTTTGGTTGAGAGTCCACCTACACCCGGTGGGCCTAATTCCTCAGTTTCTATCGTTAAACCCACAACCGCAGTGGTGCACTGTAGTTAGTAAAAAGCTTGCTGCTCTAGGAATAGACCCTGAACAACTGCTGGAGTTAGACTTGGGAAATGCTAAAAGAATAGTAAAACAGCGTTTGACAGACATTGAATTGCAAAATAACTGGGCCTCTTTGACAGAATTCTATAAAGGAGTAAGAACTAGATGGGATCTTTCACCAGCAAATTATTTGTCCCATTCCGGTGGGCATTTACAAGGGCAAGAACAAATTCTTTTCCCTCTGCACTATTAGCCGGGAGATACAGTGGTGTTCCCCTGGAAGAACGCTTCTGCAGATGCGGCAGTGGGGAAATAGAATCTATTGAGCATATTCTATTATCCTGTAAAATACATAGGCAATCAAGGGAGCACTTAATTCTACCTCTGGTCTGTAAACAGACAGACCGATCTGCTGAACAAATTGTTAAATTTTTACTCTCTGATGAAAATGTTTTTAATTTTAACTCTGTAGCTAAATTTTGTTATATTGCTTTTAAGATGTATAACGAGAACCTATAGAGTTCTTATAAATTGTTCTGCTATTTGTATGCATGGATTGTTTGGTCTAGGACCGTAAATAAAACTTGACTTGACTTGACTTGACTTCCATATATGTCATCACAGCTGGGATTGTTTGCTTCTTCTTTCCTCAACTTGTAACAAGTTATCGTCTCCTGATCCAGAGCACCAGAGCAAACCTGCAAATTGGGTCCTTCATGTTCCTTCTTTTAAATACACACACGTAAACACAAATTCAAAGACTGGAAGGAGTTGGCAAAAGCAGAGGTGAGCCTCATCTTTCCTAAAAGCAGCATGAATCATTGTGAAAGAGTCCCATTTTTACGCCAGTGGTGGATAGACCTGGGTTTCACTCTCCTTTCTTCTCTTGGACCCCTGCTAACACACTAAAGTAACTCTCCATTGACAAAACAGGAGGACGTACTCAGGATCGCTTAACGTTTAAGGAATCAACGGGATAGCTAGCCTGCCTGTGTCCTCACGAGCATCAATTTCCAGGTAGGAGGCAGTCAACCCAGCTATTCAGGCTCATATTGAAACAGTTTCTTCAAACTTGGGTAATCCAGGATTTCTGTCCTGCTATTGGCCCATGTAGGAGGAAAAGAATCATCTCCTACGTTTCCCTCCAGTTTTCTGGGCCCACAAAGCCTTTTTACTCGGCAGAACACTGCTACCAACTACCTATCCCTGCACAACTACCATAGAGGTCCATGGCCAGAGTGGTCAACAGGACAGCCACTGCCCTCATGAGGTTTCCCAGGCCTCTGGTGGTACAATGCATGCTGGGAATGCAGGGATCTGTGTGGAGGAACATCCTCAGTGGGCTATTTATTATTTATTTATTATTTATTAATTATTTTTATATACTACCCTTCCTAAACGGCAGCTATAAGCTCCCGATTTTAATAAAGCTCACTGCCAGCACCTTGGTCATCTCTGAGTGGCTTGTGCCAATGCAAACAGAGATTCTGGCCGTGTGGGGGTCATGAGGTAGGAGCCATCCTGCCCTTCTAATCCCCCCCTCACTAACCCCCACCGTTTCTCAAAAACAGCCATTTGGTTCCTCATCTGAGGTTGGTAATGTAAACCAACTCTGCTAACTGTTGGAAGTAAAGGACTTTGCGCTGTCTCTTTGCCTCAGACAGTGGAGGACAGACTAGTAAGTCAGAGGGCTAGAAGGTCAAAGACATTTGGTCATCACTTCCCACTGCTCTGATGCTATCCCTTTGAAATGTAGATTGCTAATCTTAGGGGATTCAACTTCCTTCCTCCTTCTCTCTCTTGCTACCTGGCTGTTGACCTTGCAACATGGCAAGTCTCTTGCCCTGCACCATATGTGCAGAGAAGATGGTGAATCCATCTGCATCCATTTAGATAGATAGATTAGAGATCCTAAATCCTCACTTTCCTATCTAGAATGGAGTTCCTTAATAAATACCTTTTATATTGATTTGAAACTAGCAATTGGCTCCAAGTTACTTTACTCTTAGCACACATGCATGCATAACTAAATCCGCTGTGTTTGTGCCTCTGTGCACTCTGCTATATTGAAAAAGGGATTCTCTCACCACAAAGAATTTCCAACACTAACTGGGCAAAGAGACACATTTTTAAGTGGTGATTCTCTCCTTCCAATGTTTCCATGGCAGTCCAGCAATGAATCCTGCAGATGTTATGACTGTTGTGAAGCTTTTTGGTTTCAGCTGCCTTGAGAAGCATTATGAATGTCAGGATAGAAATATGATTGATTGGAATGTCGGTTATTATACCTTAACAGTGTTGTGGTAGGTGGCTGTGTGTTTAAAAGGGGGAACATCAAGAGCCCAATTTCCTGGGCTGCTAAATACTCTCCTGATCAGCAGACCATGACTTTTCACGGGGGGGCGGGGAGTGGCCAAGAACCCCATTGGGAAAGCATGTACACATGGACACCGTCCAACAAGTGCTTGAGCAAGAGATCAACACAGTGAACTATTTTGCTGGGAACATGATTGGGCAGGTTTCCTGCTTCTGATGCCTTTAAAGAAGCTTTGGTTATCCTCCTTGATGCTCTTAGCTAAACTCTCTTTTCACCGCCCCCCTCCAATCATCCCTTTGCTTTTCTCCGGACAGAGTTGGTATTCCTTTCTGTCCTCATCATTTGGGCTGGCCTTCCCATTCCTGGAGGAATCGTCTTCCCCTTTACAGTTTCCTTGACTTTACTTTTTAGCCATGCTGGCAAGATACTCTCCGGCCTCCACTTCTTTTTTTTAAAATGGGAAAGAAGAAGGAGAAGGGCATGATCAAGAAGGGAGCAAGGTTTTGTGCCCCACCTTGGGTGCACAGGGACCTTGACCCACACCAGGCTGAAGAGATGATTGCCAGGAATCTACTCAAGAGTTCAATCTTTATTGAGGTACACCCATCTCCCCAAATTAAGCTCATTTAGATTTTATTTTTAAAAGCAATTTAGAGATAGACATAAGACAACCACACTAAAGAAATACATTTAAGTGAAATTTGTGCCACTAATGAAGCAAGGATTAGATCAAAACCACTCCCAGATTAAAGATAAAGGAATGAAACAAGCAGTTTTTAAAAATATCCAATTGGCTCTTTCTTGTCTGATGTAGGCCCTCACCCCAGGAATAGAGGACCTTCAGGATCTGGACGGGTCCACAAAGCATAGCGGCTTCCCTCTGAGTGCTCAGGGGTGATGACCGTCTCCATCCCAACCTTCACACTGTCATTTCTCATACATAGTGAGCATAACATCTCTGATCAGAACAGTGAACTCTTCAAAGCTGATATGCTGATCACAGTTCTGGTCCAACCTTTTAAACAGCTCATCAAATTCCTTTGGGTCTCCTGGGCACTGTGATGGAAAAAGAATTTGAAACAGATGACGGTTATCAGGAATATTACGAATATTAGGAGGTCCAGAGTTCCCGGCTGCAGCTCTCCTTCATTTCAGGCAGGGGTCTCTCCCCGTTCAAGTGGCGATATCAGGGAGAGAACTCTGGACCTCCTGCATGCAAACAGTTGCTACGGCTCCATCTCCGACATAGGAAGCTGCCTTATATCAAGCCAGGCCTAAAATCCATCCCACCTCTCCACATGCCCCCTGCCCCCTGAGCCATTTGGTTCTCCTGAACCCCGAATGATGCCCCCAAAGTGAAAGCAAACCACAGCAGTTGTAGGGCCAAAGCAGCACTGCGACATTTTTCATGAATGCACAGCAGGCAGCCAAAAATAGACCTCACATCCTCGACCATCTTTCCCTTCAGCTCCAGATTTCCTGAGGAAGGAAGCCAGCTCTATTAAAGAAGGGACCATTCCGTAGCCCTCACCTTCAGATAGTTGGGAAGCTGCTTATCCAGCAGTTTCCTCAGACCGTCTCTGCTGAGTGAGTCAGAATTGTACCGGCTGCGCGTATCAGAATTGGCCTGGATGAGAGGGGCCGAAACAGGGATTGTGATAGTGTACTCAGCGAAAATCTGGTCGATCTCTAGAAAAGCCGCTAACATTGAACTTGGAATCGGCATCTTGAGTGGGCTTCTGACCTAAGAAGACAACAACCCATTCAGTCAGTGGGGAAGGGGGAGTTCTCTCTGAGAATGGTGTCCCCTCCCGAACAAAAAGCATGTCTGCCTTCGACGGAGAATAGACCCAAGAAACCATGAGAAAGGAGAATCATTTGCAATAAAGCCAGAGGAAGTGTGATAAAATGGTGCTCAGAGAGAGGTTAGAAGCATTCTGGGAGGGAGGAGCAGGAGGAGGAAGTTGGAAGTCACTCCCTGGAAGTTCCTGAGCACAATCTCTCCATAGAGGGGTCATACAGAGGTGCACCTAGGTAATTTTGGAGCCTGGACCCAAAGGTCTTTGGCCCCCCCCCCTTGCAAATTAAGCATCATCATACTCCGCCAGGCAACCACACCATCTGGGACAGAATAATGAGGATTTGGGGGGCCCAGGGGATGTGGCAGCCCTGGACTTCGGCCTCAAAGTCCAGGGGTAAGAGCACCACTGGGGACATAGATTGATTGATTGATTCAGTTTCTATACCACGCTCCCAAAAATGGCTCAGGGCAGTTTACATAGAGAAATAAGAAATAAATAAGATAAATAAAATGAATAAATAGCTGAGAAAGCCTGGGTGAAAAGAAGGTTTTTCAGGTGTTTTTTGAAAATTGCCAGAGATGGGAGGATCTTATCTCAACAGGGAGAGCATTCCACAATCTCGGGGCAGCAACCAAGAAGGCCCGACTCTGTGAAGCCACCAAACAAGTTGAGGGTAACTGGAGACAGACATCCTCAGATGACCTCAATGGGTGGTGGGGCTCATAACGAAGAAGACACTCTCTTAGGTACCCAGGGCATAGGCCATATTAAGCAGGGGGAGAGCAACTGGCCCTCTCCATCCCCAACACAGCATCTCTCCAGTGGCTGTTGCTGGTTGAAGAGCAGGATATCAATATTTGTAGTCGTAGTAATAATAAGAAAGCACATCACACTCCTTTGTGTCAAGAGGATGCTGATGGTGATCATTTATGCAAGAAGAGCTGCATACATTATGGACTTGCACCTAATTACCACCTGTCCTTCTGAGCCCCGGAGCCAGACTAATGGTGACATCTTTCCTGTGCTGAAGTTTGCTTTTGAAAAAGAGGTAAGGAAATTACCTGGGTTATTCTGGGTGTTCTGCCTCTGACTCCAGAACTGATGGTCATGTGAACACGAGCATGGGCAGGCCTCAAATGGAGTCTCAGGACCCAGAGGGGGCTTCTGGTTTTTGGCCTCTCTGTCCTTGACAATGCACGTGGTCTAAGCCTCTTTCTCCATCAAAAGGAGGAGTTGAAGAGTGTCCCGCACTGGAGACAGCCTGGGGTTATTCATACTGCGCTTCATACTGCGGGATAAATATTGAGCGAAGCTACTTCGAATTACACTCACGGCAATGAAGGAAGCAGCCGCTCCCCTCTGCTAACAGGTTTTCTTTTCGTGCAGGTTCACATTGCATGCCTCTGTGTTTTCCTTCTAGCCAATGGGGAGGGAGGGAGGGAGAGAGAGAGAGCAGTCCTTGGGTAGGAACACAATCAATGTTGCCTTCAAAACCTCATTTCCTAGACTGGGAGCATTTGTATACACTGACAGATTTCTTCCCTTTTTTCCAACACATGCATGGTGCTTTAACTAGCAAAACCCTTAAGCAAGCAGCTTGAGCAAACACAGAGGTTTTACTTTTGAAACTAGAACTTGAAGAATTTACTTCCTGCAGCTAGGCAAGCCGGTTCGATTTGCATTTCTAGAGAGCTATATCTGCATTCTTAAAGATTGTATCCCTCCTATCATGTTAAGGATTCTACTTCAGTGCCTCTCCCTATTTGCTCCACCATTTTCAGAAAAACTCCCTTTAAAAAAGCATTTTAAAAACCCAGAAATGCCTTGAGATAAGCTAGAATTCAGAAGATAAATCCCGATTTCTGTGTGGAGTGCTTCCAAGGATCTCGAATGGACGTTAGGGTAAGTTTGGCTGGTGTGTGAATGCACACACTCTCTTCTGGAGGAGATTCGGGGTAACAGCCCTGTCTGCAAAAGCTCCTGGTGGAGTAAGTTGGCTCCAGAGGTGATCGCACAGAGCCCTTAGAGCATGCAATAAACACTCTCCTTCCAATGTTTCCATGGTGGTCCAGCAGTTAATCCTGCAGATGTTATAACTGTTGTGAAGGTTTTTGAGAGGTGTTATGAATGACAGGTTAGAAATATGATTGATTGCAATGTCGGTTATCATACTTTAACAGTGGTGTGTGTGTGTGTGTGTGTGTGTGTGTGTGTGTGTGTGTGTAGGAACATCAAGGACCCAAAAGGAGGAACATCAAGGACCCAATTTGATGGATTGCTAAATACGCTCCTGGTCAGCAGACCATGACCTGTTACAAGATGCGGGGGGGAAGTGGCCAAGAACCCCATTGGGACAGCATGTACAGAAAGACACCTTCTAATTACTTGAGCAAGAGATCAACACAGTGAAATATTTTGTTGGGAACATGATTGGGCAAGTTTCCTGCTTCTGATGCCTTTAAAGAAGCTTTGGTTATCCCCCTTGATGCTCTTAGCTAAACTCTCTTTTCGCCCGACTGATCGTCCCCTTGCCTTTCTCCGGACAGAGCTGGTGTTCCTTTCTGTCCTCTTCATTTGGGCTGGCCTTCCCATTCCTGAAGGAATCCATCTTCCCTTTGCAGCTTCCTTGACTTTACTTGTTAGCCATGCTGGCAAGATACTCTCCGGCCCCACTTCTTCTTCTTAAAAACAGGAAAGAAGGAGAAGGAGAGCATGTCCAAGAAGGGAGCAACATTTTGTGCCCCACCTCAGGTGTAGAGGGATCTTGACCCACCCCAGGCTGAAGAGATGATCACCAGGAATCTATTGAAGAGTTCAAGTTGCTTTATTGAGGTACACCCATCTCTCAAATTAAACTCATTTAGATTTAATTTTTAAAAGCAATTTAGAGATAGACATAACACAACCACACTAAAGAAATACATTTTTGTGAAATTTGTTCCACTAATGATGCAAGGATTAGATCAAAGCTACTCCCAGATAATGGATAAGGGAATGAAACAAGCATTTTTTTTAAAAAAAACTTCAGATTGGCTCTTTCTTGTCTGATGTTGGCCCTAACCCCAGGAGTAGAGGATGTTCGGGATCTGGACGGGTCCACAAAGCATAGCAGCTTCCCTCTGAGTGCTCATGGGTTATGACTGTCTCAATCCCCACCTTCACACTTGCATTTCTCAAACATAGTGAGCAGAACATCTCTGATCAGAACAGTGTACTCCTCAAAGCTGATACGCTGATCACCGTTCTGGTCCAACCTTTTAAACAGCTCATCAAATTCCTTTGAGTCTCCTCGCACAGTGATGGGGAAAGAATTTGAAACAGATGACGGTTATCAGGGACATTACACAATCTAGCTGCCGCCTCCACTATACAAAGCTGCAAAAACTCCTGCTCATTCCTTAAGGTTCGCTAGAAGTGACAGATGTACTGCTACATTTATGCACTGCTGATCTCTCTCTTCTCTTCCTGGTAAATCTTGCGCGGGACGGCAGGGAGCTCCAAAGCCATTCCATACCACAACTCTGTTTATCTTAGGGCCAGGCCAGGGGTGGACTAGAAGACCTCAAGGTCCCTTCCTACTTAATGATTCTATAATATAACACGTCAATGAGTATTCATATTTAATAGCTCCAAACCCAACTTCAAAAGATGCCATGTATAATATGCAATCACATGGCACAAGGGAATTCAAGTGTGTTCCTTTTCTTGAGAACATATGTCCCCTCCATGTTCCATGACAGGGAACTGGAACTCAGGGAGATGCCTTCTGCTGAGTCAGACCTGAGGACGATCTAGCTCAGTATTGTCTACACTGACTGGTAGCAGCTCTCCAGCATTTCAGGCAGGCATCTCTCCCCATTCAAGTGGCGATATCAGGGAGGGAACTCTGGACCTCCTGCATGCAAACAGATGCTATGGCCCCATCTCCAACATAGGGTGCTGCCTTATATCAAGCCACAGCTTTTGTGCATCTAGCACAGCATTATCTACATTGACTGTCAGCAGCTTTCCAAGGTTTCAGGCATGAGCCTTTCCCAGCCCTACCTGAGAAAGCTGCCAGGGATTGAACCTGGGACATTTCACATGCCATTCAGCAGAGCCACCACTGAGCAATGACCCCATCCCCAAAGTGAGGCCCGTGGGTCTTGAACCCACAGCCAGGACAGTTCTCCACATGCACCCTACCCACTTAGCCACTCAGCTCTCCTAAACCCCAACTGATGCCAACTTGAGCAAAGCACACAAATCCTGTTCAGCTGATCAGCTTACAAATCTCCCCCAAAGTGAAAGCAAACCACAGCAGTTGTAGGGCCAAAGCAGCACTGCGACATTTTTCACGAATGCAGAGTAGGCACCCGAAAATAGACCTCCCACCCATCATCTTTCCCTTCTGCTCCAGAGGAAGGAAGCCAGCCCTATCAAAGAAGGGACCATTCCGTAGCCCTCACCTTCAGCTGGTTGGGAAGCTGTTCATCCAGCAGTTTCCTCAGACCGTCCCTGCTGAGTGAGTCAGAATTGCACCGGCTGGACGTGTCAAAATTGGTCTGGATGGGAAGGTCCACAATAGGTTCTACAATTGTGTACTGGAGAAAAATGACAACTATTTCTCAAAGAAGCTGTTTCAATATATTTTCTCGTTGAGGGTCCATCTGGAGAAGTCTTCAAACCTAAGAAGACAACAACGCATTCAGTAGGTGGGGAAGGGGTAGTTCTCTCAGGGAATAGTGCCCCTCCCGAACAAGATGCATGTATGCCTTCGTCTGAGAATAGACCCAAGAAACCATGGGAAAGGAGAATTGTTTGCAAGAGAGCCCAATGAAATGTGATAAAAACTCTGGGTATGAATGCTGTGTTTGCCTTCAAATATTTGGTGTGTGCAGAGATTTTGGTTGACCCGTCTCCCTCTCTGGTGCCTCCAGTGTATGTCCCTTAGGGCCCCTCCGGCCATTCAGGGAGCTGAAGTTACCATCTGAGAGTCCTCACTACCATCCAGCATCCGAGGTCTAAAGCAAAAGCTTAACTCCACAAAATATCATGAGAGAAAAACCTCACCCAAGTCTTAGACTCACCTCAGTCGAAGAACAACGAGAACGCAGCGCTTGGCCAAGTTGTGTTGGAGATCCTGGCTGGTGTTCTCTCTCTCTTATACTCCTCCTTCGGATCCTCCAACCCCTTCTTGGAGTGGTGAAATCATCCTTCGTGCCAAATCCTGTTCCAAATAAACTAGTTCAGCATGTCCATCTTGTGCTCACGAGATTAGGAGGCGTTCTTCCGTATATGCCATCACAGCGGGGGTTGATTGCTTCTCCTCTCGACAACTTGTGACAAGTTATCATCTCCAGATCTGGAGCCCCTGAGCAGTCCTGAAAACTGGGTCCTTCGTGTTCCTTCCTTTAAACACACACACATAAACACAAATCCAAAGACTGGAAGGAGTTGGCAAAAGCATCTTTCCTGAAAGAATTATGAACCATTGTGAACCATTTTTACACCAATGGTGGAGAGACCTAAGTTTCAGTATCTTTTCTTCTCTCAGACCCCTGCTAATGCTCAAAAGTTTCACTATCCTTTCTTCTCTCGGACCCCTGCTAATGCACTAAAGTAACTCTCAATTGACAAAACAAGAGGACGTACTCAGGATCCCGTAACGTTTAAGGAATAAACGGGATAGGTGTCCTGCATTGTCTATGTTCTCACGACCATCAGTTCCCAGTAGGAGGCAGTCAACCCAGCTATTCAGGCTCATGTGGAAACATGGGATTCCCTCCAACCCAGCTTCTTCAAACTGGGGTAACCCAGAATTTCTCTCCTGCTATTGACCCTTGTAGGAGGAAAAGACTCTTCTCCTATATTTCCTCCCAGTCTTCTGAGCCCAAACAGCCTTTTTATTCAGCAGAACACTGTGTCCAACCACCCTTCCCTGCACAACTACCATAAAGTTCCATGCCCAGAGTGGTCAACAGGAGACAGCCACTGCCCTCGTGAGGTTTCCCAGGACTCTGGAGGTGCAGTGCATGCTGGGAAAGCAGGGGTATGTGTGGAGGAACATCCACAGTGGGCTAGAAGCGCCTGATTTTAATGAAGCTCACTGCCAGCACCTTGGTCCTCTATGAGAGGGTTTTGCAAATGCAAACAGAGATTCCGGTCATGTGGGGGTCATGAGGTAGGGAGCAATCCTGCCCTTCTAATCCCCACCACCACCCACCACCGTTTGTCAAAAAATCACAATTTGGTTCCTCATCCAAGTTTGGTAATGTAAATAACTACTGCAAACTGAGCAAAGAGGCACCTTTTTAGAAGTGGCGATTCTCTTGTATTGAGCAGGGGGAGAGCAAGTGGCCCTATCCATCCCCAGCACAGCCTCCCTCCAGTGGCTCTTGCTGGTATCTGCCTTATTTTTCTCTTTAGACTGTGAGCCCTTTGGGGACAAGGGGCCATCCTATTTATATATTATATGTTTTCTCTATGTAAACCGCACAGGCAGGCCTCAAATGGAGTCTCAGGGCCAGGAGGAGGCTTCTGGCGTTTGGCTTGCGTCCTTCACAACGCAGGTGCTCAAAGCCTCTTTCTCCACCAAAAGGAGCTGTTGAAGAGAGTCCAGCCCTGAAGTCAGCTGGTGGGGTAAGGTGGCTCCAGAAGCCAAGCCCTCTGAGCATGCACAAAGAACTCTCTTTCCGTATTTCCATGGCAGTCCAGCAATTGATCATGCTGATGTTCTAACTGCTCTCAAGGTTTTTTTGCTTCCAGCTCCCTTGAGAGGTGTTATGAATGGCAGGATAGAAATATGATTGATTGGAATGTCAGTTATTGTACCTTAATTATGTTGTAGCGATGGTGATGTTCGCTCTGTGTGTGTGTGTGTGTGTGTGTGTGTGTGTGTGTGTGTGTGTGTGTGTGTGTTTAAAAGGAGCAATATCAAGGACCCGATTTGCTAGATTGCTAAATGCGGCTGAACAGCTCAGGTGCTCCTGATCAGCAGACGATGACTTGTCACAACAAGATGGCGGGGAGAAGTGGCCAAGAACACTATTGGGATGGCATGCACAGAAGCAGACATTCCAATTGCTTGAGCAAGAGATCGACACAGTGTACTTTTTTGCTGGGAACATGATTGGGCAAGTTTCCTGCTTCTGATGCCTTTAAAGAAGCTTTGGTTATCCCCCTTGATGCTCTTAGCTAAACTCTCTTTTCGCCCGACTGATCGTCCCCTTGCCTTTCTCCGGACAGAGCTGGTGTTCCTTTCTGTCCTCTTCATTTGGGCTGGCCTTCCCATTCCTGAAGGAATCCATCTTCCCTTTGCAGCTTCCTTGACTTTACTTGTTAGCCATGCTGGCAAGATACTCTCCGGCCCCACTTCTTCTTCTTAAAAACAGGAAAGAAGGAGAAGGAGAGCATGTCCAAGAAGGGAGCAACATTTTGTGCCCCACCTCAGGTGTAGAGGGATCTTGACTCACCCCAGGCTGAAGAGATGATCACCAGGAATCTATTGAAGAGTTCAAGTTGCTTTATTGAGGTACACCCATCTCTCAAATTAAACTCATTTAGATTTAATTTTTAAAAGCAATTTAGAGATAGACATAACACAACCACACTAAAGAAATACATTTTTGTGAAATTTGTTCCACTAATGATGCAAGGATTAGATCAAAGCTACTCCCAGATAATGGATAAGGGAATGAAACAAGCATTTTTTTAAAAAAAACTTCAGATTGGCTCTTTCTTGTCTGATGTTGGCCCTAACCCCAGGAGTAGAGGATGTTCGGGATCTGGACGGGTCCACAAAGCATAGCAGCTTCCCTCTGAGTGCTCATGGGTTATGACTGTCTCAATCCCCACCTTCACACTTGCATTTCTCAAAAATAGTGAGCAGAACATCTCTGATCAGAACAGTGTACTCCTCAAAGCTGATACGCTGATCACCGTTCTGGTCCAACCTTTTAAACAGCTCATCAAATTCCTTTGAGTCTCCTCGCACAGTGATGGGGAAAGAATTTGAAACAGATGACGGTTATCAGGGACATTACACAATCTAGCTGCCGCCTCCACTATACAAAGCTGCAAAAACTCCTGCTCATTCCTTAAGGTTCGCTAGAAGTGACAGATGTACTGCTACATTTATGCACTGCTGATCTCTCTCTTCTCTTCCTGGTAAATCTTGCGCGGGACGGCAGGGAGCTCCAAAGCCATTCCATACCACAACTCTGTTTATCTTAGGGCCAGGCCAGGGGTGGACTAGAAGACCTCAAGGTCCCTTCCTACTTAATGATTCTATAATATAACACGTCAATGAGTATTCATATTTAATAGCTCCAAACCCAACTTCAAAAGATGCCATGTATAATATGCAATCACAAGGCACAAGGGAATTCAAGTGTGTTCCTTTTCTTGAGAACATATGTCCCCTCCATGCCCTAACACACAGACTTACTGACTTATTTATTTATTCATATTTTATACCATCTGATATGTACATCTCTAGACAGTAAATAGTACACATCGTCAATTTAAATTGTAGCAGCTGGAGACAGGGAACTGGAACTCAGGGAGATGCCTTCTGCTGAGTCAGACCTGAGGACGATCTAGCTCAGTATTGTCTACACTGACTGGTAGCAGCTTTCCAGCATTTCAGGCAGGCATCTCTCCCCGTTCAAGTGGTGATATCAGGGAGGGAACTCTGGACCTCCTGCATGCAAACAGATGCTACGGCTCCATCTCCAACATAGGGAGCTGCCTTATATCAAGCCACAGCTTTTGTGCATCTAGCACAGCATTATCTACACTGACTGTCAGCAGCTTTCCAAGGTTTCAGGCATGAGCCTTTCCCAGCCCTACCTGAGAAAGCTGCCAGGGATTGAACCTGGGACATTTCACATGCCAAACAGAAGAGCCACCACTGAGCTATGCCCCCATCCCCAAAGTGAGGCCCGTGGGTCTTGAACCCACAGCCAGGACAGTTCTCCACATGCACCCTACCCACTGAGCCACTCAGCTCTCCTAAACCCCAAATGATGCCAACTTGAGCAAAGCACACAAATCCTGTTCAGCTGATCAGCTTACAAATCTCCCCCAAAGTGAAAGCAAACCACAGCAGTTGTAGGGCCAAAGCAGCACTGCGACATTTTTCATGAATGCAGAGCAGGCACCCGAAAATAGACCTCCCACCCATCATCTTTCCCTTCTGCTCCAGAGGAAGGAAGCCAGCTCTGTTAATGAAGGGACCATTCCATAGCCCTCACCTTCAGATAGTTGGGAAGCTGTTCATCCAGCAGTTTCCTCAGACCGTCCCTGCTGAGTGAGTCAGAATTGCACCGGCTGGACGTGTCAAAATTGGTCTGGATGGGAGGGTCCACAATAGGTTCTACAATTGTGTACTGGAGAAAAATGACAACTATATCTCGAAGACGCTGTTTCAATATATTTTCTCGTTGAGGGTCCATCTGGAGAAGTCTTCAAACCTAAGAAGACAACAACGCATTCAGTAGGTGGGGAAGGGGTAGTTCTCTCAGGGAATAGTGCCCCTCCCGAACAAGATGCATGTATGCCTTCGTCTGAGAATAGACCCAAGAAACCATGGGAAAGGAGAATTGTTTGCAAGAGAGCCCAATGAAATGTGATAAAATCTCTGGGTATGAATGCTGTGTTTGCCTTCAAATATTTGGTGTGTGCAGAGATTTTGGTTGACCCGTCTCCCTCTCTGGTGCCTCCAGTGTATGTCCCTTAGGGCCCCTCCGGCCATTCAGGGAGCTGAAGTTACCATCTGAGAGTCCTCACTACCATCCAGCATCCGAGGTCTAAAGCAAAAGCTTAACTCCACAAAATATCATGAGAGAAAAACCTCACCCAAGTCTTAGACTCACCTCAGTCGAAGAACAACGAGAACGCAGCGCTTGGCCAAGTTGTGTTGGAGATCCTGGCTGGTGTTCTCTCTCTCTTATACTCCTCCTTCGGATCCTCCAACCCCTTCTTGGAGTGGTGAAATCATCCTTCGTGCCAAATCCTGTTCCAAATAAACTAGTTCAGCGTGTCCATCTTGTGCTCACGAGATTAGGAGGCGTTCTTCCGTATATGCCATCACAGCGGGGGTTGATTGCTTCTCCTCTCGACAACTTGTGACAAGTTATCATCTCCAGATCTGGAGCCCCTGAGCAGTCCTGAAAACTGGGTCCTTCGTGTTCCTTCCTTTAAACACACACACATAAACACAAATCCAAAGACTGGAAGGAGTTGGCAAAAGCATCTTTCCTGAAAGCATTATGAACCATTGTGAACCATTTTTACACCAATGGTGGAGAGACCTAAGTTTCAGTATCTTTTCTTCTCTCAGACCCCTGCTAATGCTCAAAAGTTTCACTATCCTTTCTTCTCTCGGACCCCTGCTAATGCACTAAAGTAACTCTCAATTGACAAAACAAGAGGACGTACTCAGGATCCCGTAACGTTTCAGGAATCAACGGGATAGGTGTCCTGCATTGTCTATGTTCTCATGACCATCAGTTCCCAGTAGGAGGCAGTCAACCCAGCTATTCAGGCTCATGTGGAAACATGGGATTCCCTCCAACCCAGCTTCTTCAAACTGGGGTAACCCAGAATTTCTCTCCTGCTATTGACCCTTGTAGGAGGAAAAGACTCTTCTCCTATATTTCCTCCCACTCTTCTGGGCCCAAAACAGCCTTTTTATTCAGCAGAACACTGTGTCCAACGTCCCTTCCCTGCACAACTACCATAGAGTTCCATGGCCAGAGTGGTCAACAGGAGACAGCCACTGCCCTCGTGAGGTTTCCCAGGCCTCTGGAGGTGCACTGCATGCTGGGAAAGCAGGGTGTGTGTGTGGAGGAACATCCACAGTGGGCTATAAGCTCCTGATTTTAATGAAGCTCACTGCCAGCACCTTGGTCATCTATGAGAGGATTTTGCAAATGCAAACAGATTCCGGTCACGTGGGGGTCATGCGGTAGGAGCAATACTGCCCTTCTAATCTCCACCACCACCCACCACCGTTTGTCAAACAACCACAATTTGGTTCCTCATCCGAGTTTGGTAATATAAATAACTACTGAAAACTGAGCAAAGAGGCACCTTTTTACAAGTGGTGATTCTCTTGTATTGAGCAGGGGGAGAGCAATTGGCCCTATCCATCCCCAGCACAGCATCCCTCCAGTGGCTCTTGCTGGCATCTGCCTTATATTTCATTTTAGACTGTGAGCCCTTTGGGGACAAGGGGCCATCCTATTTATATATTATATATTTTCTCTATGTAAACCGCACAGGCAGGTCTTAAATGGAGTCTCAGGGCCAGGAGGAGGCTTTTGGCGTTTGGCCTGCGTCCTTCACAACGCACGTGCTCAAAGCCTCTTTCTCCACCAAAAGGAGCTGTTGAAGAGAGTCCAGCCCTGAAGTCAGCTGGTGGGGTAAGGTGGCTCCAGAAGCGCTCACGCCAAGCCCCCTGAGCATACACAAAGAACTCTCCTTCCGTATTTCCATGTCGGTCCAGCAATTGATCATGCTGATGTTATGACTGCTCCCAAGGCTTTTTGCTTCCAGCTCCCTTGAGAGGTGTTATGAATGGCAGGATAGAAATATGATTGATTGGCATGTCGGTTATTGCACCTTACTGTAATTATGTTGTGGCGGTGTTGGTGTTGGGGTGTGTGTGTGTTCAAAGGAACAATATCAAGGACCTGAGTCGCTGGATTGCTAAATACGGCTGAGCGGCTCAGGTGCTCCTGATCAGCAGACGATGACTTGTCACAACAAGATGGGGGGAGAAGTGGCCAAGAACCCTGTTGGGACGGCATGTACGGAAGCACACCTTCCAGTTGCTTGAGCAAGAGATCAACACAGTGTACTGTTTTGCTGGGAACATGATTGGGCAAGTTCCCTGCTTCTGATGCCTTTAAAGAAGCTTTGGTTCTCCACCTTGATGCTTTTAGCTAAACTCTCTCTTTCTTTCTTTTTGCTCCCCCCCCCCACCACCGTCCCCTTGCCTTTCTCCGGACAGAGTTGGTGTTCCTTTCTGTCCTCATCATTTGGGCTGGCCTTCCCATCCCTGACGGAATCCATCTCCCCCTTTGCAGCTTCCTTGACTTTACTTGTTTGCCATGCTGGCAAGATACTCTCCGGCCCCACTTCTTCTTCTTCTTAAAAACAGGAAAGAAGAAGAAGGAGAGAGGATGTCCAAGAAGGGAGCAACATTTTGTGCCCTACCTCAGGTGTAGAGGGATCTTGACCCACCCCAGGATGAAGAGATGATCACCAGGAATCTACTGAAGAGTTCAAGTTGCTTTATTGAGGTACACCCATCTCCCAAATTAAGCTCATTTAGATTTAATTTTTTAAAGCAATTTAGAGATAGACATAACACCACCACACTAAAGAAATACATTTTAGTGAAATTTGTTCCACTAATGATGCAAGGATTAGATCAAAACCACTCCCAGATAATGGTTAAGGGAATGGGACAAGCATGTTTTTAAACTTCCAAATGGCTCTTTCTTGTCTGACGTTGGCCCTAACACCAGGAGGAGAGGACGTTCGGGATCTGGACAGGTCCACAAAATACAGTGGCTTCCCTCTGAGTGCTCAGGGTTTATGATTGTCTCCATCCCCACCTTCACACTGGCATTTGCCAAACATAGTGAGCATAACATCTCTGAGCAGAACAGTGAACTCCTCAAAGCTGATTTGCTGATCACAGTTCTGGTCCAACTTTTTAAACAGCTCATCAAATTCCTTTGGGTCTCCTGAGCACTGTGATGGAAAAAGGATTTGAAACAGGTGATGGTTATCAGGAACATTATGCAATCTAGCTGCCCCCTCCACTCTACAATGCTGCAAAAACTCCTGCTCATTCCTTAAGGTTCGCTAGCAGTGACAGATGTAATGCTACATTTAAGCACTGCTGATCTCTCCCTTCTCTTCCTGGTAAATCTTGTGTGGGACAGAGGGGAGCTCCAAAGCCATTCCATACCACAACTCTGTTTATCTTAGGGCCGGGCCAGGGGTGGACTAGAAGACCTCAAGGTGCCTTCCTACTTAATGATTCTATAATATAACACGTCAATGAGTATTCATATTTAACAGCTCCAAACCCAGCTTCAAAAGATGCCATGTATAGTATGCAATCACATGGCACAAGGGAATTCAGGTGTGTTCCTTTTCTTGAGAACATATGTCCCCTCCATGCCCTAACACACAGACTCACTTATTTATTTATTAATCATATTTTTATACCGCCTGATATGTACATCTCTAGACAGTAAATAGTACACATCGTCAATTTAAATTGTAGCAACTGGAGACAGGGAAGCGGAGATCAGCGAGATGCCTTCTCCTGAGTAAGACCTGTGGACGATCTAGCTCAGCATTGTCTACACTGACTGGCAGCAGCTCTCCTTCATTTGAGGCAGGCGTCTCTCCCCGTTCAAGTGGCGATATCAGGGAGGGAACTCTGGACCTCCTGCATGCAAACAGATGCTACGGCTCCATCTCCAACACAGGGAAATGCCTTATATCAAGCCATACTTTTCGTCCATCTAGAGCAGCAGCATCTACACTGACTGGCAGCAGCTTTCCAAGGTTTCAGGCATGAGCCTTTCCCAGCCCTACCTGAGAATGCTGCCAGGGATTGAACCCAGGACATTTCACATGCCATACAGGAGAGCCACCACTGAGCAATGACCCCATCCCCAAAGTGAGGCCCGTGGGTCTTGAACCCACAGCCAGGACAGTTCTCCACATGCACGCTACCTACTGAGCCACTCAGCTCTCCTAAACCCCAAATGATGCCAACTTGAGCAAAGCACACAAATCCTGTTCAGCTGATCAGCTAACAAATCTCCCCCAAAGTGAAAGCAAAACCACAGCAGTTGGAGGGCCAAAGCAGCACTGTGACATTTTTCATGAATGCAGAGCAGGCACCCGAAAATAGACCTCCCACCCATCATCTTTCCCTTCTGCTCCAGAGGAAGGAAGCCAGCTCTGTTAATGAAGGGACCATTCCATAGCCCTCACCTTCAGATAGTTGGGAAGCTGCTCATCCATCAGTTTCCTCAGACCGTCCCTGCTTAGTGAGTCAGAATTGCACTGACTGGACGTGTCAAAATTGGTCTGGATGGGAGGGTCCACAATAGGTCCTACCAATGTGTACTGGCGGAAAATGACGAATATTTCTCGAAGACTCTGTTCCAATATATATTCTCGTTGAGGGTCCATCTGGAGAAGTCTTCAAACCTAAGAAGACAACAACACATTCAGTAGGTGGGGAAGGGGTAGTTCTCTCTGGGAATAGTGCCCCTCCCGAACAAGATGCATGTATGCCTTGGTCTGGGAACAGACCCAAGAAACCATGGGAAAGGAGAATTGTTTGCAAGAGAGCCCAATGAAATGTGATAAAATCTCTGGGTATGAATGCTGTGTTTGCCTTCAAATATTTGGTGTGTGCAGAGATTTTGGTTGACCCATCTCCCACTCTGGTGCCTTCAGTGTATGTCCCTTAGGGCCCCACCGGCCATTCAGGGAGCTGAAGCCACCATCTGAGAGTCTTCAAATCCATCCAGCATCTGAGGTCTAAAGCAAAAGCTTAACTCCACAAAATATCATGAGGAAAAAACCTCACCCAAGTCTTGGACTCACCTCAGTCGAAGAACAACGAGAACGCAGGGCTTGGCCAAGTTGTGTTGGAGATCCTGGCGGGTGTTCTATCTCTTATATTCCTCATTCGGATCCTCCAGCCCCTTCTTGGAGTGGTGAAATCAGCCCTCGTGCCAAATCCCGTTGCCAATAAACTAGTTCAGTGTGTCCATCTTGTGCTCACAAGATTGGGAGGCGTTCTTCTGTATATGCCATCACAGCGGGGGTTGATTGCTTCTCCTCGAAAACTTGTGACAAGTTATCATCTCCTGATCTGGAGCCCCTGAGCAGTCCTGCAAACTGGGTCTTTCGTGTTCCTTCTTTTAAACACACACACACATAAACACAAATCCAAAGACTGGAAGGAGTTGGCAAAAGCATCTTTCCTGAAAGCATTATGAACCATTGTGAACCATTTTTACACCAATGGTGGAGAGACCTGAGTTTCAGTATCTTTTCTTCTCTCGGACCCCTGCTAATGCTCTAAGGTTTCACTACCCGTTCTTCTCTCAGACCCCTGCTAATGCACTAAAGTAACTCTCAATTGACAAAACAAGAGGACGTACTCAGGATCCTTTAATGTTTAAGGAATCAACAGGATAGGTGGCCTGCCTTGCCTAGGTTCTCACGACCACCAGTTTCCCAGTAGGAGGCAGTCAACCCAGCTATTCAGGCTGATGTGGAAACATGGGATTCCCTCCAACCCAGCTTCTTCAGACTTGGGTAACCCAGAATTTCTCTCCTGCTATTGACCCATGTAGGAGGAAAAGACTCTTCTCCTATATTTCCTCCCAGTCTTTTGGGCCCAAAACAGCCTTTTTATTCAGCAGAACACTGTGTCCAACCTCCCTTCCCTGCACAACTACCATAGAGTTCCATGGCCAGAGTGGTCAACAGGAGACAGCCACTGCCCTCGTGAGGTTTCCCAGGCCTCTGGAGGTGCAGTGCATGCTGGGAAAGCAGGGTGTGTGTGTGGAGGAACATCCACAGTGGGCTATAAGCTCCTGATTTTAATGAAGCTCACTGCCAGCACCTTGGTCATCTATGAGAGGGTTTTGCAAATGCAAACAGAGATTCCGGTCATGTGGGGGTCATGAGGTAGCAGCAATCCTGCCCTTCTAATCCCCACCACCACCCACCACCGTTTGTCAAAAAACCATAATTTGGTTCTTCATCCGAGTTTGGTAATGTAAATAACTACTGAAAACTGAGCAAAGAGGCACCTTTTTACAATTGGTGATTCTCTTGTATTGAGCAGGGGGAGAGCAATTGGCCCAATCCATCCCCAGCACAGCCTCCCTCCAGTGGCTCTTGCTGGTATCTGCCTTATATTTCTTTATAGACTGTGAGCCCTTTGGGGACAAGGGGCCATCCTATTTATATATTATATGTTTTCTCTATGTAAACCGCACAGGCAGGCCTCAAATGGAGTCTCAGGGCCAGGAGGAGGCTTCTGGCGTTTGGCCTGCGTCCTTCAGAACGCACCTGCTCAAAGCCTCTTTCTCCACCAAAAGGAGCTGTTGCAGAGAGTCCAGCCCTGAAGTCAGCTGATGGAGTAAGGTGGCTCCAGAAGCGCTCACGCCAAGCCCTCTGAGCATACACAAAGAACTCTCCTTCCGTATTTCCATGTCGGTCCAGCAGTTGATCATGCTGATGTTATAACTGCTGGAGAAAAAAAGATAAAGAGCACCATGCAGAAATAAATGTTCAAAGGTCACATGAATTACTACTAGTGATGACAACACTATTAATACTTGAAAAATGGACAAAGCTCTGTATAAAGAAAGGAGGCAAAACGTATGTATCCATATGACTAGTTCCAGATGCTATATTGTGCTGTAAACATATCAGTCAAAAGTCTAAAAGACTAGAGAAAATACCATTGATATAACAAATAATCCTACACATGCATGAAATTAAGTATTTAAACTCCAGTAGGTAAATAACTATATCCAAAGTAAGTATACATATGGGCATTTGCATGAATATGCTGAAAATGATGTATACATCTATTAAATGCAAATTACAAAAATACTGCCAAATCACATGCTGAATTGAGGCCATTTGGAAAAACAGTGTTTAATTTGTATATAAAGGTGGATTCCATTTTTAAAAGACATAGATCTATATTTTCATGTCCAAATTTCCAAGGTTGATATCTAAAAATGTCACTGAATCTGGTATCTTCAGGAGAATGCTGAACAGATCTGAAATGCTCCATGAGAGGGGCTTCTAAAACATTGTGTTTTATTCTGGAACGATGTTCCAGAATCCTAGTCCTTACTGCCCGGGTGCTCTTACCCACATATTTTAGACCACAAGGACATGTGATCATGTAGATGATATTCTTACTACTACAATTAGCGAAGAATGATAATTTGACCATTCGTTTTTCCCGGGTAACATATATTTCTTTGATTTCCACAGCCAGATTGCAGGCGGCACAATGGCCACACTGATAAAACCCCAATGAGGGTATATGTACTGCTGGATTATCATACATGTCAGCTTAATTATGTTGTAGCGGTGGTCGTGGTGTGTGTGTGTGTGTGTGTGTGTGTGTGTGTGTGTGTGTGTGTTTAAAAGGAGCAATATCAAGGACCCGATTTGCTAGTTTGCTAAATAGGGCTGAACAGCTCAGGTGCTCCTGATCAGCAGACGATGACTTGTCACAACAAGATTGCGGGAAGAAGTGGCCAAGAACCCCATTGGGATGGCATGTACGGAAGCAGACCTTCCAATTGCTTGAGCAAGAGATGGACACAGTGTATTATTTTGCTGGGAACATGATTGGGCAAGTTTCTTGCTTCTGATGCATTTAAAGAAGCTTTAAAGAAGCCCTTCCTCCTCCTTCTCCTCCCCCTTGATGCTCTTAGCTAAACTCTCCCCCACCCCCAATCGTCCCCTTGCCTTTCTCCGGTCAGATTTGGTGTTCCTTTCTGTCCTCCTCATTTGGGATGGCCTTTCCATTCCTGAAGGAATCCATCTTCCATTTCCTGAAGGAATCTGTCTGCCCCTTTACAGCTTCTTGACTTTACTTGTTAGCCATGCTGGCAAGATACTCTCCAGCCCCCACTTTTTAAAAAGGTGGGGAGGAGAAGGAGGAGGAAGGCATGCCCAAGGAGCAGCATTTCGTGCCCCACCTCAGCTGCAGAAGGATCGTGACCCACCCCAGGCTGAAGAGATGATAGCCAGGAATCAACTCAAGAGTACACGTTGCTTTATTGAGGTACACCTGATCACCACCACCACCACCCAATTAAGCTCATTTAGATTTAATTTAACACAACCACACTAAAGAAATACATTTTAGTGATATTTGTTCCACTAAAGAAACAAGGATTAGCTCAAAACTACTCCTAGATTATGGAATGAAACAACCTTTTTAAAAGAAACATCTTCAGATTGGCCCTTACGTGTCTTACGTTGGCCCTAACCCAAGGAGTAGAGGACGTTCAGGATCTAGACAGGTCCACAAAGCATAACCTAGTTAATTCTGGACCTGGCATCTGCGGTTTTGCGTATCCATGGTTGGGTAATAGCCATCCCAACCTTGGCATACATGAAAAAAATCTAGCCAAAAAAAGGATCAAGACTCCCGTATCTGTGGGTCGAGGTGGGCGGAAATTATCTCTGAGGTCATTTGCACCTGCCATTTTGTGTAACAAAAACCTGTGATTTTTCACAACACACAAAAACAAAAACTGCTGTATTTGGAGGGCATTGCTGGACACCTGAGGACACACAGAGCATGGTAAGTCACTCCCCCCCCCATTCCCCCACATTATGCCCTTTTTTTGTCCATTTTTTCTAGTTAGAGAACCTCTCACACAACCAATTCCCATAACCCAATTCCCACAGTTTCTCTACCCCCCTCCTCCGTGGAACAGAACCCCCATGGATAACAGGGTTCTCCTGCTTTGGCTTCTATGTAGCAAATAAAAATTTACTATTTGCCCATTCTTTCAGTTTCTTACTTGAGTACATTTGTATGGTTGAAACCGCTTCACTGCTTGGGTGGAAACAGTGCCCAAGAAAGGTTCAGCATGTCCCCTACTGGGACCAGCTGATGACTACCATAGGAACAAACAGGTGCTCAATAAGGTTTCAATCCTCAATTTATGCAGATATTTATGCCACATAAATTATCACCTTCATCACCATCATCATCATCAGGACACAAAGGCATTGTCAGTGAGCTTCATCAAAATTGGGAGCTGAAAGCCCTGCCCGCTGTGGATGGTCCTCCACATATGCCCCTGCCTTCCCAGCATTCAATGCACCTCGAGAAGCGTGAAAAGAACTGCATGCAGGCAGTGGCTGTCCCCTGTTGACCACTCTGGCCATAGAACTCTATGGTAGTTGTGCAGGGAAGGGCATTTGGAAGCATTGTTCTGCCAAGTAAAAAGGCTGTGTGGGCCCAGAAGAATGGAGGGGAATGTAGGAGACGATTATTTTCCCCCAACATGAGCCAAAAGCAGGACATAAAATCTGGGTGTCCCAAGTTTGAAGAAGCTGGGGGAATCCCATGTTTCCACATGAGCCTGAATAGCTGGGTTGACTGCCTCCTACAGGGAAATTGATGGTCGTGAGGACTCAGACACAAGCAGGACGTCTATCCCATTGAGTCCTTCAATGTTAAGGGATTCTGAGTACGTCCTCCTGTTTTGTCAGTTGGGAGTTACTTTATTGCATTAGCAGAGGACCAAGAGAAGAAAGGATAGTGAAACCCAGGTCTATCCACCACTGGCATAAAAATGGAACCGTTTCACAATGGCTTACATTGCTTTCAGGAAAGATGGTGCTCACCTCTGCTTTTGCCAACCCAGTACTTGGATTTGTGTTTGTGTGTGTGTTTAAAAGAAGGAACACGAAGGACCCACTTTGCACAATTGCTCAGGTGCTCCAGATCAGGAGACGATAACCTGTCACAAGTTGGGGAAAGGAGAAGCAAACAACCCCCGCTATGATGACTTATACGGAAGAACTCCTCCCAATCTCGTGAGCACAAAAAAGACACAGTGAACTAGTTTATTGGGAACGGGATTTGGCACGAGCGCCGATTTCACCACTCCAAGGAGGGGCTGGAGAATCCAAATGAGGAATATAAGAAAGAGAGAACAGCGGTCATGATCTCCAACACAATTTCGCCAAGCCCTGCGTTCTCGTTGTTCTTCAACTGAGACTGAGACTGAGTCCAAGACTTGGGTGAGGTTTTTTTCTCATGATATATTTTCGAGTTAAGCTTTTGCTTTAGACCTCAGATGCTGGATGGGTTTGAAGACTCTCAGATGGTGGCTTCAGCTCCCTGAATGGCCGGAGGGGCCCTAAGGGACATACACTGAAGGCACCAGATGGGGAGACGGGTCAACCAAAATCTCTGCACACACCAAATATTTGAAGGCAAACACAGCATTCATACCAAGAGATTTTATCACATTTCATTCGGCTCTCTTGCAAATGATTGTCCTCTTCCATGGTCTCTTGGCTCTATTCTTGTTGGAGATCCAGCTCCAGATGGCATTGTCCTTTTGCACCAGTAACCCTAATGACCACTAGAGGCACTGGGGATAAAGACACACAGAAGGTCTCGTTCTCTTTCCTGTTTCTCTCTGCCTCTATGACCCCCGAGGTGCTCTTACCCCTGGACTTGGGGCCGAAGTCCAGGGAGTCCACAGTCCCTGGGGGGGCCCCAAATCGTCATTAGTCTGTCCCAGATGGTGTGGTTGCCCGGTGGAGTATGATGATGCTTATTTTGCAGGGGAGTGAGGGGCTCCAAAGGCCTTGAGGTCCAGGCTCCAAAATTACCTAGGTGCACCTCTGTATGACCCCTCTATGGAGAGAATGTACTCCGGAACTTCCAGGGAGTGACTTCCAACTTCCTCCTCCTGCTCCTCCCTCCCAGAATGCTTCCAGCTCTCTCTCTGACCACAACTTTATCACACTTCCTCTGGCTGTCTTGCAAATAATTTTCCTCTTCCATCGTTTCGTGGGTCTGTTCTCAGCTGAAGACACACATGCTTTTTGTTCGGGAGGGGACACCATTCTCAGAGAGAACTCCCCCTTCCCCACTGACTGAATGGGTGGTTGTCTTCTTAGGTCGGAAGCCCACTCAAGATGCCGATTCCAAGTTCAATGTTAGCGGCTTTTCTAGAGATCGACCGGATTTTCGCTGAGTACGCTATCACAATCCCTGTTTTGGACCCTCTCATCCAGGCCAATTCTGACACGCGCAGCCGGTGCAATTCTGACTCACTCAGCAGGGACGGACTGAGGAAACTGCTGGATGAGCAGCTTCCCAACTATCTGAAGGTGAGGGCTACGGAATGGTCCCTTGTTTAATAGAGCTGGCTTCCATTCTCAGGATATCTGGAGCTGAAGGGAAAGATGGTCGAGGGTGTGAGGTCTATTTTTGGCTGCCTGCTGTGCATTCATGAAAAATGTCGCAGTGCTGCTTTGGCCCTACAACTGCTGTGGTTTGCTTTCTCTTTGGGGGAGATTTGGGGTGAGATAAAAAGTTGTGTACATTGCTAGAACAGGCATCATTCAGGGTTCAGGAGAGCTGAGTGGCTCAGTGGGTAGGGTGCATGTGGAGAGGTGTCCTGGCTGTGGGTTCAAGACTCACGGGCCTCGCTTTGGGGATGGGGGCATAGCTCAGTGGTGGCTCTTCTGTTTGGCATGTGAAATGTCCCAGGTTCAACCCCTGGCCAGCATCCACAGGTAGGGCTAGGAAATGCTGATGCCTGAAATCTTGGAAAGCTGCTGACAGTCAAGTGTAGATGATGCTGAGCTAGACGGATGAGAGGTCTGGCTTGATATAAGGCAGCTTCCTATGTTGGAGATGGGGCCGTAGCATCTGTTTGCATGCAGGCGGTCCAGAGTTCCCTCCCTGATATCGCCACTTGAACGGGGAGAGACCCCTGCCTGAAATGAAGGAGAGCTGCTGCTGGTCAGTGTGGACAACACTGAGCTAGATGGTCCAAGGATCTGACTCAGCAGAAGGCATCTCCCTGAGTTCTAGTTCCCTGTCTCAGGCTGCTACAATTTTAATTTTAGAGGTGTACTTTTTACTGTCCAGAGAAATACATATCAGGTGGTATAAAAATGATAGATAGATAGATAGATAGATAGATAGATAGATAGATAGATAGATAGATAGATATCTGTGCATTAAGAAATGGAGGGTGTCATGTGTTCTCAAGAAAACGAACACATTTGAATTCACCTGTGCCACATAATTGTATACTATACATGGCATCTCCTGAATTTGGGTTTGGAGCTGTAAAATATGAATACTCATATACATGTTAAACCATAGAATAGTCAGGTTGGAAGGGACCTTGAGGTCTTCTAGTCCACCCCAGGCCTGGCACTAAGATAAACAGAGTTGAGGTATGGAATGCCTTTGGAGCTGCTCCCCACAAGATTTACCAGGCAGAGGAGAGAGATCAGCTGTGCACAAATGTAGCGGTCCATGTTTCAAGGGATGGGGACCCTGATAGCGAACCTTAAGGAATGAGCAGGAGTTTTGCAGCTTTGTATAGGGGATGGGACAGCTAGATTGTGTAATATTCCTGATAACCGTCATCTGTTTCAAATTATTTTTCCATCACAGTGCCCAGAGGACCCAAAGGAATTTGATGAGCTGTTTAAAAGGCTGGACCAGAACTGTGATCAGCGTATCAGCATTGAGGAGTTCACTGAACTGATCAGAGAGATTCTGATCACTATGTTTGAGAAACGCCAGTCTGAAGGTGGGGATGGAGACGCTCATCACCCATGAGCACTCAGAGGGAAGCCGCTATGCTTTGTGGATTTGTCCAGATCCCGAAGGTCCGCTATTCCTGGGGTGAGGCCCAACATCAGACAAGAAAGAGCCAATCTGAAGTTTAAAAAAAAAAATGCTTATTTGATTCCTTTATCTGTAATCTGGGAGTGGTTTTGATCTAATCCTTGCTTCATTACTGGCACAAATTTTACTAAAATGTTTTCCTTTAGTGTGGTTGTGTTCTGTCTATCTCTAAATTGCTTTTAAAAATTAAATCTAAATGAGCTCAATTTGGGAGACGGGTGAACCTCAATAAAGCAACTTGTACTCTTGAGTTGATTCCTGGTGATCATTTCTTCATCCTGCGGAGGGTCAAGGTCCCTCTGCATCGGAGGTGGGGCACAAAACCTTGCTCCCTTCTTGATCATGCCCTCCTCCTTCTTCTTTCCCATTTTTTAAAAAAGAAGTGGAGGCCGGAGGGTATCTTGCCAGCATGGCTAACAAGTAAAGTCAAGACGCTGTAAAGGGGGAGATGGATTCCATCAGGAATGGGAAGGCCAGCCCTAATGAAGAGGACAGAAAGGAACACCAGCTCTGCCCGGAAAAGGGCAAGGGGACAATTGGGGGGGGGTGAAAAGAGAGTTTAGCTAAGAGCATCAAGGGGGATAAACAAAGCTGCTTTAAAGGCATCAGAAGCAGGAAACTTGCCCAATCATGTTCCCAGCAAAACAGTACACTGTGTCGATCGTTTGTTCAAGCAATTGGAAGGTGTGCTTCCTTACATGCCATCCCAGTGGGGTTCTTGGCCACTTCTCCCCCCATCTTGTTGTGACAAGTCATCGTCTGCTGATCAGGAGCACCTGAGCTGTTCAGCCGTATTTAGCAATCCAGCAAATCAGGTCCTTGATATTGTTCCTTTTAAACACACACACACACCAACACCAACACCGCCACAACATACAGGTGAAACTCGGAAAATTAGAATATCGTGCAAAAGTCCATTAATTTCAGTAATGCAAATTAAAAGGTGAAACTGATATATAAGACAGACGCATTACTTGCAAAGCGAGATAAGTCAAGCCTTAATTTGTTATAATTGTGATGATCATGGCGTACAGCTCATGAAAACCCCAAATCCACAATCCCAGAAAATTAGAATATTACATGCAACCAAGAAGACAAGGATTGAAGAACAGAACAATATCGGACCTCTGAAAAGTATAAGCATGCATATGTATTCAGTACTTGGTTTGGGCCCCTTTTGCAGCAATTACTGCCTCAGTGCGGCGTGGCATGGATGCTATCAGCCTGTGGCACTGATGAGGTATTTTGGAAGACCAGGATGCTTCATTAGCGGCCTTCAACTCTTCTGCATTGTTTGGTCTCATGTCTCTCATCCTTCTCTTGGCAATGCCCCATAGATTCTCTATGGGGTCAGGTCAGGCGAGTTTGCTGGCCAAACAAGCACACTATACTGTATACTTTTCAGAGGTCCGATATTGTTCTATTAATGTTCTATTAAATTAATGGACTTTTGCACGATATTCTAATTTTCCGAGTTTCACCTGTAATTAAGGTGCAAAAACCGACATTCCAATCAATCATATTTCTATCCTGCCATTCATAACACCTCTCAAGGGAGCTGGAAGCAAAAAGCCTTGGGAGCAGTTAGAACATCAGCATGATCAATTGCTGGACCACCATGGAAATACGGAAGGAGAGTTCTTTGTGTATGCTCAGAGGGCTTGGCGTGAGCGCTTCTGGAGCCACCTTACCCCACCAGCTGACTTCAGGGCTGGAATCTCTTCAACATCTCCTTTTGGTGGAGAAAGAGGCTTTGAGCACGTGCGTTGTGAAGGACGCAGGCCTAACGCCAGAAGTCTCCTCCTGGCCCTGAGACTCCATTTGAGGCCTGCCTGTGCGGTTCACATAGAGAAAACATATAATATATAAATAGGATGGCCCCTTGTCCCCAAAGGGCTCACATTCTAAAAATATATATCAGGCAGATGACAGCAAGAGCCACTGGAGGGAGGCTGTGCTGGGGATGGATAGGGCCAATTGCTCTCCCCCTGCTTAATACAAGAAATCACCACTTTAAATGGTGTCTCTTTGCTCACTTTGCAGTGCTTATTTACATTATCTCACTCAGGTGAGGAATCAAATGCTTGGGGTTGTTTGACAATCGGTGGTGGGTGGTGGTGGGGAATAGAGGGGCAGGATTGTTCCTACCTCATGACCCCCATGTGACCGGAATCTCTGTTTGCATTTGCAAAACCCGCTCATAGATGACCAAGGTCCTGGCATTGAGCTTCATTAAAATCAGGAGCTTATAGCCCACTGTGGATGTTCCTCCACACACACATACCTGCCTTCCCAGCATGCTCTTTACCTCCAGAGGCCTGGGAAACCTCATGAGGCCAGTGGCTTTCTCCTGTTGACCACTCTGGCCATGCAACTCTATGGTAGTCATGCAGGGATCAGGGCGGTTGGAGGCAATATTCTGGCAAGTAAAAAGGCTGTGTGGATCCAGAAGATTGGGGGGAAATATAGGAGGAGGAGAAAGGATGGTGAAACCCAGGTCTGTCCACCACTGGTGTAAAAATGGGACACTTTCACAATGATTCATGTTGCTTTCAGGAAAGATGGAGCTCACCTCTGCTTTTGCCAACTCCTTCCAGTATTTGGATTTGTCTTTGTGTGTGTGTTTAAAAGAAGGACCCACTTTGCATGATTGTTCAGGTGCTCCAGATCAGGAGACGATAACTTGTCACAAGTTGGGGAAAGAAGAAGCAAACAACCCCCGCAATGATGACATATACGGAAGAACGCCTCCCAATCTCAGGAGCACAAAATAGACTCACTAAAATAGTTTATTGGGAACGGGATTTGGCACGAGGGCCGATTTCACCACTCCAAGGAGGGGCTGGAGAATCCGAATGAGGAGTATAAGAGAGAGAACACCCGCCAGGATCTCCAACACAACTTGGCCAAGCCCTGCGTTCTTGTTTTTCTTCGCCTGAGGTGAGTCCAAGACTTGGGTGAGTGTTTTTTCCTCATGATATTTTGTGGAGTTAAGCTTTTGCTTTAGACCTCAGATGCTGGATGGTTGTGAAGACTCTCAGATGGTGGCTTCAGCTCCCTGAATGTCTGGAGGGGCCCTAAGGGACATACACTGGAGGCACCAGAGGGGGAGACGGGTCAACCGAAATCTCTGCACACACCAAATATTTGAAGACAAGCGCAGCATTCTTACCCAGTGATATTATCACGTTTCCTTTGTCTGTCTTGCAAATGATTGTCCTCTTCCATGGTCTCTTGGGTCTATTCTTGTTGGAAATCCAGCTCCAGATAGCATTGTCCTTTTGCACCAGTAACCCTAATGACCACTAGAGGCACTGGGGATAAAGACACACAGAAGGTCTCGTTCTCTTTCCTGTTTCTCTCTGCCTCTATGACCCCAGAGGTGCTCTTACCCCTGGACCTTGGAGCCGAAGTCCAGGGCCTCCACACCCCCTTGGGGCCCCCAAATCCTCATTAGTCTGTCCCAGATGGTGTGGTTGCCCGGCAGAGTATGATGATGCTTAATTTGCAGGGGAGTGAGGGGCTCCAAAGGCCTTGAGGTCCAGGCTCCAAAATTACCTAGGTGCACCTCTGTATGACCCCTCTATGGAGAGCATGTGCTCAGGAACTTCCAGAGAGTTACTTCCAACTTCCTCCTCCTGCTCCTCCCTCCCAGAATGCTTCTAGCTCTCTCTCTGAGCACCATGCTTCTATAGGTCTCTCTCTGACCACCATTTTATCACACTTCCTCTGGCTCTCTTGCAAATTATTCTCCTTTTCCATGGTTTCGTGGGTCTATTCTCAGCCGGAGGTAGACATGCTTCTTGTTCGGGAGGAGACACCATTCTCAGAGAGAACTCCCCTTTCGCCACTGACTGAATGGGATGTTGTCTTCTTAGGTTGGAAGCCCTCTCAAGATGGAGCCTCCAATTTCAATTGAACAAGCTGTTCGAGATATAGTCCGCCGTATGAATGAGTATATCTTCAACTCTTATTACCTTGGCCCTCTCAGCCAGGCCAGTTTTGATACGCGCAGCCGGTGCAATTCTGACTCACTCAGCAGGGACGGTCTGAGGAAACTGCTGGATGAGCAGCTTCCCAACTATCTGAAGGTGAGGGCTACAGAATGGTCCCTTCATTAACAGAGCTGGCTTCCTTCCTCTGGAGCAGAAGGGAAAGATGATGGGTGGGAGGTCTATTTTCGGCTGCCTGCTCTGCATTCGTGAAAAATGTCGCAGTGCTGCTTTGGCCCTACAACTGCTGTGGTTTGCTTTCACTTTGGGGGAGATTTGGGGGTGACATAAAAGGTTGCGTACATTGCTAGAACTGGCATCATTTGAGGTTCAGGAGAGCTGAGTTGCTCAGTGGGTTGTGTTCGTGTAGAGCAGCACAGAGAACCTTCCTGGCTGTGGGTTCCAAGGGCCTCACTTTGGGGATTGGGGCATAGCTCAGAGGTGGCTATAGCATGTGAAATGTCCCAGGTTCAATCCCTTGCAGCATCCACAGGTAGGGCTGGGAAAGGCTCATGCCTGAAACCTGGGAAAGCTGCTGCTAGTCAGTGTAGACAATGCTAAGCTACATGGACGAAAGGCCTGGCTTGATATAAGGCAGCTCCCTATGTTGGAGATGGAGCCGTAGCATGTATTTGCATGCAGGAGGTCCAGAGTTCCCTCCCTGATATCGCCACTTGAACGGGGAGAGACACCTGCCTGAAATGGAGGAGAGCTGCTACCAGTCAGTGTAGACAATACTGAGCTTGATGGTCCAAGGATCTGACTCAGCAGAAGGCATCTCCCTGAGTTCCAGTTCCCTATCTCCAGCTGCTACAATTTAAATTGTAGAGATGTACTATTCACTGTCTAGAGATGTACATATCAAGCACTATAATAAAATGATTGATAGATAGATAGATAGATAGATAGATAGATAGATAGATAGATAGATAGATAGATAGATCTTGAATTTGGGTTTGGAGCTGTTGTTAAATATGAATACTCATATACATGTTAAACCATAGAATCGTCAGGTTGGAAGGGACCTTGAGGTCTTCTAGTCCACCCCAGGCCTGGCCCTAAGATAAACAAAGTTGTGGTATGGAATGGCTTTGGAGCTGCTCCCTGCAAGATTTACCAGGCAGAGGAGAGGGATCAGCAGTGCACAGATATAGCGGTGCGTGTTTCAGCGGGTGGGGACCCTGCTAGCGAACCTTAAGGAATGAGCAGGCGTTTTGCAGCTTTCTATAGTGGAGAGGGCAGCTAGATTGCCAAATATTCCTGATAACCGTCATCTGTTTCAAATTCTTTTTCCATCACAGTGCCCAGGAGACCCAAAGGAATTTGATGAGCTGTTTAAAAGGCTGGACCAGAACTGTGATCAGCGTATCAGCATTGAGGAGTTCACTGTACTGATCAGAGAGGTTATGATCACTATGTTTGAGAAATGCCAGTGTGAAGGTGGGGATGGAGACGCTCATCACCCCTGAGCACTCATGCTTTGTGGTCCTGGCCAGATCCCGTAGGTCCTCTATTCCTGGGGTCAGGGCCAACATCAGACAAGAAAGAGCCAATCTGATTTTTAAAAAAAAAATGTTTGTTTCATTCCTTTATTCATAATCTGGGAATGTTTTTGATCTAATCCTTGCTTCATTAGTGGCACAAATTTCACTAAAATGTATTTCTTTAGTGTGGTTGTGTTATGTCTATCTCTAAATTGCTTTTAAAAATTAAATCTAAATGAGCTTAATCAGGGGAGATGGGTGTACCTCAATAAAGATTGAACTTGAGTAGATTCCTGGCAATCATCTCTTCAGCCTGGTGTGGGTCAAGGTCCCTGTGAACCCAAGGTGGGGCACAAAACCTTGCTCCCCTCTTGATCATGCCCTCCTCCTTTTTCTTTCCCATTTAAAAAAAAAGAAGTGGAGGCAGGAGAGTATCTTGCCAGCATGGCTAACAAGTAAAGTCAAGGAAACTGTAAAGGGGAAGACGATTCCTCCAGGAATGAGAAGGCCAGCCCAAATGATGAGGACAGAAAGGAACACCAACTCTGTCCGGAGAAAAGAAAAGGGATGATCGGAGGGGGACGGTGAAAAGAGAGTTTAGCTAAGAGCATCAAGGGGGATAACCAAAGCTTCTTTAAAGGCACCAGAAGCAGGAAACTTGTCCAATCATGTACCCAGTAAAACAGTACACTGTGTCGATCTCTTGCTCAAGCAACTAGAAGGTCTGCTTCCGTACGTACCATCCCAGTGGGGTTCTTGGCCACCTCTCCCCCCATCTTGTTGTGACAAGTCATCGTCTGCTGATCAGGAGCACCTGAGCCGCTCAGCCGTATTTAGCAAACTAGCAAATCGGGTCCTTGATATTGTTCCTTTTAAACACACACACACACACACACACACCAACACCAACACCAACACCAACACCGCTACAACATAATTAAGGTACAAAAACCGACATTCCAATCAATCATATTTCTATCCTGCCATTCATAACACCTCTCAAGGGAGCTGGAAGCAAAAAGCCTTGGGAGCAGTCAGAACATCAGCATGATCAATTGCTGGACCGCCATGGAAATACGGAAGGAGAGTTCTTTGTGCATGCTCAGAGGGCTTGGCGTGAGCGCTTCGGGAGCCACCTTACCCCACCAGCTGACTTCTCTTCAACAGCTCCTTTTGGTGGAGAAAGAGGCTTTGAGCACGTGCGTTGTGAAGGACACAAGCCAAACACCAGAAGCCTCCTCCTGGCCCTGAGACTCCATTTAAGACCTGCCTGTGCGGTTTACATAGAAAAATCGTATAAAATATAAATAGGATGGCCCCTTGTCCCCAAAGGTCTCACTGTCTAAAAAGAAATATAAGGCAGATGACAGCAAGAGCCACTGGAGGTATGCTGTGCTGGGGATGGATAGGGCCAATTGCTCTCCCCCTGCTCAATACAAGAGAATCACCACTTCTAAAAAGATGCCTCTTTGCTCAGTTTGCAGTAGTTATTTACATTATCTCACTCAGATGAGGAACCAAGTGCTTGGAGTTTTTTTATAATCGGTTGTGGTGGGGATTAGAAGGGCAGGATTGCTCCTACCTTATGACCCCCACATGACCAGAATCTCTGTTTGCAATTGCAAAACCCGCTCATAGATGACCAAGGTGCTGGCAGTGAGCTTCATTACAATCGGGAGCTTATAGCCCACTGTGGATGTTCCTCCACACACACACACCCCTGCCTTCCCAGCATGCTCTTTACCTCCAGAGGCCTGGAAAACCTCATGAGGCCAGTGGCTTTCTCCTGTTGACCACTCTGGCCATGCAACTCTATGGTAGTCATGCAGGGATCAGGGCGGTTGGAGGCAATATTCTGGCAAGTAAAAAGGCTGTGTGGATCCAGAAGATTGGGGGGAAATATAGGAGGAGGAGAAAGGATGGTGAAACCCAGGTCTGTCCACCACGGGTGTAAAAATGGGACACTTTCACAATGATTCATGTTGCTTTCAGGAAAGATGGAGCTCACCTCTGCTTTTGCCAACTCCTTCCAGTATTTGGATTTGTGTTTGTGTGTGTGTTTAAAAGAAGGAACACAAAGGACCCACTTTGCATGATTGTTCAGGTGCTCCAGATCAGGAGACGATAACTTGTCACAAGTTGGGGAAAGAAGAAGCAAACAACCCCCGCAATGATGACATATACGGAAGAACGCCTCCCAATCTCAGGAGCACAAAATAGACACACTAAAATAGTTTATTGGGAACGGGATTTGGCACGAGGGCCGATTTCACCACTCCAAGGAGGGGCTGGAGGATCCGAATGAGGAGTATAAGAGAGAGAACACCCGCCAGGATCTCCAACACAACTTGGCCAAGCCCTGCGTTCTTGTTTTTCTTCACCTGAGGTGAGTCCAAGACTTGGGTGAGTGTTTTTTCTCATGATATTTTGTGGAGTTAAGCTTTTGCTTTAGACCTCAGATGCTGGATGGTTGTGAAGACTCTCAGATGGTGGCTTCAGCCCCCTGAATGGCCGGAGGGGCCCTAAGGGACATACATTGAAGGCACCAGAGGGGGAGACGGGTCAACCAAAATCTCTGCACACGCCAAATATTTGAAGACAAGTGCAGCATTCATACCCAGTGATATTATCACGTTTCCTTTGTCTCTCTTGCAGATGATTGTCCTCTTCCATGGTCTCTTGGGTCTAATCCCATAATTGTTGGAGATCCAGCTCCAGATGGCATTGTCCTTTTGCACCACTAACCCTAATGACCACTAGAGGCACTGGGGATAAAGACACACAGAGGGTCTCGTTCTCTTTCCTGTTTCTCTCTGCCTCTATGACCCCAGAGGTGCTCTTACCCCTGGACTTGGGGCCGAAGTCCAGGGAGTCCACAGTCCCTGGGGGGCCCCCAAATCGTCATTAGTCTGTCCCAGATGGTGTGGTTGCCCAGCGGAGTATGATGCCGCTTAATTTGCAGGGGAGTGAGGGGCTCCAAAGGCCTTGAGGTCCAGGCTCCAAAATTACCTAGGTGCACCTCTGTATGACCCCTCTATGGAGAGAATGTACTCTGGAACTTCCAGGGAGTGACTTCCAACTTCCTCCTCCTGCTCCTCCCTCCCAGAATGCTTCCAGCTCTCTCTCTGAGCACCATGCTTCTATAGGTCTCTCTCTGACCACCATTTTATCACACTTCCTCTGGCTCTCTTGCAAATGATTCTCCTTTTCCATGGTTTCGTGGGTCTATTCTCAGCCGGAGGTAGACATGCTTCTTGTTCGGGAGGAGACACCATTCTCAGAGAGAACTCCCCTTTCGCCACTGACTGAATGGGTTGTTGTCTTCTTAGGTTGGAAGCCCTCTCAAGATGGAGCCTCCAATTTCAATTGAACAAGCTGTTCGAGATATAGTCCGCCGTATGAATGAGTATATCTTCAACTCTGCTTACCTTGGCCCTCTCATCCAGGCCAATTCTGACATGCGCAGCCGGTGCAATTCTGACTCACTCAGCAGGGACGGTCTGAGGAAACTGCTGGATGAGCAGCTTCCCAACTATCTGAAGGTGAGGGCTACGGAATGGTCCCTTCATTAACAGAGCTGGCTTCCTTCATCTGGAGCAGAAGGGAAAGATGATGGGTGGGAGGTCTATTTTCGGTTGCATACTCCGCATTCATGAAAAATGTCGCAGTGCTGCTTTGGCCCTACAAGTACTGTGGTTTGCTTTCACTTTGGGGTAGATTTGGGGGTGACATAAAAGGTTTTGTACATTGCTAGAACTGGCATCTTTTGAGGTTGAGGAGAGCTGATTTGCTCAGTGGGTAGTGTGCATGTAGAGCAGCACAGAGAGCCATCCGGGTTGTGGGTTCAAGACCCATGGGCCTCACTTTGGAGATGGGGCCATAGCTCAGAGATGGGTCTCCTGCTTAGCATGTGAAATGTGCCATGTTCAATCCCTGTCAGCATCCACAGGTAGGGCTTGGAAAGGCTCATGCCTGAAACCTGGGAAAGCTGCTGCCAGTCAGTGTAGACAATGCTATGCTAGATGGACGAAAGGCCTGGCTTGATATAAGGCAGCTCCCTATGCTGGAGATGGAGCCGTAGCATCTATTTGCATGCAGGAGGTCCAGAGTTCCCTCCCTGATATCGCCACTTGAACGGGGAGAGACGCCTACCTGAAATGAAGGAGAGCTGCTACCAGTCAGTGTAGACAATACTGAGCTTGATGGTCCAAGGATCTGACTCAGCAGAAGGCATCTCCCTGAGTTCTAGTTCCCTGTCTCCAGCTGCTACAATTATAATTGTAGAAATGTACTATTCACTGCCTAGAGATGTACATATCAAGCAGTATAATAAAATGATAGATAGATAGATAGATAGATAGATAGATAGATAGATAGATAGATAGATAGATAGATAGATAGATAGATCGATCCTGAATTTGGGTTTGGAGCTGTTGTTAAATATGAATACTCATATACATGTTAAACCATAGAATCGTCAGGTTGGAAGGGACCTTGATGTCTTCTAGTCCACCCCAGGCCTGGACCTAAGATAAACAGAGTTGTGGTATGGAATGACTTTGGAGCTGCTCCCCGCAAGACTTACCAGGCAGAGGAGAGAGATCAGCAGTGCACGGATATAGCGGTGCGTGTTTCAGCGGGTGGGGACCCTGCTAGCGAATTATAAGGAATGAGCAGGCGTTTTGCAGCTTTCTATAGTGGAGAGGGCAGCTAGATTGCCAAATATTCCTGATAACCGTCATCTGTTTCAAATTCTTTTTCCATCACAGTGCCCAGGAGACCCAAAGGAATTTGATGAGCTGTTTAAAAGGCTGGACCAGAACTGTGATCAGCGTATCAGCATTGAGGAGTTCACTGTACTGATCAGAGAGGTTATGATCACTATGTTTGAGAAATGCCAGTGTGAAGGTGGGGATGGAGACGCTCATCACCCCTGAGCACTCAGTGGGAAGCCGCTATGCTTTGCGGATTCGTCCAGATCCCGAACGTCCTCTATTCCTGGGGTCAGGGCCAACATCAGACAAGAAAGAGCCAATCTGATATTTTTTTTAAAAATGTTTGTTTCATTCCTTTATCCGTAATCTGGGAATGTTTTTGATCTAATCCTTGCTTCATTAGTGGCACAAATTTCACTAAAATGTTTTTCTTTAGTGTGGTTGTGTTATGTCTATCTCTAAATTGATTTTAAAAATTAAATCTAAATGAGCTTAATCAGGGTAGATGGGTGTACCTCAATAAAGATTGAACTTGAGTAGATTCCTGGCGATCATCTCTTCAGCCTGGTGTGGGTCAAGGTCCCTGTGAACCCAAGGTGGGGCACAAAACCTTGCTCCCCTCTTGATCATGCCCTCCTCCTTTTTCTTTCCCATTTAAAAAAGAAGAAGTGGAGGCCGGAGAGTATCTTGCCAGCATGGCTAACACGTAAAGTCAAGGAAGCTGCAAAGGGGAAGATGGATTCCTTCAGGAATGGGAAGGCCAGCCCAAATGATGAGGACAGAAAGGAACACCAACTCTGTCCGGAGAAAGGCAAGGGGACGATCAGGGAGGCAAAAAGAGAGTTCAGCTAAGAGCATCAGGGGGGATAAACAAAGCTTCTTTAAAGGCACCAGAAGCAGGAAACCTGTCCAATCATGTTCCCAGCAAAACAGTACACTGTGTCGATCACTTTTTCAAGCAACTGGAAGGTGTGCTTCCGTACATGCCATCCCAGTGGGGTTCTTGGCCACTTCTCCCCGCCACCTTGTTGTGACAAGTCATCGTCTGCTGATCAGGAGTACCTGAGCCGCTCAGCCGTATTTAGCAATCCAGCAACTCAGCTCCTTGATATTGCTCCTTTTAAACACACACACACACACCGACACCAACACCAACACTGCCACAACATAATTAAGGTGCAAAAACCGACATTCCAATCAATCATATTTCTATCCTGCCATTCATAACACCTCTCAAGGGAGCTGGAAGCAAAAAGCCTTGGGAGCAGTCAGAACATCAGCATGATCAATTGCTGGACCGCCATGGAAATACGGAAGGAGACTTCTTTGTGCATGCTCAGAGGACTTGGTGTGAGCGCTTCTGGAGCCACCTTACCCCACCAGCTGACTTCAGGGCTGGACTCTCTTCAACAGCTCCTTTTGGTGGAGAAAGAGGCTTTGAGCATGTGCGTTGTGAAGGACGCAGGCCAAACGCCAGAAGCCTCCTCCTGGCCCTGAGACTCCATTTGAGGCCTGCCTGTGCGGTTTACATAGAAAAAAACATATAAAATATAAATAGGATGGCCCCTTGTCCCCAAAGGGCTCACAGTCTAAAAAGAAATATAAGGCAGATGACAGCAAGAGCCACTGCAGGGATGCTGTGGTGGGGATGGATAGGGCCAATTGCTCTCCCCCTGCTCAATACAAGAGAATCACCACTTCTAAAAAGATGCCTCTTTGCTCAGTTTGCAGTAGTTATTTACATTATCTCACTCAGATGAGGAACCAAATGCTTGGAGTTTTTTTATAATCGGTTGTGGTGGGGATTAGAAGGGCAGGATTGCTCCTACCTCATGACCCCCACGTGACCAGAATGTCTGTTTGCAATTCCAAAATCCGCTCATAGATGACCAAGGTGCTGGCAGTGAGCTTCATTACAATCGGGAGCTTATAGCCCATTGTGGATGTTCCTCCACACACACATACCTGCCTTCCCAGCATGCTCTTTACCTCCAGAGGCCTGGAAAACCTCATGAGGCCAGTGGCTTTCTCCTGTTGACCACTCTGGCCATGCGACTCTATGGTAGTCATGCAGGGAGGAGGGCGGTTGGAGGCAATATTCTGGCAAGTAAAAAGGCTGTGTGGATCCAGAAGATTGGGGGGAAATATAGGAGGAGGAGAAAGGATGGTGAAACCCAGGTCTGTCCACCACGGGTGTAAAAATGGGACACTTTCACAATGATTCATGTTGCTTTCAGGAAAGATGGAGCTCACCTCTGCTTTTGCCAACTCCTTCCAGTATTTGGATTTGTCTTTGTGTGTGTGTTTAAAAGAAGGAACACAAAGGACCCAGTTTGCACGATTGCTCAGTTGCTCCAGATCAGGAGACGATAACTTGTCACAAGTTGGGGAAAGAAGAAGCAAACAACCCCCGCTATGATGACTTATACGGAAGAACGCCTCCCAATCTCGTGAGCACAAAATAGACACACTAAACTAGTTTATTGGGAACGGGATTTGGCACGAGGGCCGATTTCACCACTCCAAGGAGGGGCTGGAGGATCCGAATGAGGAGTATAAGAGAGAGAACACCCGCCAGGATCTCCAACACAACTTGGCCAAGCGCTGCGTTCTCGTTGTTCTTCAACTGAGGTGAGTCCAAGACTTGGGTGAGGTTTTTTTCTCATGATATTTTGTGGAGTTAAGCTTTTGCTTTAGACCTCAGATGCTGGATGGTAGTGAAGACTCTCAGATGGTGGCTTCAGCCCCCTGAATGGCTGGAGGGGCCCTAAGGGACATACATTGAAGGCACCAGAGGGGGAGACGGGTCAACCAAAATCTCTGCACACACCAAATATTTGAAGACAAGCGCAGCATTCATACCCAGTGATATTATCACGTTTCCTTTGTCTCTCTGGCAAATGATTGTCCTCTTCCATGGTCTCTTGGGTCTATTCTTGTTGGAGATCCAGCTCCAGATAGCATTGTCCTTTTGCACCAGTAACCCTAATGACCACTAGAGGCACTGGGGATAAAGACACACAGAAGGTCTCGTTCTCTTTCCTGTTTCTCTCTGCCTCTATAACCCCAGAGGTGCTCTTACCCCTGGACCTTGGAGCCGAAGTCCAGGGCCTCCACACCCCCTTGGGGCCCCCAAATCCTCATTAGTCTGTCCCAGATGGTGTGGTTGCCCGGCGGAGTATGATGATGCTTAATTTGCAGGGGAGTGAGGGGCTCCAAAGGCCTTGAGGTCCAGGCTCCAAAATTACCTAGGTGCACCTCTGTATGACCCCTCTATGGAGAGAATGTACTCAGGAACTTCTAGAGAGTTACTTCCAACTTCCTCCTCCTGCTCCTCCCTCCCAGAATGCTTCCAGCTCTCTCTCTGAGCACCATGCTTCTATAGGTCTCTCTCTGACCACCATTTTATCACACTTCCTCTGGCTCTCTTGCAAATGATTCTCCTTTTCCATGGTTTCGTGGGTCTATTCTCAGCCGGAGGTAGACATGCTTCTTGTTCGGGAGGAGACACCATTCTCAGAGAGAACTCCCCTTTCGCCACTGACTGAATGGGTTGTTGTCTTCTTAGGTTGGAAGCCCTCTCAAGATGGAGCCTCCAATTTCAATTGAACAAGCTGTTCGAGATATAGTCCGCCGTATGAATGAGTATATCTTCAACTCTGGTTACCTTGGCCCTCTCATCCAGGCCAATTCTGACATGCGCAGCCGGTGCAATTCTGACTCACTCAGCAGGGACGGTCTGAGGAAACTGCTGGATGAGCAGCTTCCCAACTATCTGAAGGTGAGGGCTACGGAATGGTCCCTTCATTAACAGAGCTGGCTTCCTTCATCTGGAGCAGAAGGGAAAGATGATGGGTGGGAGGTCTATTTTCGGTTGCATACTCCGCATTCATGAAAAATGTCGCAGTGCTGCTTTGGCCCTACAAGTACTGTGGTTTGCTTTCACTTTGGGGTAGATTTGGGGGTGACATAAAAGGTTTTGTACATTGCTAGAACTGGCATCTTTTGAGGTTGAGGAGAGCTGATTTGCTCAGTGGGTAGTGTGCATGTAGAGCAGCACAGAGAGCCATCCGGGTTGTGGGTTCAAGACCCATGGGCCTCACTTTGGAGATGGGGCCATAGCTCAGAGATGGGTCTCCTGCTTAGCATGTGAAATGTGCCATGTTCAATCCCTGTCAGCATCCACAGGTAGGGCTTGGAAAGGCTCATGCCTGAAACCTGGGAAAGCTGCTGCCAGTCAGTGTAGACAATGCTATGCTAGATGGACGAAAGGCCTGGCTTGATATAAGGCAGCTCCCTATGCTGGAGATGGAGCCGTAGCATCTATTTGCATGCAGGAGGTCCAGAGTTCCCTCCCTGATATCGCCACTTGAACGGGGAGAGACGCCTACCTGAAATGAAGGAGAGCTGCTACCAGTCAGTGTAGACAATACTGAGCTTGATGGTCCAAGGATCTGACTCAGCAGAAGGCATCTCCCTGAGTTCTAGTTCCCTGTCTCCAGCTGCTACAATTATAATTGTAGAAATGTACTATTCACTGCCTAGAGATGTACATATCAAGCAGTATAATAAAATGATAGATAGATAGATAGATAGATAGATAGATAGATAGATAGATAGATAGATAGATAGATCGATCCTGAATTTGGGTTTGGAGCTGTTGTTAAATATGAATACTCATATACATGTTAAACCATAGAATCGTCAGGTTGGAAGGGACCTTGATGTTTTTAGTCCACCCCAGGCCTGGACCTAAGATAAACAGAGTTGTGGTATGGAATGACTTTGGAGCTGCTCCCCGCAAGACTTACCAGGCAGAGGAGAGAGATCAGCAGTGCACGGATATAGCGGTGCGTGTTTCAGCGGGTGGGGACCCTGCTAGCGAATTATAAGGAATGAGCAGGCGTTTTGCAGCTTTCTATAGTGGAGAGGGCAGCTAGATTGCCAAATATTCCTGATAACCGTCATCTGTTTCAAATTCTTTTTCCATCACAGTGCCCAGGAGACCCAAAGGAATTTGATGAGCTGTTTAAAAGGCTGGACCAGAACTGTGATCAGCGTATCAGCATTGAGGAGTTCACTGTACTGATCAGAGAGGTTATGATCACTATGTTTGAGAAATGCCAGTGTGAAGGTGGGGATGGAGACGCTCATCACCCCTGAGCACTCAGTGGGAAGCCGCTATGCTTTGCGGATTCGTCCAGATCCCGAACGTCCTCTATTCCTGGGGTCAGGGCCAACATCAGACAAGAAAGAGCCAATCTGATATTTTTTTAAAAAATGTTTGTTTCATTCCTTTATCCGTAATCTGGGAATGTTTTTGATTTAATCCTTGCTTCATTAGTGGCACAAATTTCACTAAAATGTATTTCTTTAGTGTGGTGGTGTTATGTCTATCTCTAAATTGCTTTTAAAAATTAAATCTAAATGAGCTTAATCAGGGGAGATGGGTGTACCTCAATAAAGCAACTTGAACTCTTGAGTAGATTCCTGGTGATCATTTCTTCATCCTGGTGTGGGTCAAGGTCCCTGTTCAACCAAGGTGGGGCTCAAAACCTTGCTCCCTTCTTGATCATGCCCTCCTCCTTCTTCTTTCCCATTTTTAAAAAAAGAAGAAGTGGAGGCCGGAGAGTATCTTGCCAGCATGGCTAGCAAGTAAAGTCAAGGAAGCTGCAAAGGGGAAGATGGATTCCTTCAGGAATGGGACGGCCAGCCCTAATGATGAGGACAGAAAGGAATACCAACTCTGTCCGGAGAAAAGCAAAGGGATGATCGGAGGGGGGCGGTGAAAAGAGAGCTTAGCTAAGAGCATCAAGGAGGATAACCAAAGCTTCTTTAAAGGCACCAGAAGCAGGAAACCTGTCCAATCATGTTCCCAGCAAAACAGTACACTGTGTCGATCACTTTTTCAAGCAACTGGAAGGTGTGCTTCTGTACATGCCATCCCAGTGGGGTTCTTGGCCACTTCTCCCCGCCACCTTGTTGTGACAAGTCATCGTCTGCTGATCAGGAGCACCTGAGCCGCTCAGCCGTATTTAGCAATCCAGCAACTCAGCTCCTTGATATTGCTCCTTTTAAACACACACACACCCCAACACCAACACCAACACTGCCACAACATAATTAAGGTGCAAAAACCGACATTCCAATCAATCATATTTCTATCCTGCCATTCATAACACCTCTCAAGGGAGCTGGAAGCAAAAAGCCTTGGGAGCAGTCAGAACATCAGCATGATCAATTGCTGGACCGCCATGGAAATACAGAAGCGAGTTCTTTGTGCATGCTCAGAGGACTTGGTGTGAGCGCTTCTGGAACCACCTTACCCCACCAGCTGACTTCAGGGCTGGACTCTCTTCAACAACTCCTTTTGGTGGAGAAAGAGGCTTTGAGTACGTGCGTTGTGAAGGACGCAGGCCAAATGCCAGAAGCCTCCTCCTGGCCCTGAGACTCCATTTGAGGCCTGCCTGTGCGGTTTACATGGAGAAAACATATAAAATATAAATAGGATGGCCCCTTGTCCCCAAAGGGCTCACAGTCTAAAAAGAAATATAAGGCAGATGACAGCAAGAGCCACTGGAGGGATGCTGTGCTGGGGATGGATAGGGCCAATTGCTCTCCCCCTGCTCAATACAAGAGTATCACCACTTCTAAAAAGATGCCTCTTTGCTCAGTTTGCAGTAGTTATTTACATTATCTCACTCAGATGAGGAATCAAATGCTTGGAGGTTTTTTATAATCGGTTGTGGTGGGGATTAGTTACTCCCTTCTTGATCATGCCCTCCTCCTTCTTCTTTCCCATTTTTAAAAAAAGAAGTGGGGCCGGAGAGTATCTTGCCAGCATGGCTGACAAGTAAAGTCAAGGAAGCTGCAAAGAGAGAAATAAGAAATAATCTTATCTTTATTACGGTTGTTGACCAGCACAAGTTGTAATACAGTAATACTATACAATAAATGCAATATAAAGAAAGTGTTGCAGTATTACGGAGATTAATATTGATGTAGCAATAAGACTGAGGGGGAGGGAATAGAAAAATACAAAATTTTTAAAACATGATATAAAGCACAAACAGAATAGGTAAAATGCATGTAAGCTAAAAAGGACTCAGCCAAACACTTTGTTTCAATCAAAAAGCAGTATAAAATCAGAACAAATTTAAAAGAGAGGATAATCAGCATTCTATGGGGTCCTGCTCAGCACAGAGTCACTGAAAATGCTAGTAAAATAGATTAAAATGAAAGGGCAGCTTATTCCTGCTTATTGAACAATTACAACTCCAAACACAGCTCAACTCCCAATCTGGGAGGAGATATACAATTCAGGGGCTCTATAAAGTGTTAGCATTGAATTAGCTACTTTTAAGCTGTCAATACCTATCCCCACATGCCCAGCTGCAACTGGCCGAGATATGAGTACAAATTGCTCTGGCATTGTGTCGTTTATTTGTCCGATTTTAGGCTCTTCCGAAAGCAAAGGGCTGCACTGCAAAATTTGGCTAACTGTCTAGTGGAAGAGGAATTACTTCCTTCCAGGAGCCTGGCAGTCATCTGAGGTAGATCGAGACCTGGGCATTTGACTGTCAGAGGGTGAATGAAATCCCGGCGCAGGTCTCTGTAGAACAGGCATTCCAATAGTACATGGGTAACTGTTTCAACTTGACCCTCGCCGCATGGGCAAAGCCTCTCCCCATAGGGGATCCCTCTATATTGTCCCTCTAAAAGGCTGAAGGCAGGGCATTACATCTTGCCAAGGTGAAAGCTTTTCTAAGAGGGGGCACCTCCAGGGCAGTAAGATAGGGTGCTGGGGCCAAGCAATACCTAACTGATTCCTGGCACTGAAAATCAGGTACCCTTGCCATGTCTGTCTGTCTCTCAATATCCTCAATTCTCTGTTTGATGGACTTCCTAGCTGTCTCCAAACTTTGCGTGAGCAGGGCGGACTGATTGAGGCCCAGAGAAGGAAGCTGCAAAGGGGAAGATGGAATTCCTTCAGGAATGGGAAGGCCAGCCCAAATGAAGAAGACGGAAAGGAACATTTCCCCCCCAGTGAGGGCCTACATCAGACAAGAAAGAGCCAATCGGAAGTTTAAAAAATGCTTGTTCCATTCCCTTATCCGTTATCTGGGAGTGGTTTTGATCTAATCCTTGCATCATTAGTGGAACAAATTTCACTAAAATGTTTTTCTTTAGTGTGGTTGTCTTATGTGTATCTCTAAATTGCTTTTAAAAATAAAATCTAAATGAGCTTAATTTGGGAGACGGGTGTACCTTAATAAAGCAACTTGTACTCTTGAGTTGATTCCCGGCGATCATTTCTTCATCCTGGGGTGGGTCAAGGTCCCTCTACACCTGAGGTGGGGCACAAAACATTACTCCCTTCTTGATCATGCCCTCCTCCTTCTTCTTTCCCATTTTTTAAAGAAGAAGTGGAGGCCGGAGAGTATCTTGCCAGCATGGCTAACAAGTAAAGTCAAGACGCTGTAAAGAGGGAGATGGATTCCTTCAGGAATGGGAAGGCCAGCCCAAATGAAGAGGACAGAAAGGAACACCAACCCTGTGCAGAAAAAGGCAAGGGGACGATGGGGTGGGGGGGGCGTGTGAAAAGAGAGTTTAGCTAAGAGCATCAAGGGGGAGAACCAAAGCTTCTTTAAAGGCACCAGAAGCAGGAAACCGGCCCAATCATGTACCCAGTAAAACCGTACACTGTGTCGATCTCTTGCTCAAGCAACTGGAAGGTCTGCTTCCGTACATGCCATCCCAGTGGGGTTATTGGCCACCTCTCCCCCCATCTTGTTGTGACAAGTCATCGTCTGCTGATCAGGAGCACCTGAGCCGCTCAGCCGTATTTAGCAATCCAGCAACTCAGCTCCTTGATATTGCTCCTTTTAAACACACACACACCCCGACACCAACACCGCCACAACATAATTAAGGTGCAAAAACCGACATTCCAATCAATCATATTTCTATCCTGCCATTCATAACACCTCTCAAGGGAGCTGGAAGCAAAAAGCCTTGGGAGCAGTTAGAACATCAGCATGATCAATTGCTGGACCGCCATGGAAATACGGAAGGAGACTTCTTTGTGCATGCTCAGAGGACTTGGTGTGAGCGCTTCTGGAGCCACCTTACCCCACCAGCTGACTTCAGGGCTGGACTCTCTTCAACAGCTCCTTTTGGTGGAGAAAGAGGCTTTGAGCACGTGCGTTGTGAAGGACGCAGGCCAAACGCCAGAAGCCTCCTCCTGGCCCTGAGACTCCATTTAAGACCTGCCTGTGCGGTTTACATAGAAAAAATCATATAAAATATAAATAGGATGGCCCCTTGTCCCCAAAGGGCTCACAGTCTAAAAAGAAATATAAGGCAGATGACAGCAAGAGCCACTGGAGGGATGCTGTGCTGGGGATGGATAGGGCCAATTGCTCTCCCCCTGCTCAATACAAGAGAATCACCACTTCTAAAAAGATGCCTCTTTGCTCAGTTTGCAGTAGTTATTTACATTATCTCACTCAGATGAGGAATCAAATGCTTGGAGTTTTTTTATAATCGGTTGTGGTGGGGATTAGAAGGGCAGGATTGCTCCTACCTCATGACCCCCACATGACCGGAATCTCTGTTTGCATTTGCAAAACCCGCTCATAGATGACCAAGGTGCTGGCATTGAGCTTCATTACAATCGGGAGCTTATAGCCCACTGTGGGTGTTCCTCCACACACACACCCCTGCCTTCCCAGCATGCTCTTTACCTCCAGAGGCCTGGAAAACCTCATGAGGCCAGTGGCTTTCTCCTGTTGACCACTCTGGCCATGCAACTCTATGGTAGTCGTGCAGGGAGGAGGGCGGTTGGAGGCAATATTCTGGCGAGTAAAAAGGCTGTGTGGATCCAGAAGATTGGGGGGAAATATAGGAGGAGGAGAAAGGATGGTGAAACCCAGGTCTATCCACCACTGGTGTAAAAATGGGACACTTTCACAATGATTCATGTTGCTTTCAGGAAAGATGGAGCTCACCTCTGCTTTTGCCAACTCCTCCCAGTCATTGGGTTTGTGTTTGTGTGTTCATTTATAAAAGAAGGAACACAAAGGACCCGATTTGCAGGATTGCTCAGGTGCTCCAGATCAGGAGAGGATGACTTGTCACAAGCTGGGGGGGGGGAAGAACCAAAAAAAAACCCCACTGGGACGGCATTTACTGGAAAATGCCTCCCAATCTCATAAGCACATAATGGACACAGTAAACTATGTTTGTTTGGAACATGATTTGGCAGGATGGCCGATTTCACCCTTGGATAACTTCAGTTGGATAACTTCAGCCATCCTGCTGTTGTGGGACTACAGCTCCCATCATCCCTGCCTATTGAACACTGCGGCAGGGGTGATGGGAGTTGTAGTCCAGTCGCAGCTGGCGAGGCAAAGTTGTGGAGCCATTTTGGAAGGGCGGTATACAAATCAAATAAATAAAATAATAATAAATAATGTGAATTTAGAGCAGACTTTTGAAAACTGACTTGCCTCCCTCGTCTTCTCCACCTGCTCCTCAAATTTCCTCACGTAGGCAGCAAACTCAACTTTTTTAAAAAAAAAAAGAGTCACCCCGTTTCCCTCACCATCAGATCGTTTGGCAGTTGCTTCTCAACCAGTTTTTTCAGTTCTCCCTTGCTGAGCGTGTCAAAATCACCCAGTCGCACCGAGTATCGGTGGAAGACGTTGATTACGGTTTCACAGGCGGCTTCCAGTTGAGTCTGAGCCATCTTGAGATTGCTGCCGGCCTAGGAAGACAGCAACCAATTCAATCAGTCGGAAAGGGGGAGTTCTCATCAAGAATAGGGTCCCCTCTGTGACCTGAAGGGCATATTTCTTCCCTTTCTTCAGCTGAGAGTGGATCTAAGGGGCTTCGGGCAAGGACCATCATGTTTAAGAGAGAGCGAGGAATTGTGATAGAGTTTCAGGAGGGAATCCAGACGAAATCTGCCCTCATGTTGGGATCTCATTAGCCAATTGGCGGACCTCTGCAGTAAGCAAGGGGGCCCCCAAAACTGGAAGAATAAATTTAGTGTTTGCCCTTTTCTCTGGGTTTTGTTGGACTGTATGGTTGAAACCCCTCACCACTTGGATGGACAAAAAGGAATTACCTGCATACTTTGGTAGGTTACATTTTAGAACCAGCTGCTAAATGCCCCAGGAACACAGGAAACTGCCATATACTGAGTCAGGCCCTTGATCCATCTAGCTCACAACTGCCTGCACTGACTGGCAGCTGCTCCCTAGGGTTTTAGGTGCCTCCTGGAAATTTCTACCTGGAAATGCTCTCAGGGATTGTATCTGGGACCTTTTGCATGCAAGGCAGGTCTGCCACGGAGCTACAGCCCAGACCCATGAATCAGCATTCAAAAAAAGAACATAGGCGACTGCCTTGTACCGAGTCAGACCATTGGCCCACCCAGTTCGGTATTGTCTACACTGACTGGCAGCAGCTTCTCTGTGGTTTCAGGCAGGAGCCTTTCCCAGCCCGACCTGGAGATGCTGCCAGGGATTGAACCTGGAACCGTCTGCCAGCAAGACAGGGGCTCTGCCACTCCCGTCGCTCCCATCCCGTCGGTTTTCTCTCAGAAAATAAATATCTCTAGTGAAGCTGTCCAGGATCCCCTTCAACAGGGATTCCCAGATGTTGCGGACGACAGATCCCAGAATCCCCAAGCAAAAGCCATTGCAGCTGGGGATTCTGGGAGTTGTAGTCCACCACATAGAGCCAGCCTAGCGTAGAGCGTTGGACTAGAACCGGGAACACCCCAAGTTCGAATTCCCATTCAACCATGAAACTCACTGGGTGACTCTGGGCCAGTCATGTCTCTCTCCGCCTAACCTACCTCACAGGGTTGATGTGAGGATGAACAGAAGCATGTACACTGCTCTGAGCTCCTCGGAGGAAAAAGCGGGATATAAATGTAAATAATAAATAATAAATAATAATCAACATCTGGGAATCCCTGTTAGAGGGAACACTACAGCTGGCCCTGTCTGAAGTTTCCACTTCTGCTTGCAGCAATACGTGGAAGTTCTTCAGCTCCTCAAGGAGCGGTGGTCTCCATCTGAGACTCACAAAATAAAAACACTAAAATATCATGAGAGGGAAACTCACCCAGGTCTTGGACTCACCTCAGTGGAAAACAGTTGCCTATGGACAAATGGCTCACTGGAGCTGTACAAAGTGCTGAAATGCCGAGTGCCTTGCCTCGTGAGTTCTTGACTGCAGGGAAGAATAGCCGATGCTTTTAGGTTTCCCATATATTTTCAGACCTGGAGATCTAGGATCTCAGGATCTAGGATCTCAGCCTAGGATCTCAGGAATGCAGCCTGTAGGGGTCAAAGTCAAAGCCCACCGAAAACTGGTGGTCCTATTTTTAAAGGACATCTCAGCTTTCTATCTGGTTGCCAGTGACGGGCTCTCCTCTCCTTTTCCATGTGTTTCCAATACAAATTTATTACATCTGCAGTTGGTATGCACCGCTCAGGCACACTCCCACAGAGAACGAGAGCTCTTGAGTCTTATTTCCAAAGAAAGTTAGTCTATCTACTTTAGCTTGTCTCCTTTAAATTGCAATTAATTTTAATTTCAACCGATTCATGATATTTTGCATTGCACTTGCAATCACCTTTATTTTTAACATGTAACTTATAATTTGTGCCTTTTATTTAGCCCCTTTAGTATCACTTTCTTTTAACTTGTGATTTTATGCTGGTCTGTGACCGTAATAAAGGTTGATTGATTGATTGATTGATTGATTGATTGATTGATTGATACTACTCCTTCAGGGTCTTGCCCTCACCCTGGCTGTGACGACTTCCTTCCTTGCCAAGTCACATTCCCCTAAAAGCACCTTCTCTTGCTCAAGGACTTTGGTGGGGTCCTTTTCAAATGGTGTTTTTGTGGTTTGGTTGCCCCAGATGGAACCCCTTCTTTACCAATCCCCCAGATCATTTCCTTGGGGTTCCTTTTTTTTTTTCCCCTTGGGGGAAAAACAAGGAACCGAGTCATCACGGCACCCGAGGTGTGGTCCACGTTCTCTGAAAACTACGCAGGCAGTGAAATATGAGTTCTGTGCGTTTTGCAGGAATGGGGATTGAAATCAGTCGGGGGGGCTTTATCTGCACCTTGTGGGACACCCTGTGGCCCCCCACTCTGCCCTCTCTTTTCAAAACAAGATGAATCCTCAGAATCCCTTAAGCATTAAGGCAGAACTCAGATATTGGGTGGCAGCAGACTGGCAGCAGCTTCTCCAAGGTTGCAGGCAGGAATCTCTCTCAGCCCGATCTTGGAGATGCTGCCAGGGAGAGAACTTGGAGCCTAGATGCTCTTCCCAAAGCAGCTCCATCCCTGAAGGGGAATCTCTTGCAGTGCTCACACTTCTGGTCTCCCATTCAGATGCAACCAGGGCGACCAGTGCTGAGCAGAGGCCCTCTGTGAACTTTTATGATGATGATTTAGTACATTTGTATACTGCCCTATTTACAGGGGCGTAACTACCATTAGTTAGTTAGTTAGCAGGGGGAGGCAGTCGTCTGGGGGCCCCACTGCCTTGAGGGGGCCCCCAGAGACACCTCACATGACTCCCCATTGCCCCCTGCCCAGCCCCAAGACCCTCCAGCCACTTGCACTATTTGCCCTCCCTCCTTCTTGTGGTCCTGGTCGGCAATCAAAGCAACAGGCAAGCTGCTTTTCTCCCCACCTCTCAGCTGATCGGCGGGTGGGCGGGGCTTCCAGGGAGGCCTCCGTGTAGGCCTCAGTGAAGCCTGAATTCGAGTAGGCTGGCAAGCCCCAGGAAGAAGGCTGGCAGTCAGAGTGGCCACTACAGCTCTCTGCAGCAGACCCTCTTCTGCCCAGGCCAGACAGCTCAGCCTTTGCCAGGTAGAATATGAATTCCTTTTTGTGGTTACACTCCCCCCACCCCCTATATAGGCATCTGCTTGCCATAGGGCTTTGATGGGGTGGGGGGGGGGAGACTGAGAAGTCTCTGAATATTTATATTTAATTTCAAACTGATTGGAAAATTTGCTGGCTTAAAAAAAAACCCCTCTAAAAAGGCTTGTTTCATGGCAGGAAATTACAAAAACTTCTGGAACAAATTTATTTATGTATTCATTCATTCATTCATAAATACACTTCTGTTCAAGTTGTTTTGCAACCCAGGTCTGAGTGAGAACTGAGCCATGAGTGAGAACTGTGACGCATGTGTTGTGCTTTTATGTTTTTCCCCCTTAGGGTCAATCTGGCCAACATGTGAATGCAGCACCTCCATTCCAGAGGAGGAGAGGTGTGTTAAAGGGCTTTCAAAGCCTCTTGTGAAAAACCTCCTGGAATCAAACTTGACTGAATTGGTTCAGAATTCTGAGAAAACAAACATAGGCTCACCCTGCATGGCTGAAAGTCTCCTTTGCTAATCTGCAGCAAGGGGCCCATTTTAATAATGTTTCTAGTGTCTTCTCATTTGCTCAATTTTGTACATCTGTCTTTTTGTATGTTTTGAATGAGGACAGAAATGTGAGAATAAAAGTCCCCTGCTAACTGGGCAAAGAGGCACCTTTTTCTCTTTGTAAACCGCCCTGAGCCATTTTTGGAAGGGCAGTATAGAAATCAAGTTATTATTATTATTATTTAAAAATTTATCGGCGGGGGGGCCCATTTAAGAATATTGTCTCAGCGCCCACTCCAACCTAGTTACGCCCCTACCCAAAATGTCCCTGGGTGGTTCACAATATGGCGGCCGTTTTGTTTTAGGAACATAGCAAGTGGCTGTCTACTGAGCCAGACCCTTGGTCCATCTATCTCAGAATTGTCAACACTGACCGGCAGCAGTTCTCCAAGGTTTTAGGCAGGAGTCTTTCCCAGCTCTACCTAGAGATGCTGCCAGGGATTGAACCTGGGACCAGTGGCGGGCGGTGCCGGCATAGCCCAGCGTGGGCGGGGCGGCGAGAGGCACTTGGAAGTGTGAATTAGTAGGTGCTTACCTCCCTCACCGCTGCATCCAAAAGCTGTTCTGACCATCCGCATGGTGCCCGGCACACGCCCTATGGCAGGGGATTGACTTTGCCACTTACCTGATTTGTGTGGCTATTTCTCACTTGGAATGCGGTGTCCTGTTCTGGGCACTGCATTTTAAGAAGCACGTTGGTGAACTGGAATGGATTGGGAGAAGTGGGAAAGCATCTGGAAACCCAGACTTAGGAGGGAGGGATTGTTGAAGGAGCTGGGTGTGTTTAGCTCGCTTCGGAGGAAACTAAGGAAGGAGAGGATGGCCGTCTTCCCCGATCCAAAGGCCTATCGCAGAAAGAGCAGGCCTGTCCCCTGTAGCTCCTGAGGGCAGGGTGATAATAAACAGGGTGAAATCATAAGGAAGCCCATTCGAGCTACTTTAAGAGGAATTTGCTAAGAGCCGTTTGACAAAGAACACTAGAGTTTTTCAAACAGAGGATAGGAAGCCGTGTCGGGTTCATTTCTAATTCACTCCAGACCGAACACAGACCCCAGTAACGAATGTGTTATAGTCAATCCCTCCCTAGCATTTCCATGCAAAGCGGAGAGAGATTCCTACCCGAAACCTTGGAGGGCCGCTGCCAAACAGTGTTGACAATAATGAGCCAGAGGGATCAAAGGTCAGACTCAGCATGCGGCAGCTACATATACCAGGGAAAGCCTCGCTATTAGAACACCTGTTTTACATGCATTTAAAATTGCTTCCTCACATGTATATTTAAAAAGCACATTCAGGCATTCTTAGGGAGAGAAAGAAAACACACCTCAGAATGTCCAAGTCTGTCTTTATTATTTGATGACCCCATCACGTGATTCCAGCAAAGAGAATTTGGGAAGGGGCGCTGCGTCTTAGAACAACAAAGCACTTTAAAATCAGGATAATATCTGGACACCAACCCACTGGGACCTGGGTCCACCCTCCGTTCTAATGGCGTCGGGTATGTGTTGGGCGATCCTCCTTCTCGCCCAGATGGAATTTTTCATGGGTGCAGATGAGGAATTTTGAAAGCAGGAGCATATATTCCTCAAAACCGATGTTCTCGTTCTGGTTGTTGTTGAGCTCCTCGAAGAATTTGTCAGTTCCCTTTGGGTCTCGGGCGTTCTGCCGAAAGAAAGAAACTGAAAATGTGCTTGTTGGGTAGTTTGGATAAGATGCAGCGTTTAGACAACCGCTTAACAGCCGGTTGCCAGAATGAACCGTGGCAGTGACTCGGAGAGAGCAGAAGGAGAGGAGAGCTGGTCTTGCGGTAGCAAGTATGAACGGTCCCCTTTGCTAAGCAGGGTCCAGCCTGGTTTGCATTTGAATGGGAGACCCCATGTGTGAGCACTGTAAGATATTCCCCATCCCCTCAGGGGATTTGGGCCACTCTGGGAAAAGCACCTGCCTGTTTTTTTTCCCCCTTTTTTCTGGGGAAAAAGCCAACTTCAATTTGGCTGCCTGGGTTCAAGTCTCACTATTAACCAACTCTGAATTTGAGCCCGGACTGGGTCGGTTCAAGTCCGGTTTGGATTCGAACCAATGGCCGGCTCTTGGGAAAGGGGGAGAAACTGCCTTTTCTGGGAAAAGAGGGAGAAACGGGTTTCCCAGCGCTTCACCTCTCTACACCCGGAGACTCCCACCTGATGGGTCTCCTCAGGAGGAGGGGTGAACTAGCCAAGATGTCTCACATATATAAATGTGATAGACAGATAAGTAAGCAAGTTCTCCAGGAAGGGCTGGGCTCCTGCTGGCCATAAAGGTTCGCCAGGAGCATTCCCAGATGGTGATTTTACTTTAAGGCAGGTGTGCATATATCCTCCAGATTTACCTTAAAGCCCCTGCAAGCGATCCAGGAACACTCTACACATGTTTCGGGTTTTTCATAGTGCATTGTCACTTAGCCTGATCTATGTCCGTGGTTAAAAAAAAATCCACTTTTTGCATTGGGTTTCTTGGGCAAATTCGTAGTAAACCCAGAGTAAAGCCTGCTGTCTGGGAAATCTCCTGCTCACCACCGGCACTCTTGCTGGTTTAACAGTTCCTCTAGAGAACTTTCTACAATCTATGAGTGTTAGATTGTGAGGCTACCAAGGAAGGCGTCCAAACCAAAATGCATTTGGCTGCCTGGGTTCATCCTCACTACCAACCAGCAACTCTGAGCCCGAGCCCAGACTGGGCCAGGTCGGTTCGAATCCGGTTCAGATTTGAACCAAACCAGCCAAATGGCCAGATCAGCCCCTTAAACATTGTATTTCTGCCTCGCTCCCTGGGTTTTGCTTTACTGCCTAGGATCTGCCTGGCTGCCTGGGTTCAGTCTCACTCCCAACCAACTCTGAGTTCGAGCCTGGGCTGGGTCGGTTCAAATCTGGTTCAGATTCGAACCAAACCAGCCAAACAGCCAGATCACACACCCCCTACTCTGGGAGACTCTGGTTTGGGGGATTTAGGATAAATCATAAGACCGATGACAGGTTTAACCATTACCATCAGCTCCCAGAGAACAGGAATCTTAGCTTGATCCCAGGATGGAATAGGAATTTCATGGACTATGAGTGTTAGAGTGTAAGGCCACCAAAGAAGGAATCCAAATCAAAATGCATTTGGCTGCCTGGGTTCATCCTCCCTACCAACCAGCAACTCTGAGCCAGACCAGGCCAGGTCGGTTCAAATCCGGTTCAGATTCGAACCAAACCAGCCAAACAGCCAGATCATACATCATCAGATCATACCAGATCTGACCATCACCAGATCATACATCATACAACCTGAGACTCTGCTTTGGGGGATGTAGGATAAATCATAAGACTGATGACATGTTTAAGAAATACCATCAGCTTCCAGAGAACAGAAATCTTAGTTGATCCCAGGATGGAATAGGAATTTCATGGACTATGATTATTCAGCTGTAAGGCCACGGAGTAAAACTACTCGCACGCACACTGGAGAATGTGTAATAACAGAATCCCTAGAGGAGATATTTCGGAGAAGAATTTGGGGGAGGATTTTTTGTTTGTTTGTTTCTAGTATTTGCCACACCCACCTTGACACAGTTGGGGAACTGCTCTTCAATCATCTTCTTAAACTCCTCTTTGTCCAGGGTGTCCGTCTCCCGGTCCTTAGAGAGCTCCGAGTACTGGTGGTAGATGTCGATGATCTTGTCGCAAGCCAGCTGCATCTCGGTCTTAGACATCTTAGATGGGGTTTTGCTCCTAACCTGGAAGAGAAATCACAGAACTCCGTGGGCCACAAGCTTGCTGTGAGGCTCAAGTCCTAGGGTCGGGGAGACCCGAGTTCAAATCCCCCGTATAGCCCTGGAACTCACTGGGTGACTCAGGGCCAGTCCGCCTAGCCTGCCTCGCAGGGCTGTTGTGAGGATAAACAAAACCATGCAACTCCACTCTGGGCTCCTTGGAGGCAGAGTGGGATGTAAATGAAGTAAATAAAGAAACTGATCAATTAATTAAAATGGAAGGATGTGACAGCTCTTCAGCCATTGGCAGATGCCTACTAAAGTTCACGCTGCGGTACATCTGATGGCTTTAGGGTTTTCTTGCTGTTGAACACAGCTAAGAACACAGAAAACTGCCTTCTACTGAGTCGGACTTTTGGTCCATCTATCTCAGAATTGTCAACACTGACTGGCAGCGGCTCTCCAAGGTTTCAGGCAGGAGTCTTTCCCAGGCCTACCTGGAGATGCTGCCAGGGATTGAACCTGGGAGCTTCTGGATGCAAAGCAGATCTTCTGCCACTGAGCTAGGACCCCGTTCCTGGAAATTTCATTCAAACAGATTGCCGGAATCTGGGCAAGGAAGCCTTCCGCAAAACAGAAATGGACTTTTCTCACCCTGTCATCCGCCGGGCCTCTGGATGCGGAGCAGGGCAGAAGGAATCTTCGCTCGAAAGCCTGAACGAACTCACAGTGTCCCGGAGGGGGATGGAGGAAAAGAAAACCCTTGTCGGCCCAATACGGCAGAGACTAAGGGAGGACCTACCTTGCTCGGAACCAACCACACAAGACGGATGGGAGGGTGAGACTCGGGTTCGATTATTTATACCTCAAGATGCTCTCGGATTGCTCAACGGTTCTGCCTCGCCTCACCGATCTTTGGTCTTTTCATTCCTCCCCGCACACCCAGTACTTGTGAAGGTTTATTTCTGGCTGGATATTTGGGCCGGGTTTTTTCCCCTGCAGCACCATCCTTGTGCACAAAGGACAGCGGTTCCGTTGATGCATCACACCCAGCCTAATCACTGTGGAAGAAATGGGTGTCTCTGAGATTTACTTGCCTGTCTTCTTTGACGTGCCGAAATCTCGCAACAAACCACGAGGCTTACGCCCAGCTTTCAGCTTGAAGACGGGTGTTCAGTGAGCGGATTAGGTACACATTCCTTGGTTATTTCTACTACAAACTGTGACAAATATTTATTTGTTGTATAAACCGCTTTTCAACAACAGTTCCCAAAAGTGATACATTAGATAAATAAAAATAAACAAGATGGTCCCCTGTCCCCAAAGGGCTCACAATCTAAAAGAGAAACATAAGATGGACCCCAGCAACAGCCCTTGGATTGTTAGGGCTGGGGATGGATAGGGCCAGTTGCTCTCCTCCTGCTAAAAAAAAAATCACCACTTTTAAAAGGTGCCTCTTTCTTCAGTTAGGGTTTTTGCAGTTAGCATTCCATGTTTGACTTCCAGCTACTGGGCCATATCGTTCTGACAACGTGTGTGTGTGTGTGTGTGTGTGTGTGTGTGTGTAAAGACAGTAATCAGTCTCAGCTTTTGAAGCCTGTAATTGCAGGCTTAAAAGCTTTGGTGGCTGTTGGCTACTGGCTTGTGCATGCACCTTTTAAGCTGCGGGCCAAAGGAAGCGGTTTGCTTATTTTTATTTATTTGTTTTATTTATTCCCTGTATATGCCGCATCACCATCAACCAATTACAAAAAGCACCTTGACTGGGAACAGCCGGTATTCTGCGACGATATCTATCACAACAGCAACAACGTTGACCATAAAATTCAGCCATCCCAGGTCCTTGGGAAGGACTCGATGTCTGGATAAAACAAACCAGTCAATGACACTTGTCTGTCTGTGTAAACAACAACAACAACAACAATAATAGTAATCAGAGGATCATCGAGTGAAAGGGCCCAGAGAGGCAGCCGTGAACTTGCTGAGTCGAGAGGTTTTTGCAGCGGGCAGGATAGAAGAGAGAGCGGAGAGGAGAGCTGGTCTTGTGGTAGCAAGCAGGACTTGTCCCCATAGCTAAGCAGGGGCTGCCCTGGTTGCATCTGAATGGGAGACCTGAAGTGTGAGCACTGCAAGATATTCCCCTCAGGGGATGAAGCCGCTCTGGGAAGAGCAGAAGGTTCCAAGTTCCCTCCCTGGCAGCATCTCCAAGATAGGGCTGAGAGAGATTCCTGCCTGCAACCTTGGAGAAGCCGCTGCCAGTCTGTGAGGACAATACTGAGCTAGATAGACCAAGGGTCTGACTCAGTATATGGCAGCTTCCTATGTTTCCTATGTTCCTAAGGATGCTAGGGAGGGCGTTTCAGGGGTTAGGCGAATTAGATGTAGCGAATTAAATTTGCTAGTCTCTCAAAGCCAGGCGGGCACAGATGATTGCAAAGACGCTCTAGGGAGTTGCACAGGACCTGGCTGATCTTGGAAGATGGAGCGATCGGCAGGAGATCAAACGGGTAGGCGGCCAGGACGGCGGCGGCGAATTGCTCAGGAAATGGCCGGCGTTGCCGCAATCTGTTGAGGGGGCATGACAAATACTGCCTGATCAGTATCAGGAGCCGTTTTTTCAGACTGCTTTTGGCTCGCTCTGGGCTGCTCCCACCGCTGGCGTTTGGGCCAGCCTTCTGCATACCTCATAAAACCAGAAAAAATGCCACCTGGCCGGAAGAACAAGAAAACGTCCTTTTTCTTAGCATGAGCGAGACTGCACCCAAAGGTCAAGGAGACGTCCGGATTTGCAAGCAGGGTGGGATAAATTTCCCTTGCCTCATCCGCGACCACATGGCATGCTCCTGTGTCTTCAGCGGTTTTCTCATCAGGGATTGCTCAGCCCACACCCATGCAGAGAGCAGGGCTTTGGCACTGGGCGGGTTGCATTCTGGAAATGGTTGCATTCTGGAAAAGTGGTTGCATTCTGGAAATTGGTTGAAAAGCGGTTGCATTCTGGAAATTCACTGGGCCTCCTCGTCAGGGCTTGCAGGAAGACACGGGTTCCCTTTCCATTTCTCCACATGGTTTGTGGCCAGAGGTGGTGCCGTTCAAAAAATCAAGCCATGCCAAAGGTTGGAGGTGTGAAAAGTGACCGAAACGCAGGGTTAAAATTGAGTGGGTAGCCCAGACTCCTCTTGAACCCAGACCCTGATCCAGAGGGAGGAGTGCTGTTCTGTGGGATGCTGGCAAAGTCGGAGCCAAATGAATCTCATGGGGCGGGTAGTTCCACAGACCAGGCGCCGCACCAGAACGAGATTGCTGTGTTGGTTGTAAGGTTATAGTCTGTAATCTTGAGCTGTGACATTTTTTGTGTGTAGGCACTAAGGACCAGGGAGGAGAGCTGGTCTTGTGGTAGCGAGCAGGAATTGTTCCCTTTTCTAAGCAGGCTCTGGCCTGGTTTGATTTAGGATGGGTGACTGCATGTAAGGGCTGTAAGATATTCTCCTTAGGGGATGGGGCCACAGCTCCGCGGGAGGACATTTGTTTACTTGCAGAAAGCACCAGGTTCACTCTCTGGCAGTATCTCCAGGTAGGCCTGAGAAAGACCCCTGCCTGAAACCTTGGAGAGCTGCTGCCAGTCAGTGTAGACAATCCTGAGCTAGATGGACCAAGGGTCTGACTCAGTATATGGCAGCGACTGGGGGCAGGGGAGAGAGAGAAAGAATAGCCAAAGAAGATAATTGGTCTAATTTGGATAGTTTGCCCATCCTATCCCAACTTCTGTGCTTGCTACTGTTTTGGATTCTGGGTTGCTTTGCGTCTGGCTGATGGCATTGATTTTCTTCATTTCCATTTATACTAGTTGCTTGATTTCTTTAACCTCTTTGGACTCCACATCAAACACTGTTTTGGAAGCCTTGGGATGGAAAGCCAGCCGAACCTGTTTTGACCTCGTGCTGAGTTTTTGCCCTGCCTGCTTTCTCTGGGTGGTCTTAACGGTGGTTCGCCAAGATGTTTAATGGCTGGATTAATTTGTCTAATACTTTTGTATTGTCTCATATGAACTTTTGCAAGCTGAAAGCCAGGAGGCACCACCCCTGCTCATTGGACAAAGATGCTTCCTTTGGGATTCTGTAACCTCTTTGGGGCAGGGAACCATCGTCCGGCCTTGTTGTGGCACACAGTTTGGGAGCCCCCACCACCACCACTCACTGGACAAAAAGGCACCTTCTTAAGTGAAGGCACTCTTATATTTAGCAAGGGGACTCTATTGAACCCCAGCAGAGCGTCCCTCCCAGTGGCTGCTGCTGGTGCCTCCCTTGGGTTTCTTTTGAGATTGGGAGCCCCTTGCAGGCAGAGAACCATCTTCCGTTCCTGTTGCTATGGAAACTACTTTGGGAACCTTTTGGCTGAGAAGCTGAGTGGGCAGAGTCTAACAAATAATAAATGAGCTTTTCCCCCCCTCAGGCCAAGGTCGGCCTCGTGGAGTGGCCCTAAAGAAGCACCTTTTCAAAATGGAGGCGCTCTTGCCTTTCACAGGGGGAGAGCAACTGGCCCTCTCCAGCCCAGCATAATGTCCTTCCCGGGTGCGGTTGTTGGTATCTCCCGTGTGCTTCATTTTGGGGCTATGAGTCCCTTTGGGACAGGGGACCACCTTTCCATCCTTTTTGTTACGGAAACGTGGTGATTCCATTTTATTTATTTATTCCAAATTGAATTATTATTATTAATAATAATAATATTAATAATAATAGACAGACCTGAGCCGGCATGGTAGACCTGGTAGACCTGAGCTTCCCGTCTAAAGGGAAGCTGTGAAACGCTGCCATCTAATGGCTTAGTCTGCAGGCACATCATTTATTCTTACTTTTTTGTGTAAATGGTTTTATTGGATTCATTCCATTTGTCTTGCTGCGGCCTGATGACCAAACACAAAGAAAAGCCACTCTGTCCTGCTGAGGAAAGACGAGCTGGCACCCCAGAAACTGCATGGAAGGAACCTCCTTTACTGAAATCTCACCACACAACCTATCCAAGCTTTTCGGATTCGAGGCCAGCTCGGTCCCGGCCCGCCGCCCGCCTGCGACGCATTCACCCCTCTCTCCTTTCGTTCGCCACCTTTCCCCATCGCCTCCAATTCTCCCCCGGGGTCAAGCAGCGTCCTCACTGCCCCGGGCCGCTGTGCAGCGTGGTCTCAGTGGCAATGGTGACCTTAGTGACCATGACTATGAATTCTTCAACGCTAAGCTCTTCGTCTTGGTTTTGGTCCAGCTGTCTGAAGATTTTGTCAATGCCGGGGGGGTTGGCCTGGTTCTGGGCAGATGGAAAAAAAGAAAACCCTTAGCCACTTTGGCCCTGCCCTGCTAGGTTAGAGAAGATCTAATCCTTAGAGAAGGGATTCTCAACCTTGGGTCCCCAGATGTTGATGGACTTCAACTCCCATAATCCCCAACCAAAGGCCATTGGGGCTGAGGATTATGGGAGTTGATGTCCAGTAACATCTGGGGACCCAAGGTTGAGAATCCCTGCCTTAGAGGCTTGCTTGCTTTCTCTCTCTCTCTCTCTCTCTCTTCTTTTTTTCTTCCTCCCTTCCAAATTTTTTCATGTTCAGTCTATGTCTTTCTCTCTTTCTCTCTCTCTCTTTCTTTTCCTTCCTTCCTTCCTAATATTTTCATGTTCAATCTATGTCTTTCTTTCATTATCTTCCTTTCTCTTCCTCCCTTCCTAATTTTTTCCTGTTCAATCTATTTATTTACTTATTTATTTTATTCAATTTATATACCGCCCTTCCAAAATGTTTGTTTACAATCAGAGTTTACAAGAAGTCTTTCTTTCTTTCTTTCTTTCTTTCTTTCTTTCTTTCTTTCTTTCTTTCTTCCCACTTCTTTCCCACTTCTCCAACCCCTAAGGGTTCTTTAAGGGGAGGAAAGCTAGTCTTCTTTCTTTCTTTCTTTCTTTCTTTCTTTCTTTCTTTCTTTCTTTCTTTCTTCCCACTTCTTTCCCACTTCTCCCAACCCCTAAGGCTTCTTTAAGGGGAGAAAAGCTAGTCTTCTGGTCACAAGCATAAAATGCCCCCTTTGCTAAGCTGGGCCTGCCTTGGTTTGCATTTGGAGGGGAGATGACACGCGAGCGCTGTGAGATGCTCCCCTTAGGGCAGGGGTGTTCGGCGATGGCCTTCCAGCTGTTCTTGGCCTACAACTTGCCGTTCTGACAAGCCCTATCTCAGGGGATGGCTCCATAGCTCAGTGGAAGAACCCCTCAAGTCCCAGGTTCGAGCCCTGGCAGCATCTCCAGGAAGGGCTGGGGGAGACTCCTGCTTGCAACCTTGGAGAAGATGCTGCCAGTCTGGGTAGTCAATCCTGGGCTCCATGGACCAAGGGTCTGACTCTGGTTAAAGCAGCTCCTTCTCTCCCTAAGTCCCTTCCTACTCTAACATTCAATGAAAAGGGGTGATGTTGTATGATCTAAAAAGAAACACTGCACCTTGCCACCCTGCTGCATTACCAGCCCCTTTTCCTATCTATTTATCCACACTTCCGACTCCAGCCTGACCAGACTCACCTTTAGGAACTGAGCCAGCTCCTCCTCAATGAGCTCCTTCAACTTGTTGAGCTTGTCTGGATGGGGCGTCTGGCTCGAATATTGGTGGAAGACGTTGAGGATGGTTTCGAGTGAATTCTCCAGCTGGGACATGGTTCTGGGGAACCTGGGGAAAGGGAGATCAGAGGTGCTTAAAGGGTTAAGCCGAAAGATGTGCACACCGCCTAGAGGTGTACATCTCAGGCAGTGTAAAAATAGGATCAATAGAATCAAAATGAAAATAAATGAGCCAGTCTTGAAGTAGCGAGCCTGAATGCTAAGCAGGGTCTAGCATGCTAAGCAGGGTCTGTCTTGGTTTGCATTGGGATGAGTCACTGAACATGAGAACTGTAAGACATTCCCCCTTAGGGGATGGAGCTATCACTCCCTAGAAGAGGGTCTGCTCCCCATGCAGAAGATGCCAAGTTCACTTCCCAAGGGAGTGAACCCCAAATACAGCTGGTTCGGAGATCACATGGAAACCTGGATAAATCTCGGTTCCTGGCAACAGCTTTGAATCTTGCGAGGGACACACTTCCTTGCCCATATATGAGTCCCAAAAGAAGCCATTTCTAACCGCAGTCAGAAGTGGGATTCTTTCAACTTGGGCGCAGACAGCAGAAGGGGGTTTTCATGGCCGTTTTCTGACCCGTATGCTGAAACAGGTTTGAAGCCGGCTTGAATTTGCCACGCAGATGCGCCCTAAGATGTTGAAGTAGAATGTGGGTTCCATGGGTGCAGAAAGTGGCGAATAGGGGTGTGCATGAAACCAGTAGGCGCCAGCATGAAGAGGCCCAGAAAGGGGTGGGAAATGGCCAAAAATGGCCCATAAACCACCTGAATTGGGCTGGATTGAGGCCGGCGGAGGGAGGGGGATCTGCTGGAGACACACACCATGGCTGCTGCTGCACCCTCGGAGGCAGTGAATTCTTCTTTTTTAAAAAAAACAAGCTTTTTTTGTTAGAACTCCTGGACAAGCCGGGGGGGGGGTTCGGGCTGGCCAAGTTTGACGCCAAACCGACTCAAGCTTGAACCAATTCGCACACACATCCCTTGTAGTGAAGCAAAGAACAGCTTTAAAAAAACAACCACCACCTATTCATTCCTTAAGGCAGGCAGTGCTTCAGATGAATTCTGCTGTCACAACTTCCGGCAAAAAAATCCTGGCAACCGTTGTTTGGTGGAAGCACTGGGAAGTCACAGTTAGAGATCTGTAGCCCTGCACAGCTGAACTCCACGTCCCAGGTTTCCCTGGGCGACTGAATGGCTATTCGGCCCATTTAAGGGAATGAGCTCCATTGAAGATAGCAAGACTTCTATCTGGATAAAAATGGACAGGATTGCTCTGCGAGGAAAGTATTGGGCCGTCCAAAACCCTTCAGTTGAAGCCAAGAATTAAGATGCTTTACATTTTCACTCGTGCTCCAAAAAGCGTGGCAATTTCAAGTTAAGTTGCCCATCTTAACATCCGTCCCATATACGCTGCAAAGACTTTGTATAGTCTGGTGTACCTTCTGGCTTTAGAAATGAGGTCTCATGCATACACCCACACTTTGCCTTGGTCTTTCAGCTGGAAAGTGGCTGGGGGGGAGCAGATTCAGGTAGTTATTCAACAGGTGCAGCTTCCTCAATCACATCCTAGAGATACCCCCAGGTGAATTTCCGTCCAGTGCATCTCTACAAGGCCGAGGCCTGCTCCAAAATGTCACGCTTTTCCCAGGAGTGAGCGCCACTGAATACAGTGAGGCTTACTCCCAAGTAGATATGCCCAAGTTCAGACTGCGGATGGACGGACATTTCACTTACCTGTTCTCGGAGAAGTCGTGACGTTCTGTAACGATGCGGAGAGAAAACAGGAGCAACTCTGGTTGGCTCCAAGGGACTTTTATACCCTCCCAAGAACAGTTCCAGATAATGTTGCAATCGCTCTGATAGTGATCAGTGGTCAATAATCTGCCGGCTTATCTCACTGAAGTTTTTCCATTCATGTTCTCAGCACATGTCACCTTTGCCACCTCCACCCAGCGGAGAGGAAAATTTCTGTGGGGGATTCTGCTTCTGCAATGTGCTCCGAAACCAAGTAAAATTCCACACCCGTAAGCTCTTGCCTTTCATCTTTGTAGGCACTGAAACGCTTTCCATTTCTGAGCGAAGATCTTTGTAGACAAGGGCCCATCCTTGGGGGACCCCCAGAGGCAAGTCACATGACTGGCTCCCCCAGCCACACACCCGCCCGGGCTTCCTTCAATTGTATTCATCCTCCAAAACTGATGTGAGTGTTAAGACCTGGAGCTACCAGAATAGCATGTCCTTCTCAAGTACCATTAAATGATTTGCATTGTCCACAATTTACAAAACCTTAAAAAAAAAATTTAGGATGATGTTCTATTGTGGCACATAGGGGTGTGTGTGTGTGTGTGTACACACACACAATTTTACTATGCTTTTTGTTAAAATGGCTCTTTCATTTGCAGTAGCCCGAAAGCTGAGACGGTATGTGTTCCAACAGGTCCCACTTCTCTCGGTGGAAAGCAAAATATTTGTGGGGCAAATATTTCACTTTCCCGCTGTTTGGCTTCTTCGCTTCCCGCAGGCAAACTTTGCACAACTTTCATGGCGAAACCTCTGTTTTAAAATGCAGCCGACAGCTTTGGGAAATGCAGCTGTTATTTCTCTCTTTTAGAAACAAGACACCCTCGAGGGCAAAGAGAAACAAGGACAGTGGCTTACTGGAGGCAGATTTTGGAGAATGGGGACCTGCTGAGAGATCATTGGAGCCTATAATATCATGGCGTTGGGTGTGATGGCTCAGAAACTGCCACTTGGAACTATGCTTCCAGGCACAAAAGTGAGACTCCCTCCTGAGTAAATGTGCCCCGAACTGCTGAATTCCATGGCAAGGCTAAGCTGCCACAGAATTCGAACACAGCTCCTTCAACCACACCCGCTAGGGATTTCCCAGCATGGATTGCTAGCACCATCACACAATACAGAGTTGAACTCTAGTTTCTCAGATTATTCTGTTTTCTGCCCCAAACTGCTGAACCCCCGGACTGCTGGATTCCGTGGCAAGGCTAAGCTGCCACGGAATTCGAACACAGCTCCTTCAACCACACCCACTAGGGATTTCCCAGCATGGATTGCTAGCACCATCAGACAATACAGAGTTGAACTCTAGTTTCTCAGATTATTCTGTTTTCTGCCTTTATAGTTGTAAGGGGTTTTTGGCAGATTCTCAGCCTACACTGCACAACCGAGCAATGAGACACCTTTTTAAAGTGGCGATTCTCTGTATTGAGCAGGGGGAGAGCCACTGGACATATCCAACCCCAGTACAACATTGTCCCTCCAGGGACTGTTGCTGGTGTCTCCCTTATATTTCTTTTTAGATTGTGAGCCTATGGGGACAGGGAGCCCTTTTGTTTATTCTTATTTCTCTATGTAAACCGCTTTAGGGGTTTTTGTTGAAAAGCAGTATATAAATATCCGTCGTCTGTACAATTGGTTCATTAAGGTGTCCAGCCAAGGGCCCAGGGTGCGTTGATCACTGAGCGGCTGTGTTCCAAGGGCACAGGCCAGCTGGGACCCCTGGGGAAAGGGGGTGCCTTGGACCCTGTGGGGTGGGAACCTGCCACAGACACTGCCAATGGCTGCCTGTCACCTCGCACCTATAGGCTGCCTCAGGGCCTCTGGTTCTCAGCAGATCTGAACTGACTTTTTGCTCGCTGGGCAAAGTGGCACCTTTTTAACACAGTGATTCTCTTGTATTGAGCAGGGGGGGAGCAACTGGCCCTCTCCACCCCCAGCACAGTATATCTCCAGTGACTGTTGCTGGTGTCTATCATGGTTCTTTTTTAGATGGTGAGCCCTTTGGGGACAGGGCTCCATCTTATTGATGGATCATTTCTCTGGGTACACTGCTTTGGAAACTCTTGTTGACAAGCGGTATATAAATATTGGTTGCTGCTATTCTGCCTTTGCCGGGGATCTGTGGGAGGTCCTTGGCTTACATCATCAACTCCTTGATAGAGGAGATTAATTGAATTAAAAGGATTCCGGAACAGACTTGCCTTTCCGTGTCGAAGGGCTGTCCAGCAGGTCAGCAATCCAGTTCCTAAGCACGCAGGAGCTGTCCGCTAGAGTTGGTGCTGAAACTAGAGACTTCTCCTGGTAAGGTGTGGTGTCGTCAGCAGGCGGCCTTCAAGAGGTCAGCTTTAAAGAGGCCCAGTTTCCCACCAGTTCTTGCCACCTTGGTCCAGATCCAGTGCATGCACTTATACGCTGTCATCACCGCACGGAGCAGGCCTGTGCGGGATTGGAGTCATCTCGCTTCCATCACCCCTCTCCTCCTCTGTCCAGAGATTTGTTTTGATGGCGTTCATTGAAATTTCTGGGCATTGCTTTAGGGATGGGGACATTGCTCAGAAGGAGAGGTTCTGCTTGATCTCCAGGTAGGGCTGAGAGAGACACCTGCCTGCAATCTTGGAGAAGCCGCTGCCAGTCAGTGTAGACAATCCTGCGCTAGATGGACCAAGGGTCTGACTCAGTATATGGCAGCTTCCGATGTTCTATGACAGTACGCCTTAAATATCAACACCGAACTAATATCTGATGGGGCTGTAGCACTGTGGTAGAGGTCTATGCCCTGCATAAGCCACAGCAATAATAATAAAAATAATAATAACACCACATCTTAATAATGAAAATAATACACAGGCAGCTTAGTCGCCTGAAATAAGCAACTTGCCAGAATGTAAATGTCCTGGCTTCCGAACAACTCTGAACCACAACATAAATGTTTTCCAGTTATTTCGTAAGTGACGAGGTTTGACGGTGTTTCGGACACAATGTTCCAGGCACTGGCAATGATCATAATTAATTTTTATAGAGACTCCGCTCTGGGTTCATCCGCTGAAACAAGCAAATCTGAGGAACTCCCATGTACCTTGTTAAAACAATTTTGGAGAACATTCTGCACGTGACGGTAATTTAAAAGATTAATGTTTTGGTCTATTGTACATCAAGCTGTGTCTGTGTTTACAGCAGCTGATCTGTACATTTACATTGGCTGGTGTGACTTCAGGGATGACATCATTTCCTGCTGAAAATCCCTAACAAAACTGATATCCTGCCTTTAAAGCTGGAGGCTCAACACCCAGATCTAGCCGAAGGCTCCTTGGGGTCACCTTCCTCTTACCCACAGATCTGCTCTTTGTAGACTGAAAGACAACACCGGATAGCAACCTCTCAAGAGATTGAGGCAGCACTGAATGTCTTACATAGGCACATAGGAAGCTGCCATATACTGAGTCAGACCCTTGGTCCATCTAGCTCAGTATTGTCCTCACAGACTGGCAGCGGCTTCTCCAAGGTTGCAGGTAGGGATCTCTCTCAGCCCGATCATGGAGATGCTGCCAGGGAGGGAACTTGGAACCTTCTGCTCTTCCCAGAGCGGCTCCATCATCCCCTGAGAGGAATGTCTTACAGTGCTCACACATCAAGTCTCCCATTCATATGCCACCAGGGTGGACCCTGCTTAGCTAAGGGGACAAGTCATGCTTGCTACCACCAGATCAGCTCTCCTCAACTAAGACAATTGAGGCAGCCCCTAAAATAACTCCCTTAGAGGGATCATCTTGATCAGAACTCATAGGGTGGGACCATCACCCAGAGGTTGATCTTCTGCTTTGCATGCTGACAGTTTCTGCTTTCAGTCCCTGGAAACATCTCCAGGGAGGGCTGGGAAAGATTCCTGCCTGTTGTGCAGACTCTGCCGTTTCCTTCCTTTGTCCAGGATCTACTCAAGGTTCTTGTCTTACACTGTGCAACCTTTTATTGATTTTTATTATTTTTATTTTATGATTTTAGGGTTTTTCTTCTGCCTGCGCAGAAGCGACGCTGGGCCAGAAGGCAGGCTCGGCGTCGCCGCCTGCACTCCGCGCCGCCGCTCGGCCGCGCCCGCTACATCTACACTGAGGAGGAGGCCATCCCATCGCCGCCAGGCCAACCACCACACCAGCCACCGCCGCACTTGGCGCGGCGGGCCAGCCGCCGCCGCCGCCACTCCGTGGGTGATGCGCCGCTGCCGCCACGGCCCGCCACATCGCCGCCGCTGCGGCCTGCCACATCGCCGCCACCGCCGGCGATCTGCTGCCGCCACTGCTGTTTCCCCCCCAATATGCCACTGGAGGGTGGGGGTAACCCATCATGCAACAATCTTGTCGTGGGTGTCTGTGGCAAAAGGGCTAGGGAGATATGTAAACCGGGAACCCAGCTCTCCTCGCAAAGCCAGCTCAGCAGGGACACACCTGGGCATCAGCTGAACAGGTCAGTGTCTTTCAGTCTTTTAACTGGGGAGTCAGACCCTTGGTCCGGCTAGCTCAGTATTGTCTGCCCAGACTGGCAGCAGCGTCTGCTGTGTGAGCACTTTAAGTTATGGGGCCGCTCTGGGAAGAGCACCTGCCTGTTTGCATGCAGAAGGTTCCAAGTCCCCTGCATGACGGTATCTCCAAGACAGGGCTGAGAGAAACTCCTGCCTGCAATCTTGAAGAAGCCGCTGCCCGTCTGGGTAGACAATGCTGAGCTAGATGAACCAATGGCCTGACTCAGTATACGGCAGCTTCCTGTGTTCCTATGATCGTTTTGGGGCCCACAAGCAGAGCTCAGTTTGTTCAGGATGGTCCTGCAGGGGTCCTTTAAGAATCCTCCCTCTATAGGATGGGGATTTACTCAGGGTGTGTAAGGATCGGGTCCAGCTGTGAGTGGCTTGAGAGCAGCAGGGTTCTCAGGAGCAATGTAAGTCTCTCTTTTAATGGGTTATGTTTGATAAGGGAAGCCCTGTTCTTTATAGAAATGTAGCTGTTGATTTGTAGAGTTTTGCATACTGACTATTTAGAAAATATTTGGGTGGTGTTGCTTTGTTTGTTTTTGTAATTGATACACTGGTGGTTTTTATTTTAAATAAGAGGAATGGGAGAAAACCTTGGGGAGGGACTCTTTCTCACAAGAGTAACTTTTTCTCTGTGTGTGTGTCTGTCATTTCACCGAGATTGTAACCAGCCCACAACAGAACTGGAGCTTTCCACGCTATTCCTTCGATGCCCAGCCTAGAGGGGCAGCAGCATCGAGATGTCAGTGACTAGAGAGGTGCCACTCTGCGCCCCTCCTGGCTCGCGGCTAATGGGTACTCCCGAAGATAGGACGAGAGGAAGGGACTTCTAACGGGAGCTCCTGGCTCTCGCTTTTTGCCGGAGGTGTAGGGATGTGTATGCGCTAGCTTCACACCCTTACCTCTTTGACCTATATTGGGCCGCAGGATGCTCACGGCTCTCACTTTTTGTCAGAAGTGTAGGGATGTGTGTGCTAGCTTCACACCCTTATCTCTTTGGCCTATGTCGGGCTTTTTGCAGAAAGTGTACTGATGTGTGCGTGCTAGCTTCACACCCTTATCTCTTTGGCCTATGTCGGGCTTTTTGCAGAAAGTGTACTGATGTGTGCGTGCTAGCTTCACACCCTTATCTCTTTGGCCTATGTCGGGCTTTTTGCAGAAAGTGTAGGGATGTGCGTTCCAGCTGCACAGCCCTATCTCTTTGGTCTATAGTCAGCTTTTTGCCAGAAGTGTAGCGATCTGTGCATTCTAGCTGCACACCCCTATCTCTCTGGCCTATATTCGGCTTTTTGCCGGAAGTGTAATGTTGTGTGTGTTCTAGCTGCACACCCCATCTCTTTGGCCTATATTCGGCTTTTTGCCCTAAGTGTAGCGCTGTGTGTGTTCTAGCTGCACAGCCTTATCTCTTTTGGACTACATTCTGCTTTTTGCTGGAACTGTAGCGGTGTGTGTGTTCTAGCTGCACACCCCTATCTCTTTGTCCTATATTCAGCTTTTTGCCAGAAGTGTAGTGATGTGTATGTTCTAGCTGCACACCCTTATCTCTTTGGCCTATATTCTGCTTTTTGCTCGAAGTGTAGCGATGTGTGTGTTCTAGCTGCACAGCCTTATCTCTTTGGCCTATATTTGGCCTTTTGCCAGAAGTGTAGCGATGTGTGTGTTCTAGCTGCACACCCCTATCTCTTTGGCTTTTTACCAGAAGTGTAGTGATGTGTGTGTTCTAGCTGCAAACCCCTATCTCTTTGGCCTATATTCAGCTTTTTGCCGGAAGTGTAGGGATGTTTATGTTCTAGCTGCACACCCCTATCTCTTTGGCTTTTTTGCTGGAACTGTAGCGATCTATGTTCTAGCTGCACATCCCTATATCTTTGGCCTATATTCGGCTTTTCGCCAGAAGTGTATCATCCTGTGTGTTCTAGCTGCACACCCCATCTCTTTGGCCTATATTCAGCTTTTTGCTTGAAGTGTAGCGATGTGTGTTTTCTAGCTGCACATCCTTATCTCTTTGGCATATATCTGGCTTTTTGCTGGAAGTGTAGCGATGTGTGCGTTCTAGCTGCACACCCTTCTCTCTTTGGCCTATATTGGCTTTTTGCCAGAAGTGTAGTGATATGTGTGTGCTAACTGTACACCCTTATCTCTTTGGCCTATGTGGGGCTTTTTGCGGGAAGAGTAGCGATGTGTGCGTTCTAGCTGCACACCCCTATCTCTTTGGCTTATATTCGGCTTTTTGCCAGAGCTGTAGTGATGTGTGCGTTTCAGCTGCACACCCCTCTTTGGCCTATGTTCGGCTTTTTGCCAGAAGTGTATCATTGTGTGTGTTCTATCAGCACACCCCTATCTCTTTGGCTTTCCCGGAAGTGTATCATTGCATGTGTTCTAGCGGCACACCCTTATCTCTTTGGCTTTTTGCCGGAAGTGTATCATCCTGTGCGTTCAAGCTGCACACCCTTATCACTTTGGCTTTTGGCCAGAAGTGTATCATCATGTGTGTTCTAGCTGCACACCCTTATCTCTATGGCTTTTTGCCGGAAGTGTATCATTGTGTGTGTTCCAGCTGCACACCCCTATCTCTTTGGCCTATGTTCGGCTTTTTGCCGGAATTGTATCAGTCTGTGTGTTCTAGCTGCACACCCTTATCTCTTTGGCTTTTTGTGGTTAGTGTATCATCGTGTGTGCTCTCGCTGCACACCCTTATCTCTTTAGCTTTTTGCCGGAAGTGTATCATACTGTGTGTTCTGGCTGCATACCCGTATCTCTTTGGCCTATGTTCGGGTTTTTTTGCCAGAAGTGTATCATTCTGTGTGTTCTAGCTGCACACCCTTATCTCTTTGGCTTTTTGCCAGAAGTGTATCATTGTGTGAGTTCTCGCTGCACACCCGTATCTCTTTGGCCTATATTCGTTTTTTTGCCAGAAGTGTATCATTCTGTGTGTTCTAGCTGCACACCCTTATCTCTTTGGCTTTTTGCCGGAAGTGTATCATCCTGTGGTTCTAACTACACACCCTTATCTCTTTGGCCTATATTCGTTTTTTGCCGAAAGTGTATCATTCTGTGAGTTCTGGCTGCACACCCTTATCTCTTTGGCTTTTTCCCGGAAGTGTATCATTCTGTGAGTTCTGGCTGCACACCCTTATCTCTTTGGCTTTTTCCCGGAAGTGTATCATTCTGTGTGTTCTGGCTTCACACCCTTATCTCTTTAGCTTTTTGCCGGAAGTGTATCATTCTGTGAGTTCTGGCTGCACACCCTTATCTCTTTGGCCTAGGTCCCGCTTTTGGCCGGAAGTGAAACTCTGCGGCGGCGTCTTCGGCTCCGCCCTGTTCCTATGGCAACCGCCGCCCCTCCCAAGGGCCGGGGCGCCCAACCTTCTCTGAAGCGGAGTCGCAGAAGACCCTTCCTCTTGTTTTGGGGAGGGGGCTCGCTCTGACTCGCCCCTCCTCCGGCTGCCCGGTAGGCCCCCCGTATTCGAGCCCCCTGGCCCCCTCCCGAAGCAGCAGCGGCGGCGCGTTGATCCGGCCCTTTGCAGGGAAGGAGCGAAGGGCGGGGCGGGGGGAGGTGGCTGATCCGGGTTGATGGGGCGGGCGGGGGGGGTGATCCACGGGGGGGGGTGATTGTTGATGGGGGGGAGTTGATGCTCCACTCTGGGGCGGGGGGGGGGGGGCGAGTGGCGGGTCCTGCTGGGGTTTTGCTCTGAGCAGCTGCGTTAGGAGCCGAGTTGGCTGCGCACGCAGCACTTGGGAGGCGGAATGAAGCCCTGCTGGGTGTGTTGTGTGGTGTGGTGTGTGTGTTGTGAGACTCAGCAGAGGGGCTGGGCAGAGGTTGCCTGACAGGGCGGGGTTGTGTGGCCCCCACAAGCTGCTTCTCGCCCTTATTGGCGGGGTGGGGGTTGCTGCATCTCCCGCGTGCGCCGTCCTGGGTGCGGATCCTGGTAACAGCTTCGGGCAGGGAGGGGGGAAGCCCCTGAGACCCCCGCAGAGCTGCTGCTGCTGCTGCTACCAGCCCGTGCAGGCCACCCTTGAGTTAGAGGGGCTGAGGGCCTGACTCGGTCCCAGGCGGCTTCTGCAGCCTCCCCTTGTGTGTTGTCTGCCTGTTAATAAGCAGAAAAAGGCACTTTGTGGTGTGTTGAGAGGCAGGGCATCCTTGGACTTCACTCTCACACACAGAAGCGGCCAGCAGCCAGCCCCACATGCCAGGAGAAGAAGTTGGCAGCCATGCTGCATCTTTTAAATAAGGCAGCTGGAGCCTAGAACCACTCTGGTAAAGACTTTGTGTAACTTACTTGCTTGTGTTTGCGTTAATACCCCTTGTGGGGGGGGGGCAGGTGGAGATTTGCCCAGGATGCATCTGGCTGGAAGCGTTGTGTTGGGCTAGTTGTGACCTCAGGGGGTGGTGGTTGTCCTCCTTGTTTCCCGAGGGCTGCTTCTGGGGTGCTGCTTCTGCTCCCCCCCTCCGGTTCCCAGCAGCAAGAGCGGAGTGAGTGGGCAAACTCCTCTCCAGCCAAGCCTGCCTAGTACCACTTGGCAAAAACTCTCCTCTTGGGGGGGGGTATTTCCAGCTGCTTTTGGTGGGGGGGATTCCTGGCAGGAGACGAAAAATAGGACAAGTTCCAGCAGGACCTGCCTGGTGCCCGTGTCCAGGTTCAGCTCAAGCTCCTTGCACAGATGCAATCTCAGAGAAAACTAGCCCTCCTGCCCACCAAAAAAAAGGTAAAATATTCTGCAATATGTCTAGCTCACTCCTTGGTGGTGGTTCTTTGTTTAAAAGGTGGGTTTTTATTCCCTGCCTCCCAGTGTTGACCTGGGTCCTCCCTAGATGTTATCACACTTTCCCTCCAGCTTAAGGCAAGCTGGCTTTCCCTGGTAACTCCCAAAGTGTGTGTTTGTGTGTTTAACAAATATCTTTACTGCCCCAAACTCATGTCTCTGGCTGGTTTACAATAGAAATAGCATTAAAACAAAATTGAAATTATAGTGAGGTTCCAGTGAGATGCTGAGCAACGTTGGTGCTTGTGAAAAGGATTAAGTCGGTTTTCCAGCCCTCATTGAATGCTGGCAGGAAATGCAGAATCTCTCGGTTGGGTCTGCAACCAATAGGCTCTATTTTGACGCTTGGTTTGGCTTTTCTTTGAGTCGTTCATCCTCTTTCTCCTCACTACCCCCTGCTCTTACCGCGTCACGGACTGCTTTAACATTCATGTTAGCTTTTCATGCAGTTCCTCATACAGGAATTCTAGCTGAGGGTTTTAAAACAAAAAAACAAACAACTGAAATGCTCTTATTCGTTCAGGCTTTTACCCCTCAGGGGTTGCCAATTTCTTCTTTCCGGCTGCTCTGTTTCCTTTTTATGGCAGTTGCTTTCGGTTATGTGGTCCTGATCCATTTTTAATGGATTTTAATGTACGGACTTTTGTAAACCGCCTGGATGAGTATATAAATCGAGCAATTAGCATGATAGCTTAATGATAGATTTCAGTTAAAGTAACAATGGAGCCGTGGGTCTCTGTGACTATTAGCTTTCTGTTAAGAGGGGGTGGGAATTCTGACACACTACTGGTTAGATTTATGGCACTGACTTTCGTTTGGAGGCAAATCCCTTGAAAAGATTTCTCAAGTCAAGCCCCGTGTAATCAATGCTATGCTCTGATGCCTGCAGCTTTGTCTGTTCACGCCTGTCTATGCTGTACCTGAAGCTACAGCTCTAAAAGATTTTTGTAGAAGCTTTCTCTTGGCTAGAGGAAGCAGACGCATCTCCAAGGGAGTGGCTAACTCAGGGCTTCATGTGTTTGTTCCATTCTGTCCTCCCACAGTTCAGCAAAACGATGAAGAATCAACGCTGGTCTGCTTTTATCTTCCAGGTTAATGGGACTTCTTCTTCACCAGAAGATTCCTCACGAGAGCAAAAGCATGCAACAGAAGGCCAGCCGAACGATGTCCAAGGAGGCAACCAAGCAGAAGCCAATCTCTGCCGTCAGGTGAGGGCTTAAATCTTCATGACGGTGTGTGTGTTCAACAAGAACTTTTCAAAGCTGCTTAAGAATCAGAGAGAAGAGTGCCCTGGCCAAAGGGGTCATAGTCTTTTAAAAAAATGTAGACACCGGCAACAGCCACTGGAGGGGTGCTGTGCTGGGGTTGGATGCGGCCAGTTGCTCTCTTCCTGCTCACTGTAAAAACAACTGCCACTCTGACCCCTGCTGGCCATGCAAAGAGGCACCCTTGGGTGTTACAGATTCGCCAGTCAGGCTTCTTGTAGAGGCTTCAAGCCTGCTTTAACTGCTGACACCAAACCTAGTCTCTAAGAAGCTGCGTTCTGAGGACACTGAAGCCCCTTCGCCACAGTGACTCACTCACAAGCCCCGGCCCCCACTCTCCACAGTTAAAGCCTGTTTCTGCAGAGGCTAAGGCGATATGTGGCGGGGAGGCTGATGCTTCCTGGGAGGGGAATGCTGGGGTGGCAGAGTTCTGCACTGCCGGAGAGCTGGTCCACAAGGACGGCAGTCATCTCTGGAGATGCAGGGTGTCACTGTCCCAAGTGCTGAGTGGCAACTGGAGCTGGGAACCAAAGCGATACCAAAGATCAGAATACGGGCCTAGCTTAGTACAATAGAACTACAGAAGAGAAGGATATAAAGGGCTGTGTCAATAACGCTGCATCCAATGGCTTAAAACTCAATAAGGATTGTTTTAGGAGGTCATCATACAGTACATGGTCCTCATACATATGCTGGTTAGGTAATATTAGTTCAAATATTGTACCAGTCTTCAGACATATGTTGACTAGATCACGTGGTCTTGTGATTCCAAGTGATCTTAGCTCTTCATAAAGTCAGACGCATTTTGACCCGTCCTCCTCCCCAGCAACTTTCCACGTATTGGTCTCATGGGGGCATAGCACCTCCAGAGACTCCTTTCAATCCAAAGACATTTTCCTACTATTTCCAAGGTCCCCTTCTCACTCAGTGGCACACACGTTGCTTCTGTAGTGCTGAGCCCTGAGTATAAAAGTCTTAGACAATCAGAGCTGCTGATCCGAATACCGTGGCTTAAGGTTCAAACACCTCGTAGAGAGTGTCCAGGGTTACAGCCCGGTCACGCTACCTACCGCTCCTGCGAGTGGAAAAGAGAGTTGGGGGAAATTCTGCATCATGATGGATTCTCCCCTTTTGCCTTGATAACTCTGGAGTATGGAGTTGCCAGGGTCAAATTCAGGCAAAGAATATATGACAGGGAGCGTCAAATTGGGTGGGTGGGTCCATTTGGGCAACCAAGCTCTGAGTTTCGACCCTGCTAGATATCTGAGCTGGATAACGGTCCCAAAACATCGCAGAGCTTCGACACAGGCAGGCATGATGTAATAGAGATCCAAACAACGGCACATGTGCACTTTTATTGCCCATTTTGCCGAGATATACAGCATAACTATATAACTCCTCTTATTAACTGCCATCCAGGCTGCACAGAATCGTTTTATCTCAATTATCCTTCGTAGTTGTTTGTTTGTTATTGCTGGTCAGTGACTGAAAGAAAGATCTCTGCCTATCAAGATGTTATAATGTGGCTAGGTTCTGTTTAGCAGCCCATAAAATTTGCCAGGAGTTCATTGAGAATCATTTCTAGCCGATCTGTGTGTGTAACCCCCGTATCATATAACCTTGTTGGGTGATTTTGCTGGACTTCTGTCTGCAAACTCTGCTGGTCTGTGTCTGTACTAAAGGATGGCTGGGCTGATGGAGCTCTGTCTTGCTTTGCTTTCCCTTTGGGATCAGGTTCATCATACCCTGCTCTGTTTTGTGTGTCGGCTGGAGCTCGGAGCCCCTGTGCACGTGTGTCCGGCGTCCTCAGTTCTCCCGCGGCTGAGCAGGGCGAGAGTGTGGCTTCTCCAGGGGGCTTCTTTCTGAGCCAGACCTCCTCTCTCTAAGCGAGAGAAGAGAGCAGCATAACCGTCAAGACTGTTAAGTGCCTGGAGGGCTTCATCATCTGCGTCCCGTTCTGTCCTCCCACCGGTCCAGGGTGGCAGCTTGAGCAGAAAGATGGTCCACGCAGGCTTCCTGCTGAGCTGCGTGCCGGGTGGCAGTCTGGAACCATTTCGCCTTTCCAACAGCCCTGCGGAGCAGGCAAAGTTTCAAGACTCAGTGGAGCAGGTAAGGAGAGACAAAGCCCATTCCTTTTCCCTAACCTCTAAATACATGATATACCTTGTTCTGAACCCTGGCTTTTGAGAGCCCAAGGATCCAGAGGAAGCCAAGGTGGAAATGACAAAGCCAACTTGGGTAAAAATGCTGCTCTTAACAGAGCTGGAGAGAGCAAGGCAGCCGGGGACACGGAGGAAGTTGGGCTGCACGACACCAGTGAGGAAGTGGCCAAGCTGTGCCATGCCAGGATTGTGAGAACTGGACACGCTTGATGCTCCCCCTGTCCAGTTATGGTGTGTGTCGTCCGGGGAGAAGAATGCTGTGCTTCTTCCTGGGATCAGGACACTGGGGCACAACAGCATCCTGCATCCTGACGCTGTCTACAGAGAAAAGCTTGATCTCTGGAGCCCCACACTGCAACCGTGGGTGGTGGTAGGTGGTGCTAGGGGCCTCTCAGAGTTGGGTTAAGTTGGGACGTTACTCCGTATTTGGAAGGCTTTGTAGCTGATAAGTACTTCACAGACGGTTTCATTGCAGAGTGAGTGTGTGTGAGATCTATAAACGTGTGTATGAAATGGATAACCAATTGGCTTGAGTTTGGGGGTGAATATTTTTGTGCAAATAGTCTGAGTTTGCTGGAAACCCTCTGTATAATTGGATTTGGAAAAATAATTGTGTTTTGTGGCATTATTTAACACGTATAAACTTTGTAAAGGATGTTTTGGCTTGTGCTAGATATATTCTGTTTTATGCGTCGCACTTATAATCTGCCCAATAGAAAATCTCAGGGCGGTTTTACAATTCATACCAAACGGCAACTAAAAACGAGAAATCACGGACAGATTAAAATGACCACAAATAAAACTTAAAAACATCAAAACTAAAAACATCAAACATCAACATCAAAACTAAAAACATCAAAACTACCTTAAACTAAAACATAAACGAGATTAAATTGATCAAACCACTCTAAACATACAGAGCTAAACATCATCAGTCTGTGTGTGCTGTCCTGTGGACGAATCCCTATCTGGGAGGATATTGCAGGAGATCACTCAAGAGGAGGAGAGCTGGTCTTGTGGTAGCAGCCTGGATTGTCCCCTAGGCTAAGCAGGGTCCACCCTGGTTTGCATTTGGATGGGGAGACTACATGTGAGCACTGTCGGCTATTCCACCCTGGGAAGAGCATCTGTATGCCTGCGTGCAAAAGATTCCCTCCCTGGCATCTTCAAGACAGGGCTGACCCACACCTGCCTGTAATCTTGGCACCATTGGTTCATCTGGGCTTTTAAAAAACGTGTTGGTATCTCTTTAGCTGCAGACTTTGGTACACTGTGATCTGCTTTTCCGTGTGACATACTCAGGGAACAATTATGGGACAGCAAATAAAGCTACTTCTGAGCAAGAAACGTAGACTCTGTCCCTCCACAAAAATATTTGGAGGAGATGGGAGTCAAACGTTTGACTTTTTAAACTGTGTCTTCCTTGACTGTTGGTGTGATGGTGTGTTGCCTCTGTCTGTGTGAGCAAGCAGTGTACTTAATAGCTCTGCAGATACCCAGGGACTCGAGTGGTGTGTGTGTTTTCTTGAAATATTATACATGCTTGAAAAGTTTTCTAGTAAGAGCCTTTTCCACCTCTCTCTTCCATCTCTGCATTTGGTAAACTTCTGAACAACTTCCTGCCAGGGTTCAGAGCAAAAGGACCCTATTTCAACGCGCTTAAACACTAGAGTCTCATAGAGTCACACACTAGAATTCTATTATAGAGAGTGTGTTCATTAGACACTCTAGACACACAGAGTCTAATAGAATTCTTGGGTGTGTCTAGAGTGTCTGATGAACACACACTCTATAATAGAATTCTAGTGTGTGAATCTATGAGACTGTAGTGTGTGTGTGGAGTCTATTTCAAACATACAGTGTTTGTCTGCTGCCTGTCAGATGTTCCTTGTCGGAAGGGGAGCCGGCATGCTGACAGGCAATCTGACATTACTGCACTATGAGCACGGCTTGGGCGCCTGGGGTGGAAAAGCAGAATAAATCTTTGCTGCGGCAGGTGCTTCATGCTCTGGGGGCAGAGAGATCTGAGTGTGTTTGGGGGGGTGGGTGGGGGGGGTCAGGCAGGTGGGTCCCCTTGCATCTCTCCCAGGAGACCTCCTGTCTGGGAGAGAAGAGTCAGAATGGGCAGGATTGCAGCCTTCCGTCCACACGCTGCTGCAGGTCAGGTAAATTGCTGTGGCCTCGGCTGCGATGATCCACCCCCCGGGCTACAAAGGGAAGCAGCAGGAAGTCAGTGCGTGTCCAGAAGCAAGTGTCGAGCCTGAGCGGGAGGAAGGAGGGTTCTTGCGGGAGTGCAGAATAGAACAAGGTGCCATCCAGTCCCAGGGGCGGGGGACGCATCCCGGCAGCCTTTCCCACCCAGTGCCAGCCCCCCTCCGGCACGTGGAGGCGGGGACTGCTGCCTCTTCCTTGCAACTGGGCGTGCATCTGGTTGGGTGTCGCAGCCAGGCGGAGGGATGAGCGGGTCCGATAGGGCGGGAGACTGCCAGTCCGTGCTGGCGGCCAGCATGAAGCGCCCGCCCGCGCGTCCCTCGGAGGCGGAGCCTGCCCAGGCACGCTGATTGGCCAGGAGCCGGAAGGGGCGGGGTGGGGCGCGGCCGGAAGGGGCGTCCCCGGGCGGGGCTCCTGCCATAAGTTCAGAGCGCGCCTAAGAAGAGGAGGACCGGCGGCCCCCGCCGAGGCCGGGGGAAAGAAGGAGGCAACGGCCGGCAGCCCAGTTCCAGCTCCCGCCCTGTCGGATCTAATCGGAGGTCATCATCAAGCCGGGGCCGCTGCCGCCGCCAGAGCCAGCCAGCCAGGCGGGAGAGGAGGAGGAGCCGGTGGATGGAACTCCTGGAGACCAGAGGCGAGCAGGAAGAAGCGGTGAGGCTCCATCGTACTCTCCCCCCCCCTCCTCCCCATTTCCCTGCAGGTGCTGCTCGGGGGCTCCTGGCTGCGACCGAGAAGAGGATCCCCGCGCAGGCTGGGCTGCTTCGGGTGCTGGGGAGAGAAGAGCCGGAGTCCCCGCCTGTGGGGGCTGCTTCTCCTGATCGGTGGTGGAAATAAAGATGCTCCCCTCCCTCTCGGCTTTGTCTCCTTCTTCTTCCCGGAGGGAAATCCTCCTCGGCAGGCACCACTAGGCGGAGGGGGCTGCCTGCCGCGGCCGGCGGGACCCTTCCAGAGGCGGATCTGGTGTCTGCAGCCCCGGGATAGCCAGTCGGTGTGCTGGGCTCTGGCAGTCAGACGCTCAGGCTTGGAGAACCAGCGGCTGCAGACCTGGGTCCGCCTGTGGAGGGGCCTCCTCGACCCCAGCAGCAGCAGCCGCCGCCAAGAAGACCCTCCGACTAGTGGCGTCTGGGGAAGAGACACTTGCATAGCGGCACTTGGGCCTAGAGACAGGTAGCATAGAGGTGGGCACCAGGGTCTGTATGTAGACTGCAGGCTCTCTGTGTGTGGCCCACTAGTTGATGTCTACACACTAGCGTCTGCAGAGGAGTGTGTGTCTATTAGGCTTGTGTGTACACACACTCCTCTGCAGGCGCTAGTGTGTAGACATCAACTAGTGAGCCACACATAGAGAGCCTGCAGTCTACATACAGACCCTGGTGCCCATCTATATACAGAGAACTTAGTGTCGCTATGCAAGTGTCTCTTCACCAGAAACACACACACACACATCTATAGAGTGTGAGAGAGTATGTGTTCATTAGACTCTATTAGACACTCTAGTGTGTGAGAGAGCCTAATGAACACATATGTTTTATGACTTTGTGTGTGAAATAGACTCTCTCACGCACACTAGTGTAGTAGAGTCACACACTAGAATTCTATTATAGAGAGTGTTTTCATTAGACACTCTATACACACAGAGTCTAATAGAATTCTTATGTGTGTAGAGAGTGTGTGATGAACACACTCTCTATAATAGAATTCTAGTGTGTGTGTGGAGTCTATTTCAAACACACAGTGTAATAGATAGACACTATAGAGTGTGCTTGTGTGTGTAGAGTCTATTTCACACACACAAGCATTCTTTTTCAAGCAGTCTGTTAGACTAGTGTGTGTGTAATAGAACCACACGAGTCTAATAGAATGCTTGAAAAAGAATGCTTGTGTGTGTGAAATAGACTCTACACACACAAGGAATGCTTGTGTGTGTGTAAAGTATTTCCCACACACAAGCATTCTATTAGACTCTAGAGTGATTCTATTACACACATTAGAGTCTAATAGAATGCTTGTGTGTGTGTCTGATAGAATATGTGGGTGAAATAGACTCTACACACTAGAATTCTATTAGACTCTAGTGTGTGTGTAATAGAATCACTCTACACACAAGCATTCTATTAGACTCTAGTGTGATTCTATTAATCACACTAGAGTCTAAAAGAATGCTTGTGTGTGTGTGTCTAATAGAATATGTGTGTGAAATAGACTCACAAGAATTCTATCAGGCTCTGTGTGTATAGAGTGTCTAATGAACACACTCTCTATAATAGAATTCTAGTGTGTGTGTGTAGTCTATTTCAAACACACAGTGTAATAGATAGACACTCTATATACACACAGAGCCTGATAGAATTCTTGTGAGTCTATTTCACACACATATTCTATTAGACACACACACACAAGCATTCTTTTAGACTCTAGTGTGATTCTATTAAACACATTAGAGTCTAATAGAATGCTTGTGTGTGTGTCTGATAGAATATGTGGGTGAAATAGACTCTCCACACACACAAGCATTCTATTAGACTCATAGAATAACACAAGAGTCTAATAGAATGCTTGAAAAAGAATGCTTGTGTGTGTGAAATAGACTCTACACACACAAGCATTCTTTTTCAAGCATTCTATTAGAATCACACTAGCGTCTAATAGAATTCATGTGTGTGTGTGTGTGTAGAGTCTATTTCACACACACAAGCATTCTTTTTCAAGCACACACACACACACACACGTATTCTATTAGAGAGATATTCTATTAGACTCTAATGTGTGTAATAAAATCACACTAGAGTCTAATAGAATTCTTGTGTGTATAATAGAATTCTAGTGTGTGAATCTATTAGACTCTATATAGAGTGTCTCTCTATTACAGTGTGTTTGAAATAGACCACACACACTAGAGTCTAATAGACTCACACACTAGAATTCTATTATAGAGAGTGTGTTCATTAGACTCTCCACACACACACAAGCATTCTATTAGACACTAGTGTGTGTGTGAAACAGACCCACAAGAATTCTATTAGGCTCTGTGTGTATAGACTCTTGTGTGATTCTATTACAGCGTCTAATAGAATGCTTGTGTGTGTGTGTGTGTCTAATAGAATATGTGGGTGAAATAGACTCTACACACACTAGAATTCTATTATAGAGAGTGTGCTAGTGTGTGAATCTATGAGACTCTTAATAGAGTGTCTTCATCAGACACTCTACACACACAAGCTTTATAGAGAGTGTGTGTGTGTGTGTAGAGTCTATTTCACACACTTACACACAGAGCCTGATAGAATTCTTGTGAGTCTGTTTCACACACATATTCTATTAGACGCTGTAATAGAATCACACACACACTAAAAGAATGCTTGTGTGTGTGTCTAATAGAATATGTGGGTGAAATAGACTCTCCACACACACACAAGCATTCTATTAGACACTAGTGTGTGTGTGTGATTCTATCAGGCTCTGTGTGTAAGTGTGTGAAATAGACTCTACACACACACACACACACTCTCTCTCTATAAAGCTTGTGTGTGTAGAGTGTCTGATGAAGACACTCTATTAAGAGTCTCATAGATTCACACACTAGCACACTCTCTATAATAGAATTCTAGTGTGTGTAGAGTCTATTTCACCCACATATTCTATTAGACACACACACAAGCATTCTTTTAGACACTAGTGTGTGTGTGTGATTCTATTAGACTCTTGTGTGATTCTATTACAGCGTCTAATAGAATGCTTGTGTGTGTGTCTAATAGAATATGTGTGTGAAACAGACTCACAAGAATTCTATCAGGCTCTGTGTGTATATAGAGTGTCTAACTATTACACTGTGTGTTTGAAATAGACTCCACACACACACTAGAATTCTATTATAGAGAGTGTGTTCATTAGACACTCTATACACACAGAGCCTGATAGAATTCTTGTGAGTTTATTTCACCCACATATTCTATCAGACACACACACAAGCATTCTATTAGACTCTAATGTGTTTAATAGAATCACACTAGAGTCTAAAAGAATGCTTGTGTGTGTGTCTAATAGAATATGTGGGTGAAACAGACTCTACACACACTAGAATTCTATTAGACTCTAGTGTGTGTGTAATAGAATCACTCTAGAGTCTAATAGAATGCTTGTGTGTGGGAAATACTTTACACACACACAAGCATTCCTTGTGTGTGTAGAGTCTATTTCACACACACAAGCATTCTTTTTCAAGCATTCTATTAGACTCGTGTGGTTCTATTACACACACACTAGTCTAACAGACTGCTTGAAAAAGAATGCTTGTGTGTGTGAAATAGACTCTACACACACAAGCACACTCTATAGTGTCTATCTATTACACTGTGTGTTTGAAATAGACTCCACACACACACTAGAATTCTATTATAGAGAGTGTGTTCATCACACACTCTCTACACACATAAGAATTCTATTAGACTCTGTGTGTATAGAGTGTCTAATGAAAACACTCTCTATAATAGAATTCTAGTGTGTGACTCTACTACACTAGTGTGCGTGAGAGAGTCTATTTCACACACAAAGTCATAAAACATATGTGTTCATTAGGCTCTCTCACACACTAGAGTGTCTAATAGAGTCTAATGAACACATACTCTCTCACACTCTATAGATGTGTGTGTGTGTGTTTCTGGTGAAGAGACACTTGCATAGCGACACTAAGTTCTCTGTATATAGATGGGCACCAGGGTCTGTATGTAGACTGCAGGCTCTCTATGTGTGGCTCACTAGTTGATGTCTACACACTAGCGCCTGCAGAGGAGTGTGTGTACACACAAGCCTAATAGACACACACTCCTCTGCAGACGCTAGTGTGTAGACATCAACTAGTGGGCCACACACAGAGAGCCTGCAGTCTACATACAGACCCTGGTGCCCACCTCTATGCTACCTGTCTCTAGGCCCAAGTGCCGCTATGCAAGTGTCTCTTCCCCAGACGCCACTAGTCGGAGGGTCTTCTTGGCGGCGGCTGCTGCTGCTGGGGTCGAGGAGGCCCCTCCACAGGCGGACCCAGGTCTGCTGCCGCTGGTTCTCCAAGCCTGAGCGTCTGACTGCCAGAGCCCAGCACACCGACTGGCTATCCCGGGGCTGCAGACACCAGATCCGCCTCTGGAAGGGTCCCGCCGGCCGCGGCAGGCAGCCCCCTCCGCCTAGTGGTGCCTGCCGAGGAGGATTTCCCTCCGGGAAGAAGAAGGAGACAAAGCCGAGAGGGAGGGGAGCATCTTTATTTCCACCACCGATCAGGAGAAGCAGCCCCCACAGGCGGGGACTCCGGCTCTTCTCTCCCCAGCACCCGAAGCAGCCCAGCCTGCGCGGGGATCCTCTTCTCGGTCGCAGCCAGGAGCCCCCGAGCAGCACCTGCAGGGAAATGGGGAGGAGGGGGGGGGAGAGTACGATGGAGCCTCACCGCTTCTTCCTGCTCGCCTCTGGTCTCCAGGAGTTCCATCCACCGGCTCCTCCTCCTCTCCCGCCTGGCTGGCTGGCTCTGGCGGCGGCAGCGGCCCCGGCTTGATGATGACCTCCGATTAGATCCGACAGGGCGGGAGCTGGAACTGGGCTGCCGGCCGTTGCCTCCTTCTTTCCCCCGGCCTCGGCGGGGGCCGCCGGTCCTCCTCTTCTTAGGCGCGCTCTGAACTTATGGCAGGAGCCCCGCCCGGGGACGCCCCTTCCGGCCGCGCCCCACCCCGCCCCTTCCGGCTCCTGGCCAATCAGCGTGCCTGGGCAGGCTCCGCCTCCGAGGGACGCGCGGGCGGGCGCTTCATGCTGGCCGCCAGCACGGACTGGCAGTCTCCCGCCCTATCGGACCCGCTCATCCCTCCGCCTGGCTGCGACACCCAACCAGATGCACGCCCAGTTGCAAGGAAGAGGCAGCAGTCCCCGCCTCCACGTGCCGGAGGGGGGCTGGCACTGGGTGGGAAAGGCTGCCGGGATGCGTCCCCCGCCCCTGGGACTGGATGGCACCTTGTTCTGTTCTGCACTCCCGCAAGAACCCTCCTTCCTCCCGCTCAGGCTCGACACTTGCTTCTGGACACGCACTGACTTCCTGCTGCTTCCCTTTGTAGCCCGGGGGGTGGATCATCGCAGCCGAGGCCACAGCAATTTACCTGACCTGCAGCAGCGTGTGGACGGAAGGCTGCAATCCTGCCCATTCTGACTCTTCTCTCCCAGACAGGAGGTCTCCTGGGAGAGATGCAAGGGGACCCACCTGCCTGACCCCCCCCACCCACCCCCCCAAACACACTCAGATCTCTCTGCCCCCAGAGCATGAAGCACCTGCCGCAGCAAAGATTTATTCTGCTTTTCCACCCCAGGCGCCCAAGCCGTGCTCATAGTGCAGTAATGTCAGATTGCCTGTCAGCAGGCCGGCTCCCTTTCCGACAAGGAACATCTGACAGGCAGCAGACAAACACTGTATGTTTGAAATAGACTCCACCCACCCACCCACCCAAGAGTCTCATAGATTCACACACTAGAATTCTATTATAGAGAGTGTGTTCATCAGACACTCTAGACACATACAAGAATTCTATTAGACTCTGTGTGTATAGAGTGTCTAATGAACACACGCTCTATAATAGAATTCTAGTGTGTGACTCTATGAGACTCTAGTGTTTCAGCGCGTTGAAATAGGGTCCTTTTGCTCTGAACCCTGGCAGGAAGTTGTTCAGAAGTTTACCAAATGCAGAGATGGAAGAGAGAGGTGGAAAAGGCTCTTACTAGAAAACTTTTCAAGCATGTATAATATTTCAAGAAAACACACACACCACTCGAGTCCCTGGGTATCTGCAGAGCTATTAAGTACACTGCTTGCTCACACAGACAGAGGCAACACACCATCACACCAACAGTCAAGGAAGACACAGTTTAAAAAGTCAAACGTTTGACTCCCATCTCCTCCAAATATTTTTGTGGAGGGACAGAGTCTACGTTTCTTGCTCAGAAGTAGCTTTATTTGCTGTCCCATAATTGTTCCCTGAGTATGTCACACGGAAAAGCAGATCACAGTGTACCAAAGTCTGCAGCTAAAGAGATACCAACACGTTTTTTAAAAGCCCAGATGAACCAATGGTGCCAAGATTACAGGCAGGTGTGGGTCAGCCCTGTCTTGAAGATGCCAGGGAGGGAATCTTTTGCACGCAGGCATACAGATGCTCTTCCCAGGGTGGAATAGCCGACAGTGCTCACATGTAGTCTCCCCATCCAAATGCAAACCAGGGTGGACCCTGCTTAGCCTAGGGGACAATCCAGGCTGCTACCACAAGACCAGCTCTCCTCCTCTTGAGTGATCTCCTGCAATATCCTCCCAGATAGGGATTCGTCCACAGGACAGCACACACAGACTGATGATGTTTAGCTCTGTATGTTTAGAGTGGTTTGATCAATTTAATCTCGTTTATGTTTTAGTTTAAGGTAGTTTTGATGTTTTTAGTTTTGATGTTGATGTTTGATGTTTTTAGTTTTGATGTTTTTAAGTTTTATTTGTGGTCATTTTAATCTGTCCGTGATTTCTCGTTTTTAGTTGCCGTTTGGTATGAATTGTAAAACCGCCCTGAGATTTTCTATTGGGCAGATTATAAGTGCGACGCATAAAACAGAATATATCTAGCACAAGCCAAAACATCCTTTACAAAGTTTATACGTGTTAAATAATGCCACAAAACACAATTATTTTTCCAAATCCAATTATACAGAGGGTTTCCAGCAAACTCAGACTATTTGCACAAAAATATTCACCCCCAAACTCAAGCCAATTGGTTATCCATTTCATACACACGTTTATAGATCTCACACACACTCACTCTGCAATGAAACCGTCTGTGAAGTACTTATCAGCTACAAAGCCTTCCAAATACGGAGTAACGTCCCAACTTAACCCAACTCTGAGAGGCCCCTAGCACCACCGACCACCACCCACGGTTGCAGTGTGGGGCTCCAGAGATCAAGCTTTTCTCTGTAGACAGCGTCAGGATGCAGGATGCTGTGGTGCCCCAGTGTCCTGATCCCGGGAAGAAGCACAGCATTCTTCTCCCCGGACGACACGCACCATAACTGGACAGGGGGAGCATCAGTTCTCACAATCCTGGCATGGCACAGCTTGGCCACTTCCTCACTGGTGTCGTGCAGCCCAACTTCCTCCGTGTCCCCGGCTGCCTTGCTCTCTCAAGCTCTGTTAAGAACAAGGCACAACTAACTAGTTTGAAGTGTTGGCCATAGCAGCAATTTTACCCAAGTTGGCTTTGTCATTTCCACCTTGGCTTCCTCTGGATCCTTGGGCTCTCAAAAGCCAGGGTTCAGAACAAGGTATATCATGTATTTAGAGGTTAGGGAAAAGGAATGGGCTTTGTCTCTCCTTACCTGCTCCACTGAGTCTTGAAACTTTGCCTGCTCCGCAGGGCTGTTGGAAAGGCGAAATGGTTCCAGACTGCCACCCGGCACGCAGCTCAGCAGGAAGCCTGCGTGGACCATCTTTCTGCTCAAGCTGCCACCCTGGACCGGTGGGAGGACAGAACGGGACGCAGATGATGAAGCCCTCCAGGCACTTAACAGTCTTGACGGTTATGCTGCTCTCTTCTCTCGCTTGGAGAGAGGAGGTCTGGCTCAGAAAGAAGCCCCCTGGAGAAGCCACACTCTCGCCCTCCTCAGCCGCGGGAGAACTGAGGACGCCGGACACACGTGCACAGGGGCTCCGAGCTCCAGCCGACACACAAAACAGAGCAGGGTATGATGAACCTGATCCCAAAGGGAAAGCAAAGCAAGACAGAGCTCCATCAGCCCAGCCATCCTTTAGTACAGACACAGACCAGCAGAGTTTGCAGACAGAAGTCCAGCAAAATCACCCAACAAGGTTATATGCTACGGGGGTTACACACACAGATCGGCTAGAAATGATTCTCAATGAACTCCTGGCAAATTTTATGGGCTGCTAAACAGAACCTAGCCACATTATAACATCTTGATAGGCAGAGATCTTTCTTTCAGTCACTGACCAGCAATAACAAACAAACAACTACGAAGGATAATTGAGATAAAACGATTCTGTGCAGCCTCGATGGCAGTTAATAAGAGGAGTTATATAGTTATGCTGTATATCTCGGCAAAATGGGCAATAAAAGTGCACATGTGCCGTTGTTTGGATCTCTATTACATCATGCCTGCCTGTGTCGAAGCTCTGCGATGTTTTGGGACCGTTATCCAGCTCAGATATCTAGCAGGGTCGAAACTCAGAGCTTGGTTGCCCAAATGGACCCACCCACCCAATTTGACGCTCCCTATCATATATTCTTTGCCTGAATTTGACCCTGGCAACTCCATACTCCAGAGTTATCAAGGCAAAAGGGGAGAATCCATCATGATGCAGAATTTCCCCCAACTCTCTTTTCCACTCGCAGGAGCGGTAGGTAGCGTGACCGGGCTGTAACCCTGGACACTCTCTACGAGGTGTTTGAACCTTAAGCCACGGTATTCGGATCAGCGGCTTTGATTGTCTAAGACTTTTATACTCAGGGCTCGGCACTACAGAAGCAACGTGTGTGCCACTGAGTGAGAAGGGGACCTTGGAAATAGTAGGAAAATGTCTTTGGATCGAAAGGAGTCTCTGGAGGTGCTATGCCCCCATGAGACCAATACGTGGAAAGTTGCTGGGGAGGAGGACGGGTCAAAATGCGTCTGACTTTATGAAGAGCTAAGATCACTTGGAATCACAAGACCACGTGATCTAGTCAACATATGTCTGAAGACTGTTACAATATTTGAACTAATATTACCTAACCAGCATATGTATGAGGACCATGTACTGTATGATGACCTCCTAAAACAATCCTTATTAAGTTTTAAGCCATTGGATGCAGCGTTATTGACACAGCCCTTTATATCCTTCTCTCTTGTAGTTCTATTGTACTAAGCTAGGCCCGTATTCTGATCTTTGGTATCGCTTTGGTTCCCAGCTCCAGTTGCCACTCAGCACTTGGGACAGTGACACTCTGCATCTCCAGAGATGACTGCCGTCCTTGTGGACCAGCTCTCCGGCAGTGCAGAACTCTGCCACCCCAGCATTCCCCTCCCAGGAAGCATCAGCCCCACCCGCCACATATCGCCTTAGCCTCTGCAGAAAGAGGCTTTAACTGTGGAGAGTGGGGGCCGGGGCTTGTGAGTGAGTCACTGTGGCGAAGGGGCTTCAGTGTCCTCAGAACGCAGCTTCTTAGAGACTAGGTTTGGTGTCAGCAGTTAAAGCAGGCTTGAAGCCTCTACAAGAAGCCTGACTGGCGAATCTGTAACACCCAAGGGTGCCTCTTTGCATGGCCAGCAGGGGTCAGAGTGGCCGTTGTTTTTACAGTGAGCAGGAGGAGAGCAACTGGCCGCATCCAACCCCAGCACAGCACCCCTCCAGTGGCTGTTGCCGGTGTCTACATTTTTTTAGAAGACCATGACCCCTTCGGCCAGGGCACTCTTCTCTCTGATTCTTAAGCAGCTTTGAAAAGTTCTTGTTGAACACACACACCGTCATGAAGATTTAAGCCCTCACCTGACGGCAGAGATTGGCTTCTGCTTGGTTGCCTCCTTGGACGTCCTTCGGCTGGCCTTCTGTTGCATCCTTTTGCTCTCGTGAGGAATCTTCTGGTGAAGAAGAAGTCCCATTAACCTGGAAGATAAAAGCAGACCAGCGTTGATTCTTTATCGTTTTGCTGAACTGTGGGCGGACAGAATGGAACACACACATGAAGCCCTTAGTCAGCCACTCCCTTGGAGATGCGTCTGCTTCCTCTAGCCAAGAGAAAGCGTCTACAAAAATCTTTTTGAGCTGTAGCTTCAGGTACAGCATAGACAGGCGTGAACAGACAAAGCTGCAGGCATCAGAGCATAGCATTGATTACACGGGGTTTGACTTGAGAAATCTTTTCAAGGGATTTACCTCCAAACGAAAGTCAGTGCCATAAATCTAACCAGTAGTGTGTCAGAATTCCCACCCTCTCTTAACAGAAAGCTAATAGTCACAGAGACCCACGGCTCCATTGTTACTTTAACTGCAATCTATCATTAAGCTATCATGCTAACTGCTAGATTTATACACTCATCCAGGCGGTTTACAAAAGTCCGTACATTAAAATCCATTAAAAATGGATCAGGACCACATAACCGAAAGCAACTGCCATAAAAAGGAAACAGAGCAGCCGGAAAGAAGAAATTGGCAACCCCTGAGGGGTAAAAGCCTGAACAAATAAGAGCATTTCAGTTGTTTGTTTGTTTGTTTTAAAACCCTCAGCTAGTATTCCTGTATGCATGAAAAGCTAACATGAATGTTAAAGCAGTCCGTGACGCGATAAGGGCAGGGGGTAGTGAGGAGAAAGAGGATGAACGACTCAAAGAAAAGCCAAACCAAGCGTCAAAATAGAGCCTATTGGTTGCAGACCCAACCGAGAGATTCTGCATTTCCTGCCAGCATTCAATGAGGGCTGGAAAACCGACTTAATCCTTTTCACAAGCACCAAAGTTGCTCAGCATCTCACTGGAACCTCACTATAATTTCAATTCTGTTTTAATGGTATTTCTGTTGTAAACCAGCCAGAGACATGAGTTTGGGGCAGTAAAGATATTTATTAAACACACACACACACACACATTTTGGGAGTTACCAGGGAAAGCCAGCTTGCCTTAAGCTGGAGGGAAAGTGTGATAACATCTAGGGAGGACCCAGGTTGACACTGGGCAGTGGGGAATAAAAACCCACCTCTTAAACAAAGAACCACCACCAAGGAGTGAGCTAGACATACTGCAGAATATTTTACCTTTTTTTTGGTGGGCAGGAGGGCTAGTTTTCTCTGAGATTGCATCTGTGCAAGGAGCTTGAGCTGAACCTGGACACGGGCACCAGGCAGGTCCTGCTGGAGCTTGTCCTATTTTTCGTCTCCTGCCAGGAATCCCCCCCACCAAAAGCAGCTGGAAATCCCCCCCCCCAAGAGGAGAGTTTTTGCCAAGTGGTACTAGGCAGGCTTGGCTGGAGAGGAGTTTGCCCACTCACTCCGCTCTTGCTGCTGGGAACCAGGGGGGGGGAGCAGAAGCAGCACCCCAGAAGCAGCAGCCCTCGGGAAACAAGGAGGACAACCACCACCCCCTGAGGTCACAACTAGCCCAACACAACGCTTCCAGCCAGATGCATCCTGGGCAAATCTCCACCTGCCCCCCCCCCCACAAGGGGTATTAACGCAAACACAAGCAAGTAAGTTACACAAAGTCTTTACCAGAGTGGTTCTAGGCTCCAGCTGCCTTATTTAAAAGATGCAGCATGGCTGCCAACTTCTTCTCCTGGCATGTGGGGCTGGCTGCTGGCAGCTTCTGTGTGTGAGAGTGAAGTCCAAGGATGCCCTGCCTCTCAACACACCACAAAGTGCCTTTTTCTGCTTATTAACAGGCAGACAACACACAAGGGGAGGCTGCAGAAGCCGCCTGGGACCGAGTCAGGCCCTCAGCCCCTCTAACTCAAGGGTGGCCTGCACGGGCTGGTAGCAGCAGCAGCAGCAGCTCTGCGGGGGTCTCAGGGGCTTCCCCCCTCCCTGCCCGAAGCTGTTACCAGGATCCGCACCCAGGACGGCGCACGCGGGAGATGCAGCAACCCCCACCCCGCCAATAAGGGCGAGAAGCAGCTTGTGGGGGCCACACAACCCCGCCCTGTCAGGCAACCTCTGCCCAGCCCCTCTGCTGAGTCTCACAACACACACACCACACCACACAACACACCCAGCAGGGCTTCATTCCGCCTCCCAAGTGCTGCGTGCGCAGCCAACTCGGCTCCTAACGCAGCTGCTCGGAGCAAAACCCCAGCAGGACCCGCCACTCGCCCCCCACCCCACCCCGCCGCCCCAGAGTGGAGCATCAACTCCCCCCCCCACAATCACCCCCCCCGTGGATCACCCCCCCCGCCCGCCCCATCAACCCGGATCAGCCACCTCCCCCCCCGCCCCGCCCCGCCCTTCGCTCCTTCCCTGCAAAGGGCCGGATCAACGCGCCGCCGCTGCTGCTTCGGGAGGGGGCCAGGGGGCTCGAAAACGAGGGGCCTACCGGGCAGCCGGAGGAGGGGCGAGTCAGAGCGAGCCCCCTCCCCAAAACAAGAGGAAGGGTCTTCTGCGACTCCGCTTCAGAGAAGGTTGGGCGCCCCGGCCCTTGGGAGGGGCGGCGGTTGCCATAGGAACAGGGCGGAGCCGAAGACGCCGCCGCAGAGTTTCACTTCCGGCAAAAAGCGGAACCTAGGCCAAAGAGAGAAGGGTGTGCAGCCAGAACTCACAGGATGATACACTTCTGGCAAAAAAAACCCGAATATAGGCCAAAGAGATACGGGTGTGCAGCTAAAACACACGTGATGATACACTTCTGGCAAAAAGACGAACCTAGGCCAAAGAGATAGGGGTGTGCAGCTGGAACGCACACATCACTACAGTTCCGGCAAAAAGCCGAATATAGGCCAAAGAGATAGGGGTGTGCAGCTAGAACGCACACATCGCTACTCTTCCCACAAAAAGTCCCACATAGGCCAAAGAGATAAGGGTGTACAGCTAGCACACACATATCACTACACTTCCGGCAAAAAGCCAATATAGGCCAAAGAGAGAAGGGTGTGCAGCTAGAATGCACACATCGCTACACTTCCGGCAAAAACCCGGATATATGCCAAAGAGATAAGGATGTGCAGCTAGAACACACACATCGCTACACTTCCAGCAAAAAGCTGAATATAAGCCAAAGAGATAGGGGTGTGAAGCTGGAACACACAAATCCCTACACTCAACTTGCAGGATGCAAAGCCAGGCCCTCTTGCAGTGAACAAAGTAGCCACAGGAGGGGACCTTTCTGCCACACCAGTAACGGGCATTGCTCATTGTTATCCATATAGGAGGAAAAAACATTGCCCTTTGCCATTCATATAGCCAGGCCTCAACCTGCTGCAGTGCACAAAGTGGCCACAGGAGGGCACCCTGTTGCCAAAGCAGTAAAATGCATTGCCCATTGTCCATTGCCCATTGCAAGAGGAAAGTGCATTGCTCTTTGCCATTCATACAGCAAGGTTTCAAGTTGCTTCAGTGCAAAATTGGCCACAGGAGGGCACACTTTGCCCTTTGCCATTCATATAGCCAGGCCTCAACTGGCAGTATGCAAAGCCAGGCCCTCTTGCAGTGCACAAAATAGCCACAGGAGGGCACCTTTTTGCCACACCAGTAAAATACATTGCCCATTGTTGTACATATAGCAAGAGGAAAAGAGGAAAAAGCATTGCCCTTTGCCATTCATACAGCCAGGCCTCAACTTGCTGCAGTGCACAAAGTGGCCACAGGAGGGCTCCCTTTTGCCACACCAGTAAAGTGCATGGCCCATTGTCATACATATACAAAGAGGAAAAAGCATTGCCCTTTGCCATTCATACAGCCAGGCCTCAACTTGCTGCAGTGCATAAAGTGGCCACAGGAGGGCACCCTTTTGCCACACCAGTAAAGTGCATGGCCCATTGTCATACATATACAAAGAGGAAAAAGCATTGCCCTTTGCCATTCACACAGCCAGGCCTCAACTTGCTTCAGTGCATAAAGTGGCCACAGGAGGGCTCCCTTTTGCCACACCAGTAAAGTGCATGGCCCATTGTCATACATATACAAAGAGGAAAAAGCATTGCCCTTTGCCATTCACACAGCCAGGCCTCAACTTGCTTCAGTGCATAAAGTGGCCACAGGAGGGCACCCTTTTGCCACACCAGTAAAGTGCATGGCCCATTGTCATACATATACAAAGAGGAAAAAGCATTACCCTTTGCCATTCATACAGCCAGGCCTCAACTTGCTGCAGTGCACAAAGTGGCCACAGGAGGGCTCCCTTTTGCCGCACCAGTAAAGTGCTTTGCCCATTGTCATCTATATAGCAAGAGGAAAAAGCATTGCCCTTTGCCATTCATAGAGCCAGGCCTCAACTTGCTGCAGTGCATAAGGTGGCCACAGGAGGGCTCCCTTTTGCCACACCAGTAAAGTGCTTTGCCCATTGTCATCTATATAGCAAGAGGAAAAAGCATTGCCCTATGCCATTCATAGAGCCAGGCCTCAACTTGCTGCAGTGCACAAAGTGGCCACAGGAGGGCTCCCTTTTGCCACACCAGTAAAGTGCTTTGCCCATTGTCATCTATATAGCAAGAGGAAAAAGCATTGCCCTTTGCCATTCATACAGCCAGGCCTCAACTTGCTGCAGTGCACAAAGTGGCCACAGGAGGGCTCCCTTTTGCCACACCAGTAAAGTGCATGGCCCATTGTCATACATATAGAAAGAGGAAAAAGCATTGCCCTTTGCCATTCATACAGCCAGGCCTCAACTTGCTGCAGTGCATAAAGTGGCCACAGGAGGGCTCCCTTTTGCCACACCAGTAAAGTGCATGGCCCATTGTCATCTATATAGCAAGAGGAAAAAGCATTGCCCTTTGCCATTCACACAGCCAGGCCTCAACTTGCTGCAGTGCACAAAGTGGCCACAGGCGGGCACCCTTTTGCCACACCAGTAAAGTGCATGGCCCATTGTCATACATATAGAAAGAGGAAAAAGCATTGCCCTTTGCCATTCACACAGCCAGGCCTCAACTTGCTGCAGTGCACAAAGTGGCCACAGGAGGGCTCCCTTTTGCCACACCAGTAAAGTGCTTTGCCCATTGTCATCTATATAGCAAGAGGAAAAAGCATTGCCCTTTGCCATTCATACAGCCAGGCCGCAACTTGCTGCAGAACACAAAGTGGCCACAGGAGGGCTCCCTTTTGCCACACCAGTAAAGTGCATGGCCCATTGTCATACATATAGAAAGAGGAAAAAGCATTGCCCTTTGCCATTCATACAGCCAGGCCTCAACTTGCTGCAGTGCACAAAGTGGCCACAGGAGGGCTCCCTTTTGCCACACCAGTAAAGTGCATGGCCCATTGTCATACATATAGAAAGAGGAAAAAGCATTGCCCTTTGCCATTCATACAGCCAGGCCTCAACTTGCTGCAGTGCACAAAGTGGCCACAGGAGGGCTCCCTTTTGCCACACCAGTAAAGTGCTTTGCCCATTGTCATCTATATAGCAAGAGGAAAAAGCATTGCCCTTTGCCATTCATACAGCCAGGCCTCAACTTGCTGCAGTGCATAAAGTGGCCACAGGAGGGCTCCCTTTTGCCACACCAGTAAAGTGCTTTGCCCATTGTCATCTATATAGCAAGAGGAAAAAGCATTGCCCTTTGCCATTCATACAGCCAGGCCTCAACTTGCTGCAGTGCATAAAGTGGCCACAGGAGGGCTCCCTTTTGCCACACCAGTAAAGTGCTTTGCCCATTGTCATCTATATAGCAAGAGGAAAAAGCATTGCCCTTTGCCATTCACACAGCCAGGCCTCAACTTGCTGCAGTGCACAAAGTGGCCACAGGAGGGCACCCTTTTGCCACACCAGTAAAGTGCATGGCCCATTGTCATACGTATAGAAAGAGGAAAAAGCATTGCCCTTTGCCATTCATACAGCCAGGCCTCAACTTGCTGCAGTGCACAAAGTGGCCACAGGAGGGCTCCCTTTTGCCACACCAGTAAAGTGCTTTGCCCATTGTCATCTATATAGCAAGAGGAAAAAGCATTGCCCTTTGCCATTCATACAGCCAGGCCTCAACTTGCTGCAGTGCACAAAGTGGCCACAGGAGGGCTCCCTTTTGCCACACCAGTAAAGTGCATGGCCCATTGTCATACATATAGAAAGAGGAAAAAGCATTGCCCTTTGCCATTCATACAGCCAGGCCTCAACTTGCTGCAGTGCATAAAGTGGCCACAGGAGGGCTCCCTTTTGCCACACCAGTAAAGTGCTTTGCCCATTGTCATCTATATAGCAAGAGGAAAAAGCATTGCCCTTTGCCATTCACACAGCCAGGCCTCAACTTGCTGCAGTGCACAAAGTGGCCACAGGAGGGCACCCTTTTGCCACACCAGTAAAGTGCATGGCCCATTGTCATACATATAGAAAGAGGAAAAAGCATTGCCCTTTGCCATTCATACAGCCAGGCCTCAACTTGCTGCAGTGCACAAAGTGGCCACAGGAGGGCTCCCTTTTGCCACACCAGTAAAGTGCTTTGCCCATTGTCATCTATATAGCAAGAGGAAAAAGCATTGCCCTTTGCCATTCATACAGCCAGGCCTCAACTTGCTTCAGAACACAAAGTGGCCACAGGAGGGCTCCCTTTTGCCACACCAGTAAAGTGCATGGCCCATTGTCATACATATAGAAAGAGGAAAAAGCATTGCCCTTTGCCATTCATACAGCCAGGCCTCAACTTGCTGCAGTGCACAAAGTGGCCACAGGAGGGCTCCCTTTTGCCACACCAGTAAAGTGCATGGCCCATTGTCATACATATAGAAAGAGGAAAAAGCATTGCCCTTTGCCATTCATACAGCCAGGCCTCAACTTGCTGCAGTGCACAAAGTGGCCACAGGAGGGCTCCCTTTTGCCACACCAGTAAAGTGCTTTGCCTATTGTCATCTATATAGCAAGAGGAAAAAGCATTGCCCTTTGCCATTCATACAGCCAGGCCTCAACTTGCTGCAGTGCATAAAGTGGCCACAGGAGGGCTCCCTTTTGCCACACCAGTAAAGTGCTTTGCCCATTGTCATCTATATAGCAAGAGGAAAAAGCATTGCCCTTTGCCATTCACACAGCCAGGCCTCAACTTGCTGCAGTGCATAAAGTGGCCACAGGAGGGCTCCCTTTTGCCACACCAGTAAAGTGCTTTGCCCATTGTCATCTATATAGCAAGAGGAAAAAGCATTGCCCTTTGCCATTCACACAGCCAGGCCTCAACTTGCTGCAGTGCACAAAGTGGCCACAGGAGGGCACCCTTTTGCCACACCAGTAAAGTGCATGGCCCATTGTCATACGTATAGAAAGAGGAAAAAGCATTGCCCTTTGCCATTCATACAGCCAGGCCTCAACTTGCTGCAGTGCACAAAGTGGCCACAGGAGGGCTCCCTTTTGCCACACCAGTAAAGTGCTTTGCCCATTGTCATCTATATAGCAAGAGGAAAAAGCATTGCCCTTTGCCATTCATACAGCCAGGCCTCAACTTGCTGCAGAACACAAAGTGGCCACAGGAGGGCTCCCTTTTGCCACACCAGTAAAGTGCATGGCCCATTGTCATACATATAGAAAGAGGAAAAAGCATTGCCCTTTGCCATTCATACAGCCAGGCCTCAACTTGCTGCAGTGCATAAAGTGGCCACAGGAGGGCACCCTTTTGCCACACCAGTAAAGTGCATGGCCCATTGTCATACATATACAAAGAGGAAAAAGCATTGCCCTTTGCCATTCACACAGCCAGGCCTCAACTTGCTGCAGTGCATAAAGTGGCCACAGGAGGGCACCCTTTTGCCACACCAGTAAAGTGCATGGCCCATTGTCATACATATACAAAGAGGAAAAAGCATTGCCCTTTGCCATTCATACAGCCAGGCCTCAACTTGCTGCAGTGCACAAAGTGGCCACAGGAGGGCTCCCTTTTGCCGCACCAGTAAAGTGCATGGCCCATTGTCATCTATATAGCAAGAGGAAAAAGCATTGCCCTTTGCCATTCATATAGGGAGGCCTCAACTTGCTGCAGTGCACAAAGTGGCCACAGGAGGGCTCCCTTTTGCCACACCAGTAAAGTGCTTTGCCCATTGTCATCTATATAGCAAGAGGAAAAAGCATTGCCCTATGCCATTCATACAGCCAGGCCTCAACTTGCTGCAGTGCATAAAGTGGCCACAGGAGGGCTCCCTTTTGCCACACCAGTAAAGTGCTTTGCCCATTGTCATCTATATAGCAAGAGGAAAAAGCATTGCCCTTTGCCATTCATACAGCCAGGCCTCAACTTGCTGCAGTGCATAAAGTGGCCACAGGAGGGCACCCTTTTGCCACACCAGTAAAGTGCATGGCACATTGTCATACATATAGGAGGAAAAAGCATTGCCCTTTGCCATTCATATAGGGAGGCCTCAACTTGCTGCAGTGCACAAAGTGGCCACAGGAGGGCTCCCTTTTGCCACACCAGTAAAGTGCTTTGCCCATTGTCATCTATATAGCAAGAGGAAAAAGCATTGCCCTTTGCCATTCATACAGCCAGGCCTCAACTTTCTGCAGTGCACAAAGTGGCCACAGGAGGGCTCCCTTTTGCCACACCAGTAAAGTGCATGGCCCATTGTCATACATATAGAAAGAGGACAAAGAATTGCCCTTTGCCATTCATACAGCCAGGCCTCAACTTGCTGCAGTGCACAAAGTGGCCACAGGAGGGCTCCCTTTTGCCACACCAGTAAAGTGCTTTGCCCATTGTCATCTATATAGCAAGAGGAAAAAGCATTGCCCTTTGCCATTCATACAGCCAGGCCTCAACTTGCTGCAGAACACAAAGTGGCCACAGGAGGGCTCCCTTTTGCCACACCAGTAAAGTGCTTTGCCCATTGTCATACATATAGGAGGAAAAAGCATTGCACTTTGCCATTCATACAGCCAGGCCTCAACTTGCTGCAGAACACAAAGTGGCCACAGGAGGGCTCCCTTTTGCCACACCAGTAAAGTGCATGGCCCATTGTCATACATATAGGAGGAAAAAGCATTGCCCTTTGCCATTCATACAGCCAGGCCTCAACTTGCTGCAGTGCACAAAGTGGCCACAGGAGGGCTCCCTTTTGCCACACCAGTAAAGTGCTTTGCCCATTGTCATCTATATAGCAAGAGGAAAAAGCATTGCCCTTTGCCATTCATACAGGCAGGCCTCAACATGCTGCAGTGCATAAAGTGGCCACAGGAGGGCACCCTTTTGCCACACCAGTAAAGTGCATGGTCTATTGTCATACATATAGCAAGAGGAAAATGAATTGCATTTTATACCAGTAAAATGCATTGTTCATTGCCATTCATATAGCCAAGCTTCTACTTTCTGCAGTGCACAAAGTAGCCACAGGAGGGCACTCTTTTGCCACACCAGTAAAATACATTGCCCATTAGCTACACCTGAGCTTGTTGCAGTGTTCGTGGACAGAGAAGGGCACCCACCTGCAACAAGAGGAAAATGTATTACACATTGCCATTCATTTATTCAATCCTCAGCTTGCTGCAGTGCACAAAGCAGCCACTGGAGGGCACCCTTTTGCTACAAGAGGAACATGCAGGCCCCATTGCCATTCATACAAACAGATTAAAATGCATTGCCCATTGGCATATATATATATATAGCCTAGCCACAGCTCCCTGCAGTGCACAAAGTGGCCACAGGAGGGCACCCTTTTGCCACACCAGGGAAATGCATCCCTATTGCAAATCATCTGCTCACTGTAATGAATCCTCATCGCCACAAGATGGCATTGTTGTGCCACCCTAGGGGGGATAACCATTTTGTGTGTGTGTTTGGTTTTGTATCTCTGTCCTCAAAGCTTGCCTTGCAACCCGGTGCGCTTCCCTTTGGCCTTGCTGATGTGGGGGAAATCTCACCAGAGGCTTTCATTGCACACTCCTCCTCTTGTGTTCCCCCACCCCACCCCACCCTGGGCATCACTGCCTGGCCGGAATACCAGCTGCGATTGACAGCTGTCAAAATATACAGCTGTCAAAAGTGTTGTTTTCAAACAGTGATCGTGGTGGGTCTCTGTGCCATGCTGGGTGGCATTTTGGGATCATTTTCCTGATGGCAATTTTCCCATCCACAGATTAGTTTCGGCCTGGTCTCTCCAGGTATTGGTATCCTTCTCCAGCCACTAGGACGTACTGCCTTTCAAAGTCACCGGTGGTTGTCCTTGAAAGGTATTTTGGCTTTGGGTTGCAATCACACTTCCATACAAAGGATCCTGTAAGTGCTGAAAGACGCCCTGCTTATCATGAATGGTCGTTTTTGTTAGCGGTCATTTTTGTGGGTGGGATTATCTTTTGGGGGATGGAACCGTAGCTCAGTATCCGAGCACTTGCTTTGCAAGCAGAAACGCCCAGGTTCACTCCCTGGCAGCATCTCCAAGTAGGGCAGGGAAAGACTCCTGCCTGAAAACTTAGGAAGCTGCTGCCAGTCAGTGTTGGCAACCCTGAGCCAATTGGAGCAAGGGTCTGACTCAGTAGGAGGCAGCGCCTTACGGATCCTATCTTCTACTGTTGCCACTGCAAATATCTATATGTCGCTTTTCTGCCTTCACTACCTCTCAAAAGCACCTGGATCGAGGTTTCTTTAAATTGTTCTTATGCTGGTCCAAGAATGAAATAAAGAGCAAGGGCTCTTTACATTACACAAGGGATCGCATGTCAATATACAGGCATTTCAATTCGTAAGCAGGAGCAGTCTATCTGGTAGGCTCACCACCCCCGGCTCGACATTTTTCCAGCCGAGGTTGGATCGCCACCAACGATCTCCCCAGACACATTAAATTAGTGCAGCCTCTCCTTTCGTTTAGACAGCAGATAAGAACAAGTTTTTGAGTCTGGAGAACAACTGGTGGGGGGCTCCCGACGGGAAGAGCCGTTTGGCAGTGGAACTGCCTGCCTCATGAATGGGTGGCTCTTTCCCCCTAGAGGTTTTCTGACAGAGGCTGGGATGCTGTGACCGATTCTGAGCAGGTGGGCTGGAGTATAGAAGACCCTCTTCCAGCTCTAGCCTAGTAGGGTTGTATCTGAGGAATCCCAGCCACCCTGCCTTTAGAACTGGCTCTTTAAGCATGGACCAAGCTGGGCCCGGCCTAGGCACCTTTGCAGTGTGTTGTTATTGCCCCCCACCTGGATGTGGGGCTAGACTCCGGCCGCCTGGCACGAAGCGAGCACCGCCGTCCAACCCATTCGGAAGCCGAGGCTGTTCGCTTCGCGTATCAGCCCATAAAGCAACCAGACGGTGCCGGAAAACACACAGCCCCGCCACGCTCACGACTGGCTGCTTGGATGCTCCTTGCAAATTAATCCTCGGTGACCCGTGCAAAGCAAATGCCATTTCATTACTGCCAGCAGAACCTCAGTGGGAGAGGCCAACTGCACAGCTCCAGAGGGGGGGGGAGAGGGGGCACGGATGCCAGCGACGGAGGATCTCCCAAGTCCTCGGAGCACATCTGGGAGCAGAAGCGGCAGAACGGGATTGAGGCTGCCGGATCCACCCCCTGCAACTACAGGCAGGGGTTAAGTTTTAAAAGTAATCCCAACAGAGACTGGGAGGGACTGGGAGACCCTTTCTTACCCTAAAGCCTCGGCGAGGGAACGAACCAGGACAGGATTCTGATGCTGGGACCTCTCCGCCCTCATTAAGAACAACCACCAAAGCAAAACTTTAAAAAAAAAAAGTATTTAAAAAACAACAGCGACGTTTCTAGTCCTCAGAAAGGGAGTTTGGAGGCGTTTGTTGGTCCCGAGGGGGGCGTGGCTTAGAACTGCCTTTTGAATGGGGAGGTGGCTGGAAAGGGAGGAGCGGGTTGGAGGAGCCTGAAGGAAGCGCCGTTTCCCCATTGGCTGGAAGCTTTCTTTCTTTTCTTTTTTTGTTCTGCCACGCCCCCAACGCTGCGTTGCTAGGAGACGGCCCAAACAAAGGTGCCGAGGAGGAGCCAGCATGGCAACGCACTACAGTTCTGGCCAGGTGAGAGTTGGGGGGGGGGGATTCCCCACCCTAGAGAGCCCCCCCTTCCCTTCCCAGCAGGGATGCTTAACTGGGGAGGGGACAGAGGGGGGGAATTTTTCTGGACGGGCAGAAATCCCCCCCCCATTTAGACAGGAGGGGCTTCCCCTCCCCCCTCCCATTCATGGAGAAGAAGCCCCTCCCCCTCTTTATGCATTTCCTCCCCCCATGGAGAAGCCGTCTCCCAAACGTCATCATGCACAATGCGGGGTGGGGCTCCTCTCCACCACCACCCCCTTTCCAGCCCCCTCCTTCCAGCCAGACCCTTTGCCTGCCCCCCACCACTACTTGTAGGGAGGTCCCCCCCCATCCCTTGCACAGGCCAGGGAGACCTTGAAAAACCCCCCCACCCCAATTTAGACACCCTGGCTTACAGCCCCACCACCACCAACAGTCCAAACCCATCCCCTTAAAAGCCCCCCTTTTCCACTGCCCCCCAGGAGGAAAACCCCACCCCTCCCCAGCCCAGTTCTGCTCTGCAAGGGACTCTCCTGAAAGCCCCCCTCCCCGTTTTCCAGTCATTCTCTCTCCGCCCCCCCCGCCCCCCAGTTTTGCTTAATTGCTTCACTAATAATAGTGGGAAACGTCCCACACCCAGACGTTTTATTCAGCCTCTGGGGCTTTGTTTTCTTGCTCCCATCCCACCATTCCTTCCTCAGGAGCCACAAGGACTAGCAGCTTGGTTTTTAAAAGGCGAGATTGATTTATTTTTTATTTTATTTACAACGTATGCCTTTTGCTGTTCTGTTGAATACCTTGCTGCGCTTCAACAGCATGCCTCTGCAACGCTATGGTAGCCCTAACCATGAGTCCCCCCCACTCCCCGCTTTTATCTTGCAGTATGAGGATGCCTACGTTGCCCAGAAACTGCAAAACTGGAGTCTTCCCAGAGCTTGTAAGGAGGTAGGTTCCACGGCAGGTGAAGTCTTGCGGGGAGGTAGCAGGATCCAGGGCCCCTTGGAGCGGTGGGGAGGTCCAGGTGCGTCCAGAAGCGGAAACAACGCCACGTTCCCTTCATCGCTGCCAATTATCCCATTTTTAACCCGGAAGGGGAAATGTGCCTACCCTTACAGAGTATTGTGAGTCAGATTAATTTCCTCCTGATTTAAGACTGGGGTGGGGGTGTTGGAATCAGACAAATTCATGGATGGCAGCTGGAGCTATTCGCTAAATGAAACCTCCATGTACAAAAGCAGTCTATCTCGGGGTACCAAGTGAGCCCTGATGTTTGGCTGCTACCTTCCAGTCCTGGTTGTAAGCGCAGCAAGGCCTCTGGGCTGGCCACAGCGAGAACCTAAAGAAATCCCAGCTCCAGAGGAACAATTCCTCACCCCTTTTGTGTTGTTAGCACCGGTGCCAATTTCCCCATCTGCTCCCACAGCTCCCGTCTACCCGAGAAGGTTACACACAATTCATAGCCAATGACAGAGGACATCTGCTCCCTTCCATCCCACGTTCCAAGGTAAGGTTTTAGCGTCCCTGCCCCAAAGGGATGGGGGGGAATCAAATATGGGCCGCTTCCTTCTTTCGGGGTCCTGCAATATTGAAGCAGCCGCTTTTGAACGCTGCGCCCAAACTGGCGAAGGAGAGAAACTGTGTGCAGATCGCCTTGTAGACGGGATTCATGAGAAGCAGGGAGGCAAACCGATTCCAAACGTAAAGGCAGCTGCAGAGAGGGTTTGCCCCAGGGAACCGGAACTGAATTGGACCCTAAAATCTCTTAAGTTGCATTGAAACTGGAATAAAACCCCCAGGCAGGTGTATGTATATGAACCAGTCCAGAATAAATGATTCAATAATCAGGCAGGGGGTGTGGAGTTCCACACTGTTTTCTACACTTTCGAGTCTTTTCTGTTTGGGAAAACTTTACTGAGAATCTTTTTTAAAGTAAATCCATCAATAACTGGGCCAAGGGGCACCTTTTTCAAGCTACGGCCCCCTTATATTTCGTGTGTGGGAGGGAGGGGGGATGCCCCCCAGTTCATCTCAGGCTGTCATCCCACCCCCGGGCTGTGGCTGGCCTATTCCTTGTGTTTGGATGGAGATGGAGAGGTCGTTCAGTAAGCAGCCATCTTCTCATTCCTCTTGCTGCGTAAACCACTTTTGAGAATGTGTTGCGTGTCAAACAGTAGCATATACATATTCTTAATAAAGGGTGCGCCCAGGAAGCCAAATTCATGTCCGCCCCCCACCATCTATGACCACCAGACTTATGAAGCTGCCACCTACTGAGTCAGGCCCTTGGTCTATTTAGCTCGGTATGGCCGACTCTGGCTGGCAGCATCTCTCCAAGGTTTCACGCAGGGTGCCCCCTTCAGCCTGCTGCCTTCCCTTCCAGGCTTCCCCCTGGGGCACCTACGTGGGCACATGGGACATGCCCCTGAAGATTCCTCCAGCCCAAGTGAACCTGACCTGCCGCTCGGTGGCGGCTGCCGCCCATCTCACCGAGTGGCTCACCAAACCCACCTCCCTGAACGCCGCTTGCAACGGCCTCGTGCCAGAGATCGTTGGCAAGGTAAAGGGCCCGGACGGGGGGCGGGGGGCAGGCAGGCAGCCGCCCAGGGCAGACTGGAGCCGTGGCTGGGAAAGAGGGGAGGAGGCGGTGGCCGCATGAGGGATGGAGCTGAGGGGAAGACCTCCCGTTTGGCGGGCAGACAGTCCCTGGCAGCATCTCCAAGTAGGCCTGGGAAAGACCCTTGCTTGGGACTTCGGAGAGCTGCTGCCGGTCAGTGTAGGCTGGGTCTCTAAGACAGGGATTCTCAACGTTGGGTCCCCAGATGTTATTGGACTTCAACTCCCATCATCCCCAGCCCTAGTGGCCTTTGGTTGAGGATTATGGGAGTTGAAGTCCAATAACACCTGGGGACCCAACGTTGAGAATCCCTGCTCTAAGAGACAGCTGATGATGAAAATCCATGGCTCCAGTGGGAGAGCATTCATAAATTCTGGATCCAGCACCAGGCTCCTGTCCGGCCCCGAGGCTTCCTCTGGCCTGCCTGGCCCAAATCGGGGGCTCCCCCAACCTCCTCACCCCTCTGCATGCCAGAAAACTTTAGCGTTGTTCATCTTCAGCCGCTGAGAGCCCCTTTTTGCTCCCCGGAAGGGGTGGCGTGTGAATGGCTGAGAGCGCACCCTCGGCCCACACTTGGCACACTGGTCTCCTTACCGCGCCCCCCCCCCCTTTGTCCCGGCAGCCGAACGAACTCCCGCCCGGCGACAGCGAGGCGGCTTCGGCCAGACGCGGCCGCCCCCCAAGCAAAGGCACCCTGCCTCCTGGCTCGGCTCCCGAAATGCCCGCCCAAGGAGAAGACCCCCGCCACAGAGGTGCCGCCACGCCCAAAGGCCCGCTCTCCCGCCAACCGGGCTGCATCGACGTCCGGATGAAGGAAGATGCGCCTCCCGACGACCAGGCCTCCCCCTCGCCGGACGCTAACGAGCTGAAGCCGAAAACCCCCAGCGAAATCCCGCTCTCCCGCCAGCCCGGCTCCATCGACGTCCGCCTGAAGGGCCCCCCGGCCCCGCACCAGCCCAGCTCGGGGGAGCCAGCTCCGAGGAGGGCCATCTCGGCCGAAGCGCCACTCTCGGGCCACCCCAGGTCCCTGGAGGGCAAACCCAAAGGGGTCAGCACGCCCGAGCTGCTGGCTTCTCACCGCCAGGGATCTCTGGAAGCCCCGTGCAAGAGCCTTCTGCCCGAGGCCCTGGCCTACAGCCGGCCCGTCACCAAGGGCAGCCACGTCTCGGAGGTCCAGAAGACCCCACGGGAAACGGAAGTGGCTTGGAGCGAGTTGCCCCAAAGGGAAGGCCTGGCAAGATCTCCATCTTGTCCCGAGAAGCCATCCAGTTAAACCTCCTTCCCAAGGCCAAATCGTCCAAAATTCTATTACCCGCGACCGGAAGTGGAAAACAGCCACCCTGCCCAGCCTTCCACACTGTTCCAGGTTCTTTCCCCCCCCCCAACCACCCTTTTCTCCCAATCCTGCCTCCCCTCGGGGCACCTGCTCTCCCTTCTCTCCCCGATCCCAGCCCCCAGTTTCATTTCTCTCGTGAATCTAGGATCTCTGCAGCAAAGCACCTTCCAGTCACCCCAAGGCGGAATCGCTTCGATGCAATCCTCAGTCAGCTCTGCCCGAGACCATGCCTGGGGGCGGAGACGCCCCATGGGCCGAGGGGGGTCGCTGCCATACAGTCTGAGCTTTGCATTTAAAAAAAAGAAAATCACAGAGGCCGCAGGTGACGGGACGGTGCCGTTACACCGAAGGTGTTTTCGTGGTAATAGACACTAAATAAAAATAACCCCGAAATCATTTCGCTGGTTCAAGAGGGTGTTTTGTTTTGTTCTTAATCGGGCCACCGCTTTGGAGAAATGGTAGTCAATGAATCGAACGTTGTAATCAAGCCGCATTGGAGCACAGCCTTAAAGAAATCTCAGGCGCTTCATCAGACTCGGTGTAATTGACTAATTCAGTGAGCTGCACGGTTTTCCGAGCGGGGGCCACTCCGGCAGAAAACCTTCCAAGAGGAGAGCCATTTCCCACTGTGCTTTTCTGTTCGGAAACGCGAGAGCCCTTTCTGCACAATCCCTCTCTGGGGGGGAGCCCTCGAAAGGGCTGCACTTCCTGGCACACCTTGCAAGCCTTCCAAGATGGGGCAGGGACCCGAGAGCTCTGTTTCCCTTATAGATACCACCACCACCCTCCGCTGGGCACAGCCAAGCGCTGGACGGGGAGAATAGTGGTGCATCTCCGGGGAAATGCGCAGAGGATTCAGCTTTGGCCAGAGCTTCACACGGGCCCAATCAACAATTGGGTGAATTAAAAAATGAGAAGCACCAAATAGAGTCGCAAATGAAGAGACAAAAGTCCCACGGTGCTGTAAACTTATTTATTCGAGCCCAACGCAGTTTTGGCCAAAGCCGCCTTCGAGGGCAAAATCTTGGACTGCCAAAGTTGATGGAGCACATTTGCTGCGATCTTGCTAATGTTAAGTAAAATAAGTTTACAGCACCCTGGGACCTTTTGTCTCTTCATTTGCAACCAATCAACCATTAGGGAGCTATTCTTAGAGATGATGGCAACCACCCCGGGGTCTTACAAGGGAGAACACACTACTAATTCATCTAAACCAACTGCGTGAGTTTGGGTAACGTTTTGACTTCTTTTCTGGATGGTGCACAGACGTATGTCAGCAGGGCCCATCGAAGAAGAGGTCATCCCTCCTCTCTAAGAATCAAGGAAAAATACTTTTAAGACAAGACTTATCATCTGCAGGGTTTTTGTGTGTGCTTACATGAAAAATGATGTTTAAAAAAAAAAAATCAATGCATTCTCCAACTAATTCACAGGTACCTTTTTAAGTCAGTGTCTGGGCTGCACGTCTTCAGACCGTAGGCAGGGGTTTGCACAGCTGAATGTTCCGCCACACAGAGAAAAACATTTCCCTGCAGAAAGCAAGCTAGCATGTCAGGGGAGGGCGGGGCAAGGAGCCTTTGCCCTGACCCACTAGCTTTCGACATGCAGGGAAGCGTCTGGGGCACAGAGGGTCGATTCAATCATGCAAGGCCCCACCTGCCACAATGTCCTAGAATAATTTTTACAAGACCCCGAAGTGGCACATTGTGGGGGGGGTGAGGGGGGATGTGCTAATGGCGGACAAGCTGTCCTCCAGGGGGAACCTTCCCTTCCGAGAAGCCCCATTGATCTTGCAGCCAAGGAACCCCCAAGAAGCTCCCGAGACACTCTGGGAAACACCCTTTGAAAAAGACTCTGCTGGAAGACATTAGATGCATCACCTCTCCCTGTTTATGCTAAATATGTTTGCAAGGAGGGAGGGAAGAGACACACACCCCGGCTAATTAGGTTGGTGAATGCCAACAGAGTCTGTTCCAGGACTCACAAGGCTCCCAGCTTCATTAACAGCCGGCACATGTTGAAGGAGAGTCGACTTCAGACAGGAGGAGAGAGAGCAAACACATCCCGGGAATGAGCGCGCAGTAATGGGCTGAGCAGGAGAGCCGTCTGCTTGCCTGCCCAAGCAGCGTCTTCTTCATCCAAGCGCCAGGGCTTTTAAAGATGCCGGTGGCTGTCTCCCTTTTGATAAAAAGGCGGCATATCGCGAGGAGCTGGTGTGGGGAGAGAACCAGGTTCCCTTCCCCACCGCCGCCTCTATTCTTAGCATCAGAAACCCAGGCCCTGGGAATCGGAGGTCTGACGCGCCACATGCACACTTTGCGGCCACTCTGGCTTCAAATATTGCCCGGTGGGGCTTTGCCCGACTTTGAGAACCCCACCGGTCCGATTCGTACCCCTCACCGCCTCCACTTGGCTCAGGGGCTTTCAGGCCCAACCGAGACCCTGTCCCAGCAGCAACGGCATCACTTTCTCCCCCCTCCACCCCACCGGGGGGGGGGGGGCGGCATGCCCACCAAGAGGCCGCATTTCAAGACTTTGCAGGCGCGGGCCCAAACCCCCAACGCCGCCGGTCTGGGAATCAAGGGGTGAAGCCCAGGACGGCCGCCGGAGGTGGCCTCGGCCGGACCGACGGCTCCGGCCGCAGCCCTGGCATCAATGGGGACTGTTGTCCTTTTCAAAATATTCCCACACGCTCGCTCACACGCTGGGCGGCGGCTGCTGCTGCTCTTCCCTCCTCCGAGTCCTGTACAAAGGACGGCCTTGTCTCCAGGCTCGGGAGGACGCAAGGGGAGGGAGGCTTTTTCTAAGACCCAGCCAGAAGCTGAGAAACCTCACGGCATTGTGGGTTACCTCACAGGGCATTGTGGGTAAACCAGCATCTCAGCCAATGAGTGCTGGGCTGTTCTTGGGATTTTGTGGACCCCGGCGTACGCCTCGTCTGGGGAAAATCCCCACCACTCCCCACTATTGGCGGGCGTTAAGGAGGGACGTTTTCAAAAGGAGGCTCGGTGATCTCCCAGGAAACGGCCAAGAACGGCCTCCTTTTAATTTCCTATTCACTGTGTGCTAATTGATCAACTGCCCGACCCGACCCACCCACCCACCCCCCACTGTCTCTCTAGCCGGATGGCAGAGTTCTCCACCAGGCCTCGGTTCGCCAAACTATTCGGGGGTTCACATGGCCGCGATTCCCAAAGAGGACAGGACGGTCAGGATGAGGACCAGAACTCCGGACTGGTAGACCTGGGGGATCTTGAAGCCTTTGCCCACGTCCCATGCCTGCAAAAAGAGAGAGAGAGAGAGAAGATGCATTTCAGCAAGGCTGAGAGGGGAAGGAAGGGGAGACCAAGCCGCTTGAACAAAGGGGCCCTAAGGACTGAAGACCTGTGGGCTGTGGGCCACCTCCAGCCTCAAAGGCAGGATGCCTCTGAGTCCCAGTTGCAGGGGAGTCACAGCAGGAGGGAGGGCATGCAGAAGGCCCCAGGTTCAATCCCTGGCAGCATCTCCAGGCAAGCCTGGGAAAGGCTCCTGCGTGAAACCTCGGAGAGCTGCTGCCAGTCAGGGTGGGCAATGCTGAGCTAGGCGGAGCCAAGAGTCTGACTCAGTATAAAGCAGCTTCCTATGGGAGACACCTCTATCGGGCAGCAGCGATCTAGGAAGATGCCGAAAGGCATTATCTCATGCTGCGCGGGAGGTGGCAATGGTCATCCCCTCCTGTATCCTACCAAAGAAAACCACAGGGCTCCGTGGGAGCGCCAGGAGTCGAAATCGGCTTCACCTTTATGCCCCTAACTACAGCTTCTCCCATCCTGCTGGAGAGATCCACAGATCCAGGGAGGGGAGAGACAGACAAGACTTGCAGCCCTAGCCAACACTGCTGCCGGCCAGGGTTGTCGACAGTGCCCTGGATGGCCCAAGGGTCTGACTCCGTCGGAGGCAGCTTCACAGAACAATTTGCAAGCACGCGCACAGATCCATCCCCTGGCAATATCTTCTCACTAGCTCCCCCACGACAGCCGTTTGCGTCTCGCTGCTTCCGCGGCCTGCTTAATCATCCCCAAGGACCGAGGGACGCCGAGATGGCAAATCCATTTTTCGAGTCCAGTGCTCCCCCGATCAAGACGCCATCTCCCCGCAAGCGGCCTCAGCTGCCGCTGATCAAGTCTCCCTGCAAGACAGACCATTTGAAGCCCCGGTGGGAGGGGGATGCGTGCACCCGGGTCGGCGCCAAAAGGAGCCCAGGATGCTCATCTGGAGAGGCAGGAGGCACCCGCAAGGCTGGCAGCGGAGTCAGTCTGTAGCCTTTATGGCTTCCCGTCTAGCGGGAAAGCGACACACACAGAGCTCACGCCTGTCCGTCCCAAATCTCCGCCCCAGGCGCACGCTGAAGAGTCAGTTGCTTTCCAGAGCCCAGAAGTGAGCATTCCAAACAATTTCTTCTCGTTTTTTTGAAGAGAAGAAGAAGAAGAAGGAAGGAAGATCTAAAAGGCTGACAGATGGAATTACTTTGAAGTGTGCCAGCTCAGAGCATGGGGAATGACAGTCCGAGACGCCGACATGGTAGAGGACCCCTCCCAGCTCCCGGCGGAAGGACGCTTCCCGGGGAGGTCGGCTTGCCGCAAATCTGGAAAAGACTCCCCAGGCCTCAGAAAGCACGACTGGCACGCTGGGAAAGAGTCATTCATCTGCGGCAAGAAGGAACCAGCACTCGGCGAACGGGCCGAGGAACTTGACAAAGATGTCCGGGCCAGAAACAACTGGGTGTGGACCAGAGGTGCTCTTATCCCTGGACTTCGGGGCCAAAATCCAGGGCCTCCACAGCCCCCCGGAGGCCCCCCAAATCCTCTTTAGCCTGGCCCGGGTGGTGTGGTCGCCCGGCAGACCATGATGATGCTTAATTTGTAGGGGAGGTGAACATAGGAAGCTGCCATATACTGAGTCAGACACTTGGTCTATCTAACTCAGGATTGTCTTCACAGACTGGCAGCGGCTGCTCCAAGGTTGCAGGCAGGAATCTCTCTCCGCCCTCTCTTGGAGATGCTGCCAGGGAGGGAACTTGGATCTTAGATGCTCTTCCCAGAGGGGAATATCTGATAGTGCTCACACACAAAGTCTCCCGTTCAAATGCAACCAGGGCAGACCCTGCTTAGCTAAGGGGACAAGTCATGCTGGCTACCACAAGACCAGCTCTCCTCTCCAAAGGCCTTGAGGTCCAGGCTCCAAAATGACCGAGGTCCACCTCTGGTGTGGGCAGCCGGGACGGCTTGGGAAATCCAGGTGAACTGTTTACCTGCAAGCTGGTTCGATACATCCTCATCCGGCCAACTCCGCCCCCCCCCCCCCGCCACTTTGCAAGCTCATCATCAGTCTCCGCTGAATTTCACTGGCCGCCCAGTTCACCCCGACCCCGTGGCTGCGAAACGGCCTCCATGGCTTACTCACCAGGTGCCTGACCCCGTTCCAGGTGTGGTAGGTCAAGGGGAACGCCAAGGCGAACTTCGCCGAGTAGATGAGCGCCGGAGCCAGGCTGAGAGACTTGACCAGCTCCAGGTAGTCGGCAAAGTGTCCCGGGAGAACCAGCGCGCTCAAGCCGAAGAGCGACACCCCTAGAGAGAAACAGGGAGTCAGAACAGACACACACGGGCCACACGGGGACGTACGGGCACCCTCCACCTAGCCACGGGCTACCAGCTATGCTGCTACCAGGAAGACCCACAGGGCACCCAACCACCCCACACAGGAACTTGTGTGGGGTTTTTTTTATTGTTAAATGTATATAACCGCCTAACTTCCTTTGGCCCATCAAACTTTGCAAGTGCGGTTTTTCTGGAGCAGGAGGATCAAGGCCAGCTCTCAGCCCCAGAGGATGCGGAGGAGGCGACTTCCTTTCGCCAGCACCTGGGAGCCTAAACATCACAGGAAAATAGGAAGCTGCCTTCTGCCGAGTCTGACCCTTGGTCTATCGAGCTCAGGGTGGTCAACACAGACTGGCAGCGGCTTCTCCGCAATTTCAAAAAGGCGTCTCCCCCAGGCCGACTTGGAGATGCTGCGAGGGGCTGGATGTGGAGCCTTCCTCATGAAAAGCAGCTACTTTCCCACTAAGCTGCAGCCCCGTCCCCAAAGGGGAATATGGAAGATAATTCAATTTCTTCCTATTTAATTCCATGGATAAATTCGAAGCGACTCCCAGGCGAGTTTGTATTTTTGCACTGAAATAATTAACGATTTAAAAATAAGTAAATCTGCTGCATGATTAGCCAGGAGGCACCTCTGCAGCTGCTGAAAAGTTTCTTTCTTTCTGTCTTTCTTTTAATAGATTCATCCAACTGACTTAACGCCACAGTCCCGCCGAGGATAAATGACGCCAGGGAGAGCCGTGATAATCAAAAGGGCACTTCAAGAATGAACGGCAGAACTCCGAGCGGACAAGTCCCCGAAGCTCAGGGCGCGGGAGAGTTCCTCCTCCAGGCAAACGCCTCTCGGCAGCAACGCCATCACTAGCAGCTCAGCTAACTGGAAAAGAGGGGAGCGGGACACAGCATGGTGGGAGTGCCCCTGTTTTGCACGCAGAAGGCCCCAGGTTCAATCCCCGGGAGCGTCAATCCCAGGTAGGGCTGGGGAAGACTCCTGCCCGAAACCTTGGAGAGCGGCTGCCAGTCAGTGTAGGCAGTCCCGAGCTGGGTGGACCAAGGGTCGGGCTCAGTCGGTGGCAGCTTCCGATGGAACTTGTGGAAAGTGGACGGCTCCACCGAGAGCACAGCTGAGGATGTGGGGACAGAAGAGAAAAGGCAAGCACCTAAGCTCATGGCCACGCCGGTGCCACGGTGGGAGATGGACATCATCATAGGCAGAGACCAGCTGAAAGGAAGAAGAAAATCAGAAAATGAGAACTGAGCTCAGACAGAAAGCCCTTGACCAACCACTAACCCCAATCACATTTTCTTCTTCTCTCTCTTCCCACCGCCACTGTCCCAAATACACTTAAAAACCTCTGTTTAAAAATGACGGAGATACCATTTGCAGCCCACCTGACATGGGGAGCATCCCCTCCCGTTTGGGGTCAGCAGTCGGAAGCCAGCCACCTAAAACTGCGGGGTCGACTTCAGGCTGGTGAGAACTACTCCCCTCTTATCCCTTTGCTAGAATCCCAAGGTATGTGTTAAAAAATTTTTTTGCTGTAAACCGCCTTGGGATTGTTTTAAGGAAAGGCGGCATATAAATTATTTAACAATAAAATAAAATAAATAAATAAAGCAATGGAAGAATGTGCCTATTTTACAGGTGGGGAACCCTGAGGCTGAGAAGGAAGCAACTGGCCCCAAACCAGCCACAGCAGAAGGTTGTTATTTTTCACTTGCAGTTGTTCCTGGCTGATGTGAAACTATTTTTTTTATAGAAGAAGAAAAAAAATCTGAAACCCACTGATAGGTCTACCTTCTACACACCCTCCAATCTAACTTAGGGGTGATCTGCTTCTGTTGCTGTGGAGTCCAACAACATGCGGGGACTCAAGCAGGACAACTCCCGTTCTGAGCAATAAATGATTGATTCGACGAACTGAGCTATGGGTTCTCCCCACAAAATATGCCCCCTTCCCACTGCCTGTGTGGAACAGTATAAACCGCCCAGAGACGCGAGTTTTGGGCAGTACAGAAATGTGTTATAAATAAATAAATAAAAACATAGGAAGCTGCCTACTGAGTCAGACCTCTGGTCCAGCTAACTCAGTGTCGTCTGCACTGACTGGCAGCAGCTCTCCAGGGCACCAGGCAGGTGTCTTCCCCAGCCCTACCTGGAGATGCTGCCATGGATTGAAACTGGGACCTTCCACATGCAAAACAGATGCGCCACTGCTGAGCTACGGGCCCCATCACCAGCAGGATCAGAACTCGGAAAGGGCTCTGGACAGGAGGGGCTTGGCCATCCGCTCCCAGTTCGCTCCAGATCTGCGCTTGGAACTATGCAAGGAATCCAGCGGGTGGAGAAGGGAGGAGGCCTCTGCAGAGGCAGCTGAGGAATGAGCCCAGCACAAAGGCAGCCATCCCGAGAGGACGGCGGAGGAAGGCGCAGCAGAGTGAAAGGGACAGCACTGGGACATCGGCGCTTCCCTGCAGACGCCAAAGCGGCAAAGCCCTCCCCAAGGCCCCCAGACTGGGCACTGCAAAGCAGACCAGCGGATTCAGCTGGCCGTTTGGGAATCCCACGCGGCCACAAGGCGAAGTCGTCCAAGTGTCCAAGGACTTGGACCTGGGAGAAGCGAGTTCGAATGGCGGCTCAGCGACAAGGCTCTCTGGGCAGGAGTGCGGGCCTTGCGGTAGCAAGCAGAAAGTGTCCCCTCTGCTAAGCAGGGGTGGCCTTGGTTTGCATTTGGATGGGAGACTACCGGTGAGCACTGTAAGGTCTCCTCCTTAGGGGATGGGCCAGAGGTGAATGGTAGGCGCATCTGCTTCCAGAAGGTTCCAGACTCAACCTCTGGCAGCAACTCCCAGTGGGGCTGGGAAAGACTCCTGCCTGAAACCTTGGAGAAGAAGCCGCTGCCAGTCAGTGTTGAGAATTCTGAGCTAGCTGGACCAAGGGTCTGACTCAGTCGGCGGCAGCTTCCTCCGCGTGACTCCGGGCCAGTCACCACCTCTCAGCCTGGCTGACCTTGCAAGCGTAGCGTAAGGGTATGGGTACAACCCCGCTGTATGCCTCCCTTGAAGGAAAGATGACGTGGCTTTTAATAACGGGGGGGGGGGGCACGCCTTGATCGCCGCTCACTCCACTCCAAGCCAATCTGTACACTGCTTTCCGAACCGCATTCTCTGAGACGGAAGAAGAAGCTCTTACCTGTAGATGCTGATATGAGGGGAGAGGGGCCGGCTTGACCGGGCGTTTTTGTCCCAGAACTGGGCCATCTCCTCCTTGGCTGTCGTGGCCATGGGGACCGCCCTGGGGCAGAAACACAGAAAACGAGGAGGAGACGTAGAGGCACACGCGGTCAAGCGGTCGTCCGGCTGGGTGTGAACCTTGCCCTCTCTAAGAACCCCATGAGAGGGGCCCTGTGGGGTCAGACCCCAGGACCATCGCGGCGCCCGCCATCCTGTTTCCGACCACCACCGGCTAGATTCAACTTCTCTCCCGGAGAAGCCAGATTTCACGGAAGTCGGGCCCGCCGAGGCTACTGGTCTGGATGGCTATAGGCTACCTCCGGGTTCAGAGGCAGGAGAGCGGCCAGGCCTTCATCTCCTGCTCGGGGGCTTCCGACAGCAGCCACGGGCGGGCCCAGGGTAAGCCCGGGGAGGCTCGCGTCCAGGCAGGATCTGAACCCGGGACCCGCCACCCCGAGCCCGGCACTCTAACCGCCACGCCATGTCTCGTTTCTGCATAGCCGTACGCGGCACCGCCTCCGCCCGGGGACGCGGGGGAAGCTCTCGGCGCACGGCCCCCGTCGGGTAATGACGTGTGGAGGCAAAACCAGCTTGCCTGGCTAAACCAAAAGGGGTCGCGGAGGGTGGGCAGCGGCGGCGGCGGGGCCCTCCTCCCCAGCCCCTGCCGCCCCACCAGCGAGCGTGACGCGATTCCTGCCGCCGCCGCTACTTCCTACAAGAAGCACCCGGGGGTTACGTGCCGCGCCAATCACAGCATCCACGCCCCGCTGGGCCATCTGTTTCAGTGGTCCGCGAATGCTGGCGGAGCAGAGAGCAAAATCTTGCAAAGCTTCACGCGGGAGGAGGAGGAGGAGGAGAAGAGCTCCGCAGCTGCCAGAAACTTACCGTCGCATGGAGAGTCCCGGGCCGAGACGAACACAGAGACCGCGCCGGCCCGCGAGCCTGAAAGAGAAGCCAAAGAAGAGGGCTTGGTGAGCTGGCAGCCAGAAGCAGCAGAAGCGAAACCCCAGGGGCCTTAGGCAGGCCGACTCACTCCCAGCCTCGCCATTGGAAGGGAAGTGTGGGGTAGTGGTTAGAGCGCTCGCCGAGACATAGGGAGCTGCCATAGACCGAGTCAGACCCTTGGTCCATCGAGCTCAGGATTGTCTTCACAGACTGGCAGCGGCTTCTGCAAGGTTGCAGGCAGGAATCTCTCTCTCTCAGCCCGATCTTGGAGATGCTGCCAGGGAGGGAACTGGGAACCTCGATGCTCTTCCCAGAGCAGCTCCATCCCTTAAGGGGAATAGCTTACGGTGCTCACACTTCTAGTCTCCCTTTCATATGCAACCAGGGTGGACCCTGCTTAGCTAAGGGGACCGGTCATGCTTTCTGGCACAAGACCAGCTCTCCTCCTCTTTAGGCTACGGGCTGAACCTGGGACCTGCACAGGCTCTGCCCACAGCCTTCATAGCAATGCAGCATAAGAAAGCTGAGGGGGGGGGGCGTGGCAGCGGCGAAGACCATATTCCTCACACCCCAACCCATCCTCTCACTCGACTGTGCCACCACTGCCCGCCTGGGAGCACCGAGAGTCCCACTGAGGGCTTCTTGGATGGAAATTGAAATGATGAATAACTGTAAATAACGATATATTCTTCCCCTCTTTATCCCCGACTCTGTTTTCCACCCCTTCCTCTGTTGTCTCCAGTCTCGTGATCCGGATTGTAAGCCCTTTGGGGCGGGGACCTCATTCTTTTTAAAGCAACACACACGGCACTATATAAATCTTAATAAAATGAAGTGTGCACATCTACCCACAGGAATGCGTGAGCATGGTAAACAAAAACAAAAACCACTCCTCGCAATCACCCCAGCCTGCAAACAAACCACCATGAAAGTGACAAACCACCATGAAGGTGACCTCAGGTCTCTCAGTCCTTCCTTCTCTCTCCTCTGTTGGGGATGAGCGAGAGAGAGAGAATTAACTAGGAAATTGAGACAACCATTTGCCCATTCCAGGTCAGAGTGGATGTCTTCAAAACTAATCCTGGAGACCTAGGAGGCTGTTTTTCGATCCCTGCACTCACAAAAGCCTTGAAGAGCTCAGAAGAACCAGCCTGATAGGATAGATCAGGGAATCGTCAGCCTTGATCTACCAGGCCGGTTCTTCTGAGCTCAGTGGTCAGCTGGATCCCTCCGAGAAGCCAAACGCAGGGGCCACCCTCCTCTCTTGCTGGGGAAGGGGCTGGAGGGATTGATCCGGGAGCGGTGCTGTACATCAGAGGTGCTTGGCACGCCCCACAAGCACAGTGCTGTCGCATCCCAAAGCTGGGGGTCGCCACATTTGTCAGCGAGCAAGTGAGGAAGCGGGGGGAGAAGAAGCTGGAAGGGCAGACCCCCAAGAGAGGGGCTTCAGACACGGACTCTGGAGAACTGAGTGGGCGCCCAAGAGTACAGAAATGACACTCCCCCAGGCCGTCCAACTTTCTCCGCTCTCCAAACATACTAGCCCAGAGTGGGTGGTAAAACAGGCCCCATAAAGAAGCCTCCCAAGCAAAGCGAGCCGTTCTTTCACACGCTCGGGGTCTGAAGCGTGAAAAATGGCTTTTCTTAAGTGCGGGCGGCGGGGGGGGGGGGGCTGTCTAGAAAGAGAACGACTCCCCAAACAAACGGGCTTTTCGTTCCGCGCTTTCGCCGATGCCATCTGTCACCCTGGAAGCGCCCGCGAGATGGCAGGTCACTGACACGGCTGGCTGAGCACCTCATTTCCGTTGCAAGCCGACACCGCGGGCCAGAGGAAAATGAAAGAGTTTCGGTTTTTTATGGTCATCGGAGCACAGGCAAGGCCCCCACAGGCTGCATGAGTTATTCTGGACAGAGGCGGTGAAAGCCGCCGTCAGGCAGGCCTTCAAAGGTGACCCCCCCTTTCAGCAGGAAAAGAGATCCGTGACACTTATATGGTTTGCTGGTTTAGAGGAAGCATGTAAATGGCAGTTTCGGGGTTACACAAGGGGAGAAGCAAAGGAGAAGGGAGTCAGGAGGGGCCAGGAGGGGCTCCCACCCACCCACCCCATTAGGAGATGTCAGAATTTGAACCTGGGGCCGGCGTCTGGATGCAAAGCAGGCGCCGAACCCCCGAGATATGGATGCTTCCTATAAATATAAGCTCCCTTCCACGGGGTCAGACACACGAAGTCACACTCAGCGGCCCGACCTTGAGGCAGACCCTTGACCTATCCACCAGGGCTGCTCAATTCTGGCCCTCCTGCAGATGTTGGCCTACAACTCCCATAATCCCCGGCTACTGGTCCCTGTGATTGGGGGTTATGGGAGTTGTCCAAAAGGAGCTGGGGGTGGGGGCAAAGTTGAACGGGACTGGCCTACACGCACTGGCAGCGGCTCTCCGTCGTTTCAGGAAGGGGTTCTCCCAGCCCCACCAGGGATTTAACCAGGGGCCCTCTGCACACAAAACAAGTGCACTGCCAAAATAAGTGCAGAAATAAGTGCAATGTGTGGGCAGCCCCTCTGCAAAAGAAGCCACATAAGGCTGCCTTCTAGCAAGTCCAACCTCTGCCCCAGTACCACCTCTGCCCCAGTAGCTCAGTACCACCTGCACGGGCTGGCAGCATCTCTCCAGCGACTCAGACCCAGCTCTTCCCAGACCTATCTGGAGAGGCTTGCCAGGGACCCAACCCCCAAACAAGTGTCACTTCGTTGTCTGTGCCCCCCCCCAAACAAGTAGTACCACCAGTGCTCCCTCTAACAGGGATCCCCAGACATTGCGGACTACAACTCCCAGCATCCCCAGCTGCGACAGCCTTTGACTGGGGATTATGGGAGTTGTAGTCAACAACACCTAAGAATCCCTGTTAGAGGGAACACACACTGGCGAGTGAGCACGGAGCTAGGCATGAGCTGCATTGCATTGCTGTGCTGAGCCAGCCCCTTCGTGCGTCTGGCTCAAGGCTGCAGGCACGGGCTGGCAGCAGTCTGAGGCTTGCAGGTGTCTGCCCCCCAACACCCCCACTGGAGAGGGGCTGCCAGGGACGGACCCTGGCTTTGCAAGGCAGGCACCCACCCCCTTGAGCGCGACCCTCGCTTCCTCCCCCTGCCCCGATGCCCGCCCCACTGCCCCACTGCGCCCCGCCCCCCAGTCACCTCCAGAGAAGGGCCGCCATCTTGCCAGGAGCGAAGGCTTCCCCGACCGGAAATGTTCCCCTTGACGTCACTGCCCCACTTCCGTCGCCGAGGCGGAGAAGGGCGGAAGCAGCGGGAGGAGCAGGCGCTGCTGCCCTTTTTCTGCGTCACGTGGCCCCAAGCATCACCCGCTCCAATCCTCCAGGTGCTTACCTCGCTTACCTGGGAGCGAGGCCCACCGGCGCCCATGGGGGGCAGCGGCAGGAGCAGTCTCAAGCAGCTTCCCCTGAGCCCCAGAGAGGAAGGAGAGGCAAGCTCCGCCCCCAGGGAAGCGCGCTCAAAGGTTGGAGCTGCCAGGGTTCATGGAGCTCAGCCTCTTGTGCCGGCTGCCTCTGAGCACATACAGAGTGCCTTCCACTCTGGCATCTCCTACTGGCTACCTCTGAGCATGCACTGAGTCCCTTCCACTCTGGCATCTCCTACTGGCTACCTCTGAGCATGCACTGAGTGCTTTCCATTCTGGCATCTTCTGCTGGCTATCTCTTAGCATGCACTGAGTGTCTTCCACTCTGGCATCTCCTACTGGCTACCTCTGAGCATATACTGAGTGCCTTCCACTCTGGCATCTCCTGCCCCCTTGGGGGGGGTGGGGGCAAGTGCCTCCAAGTGCCTCTCATGCTGGCACCTCATGCCAAGTACTTTGAAGCAGAGATTTCAAATCTAGCATTCAGGCACGTGCAGAATCTCATCCTCTGACAAGCGCATTAAAAGAAACATTTTATAGACTATGCATTCTGCAGACTAATCGAAATTTTAAAAGTCCCCACACACACAACCGTTCTGCAAAAAAAGAAAGAAAGAAAAGGGGGGAAATAAGGGAGCCTGTGAGAGCTTCCCTTCCAAGGCAAATGGCAAACATCAGGGCCACGGAGAGAGACAAAAGGTGAAGACCTTAAGGTCATTTGTCACTTGACCTTTACGAGAAACAAAATAGCGACGATGTTATACCCGGGTCAGGTGCTGGGATTCTGGAGGTGGGGGGATTCACACGACCTACCAAACGGGCGGGCGGGGGAAGGGCTTCCCAAACCTTGCCTCCCCCCCCCAACGATCCCCCCCCCCAACGAAGCCTGGTGGGAACGTGCTCTGTGCTCCCACACAAGCAGCCCTGCTCCGTGGTGCAGTACGGTGGTCCGGGTCTCCTTATGGCCCACTCTAGATGCCCATCTCTGTGTGCGGCCAGGCTGGAAGCAGGTAGCCGGGGATGAGGGAGTGCTCACCCCCTTAACCGCGGCTAGCAGCTGGGCTTAAAAGCCGGGCTAGGCAGCGATTCGGCCCGATCCCAGCGGTTGTCATGTGCAGCCTAACCCAGGCTGGGTTATTGTTATTGTTATTTTTACATTTATATCCCGCTCTTCCTCCAAGGAGCCCAGAGCGGTGTACTACATACCTGAGTTTCTCTTTCACAACAACCCTGTGAAGTAGGCTGGGCTGAGAGAGAAGCGACTGGCCCAGAGTCACCCAGCTAGTTTCATGGCTGAATGGGGATTTGAACTCGGGTCTCCCCGGTCCTAGTCCAGCACTCTAACCACTACACCACGCGTGAGCCTCTGGGACGACATGGGATAAGCAGTCGTCCTTCTTGTGTAGCAGCTCCTGAAGCCTCGTGCACAAGCTGAATCGTAAGCCCTGCTCTAGAGCCCACGGATTGTGGCCCCGGGTGAACTCTTGTGCAAGCCTCGGCACAAGTACTTGTGAAACGACTCTTTCTTTTCTGGGGCTTCGGATCCAACCCGGCGTATCGAAGCCCGCTTGAGCCCCTGAAATTCTCTGTAGTCATGCTGGATATTCAGATCCCTTGGCCGTTCTGCATGCAAGTTACATGCAAGTTAGGTATAGAAATTGAACAGATAGATAGATAGATAGATAGATAGATAGATAGATAGATAGATAGATAGATAGATAGATAAAGTTAATACTGTTTTAAACTTTTTTGTTGTTCTGTTGTTTTAACTAATGTTTTACTTTTTCTGTTTTTACTTTGTTGTCAACTGCCCAGAGACGTATGTTTTGGGCGGTATAAAAATATGTCAGATAAATAATAAACAAATGCCTCTACCAAGATTTTTCCATGGGAAGTCCATCTAACCCAGTGCTCTGTTTTGGACACTTTCCAGCCAGATGCTTCTGGGAGGCTCACAGGCTGGGTGTGATGGCAACACTAGTCCTCCCCTGACGGCTGTCCCCCCAACACCTGGTATTCACAGGTACACTGCCTCTGGATGTGGAGGTTCGGTTTAGCCACTGCTTATCGCAGACCTGCTATTCAGAGACTAGTCCATATCTGTTCCGTGTGTCGTGCATTTCAGGCTCTGCCGTGCCCCTTTCTCCGCTGAGGATGGGGTATTTGATGATGGGGCACCTCTCATGAGCTCAGAGCCACCCACTTCCCACTGCTCAGCCCAGCGAGAAAACAAGCGTCTCCTTTGTCAGCCCGGACTGCCTTCTCCCGGCCGTGTGGAATGCGGTGCCCACAGGCTCCAAACCATACTGGACTCTTGGCTAGGACTTGGGAACAAGGGGATCTGAACAACTGAGACCCTCGTGTCTCTCTGGGATTGTATCCTGTGTCTGCCGACCCCTGTGATTCCCCCACAAGAAGAAAGCCCTCAAGTGTTGAGATCCAGAAACCGCCAGACACCCAAAAGACACACAGTTGTGAACTTTAGAGCTCAGGGCCTTTGCAGCTTTGTGGTCTTTCGGTCGATCCTAATCAAGGACTTGCCACTTAATAGCGCCGTGGGGAAATTTATTTATTTATTATTTATTTATCATATTTTTATACACACACACCCCCGATATGTATATCTCTAGGCAGTGTAAAGGTAAAGTGGTATAGTGAAGAGCCAGCGTGGTGTAGTGGTTAGAGTGCTGGACTAGGACCGGGGAGACCCGAGTTCGAATCCCCATTCAGCCAAGCGACTTGCTGAGTGACTCTGAACCAGTCACTTCTCTCTCAGCCTAACCTCCTTCACAGGGTTGTTGTGAGGAGGAACCTAAGTATGTAGTACACCGCTCTGGGCTCCTTGGAGGAAGAGTGGGATATAAAATGTAATAAATAAAGTGTGCCATCAAGTCGATTTTGATTCCTGACACCCACAGAGCCCTGTGGTTGTCTTGGGTAGAATACAGGAGGGGTTTACCATTGCCTCCTCCCACGCAGTATGAGATTATGTCTTTCAGCATTTTTCCTATATCGCTGCTGCCCGATATAGGTGTTTCCCATAGTCTGGGAAACATACCAGCGGAGATTCGAACCGGCAACCTCTGGCTTGCTAATCAAGCATTTCCCCGCTGCGCCACTTAAATAACAGACCGAGGCGGTGTACAAAATTTAAAATATTTCAAAGTCACAAATTAAAATACATGACAATAAAAACAATAGAATAAAATGATTAAAAACAAGTTTTTAAAATTATTAAAATTAATTCTAATTAAAAGCCTGAGAGAACAGGCGGGTCTTGAGGTTCTCCCTGAAAACAAACAGAGAAGGAGATGCTCTTATTTCAGCAGCAAGCTGATTCCAAAGCCCCGGGGCAGCCACAGAAAAAGCCCGGTCCTGGGTCACCACCAAACAAGCAGGGTTCAAATCCCCGCTGGTATGTTTCCCAGATCGGGCAGCAGCGATTTAGGAAGATGCTGAAAGGCATCATCTCATACTGCGCGGGAGGAGGCAATGGTCACCCCCTCCTGTATTCCACCAAAGGCAAAGGCTTTGTGGTCGCCACTGACTCGACGGCACACTTTACCTTTAATCAAGGTCTTAGCCAGAGGCCTTGTTCACACAACCGTTTGCATCTAGGTTTAATGTGTGTTACCAGCACTGAAGTAATTGTGCAGACCCAGGCCAAGGTGGTTGATGGGAATTCTCCAGGGAGATTCACCTGGTGCCTGTGTTCCTGTCCTTCCAATGGAGGGTTTTTATTCTCCCCAGCAGCGTTCCCTCGAACAGGGATTCCCAGATGTTGTTGACTACAACTCCCATTAATCTCCACGCAAGGGCCATTGCAGCTGGGAATTCGGGGGCGTTGTAGTCAACAACATCTGGGAATCCCTGTTCGAGGGAACGCTGCCCCACAGCCTAGCAGGAACCATTGTTCTCGGAGCTGTTTTAATCTGTGGCGAGTGGCCCGTTTTGCTTCAAACTTCGTTGTTGGGGGGGGGGGTTATTGTGCACCACTTTGCGCATTATGATGCTAAAAAATTGTTTTTATTTAAAAATCAATTGAAGGGCCTAAGAACACCTTGGAGCTGTTCCCACGATCACTAGAAAGCAGGCTAAGAGAGCCTAGCCCCCTTTCTAGGGGACTTGGGGGTAACCACCGGGCTCGCGGGCAAGCCCAGTGGCTCCAAGGGGGCTAGCCCTCCTAATCCCCCCTCCCTTTAAACGAGGTTAACAAGCACTCCGTTGACCTCATCTTTCTGCGCCGCACGAGTAGACCCCCGACCTTGTAAATCAAATCCCAAGCGCTGATGCAAACATCTGCGGGGTTAATTCACGGACTCAAAGCAATGGGATGAATCCGAGGCGAGGCCTTTTATGGGGCGACCGATACGAGGGAGACGGAGATGTTGGCTTGGGCCACGTCCCTCCGCCTCTTTGGACCCGGGCCTCCTTGGGCGCATTCCTTCTGGGGGCCGTGACATCGCCTACGGCCCAGCCGAGAATGCGGCCACACAATGGTTGCTCTCTGCCCAGTTATGTCGCCCAGGCGTGTTTATCGCCGTTTCGCGAGCCGCGGCCATAAAGGCCCCCCTTTCACTTTTGTTCCTCGCTGGTTTGCCCCCTCTCTTGGGCTCCGAGAGGCCCCCACGGAAACGGGATGCCAGGCTCCCATTGGCTCGAGGTTTCTGCCGAGCGGGCATCCTTGCGAGGCCGGCCGCCTGTTCTTAAACCGAGGGTGCCACCCTCCCAGGCATCCTTCGGCAAGGAAGAGCCAACTCCGCTGCCAATTCTTCCCCTCCATGTGGCTAGGAATTGTACAGTAACGACACGCCATGGGGGGCCCGGGCAGCTTGGGGAGGGAGAGTGCCTTCCTGCTCGCAGTGCTGGTCTCAACGATGGGTAAGTGGCTCCTCAGCGTTTGGCTATGCAAAGGTACACTGCCTCTGACCATGGAGGTTCCATCAGAGGCTAACCACCTTTGATAGGCCCGCTGTCTTCCATGGCTTGTTTGCCCCCATCTTTTCGTGTTCCAAGAAGATGCATGGCAGATCACTGGATAATCTGGTAGGCGAGTGTTCCTAGTCTTGAGGAGGCAAGTCTTTAAAATAGAGAAGAATCGCCTTGTTGGATGGGACCAAATTCCATAATTCTATTTCTGAAAGCAGGCGGGAAGCTCACAGCAGAACGTGGCAGGGATCGCCTCCTCGTTTTTGCCCCTATCATTGGGTATTTGCAGGTAGACTGCCTCCAAATGTGGAGGCTCTGTTTGCTTAGTACCTGTTGATAAATCAGTTCTCTTGCTGCTTCACACATTTGTTTTATTAGTTGTATAGTGCCATCATAGGCATCTTGTTTTCTTCTTCTGTACAAAGAGGACTGGTTTAGCGATTATGCTTTGAATGCCTGAAGCTGCCTTATACGGAGTCAGACTATTAGTCCATCTTGCTCAGGGTTTCCTGACACTGACTGGCAGCATCTCTCTAAGGTTTCAGGCAGGTCTTTCCCAGCCCTACCTGGAGATGCTGCCAGGGACCGCAGCTGGGACTTCCTGTGTCCAAGAGCAGTGAGATAAGGCTCCATTCCCAAGGTACAACTTACCTTGTTCATTTCAGCTTCTGGCACTCACAAATCTGCAGTATGGTTTAATCTGGAGAAAGTCAGGGAGTGATCCACAGAGGGTTCAGTATCGGGGCAGGGGTGACATCAGTGTGATGTGTAACGAGTTTGATCGATTCTGGTTGATGCTTAACCTGTATGTCCACATTCCGCTTTGAATCTATCTTCCCTTAGTTTGGGATGCTGGACATGCAAATAGGTATGAGAGGGAAGAGGGGATTTATGACGAGACAAAAGCACCCAAATACAAGGGCAGTTATTTCCCTTATGAAGTTCTCGGTTATTATTTGTAACTTCCAAATATAAAGAACAAGAGAATCATATGGAGGAGCATTAACAGCTGACACATGAGGGGAAAGAAACTATACAAGGGCACAAAACAGAAGCGAAGGATGACAGAGGGACCCGAGACAAATGTTGTCTGGAGAGGAGAGCTGGTCTTGTGGTAGTAAGCATGACTGGTCCCCTTAGCTAAGCAGGGTCCACCCTGGTTGCATATGAAGGGGAGACTAGAAGTGTGAGCATTGTAATCTATTCCTCTGAGGGGATGGAGTCACTCTGGGAAGAGCAGAAGGTTTCAAAGTTTGCTCCCTGGAAGCATCTCCAAGATAGGGCTGAGAGAGATCCCTGCCTTCAACTTTGGAGAAGCCGCTGCCAATCTGTGTAGAGTCAATACTGAGCAAGATAGACCAATGGTCGGACTCTGTATATGGCAGCTTCCTATGTTCCTATGTTGCCCAAGCTACGTCGGTAAAATCCACCCGACTTACAAATTCCAGGCATGACCAAATTACTTCCTTCTGAGAAGAGTCTTAGGATAAAGACATGCATTTAAATGACCCTGGGATCTCATCCCGTACATTTTCGGAGAATCAATCCGGGAGGAAAAAAAGCAAAGCGAGTTGTTTGGAAGGATGCGCCTTTTGCCTGACCTGGCAAGTTAATTCAGATTTGATCCGAGCCTCCCACACTGGGCCAATCCAGTCCCAACGGGATGGGAGGCCAACCTGCTTCCACCTAATCCGTGATTAAACCACATGCTTAGCGTGCCAGAAGGCCCAGGTCCAATCCCTGGCATTCCTAGCCAAAAACCATTTTAGATCAAAGGACTGGGAAATCGACCAAGAACTGGACTCTATATAAGCCCTCCTTGCAGCAAGGAGACTCTAACCTGGTCTCTTAACGTCCCAAGTGTGGGTGGCTAGAGGTTAAAATGTCCCCCTTTTCCCCATCCTGTCTCTTAATAAATGTCCTTGCCTGTGCATTTCTGCATTGTGGAGGGAGTCTGGAGGAACTTCCGTTTGGGGGTTTGTGTTCTATCCCCCCTTTTTAATGAGATGGCACTTAATCAATCAATCAATCAATCTTGGGCTAGGTGTGTGCCAAATTTCAGGCGTGCAAATGATGCCCTTCCATTAGTTGGGGTTCCATTCCGTACCCCCTGTTTCTACAGAGAACAAACGTCTTCCAGGCATTCCCAGTAAGCAAAGTGTCTTGGGGACACTGGAGTCTGTTTTCTCCTGAGTCAGACTCTTGATCCTTCTAATTTATGAGCATTGACAGGGTAGTTAGTTGGGTCCTAACCAGCTGTACACACCCCTGATTTTCCGGCTTAGGCAGAAGGCGGGGACCAATGTTCCCCCTAACAGGGATTCCCAGATGTTGTTGACTACAACTCCCAGAATCCTCAGCTGCAATGGTTTTTGCTTGGGGGTTATGGGAGTTGTAGTCAACAACATCTGGGATTTCGTTAGAGGGGACACTGGTGGTTGTTGCCTCTCAGGTATCAGCCCTACTCAGATTCAGTCCCCAGCATTTAGAGGAGAACCCATCCTACACAGCAGATGCCTGAGAGATGATCACACTCACAGGAACATAGGAAGCTGCCACAGACTGAGTCAGACCACTGGTCTATCTAACTCAGTCTTGTCTACCCAGACTGGCAGCGGCTTCTCCGAGGTTGCAGGCAGGAGTCTCTCTCAGCCCTATCTTGGAGATGCTGCCAGGGAGGGGACTTGGAACTTAGATGCTCTTCCCAGAGTGGCTCCATCCCGTAAGGGGACTCTCTTACAGTGCTCACATGTGGTCTCCCATTCAAATACACAGCAGGGCGGACCCTGCTTAGCTAAAGAGACAATGCATGCTTGCACCCACAAGACCAGCTCTCCTCCCCGCCTCCTACTTAGATTTTTCCAAGCACACAAGTGAAAACCAAGAATGCACACAACTCCCAAGGCCGGGTAGACACCTACCCTACTTCAGGATTGTGAGAACCAGTCCTCAGTTTTGTCTACACTGACCGGCAGCCGCTCTCCAAGGTTTCAGGCAGGAGACTTTTCCCGGAGTTGCTGCCAGGGATTGAACCTGGAACCTTCTGCATGCAAGGCAGATGCCGTGCCACTGAGTGACAGGTCCTCTTCTTTATTTTATTGTATTTATTTATTCAATTTCTATACCGCCCTTCCAAAAATGGCACTCAGGGCAGTGTACACAGAGAAAGAATAAATAAATAAGATGGATCCCTGTCTCCCAAGGGCTCACAATCTAGAAAGAAACGTCAGAGAGACACCAGCAACAGTCACTGGAGGTCCTGTGCTGGGGGTGGAGAGGGCCAGTGTCTCTCCCCCTGCTAAATAAAAGAGAATCACCACATTTAAAAGGTGCCTCTTCGCCAAGTGAGCAGGGGTTGACCATTTGTCTTGGGCCCTGGAAGCATCAGCCGTCCTCTTTGGGTCACACGTCCGTTTCCCTGAAGAGAGAGAAGTACCCATGTCCCATTGGCGAGTCTGACTATGAATCAGGATGCTTTGGGCTAGGTCTGTCAACTTCTGCTTTCTGGGTCACTGGAAAGCACTCGGACAATGTTAATGTGTGTGTGAGGTTGATCCAAGTCTCTCTCTCTCTCTTTATATCTATAAGCAAGGGGGGTTTGCTCACAGCACAGTCTGCAGTTTTCTCCAGATTTCCTTCCAGCTCGTGCCATGTATTTCAAACGTCGCAACTTGGAGGCGTCCCAATGACACCATCTGCAACATGCCAATCAAACCACAATTATGCCAACGAACATCGTTCCCCGAAAAATCACATCCCACAAAATGTAGAATTAGAGGCCTCATTTGTGTCGGTTGGCTGGCCAGATGATGAAATTTATTGTGCATTTTAAGACAGGCCTGTTCCCAGAGTCGCTGCGACGGTTCCGAACAGGCCTCCTGAAAAATTATAGCCGCCGTGTTGTAAAAAGGATGCTGCGTTGACAGTTTTTGCCTCTTTGGTTAAATATTTGTAAAGATGCAGGGCTTTATGGACCGTGCCCAATGAAATACACCCAGATATTTCAGAGCCAGTATTTCTAGGCTGTTGGAGATCATGCTTTCCTGGCCTTCCTGACTGCACATAGCGGCTACAACTTAATACGAGAGAGTCAGTGTGATGGTAGGTATAGCGTTGAGCTTATCCTGGAGTGAGCTGGGTTCAAATCTTGCTTCTTTGGGCCAGTCACTGTCTTTCAGCCTAACCCACCTCACAAGGGGCAGGGTGCACACTGTCCCAAGCTCCCTGGAGGAAGCATGGGGTGAAGATCAGATAATATATTTTCCAGTAGGTCTGAGAAAGAATCCTACCTGAACCCCTAGAAAGCCACTGCCAGTCAGGGCAGACAAGAGAGAGCAAGGTTCTGACTCAGTTGGAAGCAGCTTGAAATCCTATCCCCTAAGGAATATAACACTCTGACATGACTTTGTCTGTATGTGTCCTGGTGTGGGAGGTGGAACAGAGCTCAGTGACCAAGCACCTGTTTGGCATGAAGTAGGTCCCAAGTTCCATCCCCGGCCGGCAGCATCTCCAGGTAGGGCAGGAAAAGACTCCTGCCTGAAACCGTGGAGAGCCGCTGCCAGTCAGAGTGGACCATTCTGAGCTCGACGAACAACTTTGGCCTTCCAGCTGCTGTTTGACTACAACTCCCATCATCCCCAGCTATGGGCCACTTTGGCTGGAGATCATGGGGGCTGTAGTCCAATGACAGCGGGCAGGCCAGAGTTGTGCTGCCCTGACTCACACACCAGCCACAACGCACCCAGCACGAAGTTGCCCAGCACCGGCCAGGCCACGGGATTCATGGCTGGTGGCCGGCCCGCTGTTTGGCACGCCGCGCGGGCTGCTTTTCAAGGCGGGGTGCACAGCCCCAGGGAAAGAGCAGGAGTCAAATCTCCCAGCTCAGGGAAATTGCCCAGAGCGCTGGAATTTGCACCCGAGGGCGGCAGGGAAGGACAGGTTTGTGTGGGGTGCACAATGCTGCTTGTTGATCCCGAATGTCGCCCCCGAAGCTTCTGGGAAGTCCAGCGCTGTCCCGGGAGGTCCTGGAAGTGTTGCCGGCAGGACTCTGCTGGTGGCTGCAGAAGCTGCCGCCCACACCAGGGATGGATGCGTGAGTGGGTGTGGAGGAGACAAACGGAGTCTCACAGAGCCATCGCAGTGGGTTGTGCTCAAGACCGAATGCATTGTAGATTCTTCCTTTCGGACAAAGGAGCGTTATACACCTCCACGTCATGCTATGGGGGCTGCCCCACGGAGGTCTGCAAGGCCATCTCCTACAGGCAGGACTGGATTAAGCACACAGTGTACCTAGGCTCCTGGTCTCTGGGGCCCAGAGATCCTTTGATTCAGAACCTCAAAATCTGCAGAGGCATTTTATGATCACATTTTCAAACAGGAACCGGCAAAAGGGACATAGGAGGCTGCCGCTTACTGAGTCAGACCCTTGGTCCCTCTGGTTCAGTATTGTCTACTCTGACCGGCAGCAGCGGCTCGCCAGGGTTCCAGGCTGGAGTCTCTCCCAGCCCCTGTGTTCCTTCTACACGCAAAGCTCTACCACTGGACGACCGCTCCGTTTCCCAATTGCCTGATGCTCGTGTAAAGGTAAAGTGTGCCGTCAAGTCGATTTCGACTCCGGGCGCCCACAGAGCCCTTTGGTTTTATTTTGGCCGAAGACAGGAGGGGTTGACCATTGCCTCCTCCCACACAGTATGAGATGATGCCGCCTTTCAGCCCCTTCCTCTATCGCTGCTGCCCGATAGAGTACCTGAGCTGAAGTCATCGCATCAGATTTATTATTCATGCCCGTGATAAACGGTGAGCCATCGACTCTTGATTATTAAGGACAAACGGCAGGGAGCTAAAAGGGACAGAGTGTTGAGCCTGCATGGACTCTGCCCTGGGGGGAGCAGTCGCCATGCTGGCTCTGGGTCCAAAAGCAGAGACAAGGCCTGGGACTAACCCCCTTTCTGTTTCTCTCTCCCTCCCATGCAGTGCTAACCCCAACCGTGGCCATTAACGTTTACACAGACCGGGTGGTCCACGGCACGGTGGGTTCCCACATCCGGCTTTCCTGCTCCTTTTGGTCGAAAGAGTGGATCTCCGACGACATTTCCCTCACTTGGCATTTTCAGCCGGAATACAGCAGGGACAGCATTTCGGTGAGACGCTTTGCCCGGGGCTCCTGTGCAAAGCCTGGCTGACCCACCCCACCCCACCCCGCACCCTATCGCCTCCCTTGGCCCCCTTTGCTACAAGGCCTCTTTCAAACACCTCCCTGCGTGTCCTTCTCTGTGGTGGCACCAGAGTGGAGGGGAGGCAGACAAGGGCCTTCCCAGGCAGGTAGCTCACCTCCCCGCTGGCACAAGCTTTCTCCCCCTGAAGGAAAAAGCGCTTTTCGCATGCTCAGAATGTTTTGCTTCATTATAATGATTTATAGATCGACTTGAAACAAAACAGTTCTCTAAGCGGCTTACACACACACACACACACACACACACACACACACACACGAATAGTTCCCTGTCGCCAAAGGGCTCAGTCACAGTCTAAAAGGAGATACAAGGGAGATCCCAGCGACAGCCCCGGGAAGGGACCCTGGGCTGGGATTGGGACGGGACGGTTGCTCCTTCCCTGCTAAATATAAGGGAGTGACCACTTTAGAAGAGACCTCTTTGCCCAGGGATCAGGCTGGCCCCCCAAGCAGGGTGCCACAAAAGAGCCTGACGATGGTTCCCTGCCCCAAAGAGCTTACAGTCCAAAGAGAAACCCAAGGGAGACCCCAGCGACAGCCACTGGAGAGAAGCTCTGCAGGGATCAATGAGGGCAGCTGTTCTCCCCCAGCTAAATATACAGAAACCACCATTTCCGGAGGCGTGCCCTCGGCCAGGGAACAGGGCTTATTGTCACCAACCCACCTCTCTCTCTCTCTCTCTCTCTCTCTCGTGATTATTTATTTATTTGGCAGATCACTTTTCTACCCAACCTGCTCACAGCCGTATACAAAACATTTGCAAACAATCTGGAGCAAACTTAAAAACCACGACACAATTGTGACAGAAGCCAAAGAGGCAGCAGCGACAGATTTAGATGGGTCAAGACACAGCCAGTGGCCAGAGGGTTCCTCAAAACTATTGCTTTCCCCCCTCTTCCTTTTGTATTGGAAAACTACCCCCCCCCCTTTTAAGGACAGGCCCAATTTATGCTAGCGCAGGAGTCCTCAAACCGGGGTCCCCAGATAGTGTTGTACTACAACTCCCATCATCCCCACCCACCATGGCAATGGGCGATGGGAGTTGTAGTCCTGTGATGTCTCGGGGGCCCAATCCTCCCGGTGCTGGTGGATTGCTTACATCTATCCCTTCTCTCTCTGCTTCGTCCCACACCAGATATTCCATTATGCCAAAGGGCAGCCGTACATCGATGACGTCGGGGCCTTCAAGGAGCGCATTGAGTGGATCGGAAACGCCCGCTGGAAAGATGGCTCCATCATCATTCACAACCTAGACTACACCGACAACGGGACCTTCACCTGCGACGTCAAGAATCCCCCCGACATTGTGGGGAAGTCGTCACAGGTCACGCTCTACGTGTTCGAAAACGGTAATGTTTCCGTGTCCAGACGGAACCGCCTGAGCGGAAGTGGGAACGCGGCCTGTGGCTTCCCCGCTTTCCGTGCAGTCACCGCTGTGCCCCGTGGGCCAAACAAGCATTTTCAGATCCGTGGAGGGAGGGAGTGTGGGAGCAATGTGCAAGTTGATGCTCAACAAGGCCAACCGCATGTGCAATGCGCAGTAGCAAGTGTAGCAACCAGAACAACAATGGCCAGACTCTAGGTGGTTTGGCTTGCAGGACCCCCCAGTGAGGAGCAGGGCCTGGTGAGCAGTCAGCTGACCGGATGCTCACGCCGGCCGGTACTGCCCTGCTGGATCAGGCCCAAGGCCTAGCCAGTCCAACATCCTGTCTCACACCGTGGCCCACCAGATGCTTCTGAGAAGCCCACAGGCAAGAGTTGAAGGCCTGCCCTCTCTCCTGCTGTGGCTCCCCTGCAACTGGGATTGAGAGGCATCTTGACTCTGAGGCTGGAAGTGTGCTATAGCCCTCAGACTATAGACCTGTCCTCCATGAATTTGTCTAAGCCTCTTTTAAAGCCATCCAAGCTAGTGGTCATCACAAAACTCAGCTCAGATGGCACCACTGAACCACAGTCCAAACAGGATCTCTCTCTCTCTCTCTCTCTCTCTCACACACACACACACACACACACACACACACACACACACACCAATGGCACTTCATATGCCCTCACAGACTTTTCTTCTTCTCCTCAGTACCCACCAGGTATGGCGTGGTGTTGGGAGCCGTCATTGGGGGTGTTCTGCTCGTGGCCCTTGTTGTGGTGGCGCTAGCCTATCTCATCCGGTACTGCTGGCTCAGAAGACAAGCGACCCTCCAACGGAGACTCAGGTAAAGCATGCGGCGGGTGGGGTGAAGTGGAAGGGAGCCGAAACGGGAGTCACTCTAGCTGTTGCACCCCCTTGCTGAATAGTTTTCTCAGGGCACTGAGCATTGGGAGATTAAACATTGGACGATTAAACAAAGTTTTCACCTGGCCTGGCATACAGGTATGATATGATACAGGTACGATACAGGTACGATACAGGTACGATACAGGTACAATACAGGTACGATACGATACGATATGAAACAATAAGGCGAATATTTATATACCGCTTTTCAACAAAAGTTCCCAAAGATAGATAGATAGATAGATAGATAGATAGATAGATAGATAGATAGATAGATAGATAGATAGATAGATATGGCTCAGTGGTACAGCATCTGCTTTGAATACAAAAGATCTTAGGTTCAATCCCTGGCACTCCTGCCTGCAACCTTGAAGAGCTGCTACCAGTCAGTGTAAATCATACTGAACTAGATAGAGGAATGGTCTGACTCAGTTTGAGGCAGCTTCCACTTAGGGTCACTAAGTGGGCCCCAGGCAAGACCCCCTTGCATGAGAATCCACGTTATGTGCCCCCTTAATATAGAGGATCCCTTGCTCAGAAATTTATTCACGCTCAGGTGCTTGCAAACAGTCCGGGTCTGTCCTGGGGGAGTGACCAAATCCTGTTTTGATTTCATTGCAGTGCCATGGAGAAAGGAAGGTTGAGGCTGGGCAAGGATTCGTCAAAACGCGGCCGCCAGGTATGTGAGTGAGATAAAAGGATCGAGAGGCATGCCAGGGAAATAGGGGAAAATGGGGCGTTTCAGAGCATGACCCCAGACCATCGAAGGGGGAGGTCTATGGAAGATGGAGCTATCTTGTTCCGGGCTGGGCTGTAGGAGGCCGAACTGGAGATTCAGGTGAGACAGGGGGTCTGAGTGAAGACAAGAGTCCGAGGAGGGATTCAGAACTTGGGACAGCTCTAAGGTAGAGCATAGGACAGGCCAAGAGATCAGGACTTTGGATAGCTCCACGCAGGCGCTATTGAGCTGGAGAATAATGTCAAAGCAGGTAAGACGTGGGCCCAGCGAAGATCTGTTGCACACGGCAGGCGTTTGAGAGTGACTGGATAAGGAGGTGCTAAGCAGTAGCTCCAAGGCAGAGCATCTGCTTTGCACGCAGAAGGTCCCAGGTTCAATCCCTGGCAGCATCTCTGGGTCGGGTTGAGAAAGACTCCTGCCTGGAACCTTGGAGAGCAGTATAGTTAGATTAGGCCTGCTCAACTTTGCCCCCCCCCAGCTGTTTTTGGACTACAACTCCCATAATCCCCAGCCACAGAGACCAATAGCCAGGGATTGTGGGAGTTGTAGGCCAACATCTGCAGGAGGGCCGAAGCTGAGCAGCCCCGGGTTAGATGGACCAATGGTCTTACTCTCAGTAGAAGGCCGTTTCCTATGATAACTTCCTGTCTTTGGCCATCCACTTCCTGTTTTTCACACACCAACCTCTTCTGGGCTTTGATTGTTGGCTATGCATTTCGATCCTGCCTTTTAGCAGCACCATAACCTTTGCAAGGCAGCCAACCGCTTAAAAGCAATGAGAACATGCATTACAAACTTGTAAAACACGTCAAAACACCAGTAACGGGCGTCTCTTTTCTACCCTCTTAGCCCCCTGTCCTGTATGCTATGCTGGACCACAGCCGCCTCACCAAGTCGGCAAGCGAGAAGAAATCCAAGGGAGGCCTGGGCGACTCCCGCAAGGATAAGAAATAGCGGTTAGCCAGCAGGGAAGGTACGCAGAAGAAGGCGGGCGAGAAGAAGGTCGTCATGACCATCGAGATGGAACTGAAGAGGGACCAGCTCGATGCTGAAGGCCTCAAGCCTGCCGTCAAGTCCCCCAGCAAGAACAGCCTAAAAAATGTCCTCATGAACATCATGAAAAGCGATTCGGAAAAGTGAAGAATCAAAGAGAGAATTATCCCAGCCCTCTGCTTCCTGACAAGATAGGCCTGAGATAACGTCCTCTCGCTTCCAGTCCTCTTGGCTTTGTTTCCCGCCATGTTTATGACCCATGGTGCTTCAGTAGCCCGACCGGTCAGAGGCGGGTGGGCCTTTCCTATATATCTCTGCCCACAAGCATCTAGCTTGGCCTCCATCTCTCTGTTTACCCTACTCTGAATGGAGGGACCTAAACATAATCAGGGCACCGATGTGCATTTAACGTAATTAATAACCTCTTGGACTTTGTGCATTCATAACAGAAGGAGGCAGTGAGGAAGCATCGTCCCTGGCAAGGAATCAACCTGTGCCCCCTTCCTCAGACTAGGAGTCTCTCCTTCTGAGAAGACAAAGTCAGACCAAAGATGAAGTTAGGAGAGAGACCAGTTCAGCCTTGGGTTTCCATTGGCTTATTGAGGTCAACACCCACCTCTTTGTGCCAGCCTTATCTGACGTAGAGGTAGTCCACTGAGAAGAAATTTGGGGTCTCGGTGAGAAAGCCATAGAGAGAAACTACCCTACACCACACACATTAAACACCTTGGGCTTTGCTCTGGTGTCCTGACTCCCCCGAACTCTGATCTTCCATCTTGGATTCGGCTTCCCCCAAGCTAGAGTTAGCCAAATTCCCATCAGCCACTGGGCCCAAGACAACGCCATGAGGACTGGGTAGCCAAGTGTCCCGTCCTTCTCCCATCTGCTCTTAGGTCCCGACTCTTAAACACTGACCCAAAAAACCCCAAGCAACACCCTACAAAAGTGTGCCTTCTCCTGCTTGAATGGCTGTGACAACCCTCTTCTGCTCGGTGTCTCGAGCACAGGTGTAATTTTTATTTTTAATCCAAGGACCGAAACATATATGTATGTCTCCAAGATTCAGAAGGGTGGTTTAACTCTCCTCCTAGTTCATGTTCCTGCAGGGACTACAGCCCCTATTTGGAAAAAAATATGGATCAAACCAATCTTTTCTGCAATGCCATATATCCTAATTTGACCTCATGCACCAACACTTCTCTTTGTCCCAACCGCCACGAGCAAGCCATCGGCGTCCCACACGCCTTCCCCGCCCAATTGCCACAGAATTTCACTTCAGGCCAATTTGGAGGTTCCTACTTGGGCGAAGCATCTGAGAAATTTCAAAGGAAGCTCAGCAGCTTTCAAGAAGGCCAGTGAAATTTCTCGGGGAGGGGGTTTCGCCCGTCACTAGGATGTCAACTTTGCCCCAAGTGAAATTCGAGGCAAACGTCAAAGGTTCTCTCGCTTGCTCAAGACATCCAAAGGATTTGGAGGGAAGCGGAAAGCGAGTTTCGATCAGAAAAATGTATCAGACGAGTTTCCACACATCCCTTCACAAGAGTAGGCTGAACTACGAAAACATCTCAATATGGGGCTTCCACAATATTGATTGATTGATTGTTTGTACCATAAAGTCGGTGTCTACTCTTAGTGACCCCATAGATAGATTCTCTCCAGGATGATCTGTCTTCAGCTTGGCCTTTAAGGTCTCTCGGTGGTGCATTCATTGCTGTCGTCATCAAGTCCATCCACCTGGCTGCTGGTCGTCCACAATATGGGCTTCCACAATATTGGCTTCCACATCCCAGTTGGTCCTGCCTGCTTCTTCCCTCATGCCCTTGAGGGGAAACTGAGGGGAATTAAACCACCCTTGGACATGCCCTCCCCACAGTGGTAAAACCTTAGGGTTTTCATGATCACCAGGTTTATTATTATTAATTATTATTATTATTTTATTATTATTATTAACCACTGATATTTTTGTCTTAGTCTTTCCTCCCCTCTTCTCTCCTCCCTGTGACCGAACACCACATGACGTCACAGGGTTAGCATTCTCTCATCCTGAGGCCTCAGTCTCCCGTTTTCTCTTTTTCCGCAGGATTTTTGTTTCCTTTCTGTTTTTGTGGCAGTCTGTTCTCTTTTCTCAGATTAACTCCTGTTGCCCATGACAACACACTCCGTCACGTAGTAGGCCCAAGAAGGGCCACCAAGGGGGAATGTTCTGTACAGCACTCGCACTCGCTCCGCTAGGTGAACCAGACACCACACCGCGGAAGGCCCACCTCACTTTCCACTTGGCGCTTGGACCTTTCCGCACCTTCTCACAGGTGCTCCCTTCCCACCATGCCTCAGAATATCTCATGCCATGAAGGAGAACATCTCATATTTGTGGCATGAGTGCATATCTCATATTTGTGCTCGAAGGCATCTGGTGGGCCACTGTGGGAAACAGGATGCCAGACTAGAGAGGCCTCCTTGGGCCTGATCCAGCCAGGCTCTTCCTATGTTCTCACAGTGTGAAAGGGCTGACCTGAATTTCCCAGAAATGTATATAGCAGGCCCAAAAAACCCAAATGTGCCCTCTCTTCCTATTTCTGTATAGCATATACTGTCTGTGAGAAATCCTAGAATGCTAAACTGCATTTTTCTTTCTTCCTTTCTTTTTTAAAAATGTGATGTATCGTGGTACATTCCTTTCCATTTGTGTGTGTGTGCTGGGGGGGGCATCTATTCTCAACTTTGTGTACATTCTCTCGAAAACAGCAGCAACAACCAAAAATGACATGATTAAAAAAAAAAGTTAATAAAAAGACTGACATTTCTATACAGAGCCAGCCTCCTTTCTGTTCTAGGATCCCACAGTAAACAGACCACTGGATTGATGCTTCCAGCACAAATCGGCAACTAGCAGACATCAGGCAAAATCCGGTCACTTCAGGGCATTTCACTTGGGCCCACCCAATTGCTTGACAAGAAGCAAAAGAGATGCATTCCCCTCTCTCTCCCTCTCTCTCTCTCTGTGTCCCACTGATTCAAACAGTAAAACAATGTTTTCACAATGTTTTACCAGTGCTGGGTCAATAGTATTGGGGGACATCTGACAGTGATCACATGTAGTCTCCCCTTCAAATGCAAACTAGGGCACACCCTGTTTAGCAAAAGTACCACATCCTGATTGATTGGATGATTGGTTGATTGATTAAGTGCTGTCAAGTCGGTGCTGACTCCTAGAGACCACAGAGATAATCTCCAGGATGATCTGTCTTCAACTTGGCCTTGAAGGTCTCTCAGTGGTACATTCAATGCTGTCATCATCGAGTCCATCCACCCTGCTGCTGGTCGTCCTCTTCTTCTCTTTCCTTCAACTTTTCCCAGTATTATGGACTTCTCAAGGTCCTGCATCCCAGCTACCACAAGACCAGCACTCTTCCCCTGGTTATCGGTCTGCCTAGCCCAACATGATATGCTGTCTGCATATCATGGGACTCAAGGAGTCCCCGCCCAGATAAAAGAGCATGCAAAAATGTATGATATTCCCCTGAGGGGATGGAAGGGGAAGAGAGATTCCTGCCTGCAACCTTGGAGAAGCCGCTGCCAGTCTGGGTAGACAATACTGAGCTAGATGGACCAAGGATCTGACTCAGTATAAGGCAGCTTCCCGTGTTCCTAATAAACCATCTCTGAACATTTAAATAAAAGGCCCCCATAGCTGCTGTTTTTAGAAAGCTTATGGGGACCATGCTTGGGCTAAAACTAGGGAGCTGGGGATGAGGTCTGGGGATATGTAGAATCATAGGATGTTCAAGTTGGAAGGGGCGGCTATCAGCGGTGCACAGGTAATTTTAGAACCTATAAGGCCTTTGGAGGAACCCCTCCTGCTGCAAGCTAAGCATAATTCCCTACACACACACACACACACACACACACACACACTACACAGTATTTTTAACACGTGAGGTGTATTCATGCCAATATGCCATTGCAAAAACATTTCAACACAAAATTTAACATATCCTCATCCCACATCTTTAGGAACATAGGGACATAGGAAGCTGCTATATACTGAGTCAGACAATTGGTCTATCAAGCTCAGTATTGTCTACACACAGACTGGCAGCGGCTTCTCCAAGGTTGCAGGCAGGAATCTCTCTCAGCCCGATCTTGGAGATGCTGCCAGGGAAGGAACTTGGATTTTTCTGCTCCTCCCAGAGCGGCTCCATTATCCCCTGAGGGGAATCTCTTCCAGTGCTCACACTTCTAGTCTCCCTTTCATATGCAACCAGGGCGGACCCTGCTTATCTTTCTTTCTCCACTCCCCACTCCACAGGTCATAACCACACCCGGCTGCCGGCTGCAGTGCGGCCAGCAGCGACCACACCACCCAGAACAGACTAGAGGGCTTGTGGGGCCCCGGGGGGGGTCCCCTGACCCCCCAGCCCCGAACTCCAGAGGTAAGAATGCCACTGACTGCTGTGCCATCCCTGATGTATGGCTCTGCAGCCTCTGTTTGAAAACCTTCCGCAAAGGAGAGCCCATCTCTGCAAGAGACACAAGGCCCCCTCAGTTCCTCCACCAGTAATACAAACACTGCTTAACCAGCTGCAGCCCCAGGTCTTACTCTGAAGTAAGGGTCCAAAGCTGCCGCCTGATTCGAGAGCAGACATCAGAACAGCCCTGCTGGATCAGGCCCAAGGAAGCCCATCTAGTCCAGCATCCTGTTCCGCACAGTGGCCCACCAGATGCCGCTGGAAGCCTACAGGCAGGAGCTGAGGGCATACCCTCCCTCCTGCTGTTACTCCCCTGCAACCGGTACTCAGAGGCACCCTGCCCTTGATGCTGGAGGTGGCCCACAGCCCTCCGACTAGTAGCCATTGATAGACCTCTCCTCCATGAAGTCATCCAAACCCCTCTTAAAGCCATCCAGGTTGTTGGCTGTCACCACGTCCTGTGGCAGAGAGTTCCACAAGTGGATCACGCGTTGTGTGAAAAAGTACTTCCGTTTGTTGGTCCTAGACCTCCTGGCAATCAATTTCATGGTCAATTTCAATTTCATGGTCAATTTCAATTTCATGGTCAAATCAATTTCACAAGTCCCTGTGAACTAGAGCCAGCGTGGTGTAGTGGTTAGAGTGCTGGACTAGGATCGGGGAGACCCGAGTTCAAATCCCCATTCAGCCATGTAACTAGCTGGGTGACTCTGGGCCAGTCACTTCTCTCTCAGCCTCACCTACTTCACAGGGTGGTTGTGAGGAGAAACCCGTGTATGTCGTACATCACTCTGGGCTCCTTGGAGGAAGAGCGGGATAGAAATGTAAAAATACATAAATTAAATAAATAAATAAAGTCCCTTGCCTGCTTGTGGGTCAAGCATAGCCCTGAACGCTACTGAGATTGATGGGACCAGGCTTTCAACTAAAGCTGGTAAGGGCTGAGTTGTATGTCTGGAAAAACCTGACTGAATGTTTTCTCCTTTTTCTCCTTGGAGGCTGCAGCAGGCCTCTTGCTCTTATCTCGTGATTCCTTTCCAGATAAAATTGGAGCACTACAGACCTTCGGCTAGGTATGGAAGCATTCCTCTCGATGAGAGCTAACCTTTGAGGACATTATCATCAATGCCTAGCTGGAAATGTGGGTGGCTCAGAATTAAGTCCTGCCCAGTAAATCCACGGGATTAACTGGCTCTTCGCTGCACTTAACTTTGCAACCTAAAAGGTCTAGCAGTGGGCAGAGGGGATTCAGGAAGTTATAACCACTCTGCTTGGCAATTTATTTTTTTTTATTTTTGGAAAGGCCCCTGTGCTTTTAACCGCCGCAGGACAGGCAGACGTGTAGCAGGCTCCATTTTGCCAAACATGGAGATGGAGGAAACCTGCATCAGGTGAATCCCTACCGGTTGTGCCTCTGTTGAAGGCCCAGGAGCCCTGACCAAAAAGAAGCTGGCAACCCTAAGAGGTTAGTGTCTATATACCCAGGACCTGAGAATAACTGTTCCCCTGTACTGGCTTGCGAAGCAATGGAGGACTCCATTGAGACTTAATTAGGGCCTGATATTGACCACAAACTAATTTCCGTCCCTCCCTGATTTGGGGGGGGGCACTCGTTTTCCCCGTGACACTCTATGGATGCGAAAGCTGGACTTTGAAGAAGCAAGACAGAAAAAACATTGACGCTTTTGAACTTGGGTGCTGGAGAAGACTTTTGAGGAGACCATGGACAGCCAGGAAAACACACCAATGGAGCATAGAACAAATCAATCCTGAATTTTCACTCCAGGCACAAATGACCAGGCTCAAACTATCATCCTTTGGACACATTATGCGAAGATCCAGCTCCCTTGAGAAATCCATCATGCTGGGGAAAGTGGAAGGAAAAGAGAAGAAGAGGACGACCAGCCGCAAGGTGGAAGGACTCGGTTACACTAGCAATGGATGCACCACGGAGAGACCTTCAAGGCCAAGTGGAAGACGGATCATCCGGGGGAGAATCTAGCGACGTGGTCACTAAGAGTCAACACCGACTTGACGGCATTGAATCATAAGAACAGCCCTGCTTGATCAGGCCCACAGCCCATCTAGTCCAGCATCCTGTTTCACACAGTGGCCCACCAGATGCTGCTGGAAGCCACAGACAGGAGTTGAGGGTGTGCCCTCTCTCCTGCCATTACTCCCCTGCAACTGGTAATCAGAGGCACCCTGCCCTTGAGGCTGGAGGTGGCCCACAGCCCTCTGACTAGTAGCCATTGATAGACCTCTCCTCCATGAAATCATCCAAACCCCTCTTAAAGCCATCCAGGTTGTTGGCTGTCACCACATCCTGTGGCAGAGAGTTCCACAAGTGGATCAACAGTGACCAATCAATCACTGTTCCTGTGCTATTAGTAGCAATATGTCCCAAAGACGCTTAGCAGCAGTAGGGTTATACCAGCTTTGCTGCTGCGTTTTAAAGACAAAGAAAAGAAGAAAATGGATTTTATTCCACTCTCTCGTTTCTGGGAGTGAAAAGGAAGCAGTTTCCTTTTCTTCTGTTCTTTGTGCAGAAAGCACAGGAAGCAGCCCTGGTGGAAGAAAGCTGGTCACCCTACTCGGAACTGTCTCAGCACTCCAGAGAGCAAGAGTCTTACAATTCATCCCAATTCTCGCGGAGCCTGTTTTCTGATGATTGCTTTCTAACTCCAGCTAGCTGGTGCATGCATTTAGAGGTGCTAATAGGACACCCCTGGGCACTGAGAGGTAATCAAGTTGGTGGCCTTAAACAGCGGTTAACCAGCTCCAGCTAATTGGGCAAAGTCCTTAGCTGGTGATGAGTGAGTCAACTGGGGCTACATTTTTAAAAGGAGGAGTGTTAAGGCCAGAGAAGGATTGCTACTAGTCCCAATCGGAGTGGATTTCGCATTAATAGCCAACAGATCCAACTTTCCCTGGCATGGTGGTGGAGAGGCAGGAAACCCCTACTCAATTCCTCTGTCACACAGTTGTCAAAGCTCCAGAAGCCCTGCCTGGAAAAAATGTGGCAATCCTTTGTCAGGGAGGGACGCTGCTTAGGGAAGAAGGCATCAATCTCTCTGGCATTTCAGACTGTGTAGGCCTTGGTACTCTCCCTCCTTTTGCTCAGTTTGGGACTGAGAAAAAGACTGAGTTCTCCCCATGAAACTGAAGGCTGGGAAATTCAGGACTGACAAAAGGAAGTCCTTTTTTCACACAACGCATCATTAACCTCTGGAATTCTCTGCCACAAGACGGGGTGACAGCCAGCACCCTGGATGGCTTAAAGAGAGGTTGAGAAAAATCCATGCAGGACAGGTCTATCAATGGCTACTAGTCTGGTGGCTATAGGCCACCTCCAGCCCCAGAGGCAAGATGCCTCCAAATACCAGTTGCAAGGGAACAGCAGGAGGAGAGGAGGAGAGCTGGTCTGGTGGTAGCAAGCATGACTTGTCCCCTTAGCTAAGCAGGGTCCACCCTGGTTGCACATACGAATGAGAGACCCTTCAAGATCATCCCTTTAGCAGATGGGGCCGTTCTGGGCAGAGCAGAAGGTTCCAAGCGCCCTCCCTGGCAGCATCTCCAAGAGAGGGCTGAGAGAGACTCCTGCCTGCAACCTCGGAGAAGCCGCTGCCAGTCTGGGTAGACAATCTACCATCTATCTGGGTAGACAACCCGCTGCCAGTCTGAGCTAGGTGGTCCAAGGCTCTGACTCACAGGGCAGCTTTCTGTGTGCCTAGAGGGCATGCCGCTAAGCCTTGGCCCTGATCCAGCAGGGCTGTTCTCGGGAGATAAGCAAACGGACAATATACTGCCCTAATCCGCCCCACCCTTCTTATCTCTTCCGCAGCTAACCTAATCACGTCTGGTCCCGGCGATGATGGGTAGGTTCCCACCCCTCTGGAAGGATTGCCACGAGAACTCTCTCCACCCTTCCAACAGCAGCAGCAGCATCCGGTCTCTTTCCCACATTCCTCGACCCTTCCCTCCTTTAGGTCACACACAGGCCGGCCCGTGGCCAGTTCTGCCTCTGCCCGGAATGGGGTCGTCACGCCTGGATGTCCTGTGAACTCTCTCTCAACTCTGGCCGAGGAGAAAGTCCCATTTTCCCAACACGAGGTGAGTGGAGAAGATGCTCTTTTTCCCCCCCTCTAGAGGCCATTCGCACCCCGATCCTGGAGTTGGGGCGGCGAGGGGGGCTTTCCTGCGCCTGGTCGCAATGGGCAGGCTGAGCGGGGGGGCTCTACGAAGCCGCGGTGGGGAGAAGAAGAGGCAGCGCGGCGGGGCGTGCGCTCAGGGCGCATGGCTTGGAGAGGTGATTGAGACCCGCGCGCATCGGCTTCGGGAGGCAGCGCGCTGAGCCCAAGCGGGAGTCAAAAAGCAAGCCGGCCCTAAGCCATTTACTCCGGGGGCGGAGATGGCTGGGGGGGGGTCACAGTTAAAAATGGGTTTCGTGGCCCCCGTGCCGCGGGACTCGAGTTTTTCTTTCACTCTTTAGGAATGGTGTGTAGAATTATTGGAGAGTCCCGTTTGGATTCCGGGGCGGTTTATTGATCCCGGCCCACTGAGTAAAGAGACACGTTTTGAAGTGGTGATTCTCTTCCATGTAGCAGCCGGCCCTATCCCACCACACCACAGCACACACACACACACAGTGGCTTTTGCTGGGGGGGGGCGTGTCTGCATTCATTCATTCTTTATTCAATTTATCTCGTGCCCTTCCTAAAGTGGCTCAGGGCGGTTTACATTACAATCAAAAACACATAATTAAAGGATGAAATTTTTTTAAAGCATTTAAACCAGATTAAAATTAAAATCTTGCGTTTTGGTTCAATTAAATTGCCTTAGGTTTCCTTTTATTTATTTTTTTAGATTGTGAATCCTTTGGGGACAGGGAGCCTTCTTATTTTTTCTTTATTTTTCGATGCAAACTGCTTTGAGCAGTCTTATATACCCTGAAAAGAGTAGTCCAGAAAGAGTAGTCCTTCTATAGTGAGGACAGTAAGGACCTGGTATGAGTTGCAGAAAGAGGTGCACGTTTGGTGTGAAGATTGTCTGGAAGTCATTCTGGTTTTGGAACTTCTGCGCTCTCCCTTCAAACCCCAGAAGTAACAGTAACTATTTTTGTCTAGAAGGATGCTTTGAAAGCATGGCTTTATTACCTTATCTCATGCCCCTGGGCCCGAGTGAGCTTTAGTCTAACCTCCTGCACAGGAGTAGCACTTCCATTTCTCGGAGAGAGTGTATCTTTTAATGGGTAACGTGTGTATTTTCTCTCTCTAAAGAATGAGGACTAGAAACCTGAAGTTTTAAAACACTTTGAGATACGGTGTTCCTAATGTTTCTCTAGCAATGGATTGGTCATCCCCCCACCCCAAAAAAGTACAAATAAATGTGACTACACTTTCTTTCTGCAGGGAAAGAATTTGTGTTGGAGGGAAAGTGAATTGAGGAGGAGGGGAGAGAGGAAGAGAAGGGACCTCAAATACAGCAACATCTGCGTTCTCACTTAATGACCTTGTGGTCTGTAGGGAGTGATTCCAACAAAGGAACTGGCACTTTAGGAATTCCACAGGGACTGAAGTGGGTTAAAAGGCAGAAGACCAACTTCTTTAAAAAAAAAATCTAAAATGAAGCACGTTGTGTCAAATGCCACTGAGAGTTCTTGTGGCAAAGAGCAACACCTTTATTGTAGCATAAGGTGTTTTGTGAGCAAAAAGCTGGTGCTACTATGAATGTGAGTCACCCCGCCTGGGCATAGGAGCGCCTTCTAAAGCAGCACTCATGTTTAGCAGGAGAAGAGCAACTGTTCCTTTTCAGCCCCAGCATGGGGTTTCTCTGTAGCTGGACAGAGAACCATTTCCTTATTTCATTCCTTTGGCTTTGCAGACCACTTTGCGAACCCTTTTTTGTTGTTGTTGAAAAGCAGGATATAAATAACAGCCTTTAGGAACATAGGAAGCTGCTCTCTGCTGAGTCAGACCCTTGGGCCATCTAGCTCAGGATTGTCTACCCAGGCTGGCAGCGGCTTCTCCAAGGTTGCAGGCAGGAGTCTCTCTCAGCCCTCTCTTGGAGATGCTGCCAGGGAGGGAACTTGGAACCTAGATGCTCTTCTCAGAGTGGCTCCATCCCCTAAAAGGGGAATCTCTTCCAGTGCTCACACTTCTAGTCTCCCATTCCAATGCAAACCAGGGCAGACCCTGCTTAGCAAAGGGCACCATTCATGCAGATGACCACTGGGGCTGTTGCTCGGGTGGTAGAGCATCTGCTTTGCAAGCAGAGGGTCCCAGGTTCCCTGCCTGGCAGTATCACTGAGTAGGGCTGGGAAAGACTCCTGCCTGAAACCTTGGAGAGCTGCTGCCAGTCAGTGCAGACAATACTGAGATAGAGGGACCAAAGGTCTGACTCAGTAGGCAGCTTCCTATATTCCTTTATACCAGGGCTGCACAACCTTGGCCCTCCTGCAGATATTGGACTGCAGCACCCATCATGCCTGGCGATTGGCCACTGTGCCTGGGGACGATGGGAACTATAGTCCAAAAATAGCTGGAGGGCTGAAGTTGTGCAGCCCCACCCTAGACAAATGGTTGCGGGGAATAGGGGGGCTGACTGCATGGCTGTTAGCCATCATGGGTGGAAGCATTGGAAGCCCCCACATTGAGAGGTGGTACCTGGGAGGGCTTCTGGGTTCAAGCCCTGACGGTGAGCCTCCCAGCAGGATGCTGGATTTGTAGCCGCAAGCGTGAATGGCCCCCTGTGCCAAGCAGGCTCCACCCGGGTTTGCATTTGAATGGGAGACACATGTGAGCACTGGAAGAGATTCCCCTCAGGGGATGGAGCCACTCTGGGAAGAGCTGAAGGTTCCCAGTTCCCTCCCTGGCAGCATCTCCAAGATCGGGCTGAGAGAGATTCCTGCCTGCAACCTTGGAGAAGCCGCTGCCAGCCTGTGTAGACAATACTGAGCTAGGTGGACCAAGGGTCTGACTCAGTATATGGCAGCTTCTGATGTTCCTACCGGACCCTTCCGTTTGATCAGCAGCGCTTTCTCTGGGTTCTTAGGCATAAGGCGGGAAGGTTTAACCCCCTAGTCTTCACTCTGAGCCACAATTTAGCTTAAAAACCAGCAACACACCCTCGGTTACCCTGGCCTCTTACCCGGCTCACTCCACAAGAAGACCAATGATGCTGTCATGTAGGAACCAATTATGGATATGACAAAATATTTATATCCCGCTTTTCAACAAAAGTTCCCAAAGCGGTTTGCATAGATAGGAATAAATAAATAAGACGGCTCCCGGTCCCCAATGGGCTCACAATTGAAAACTGAAATCTAAGGTAGACACCAGCAACAGCTGATGCTGATGCTGTGCTGGGGATGGAGAAGGCCAGCTGCAGGGGCGTAGCGGGTGCCCCCGCTAACCCCGCCCCCCACTCCTGATGTCAGATGCTGGGGGCGTGGTCTGGCAGTGAGTAGTAGCTCCACTGAAGTTAATCGCTCACACCCCAAGATTTGCAAAAGGACGAATGTTTTAGCCAGTTAACATGATTGTTTCTCCTGCAAAGTGTCAGCAGATGCAGGGGAACTGCCCTGCAATTGCTCCACACGCATCAATAGTTGTCAGTAAAATCAAACTGACCTCATCATCCCAGGATGAAAAGAGCGGTCTCTCTTGTTCTTCTTCTTTCCCCTTTGTGTGTACACACACACACACTGCTTCCCCAGTATGCGCACTGCAAACCAGTATATGCCACGTCAATTGTGATGCAAAGGGAAGCTCCCCACTAAAACCTGCCTAGGCTGTGCGACATTTTAATGAATGCAAGCCAGCCTTTTTGGAGTCAGTTCAGCTGTTGAGGAAGGGAGCCTCGGGAGTTGCAGTTACAGTTCAACTTTAACTGCGAAAGGGGCTGGCATCCGAAAGGCATTCACAGGGCTTGTGGGGGGGAGAGAGAAAGGGAAGGAAAGGAAAAAGGAGAGCGTGTTCCTTCCCATCCAGTCGAGAAGCGCAGTGCTGAGAGAGGGAACTTGCATGTTGACATTACTTGGTCCGAGCAACCATCCTTTCCTGCTGACTGGCAGGCGCTGCTCCTCTGTTTCCCCACCACCACCACCACCACCACCCCTCCACACGCGAAGCCGGTGCTTGTCCAGCTTCAAGGAAAAGGCACGGAAGCAACGAGCATGGCAGCTGAGCGGCTTTAAAACTTTGGAGCCCAGGTTGTGCCAGCAGCAGGCGGTGGTCGCCCCCGCCGCGGCTCTCTGAGCACGGAAAAGGCTCGCGGCGGCAGAAAACCGGCCTTCGGGAGCCTCGTTCCCGCCCAGCCTGGCGATTCCAGAAGCCCTCCGCTCTGCTCTTTCCTGCAAGGAAGAGCCGCTCCTGGGCTGGGCTGCTTTGGCGCCTGTCTTTGAGCTAGTTAGGCTGGGCGCTGAGGGGTGGTAAATGGTCATCATCAGAGATGGGATGGGGGGAGGGAGGGATGGGGTGGGGGCGGCAGCCCTGTAGCGGAGGTGGAGAGTGGGGGATGCCCAAGACAAGTACTGCCGGCCTGCCTTTGAAATGCGTGGGGGGGAGGCAGCGGCCCCTTAGAGGCAGCGGCCCGTGTGCTTTGAACACTTTTGCACTCTGGTAGCTCCGCCAGTGGCCAGCTGCTCTCCCCACTGCTCAATCAAGAGAATCGTCACTCTACTCAGTTAGCAGAGTTTTTTGTTCGTTTCTGTAGGTTTGGTGTATATTGCCCCCTGCTCACTTGGCAAAGAGGCACCTTTGAACGTGGTGATTCTCTTTATTGAGCAGGGGGAGAGCAACTGGCCCTCTCCACCCCCAGCACAGGACCTCCAGTGACAGTTGCTGGTGTCTATCTTGTGTTTCTTTTTAGACTGTGAGCCCTTTGGGGACAGGGAGCCATCTTATTTGTTTATTATTTCTCTCTGTAAACCGCCCTGAGCCATTTTTGGAAGGGCGGTATAGAAATTGAATTATTATTATCGTTGTTGTTGTTGTTGTTGTTGTTAGCTGCTGCGTCTGATTTTATTCTATTCACTTGTTCTCTGCTTTGTTATAATGGCTTGTCTTTCACTATTTATCCCCTGAATTTTGTAGAAAGGCAAGAGAGACACCCCGCAAAGAACTGCATGTAAATCTGTGTGGGCTGCTGGTTCATGAAAGCATCCTAGAAACTCCAGCAAGCAGCCAGGGCCCAGAGCACCATGGCAGTTTATCTTCAGCCCTCGACAGGTAACCATCTTAGGCTGTGTTGAAAACGTGTGTTCTGCTTTCAAGGTTAAAAAAAAAAAGCTCTCATGGCCATCACTAAAGCAACCTAAACAACAAAACGTTGCCAGGTTTCAACGTCGGGGCAGGCATCATAAAGCACAGGAGCAGGACAGGCATAGAAACCGCTGATGTTTTTGAAAGGCGTGGGAAGTCCACCCACAGCATTTGGTGCCTGCAGGTAGACTGCCTCTGTACATGGAGTTTCTGTTTAGCCATCCACCCAACACAAGAATGCCGAGCTGTGGTCTGGAATGACAACTATGGTCCGAGAATAAATGGCCAGGAACGTGTTAAGGACACGTTGCCTGCAGAGAAAGAGGAGCAGGGGTATATCCATAACCTTAACCAGGAGGGAAGGAGTGGGTGGTTACAAGAAGAGCTGGATCCCGACCAAGGCTCCCCCTTCTGGTGCTTCTAACAGGGAGACAAACAAGAAGGGGGCTGCAAATGATGACCAGCCTTGTTTAACTGCAGCATTTGGCACTTGAGAGTCTGTCGGTTTCCCGTTGGGTCCATGGGACTCTAGACCCGATGGCCCTTCAGTCTAACTTAAACAGGGCATTTTTTAATGGGGAGGAGAGTTAAGCTTTTGGTAGCAAGCATGGACTTAGGAACATAGGAAGCTGCCATATACTGAGTCAGACCATGGCTCCGTCTAGCTCAGGATTGTCTACCCAGACTGGCAGCGGCTTCTCCAAGGTTGCAGGTGGGAATCTCTCTCAGCCCGATCTTGGAGCTGCTGCCAGGGAGGGAACTTGGAACCTTGATGCTCTTCCCAGAGCGGCTCCATCCAGATATTCCTGAGGGGAATCTCTTCCAGTGCTCACACTTCTAGTCTCCCATTTATATGCAACCAGAGTGGACCCTGCTTAGCTAAGGGGACCAGTCATGCTTGCTGCCACCAGACCCGCTCTCCTCTCTAAACTGGCCCCCTTTGCTAAGCAGGGCCCACCTTGGTTTGCATTTGGATGGGCGACCACACGTGTGCACTGTAAGATATTCTCCTTCGGAGTTGGGAGACTGCAGCTTGGTGGTAGGACATCTGCTTTGTATACAGAAGGTCCCCGGTTCAATCCCTGGCAGCATCTCCAGGTAGGGCTGGGAGAGAAACCTTGGAGAAGCTGCTGGCAGTCATTGTAGGCCATCTTGAGCTAGATGGACCGAGGGTCCAACTTCAGTATAAAGCAGCTTCTTGTGTTAAACAGGAGATGGAGGTCCCACTGAGCTTTATTGGTCTTGTGCCCTGCCATGACGGACTGAACTGCTGAGATTCCACTCCCTTCTAAGGATGGGAACCAAGAGCTTCCTTTGATGCTGGTGTGTGGATTTCTTTGTGGTTTCCCAGACAGTTGGCATTTCCTCGCTTTCTTTTAAATCCTTTGTGCAGACGGCAGCTGCCCTGCCAGTTATTTCCTCCAAAAGCTCCACAATTTAGTGGAGAGCATAAATCCTGAAGGCTCCCAGGACAAGCAGAGGGCCTCGAACCAGCGGCCTCGGATCCGGTCTCCAGCCTTCACTCAGCATGCCGCAAAAGTTCAGACAGACGTCGTTTCTCCTTGCTCGGAAGGTAAGAAACTTTCCTCCCTTTTGCCCAGGACTAGGCAACACCTTCACCACCCATCTTTGAAAAGAGTTCCTCTCCCAAGAAGTGCCCAAGACTTGTGTCTAATTCCTTTTTAAAAAAGAATCTTTCTCCCATCCAGTCAAACAGATCTATGGAATCATTGCTATAGCTATACTGAGCAAATTTTAGCACCTGCTTTGCCACAGCCGGAAGCAGAATACTGGGTTAGAGAAGGATTTCCCTACCTGGTCCACCAAGGCAGATGTTCTGTTCCTTCTTGGACTGTGAATGCTGCTGATGTGGGAGGGTGGTATCTTTGGAGGCTTTCAGGACGGAGGAAGGAAACCTTTTCCTGGAATACTCTGGGGCTTATAAATGGCTGTGCCCAACAGGGACCTCCAGAACTGGCAAGTCTGAATCTGAGCTACTCCCGGAAGCCTCTCCTACAACCTGCACTTCACTTCTCCAAGATGGCAGGACAAAGAAGCGGTCCTCATTGCTGCCACCACCTCCTGCTGGTAAGAAACCGGCATGCAGTTGACTTACTTACTTGTTTAATTTATATACCGCCTGACTCCAAAGGCTCCAGGCGGGTCACAAACACAAAGACAAACAAGACCAGCTATTAAAACAGGAATTAAAAAATTTGACACATTCAAAAAAATATACAGCAATTAAAAAATCTAAAACATCTAGAGATTACAAAAAGCCTGGCTTTAAAAAAGTGTCTTAAGGGCTCTTCTGAAGGCTGGTAAAGATGTGAAACCATGAATGTCTCTCAGGAGTATGTTCCACAGCCTAGGCGCGGCTACAGAGGACACCCATATACCTACAGACGAGCTGGTGGTATATGGAGATGGAACTCTCTCGGTGAGTTTTATGTGTGGTGGGGATCGTGTAGGAAGAGGCACTCTCCAGATAACCCAGTCCTGAGCTGTTTGGGGCTTTAAATATTATAATTGAACAAGGGGAACACACACATATGTCCCTAGGGTGTGTGATATCCGAATGGGAGTGAGAGAGAGGGCAGGCGGAGGATGTTTTTGTTTTTCACCATCTTCATGAAGGAGAGGAGAGCTGGTCTTGTGGTAGCAAGCATGACTTGTCCCCTTAGCTAAGCAGGGTCTGCCCTGGTTGCATATGAATGGGAGACTAGAAGTGTGAGCACTGGAAGAGAGTCCCCTCAGGGGATGGAGCTGCTCTGGGAAGAGCATCTAGGTCCTAAGTTCCCTCCCTGGCAGCATCTCCAAGATAGGGCTGAGAGAGATTCCTGCCTGCAACCTTGGAGCAGCCGCTGCCAGTCTGTGTAGACAATACTGAGCTAGATGGACCAAGGGTCTGACTCAGTATATGGCAGCTTCCTATGTTCCATCTACTTCTCCTGCAGAGAAAACATGGGTGGGGATGTGGGGGAGAGAGAAGGTAACAGGGGGTCTCAGGACTCACAGCAACCTTGCTATGCCCGTGGTCAGAGAACTGCAATTTTTGTGCAGCCATTTTCACAGAGGCTCGGGCAGGGAGAGGCCTGGGACCGGACCAGGTATTTCCTGATTGCAAATCATGGGGTTCTTATTTCTCGAATGCATTTTTGTACATGTGTATGTACCCAGTCCCTGAGCGAAGGGTCACTCCCCTAAAGACCTCTGTATTGCACAAGGAACATGCTGCTGATCTACCTTGGAGAATCAACTGTGGATCATCAGGATTGCCAGTTCTGATTGATGCCATTCCTGGAAATCACACACACTGGTGTTCTCTGTAAGAGGGAATCCCAGATGATGTTGACTACAGCTCCCAGAATCCCTAGCTGCAATGGTCTTTGGCTGAGCATGCTAGGAGTTGTAGTCAAGAACATCTGGGATTTTCTATGAGAGGCTGCGCACACACACGCAGGCACACACACACGCACACCCCTTTCACAATATCAGACAGACGGCTAACACCTCCAGAACTGCTTCGAAGAGCTGCCTGGAGATGGATGCTAATTCCTGGACACTCTTCTGGTCCACAGAGTATGTGGAAGAAGATCAGATTTTCTGGAGACAAGGGACAGTGTCTAAAGAGCATTTGTCAAGATTGCATCCTATACATGCATGCCATCATGTGCATTTCCCCCTGCTTTAAACCAGGCAGCCAGAAATATCAGATGCAAGGGTTTTCAGGCTAGCGATCAACTCTCCAACTTTTCCAAAGCAAGAGGAGATTGTGGGGGGAAAGATGCGATAACTTTGTCCTAGGCCCAGGGAGATGTATTTGGCATTGGATGGATGTAGATTTCATGGCAGGGCTGGTGGTACTTGAGTAAGGGAGGCCAGCCTGGTGGTGCCACATCGTCTCTCTCAGTTTGTAGAACAGGCTTTTTCAGTCATGCTTCCGAAGCTTTGGGATTCCCCAGGAGATCATGATCTGCCCTCCCTGTTCTTGCGTTTGCTTTTAACATTTCCTGTTTCAGAAGGCTTTTAATTAGCTGGCTTTTAACAGATGATTTAGACCCACTTGCTGTCTGGTTTTATTGATTGTGCAATGTTATGAATTTTTATGTGTGTGTTTTTTAAAAAATCTAACCATCTTGTGAGCATCTTGGGCTGGAAGTGTATAAATAGTCTTCCTCCTCTTTTCTTCTGAAATATACTGAAAAGCTGTTACAAGACTTGGCTACCTTACGCTCCAGTTTCACGTGCCCTCTCTTTGGCCCCCTGCAGATGCACATCTGGAATCGATGGTGGTTCCCAGAATATCCCTTGAGGTCTGCAGGAACGAACTGGATGAGCAACTGGAGGCGATAGAGCAAGAGACTGATGCCCTTGTGGCATACTGGAACTCTTCATCTTGGACAGAGGATGTGGATGAAACCAGCAGGATCAGTAGGTGACAAGAGTGTATCCATCCTTGAGACGAGGAGCAGAATATGTTCACGTTTCATTAAAAAAAAAAAAAAACAACCAGCAGTAGCCACTTGCATGCATGTGAGCTCTAGCGGTGGCCACTTTGTGCAAGTGGGCTCTAGCGGTAGCCACTTGTTTTACATATATATGTAAACACACCATATATATTATGGTGTGTTACACACCATATATATTAACATGATCATCTTGTCCTCCCTTCAGGGATCTTTGCCATATGAAAGCATTACAGCTATCATAGTGGATCCATAGAATGCCTCTGAGCATCTGTAAAGTGCATTTCTTTAACTGTTAATTTGTTTGGCTTATGGCCCCAAACAAAATGATTCTGATTCTTTAACTGTTAAGATACTTCCTAAGTCAAGGGTGACTTTAGCCTGTCTTAAAATGTGACCAAGAAAAATTAAACATTTTGCAAATAATGGGCCGCCTTTTCTTTCTTTTTCTTTCTCTAGGTAAGTGGTGCCAGAGTCACCCTCTGGATCTTAATGACGACTATATCCATGAAGATCCGAATTATGATGAGGCGCAGGTGGAAAGGGAAGCTCTGCAAGGTGAGGAGGGGGAGAGGAATCCAAAGAGAAGGCATCCTGTTCTCAGCAGGGAGAGGGGAGGAGGGATAGCAGCGGACACTCACTAAACACGACCACTTGGAGTCAATTCAACAAGCTGAGGCTGGATCCAGATAGGACGGAGGTACTTATTGTGCAGGGTCGGAACTCGGGAGATGATTTTGATCTGCCAGTTCTGGATGGGGTCACACTTCCCCAGAAGGAACAGGTACGCAGTCTGGGGGTGCTTCTGGACACAAACCTCTCCCTGGTGTCTCAGGTTGAGGCGGTGGCCAGAGGTGCCTTTTATCAGCTTCGGCTGATACGCCAGCTGTGTCCATCTCTTGAGATACATGACCTCCGAACAGTGGTACTACATTTGCTGGTCACCTCCAGACTTGACTACTGCAATTCGCTTTTTGTGGGGCTGCCTTTGTACGTAGTCCGGAAACTGCAGATAGTCCAGAATGTGGCAGCCAGGTTGGTCTCTGGGTCATCTCGGAGAGACTATATCACTCCTATCTTAAAAGATTTACATTGGTTGCCGATAAGTTTCCAGGCAAAATACAAGGTCTTGGTTATAACCTATAAGGCCCTAAACAGCTTGGGCCCTGGGTATTCAAGAGAACGCCTTCTTCGCTATGAACCACACCGCCCGTTGAGATCATCTGGAGAGGTCCGTCTGCAGTTCCCACCAGCTCCTCTGGTGGCTACGTAGGGACGGGCCTTCTCCATTGCTGCCCCAAGGTTTTGGAACACGCTCCCTGCTGAAATAAGAGCCTCCCCATCTCTGACGACTTTTAAAAAGGCAGTCAAGATGCATTTGTTCACCGCTTTTAATTAGATATTGTTTTCATTGTGTGTTTAATAGTTTTAATATTTAAAATTTTAAATTGTTGTAATCTTTTTATCTGTTTTTATTGTTTTGTTGTACACCACCTAGAGACTTGTGTTTTGGGCAGTATATAAATGTGTTAAATATATAAATAAAAATGTTGCCGAAAGAGCACAAAATGGTACAGTCTTCTGCATGATCCCATTTCAGGTGGGGAAACCTATGTTTGTGTGTTCAAACAGAAAACATCCCAGCAGGTAGAAAATCAGGGAGTCGGGGCTTTAAAAACCTCTTTTCTCTGAACGTTCTGGCTTCCTGGAAACAGGGAAAACTCCTAGATTAAAATGCAGGGGTTAAAAATGCAGTTTCTCACTCACAGCCTGAACTTGCTCCACACATCAAGGGCTGTACCTTGTTTTTAATCTCCTCTGAGCTGAGACAATGTGAGAGAGATGTCTGAAAGGTGTGGGTTTCTTTTTCTTTTTTCACTCGGTTAGAACTCAAGGTCATTCATCAAGATAGGCCAGCAGGAGATTCAGGAGAAAGCAAGATTCTCCTTCACAGAAAGCAAAATTCTCTTCTTAGAGCAACAGAGGAGCCAAGTTATTTAACATTGGCTAGGCCTTGCAGCTAGTCTCCCATTAGCACTGCCACCAAGTATACTGTGTGTGTTAATTATTTAAATTCAATTCAGCTATTTAAATTGTGCCCTGGCAGCGGACTGAAAAGTGGGGTATAAATCTAAGAAACTTCTGGTGTGGGTGGAGATGGCCGCTAGCTTTAGATACAGTACTGTATCTATCCACCGCTACTAGCCTCAATAACCGAGCCGAACTTCCACGTCCAGAGGCAGTCTACCTTGGAAAGCTAGCAAAATGAAATTAAATGGAGTTCCGCTAACATTGGGGTCCACTTCGATACTCTGATGTCAACCCTTATTAAATTGCAATGCAGTAACCCTTACACATGCGAATGGATGCCTTTTGCCTCCCTCTGAGGTCACTGTGCTTTTATTTTGCAGACTATGTGGCAGGGCTTGGCGAGCGAGAAGTAGCCGTGGCGGAGAGGCTGCCAGAAAGACTTCCCAGCCCTGCCAACGGCTTGGCTAAGATGTGTCCAGACAGGCTAGCTATTCTCAAGAAGCCGTTCGTTGCCCTGAGAAGGGTGGATGTTGCTCGCAGAGCAGAGGAGGAAGCACAGGAGGAATTGGCCAGCGCCTCCGACATCAACTCTTCCAGTGATGATGAGGCCACAGGTCTACTGAGGAAGAGGCCCAAGAGGGACGCTGTCGGCCGCCAAACGGCTAGGCTGAAGAACCAAGCCCTCCGCAGCAGCCGCAACAAGGGTGGGCACCGCAGCAAGCTCAGCCAGAAGGATTTCGCCGAAGGAAAGGCACCCAGGCACCACCCTAGCGTCCATCGGCAGCCTGGGATGGGTGAGTGTCTTCCACCTGGGCTGTGCCTCGTCTTGTTCTCCAGGATTCGCTAGGTCTTTTCTGGTCCTGCCTGGGGACGCTGGGGATCGAGCCGGGAACCTTCTGCATGCAATGCAGCGGCTCTGGCTCAAAGCCGGGGTAGGCAAACTTCACTCTTCCGATGTTGAACTACAACTCCCATCATCCCCAGCCCCAATAAATTGGAGCTGGGGTGATGGGAGGTGTAGTTCAACATCTAGAGCACCAAGGGTGCCTATCCCTGGGTTAAACAAGGGCCCTCTTCCCACATCGTGGGTAGATAGATAGAGAGATAGATAATATCTGTAAAATTAGCAGATAAACCCATTAAAGTGACTCACCGACACAAGATCTGGACTGGTCTGCCTGCCTGCTGGAGGGCATGGAAATCGGGTTTTCCTCCAGTTAAGAGGCACGTTCCTACCTGCTCGCCCGAAGGCAATCCCCACTCGCCATAGGTGAGTGGCGCGTTTGAAACCTCATTGATGCAGTGACAGCAAGTGTTCAAAGTGTGTCACGTTGCTGTGTTCCATATACCTTATTTTGTAAGGCAAGCCAGTATTATTCAGTTTGGGGAGGGGCTGGGCGGAGAAAACAAGGAGGAGACGGAGGCTAAGAGAGGGGAGCTTGACCCAGGCGACCAAGCAAAGTGGCCACCAGGGCTCCCTGTTAGAGGGATTCCCAGAGGTTGTTGACTACAACGCCCACAATCCCTGACCAAAGGCCTTTGCAGGGGAGGGTTATGGGAGTTGTAGTCAACAACCTCTGGGAATCCCCGAGAGAAGGAATACTGAGGGAACACATGATGTCGCCCATCTTTAGTCCACCTTTCCACCAAGGATATTTGATTATAGATATCCATCTGTTGAATTGATTAATACCTTTGTATTGCACTCTCAAGGTACATCCCCCTGGGGATTCAATACAAGGTTTCCCCAGTCCCACTCCAACACAGACCACTAGGCTGTGCTGGCTCACTTATTTCATTTCATTTCATTTCATTTCTATACCGCCCTTCCAAAAATGGCTCAGGGCAGTTTACACAGAGAAATATTGCCCAAGGTCCCATGAGAATCAGGCCCTGTTTTCTAGCACTCCCAGTTCCTTGGTCTTGTAGTAGCAAGCATGAATTGTCCCCTCTGCTAAGCAGGGTCTGCCCTGGTTTGCACATGGATGGGGGACTCCATGCGTGAGCACTGTAAGATATTCCCCTTTTAGGGGATGGAGCCGTTCTGAGAAGAGCATCTAGGTTCCAAGTTCCTCCCTGGCAGCATCTCCAAGATAGGGCTGAGAGAGACTCCTGCCTGCAACCTTGGAGAAGCCGCTGCCAGTCTGTGTGGACAATCCTGAGCTAGATGGACCAAGGGTCTGACTCAGTATATGGCAGTCGCCTATGTTCCCTACCTATGATCACATTAAACGTTATCTAGCTCTTGTTTGACCTTCCATTCTCCATCTGCAACTCATGAGCTCTGTGCTTTTCTTCTCACGTGGGGGGGGGCGTCCTCTTAAAATGCAGCTTTCGTGTGAGGGAAGCAATTCCCACCCACCCCAGCTCCCTTCAAGGATTCGACTTCTGTTGAGAAGGTCGTCCTGTGATGGGCGCCTAGGGTGAGAATTTGAAATGGACATCTCTTGGTCTAAGAAACGCAACTTCCTACTGGCTCAAGAGATTCTGTCTAAAAAAAAGAACCCATGGCAGGGAGTCCTAGATAGGAAAAACGGTGAGTCACTTGCTTCAAGTCTGAAACACAAAGAGGAGAAAGAGAGGAGTTTGACCCAAACTAGCTTTTATATAACCTTTTTGACGCTGTTTCCTGCAGAGGTTAGCATGAAACCCTCTCAGCTCTTGTAGAGGGTCATGGACGGTTGAAGAACGTTAAAAGCACTTTGGCCTTGGTCGTTGTTGCCTTGATATTTAAAGCTCTTAAGCCCGGGTAGTACTGAAAGAAGAGAGGAGTTTGAGTGGTTCAGGCCACCAGTGGGTTCACGCGCTTCCTTAATGCGTGGATGTGTGGTGCTATTTTTAAACGGTGGTGTTTTTATACCCTGACCCTGAGCTTCTTGGTGGAAGGGCAGCTTGTATGATTTATTATTTATTTGTTTGTCTGTTTGTTTATTTATCAGATTTGTACACTGCCCCAAACTTTCGTCTCTGGGCAGTTAACCATAGCATAAAAAAGTTAAAATATATACAAAAACTTAAAAACAATTTAGCAATTTAAAAATAGACCAGAGATTAAAACCTAAAACATTTAGGAAGAAAATTTAGGTGTTTAAAACCTTAAAAATTCAGGAATGTACACCCTTTTATCCTGGCCACAAAGGCACTTCCGATTCGGGTTGAATCGCAGTTCACAGAAAAAAGCTCTCTGAACCGATTCGGGTTCGGTTTGCCTCCCTGTACGGTGCCTAAGATTCCGCCACAAATCTTAGGCACAAATCTTGTGCCTAAGATTCCGCCACAAACGCAGACCCCTGTTTTGTTCTCATGCAGGTCCTCCCAGCAGGAGTTCGAGAGCCTCTCCCGCATCCAGCGAGAAACGGACTGCCTCAAAAACCTACAATTTCCGCTCTCAGAGCAAGATTGTAAGGTATGCTTCGGAGGAGGAGGAGGAAGAAGAAGAAGACGGAGATTCTGAGGACCGGTGGTCGCCGGATGGGATAGACACCAGTGATGGAGAGGAAGGAGAGGAAGCCGAAGGCGTGGCCATGGAGGAGGCGCCTGCTAGCCGCACAGCCCAAGGGGGCCGTTCCAAAAAGGCCGCCCGTTGCTACCCGTGTCCGGAATGCGGCCGGGAGTTCTCCAACAGCAGTAACATGAGGAAGCATCTCCGCATCCACAAGGGGGAGCTCCCCTTCGGCTGCCATGTTTGCGGCAAGGCCTACTCGGACCCCTCCAACCTGGCCAGGCACCAGATGGCCCACACGGGCGAGCGCCCCCACCAGTGCCCCACCTGCCCCAAAGCCTTCTACCTGAAGCACCAGCTGAGCGCGCATCTCCGCCACCACGAGGGCATCCGCCCCTTCTCCTGCTTGGGCTGCGAGAGCAGCTTCTGCAGCCGGGCCGAGCTGGCGGCCCACATCAAGAGCCACGCGGAGGGCCACCGCCCCCAGCCCCAGCGCTGCGAAGACTGCGACAAGACGTACTCGAGCCACAAGCAGCTCCGCCGCCACCAGCGGCGCCACGGGCACTTCGCGTGCGAGGAATGTGGCGAGACCTTCACCCTGAAGTTCAAGTACTTCTACCACAAGACTTTGCACTTGGGCCCTTGCAAGCGCTGTGGGGCCGTCGGGGCCCATTTCTGCGAAGGTGGGGTAGCGGCCAGTCAGGGTTTCGGGAGCGCGGCTGTCCGAGAGGAATCTGCACGTGGGCCTCCAAACGCAGCGGCAGACGGGCCCTCCTCAGACGCGGGCGCCAGCCCCGGCCGGCTTCCAGAACGTTCCGACGCTACCCAGGCAAGGATTCGGCCTCCCGGCTCTGACAGGCCCTCGGCCGAAGGCAGTCTCCGATACCCACGTGAGGGGGAAACTCAGAAGCAGACCAGCAGCGCAATCCAGGCACGGACTCTTGCCATACTGGAGACGTTGGTGCTCCCAGCTCCAACGGCGGGAGCACCCACGATGATCCTCGGCCCTGCCCGGGCTAAACGATCCGCTGGGATTTCCTTGGACCCTGTTCTTTTCACATTGCCACCTCCAGCCGGAGACAACCCTCCACCCTCCATGACAACGGTGATCACGACCACGGTGACTGGACCCTCGGCACCCACGGTCTCTGTCTTCCAGCAGCTTCCGGCAGGGACCCTCCTCCAAAACGGTCCCGTTCCTTGCCCTGTGAACTCGGTCCACACCGTCGCTAGACCCGTGGACACAGCTCAGTCTGGTTCCTGGCCGGGAGACCCCGTAACGCTGAGGCCCGTCTCCCAAGCCTCCATGGCTTTTCCTGTTCCAGCCGTGGCTCCCCCTATTCTGGTCCCCTTGGGAGCCTCAGACCAGGAGCCTTACATGGTCGTTCTCAACAACGCAGGGTCAGCCCTACCCTCTGGCTCAAGCCCGGTGGGAAGAGCTGCAAATAAAGATCTGATACTGTTGCACCCAGGACCGTTGCCTGCAGGCACGAAAATCATTATGGAGCTCCCAGTTCAGAAGATGGTGCCCAGCCTGATGGCCCAGATTTGCCCGTTCTGCCAGACCGAGTATGTTGGAAAGCACCATTGCAAGCTGTCCCACACTGGACCAGGTATGGTTTTTTGTTTCCTTCCTGCCCTTATTATATACCTCCCCTCTATATGATATGTGGTCCAGTTGTGGTTACCACCAGCTCGTTCGGTGGCAACCCAAAAGTGGGCCTTCTCTAGGGTTGCCCCAGGACTCTGGAACATGCTCCTCAATGAAACCAGAACCTCCCCATTTCTGGCTGGTTTTCAGCGACTCTTGAGAACGCACCTCTTTTGTCAGGCTTTTCGTTTATCCTGCTTTAAAGTTTTATTGATGGTTTTCTACGTTTTTGTTTTACGTGATTTTAGTGTTTGGAATTGTTTTTAGTCGGTGGCCGTTTTAATTGCACACTGCCTAGAGATGTTATATAGGGTGGTGTATAAATACGATCAATAAACAGATCTGTGTTTTTGTTCTAGGCAAAAGGTAAAGTGTGCCAGAGTTGAAGTCGACTTCTGACAACCACAGAGCCCTGTGGTTGTCTTTGGTAGAATACAGGAAGGGTTGACCATTGCCTCCTCCCACGCAGTAGGATGCCTTTCAACATCTTCCTATATCACTGCTGCCCGATATAGTGTTTCCCATAGTCTGGGGAACATACCAGCGGGGATTCAAACCGGCAACCTCTGGCTTGCTAATCAAGTCATTTCCCCACTGTACCATTAGGTGGCACTTTACAAAGACTAGGCCCCTCCATGTGAACCAAAATGGGGTCTGAGGTTGAGCCACCAGCCACGCCTGCTCTCGATCTATGCTTGTGTGAACTCGGAAAGCCAGGTAGAAGGAGGGAGGAGATGTCTGGGAGACACAGGCCAGGCAGGGAGGCTTTTTGTCCACTCCCGGTAGAATGCTGAGCATGGAATGTCCCCCTGACCCCGTTTCGGATTGCGTAAACAAGCCTAACAAAAGTCCCCTGCTCCCAAAGGGCTTACAATCAAGGAATAAAGGAAGGGGAAGGAAATGAAGGTGGGGTAGTTGAGGGTTGAGGGAGGAATAATCAGGGCTAGCTGCATTCAAGGACGGTTTAAGAGGCATGCAAACACAGTCGGCGGTTGTCATGACTTCCAGGATGGAAGGGGGTCCTGCTTTTAACGTAAATCCATCGTCTCCTTGTTCCCGCAGCAAGAAGGGATGAAGAGGGACCCGTTATCATTGACCTGGAGGCAGAAGAGGGTGACCTCCTGGTCCCCCAGCAACCTCCCCCGGTTCAGCAGGCTGAGCGGGAAGCGCCGACCAAGACCTACAACTTCCGCAAGGCCCGTTCCCAAGTGACGTATGCCGACCCAGGGGAAGGGGACCTGAGCGATGTGGGAGAGGACTCCGAGGACAACTGGCGAAAGGAAGATTCCAGTGCGACGGAGACGCTGAGTGAGTCGGAAGAGGACGAGGTGCCGCTCGCCGGCAGCACACAGAGGAAGCGCCTCGGGCCACCCCCGCGCAGGGAGAGGGAAGAGCGGCCCGCCAAGCGGCGCCGAGACCGCTACATGTGCAGCGTCTGCGACAAGCGGTTCGTCTACCACCGCTCCTTGAAGCAGCACATGCGCCTCCATTACGCCTTCTCCTGCAAGCAGTGCGGGGCCTCCTTCCTCCGGAGCGAGCACCTCAACTGGCACATGCACAGCCACGAGAAGGGAGCCACCGCATGAGAGGGCCGGCCGGCCCCAGCAGCAGCTTGCTGGGAGAAACTCAACGCCTTGGGTTTCTCTCCTGAGCGGGAGCGGGGTGTGCCCCCTCCGATTCTGGAAACCCGCTGTGGCTTCCTCACAAGACCACTTACTACCTCTAAAACCAACATCTCGTAGCTCAGGGAAGGCCTTTGTGTCTTGGAATGCTGGTTTTTGTTTTTGTTTCGTTTCCCCTCCCATTTTATTGGCGGCTTTTCATTGGGGTGCGGCACGCCCGCCGACAATTCGCGGATGCAAACCGAGACGTGGTTTTAACGCCGCAAAATGCTCTCGGCTTTGCTTGTTTACCGTACAGCGGCTTGTACAGCTTGAGCTACAAGCCAAGCAGGTGGTCTGTCTTGACGCTTGAAAACATAATTCCAAAATATTACCTCAGCAGCTGCCATGTGCAAAAGGCGGGCTGCACGAGGCGGGTCCGTGCTAGAAATGGGGCATTGGTTTTCCATTTGGCGATCTAACTCTTAGAGACGCGGCAGAGATTGCTGGCAACCCCGGCCATATGCACAAATGAAATGTTAAGAAGAGTTTGCCAAAAGGCAAAAACAGAGACGGGGACTGACCAGGACTAAAAACCAGAAAATAGGAACTGTCTCTCATTAACTGGGATAGTTGGTGTAGGCATGAAGGTAATGCCAAGCTGACTGAAGAGAGAAGAATCTGTACTCCTTGGCCAACTTCACACAACCATTTGTATCTAAGTTTAATGTGGGTTACTGACATTAGCTTGGTTGTGTGAACCCACGCCGAGGTGGCTTATGGCCCAAGATCAATCTGAGATTCCCACCCTGGCGTGGTTTCACACCATCATGCTAATGTTGGCAACCCACACTGAACCTAAATCCAAATGACACTATGATCTTGTTTGATCCTGGACTACTTTGGGGAAGTGTGCCTGTTCTAAGGATTGCCAGCCCTCTCAGATTGGTCTCCAAGAAGTGGCATTCATCTCTAGTAACTCTGCAAAGCAATCCTGTGGATGTTCATGCCTTGATACTGGTGAAGGGAGGAGAAACTTCAGGAATAGCTTTGGTCAACCATTAGCCTTATGGACAAAATCTCTGCTTAACAGGCACCAAAGTTTAGTGCCAGAATACTCCAAAGATATAGTTTACAAGTACGTCCTGCTGCTGATATTCTCTGGGGTTTAACTTAAAAGGCACAAATGCATCAGGTTCGGGGGTTTTAAAAAAAGTATTTAAATGCTATCCTTTGAAATTATTTAATTCTAAATATTGGCGGTGGAAGGGGCACCCATATGTTTCCATATTGTACCTCTGTTCAGGGGTGTCCTCAGGGGTTTCTCCCTTCTGCAGCATTGAGAGGGTTGGTTGGCTGCTGACTGCACCAGGCGGGCGCTGACAATATTTTGATGTTTGCTGCTTCTGAGCGGAAATCTCCATCTGTGTGAGCAGACTGGCAATGAAGTATTCGAGTTTTGCAAAGCATGTGTTTGGTGCAGGGCTGTGTCCCAGAGGGCCTGTGGGAGAGATGGCTTGCTTTAATTTTCTCTGTCACATGAAGTGCCATTCCAAGGGCTACAGCGTTGCACGCAATGAACCAGCTCTTCAACGAGGTTGGGCTGAAGATTGCATCAGTCTCAGTACTCCCTTTCCACAATACCTCACTGCCAGCGCCTGCCGTAGTCTGTGTATTGTTCGTGGGTGTTTAAAATTATGCCAGCTTCCAGGAGCCTTTTCTCCTGAGGAGGCAGTGTCAACGAAATGCCTGTTTTGCCTGGCAGAAGGGCCAGGCCACCTAATGGAGACCTGTGTGGCATAAAAACTTGCACACTTCATTTGACGGAAGTGGAGCTCCATGGACACAAAAATTGAGCCCTACCTGGCTTGCAGTCTCCTTGTTCTGTGAGGGGGCCGGAGCTGTCGGTGGGTTTCCAAGCTTACCATGCACCATGCCCTGTGTATGTGAATATGCACATTTGAATAAAGATGAATGTATCAAAAGATTATTCAATCTTCCTTCCCCCCGCTCCCCACCCCACACTTTGGACAGGGCTATTGAAGAAGTTGGCATGTTTCCCCAGGCCCTGAAATTCGGTACATTTGTCTTCCAAACCACTCCGTCTACAAAATTCTGGAGAGGGGGACAGAATATGCTTGTGCTGTCCTCCCCCAAAGGTATGGCACATCAGAGTTTAGGTCCTTCTGTACTAATAAGGAAGCAGAAAATTTGTTGGATCTGTAGTCGTTTTTTTATTGTCGTCCGGTGCCTTGAAGGCATGGTGTGGGTAATGGCTTCCCCCACTAAATAAAGTCGAATTCTTGTTTAAATGAAAACTCCTTATGGTGCATCCAGCCAAAAAGCCGGACTGGGTGGCTGGTGTGCCTAGTGTAGTCTGAAAACTGGCCACACTTTTCTCCCACAAGCCAAAACTTAGGGCATGGACATTACTCTGCAACCGAGAGGCCTACATTCCCTCGCAAATACAGCAAATCTTGGGAAGAGCGATTGTGTCTTCAGGCTCTGCATTTTGGGGAGGGGGAACTCTCACTAAGAATGTTCCTCTCTGATGAATGCAAATTAATTTAATAGCACTGCTCTTGAACCAACTGTTTCTCAGTCATCACACACACACACACACAGAGACACACACACACAGCATTTTGCAAATCTGCTTGCTCTGAGAGGAGAGGGTTACAAGTCTGAGTCTCAAGGAACGGCTGGATGCAGCTTGAATTAAAGTGAGAACTGGAGGAACCCAACAACCACACGCTTCACAAGAACATTCTTTGTTTGGAGATTATTTCCGAATGAGACCGTTTGCTATCTTGCGTCTTTGCTTTGTCTGTGTGTGTTAGCACAGGGCTCGGTGTTAACTTAATTATTCAGCCCTAACAGCAGTGAATTGTGTGCTGATTATTGTCAGAAGCTTACTTGGGTGGCTGTAATATTGTTTGCCCAATGTAGGAACCTCCTAGGTTCATCCATCCTCTTGAACTCCTCTGCTGGCCCCTCACTCACCTGCGCAACTGGGCCCTGGCCAAAGTTACAAGCTTGCAGCCTGCGTTTTGTGCCTCCCCCCCCCACCCCAGTCTGGGGATCTAGGGCAATCCTGGGTAGGGCAGGCGTTCTCAAATTTGGGTCCCAAGGCGTATTGGACTATAGCTCCCATCATCCACCGCAACAGGGGATGATGGGAGTTGTAGTCCAACATCTCCAGAGCCTCGAGGTGCCCCCCCCCGCCTGTGCCAACTGCTCAGATATGGATTCTACAAATGGAAAACCACCACCACAAAAAACAAACTTAGGCATTTTCCCCTGATTATTTTATTAACATGCTAAAAGAGTCAGTCTCTGCAACAGCTTCGTCCGTGACCCGTGGGGACACTGCGTTTTCCTCCCAGTCCCCCTTCACAGGCGGTTCTGTGGGGCAATGCCGAGGTCGGTGCTTAGAGCTGTGTGGTGATGACCTTCATGGTCTGGGCTTGCAGGAGGCTGGGTCTGGAGCAGGGGTGGGGTGGATTTGGGGAAGGGCAGCCTCCAAGGCGTTTGGGGGCTCCTCTGAGGACAGATAAACCCGGCCCCTTTGGGGGATTTAAGATGTGCATTTACAGATGGATCTGCCCTCAAACAACCCCAAGCTGCTTAATACTACTTCCTGGACCAGTAGATTATACTAACCTGGCATCAGATCTGACCTCCTTCCTCACCACTTCTCAATCTTAGCAACTCACTCAAACTCTAGCTTCTCTTCGGCGGCGATGTCATGTACCAGTGAAGTTTCCAAAGCACTGTGAACGACAGCCACGAAACGCATAGGGGTCAGGACAGCAGGAGCTGAGCTTGTGTGGCCAGGTATTCCCTAAGAGCTTAATCTGGGATGTCAGATGCACTTTGCAAAAGATCAGCTGCAAGTTTTAAGTGAGACTCGTTTCCTCCAAACCAAGTGGCACAAAGGTGGATTTGATCTTACAAGCATCTTTGGTGGGGTGGGATCTCTTGGCAAAACCCAGCTTGGCTTGCAGCTGACCTCCTGGAAAGTCTATTCTAATAGCAAAAAGATCCTCTGGAACACTGCCTTTTCTGCGTTCAATGAGCAATCGGTTTCTTATGGCAAACTTGTACTTGGGATATGTCGATTTTGTGCAAATGACCCATCCCTTACAAGAGGGGTTCCTAACCTTGGGAACCCAGAAGTATCTGGACTAAAACTCCCATCATTCCCAAAAAATACCGTTGTGGTTTGGGGATAATGGGAGTTAGAGTCCAACATCTGGGGCCCTAGGTTACGAACACCACAGAGACAGCGAAAAGGGTGGGATTCTTCTCATTCTTCAAAGGCATATCTATGGTTGGAATGAGAATCCTGAAAGGGCATTTCTAGAGAGGAGCTAATGGCAAAAAACGGGATCAGGGTCCTAGCAAAGATGGCGATTTGGAGGGCAAAAGAACAAAGAGGTTGGAGGGCAAATCTTATCCATCCTATTTATTTATTTTTTCTCTGTGTAAACCGCCCTGAGCCGTTTTTGGAAGGGCGGTATAGAAATCGAATAAACAAACAAACAAATAAAACAAACAAAAGAGCAAAAGCGTACGCCACTCCTGTTTATATCGCCTCTGGCCTAGGAAAGTTCCGACCGCAACAAATGCACAGTCTTCCAGCTAACACAGGCTTCCTCGTGCTCCCGCGGCTGGTGGAGCAAAACAGCGGCTGCTCTGCACATGGGAAACGGCAGAACCGGGTTGAAACTTGTCAAGTTTCAGACCGGTCATGTTGGCTTCAGAAAGGTCTCTGTCGGGATTCCAAAACATGCATTGAGAGGAGAGACATGGTTAGCAGCTCCTCTCTCCCCGCTTGAAGCTTTGGGCTTTTACTGTATCCCCCAATGGGTGGGGCCGAGGCGTTAAGCATTTGAGTGCAAACCTTGTCAATTAGCTGTCTCCACCCCACCCCACCCCACCTCGGGCCCCGCTTTTCCCTACAATGTGGGCATCCATTTTGGCATTTCCAATGGGAATTTTAGTTCCCTTCTGGATGCCTTTCTTTATTTATTGAACGCACTTGTCCACCGCCCAGAACTTGCGTCTCTGGGCGGTTTTTCTCTTGGAAGGGCTTGAAGGGGCCCTTTACCACCACCTCCATCACCAAGTCCCTGACTTGCAAGGTGTGTGGGTGGCTCCCTACAGCCACGCCCTGGCAAAAATCAAAGTGCAGATGCTTTGGACGAACTTAACCTATGCCGGTTCAGCAGCGGTTCAGCTCTGTGGGCTCGAGCACAAGGCACGTCCCTTAGCGTGGACCCCCCCCAGCGCATCAAGGGGCCCCCTCCAATGGCTTTCTGTGAAGGACACTGCTACACTGCTTTTGATCATGGCTATTGGAAAGAGGGGGCGTCCTTGGGGGGGGTGGCATCATGTGCAGTGGGGAAAAGCCCTGGGTTTCCTCCTTGGCCAACTCGCAGGCGAAGAGAGCTGGACCTCCGCCCTCAAAACCCAACCCACCCTTAACCGAATTGAGTACAGTACGTGCAAAAAATACTGTGGGCCCCACAGTACTGGGGAAGGAGGAGAGGTCATGGGGCAGGGCTGAGCCAGGCTGTGGGTGGGAATGTCAAGTTAGGGGAAGAGGCCAAGGGAAAGGGGAGCGCAGAGTGGGAGGGGGCAGGTGGGAAGGGGGGCGCCAGGGCTGCTCAGGAGCTGGGGTCCTTTTTCCGTTTCTGGAAGCGTCGGAATTTGCCTTGGATGGCGAGGGCGGCCTTCTCAGTCTCGGGCGCGTTCAGGTCGATGTCCACCTCCTCCTCTTCGGCTTCCACCACCTTCTTGGTGCTCCCGGCTTTGTCTGTGCAGAAAAGCAACCGGGGAGAGGGGAGTGTTTTTCATCCTTCGGCACTGCAGGAAAAGCCGGTTTCCTGTTTCGGACTGTAAGCCGCTTTGGACACCAAGGCAGGAAATCAGCAGGGTATCAATGTAACAGAGTCGGTCAACAAGCTGCCCTACAGCACTTGGGCATGCTCAAAGCCGGCGTTCAGTGGCGCTCCTGGGGCATCGCGGTGGGTCGAAAGAGAGGACGAGGGCACCCAAATTTGTAATTTACGACGGGGTATATGCCTGTTTCCTTGAGGATCCACCCCAATCTACCAAGCCTGCGGGCTCTTTATTTTAAAGACATTTCAAGGCAACAATCCTGGGGGGAAGAGGCTGCCGTGAGTCATAGAACATCTGCTCTGCAGGCCCCAGGTTCATTCCCGGGCAACATCTCCAGATCGGGATGGGAGGGAAAGACCCCTGCTTGAATGATCTGGAGAGCCACTGCCAGTCAGTGTAAAGGTAAAGGGGAAGTCAAGTCGATTTTGACTCCTGGAGCCCACAGAGCCCTGTGGCTGTCTTTAGTAGAATCCAGGAGGGGTTGACCATTGCCTCCATTATTATTATTATTTATACCCCGCTCTTCCTCCAAGGAGCCCAGAGCAGTGTTCTACATACTTAAGTTTCTCTTTCACAACAACCCTGTGAAGTAGGCTAGGCTGAGAGCGAAGTGACTGGCCCCGAGTCACCCAGCTAGTTTTGTGGCTGAATGGGGATTTGAACTCGGGGCTCCCCGGTCCTAGTCCAGCACTCCAACCACTACACCACGCTGGCCTACAACTCCCATGATGCCTGGCTCTTGGCCATTGGGGCTGGGGATTATGGGGGCCGTAGTCCACAAACAGCAAGTTGACCAGGTCGGTGTTACAGGCACTGGGCTGAAGCTAAGCAGGTCTTGGTGGGGTCAGTGCCTGGATGGGAGACCCCTGTGTACCATCTTTGGCGACAGGGCCCTATCTCAGTGGCGGGGCCTCTGCTTTTCACGCATGCTCAATCCCAGGTAGTATCTCCAGCCAGGTAGGGCTGGGAATGACCCCAGCCTGAAACTTGGGAGAGCCGCTGCCAGTCAGTGCAGACAGGATTGGGCTCGATGGGCCAGTGCCCTGACTCAGTAGGAAGCAGTGCCCTGTGTCTCTGTGTAAACATGCTGCTTTCCCAGACATTGCAAAAGACACGTTTCTAACATGCATGCCGACCGGGAGGAGCAGAAAAAGCATCACGTCCCTTAGGATGGTGAGCGATCCGGAAGGCTCTACCACAGTGCATCGTGTAGCAAGGGAAGCAACCCATCCTTCTGTGAGTGGGCACGGAGAGGGTCCCGGCCTAGCAGCCGCCCAAGGTAGCCAGGGCCCCGGTGTTGCCTAGCAACCAGCGGCCCAGCCATCCACGTTGCCTAGCAACCGTTAATGGACCCGACACATGGGAGAATGGTTGACTGGGGAGGCTGTTTGGGGAGGGGTTCTTGTAAGCAGAGGACACGCAGGGCGCCCATGGGTGCATCTACTGCATGATTTCTCCATGCCATGGGATGCAAGGGTCTGCATGGGAGGGGCGGTACGTAGAGCTGGGAGGGGCCCTGAACTGGGGGAGACCCCTGCCTGAAACCCCGGAGAGATGCTGCCGGTCAGTGTACACCATTCTGACCAAAGAGGGCTCTGCATAAGACTTTTGTGTAGGTAGCATCTGCTTTGCATGCAGGTGATCCCCAGCTGGCAGCATCTCAGGTCAGGCTAGGGAAAGACTGCTCTGAAACTCTGGAGAGCGGCTGCCAGTCTGAGAAGGCAATACCAGGCTCGATGGGCCAATGATCTCAATCAGGGTCTCTTAACCCTGGGCCCTCAGATGTTGTTGGACTACAACTCCCATCATCCCCGGCCACAAAGGCCACGTCTAGGGATGATGGGAGTTGTAGTCCAACAACATCTGGGGGCCCAAGGTTAAGAAACCCTGCTCTAAATAATAAAGACTTCCTGTGTTCCTGATCAGTATCTAAAACATGTTGGTGGGTATCACTTATGTGGTAAACTAGTCTCTCCCTTAAAAAAAAAAATTATACCAAATCAATACTCCTACTGGCTCCCAAAGGTTAAAATCTCTGACAGTTTTTTAAAAGTCTTTAAAGACGCGTCTGTTCACCCAGGCTTTTAATTAGTATTGTTTTAAGGGTTTTAGTGCTGTTTGTTTTTTTAAAAAAAATTTTAAAAATTACATTGTTGATGTTGTTTAAACTTTTTGTTTTTGTTTTAACAAATGTTTTGCTTTTTCTGTTTTTATTGTGTTGCAAACTGCCCAGAGACGTAAGTTTCTACTACAACCTCTCAAGGTGATTGTGAGAGCTGGGTTCCTGGCAAAGGCTGTTTTGCCTGCAGCCCCACAGCGGTACGGAGGACCCCTGGGCTGCCTGACTGACAGGTACCCTTCCTGTGCCTGGCCAGAATCTCCCTGCAGGCCCCAGTCTAAGCAGGGAAAGGGCGTACAGAGATGGTTTGCCTCCCTCCAGGAATCCGAGCCATTATAATGACGGGGAATCAATTATAATGATCCCCCTAGAAAGGGGGAGGTGGAGTTTGCCTGGCATCCCCCCCGAAGGAGGAGAGCGGTTGACAGATGCACAGCGGGGGCCGCTCCCTTTCTCCCAGTGCTTTGCTGCGCTTTCTGCCTGGGCTCTCGTTACGCCAATTTCCTCAAGTGGCATTGAGTGCCCTGGGCCGGACCTTGTCACTCCGTGTTTTGCGGTTCGTTAGCGCGGCAACGGCTCCCCCTTAACGAGGGGGCTCCTGCTCGGAAGCTCGGAGGCCAGAGCTAGCTCAATGGACTGACGCCACGGCATAAGGCTGCTTCCTAGGATGCCTCCTTTCGTGGGGAACGAGGCTGTCGCTTGAGGGGTGGAGCCTCTGCTTGGCACGCAGAAGGTCCCAAGTTCAGTCCCCAGCAGCATCTCCAGGTAGGGCTGGGAGAGACCCCTTCCTGATAGCCTGGAGAAGCTGCTGCCAGTCAGAGTAGACAATACTCAGCTAGATGGACCCACAGTCTGACTCAGTATAAGGCAGTTTCGTATGTTCTTATGAGGACTGCCCAAACACCGTCTGGGGGCTTGGAACACAGGAAGCTGCCACATACTGAGACAGACCATTGGTCTATCTAGCTCAGTGTTGTCTACCCAGACTGGCAGCGGCTTCTCCAAGGTTGCAGGCAGGAATCTCTCTCAGCCCTATCTTGGAGAAGCCAGGGAGGGAACTTGGAACCTTCTGCTCTTCCCAGAGCGGCTCCATCCCCTGAGGGGAATCTCTGTGTCTCCCATTCAAATACAAACCAGGGTGGGCCCTGCTTAGTGCAGGGGGCCATTCGTGCTTGCAGCCATCCCCTGTGGGGAATATTTTTCAGTGCTCACACTTCTAGTCTCCCATTCATAGGCAACCAGGGCAGACCCTGCTTAGCTAAGGGGACAAGTCAGGGGCTGCTACCACAAGACTAGCTCTCGTCTGGGACTGGGAGACACACTCCGCAGGCCCCTTGAAGAGATGGGGTGGATCTTATCTGGAGCTGATCCCAGGTGGAAGAGGCCTGGGGGGCGGGGGGACTGGGTCATTGCTGTGTCTCAGCAGGCCTACTTTGGCTGCTGAACGTCCCGGGTTCACTCTCTGGCATCTCCAGGAAGGCTAGAAAGCCCCCTGCCCAGAATCCTGAGGGGATGCTTCCCGTCAGTGCTGTCAGTCCTGAACTAGATGGACCAAGAGAGAAGCTTCCTGCTGCAGAAGGGCCCTAGATCAGTGGGGGAGCCCCCAGCTTCCGTTCCTGGCTGCATTCCCCATAGGGCTGGAAAAGGCCCCTCTCTGAAAACCTACAGAGCTGCTGCCAGTCAGTGCTGACAATATTGAACTAGACAGCCCAAGGGCCTGACTCTATATGCCCGTTTAGCCCGGTCCAGCCTCACGACGAAGGCGACGTGGACTTCAAGGGGTAGGTGGGGAGGGGCATTAAAAGATCAGGAATGGACGGTGTGTCTATTGTACTGATGTGTTTCCTTCCATCTGGGGTGGCAGAGGAGTTGGCAGCCCGGAGACAGAACGCCAGCTGTCCTCACTCACCTTGCTCCTCCCGGCCAGGAATCTCGCTGGGGGACGGTGACTCATTGGAGCTGAGCTGCAGAGAGGGAGACAAGAGGGCACACGTCAGAATTGCTTTAGAATGGAGCCCCTTCTTTGCCTCTGAGCTCCCCGTCATCCAGACGTCCCTGTGTGCGTGCGTGCTTGTCAATGTCACACAGTGTCGGGAACGGAGGGAGGCTTCTGGAGCAGCTGCCAAGGAAGAAGAGGAACTCAATACAGGGTGGGGCGCATAAATGCACGCATTGCAGGGGACACGCAGACCTCTGCCCATTACAAAACCTGGACGATTTCTCGGTTTTGTGTCTGGGAACTGTGGGCATCCTCGTCCCAGGTAGGGAAAGGTTGCAGTTCAAAGGCAGAGCTTGCATGCACATGGTCCCAGGTTCCGTCCCTGGCAGCATCTCCAGGAAGGAGTGGGAAAGACCCCTGCCTAAAAGTAGAGCCGCTGCCGGTCAGAGCAGACAATCCTGAGCTAGAGGGACCAAGGGTCGGACTGCCACAAATATAAGGTTCTCAGTCGTTGATGTAGAATAATAAATGAAATAGAATGGTTTCTTGTCCCCCAAAGCCTCATAGTCTAAAAAGAAACGTCAGGTAGGCACCAGCAACACCCACTGGAGGGATGCTGTGCTGGGGATGGATAGGGCCGGTTGCTCTCCCACTGCTGAGAATCACCACTTTGAACACCACTTTGAAAGGTGCCTCTTGGCTCCATTAGCTGGAGTCTGAAAGATCAGTTCTGAGATAGATACACCAGTCATCTCACTCAGTACAAGGCAATTTCCTCTGTCCATATATAAAGTTCATTTTTCTGGAAATTCTACTCTCTCAGGTCCCAGCTGCATTTATGGATATATGCCTATCCTGGGAGGCCAGTGGCAGATCAGGAAAGGTTGCTTCGGGTGGGGGCCACTAGGTGGATAGACACATTAGCGGGGAGGGGGCAAATCCCCCCTCCAAGCAGGACCTCTGGGCAAAGATGAATATTTTTCAAAAATGCTTCACCCAATCAAACTGTTTACACTTAAATCACTTAAATCAGTGTTTTTTATTCATAGCTGATTTAAAAAAAAAAAAAATCTCAGCTTTTTCAGTGTTGGAAAAAAATGGTTTAAAATGAAACCTCTAATAAACAGGAGCAAACATTATTTAAATACTGTCTCTTATCTCTTAAAACTGGATGCAAGACACACTGAACCAAAGGCCGGGTGTCTATGTAAAAGTGGGGGGGGGGGTTGAGAAAAAGAGTTGACTGTCAAGATAAGCGTTATAAATAGGACACAATAGACTATATGCATTAATGTAGCACATGGTGAATATTTATGAGCCCAGCAACCAGGACGCTGAATTTGCATCTCATGGGAAAGCAAGGTTCTGTCTGGTAATTGCTACCATTTAATACATACATAAATAAATTAAATAAAGCAGGTGGCATTCTGTCATGCCAAAGACACGTGGGCTGTATAGCCAGAGGTTTTGACACAGGCTCCTATGAAAGGAGCAGTAAGCAGTAGGACTCTATTTTATAGCAGTAAACCTCTGTTTATTTAGGATATTTATATACTGCTTTTCAATCATTGTCATCATCATAAACAGAGTCCCCAAAATGGTTTACGTTGGGAAGGGACTCAGAAGATGATTCTGTGCCCCCAAAGGGGCTCACATTCTAAAAAGAAGCAAAAGAGAAATTTTAACACACACACCCCCGCTTAGGGGTGCCATATTCTGGCTCTCCAAATCTGGGTGCCTAATTTGCATATTATGTATATTGGCTCACTAATAATTTGCATATGCAAATTAGCAGCTGCACTTTCCAGTTGACTTTTATTCGCTCTGGATATCTACCAACACTCATTGGGGAAGATATCTTTGCCTGACCATTTCCCTCGACATTAACAGAAGCAATGGAACAACAAAAAAATTAAAAATGCACAGCTTTTTAATTAAGGCTACAATTCTGTACACACTTATTTGAGAGAAGATCTGATTGAAATCAAGGGTGCTTACTTCTAAGTAGGCATGCACTGAACGTAAAGCCAAGAAAGTCCTTAAACATTACAATACACAGCCTGGCAGGCAGATAATGATTCACACCAAAAGCAAGCTATCCTCTCAACTGCCCAAAAGAGATTCCCCTGCTGATAACAAACAAGGCAACATTCCTCAGGGGATTACTGTACTTGTGAAAGTGAAACTGTGCTCTTCCTCTCTTAATCCAAGGCCAGCAGTTGAGCAGAAGAGTGACAGCACGTTTTGCTCCATAACTCCACTTCTACTCGGGCTAGAGCTTAGCTTTAAAAGAAAGAAAGCTAAAATCTGGGTAAGTCCAGGTGGGCCAGCAATCCGGGTGGGCTGCTTAAAATCTGGGTGATACCCGGAATTCTGGGGGGCATAGTAACCCTACCCCGGCTAAACAGAAGAAAGACCCCACCTGAAAAGGTGTCTCTTGGCCCAGTTAGCTGACTGTATGCCACAAGAGAGGCTTGAAGGTGGCTCCCAGACCCAAGGGGCATAACTAGGAGCGGGGCTGAGGGTGATGGGGTGGGGAGAGCTTGTTTATTATTTCATTCTAGAATCTGCTCTCTCGCCTTTTCAACCCCCAAAGTCCCCAAAGTGGTTTCCAGAGCAAAAGGAATGAGAAGATGGTTCTCTGCCCCAAAGGGCATACAATCTCAGACAGACTAACCAGGGTGACCCCCCACCACCACCACCCACCAGCAACAGCCACTGGAAGGGGTGATCTGGTGGGCTGAACAGGAACTTAGGAACACATAGGAAGCTGCCATATACTGAGTCAGACCACTGGTCCATCTAGCTCAGTATTGTCTTCACAGACTGGCAGCGGCTTCTCCAAGGTTGCAGGCAGGAGTCTCTCCCAGCCCTGTCATGGAGATGCTGCCAGGAAGGGAACTTGGGACCTAGATGCTCTTCCCAGAGCGGCTCCATCCCCTGAGGGGAATATCTGATAGTGCTCACACTTCTAGTCTCCACTTCATATGCAACCAGGGCGGACCCTGCTTAGCTAAGGGGACCAGTCCGGCTTGCTCCCACCAGACCAGCTCTCCTCTCCACACCAGTCTCCCGGAGACTGGTGCTTCCCCCCACTAAATAGAAGAGAGGCCTCCCACACCGCCACTGGAAAGAGTGCCTCTTTGCCCAGTGAGCGGGGGGGGATCCCCGAATGGTTGGCCCCGAGAGGGCCTGACGGTGGCTCCCTGCCCCAAAGGGGTTACAAAATCCAAAACGAAACCCAAGACAGAGGCACCAGCCACAGCCACGGGAGGGATGCTGGGCCGGGCTGGAGGAATAGTCCTGCACCAGCATAGGCTGCCAAAAACCCTCCGTTGGCTGGGACAGGACATCAATACAGGCTCTCTGCATTGAGTGCGGCGGGGCGGGGGGGGGAGATGGAAAATGCTTCCGCCCTCCCCGGATTCCTTGCATGAGTTCTGCAGGGATTGCGGCTGTGCCTGTGCGTGCGTGCCTGTGCGTGGGTAGCAAGACTGCAGCATCTGGTTCTTTATGACACCCTGGCGGGTGATTAAAGTCTAAAGCAGCAATTAAGCCCCTGCGATGCCAAGCTCAGCAATCCTGGGGAGAGGCGCAGCAGGGACCGAGCTGGAGCTGGCGGTGGGGAGGAACAATTAGCCCGGAGGGGGGGCCCGGGAAGGTGCAGAAGCAGGGAAGGGCCTCCCCGGAGAAAGGGCAGCCGGCCTGGGGAGGATCAGGGCCCCGGTGGTGGGGGTGGAGAAGGAGGCGTCCCGGTTGCAAGAAGCAGGAGGCATTGCTTGGGTTCCGGGCGCCCACTTCCCACAGCCACCCGTTGGCTTCGGGTTTTTTTATTCCGATTGATCTGCCATCCCATTCCTCTCCTGCCGCGATTTCAGTGTCAATAACCATGCATTAAAAAAAAAAAAACGCAACTGTGCATTGTTTTGAAAATAAGTCCCAACCAAGCCACTCGCCCATAAATACTGTTTTACCCCCTTTTTCTTCCCTTTATGAAGGCAAGAGGTTTTGTCTTTTGGCAACAGGGGTGCTGAACACCCAATCGTGGCAAGGGTACTTTTAGAATGTGAGCCCTTTGGGGACAGGGAGCCATCTTATTTGTTATTTCTCTTTGTAAACCGCCCTGAGCCATTTTTGGAAGGGCGGTATAGAAATCGAATTATTATTATTATTATTATTATTATTATTATTATTATTATTATTTCCCAGATTAGACCCAACGACAGACGGGGAAACTGCTTGGGCTTAGCCCCTGCTAGCTTGGAAACCCCGGCTAACTTGGCAAAGCAGCACCTTTTAAAAGTGGTGATTCTCTTGTATTTAGCAGGGGGAGAGTAACTGGCCTGCTCCACCCCCAGCACAGCATCCCTCCAGTGACTGCTGCTGGTGCCTATCTTGTGTTCCTCTTTAGATTGTGAGCCCTTTGGGGACAGGGAGCCCTCTTATTTATTTATTATTTCTCTGTGTAAACCGCCCTGAGCCATTTTTGGAAGGGTGGGATAGAAATCAGATAGATAGATAGATAGATAGATAGATAGATAGATAGATAGATAGATAATCATTTTGAAAATGATCCCCAGAATCTCAAACTCCTACAACAGGAAAATGCAGCTATTTTTCTGCAACGGATTTGCAACGTTCTAGCACTATAATGCAAAGAGAAAATCCGAAAGGCGGCACCGGAAATGTGAACGGCACCTTGCTGACAGCATAGGAACTGAAATGTCGAAACACAGGCAGTATGAAGCACACTTAGTGGACAGGAGTGACACCGTGTTAGCATGTAATCTGGAAAGCACCCAGGCGATTTCCTCTCACTTGCTTTCTTTGCCTTTCGTTCCATCTTTTCCATGAGGTTTTTGCCATAGTCCCCTTTCCCAACCCTAACCAGCCTTTAAGGATATGCTTCCGCCTTTCATTCCTTTCTGCTCTAGCCTGTGGTCGACTGCTTAAGACTGTATGCCCCTTGGGGCAGAGACCCGTCCGATTGGCCTGCGTGGCGCTATTAAGGTGCCGTACACATGGAGATGCTGAATAGAAACAATTCTAAAACCAGTCTCCAGGAATCGTCACCTCTCTCCGGGTGACTTGAAAGGAATCCTGGAAGTTTTCATGGCTTGATACTGTTAAAAAGAGGGAGGGGCAGTGGAATGGGGGGGCAGGGGAATAGGGGGGCAGGGGAAATCTCCAGAAATAGCATCAGGCGGTCTGGTGACCCCAGCTTTAACCTCCATGTCGGTCCCCCGCGGCTTCTCACACATGCACACACACGCGCACCCGGGCTCTCCGTTTCTGCCAGGCAGCTCAGCACCCCCCTAATCCGCTTAGCTGGTCTTGCTATCGCTCGGCCGAGCCGTCCAAATCCTGTTATCTACCCAGGATCCCTGCGCTGCCTCTCCAGCTGGTTCTGCAGAGCCGCGGGTGGGACACACGGAGGCCAGCCTGCTTTGCAGAAGCCCGAGATGGAGCATTTCCCTCCAAGGGTGGCTATGTCCCCCGGAATTTAGGGTAGCCTCCGGATTTTGGCTCCTCCCCCCGGCTGCGAAATTCCACCCGGATTGACACAGATTTCAAATGTGCTGCCTGGATTGCCCGGATTTTACTCTGGATCCGATCCCATGGGCGGGCAGAGAAGGAGCGGAAAGTATACAAATCTGTTGAAGGAATAAACCAACAAGATGCAAATTACTTGCCACATGATTTGCATAATATGCAAATTATTTTAACACTATGCAAAGCATTCTGCATAATATGCAATTTATTTCACACATGCAAATTATTTTACGTAATATGCAAATTATTTTACACCGCAGGCAAAATATTTCACATAATATGTGAATTATATGCAAATTATTTTGCATAATATGCAAATTAGGCCACCCAGATGTGGGGAGCTTGGATATGGCAACCCTATTCCCTCCTAGAGGTTGCCGCTAGCTGGAGCGGCAGCAGAGGCCCAACCAGACCTGGAGCACTGAGGCCTATTGCTGGGTGTGAGCATCCCACCGCCTTGACGTTCGTGTGCATGTGAGAGTTGTCATTTGCATGCGCATGTGCACTAAGGCATCACTTTGGAGGGCTGGGTGTGGCTGTGGCAGCAACAAGTTGGGACGCCCTCCTGAAGGAGGCCCAGGTAGCCTCATCAGGACATCCTTTCTGGCACCACCTGGCACTTTTCAAAAGGCCTTCAGGGAAAACCTCAAACTGATTTTATGACGGTGTGCTTGCTGCTTTCATATTCCATCATTCTCCCTCGGCTTGGTTAGCTGCTTGGAGTTCCCCGCAAAACAGGATGGATTAATGAGTTTATTCTTGATTGTATTTACTTCATCACTATACCGCCCACTACCCAAGTCTCTAGGCGGCTGGCAGCATGAAACAAACTAAGAATAAAACAAACCCAAGGATTCAACAGTTAAAACATATAGAAACCGGATTTAAAATAGCCACGAAAACACCAACTGACTAAAAAACTTGGCTGAAGAGGCGTGTCTTCAGCGGTTTCCTCAAAGCCAACAGGGATGGAGATGCTCTCATCTCAGAAGGAAGACCTTTCCACAGTCCTGGGGCAACCACAGAGAAGGCCATGCCTTTGAGTTGCCACCAAATGAGCCGGTGGCACCCTCAGACAAACCTCCCCTGAAGATCTTAATAGTTGGAGGGGTTCATACCGAAGAAGGCGTTCTCTTAAAATACCGTGGGCCCAAGCCGTTAGGGGCTTTATAGGTAAAACCAGCACTTTGAATTTTGCCTGGACACCTATTGGTAGCCAGTGTAGATTTGTTAGAACCGGAGTAATACAGTCTCTACGGGATGTCCCGGAGACCGACCTGGCAGCAGCATTCTGCACCCATCGCAGCTTCCGGACGACCTACAAAGGCAGCCCCACATAGAGTGCATTGCGGTAGTCAAGCCTGGAGGTTCCCAGCAGCACGTGCCCCACTGTCTTAAGGTCCCTCACTTCCAGGAAAGGGCACCGTTGGTGGCCCAGTCGAAGCTGATAAAAAGCACTCTTGGCCACCGCCTCCACCTGAGGTACCAGAGAGCGGGTTGAGTCAATTGCCCTCCTCTTCCAGGGATAGTGCCTCCTTCCTGGTAAGCCACTGTCCCTGTTGCTGCCTTCTTCAAATGTTGGCTAGGGGGAAATGGGTGGCGTCATCATTCTTTGGGTTCAGCTCTGGGGTGGCCAGTTCTGACCTAAGCTCTTCCTGGAGATTTGTCTCCCCAGTATTTTTCCATATTTCCAGTCCAAAGTAGAGAGGGTTTCTCCAGTAGACCAGAGATGCCAAGGGGCTGAGTGATGCGCCTGGCACCCACAAAGAATCATGGAGGGTGGTAGCGTCCCATTTTTAATGGGCATTCGGGCTGCATCACCTTGTGCCATTTTTCTAGAGATCTTTTCACAAAGGACTGCCCGCAATGAGCTATCGTGGGATCCCTTGGCCCCCTGGTTCCCGGTCAAGAGAAAGCACTGCCCCACGAGATGGATTTCCCTCGCCTCCTCTTTCTAGGAAAGGGTCCCCTCTGTTTTCCAAACACGTCCTGTTTCCAGCTCGGCTCCTTTCCATAAATAGCTGGTATTATTGTCTTTGTTTCCGTTCCGCCGGGATTTTTCTTTCCGCCGGGTCACAAATGGGCTGTCCGCACACGCACACAGACACCCAGCTGTTTTCTCCTCGCTTTTTGTCTTCTGACGGCTGCAGAGGCAGGAGCCCTGCTGAGATAACATCAGCCATCCCAAACCCATCAGTCGAGAAGAACAGGCCCACTGTAGGCTGTGGGGGAACGGGAGGGATTCGGGGGCGGGCAAGGAAAGTGCAGAGCCTGGGGGAAGTGCCATTGGCACCTACTTTTCTGCTGGCAGAGCTGTGTGGCAGGCCGCAGTTCAACAGATGGAGCTTTTCCTCTCAGTGGCATCTCTTTCATTTTTGCCTCTTGTGCTGCAGCCTGAAGGCACGGCCCTAATTGGGAGTATCAGGACTGCCCCCACAATCTTTATTATTATTATTATTATTATTATTATTATTATTATTATTATTATTATTCATCTAACAAATCCTCATCGATCAAATTGGTTTTGATCAATTAATGCACTGGTTACAATTGCAGACAATTTGCATATGACTGAAAGAATAATTATGAAGAAACACATCTTGGTTCTTTACTGTTGCACAGAGAAAGTGCTGTCTGGGGAGAAGCGTTCTCCCTGTGTGAGAATGAAGGGAGAATGCCTCTTCTAAATTAGAGGTATCCCCTCTTTTATAAAAAAACAGAATAATAAAGGAGGGAATACCTCTAGTGGACCAAGTGTACATTGAAGTGCATGGTGCTGTACAAAGTAGCTTAGAAGCATTCTTCCTGTTTCTCTCACACAAGAGGAGATATCTCTTCTCAGGTCAGGCCTGCTCTTTTCTCCTGTGCAAAGTGAGTTAATCGGATGACTAAGCAACTAAAACATATGCTATTCACCGGCTAGGATTACTTTAACCAGGCGGCAGCCTTATTGTGGGCCGGTGGGGAGGGGCATCCCATTCATGTTTGTTGTCACCACATCTTGTGGCCGTGGGTTCCACAAGCTCACAATGTGTCAAGTGGCCTTCTTTTTGCCCATCCTGAGCCTAATGCCAGTCCGTTGTCTTGGTGGCGCCCTGAATTCTCATCTCATTCTTCCCCCATCCCTGCCTTTGCCCTCATAGGAACATAGCAAGCTGCCATCTACTGAGTCAGACCCATGGCCCGTCGGCCTCAGTGTTGTCTGCACTGACTGGCAGCGGCTCTCCAAAGTTCCAGGCAGGAGTCTTTCCCAGCCCGACCTGGAGATGCTGCCAGGGACCGAACCTGCAAAGCAGATGCTCTTTCACGGAGCTACAGCAACGTCCCCTGATATCCCTGGCTTGCGGTGAAGAGAGTCCAAGCTTTCTTCCTGGCAAGTGTTCTTTCTCGTGCCTGAAAGTTCCAGGCTGCTCCTCTCTGCTCCAACGCCGCTTGCCGCTCTCTTATGCCCCCCGCCCACCCCAGACTGTGCAGAGGCCCCCAGGTACAGCAGCCTGTCAAGCGGTAGATGATTTATTTCCCACAAGACACGAATGCTGCAACAGTGCACTGCCAACTCTCTCTCTCTCACACACACACACACACTGCAGCAACCTAGCCATTCCCTGCTACCGGCCTGGGATTTTCCATCACAGGCCGAGAGAAAGAGAGAACCCCGCAGGCAGCTTTTCTCCACCCTGCAGCTGACCTTCTCTCTCTCTCTCTCTCTCTCTCTCACACACACACACACACACTCTGCAGCAACCTAGCCATTCTCTGCTACCGGCCTGGGATTTTCCATCACAGGCCGAGAGAAAGAGAGAACCCCGCAGGCAGTTTTTCTCCACCCTGCCGCTGACCTTTTCCGCTGCACTGTTTACCTCCTAGGTTGCTGACAGCCCTTGGGCCTCAACGTCCCTCTTCAGCAGGTGAGCATCCCTGGGGGCCGGCGGGCAAACCCTCCCTAACGTTCTGAGGAAGCACGCGGGGACATCCATGCAGCAGTCCCGTCATTAAGCGAAGCCTCCCTGCTCGCGACTCCCAACACCGTCACACGTTGCCCAAGGCTCTGCGCAGCCTGCTGCCTTCATCTCCTCGGCAATCGCCTGCCCTCCCAGTCTGAAAAGCGGAGCGGATATTTGCTCTTCCTGGGCAAGCTCTGTTACTAAACAACGTCATTGGCCAGCCGTTGGAAACATGCGAGCACTGCTGCAGTTTTCCTGTTCTTGAGCATGGAAACTGGAAACCCAACGCGCTTGCACATCTATGGGACCCAGCCGGCCATGAGATGTGGCATCCCAGTCCCAGGGCTGCTTCCCACGACCAGACACTGGGCAGGGCGCTTTCCAGATAATACTCTGCTCAGCAGGAAAATGCTTCGCCTTGGCCGGATCGTCTTGAAAACGTAAATCGCTTGCGCGACCCTCTCACAACAGGGGAAAACACAGCTATGGAATTGCGACGCACATGCAACGTTGCAGGGCTAAAACGCAAGGATAAAACCCGAAAGAAGGCGTCGGGAATGTGAACGGCACCTCGCTGACAGCACAAGGACTGCAATGTCAAAACACAGGCGGCACAGAAGCACATTTAACAGACACGTCGTGACACTGTTGTGGCGTGTAATCTGGAAAGCACCCAGGAGAAGTGTCCAGCCAGAATCCCAGACCTGGGCCAGCTCCCGAGAACCGGCCGTGACCGGCAAAATTTAGGGTAATTTAGGATCCAGCAGGGCTGTTCTTATGTTCTTATGTACCTGGAGTGGGGGGAGAAGAAGGAAGAGGAGGAGGACGACGACGACGACAACGACAACAACAACAACAACAACAAGTATAGTTGTTTTTCTTTGGATCGACAAATGTTCTTTGGATCTAAGAGCCAGATCAAAAATGTAGGAGCCAGACAATGGACATTTGACAGAATTCCTGGACTTAGTGACAGACATTGTGAAAGGTTAGGGTAAATGGACTTATTACTCCTTTTACAAGTTATATCCTTAGGACAGAAAGAGGGCTGCTGGGGAGAAATAAAGAACTCTGCCTCTGAAAATCCTAGTCTTGGTGCCAGAGCAAAAGTTCTAGGTGCCCTGGCTCCTTGTCAAGCCCTGGAGCCCATTAAAAACCAGGTACAAAGGTTCTCATTCTGGAAGGGTCATAATAATAACAACAGCCCCTTTTCAGATTGAATATATGCACCCAGTACCCCTCTTCCAGCCCTCTCCTGCTCTCCACAGCGCCCTCGTGTGGGCAAGGCAGGAGAGGAATTCTCCTGCCTCCTTTCTAATCCCCCGCTTCTGTCTTGAAGATGCACCGTTCGGATGATTCTTCCTCAAGGCTGGGTCTTTCCTCTGCATTTGCCATCGCCGAGGCAACCGCAGGCCATCCCATAATGATCTCAATTGCACACACACACACTGACAGACAAAAGAAGAAGAAGAAGAGAAAAAGCATATGCTCTGGTAATCTCTCAAGGAAGAAAGAGAGGCGGGCGGTGGCGGGAGGGGAGAGAATAGGGAATGGATGCCATTAAGCAGTTGAAGTAGCTTTCTCCGTTTTTTTGTCCACAGGGACTGGATTAATGCAGCAGAAGAAACCCAGCCCCAAACCCATCCGGTAGACAATTCAGCAGGAATGGGAGGCCATGCGTTTCCCCACAAGAAATGGGGAGGGCAGACAAGGCCACACACACCCCCTCCGTGGTTTGGGAGAAGCTTGTTTTCTTTCTGTCCCCACCCTGCAGTTCCCGCACACCGAGTGGCTGCGTGGCAGCCAGAAGTGCAACAGGTGCAGCGCCCACCCCTCCTCAGAGCAGAGATGCAGGGGGAGAGGAAAGGGGTGAATCTCCGCCCGTGCCCCTGATCCAAGCAGAGGGGCCGGTCCGCAGTCACAGGAGAGAAGTGGAAGACGGACAGGAGGACGCCTGTTAGGGGGGAATGTTTGCCCTGCCTTGTTAGGTCGTGGCTGTTCACAAGAGCCGTTAAGACCCTTGAGATAGCCAAAGTGCATAAAGAGTGGTTAGAAGGGTGGCGTTCCCACCCACTGGGTGCCACACGGCAGAGAACCCTATTCATCCTAACGTGGCATCAAAGTACAAGAGTCTTTTTCATCAAGACAAGAGAGGCTCTTCTCCACCCCGAGGACCTTACAATCGGAAACTTCAGCGGTGGAGGAGAAAACAGAGTGTCTCTTTCTTTCTTTCCAATTCATTTAAAATTTTATTTAAATTCTGCCTGTATGCAGAATTCTGTTCTTGATGTTTATTCTATCTACACTTTTTTGTTTCCCTTTAAGGGTGGAAGGAAATTGGTATTAGTACTATTAGAACAGGCCTGCTCAACTTAGGATCATAGGAACGTAGGAAGCTGCCATATACTGAGTCAGGCCATTGGTCTATCTAGCTCAGGATTGTCTTCACAGACTGGCAGCGACTTCTCCAAGGTGGCAGGCAGGAATCTCTCTCAGCCCCAGAATCTTCTCCTATTTAAAAAATAAATAAATCTTGTCCTATCTTGGAGAAGCCAGGGAGGGAACTTGGAACCTTCTGCTCTTCCCAGAGCGACTCCATCCCTTGAGAGGAATATCTTCCAGTGCTCACACATCAAGTCTCCCATTCATATGCAACCAGGGCAGACCCTGCTTAGCTAAGGGGACAAGTCCTGCTTGCTACCACCAGACCAGCTCTCCTCTCCTAACTTAGCCCCCCCCAGCTGTTTTTGGACTACAACTCTCATAATCCCCAGGCACAGTAGCCAATAGCCAGGGATTATGGGAGTTAGGAACATAGGAAACTGCTATATACTGAGTCAGACCATAGGTCTATCTAGTTCAGTATTGCCTTCACAGACTGGCAGCGGCTTCTCCAAGGTTGCAGGCAGGAGTCTCTCTCAGCCCTGTCTTGGAGATGCTGCCAGGAAGGGAACTTGGAGCCTAGATGCTCTTCCCAGAGCGGCTCCATCCCCTAAGAAGGGGAATCTCTTCCAGTGCTCACACTTCTAGTCTCCCATTCATATTCAACCAGGGCAGACCCTGCTTAGCTATGGGGACAAGTCATGCTTGCTACCACAAGACCAGCTCTCCTCTCAGTTGTAGGCCACTCTGGCTCTGCTGTTTACTCGAGAGCGACTTGACTTCGGCCCATGACCCTCTCTGAGCTGCTCGCTCCTTAGGCATTTAACCTCTTCCTCCTCGCCTCCTAGCCCCTTCCTCGGCTTCTCCTCCCCCCGCCCCGCCTTGTCCTCTCTCTGGCTGCCATGCCCTTCTCTTGCATCACGGCAGCTCAGCCAATGGCAACAAGAGGTCCGTCTGCTCGCTATACGTCCGTCTTCATGCCCCTTTGGCATGGGCAAGCCAACCTCCGAGAGATTTGGGGGAACGTTCCCTGGAAAAGGCAACTGCTGTGATCGTCCAGGCCACCCAGGAAAACCAGTGTTTTTGCACCGGGATCACACATCTTGTGTGAGACAAATGCTATGGTTTTCAGTGTTTATGAAGAAGATCTGATGTCCAAGGGGCGCGAAAAGGAAGCCCTCTGCACAACTCCCCGCTTCCCGGAGTCACAGGAAATCCCAGCACAGTCTTTCGACAGCGTCACATTTCTTCCGGATGAGAGCGTGCTGGAGAATATTGCCAGGGGGGTGGGATAATATTCTGTTGATTTACAGCTGTATAATTTTGGAGATTTGCAGGGGCGCAGGGGAAAAACAAGCACACTGCAGATACGACCAGATTCATAAGAAGCAGGAGAAAAACAAAAGAGGAAAAGCACCTTGTTGGAACCAAAGGCCCATCTAGCACACCATCCTGTTTCACACAGTGGCCCACCAGATGTCCATGGGAAGCCCAAGAGGTGAGGGCATGCCCTCTCTCCTGCTGTTGCTCCCCTGCAACTGGTATTTAGAGGCATCTTGCCTCTGAGGCTGGTGGTAGCCTATAGCCACTGATAGGCCTGTCCTCCTTGTCCAAGCCCTTTTGAAAGCCACCCAAGCTAGTGGCCATCACTACATCCTGTGGCAGAGAATTCCACAGATTTAATTTTGCAGTGGGTGAAAAAGTCCTTCCTTTTGTCGGTCCTGAATTCCGTCAGTTTCATGGGATGACCCCTGGTTCTAGTGTTGTGAGAGAGGGAGAAAAATTCCGCTCTGTCCACTCTCTCTACTCCTGATCATCTTGGCTGCCCTCTTCAGCACCTTTTCCAGTTCTACAATATCCTTCTTAAGATACGGTGACCAGAACTGTATGCCGTAATCAAAATGGGGCTGCACCATAGAGTTTGATAAGGGTGTTAGAATATTAATATTATAATATTAAATGTGGCCAATCTAATGCCCCTGGGAAGCCCACAAGCACAATCAGCACCTGGACAAGCTTCTACCTGACAGCTCCAGAAATTTAGAACTGTGCTTTCTCTCTCTGGCCAGGCGGAGAACTGTCTCTTCTCCAGCTCTCTTGGTCCACACCAGACTTCGGTTGAAGCTGACAGTGCTAATTTCCACCACCACCACCACCACCACCTGGTCTTCCTTTGTCGTTTCTCTGGCCCAACAAGTTGTTCAGGTTTGGGCGCTTCAACCAGAGACGACATCCTGGACAAAAGAAACGAGTGTCTGTTTACATCGGAAGAAGAAATAGATCTGGCTGTGATGTTTCTGGAAAAACAAAGACCGCTTCCAACTTCCAGCAAAGGAACCAGTTCTAAGGCCTGTTCTTCGCCCGCAGGAGGGCTGCAGTGGACCGTCCACATGGACAGAGCAAGGTTCCCCTGTTTTGATCGCACTTTGTTGTCCGTAGCTGTTGAAACCCTCTGACTGTGACTTCTCCGGCTGTACAATTTTGCCCGTGGCTGACAGTGCCAGATCCACTGCAACACCATGACAGAGCAAGGGCTTCATCCAAAACAGTCTCCGTCATGCAGCTCCAAACGTTTCCAAGAGTCTGCCAGATGCACCTAATTGGTCTCAGACCCCTGTCTCTGCTGAAAGGGAACCCCCAAAGGGAGAGGAGGAATTCCCAAAAGGTGCACAGAGGAGGAGAAGGAAGGATTGCTAGACACTGGCCTGTTTCACCCCATAGTTCAAATCTAGATTTAATATGCATCGCTGACATTTGCCTGATTGTGTGAAGCCACGCCAAGGCGGGGATCTCGGATTCATCTCGGGCCTTAAGCCGCCTTGTCCTGGGTTCACACAATCATGCTAATGTCAGTAACCCACATGAAACCTACATGCAAACAATTGTGTGAACCAGCCCACTAAGCCTTGGGATGGCAATTCAGACCTCATATGAGGAGGAGACAGAGGCAACCCATCAAGGTGGGTCCTCAGTGGAGAAACCAAGAAGAACTCTGGAACGGCTCCTTGGCGCGTGGCTATATGCCAGAGTCTTGCCTCTTTAAATTCCCTGCAACTTTGCTGTGGAGGTGGGTCTCTGGCTGGCCTTCTTTGTGGTACCTAAGGGCTTGGTTTGAGGGTTGGGTCTCCTCAAAGCAGCGTCTGCCTTTCTCAGGAGCTCTCCGTGGTCCTGCAGAGCCCAAGGCAGGGGATCTGTTCCCAGCTTCCCAGAACCTTCCCACTGCCAGATGATTCCTGATCAAGGTCAGCTTTCTCCACGCCTCAGCTATCACTTGGCTGGAACAGTGTCCAAGTTTTGTGCAAGCTAGAAGGGGGCTTTGGATAACAGGGCAGCATAAATAGGACCGTTCATATTCTTCCAGCCAGCCCAAGGGCTACCAAGGGAGGCAGAGGAGGATTGAATGCAAAGATGGTTGCAAGGCTGGCTGCTGGCACATGTCATGACCAAGTCAGGCTCTCTGTCATATCACAGGATTGCACAGTTTGGAAGCGAATGAAAAGCCAAATGTGCAGGGCCTCCGGCCGCCCACCACACCCATTCCCAAGGCACCGGTTCAATCTGGGCTACAGTCTGCTCCGAGCAAAGGGCAGGAGTGAACTGTGCGATGTCAAAGGTGCCCACAGAGTCTTTCCAAACAGCTCGAGCCAGTGAGCCAAGCCACATTTTCCTTGGGAAAGAAGGCAAACGTGTGAAGGGAACGTTCATTTTCAATGGCAAACACATATCAGAGCCAATCTTTTCACCAAGTCATGCGGTCTCTCTCTCTCTCTCTCTCTCTCTCTCTCTCTCTCTCTCTCTCTCTCTCTCTCTCTGTCACAGCTGCTGCAATCTGGGGGCGACAGCAACACTTGTGAGCCTCACAGGGTTATATCGAAATACTGTATGTGAAACCTTTGGTGCTGAAGAAAAGCACTGCATGAATTCCTCTTTAAAATTATTAATATTAGTACCATTTCTTGCTTCTGTTTTATACTAAGGGGAGTAGCCCATACCGGCGAATACCCCACTGCCTCATGTGATCTGTCACCGTTTGGACTCTGTATCCTCTGGTTTGTGTGTGCAAGATTTGCAACCTGTTGGAGAGCTACACACTTTGGCACAATTGCTCTGGACAGATGTCTACTGCGGTTCCTCTCTCTGGTCACCGTCACATTTCATCTTCCTCTTTCATTGCCCCGCAAAATGCTGAATGTCCGCCAGTATCTGCATCCGTTGCTCTTCTCACCTGCTGCTTTCTTTGCCAGAAAACTGTGTGTACTTCTGCTTCATGCAACCAGAGCTTGCTTACTTGGCAATCTTGTCTCAAGTTCCCCCACGGTTTAGTGAGCCACGTCTGCATCAGTTCAGCCTGCCCATTTTAAAAAAGGCAAGCCAACCTCAAAATTCCAGGAGGAAGAAGTGAGAAAAAGCAAAAAAAGGCTTGAAGTGAGCTTTCAGATCACACAGAACTCTTCTTCTGGTGCGGCTACTATTTCTCACACACAGAGCCGCCTCTGTGCATGTGTGTGTGACTTCTGCACCCTTCCCTCCCTCGAGCATTTTAGCCTCACAACGATCCTGCAAGGCAGGCAAAGCTAATAGACAGGCCCCCCGAGGTCACCCGGTGAGCAGCAGAGCGGAGAAGGGAATTCAACCCGAGTTCTCCCGCAGCAAAGACAACCTCCTGGCCACTGCACAGCAAAGCCAGCATATCAGCAACACTACCCATGCAGGGTGATGTTAATCCGGTCCAGTTACGTGCACTTCAAAAGACCAGAAAGGCTTAAGATGGACTCTGTTATCAGGATTATGATCAATCAAGCCTCAGTGGAGAGGTCAGGGGTCATATCCTCACACGGGAGGCAAAAGATTACAGTTGTGGATGCAGGAGAAATATCAAAGAGTTCTGTGTAGTCCATATGCGAGTTTGGCAGCCTGTTAGGATGGGAAGTTTGGACTTTTTGCTCCTTCTGATGCAGCCCCAAATTATTCACTCTCAGACTGTCTAATAGCTTCCACCCTTCAACAAAGAAGCGCTCTTAGGGCAATTCCCAAGCCTTCTCCCTTCAGCTGAGTCCTGTCCATCGCACTATACAGCACCTGGTACCACCTTGCAATTAAGTCCTCCAAGTTACTAGTCCTCAGAAAAAAAAACCCGTATATTTGTCATTTGAGACACAGTGTGTGAGCATATTGGTGTGCATGTATGTGTCGCATCGAGTACCTTTTAAAATATAATTCCTCCCAGTTTAAAAAAAGAGGCCTCGCTTGGTTGCCCAACGACGATTCTGCTCGCCATAGGCAACCAGGCGAGTGGCGATTTGCAAGCCACCTTGTGGGAAGAAATAACGGTCGCCTTGCAGGAGCTGCGGCCACAAGAGAAGCATCCCCAGCCCATGGGCCGGCTGTGGGAAGGTGCGAAGAGCTGGCCGTGCCTGGCGAGATCCGTTTTTAATCGGCCGTGTCCATCTGGAGCGAGGGCACTGGTGCCAATTCCCAGTCCAGGGCCCAAAGCACCAGCTAGGGCTCTCGCTGGCCTCTCCAAGGCAATTAACCATGATTAAGGGAATCAGGCTGGCTCGCTCACGCCTAAATGGCTCCTGTCAACTTCACTTAACTGCCGCTGGCCTCAACGGCTCCTTCCGAGAGCGGATCCCTTCCTCCGCAAAAAGAGGTTTGCAGCTGGGGTGAGGATTGCAACGCTCAGGCACACGGCCGGAGGGGGCCGGGGACTGCCCAGGCCTCACGTAAGCACCACGGGGATTGGCACAGAACGGCCGGGGAGAGGCCTGCAGAATCTGCAGGATAATGTGACAAAGAACAGCCTGGCTGGTTTGGCTTCCCGCGGAGTTCAGTGTGTCCTATTTCCCACATCAGCCAAGGGGCGACAGCCCTCGCCTGTGGTTTTAGCTCTAGCATTTGGTGCTCAGAGGTAGACTGTCCCTGGACAGGGAGGTTCCACTTCGCTGACAGCCACGTATCATCTTAAGAACCTATTAAGAGCCCTGCAGGGAGAGAGCCACGGTCCATCGTGTCCAGGATCCTATGTAAGCCCTCCCATGTGGCTTGTCCCCAGCACTGGACATTCGTAGGTAGACTGCTCCTGCCTATGGAACTCCACTTAAGCGAACATGTCTAATAGGAACATAGGAAGAGTCCAGCTGCCTCAGATCTAGTCCAGCAGCCTGTTTCCTGCAGGGGCCAACCAGATCCTTCGAAGAAGGCTGCCAACAAGGTGTGATGGCAACAGCCCACCCACCCCTGCTGTGCCCCTGCTGCTTGTTCCCAGTGATCAAAGGTACGCTGCTGCTGAATATGGAGGCTCGTTGTGCTGCCCTGTCTGATAGCCCCTGTGTAGTCCTTGCTGGATTTGCTTCATCCTTCTGCTTAAACCTGTCCGAGCCAGGGGACGTCACCACATCTGGGGGCAGTGGAGGCCCATATGTTATGCTCCTTTCCAGCGAAGCGGCTTCCTTTCCGACATTCCTAATTTCACTGCCAGTCAGTGAAACTGGACAAGCCTTGAGTTCTAATGGGGAGGGAGGGAGCGCCCTCCTGCTGAATTGGCCCCTCCTAGCTCAGCGTTGCCTTCACGGACTGGCGGCAGCAGCAATCCAGGGTTCCAGGCTCAGGGGTCTTTCCCAGCCCTACCTGGAGATGCTGCCAAGGATCGAACCTGGGACTTTCTGCCTGCAAAGAGAGGGAACTGGGGCGGGTGGGGGGGGAATTCGCTCTCGCCAGCCAGCACTCTTATTTTCATGATCTCACACCCTCCCTTTTGCCATTCAAGAGAATCCACTCCCCACACCCCAGCAATTCCCAGAACTGGTTTGCACAGTTGGATCTCTTTCATGCTTCAGAGTTAACAGTGCATGCATTTACATCAGGGTGCGTGTACACACACACACACACACACACACACACACACACACACACACAACGTGTACACACACACACACACACACACACACACACACAGAGCCAGGTCTACCAGCAGATTTTGTGGATTGCCCTATTCAGTTCGATAAACATTTGAAAATATATATACCACACACACACTTTCTCTCTCTGTCTCTGTCTCTCACTCTCTCTCAAGAGATAATCGCACCCGCAGGAGGAAGACACAATATCTTCCTCCACAGTTGAGTAGAAGAGGAATCCCCCCCACCGCCCGCCCCGTCACCGGCTTTCCGTGCAGCCTGGAGAAAAGCTGCACCCTCCAGAGTTCCCCCTCTAGAGAACCATCGCAGGCACCAGAGCCTCCCGCCCCCACCGCTTCCTCCTCCGCTTCGCTCTCTTTATTTAGATGTTGATCCCTGTCCTGAAGGCTCCCGCAGTGACCCCGCATCCAGAAAGAGCCACCCACCCACCCTGGTGGCACACGCACCCACTCCAACGGTAGAAAGAAACAAGGCTGCATCTGGTCCCTGCTCTCTCTCTCTCTCTCTCACACACACACACACACACGGACACACACCCCCCCACGCAGCTGGCTGTGTTCCTCCCACACCCACTTGGCCCTTGTTGTGTGAACACGCAGACCTCTTTCCCCTGCTCCTGCAGGGACACAGCCACAAAGTTGTGTGCGTGTGTGGTTCACGTGTGCGATTCCCCTCTCCCCCACACAGTCCAGTCCCTCTCAAGTACACACACACACACACAGAAAGCTGGCTGGCTTGTCCAGGACAAAGTGTGTGACTGAGCAACCAGGGAGCTAGCTTCCACAGTGACCAGAGTATGTGTGTGGGGGGGTCTGTCCGTCTGATGCACACACCTTACACAAATTCCACAAATTACACAACACCCCCCCCTCCGAGGTGCCCACTCACGACTCCCCAAGCCTGCTGGCCTGCTGCCCCAGCAACGCGCCCCCCCCCGCCATCCCCTGCATCACTGCCCTGCAATCTGCCAAGGGATGCCCAGTGCAGCAGAGGAGCTGCGTCTGGGCAGCAGCGGGCGCCCCTTAGGGGCAGGGAGGCAGGAGCAGCAGCCGCCGCTGCCTCCGGCCGGCCCCCAGGGGGGCTCTCCTTCCTCGGCATCCCTCCAAGCGCCTCCATCCTCCTCCTGCATCCTCTTACCTTGCTCATGGCGTCTGCCGGGCGGCTGATCGAGGGATGCTCCTCCGGCAAAGATGCTCTCTACTCTGGTCCTCCTCCTCCTCTCTCTCTCTCTCTCTCTCTGGCTCGGGCTCTCATTCACACACACTGGCCCCGCTTGCTCTCCAGCTCACTGGCATATATAGCATATGGCTGGACTCAAAGATGCCCGGCACTCTGAGTGGCAGGTGCCGGCAGCCAATGGGAGAGAGCCCTGGCTTCTGCTGCATTTGCAAACTGGGTTAATACAGCGGGTTGCTGGGGGTGGGGGGGTGGGGTAGTAAACAGATGCTTTGTGGGGAGAGGGCTGGGGTGATCTCAAAAGGATGCGCAGAGGAGGGTCGCCTCTTGTTTTTCGGGCGCCGCTAACGGCATCTTTGACTCCGTTGTGGCCTTTTGTGTGTTTCTGTTTGTGAGCGGACCAGAGAACAATTGTTATGGGGTGACCGATAAATAAAGCTTTATTGTGTTAATTATTCGTCATTATTATTATCATTATCATTAGGATATACATTGGCACGCAGCGCTTCAGGTTTAGGTAAGAACAGAGGAGAGTAGGGGAGAGCTGGTCTGGTGGTAGCAAGCATGACTTGTCCCCATAGCTAAGCAGGGTCTGCCCTGGTTGCATATTAATGGGAGACTAGAAGTGTGAGCACTGGGAGAGATTCCCCCTTAGGGGATGGAACCGCTCTGGGAAGAGCAGAAGGTTCCAAGTTCCCTCCCTGGCAGCATCTCCAAGATTGGGCGGAGAGAGATTCCTGCCTGCAACCTTGCAGAAGCCGCTGCCAGTCTGTGAAGGCAATACTGAGCTAGATGGACCAAGGGTCTGACAGCTTCCTATGTTCCTACGTAACACCTTTCAACATGTTCTAAGGACATTCTTGTTTGGCCAGAATTTTAACTCTCTCTTTTAAAAATGAAGATCTTGAAACAACTGAAAACCACAGTCCAGTTAAAAAGCTGGGGTGAAAAAGTCTTTAGAGACTTTTGACAGGTTGTCAGAGACGGGGAGGCTCTTCTTTCAGCAGGGAGCGCATTCCAGAGTCTTGGGGCAGCAACAGAGAAGGTCCGTCCCTGAGTAGCCACCAGATGGCTACTCAGATAAACCTCTCCAGATTTCCTCAATGGGCAGTGGATCTCATGGCAAAGAAGACATTCTCTTAAATACCCTGGGCCTAAACTGTTAAGGCCCAGGCCTTGGAAAGGATATTTAGATGCCGTGACGTTTCTATACCTACAAAGATGACAATCACCCGGACAATGGTTTTCCCCATGACACTCTATGGATGCGAAAGCCGGACTTTGAAGAAGCAAGACAGAAAGAGTATTGATGCTTTTGAACTTGGGTGCTGGAGAAGACTTTTGAGGACACCAAAGTCAGGCCGGAAAACAAATAAATGGGTCATACAACCAATCAATCCAGAATTCTCACTCGAGGCACAAATGACCAGGCTCAAACTATCATACTTTGGACACATTTTGCCAAGATCCAGCTCCCTTGAGAAGTCCCTAATTCTGGGGAAAGTTGAAGGAAAGAGAAGAAGAGGACGACCAGCAGCAAGGTGGATGAACTCAGTTAAGACAGTAACCAATGCACCAAAGAGACCTTCAAGGCCAAGTTGGACAGATCATCCTGGAGAGAATCTCTCTATGTGGTCGCTAAGAGCCGACACCCACTTGACGGAAGCAAGCAAGCAAGCAAGCTGTTGGGAACCCCGGGTTTCGAGGATCCTAATAAATATATTGGCTGCTTTGTCTTTTCTACACCCCACCCCCTCAATGGACTGATACTTGTACAGTTACTTATGACGTTAGTCTGTGCTGAACCACCTTGAGTATGGATACCAGGGGATGGGAAATAATCTCTCTTAGCAAAGCAAAATCCCTCCTTAACTTTGCATCTCTAACCCCTGCTAACTGAGCAAAGTAAAGTAAAGTAAAGTGTCCCCTCGGGTCAGTGTCGACTCCTGGCGACCACAAAGCCCTGTGGTTTTTCTTTGGTAGAATACAGGAGGGGTTTACCATTGCCATCTCCCACGCACTATGAGATGATGTCTTTCAGCATCTTCCTATATCGCTGCTGCCCAATATAGGTGTTTCCCATAAGTCTGGGAAATATACCAGCGGGGATTCGAACAGGTAACCTCTTGCTCCCTAGGCAAGTTACTTCCCCACTGCACCATTAGGTGGCTTTTAAAAGTGGTGGGTCTCTTTCTTTCACAGGAGGAAAGCAACTGGCCCTATCCAACCCCAGCACAGCATCCCTCCAGGGGCTGTTGCTGGTGTCTACCTTAGATTTCCTTTTTAGATTGTGAGCCCTTTGGGGACAGGGAGCCATTTTTTACTTACTTATTTATAGCTATGTAAACCGCTTTGGGGACTTTTGTTGAAAAGCAGTATATAAATATTCATCATATTTGTATTCGTATTCTTCCTTTCCTCTTCCTCTGTTGCCTCCCCCATTGCCAACACATAGATTGTAAGGTCTTTTGGGCAGGGGATGATCTCTCTTGCATATGTTATTTTTTAAAGTGTTGAGCGCCCTAATGTGCACCTCTACTAAAATCTGAGATTCAAAAATACCTCTTTTTATTAGTGGTAAAGTGGTGCAGCGGGGAAATGCTTGACTAACAAGCAGGAGGTTGCCGGTTCGAATCCCTGCTGGTACTATATTGGGCAGCAGTGATATAGAAAGAAAGGCATTATCTCATACTCAGCGGGAGGAGGCAATGGTCAACCCCTCCTGTATCCTACCAAAGAAAACAACAGGGCTCTGTGGTCGCCAGGAGTCAACACCGACTCGACAGCACAACTTTACCTTACCTTTAGGGTTTCAAAACAGTCTGTGTGTGTTCTTTTTCCTTTTCCTTCTCCTTTCAAATTAGTGTTTTCTCATTATGATAAATCTTATTTTATCCTTATCAAAACTGAGTATAATTTGTTGGAGAAGGTGGATGTCTAAGGGAATGAGTGGGGAGGAGATGGACTCCATAAAGTAGGAGATGTCAAAACTATCACCCTCCCTTGCCTGTCCTATTGAAACATTTGTTCCTCTCTTGTGGAATTCAATAAAACATGAATAGCAAAAACTGACACTGATGGGCTACATAAACAACAGCAATAAAGAATGAATAATTATGTGCTGCGTGGCATTAACCAAGCAGAAACTTGCTGAGCTTCCCATGAGGAATATAATTTTCTATTTATTTATTTCACTCTCCCAAAGCATTGGTTTTTTAAAATTTTGATTTTGAGGCTTGTGAGTCCCTTGGGGACAGGGCGAGAAAGACTCGGAAGGAAAATAAAAACCCCGTAAGCCAGCCTGAGCCCAGGGGATGGAGTGGGATATAAATCAAATAAAATTAATTAATCTAATTTAAGAATACCGGCTTGCCTTACAAGGTCATAGTAAGGACTCGGGATAGAGTGTGCACTGAATGCAGTTTATAAATGTTAAGAATAGTGAGTCAGGAGATTAGCTTTAAATGGGATGGAGCGGGACCCAACTGACATGTAGGGGTTCTCAGCCCTTCGTGACACCCCACAGCTGCCTGTGTTGCGTTTTCTGCACTTAAGATGTCAAAGAGAAGCAGCCTGCACCTGTCAAGCACCATGGCCCATTTAGAGCTGATTAAAGGCCTTTATTTTTGGTAGCTTTCCCCTCTGTTTTCTGCTCATGTTTAATTTACAGCCCAAGAAGCAGGCGATAAAAAATTAATGTGGCTCAGCCAGACCTGGGGAGAGGCAGGGAGCAGACCGAGGTGGGGATATCTGGCTCCTTGGGGCTTCCCACCTGGCAAAAGGCATCTCCGCCCGTCTGTGGGCCTCCGATTTTGGCCGTGGTCGAGGAGCTGCTCTCCAGAGTGGGTGGCCATCGCTGGCTCCAAACGGGAGCAAAACTGGGCCACTGCCAGGTTCCAAAATTCACTGCGGATCTTCCCCGTTGGTACGCAGAACCTAGGGAAGTTGTTGCAAGTCGTGTGGTGAGAACCAATAGTCTCATTCTTATTTAGAAGAGGTGTGCATTGCTTTGCCATTTCAAGAAACATCCAAGAACTCTTGCAAAAGAAATGAAGTGACGGTTCTCTGTCGGCGTGGTGCACCCCCTCTTGGAGTCATCAGAGCCCCCTGCTCACTGAGCGAAGCAGCACCTCTTAAAAGTGGTGGTGCTCTTGTATTTAACAGCGGGAGAGCAACTGGCCCTATCCATCCCCAGCACACCATCCCTCCAGTGGCTATTGCTGGCGGTGTCTATCTTTATGTTTCGTTTCGTTTCTTTTTAGATGGCGAGCCCTTTGCGGACAGGGAGCCGTCTTATTTATTTATTTATATCAGTGTAAACTGCTTTGGGAACTTTGATTGAAAAGCAGTCTAGAAATATTGTCGTATTTGTAAGGGGGGGGGATCCTGGAGACGAGGCTGTAGCTGATAAGGGGCATCTCTGCTTCTGACCACCTCCAGCAGTGCCTTGCTCCCAGCACCCCCGTTTCTCACCCCACAACACACACCAGTGTGCTCGCCCCCTTCGCGAGGAGTTCTCTGGCCTGCTGTGTAAACCACAGGGTTGCTTCAACAATGCCAGCCCTGCAGCTGTTGGTGGACTACAGATCCCATCACCCCCAGCTCTTGGTGGCCCATAGTCAGGGATGATGGGAGTTGTAGGCCACCATCTGCAGGAAGGCCCAAGCAGGGGCACTCTTTGGACTGGCCTTCCGGGTGCAGGTCCAGTCCCCTGCAGGCCTGGCCGGGGGGGGGGGACGCTCCAAATGCTGGCCGGTGGGTGGGGGGCTTCCAAAGGCTTTGCTCCCCTAATCTAAATGGCAGGATTGCCCATGCAAAATGTGGTCTCTCTCTGCAAGTCAGTGGGAAGTATCTTGTTCAGAATCTCTTCTAAAAAAAATACCCCCCCCCAAAAAAAGAAAGTGTTTCCAGGTTTCCCTGAGCATGTTCTGGTGGGGAAAAAATAGTTTGTTTTTTTTAAAAAAAAAAACTATTTTTTTTCCACCAGAACATGTTTCCCTGAGCATGTTCTGGTGGGACTATTTTTTTTTCCCACCAGAACATGTTTCCCTGAGCATGTTCTGGTGGAAAAAAAATAGTGCATTGCAGATAACTTGGGGGGGGCAGCGGGGGGGGGGTGAAAAGGCCTTTAGGCCCAGGCTCCAAAACTACCTAGGTGCACCTCTGGGCCCAAGTTGTGCAGCCCTGCGCTAGAGGAGTCCTGGGCCCCCTGCAGCTGACAGCCTGTGCCAGACGCGCTCCGCAGACCTGCCTCTGGTGCTGTGCCGGGTGCCTGCCAATGGAGACCTGGTCACCTCTCAGAGGTGTGTGGGGGGGGGCAGGCTTCAGTCAGGCCCTTGGTCCACCCGGCTCTGCACTGGATGGACCTGGATGGATTGTCTGCACAGACCGGCAGCAGCTTCTCCAAGGTTGCAGGCTCAGGAGTTTTTCCCAGCCCGACCTGGAGGGGCTGCCAGGAATGGAACCTGGGGCCTTCTGCGTGCTCTGCCTGTGAGAATACGTAAATATTCTACACTGTGGATATTTACATTTAGATGGTGAGCCCTTTGGGGACAGGGAGCTATTTTATTGATTTATATCTATGCAAACTGCTTTGGGAACTTTGGGTGAAAACTGCTAAAGACGTAAATATTCATCATATTCGTAGATTCGACATACATACCTACAGTACTTGTCCTAAAGCATTTTGCGGGAGCCCTTAAGAAGAAAGAAAGAAAGAAAGAAAGAAAGAAAGAAAGAAAGAAAGAAAGAAAGAAAGAAGGAAGGAAGGAAGGAAGGAAGGAAGGAAGGAAGGGAGGGAGGGAGGGAGGGAGGGAGGGAGGTAAGCCAGGACCATTAACAACTACAAGACATCATAGCTAAGAATAGAACTTCCATATTTAGAAGCAGTATATCTCTGATTAGCACATGCTAGAATAGGGCCCGGAAAGAAAGACCCCCATCTGAAACCCTGGAGACATGCTGCCAGTCAGTGTTGACAACACTGTGCTAGATGGACCAGCGGTCTGACTCAGTAGGAAGCAGCTCCCTGTGTCAGCACCAGAAAGCAAACACCCATCTCTTGTGCGCCGCCTCCGTTCGCCTCACCGGAACAGCTCCTCCTTTCTCGCTTCGCTGCACGGTTCGGAGCCCCGAGACCCAAGGCAGACGAAGCCGTGCAAATCTCCACGCCCGAATCCTCTTCCAGCACCCCCAGCTGGTGCTGTGCATCAGCGGCTTCAATTATACACCCACTGGCGGGCCTGCAGTGATGCACTCACACCCCCAGAGAGGCAGACCTTGTTCGAGCACACCGAGAAAGAGACGCAGGCCTGTGTGCACCCCGTACGCACGCACCCGCAGCCAGTAAACACACGCCCGCTTGCTTTCTCTCTCCCTCTTTCTCTCTCATCATCCTTGACTCACGGAGAGGCACAGAGAGAGACCCAGTCCACATGTAGGCAGCAGAGGGCAGGCACACACTCACACACACACACACACACACACACACACACACACACACCAACGTCCACTGGATTTTAAATGCAAAAAAGCAAGCAAGCAAACTCGAGGCCTCTCCACAGCTGAACCATCCCTACCTGGGGTTGAGTCACCTGCGCACACTTTTGCCTTTGAGGAGCTCACAAGCAGCGCCCTGCAGGAGAAGGAGCATCACTCAGTGGAAGAGCATCTCTGCTTTGCCTGCGGAAGGACCTGGTTCGACTCCTGCAAACTGGACCAGAGAGGCACCTCTTAAAAGTGGCCATTCTCCTTATTGAGCAGGGGGAGAGCAACTGGCCCTATCCGTCCCCAGCACAGCATCCCTCCAGTGGCTGTTCTTGGGGTCTATCTTATGTGTCTCTTTTAGATGGTGAGGCCTTTGGGGACTGGGAGCCATTGTATCTATTTATTTATTTATTTATTTTTATCTATGTAAACCGCTTTGTGGACTTTTGCCGAAAAGCGGTATATAAATATTTTCCGTCTCCGTATTCCTCTGCATGTCCAGAAAGTTTTTCACACCCGGCTTTCAGTTCGCATCTCCTCCAGAATGGAGGGCGTGTGCGTTCATATATCGGCCAGATTCACCCCCAAGGTCCCTGTGAGCTATCAGGGAGCACATCACCCACCATTCAGATTTTTCATCCCACATGAGAGTGTAGCCTGATTTATATCTGGGGTAAAAAAAAAAAAAAATCCACTTTTTGCATCGGTCTTTGGGGGCAACTTCACATTCGCGGTAAAGCCTGGTGTCTGGGAAAGCTGCTGGTAGTGCTGAGGACTACCTGTCAGTCAGTCAGCTAGTCCTCATGAAGGGAAGCTTCTTCGTTTGGGAGCTGAGGGTGGGGGCACTCTGTGGGGATGAAAAACAAGCTCAAAGGCAGGAAGCTTGTTCCTTTGAGAAGCCCCCGCTGGGTAGGACGGCCATGTGGCCCTGCCCCGATTGCATCCTCAGCTTCGGAGTGGGGTGGGAAGGGAAACCACCCTACCCAGGTGGGGCGGCGCAAACCATTAAGGTTCCTGCCTCCATCGTGGTTTTTAACCCACACACAATCAGAAGATGGGAGGACGCCAAACTCCCAAACTTGGGGGTTACATAGGAACATAGGAAGCTGCCATATACTGAGTCCGTATGTTGGTCCAGCCAGAGGTAAAGTATAGTCAAGTTGTGCCGTCGGGTCGGTGTCGACTCCTGGCACCCACAGAGCCCTGTGGCTGTCTCTGGAAGAATACAGGAGGGGTTGACCATTGCCTCCTCCCATGCAATATGAAATGATGCCTTTCAGCACCCTCCTGGTGCACCTAAGTAATTTTGGAGCCTGGACCTAAAGGCCTTTGAAAGCCCCCCACCCAGCTGGAGGACACCCCCCCCCCCGTAAGTTAAGCATCATCCCCCTACACACACACACACATACACACACACACACACTGACGTATGCAGTATTTTCAACCCGTGGGTTCTTGAGGGCACAGACAGCAACTGAACTCCCAAGAATGTAAGACGATAAAACAGATATATTTGTGCCAATATGCATGAGCAGAAACGTTTCAACACGCAACGCAACATATTCCCATCCCACATCTTTCTTTCCCCACTCCCCGCTCTGTCTCTAAAGCACCCGACATAGGTCACAATCACACTCAGCCGGCTGGCACAGGGTAGGCCAGCGGAGACCACACCACCCAGGACAGATTAAAGAGGATTTGGGGGGCCCCAGGAAATGACTTGACTAGCAAACCAGAGGTTGCCGGTTCGAATCCCTAAAACACCTCTATCGGGCAGCACCGATACAGGAAGATGCTGGAAGGCATCATCTCATACTGGGCGGGAGGAGGCCATGGTCAACCCCTCCTGTATTCTACCCAAAGACAACCCCGGGGCTCTGTGGGCGCCAGGAGTCGACACCGACTCAACGGCACAACTTTACCTTTTAGGAGGTGTGAGAGCCTGCAGTCCCAGAGGCGTGGGGCCGATGGGTCTGTGGGGTCTGGGGACCACTGAGGACCCTCCAGAGGTCGGTCCTTCCTAGGGCTAGTCGCCTCAAGGCCCGAGGCCCACGGCTGCTAAAGGAAGGGACGGCTGGCCCAACCCAGGAGACAGCACCCAGTGAACTGGCTTCTAAGGGGGGCACGCATTTCTCAGGCTGCCAGGAGCCAAGGGGAGTGTGGAGAAGCCAGATTCCCACCGGTGGGTTCTCCTCTGGCAGGATTCTTGTTCCCCTGAACAGGGGTTCAGATCTGGCAGCGAGACTGCCCTCTACAGATTAACCTAAGCAAAAGCCGGGTCTCTGCCCCAAAGCCCTTACAATCTATAGGTAAACGTTTCGAACAGGAAGACAAGAAGAGGGAAGGGAAAGTGAGGCAAGGACACGAGGGGCTCCACCTGCACAAATACAGCTCACCCATTCTTGGTTTCAGTGGGGTGGAGGGTCACCGGGTTACGTTGGCAGGCTGAAATCCAGCAGGGGGAGCTGCCCAGCCACCACCGTAGTGTGTGTCTGCTTGTTGGGCAGCTGTTCACAGACACAACAGTTTGTCGAGAGGTGCGGCGGGTTCAAGAATTCCCCATGCCACTGCAGCACAGGTGATATTGGGATGCAAATTTTTACGACGGGCGAGGATGCTAACAGGAAACGCATTTCCACACAGATAGAGACCCTGCAAGCAGGCATCCTCGAGAGCTGAGCTGCATAACTGCGCGGGACAGGCCGTGCTTTTCTAATAAAGAGCACTGCATGGCTGCTGCCAGCACCTCTCCTTTTGCCCTCCACCCCAGCATCAGAGGCATCTTTCTGGCTGCAGTCTCGCGGTTGCCACCTTTTTAACCAGCCTTGCTCAAGGGCCTTGAAGAGGAATGTAACGTGCCTCTCTTTTCCCTGGCACAAAGAAGGTGACGTTTTTCCTTCCTGGGCCTCAGGGGGCTCTTGTTAAAAGCGCAGAAGCAGCTGGGGGGAATGGGAGTGGCAACCTTGGAAGGGAAGCCGGGGAAACAGTGTGGAGGGGGTCGTCCGCCACCTTTGCATGCAGGTGGTTCCAGGTTCAGGCCTTGGCCAGGGCAGGGGAAGACCCCTGAGCCTGGAACCTTGGAGAGCAGCTGCCAGCCAGTGCTGGTAATACTGAACTAGAGAGACCGAGGCGCTGACTCGGCATGTCAGAGTCCTAGGCGCCTGGAAGTCAGGATCGCTGACGCATGGTCCTCTGAAAACCGAAGGGCTGACTGTAACCAACCGGCTCCCACCCTCCCTCTGGTTCCCCCCCCCCCCGTGTCTGATTAATACCCCAATCCCCTGGCAATGAAGACCAATTTCCTGCTAATGGAACTTTGAAAAGCTTGATTAATCTGCACTGAGCCAGGCCCGGCGGATCCATTCTCCCCTGGTCCCCCCCCACCAGCGGTGGTTCAGGCACAGAGAGGATGATTATATTTGAACAGGATGTCTTCATTTCCCCATGACAGCTCCATCACCGGCAGCCGCCGCCTCCTTCTCCTCCGCCTCCCACTCGCCCGCAGACCCCCTGGGAGGCTGCGGGTGCCGGAGCAGTGCCACACGGGGGGCAGGGGGGTGGATGAGGGCCCTCCCTCGGGGAGATGGGGAATCCAGCAGCCTCTCCCAGGCAGCCAGAGCTGAGGAACTCCTTGCTTTCCCCTCCAGGTCGAGCCGCCGGGGAGCAGGAGCCGTCCTGATCGCCCAGGTAGAGCGTCCCTGTGCAGACCCATCACAGACGAAAACATGCCTGGCTTTCACCCCAAGGGCCATCACACGCTGCGTGGGTGTGGGGCCTGGCAGGGGGGGCAGGTGTGGGGGGAGATCCCTGAGCCTAAGGCTCTCCTCCACTAGCTATCATCTGCAGCAGGGGAAGGAGGTAATTTTGGAGCCTGGCCCCTCCTAAATGCCTTTGGAGCCCCCCCACCACCACCGCCTCGCTGCAAGTAAAGCATCATCCCCCTACACACACACACACAGAGTGACGCAGGCAGTATTTTAAACACGTGGGTTCTTGAGGGCACACAAACAGCAACAGGACTCACAAGAATGCAAGGCTATAAAACAGGTGTTACCTATGCAAATACGCATCCGCAGAGACATTCCGACACAGGCAAGGTTACGTAGATTCCCATCCCCGCCTTTTTCTTTCCCCCCGCTGACCTCTAGGTCTCCAAAGCCGAGGTCACCCTCAGTCGCCTGGGGCAGTGACCGGACCGCCCAGGACAGACGAAAGAGGATTTGGGGATGGGTGGGTTTGGGCCAAAGGGTGGGGATCCAAAGTCCAGGGGCAAGAGGGCCTCTGATAAGAGGTGGTAACAGAGAGGAGAGCTGGTCTGGCGGTAGCGAGCTGGACCTCTTCCCCCAGCTAAGCAGGGTCCGCCCTGGTTGCAGATGAAAGGGAGACTTGATGAGCGAGCACTGTCAGTGATTCCCCTTCTTAGGGGACGGAGCCGCTCTGGGAAGAGCAGAAGGTTCCCAGTTCCCTCCCTGGCAGCATCTCCGAGACAGGGCCGAGAGAGACTCCTGCCTGCAGCCTTGGAGAAGCTGCTGCCAGTCTGGGTAGACAATACTGAGCGAGATGGAACAATGGTCTGAGTCAGTATACGGCAGCTTCCTATGTTCCTATGAGATGCCCCTGCTCCTTATTCTGTTGAAGGATGGCGGTTCTAGCCGCTGCCACAACCTGGTAACGAGGCTTGCCCACAAAGATAAAAAATAGAGACACCAAAAGCTAGATGACCTTTCCATTGCTGACTGCCAGCCAGAAGGGTTGTCAAGGCCTTGGCCGGCCCCGATTCACGGCCAGTGAGCTGCGGTCAGCTTGGCAGACCCAAAGAGGTGGAGGCCCACTGCGGGGGGACATCTCCTCCCGCCCTAGAACTGGGGATCGTTTTTGACTAGGGATGGCTCTTTCCTTCCTTTTTATGTCCAGCCACCTCTGCTGAGGTGGTTTTAGTGTCCTGCAAATTCAGGCAGGCTTTCGTCAATTTAATTAATTCATCAATCAATCAAAGCAGGTTTGGTTGAATCGAGTGAGACTGCTTCCACGCCTTAAGGAGCAGGGCTACCTGGGCAGGCCATGCATGTGGAGTCACTGATTCAGCACAAGGGATGTGTGGGTTGATTTGAATTGATTTAAATCGAATCGGGCCAATCCGAATCCGAATCCGAATCGAATCACCCGATAAAAGGGTAATTTAATTCGAATCCAAATCGGACTGGAACGGCCTGTTTGGGGCCAACTCAATTCGGATTCGAATCGGCCAGTCTCGATTTGAATTTGAATCGAATCTGAAAATTCAATTTGTACACATCCCGAATCAGCTCTGAGTCATGACGTCCGGTACGCTGCATGTGTGAAACTGCCCCTGCGACAGAGCCCTTCTGAATCCTATCCACACATTAGGCCAAACTGTGGCGCAGCTGTGTGACAGGCAGAAGCTCAACGGTTGCACCTTGTCCTCTGGCAGTGCTGCCACAGACAGGAGACAAGGCTATAGCTCAGAGGCAGAGTATCTGCTTTGCATGCAGAAGGTCTCAGCGTCAATCCCCCGGCAACATCTCCAGGTAGGGCTGGGAAAGACTCTTGTTTGAAACCCGGGCGGGGGGGGGGGGAGATGCTGCCAGTCGGAGCAGACAATACTGAGCTAGATGGACCAGGGGTCTGACTCAGTAGGTGGCAGCTTCTATGGCCTTTGATGGGGGGGAAACGGTATCTGGGTATCTGCGTTGCTGCCACCCGCCACACAATTCACAGGAGGAACTCTGCCAGGATATCAGGTGCCAGTCCTGCTTCCCACACCCTAAGCCTGCTCACACCCCTCCATGACCGCCCCTGCCCTTCATTTTGCATCCTACCTGCTCCTAAACTCCTTTGGTGCTCCCCCCCCGCTCCGATTCGTACTCCTGGCCTCTCCTGCCCCCGCCTCGCACTCCCACACAGAAACACGCTAGCTGCTCCTGTCCACTCCTTTGTGTTCCCAAGGACAAAGTACAAATTTCACCCAGCCATATCAAACAAAATCAATCCGGATCCCGTTCTGGGGACCTGGACACCACCGCCGGAGAGGGAACCAGGGTCCCGGGGGCCTTGAGGAGACCCTTCCTCGCCTGCCGCCTCGCTGCCCTTGTTTGCACAGCTTTGACCCCCCCCACGCCCACACATCACGGGGCACTCAGCTGGTAAGCAATGCCCAGGTGTGGGGCCAAGTGAGGGGGTGGGATCCCTTTGGGGCTGCATAGAGGGTGGAGGGGCCAATGGAGGGGAGAGGACGAGGACTTCGGAGGTGTCTTGGTGACCAGGAAAGGCAAGAGGACTGATGCCCCAACCCGGCCAGGTCTCCACTCTCCCTCGCCATTTCTCTGTGGTTACAGATAGGTGGTGCGCAGCTGTTTCAAAAGTGGAGAAAGAGCCCGTCTGGGGAAGCTGGGTCGGCGGTGGAGCCCAGAAGGCGGCCCAGATTGGCCTCCTCGCTCGGCTCCCCCTTCCTCCCGGCCAGATCCCGACACTCAGCAGTGCCACTTTCCCCCACCCACCCCCAGTCCCCCGGTGACCTTCACTTCTTCTCGAGTTACATAAGATTGCCCTTCTGCTCCCGTGACACAGCGCTCAAGAGAGGCTGGGCTTGCTCCGGGAAATGCCGGAGGGGAAATCACCGCCAGGCTCCAGGGGCTAGTGGCAACGGCGTCTGGGCTAGCCAGGGCCACCAGCCCGGCTCCCTGAAGCCCCTTGGCCTGCCTTTATGCAGAAAGGAAAGCGGGGAATGCGGAAACCCTTAAAGGAGGGATGCAGGCAGACACACACCATCACAAACACACACACACACAACGCAGCCAGCTCAGAGCAGGAGAATTAGATAGCCCCCAGGAGTGTAGCCATGGGGGATCTTGGGGTCCTAGCCCCCCTTAGAAATGCAACAGGCCCCCTCTCTTGGAATGAAACGAAACTGAACAAGCCACATCACAAGCCATGAGAGCCAGCGTGGTGTCGTGGTCAGCGTGCTGGACTAAGACCGGGGAGACCCGAGTTCAAATCCCCATTCGGCCATGAGACTAGCTGGGTGACTCTGGGCCAGCCCCTTCTCGCTCAGCCTAGCCTACTTCACAGGGTTGTTGTGAAATTGAAACTCAAGTATGTAGTACACCGCTCTGGGCTCCTTGGAGGAAGAGCGGGGTATAAATGTAATAACAACAACAACAACATCACAGCAAGCCTTATCGGTTAATGTGCATTTCGGTTTCCACTGGTTTGCTGCAGGCCGGAGCCCGACACGCCTCTCGCCGACTCGTTCCCCGTTGCCACCGGAGGGCCGCGCTCTGCGAGGGGCCTAGGGGTGGCGAAGCCGGCCATGCTGTGTCCCTCCGATAGCGAGAGCAGCTGCAGGAGCAGCCCCACCACCACTGCCTCGAGCCACGGGGACACGGACCTCGACGGGGAGGAGAAAACCTGCTCCGTGTGCGGGGACCGGGCCACTGGCTACCACTTCCACGTCATGACCTGCGAGGGCTGCAAGGGCTTCTTTCGGTACGCTCCCACCCGGACCCTCAGGCTCCCCCTGCAACAGCACAGCGGGCAGACTGTGTCTACTTTTGATTTCTCCTATGGGCAAACCTGGCCCTCCAGCTCTCGTTGGACTACATCTCCCAGCATCCTCAGCCACAAGAAATGCTGGCTGGGGAGGATGAGAGTTGTCGTTCAACAGCAGTTGGAAGGCCCGGTCCGCCCACCCCTGCAACAGAACCTTACCACCCACCAACCAGAGCCGGGCAAGTTACAATGAGCTTGCACAAACCCTGGTTTAAACCGGGACATCAAACTCTGGTTGAACAAACTCTGGCTTTGTCGTTAGTTTTGTACATAACACAGAGTTGTGCGTGGAGGTGGTGGTGGTTGTTGAAGTGCTAGCAAAGGCACTGATACATCACAGGGCTGTCCTCACAATCACGATGCGGGTAGGGGAAGCCTCCGATCTTAGTTTGAGATGCGTGCACACAGTCCTGATATTGGATCGTGCGTCGGATAAAAGCCGAGTCGGAGGCAGGGAGCCGGCCCGTCTGTCAAGTCCCAGCTGGGTGGGACAAAGCTGGGGACAGAATCTGAGCAGGGCCACTCCATCACATGGCCTCCCTTTTAAAGCAGACGAGCCAGCTCCTCGTCTCCGGCCATGCTTTTATTTTATTTTATTTTATTTATATACTGCCCTTCCAAACATGGCTCGGGGCGGTTCACATCAGGAGCGTAGGGAGGAGGCTTCTTCTCATGCCCGAGTTCCGGCCGCGAGGGCAGCCCTTACATTGACGAAGCCACATCCATCTCCTCCTCTTCCTCGCAGGCGGACGGTCATCAAAGGAGTCCAGTTCACCTGCCCTTTCACCTGCAGCTGCACCATCACCAAAGCCAAGCGACGCCAATGCCAGGCCTGTCGCTACCAGAAATGCCTGTCCGTGGGCATGCGGAAAGACAGTAAGTCAGTGCCAGGATGCTTTGCTCTTGCCAGGATGCTTTGCGCACCCGGCTTTTAGTTCACATCTCCTCCGGAATGGAGAGGGTGCGGCGGTCACATATCGGCCAAATCTACCCCCAAGTCCCTGAGAGCTATGGTGGAGCACGGCAGACACAATTCGGGGGTTATTTTAAATTGCATGTTAAGAGTGTAGCCTGATTTGTATCTTCCAGGGTTTTAAAAAAATCCACTTTTTGTATCGTTTTTTTTTTGGGGGGGGGGCAACTTCAAATTCGTAGTAAAGCCTCTCAGTAAAGCCTGCTGTCCAGGAAAGCGCCAGGCGCTTTCCAGATTACACCAGGGGCGTAACTATCATAGGGCAAGGGGAGACAGTTGTCTGGGGGCCCCCTGCCTTGAGGTGCCCCCCAGAGGCAAGTCGCATGACTGACTCCCCCAGCCGCGCACCCGCCCGGGCTTCTTTCAGTTGTATTCATTCTCCAGAACTGATGTGAGTGTTCAGACCTGGAGCTGCCAGAACAGCAGGTCTTTCTCTAGTAGCATTAAATGACTTGCATCGTCCACAATTTACAAAACCTTTAAAAAAATAATTTAGGATGATGTTCTATTGTGGCACACAGGTTATAAATTTTACTATGCTTTTTTTTTTTTTAAACCACTATTCAGCCTCATTTAAGATTTCTTTAATTCAGGAGCTGAGCTTCAGTGAAGGGGGGGGCATTTTAAAATCTTGTCTCTAGGCCCACTCCAACCTTGCTACGCCCCTGGATTACACGCTGTTCAGCAGTAAAATGCTTCAGATAGGCAGGATCATTTTGAAAATGCAAATAGCTTGCGCAACCCTCCTACAACGGGGGAAGACAATTTTCGCGACGCACATGCAACGCTGTAGGACTAAAATGCAAGGATAAAACCCGAAAGGAGGCATCGGAAATGTGACCGGCACTTTGCTGACAGCGCAGGGATTGCAGTGTCGAAACACAGGCAGTACAGAAGCACACTTAACAGACCTGTCGTGGCACGGTTGCAGCGGGTAATCTGGAAAGCACCCAGGCTGTGCAATGCAGCGCAGAGAGGTCAGAGGTCATCAGGGACATACAAGAGAATCCAGGTGGCAGGGTGAAATTGTATCAAGAAGAATCAAAGCAATTCATCCCAATGCATTTCAAGCCCAAGTTCTTCACTGGGGGCAGAAAATATTGTGTAGTTTCTTACAGTGCCCCAAGAAAAGCGACCATGTCCCCTAAGAATAGCTGGCACCAGATTTCATTTATTTAATCAATCAATCAGTTTCTAGACCTATTGATTGATTGATATGTGTGTGTGCGTGTGTTTTGTTGAAAAATGTGCATCCCATTTGTTATGCAAACTGCAGCATGAAGCTGTTTACCATTTTAAACGAAAAAATAATACATCTGAAAATTTAAAAACAAACAAATAGGAATTGCAAAGAACAAAAGCAAACAATAGGAAATGACAACACCAGCAGCAGGGTATAAAAACAACAACAACTAGACAGAGGCAGAAGTAGCTATCAACAAGCCTCACTCGGGCACAAAAACCCTGAGAAAGAGTCAGGACTTCACACCAGGAAGCCTGTTGGGGCTTTGTAAGAAACGGTTAATGGGCATGTCGACAGTACAGAATGCATGCTCCAAAGGCATTGGGAGTGTGAGTGGATTCTCTTTCTAAAATGTGCCTCCGGCCTCTGCTGGATTCTCTTCCTTTTTTGTGGCGTTGTGCTGATATTAACTTGTTATCAGGGGCATAAACAGACACTTGGAGTGGTGGAATAGAAGCAGTCTCCTGCTAGCAGTCTGCTTTCAGACTTCCTATACGCCAAGAATCCTTCCTGCATGGGCTTAACACCTTTACCCATGTTACAAGAAGGTCCTTCTTCGGTCATTTCACCTGTGAGAAATATCAGGGGGCATCTGCTAAGCTTCCAAATAAACCCTGAGCCCCCCACAGGAACACAGTTTGAAAAACACCAGGCTAGCACGGGCGGCGTCAAAAGACAAGCAAGTCACTCACCCTCACCCCCATCCACAGCTGCCTCCTCCTACTCCTGGACCCACTGCTGAAGGCTGAACCCATAAACTGGGAACGAAAGTAAGCCTGCCATCCTAAAGATGCTTGTCGGAAAGTTAACTCCGCCCAAATCAATAGGGCTCTCTTTAGCGGGGGGAATGTGTTAAAGATACACGTTTTTGAAAGAGATGAGTTCTCTTTCAGAAGTTTCAGAACACCTAGGGCGTAAGAACGCAAGAGCAGCCCAGCTGGATCAGGCCCAAGGAGGCCCACCTTGTCCAGCATCCTGTTTCACACAGCGGCCCACCAGAGGCCTCTGGGGAGCCCACAAGCGGGGGAAAGAGGACAACTAGCAGCTGGTGTTCGGGGCGTCCCTCGCACCGATCCCGATGGAACAGAACAGACTTTATTTCGGTCACAGACCAGCATAAAATCAACAGTTCACAATAACATGAGATTGAGTGATAAAAACTTTTCGGAACTTACAAATAACAGGACAGAACTCGGCCACACCGACAGGAACCATTTCTTTCAAACTGGACAGCAGGATCCCGACAGAAAAAAGCAGCACCCAAGACTAGTAGTCATTGATAGTCCTCCATGAATGACTAGTAGTGATTGATAGCCCTGTGCTCCATGAATCTGCTGAATCCCTTTTTTAAATGGTCTAGATTGGGGCCATCATCACCACATCTGGCGGCGGCAAATTCTGTGCTTCCTTTTGTCTTTCCTGAATCCCCCAGCATTGAGCTTCAACAAATGACCAGAGGAGAGTTGGTCTTGTGGCGGCAAGCCTGACTGGTCCCCTTAGCTAAGCAGGGTCTGCCCGGGTTGCATATGAATGGGAGACTAGAAGTGTGAGCACTGGAAGAGAGTCCCCTTAAGGGATGGAGCCGCTCTAGGGAGAGCAGAAGGTTCCATGTTCCATCCCTGGCGGCTTCTCCAGGATCGTGTTGAGAGAGATTCCTGCCTGCAACCTGGGAGAAGCCGCTGCCAGTCTGTGAAGACAATACTGAGCTAGATAGATCAAGGGTCTGACTCAGTCTATGGCAGCTTCCTATGTTCCTATGGGCCCAGCTTCTAATATTATGAGAAAGGGAGAAAAACTGATTTTTATCCACTTGATCCGCACCGTGCATGATTTATATGCATCAATCAATTCCCCCTGATCTGCCTCCTTGCTAAACTAAAAAAGCCCAATCTTGTAGTCTTCCCTCCCAGGGGAGTCGCTCCAGCCCCCCTGATCATTTGGGCTGCCCTTTTCTACAGAGCTAGTCCTCAGATCTCCTTGGCCTCTCCTCCGAACCCCTCCCTTGCATCCCTGCCCCCAGTGCCAACTAGAAGGCCCATTTGGGTTTCAAGAGGGCCTGGGATGGGGTGGGGGTTGGTCCCACAGTGACCGTCTCCACATGCAAACCGGCAAACTGCACCACGGATGCACTCCACAGCACAGGCTTTCCGTGTCATGCGCGGAAGAGCCTTCAGCTTGTTTGCTTCTGCAAAGCTTTTGCGAGGAGGGAGGCAGAGGCAGCAGCTGCAAGGCAGGGAGTGGGGGGGGAGGAGGAGGAGGCTGTCAGCAAAGCTGCATCAACTCCCCAGGGAGCCACACACCGGGCTAGATGGATGAGGCCGCCCAGCTGGCTTCCCTCTGCATCGATCGGCCCAAAGGGTCAGGTTCCATTAAAGAAAGAAAGAAAACACAACACAACCTAAGGGAACAGGGATAGATTCATCTCCTCCTCCGATTGCAGAAAAAGACACTTAAGATTTCTCTCCCGCCCCAGGAGAACAGAGAGCAGGTTAGCCGCACAGCCAAGAGTGGGGGAAAGGCCCGGGTGCAGAATCATTAATGGGGGCGAGGTGCGGGACGTGATGGGGGTGAAGATTTATCCTGCACCCCCTGGCAGTGGAGAGAGATGTAGAGAAAGAAGCAGCAGCAGCACTGGGCAAAGGGAGGGGGGGGACCAGTGATGCATTGCAGTCCCCTTGTACTGTGCTGCAGCTTGCCTGCGATGTAACCGCCGGGGGCATATGTGTCATCGGAAGAAAGGAAATACAGCCTGGATCTGGGCCATGCACTAGCTCTGGTGGCAGCAACAACTGGCACCCGACCCGGGACAGAATGGTGTTAGAGGTGCTTCTTCTACGGGCCGGCACCGTGTAGGAGGAGAAGGGGAGGTCCGAATCCATTCGGAGGCTCTCCCTGCAGAATCCTAAGCAGTTCTGCTGGGCCCTAGCAGAGAGGCAGGCGGAAAGGAAGGGGGAAAGCAGACACACACCGGGCGGAAAAAAAGATCAGTGTTAGAAGCAGCCGCGACACTTTTCGGTTATCCAGAGCCTGCCGTGGACAGACCGTGCCTGGGCCCAGGGGCGCCCTGGGGTTTAAGGTGCCCCAATCTGGTCTTCAGGGCCAGCGTTGCTCCAGAAGCACCTTTGGGTACAGGTAGATCCGGCTGAGACGCAGGGCTTGTATAATAGCATGACGGTGCTCACAGGTCACTGCGTTGGCTTTCACAGTGTGCACGCATAGACTGCCTTTCTGCAATCATGCCTGCAAGGCGGTGCACAGGCAGAGAGAAACAGTCAAAGGACATCCAGCCCGAGCAGGGCTTAAACAAACAAGGAAAATGCAATTTAAAACAACAACACAGAACCACTGCGAAGAGGCAGACACAATAAAAAAAAAGACTCTGCGTAGAACCAAGCCCAGGACATTCAGAACCAGGTCCTAAGCCTGTGGAAAAGGGGCGGTGTTCACAATTCAGCTACAGGTGGTGACGGAAGAGGCCGGCCAGGTTTATCCCAGAAGGAGATTCCATGGCCAGGGTGCTTTCCAGACTGCACCCTACAGCAGTGTCACGAGTGTGCTTCCGAACTGCCCGTGTTTCGACCGTGCAGTCCCTGCGCTGTCAGCAAGGTGCCTTTCACATTTCTAATGCCTTCTTTCGGCTTTTATTGCTGCGCTACAGTCCCATAACATCGCATGTACAGCGCAAAGAAATACCTGTCTTTTCCCCGCTGTAGAGTTTTGCACAAGCTAGAAAAGGCTACTCCCCCTGCTGGTGGCTCTGCGCAACAACCAGCCTCAATCCTTTATTTATGTTTTCAGTCTGCCCAAGCCGAAGCATTTTACCGCGGTTGTAGCGGGTCATCCCCTGGGGGCAGCAACAGAGGAGGCCCTGGGCTGGATACCACCAGCTACCTTCAGTGAGCAGCAGAACCCAGAACTGGGTCCCTGAAGATGACCTCCATGAACAGGCAGCTTCATATGGAGGAAGGCGGTCCTCACAGACCCATTCCAGATCAGATCCAAGCCCATCTGGTCTGAAGCTCATCTGAACGGAAACACAGGAAGCTGCCTTGTACTGAGTCAGACCCTTGGTCCATCTAGTGCAGCATCGTCCGCACTGACTGGCAGCAGCTTCTCCAAGGTTTCAAGCTCAGGGGGCTTTCCCAGGCCGACGTGGAGATGCTGCCAGGGATTGAACCCGGGACCTTCTGCATGCCAAGCAGATCCTCTTCCACTGAGCTACGGCCCCATCCCGTGAATACGGCCCCACCTCAGGCCCTCTGAGCATTTGGCGGGTCACAAGATGCAAGCAGCCCACCACCCATGTCAGAAGCACCACAACTGGCCCCGTTTTAGCCAAACGTGGGAGGGAGGCTGGAGGCCCCAGTGGGTTCCTTGAACACAGCTGCAGCTCTGTGCTCGGCTCGGTGGGCCGCCGGTTGAGCAGACCTGTCTCTGAGAGACGCCTCTTGGTTCTTCGGCAGTGATCATGTCGGAGGAGGCCTTGCGGCTGCGTCGGAAGCAGCGGCAGCAGAAGCAGCAGGGGGATACGAGCCCCGTGGTGGCGTGGGAGCCTCTGGCGGATCACAGCCTCAGCGCGGAGCAGGAGCAGCTGATCGAGATCCTCACCGAGGCCCACAAGAAAAACTTCGATTCCAGCTTCTCCCAGTTCAGCCATTACCAAGTGAGCTTCAGGGCGGTCCCTGGAGGGTGCATTGATCGGGCAGCCGGGGCTCCGGGACGAGCCTGGAGTTGGCCGGAATTGGCACCCATCTCCGGGTGACTCTTGGAAGCCACCTTGGGGGTTTGAAAGGTTTGGTGTTGTGGGAAATACTGGCCGGGGGGTGGGGGGCGGGAATAGCCAGAAACAGCCTCAGCCAGAGTTGGCAAATGTATGCATTGACCCAACCCTTCATCATTTTCTAATTTCTTATTCAAATATGCCTGTTGGGGAGAGGAAGACCCATAGATTTAAACACTTAAAAACAAAAGAAACGTGAGGTCATCGTAGCCAAGCCCGGAAAAAAATGGGGGCTTGGGTAGAGTGGCCATGCCCCGCCCCCTGATATTCCGGGTTTCACATGGATTTTAAGCATCTCACCTGGATGGCTTTGCCCACCCAGATTCGCCCAGATTTCAGCTTTCATTAAAAAAAAAAAAAAGCTGAGCTCCAGCCCTTGTCGAAGCGCAGTTACGGAGCAAAACGTGCCATCGCGACTCGGCTCAGAAATTATTTCCAGGCCAATTTACATCGTATGCAAATTAGGCACCCGGATTTGGAAAGCCAGCAGAGGGCCACCCTAGGTTTGGGTTTAGCGGGAGCCGCTGCTTCTCTCCCTTCTCAGCCAGCGTCTCCCTCCAGGCTCCCGTGCGCCTGTACATCCGCAGTCCGAGATCCCGGAGTCCCCCCCTGGATCACATGGAGAGCTACCCGGAGGAGGTCTTGCCGGACGTGTTCTCCATGCTGCCGCTCTTCGCCGACCTCAGCACCTTCATGATCCAGCAAGTGATCCAGTTTGCCAAGGCCATCCCATCCTTCAGGTGGGTGGGGCACACGGCCCGTCCGGGGGGGGCGGGTTCTGAGCCGTGCCCGTGCATTCGGGGGCATGAAGCATTCGTGCCCGTGCATTCTGGGACCGTCTGCTTTAGCCCATCACCAGAAATGTTGTGGTAGGAGAAGTACTAAAAATTGGTTCCGTTTGCCATCTTGATTTGCTTCAAATGCTGAATAGCTTTCTTCTGTCCCCCAACCAGAAGTCTGCCCATTGACGATCAGATCTCCCTCCTCAAAGGGGCCACCCTTGAGATCTGCCAGATCCAGTTCAACACCGTCTTCAATGAAGAAACCAGTGCCTGGGAATGCGGCCAGCACTGCTACACCATCCAAGATGGCGCCCTGGGTAAGCTGCCGGAAGCCTGGGTGCCCAGCACCGCTTGTGTGGGAACAAGGACACAATCCTCTTGCTCTCTTGGGAACTGTTATTCATACACCTGGAGCTTTCCCAAATAGCAGACTTTGCTGCAGGCTTAAAGTGTGCTGTCAAGTCAGTGTTGACTCGTGGTGACCATAGAGCCCTGTGGTTCTCTTTGGTAAAATACAGGAGGGGCTGACCATTTCCTCCTCCCGCACAGCATGAGACGATGCCTTTCAGCATCTTCCTAGATCGCTGCTGCCCAATAGAGGTGTTTCCCATAGTCTGGGGAACATACCAGTGGGGATTCGAACCGGCAACCTCTGGCTTGCTAGTCAAATCATTTCCCCGCTGTGCCGTTAAGTGGCTTCACCGCAGGTTTACTAAGACTTTACTGCGAGTTCCAAGTTGTCCCCCAAAAAACCAAAGCAAAAAGTGGATTTTCTTTTAACCCCAGGTATCAATCAGGCGAAACTCTTACGCACTGCAAAAAAAACCCCAAATTGTGTGTGAACTGCTCCCGGGACCTCGGCATAAATTTGGCCTTTGGCCGATACGGGAACGCACCCCCTCCGTTCCGGAGGAGATACGAACTAAAAGCTGGGTGTGGAAAACTTCCTGCTAACAAACATTAGATACTTCCAAAGACCTCTATTGGAAGACCTCTTATTGCTGGATTTTCCCAGACAGCACTTAGTGGAAATAGGATAGGATAGTGGATAGGATTCTCCACCATTGTACTCCGTTTCATAGCCTGCTGCACTGTAAGGAGAAGAGACACGATGATGGGTGATCATCAGGCAAGGGCACCCAAAAGGATATCTTACAATCTAAGGCTTGACAGGGAATCAAGAAGCTTCTCTTTGTTTATGCAAGAACCTCGGTTTTTTTGCTTGCAAGAAGGGCAACCTGATCTGCATTAGCCAAGTTATTCGCATTCCTGCCACGGCTAGGAAAATGATATTTTACGAAGCCAGTAGTGTGCGGTTTAGAATTTGGCCGCCTTGAGGGCGGCTGGCACACTGTGCTCCAGATCGTCACACTTTACAACTGTGACGATTTTGCTGCAGAAATGAGGGGCCCTCCGGCCAGGCAACCTTACCCAAGAAACAGCCAGGTGTGCACATCCTGGGTGGCCCCTGCTAGATGGGGAAGGGGCTGTGTTGGGGCGGAGGGCTCCGTGATGGTCTACCGGCCCCCTACAGAAGCCTGATCGTGTCGCCCTTCTGGGACCACGCTGCTCTGAGGGTGCACACTGCACACCACCTGTTGTCAAAAGCCTTGTTCCTGGAATGGTTGTGTGAAAGTGCCCCCGTGTGGTTGGAGAGGAGAATTGATCCCGCTCCACAGCATAGTGTGGAGTTGGCCTCGAATCTCCCCTGAGCACCCCTCTCTGGGTCCACAGGCAGTGCAGCCCCCTCCCCATACACCTGGTGGTCACTTGCCCCTCTCTCTTCCAGCCGGGTTCCAGCACATCTACCTGGAGCCGCTCCTCAAGTTCCACATCAGCCTGAGGAAGCTGCGTCTGCATGAGGCCGAATACGTCCTGCTACAAGCGCTGGTGCTCTTCTCCCCAGGTAAGCCGGTCACAGGTTTCACCCTTCTCTCCAAGGGCAGGAGACCTGCTGCATGCCACAACCACACAGCCCCGGACGGGCACAGTTGCCAGGTGCCGATTTCGAAAGAACACAAGAACAGCCCTGCTGGATCAGGCCCAAGAAGGCCCATCTAGTCCAGCATCCTGTTTCGCACAGTGGCCCACCAGATGCCCCTAAGAAGTCCACAGGCAAGAGGTGAAGGCAGGCCCTCTCTCCTACTGTTACTCCCCTGCAACTGGGACTCAGAGTCATCCTGCTCTGAGACTGGAGGTGGTCTATAGCCCTCTGACTAGTAGTCCTTGATAGCCTTCTCCTCCATGAAGTTATCCAAACCCCTCCTGAAGCCATCCAGGTTGATGGCTGTCACCACATTTTGTGGCAGAGAATTCCACAAGTTGATTATGCGTTGTGTGCAAAAGTCCTTCTGTTTGTCGGTCCTAGATTTCCTGATTTCAAAAAACCCAGGAGCGGTGCCTCTGAGCGGGTGCAGCAGAGGAGGGGAGAGCTGGTCTTGGGGTAGCAAGCATGACTGGTCCCCTTAGCTAAGCAGCGTCTGCCCTGGTTGCCTATGAATGGGAGACTAGAAGTGTGAGCACTGCAAGATCTTCCCCTCAGGGGATGGAGCCACTCTGGGGAGAGCATCTAGGTCCCAGGTTCCCTCCCTGGCAGCATCTCCAAGAGAGGGCTTAGAGAGACTCCTGCCTGCAACCTTGGAGAAGCCGCTGCCAGTCTGTGAAGACAATACTGAGCAAGATGGACATATGGTCTGACTCAGCATATGGCAGCTTCCTATGTTCCTACGAGAGCAAGGTTTTTAAACACTGACCTCCAGACAAAGTGCTCCTGAGCATGTGCCAAGTGCTTTTTCCCCAGGTGCCATCTTTTAAATGCTCTTTCAAAGACTATCGTAAGCCCTCCCACATCTGCGGCTCTGAGCGGGACTCCTCCTTGGCCTTACAGGCCCAGGGGGCTCTCTCCCCCACGGCCGGGGGGGGTCCCTCCTCTACATCCCACTCCTTCTGTGCCTCATCTCTCACTGCCTGTCATCTTGCAGACCACGTGAATGTCACTCAGCGAGAGGCGATTGACGAGACCCAAGAGAAAATCGCCCTCACTCTGAAAAGCTACATCGACCAGCGACACCCTTTGCCCGGCGGCAGGTGAGCAGCAGAGATTCTGGCTCTCCTGATCTCCTGCTACAGTTCCCTGGAAAGCCACTGTCCAAACTTTATCCTTGTTGTGACTTTGGGAGGGAGGGAGGGATGTTGAGTGTGAGTTGCTAGCACTGACATTCTTCAGCATTTGCCTTTTCTCCTCTTCCTCCTGGGTTCTGCTGCAATTGGCACGTACAGTTAGCTTCTGCTTTGTACAGAGAAGGTCCCAGATTCAACCCCTGGCAGCATCTCCAGGTAGGGCTGGGAAAGACTCCTGCCTGAAACCTGGGAGAGTTGCTTCCAGCCAGCGTTGGCAATTCTGCGTTAGATGGACCAAAGGCCTGACTAGCGTGGCGTAGTGGCTAGAGTGCTGGACTAGGAGCGGGGAGACCCGAGTTCAAATCCCCATTCAGCCATGAAACTAGCTGGGTGACTCTGGGCCAGTCACTTCTCTCTCAGCCTAGCCTACTTCACAGGGTTGTTGTGAAAGAGAAACTTAAGTATGTAGTACACCGCTCTGGGCTCCTTGGAGGAAGAGCGGGATCTAAATGTAATAATAATAATAATGATGATGATGATGATGCAGCTTTACTGGGAACAGCCTATATTTTGCGACGATATCTATAATAACCAACAGTACTGATGATAAAATTCTGGCATCCCAGGTCCTTGGGAAGGACTCGATATCTGGATAAAACAAACCAGTCAATAACACCTGTCTGACTGTGTAAACAAGAAATAATAATAATAATATGAGAGTAGAGTCTGAGAATTATCTGTTCAGAATTCCCCTCCACCTCACAAAGCACAAATCCCAGAGCTCTCTAAGGAAGAGGCTGGCCAAGAAACCCGTTGAAGGGCTGTTTTACGGATGTGGCAAGAGATGGGATTAAGAGTGTCAGTAGAGCAAGAGAATGAAAATATTTTCCAAAACCCTCTCAACTAGGAAAGAGCAAGCACAATATTTCTAAGACCGACACAGAGACTTCAGTGCCTGGGGGATGCAATCCCAGTTTTTAAAGATTTTTTTAAAAAACACCAAATCTAAGAACATGAGGCAGGCAAAGAAGAAAGGGACCCGAGACCAGGCAGGGGCGTTGCTCGAGGCTTAAAAGATCCGAGGCCCAACAACACCCTAGCCCCTTTCCTGATCATTAAGCCGATAACCATACACCGCCCCAAGATTAGGCATTTTTTTAAAAAAGACTTTAAAATCATAATGCAGCACCTCTGAAGGTAGAAGTAGCAGAGGGCTGGATGCGGCCAGGAGCTCCCCACACTGTGCTCTGTGGAGCGGCCTCCGCGGGCCGCCCTTCCTTTCTGGAAGAGGCCACGGGGGGGGGGGAGCAGGTGGGTGAGATCCGTCACGCTGCCCCTCAGCGGAGGGGAACACAAGGGGGGGCAAAAGGGCTGACCTTGGGCCTCCCTCTCTGCCCTGCCTCTCCAGGTTCCTCTACGCCAAGCTGCTCTTGCTGCTGACGGAGCTGCGGACGCTGAAAGTCGAAAACACCCGCCAGATCCTGCACATCCACCACTTCCAGGACCTCAGCACCATGACGCCCTTACTCTCCGAGATCATCAGCTGAGAGCCGGAGTTGGGAGGCTGCCTTCTTCTTCCCCCCCACCCCTCCGCTTCCATCCTGACTGTCTGCGTTGCAAGCCTGCAATGCAACTAGAAGCCGGTTCGGGGACCTCGGGTGGGAGGAGTCGCCTTTATCTTGAACCCCAGGAGCTGGGAGGAGGAGGAGGAGGGGATCTCCTGCGAAATGGGGCGGCCTTCGCTGAACTGCAAAGACTTCCCCCCCCCCTCCATCTGCTCTGAGCCCGCCTTTTCTAATCCTCCTCCTTCTGCACATCCCAGCTAGTAGCAGCCCTGTCCTGTCTAGGGGCTTCCTCCCTCCCACCCACCCCCCCACTCAAAAGCTGATCCTGGCTTAGCCACTGCTGTCTGATCCTCCCCGTGGCCAGCTCTGCCTGATCCACTGATCTTTCCTAAGCTCCCCAGTCCTGCCCTCTAAGCCCCATTTAGGCTGCTGAGATCATGAAGGCAAAGCCCCCGGGGGGGCCCTGCCTCTTTCTCTCTCCCCACGTCCCACCCCACCCCACCCCACTTCAGGTGGTGAGAAATTCAGGGTACTCTTTGCACTGCCCTGGTTTGCTGGAGCAGGAAGAAACCGGGAGAGCTGAGCTGTCTTTGGAAACAACCACCAAGTGATTTGGCCAGTGGAGGAGGAGGAGGAGGCGGATTCGCCGTTGGAGGAACGGACCAAAAGGAAAGCGATGGTGAAAACAAAGCCAGCAAAACCGAACCAGCAGCTTTTCAGGAATCGATATGTCTTGTGGTAGCAAGCAGGACTTGTCCCCGTAGCTAAAAGGGCCCGCCCTGGTTGCATACGAATGGGAGACTAGAAATGCAAGATATTCCCCTCAGGGGGATGGAGCTGCTCTGGGAAGAGCATCTAGGCTCCAAGTTCCCTCCCTGGCAGCATCTCCAAGAGAGGGCAGAGAGAGATCCCTGCCTGCAACCTTGGAGAAGCTGCTGCCAGTCTGTGAAGACAATACTGAGCTAGATGGACCAATAGATAGATAGGCACGGGATTTCTGAGGGTTGGAATCACAAGGATTTCCCATCACCTTCTGTACAAGACGGCATCTTCTGTGTGCACTGGACAGGTTGGAGATCTGCTTGATGCAAGTTGTTGCACAGGAATGAGAGGAAATGGGTACACACACCCTTCCCGGTTCATAGCACTTTAAAAGCAAATTAAAGGACTGGTTTGGGTTTGTTTGTTTGTTTGTTTTTTAACTTCTGCCCATCTTTCTCACACCAACTCTCCCCTCTCCTAAATCAGTACCTTTGTGCTTGGAGATCACATCGGCATCTTCTCCACCCCAGAGTGCAGGAGGAGGAGAACTTATTCTTTGCACCTCTTCCAAAACCAGGCCATACAGGGCACAGCAATGACACACGATCCTCACTGGCCGAGGTAAGCCCTACTGGGCAGGCTGCAGCATGGGAGTTATTTGCACGTGGCTTTATGCTTCGGGGTAAATGTTGAGCGAAGCTACTTCGACTCACACTTGCGGCATTGAGGGTAGCAACCCCTCCCTTCTGCTCTCGGATTTTGTTTTGAAACAAGTTCACATGGCATGCTCCATGTTTTCCTTCTAGCCAAGGGGTGGGGAGAGCTTCCTAAAGAGCGATATCTGCATTTCTAAGGAGAACATCCCTCTTATGATTCTACGTCAGTGCTCTCCCTATTTGCTCTGGCTTCTCCAGAAAAAGTAGCTTTTTAAAACCAGCATTTTAAAAATCCAGAAATACGTCAAGATAAGCTAGAATTCGCATCACAAAGCCCGATTTGTGTGTGGAGTGGGAATCTCGAAGGGACTTCCGGGTAAGTTTGGCTGGTGTGTGAACACACACGCTCCCTTCTGAAGTAGATTCAGGGTCGAACCCCTGTGTGTAAAGCCTCATGGTGGAGTTAAGTTGGTTGGTTTTTTGGACGGCCAGCTGGGCTCAGAGTCCAGAGCTCAGATTCCTCAACCAGCAACGTTGTGGTGGTAAATCAAGATAAAACAGGGCTTGACAAATCCCAGGCGCCAGGGAGCCATGGCTCCTAATTATTCAGAAGTAGAGTCATTTCACAAAACCGTGTACATCAATACCCTGCTGGATCAGGCCCAAGGAGGCCCATCTAGTCCAGCATCCTGCTTCACACAGTGGCCCACCAGATGCCTCCGAGAAGCCCACAGGCAAGTGTTGAGGACCTGCCCTCCCTCCAGCATGTTACTCCCCTGCAACTGGGATTGAAAGGCATCCTGCCTCTGAGGCTGGAAGGTGGCCTATAGCCCCCAGACTAGTAGCCATTGATAGGCCTGTCCTCTGTGACTTTGTCCAAGCCCCTTTTAATGCCATCCAGGCAGCCCTGTCATTCTCTTCCGAGTCTATCACTCGTAAAGGGAACCAAGGGAAGATCGTTACTCTCTCTTTCCGCAATGTCCCCCAAAGTCCAGGAATTTTGCCAAGAGTCCACAGCCTGGCTCCTAAATTTGGAGGCTCCTAGACCCAAAGAGAATTTGTCAGAGCCTGCGGGGGAAATTACACATCAGGGCCAACCGCTGGTGAGAACACGCACATGGTTCCCAAGAGCACAAAGAAGAGCATTCGAGCCTGCAGCAATTCCATCGATCGTGTTTCGTGGGCTCAGGGCACGCTCCACAGTCATGACCACCTCACTGCCAAGGAACTTTTGTTAGACCACCACAAGAGGAGTCTGGCTGCACAAGAACATAAGAACAGCCCTGCTGGATCAGGCCCAAGGCTCATCTAGTCCAGCATCCTGTTTCACACAGTGGCTCACCAGATGCCGCTGGAACCACAAACCACAAGTGTCCCTGGTTTGCAAAACTAACCCAAAACCCTTACAGTGACTACTTGTCACATTTGTCAGTGACGACTTGTCACAGTGTCACACTTGAGCTGAAGTGTCACACTTAGGTTTGGCTTCTGCACAGCGGATTTTGCTGCCCCACAAGCATCGAGACAAGGAGAACGAGACAACAAGGAAAAATTGAAGATAGGGCTGCAAAGAGTCTCATGCCTCCCCGGATATTTGGGCCTGGGTGGCTGAGGATACTAAGACAGTGATTCATTAGAAGAGAGGAGAGCTGGTCTTCTGGTAGAAAGCATGACTTGTCCCCTTAGCTAAGCAGGGTCCACCGTGGCTTGCATTTGTCTGGGAGACTACATGTGTGAGCACTGCAAAATCTTCCCCTCAGGGGATGGAGCTGCTCTGGGAAGAGCAGAAAGTTTCAAGTTCCCTCCCTGGCAGCATCTCCAAGATCGGGCTGAGAGAGACTCCTGGCTGCAACCTTGGAGAAGCTGCTGCCAGTCTGTGAAGACAATACTGAGCTAGATGGACCAATGGTCTGACTCAGTATATGGCAATTTCCTATGTTCCTATATGGTTATAATTAATGCGCTCCCGTTTTGAGATCGCGTGCAAGGGGAACAGCAGGGCTGGGAGCAGAAGAGAGTGATCATCCAAGAGAGGACCCAGGACCTGCAGCAATTCTTCCTACCTTGGCAAAGGGCTGGGTGGGACAGCACCATCCGACCCAGCTCCTCTCTCCCAAGCGATCACTTCTTCCCCCTCCAACCTTGCACCCTCGCACCCAATCGCAAGATGGGAGCACAGACAGCTCCCAGACCAGGGCAGGACCCTTGTCCTACCCTAATGATCATCGTGTGAACATTCTCTCTAGCTACCCAAAATGTCTGAACAGGCAATGCAGCTTCTGCTGCTCCCCCAATTTCTGCAATCCTAGGGCCCACCTTGGATTGGACACAGCATGTAGTTTTCTCTCTACACACACACACACACACACTCCCGTTTTGCGGCTTCTCTTTCTAGCATTATACTAGGTATAAAGGAGGCTAGGGATCCTGTACCTTTAACAGCTGCATGGAAAGGATTTGGGTAGGTGCAACTTGGAAGGCAGAGGTCCGAGAAGCTGGGCCTCCCGAGATTCCCTCTCCTGCTCCTTTAACAGATGGTGCTCTCTGCCTCTTTAAGAAAACCTGAAGGGGGAAAAAATGGGGGCCACATCACTGCCTCTGTTCATCACGGGTCAGGGGGTGGCCCACTCAGTTAGCCCCCCACCCCACCCTGCCAGGTGTAGATCAGCGCCTTGCGAGCGGAAGCAAGGACCCACCTGCATGGCCGAGAAGCCGTGGGCACCGAGGGGCTCCTGTGGAGCTCTGGCAACTGGCACTTTTCCTCTGCTCTCCCACCCCACCCCATGTAAGCTCGGCCGGAGCCATCCTTGCTCCTTCCGGAAGGTTCCCACCGCCTTTTGAATGAAGCTTCATTTGAACCAAGATTTGTCGAACACACCTCATAAAGCTCTTGCCAATAATGCTGTGCTCAGCCCTGGCAGAGAGACAGTTGTTGAAACAAAAGCATGGCATCTGATCATGTGCAGAGTGCCTTTGCCTCGGAGAAAGGGTATGCCTCTTTGGGACACAGGGTGGGCGGTGCAGGGGAAGGTCCCTGCAAGCCAAGTAGCACTTGACAAGTACGCTTTCGCAGGCAAATTCTCCACCCCGCTTCCCTCCGGCTCTTCACCTGTGGGGTACCTGCCTACTCATTTTCTACAAATGACGGCAGACAGAACATCGGGGGTGCAGGTAGGGGAGGCCCCCAGGACACTTTTAATTGGACTCCGAGTCGTCATACACAGAAGGAGCAAACTTGGCCGCTGTGCCACTCGCCAGGCCCAGGACCGCTACGGCGTGGACACGTCCACCCTGGTACGCCAGCTTGGAGTTTATGGCCCCTGCCAGCTCCGGAACCCCGGTACCAAACCAACACGAGGGGGCATGGACTCCGTGCGGGAACGCTGAAGTCAGCACCCTCCAGGTGCCGACGGATTAAAGCAGGAAGGGCATCCGTCTGTCTGTCCACGGGTCCTAGTCGCAGCCGCCGCCTCGGAGTCGATGCCCCGCACGGAGATCCGAGGCGGCGTTTCGGGAGGAGACAGCCCCACCCCTAGCCTCAACGTCTCTCGGAAGACAGAAGGTCTGAAGGCCCCATCGTGGCAGACCCGCCGTGCAAAGACCCTCCGGAAGAGAGGGCGGCAGACCCCGAACCCCACCACCCCCTCGCCCAAAGTCTGTGTGGGGCTGCCCCACCTTACCCCCCACGGACACACTCGCAAGACGCAGCTGGGCCCCTCGTCCTCTGGAGGCGGGCAAAATTAAAGGCGGCTGCCTCTCTCGCAGCCCAAAGGAGCTGCCCGGATATTCAGCCCACAATGATGCTGAAGCCACAGTGGAACCGATTCTTCCAGTGGTTGAGGAAGGCGCCCAAGGCCAGGGTGACGGGCAGAGGAGGCAGCTTCTTCTCCAGAACAGCCCCCACGCACCAGTTACTGTCCAGGAAGCCTGAAGGAAAGGGAGGCGGGCAGTTAGGGCAGCTCAGGAAAAGGGGGCTGCCCCACATCCCAAAGCAGCTGTGGTCTTGGGGCTTTCCAGATTACACCCTAGAACAGCAGAAAAATGCTTCGGCTTGGCCGGATCGTATTGAAAACGATCCCCAGAATCTCACACTCCTACAATGGAGGATCCCTAGAATCTCAAAACGCCTACAGCTATTTTTCTGCAACGGACGTTGTAGCGCTCAATCGCAAAGATGCAATCCGAAGTAAGGCATCGGAAATGTGAACGCCACCTTGCTGACAGTGCAGGGACTGCGGTGTCACAACACAGGAAATACGGAACACACTTTGTAGATCCGTCGTGACCCTGCGGTAAGGGTTAATCTGGAAAGCGCCCTTAGGAACACAGGGAGCTGCCATATACTGAGGCAGACCCTTGGTCCATCTAGCTCAATATTGTCTACACAGACTGGCAGCAGCTTCTCCAAGGTTGCAGGCTGGAGTCTCTCTCAGCCCTATCTTGGAGATGCTGCCAGGGAGGGGACTTGGAACCTAGATGCTCTTCCCAGAGTGGCTCCATCCCCTGAGGGGAATCTCTTGCCTCACATGGAGCAAAGCTGGTCTGGTGGTAGCAAGCATGACTTGTCCCCTTAGCTAAGCAGGGTCTGCCCTGGTTGCATATGAATGGGAGACTTGATGTGTGAGCACTGTGAGATATTCCCCTCAGGGGATGGAGCCACTCTGGGAAGAGCAGAAGGTTCCAAGTTCCCTCCCTGGCAGCATCTCCAAGATAGGGCTGAGAGAGACTCCTGCCTACACCCTTGGAGAAGCCACTGCCAGTCTGTGAATATAAGACTGAGCTAGATAGCCCAACGGTCGGACTCAGTATATGGCAGCTTCCTACGTTACCATGTTCACACATCCATTCTCCCATTCAGCGAACCGCCTGGCCTGTTTTTCTGGAAGGTTCCTGAAGCCATCAAGGCTGGACTCAGGAGAGTTGCCACACTTCCAAGGGATACCCAAACCCCACAGGCAGAGGGGATCACAAAATATTGGAGCTCCCCTCCTATTAAACAGGGTTCCTTTAGAGGTTCTTCAACGGAAAAGAAACTGGAGGCATCGGAAGCCGACATCTACTTAGTCAAACTTTCTAGCTCATTCTTGTCTACTCTGACAGGCCGCTGCTCTCCAGAGCTTCAGGCAGGAACCCTCCTCACCTGGAGATGCCAGGAATTAAACCTGGGGCCTTCACCATGCTAAGCAGATGCTCCAGCACTGAGCTACAGTCCTCCCTACTGTTGATGTGGCCACCTCCCATGGGAGAGGCTAGAAACTGCTGAAGCAAATCCAGAGGGGGAACAAAACAGGGCTCAACAAGTCCCATGCTCTAGGGATGTGCATGAACCTGTTCGGAGGCCCTTTTACGGGCCTCCGAACCGGTTCAAACCCCGGGCGGTTCGGAGTCTCAAAGGCAGGGGAGGGGATAACTTTAAGGGCAGGGGAGGATGCACTTACCGCCCTCCCTCCGCTTCCCCCCCACACTTGTGCTCCGTTAGTAAAGGCTCCGTCGGGGCAGTAGCACACCTCCCTGCCGCCCCGTTCCCTCCTTAGCCGGAAGTGCCAGGTGCGCGGGCGCATGCCGGGCACATGTGCGTGCACGCACATGCACCCGGTGTGCATACGCGCACCTAGCACTTCCGGCCACTTCCTGCCAAAGAGGAAGCAAGAGTAGCAGGGAGGTGTGCTACCGCCCCGACGGAGCCTTTACTAACGGAGCACAAATGGTGGGGGAAGCAGAGGGATGGGGTAATTGCACCCTCCCCCACCCTTAAAGTTACCCTACCACCACCACCCCCGCTGCCCGGTTCCATGCACTTCCCAACCACGTTCATTTCCTCCTACTGGAGGCCCACAGACAATACAGGGAGGGCCCTTCTGAGAAGCAGAGCCTGTCTGGTTTCCAAGAGCTGGGTCGGCTCTGGCCGTGGCTCACTCACCCTTGAAAACCATGTTGGCCTGAGGCAGCGTGAGCTGGTAACCGAAGGCAAAGCTGGTGTCCTGCAGCCGGGTATTGGCCTCAAATTCCACCCCAACCTGGATCTGCAATTGGGAGAAAGAGGTCAAGGCAAGAGGTCACGGAGCCCAGGAACACAGGGAGCCGCCTTATACTGAGTCAGACCCTCGGTCCATCTAGCTCAGTGTTGTCTACACTGACCGGCAGCAGCCGGCCAAGGTTTCAGGCAGGAGTCTTGCCCAGCCCTACCTGAATCCCTGCCAGGGACTGAACCTGGGACGTTCCCCCTGCAAAGCAGATGCTCCTCTACTGAGCTAGACCCCTGCTCACCAAGCAAAGAGACACCTTTTAAAGTGGTGATTCTCTTTTAGCAGGAGTAGAGCAACTGGCCCTAGCCAACCCCAGCACAGAATCCCTCAGGACCCCTCTGCCTTTAATTGCTTTAATACATTTGCTAATGTTTCTTTTTCAACCCCTGATAACTAAGCAAGGAGGCGCCTTTTTAACATGGCGATTCTCTTTTGTTTAGCAGGGGGAGAGCAACTGGCCCTATCCACCCCCAGCACAGCATCCCTCCAGGGACTGTTGCCGGTGTCTATCTTATGTTTCTTTTTAGACTGTGAGCCCTTTGGGGACAGGGAGCCATCTTATTCATTATTTCTATATGTGAACCGCTTTGAACACTTTTGTTCAAAAGCGGAATACAAATATCTGTTGTTGTTGTTTTATATAAAGTTCTTTGGAAGCCTTGTCAGCTAAAAACCTCTCGATGCAGATAGAGAGGGGTCCTTTTCCATTCACCTGGTCATTGGCCCGATGGTAATAGCTGGCGTGAGCCCCTCCATAGCCCAAGTTAAGGGTGGCTATCCATTTGAGAGCTGTAATGCAGAGAGAGAGAGAGAGAGAGAATCAGGCACGGAGAAACTGGGGGACGATTTATCCCCCACCCCAAGGGAGTAAAACGAGGGGGACGGACTAATTGCACGTTTGAGGTCCTGACACACACTTATGTCCAAAGCATTCAGACATTCCCACCCCACCAGCATTCCGAAGTGCTCCAGTCCCAGAAAAAGAGATCCACACGTCTTTTCAAAACATTAGGACCCGCTCTTCACATCCCTGCTGATCTTACCCGGTGCCAAAGCAAAAACCAGCACAGTCCTGCACGACGCTGGCCTTCCAGCTATGGGACTACAACTCCCATCACCCCCACCCACAGCGGCAAATAGCCAGGGGTGATGGGAGTTGTAGTCCAGGAACAGCTGGAGGGCCAGCATCGTGCGGGCCTGAGCTGGCAGGGAACGCGAGAGCCACAGAGACAGCGGAGAAAACATGGGAAGGGCAAGCGTGGAGAGGGGTGCTTCTCTCCGACGACATGCCCACCATCTCTGGCCCACTGCTCCGGAGGGCAAGGGACTCACCTGTGTACTTCCCAGCAAGTGTGACAATGGCGCCCTCTTCCCCTGGCCGCCGGTGGTACACCATTTCGCCCCCCAGAACCAACTGTGACGTCACGCTTTGCAGGAAGTGGGCGACGACAATGACTGTAGGGAGGGAAACACAGGATCCAGTCTCTAGACCTGCCCTTTCCCATGCCCATGCTGAGGCACGCGGCGTTCAGAACTCTCAACTCCAGTCCAACTGCACAGAGGAAACGGAATCAATTCCAGAGGAAACGGAATCAATTCCAGAGGAAACGGAATCAATTCCAGTGGTTGCAGAGCCAGCTAAGAAGGCTTGGAGTCTGTCTTCCTGTAGGGGAAAGGTCCTCTAAAGCTTGTTGGACTACATTACATAGGGACGTAGGAACAGAGTGGCCATGCCCCCCGAAATTCTGGGTTTCACCTGGATTTTAAGCATCTCACCCAGATGGCTTAGCCCACCCAGATTCGCCCGGATTCCAGCTTTCATTTAAAAAATTTTTTTAAAAAGCTAAGCTCCAGCCCTTGTAGAAGCGGAGTTATGGAGCAAATCGGGCAGTCACTCTTCTGCTCAAAAATTATGTTCAAGCCAATTGACATAATATGCAAATTAGGCACCCAGATTTGGAAAGCCAGAAGATGGGAAGCTTATGTAGGAAGCTGCTACCTACTGAGTCAGGCCCTTGGTCCACCTAGCTCAGAATGGTCTACTCTGACCGGCAGCAGCTCTCCAAGGTGTCAGGCAGGAGTCTGTCCCAGGCCTACCTGGAGAGGCTGCCCGGGATTGAACCCGAGACCTTCCGTATGCAGAGCAGGTGCGCTACCCTTGAGCTGCAGGTCGGTCATGATGCCGACCCCACCACTTGCACTGTGGACCAAGCGGCTGGCTCCTCCTTGCACTTGCCACATGAAAGCTCGGGATTCCGAAGGCTCCGCCATCAACAGGCATAGAAAGACGGAGGGGACCCAAATCGTACAGCTGGTGTAGGAGGAGCTACTGGCCGCCTTGTTCCTTCTGCTGCTGCTGCTGCTTCTCCTCCAAATAAATAAATATGCTTTCTGGTGTGGCAGAGGCCAGGAGTGCTTTCTCTCAACTTCGGCCAATATGCCAGCAGCCTCTGTTTCTTGAGATAAACAGCCTCAAAACAGTCGTACATCTGCTGGTAACCTCCAGACTTGACTACTGCAATGCGCTCTATGTGGGGCTGCCTTTGTACATAGTCCAGAATGGGGAATTGGTGCAAAATGCAGCCACCAGGTTGATTCCCGGACCATCTCAGAGAAACCATATTACTCCTATGTTAAAAGAACTACACTGGCTACCAGTAAGTTTCCGGGCAAAAGGCGAGTTGCTGGTTATAACCTATAAAGCCTTAACTAGCTTAGGCCCGGAGGATTTAAGAGAACGTCTTCTTCGTATCCCTTTGAGATCATCTGGAGAGGCTGGTCTGCAGTTGGCATCAGCCTGTCGGCGGCTATGCAGGGACGGGCCTTCTACGTTGCTGCCCCGAGACTCTGGAATGTGCTCCCTGCTGAAATAAGAGCCTCGCCGTCTCGGACAGCTTTCTAAAAGTCTTTAAAGACACATTTATTCACCCAAGCTTTTTAACGAGAATTGTGGTTTAAACGGTTTTAATTCTTGTCGTTAACTGCTCAGAGATGCCAGTTTGGAGCGGTGTCCAAATATGATAAAACAAGCAAACATGGCCAGGTTCTGAAGCTCATGTATGCAACTGGGCAGGGCGCCCACTCCCCACCCCAAACACGCAGCCCCACAGCCCTGGCAGCTGGGGCACATAGGAGCCGACGTGCGCAAGCACATGATTCAGCCACATCTACGGCGGTTGCGAATGAGGGCCAACGTGGCAGCACTCACTTGATTCACTGATTAGGTCGGGGTTGCCCAGTGTCAAGGTTGCGGTGTAGTCGTCTCCACGGTATTCCGTGTCAAACTGCCAAGTCACGAACTTGGACTGCTGAGTCTGGAACAGAGAGAAAAAGGGTGCGGGAGTGAAGAGGCCTCTGGCTCCAGAAGCAGTTCTTCAGCAGGGACCAAAAAGGTAGATTTGGCTATTAGCCATTCTTCATGGCCACCACCCATCCCTCTCCTCCCTCAGATCCTTGTCTGGCACGCAGGCAGAGGGCTTAGGCTTAGGCGAGAAATGGGTCTTCTGCCATTTGTACTGGGAGACGGAATGGGAGACTAGAAGTGTGAGCACTGGAAGAGATTCCCCTTAGGAGATGGAGCTGCTCTCGGAAGAGCAGAAGGTTCCAAGTTCCTTCCCTGGCAGCATCTCCAAGACTGGGCTGAGAGAGACACTCCTGGCTGCAGCCTTGGAGAAGCCGCTGCCAGCCTGGGTAGACAATCCTGAGCTAGATGGACCAATGGTCTGACTCCGTATACGGCAGCTTCCTAGGTTCCTATGGAGATGGGAAAGCACAGCATCCCTCCAGTGGCTATTGCTGGGATCTGCCTTATGTTTCCTTTAGATTGTGAGCCCTTTGGGGACAGGGGACCATTTGATTGATTGATTTTTCTTTGTAAACTGCTTTGAGAACTTTGATTGAAGAGTGGTATATAAATATTATTAATAGAAGAAGAAGAAGAAGAAGAAGAAGAAGAAGAAGAAGAAGAAGAAGAAGAAGAAGAAGAAGAAGAAGAAGAAGAAGAAAACTAAAATAATCCCAGTGGTAATTGGCGCCCTGGGTGCAGTTCCAAAAGACCTTGAAGAGCACCTCAACACCATCGGGGCCACAGAAACCACCACCAGCCAATTACAAAGAGCAACTTTACTGGGAACAGCCTATATTCTGCGACGATATCTATAACAGCAACAACACTGACAATAAAATTCAGCCATCCCAGGTCCTTGGGAAGGACTCGATGTCTGGATAAAACTAACCAGTCAATAACACCTGCCTGACTGTGTAAACAAGAAATAATAGAAGAGGAGGAGGAGGAGGAGGAGGAGGAGACGACTTCTGGGGAGATCTGTGTGGTGTTGGGTGTTCTGCTCGTCAGAGGGCTGGGGGCGCTCACCACTGGCAAGGTGGCAAGTGGATTGGTAGATGCCTGGTCTTCAGCCATACCAAAATATTTGAGGCAGCTGTTCTCAGTCATGGGTGCCCAGGTGCTTTTCGACTATAACTCCAATCATCCCCAGTCCAGCAGCATCTGAAGACCAAAGCCTGAGGACGGCTGTCTTAAAGATCATACCTTGCCATCTCTCCCACCACCACCCCCGGCCGCCTCTTCCCCCCCCCCCCGCCCCCATGCAGCATTACCTGGAACACAGCCTTGGTTCGTATCTGTTCTGCCAGCAGGTGGAGCACTTGAGCATTGAGGCTCCCGGCATTGTCAATATCCCCGATGAGCGTTGGGAAGGCCTGTGTGGGAACCAGGGGAAATCATGGATCCACAATAAACCTCGGCTTAAGAGAGCACCTTCTCTGGCGTGAACCCTGCCGCCTATTAAGATCATCTGGCGAGGTCTGGTTACGGTTGCTATCGACTAATTTAGTGGCGACCCAGGACCAGGCCTTCTCTGTGGCTGCCCCAGAGCTTTGGAATTCATTCCTTGCTGAAATAAGAGCCTCTCCTTCTCTGTTTGCTTTTAGGAGGACCCTAAAGACGTACCTGTTTTCCCAGGCTTTTAATTGAAATTGAAATCTTTATCTTGAAATCTTTCTTGAGATCTTTATCTGTTTTATGAATTGTAACTGTTTCACATTGTTTTTATATTATGTTTCTACACTGAGAATTCTCTATCAGGTGGTATAGAAATACGATAAATAAATAAAATAAAACCCTCACCCACACCAGCCCGCACACCTTATTTGCATCGCAAGCAGCAAGAACCCAAACTGACACACTCTGTTTCTAAAGAGAGCAAGCCCCTGGGCTACTCACACACTGAAAATAACCCGCCCTTTGGGAGGATTCCTAATTCAGTGGCTGCTCCTTGGCAGGGAGAGGATTCCAAGTTCAGTCCCTGGCATTCTCAGTTACAGTTCAGGCAGGAGGTTCCCCAGCTGAATCTCAGACAGCAGAGCTGGGAAAGGTCTTTTTCTGCACAAAACCCTAGACTAGCCATTGATGTTTGGAGGAAACTGACCCACTCTCCAATTACAAGGCAATTTTTGTATGGGCACAACCTCCCCCATTTCCTCTCCACCCTGTGGTTTTGATCATCCAAGCAATTGCTTTATTGATACAAAGATAGTTTCAGCTGAAAATGAATCAGAGAGACCCTGTGCAGGTTATACAAAACTGATCAGGCCTGAAAGACCACTTGCAAAGTACATCACACTGTCTTATCAGGGTTCCCTCCCTGGCAGCATCTCCAAGATAGGGCTGAGTGAGACCTCTGCCTGCAACCTTGGAGAAGCCGCTGCCAGTCTGTGTAGACAATACTGAGCTAGATGGACCTATGGTATGACTCAGTATATGGCAGCTTCCTATGTTCCTAAAAAAGGAAGTTACATGATTAGATTCAAGTTGCTTAAGCATTTTCAGTCAGTTAGTTGGACACATGTATACTAAAACAAGGAAGTTACAGTAACAGACCAATTTACTCTGCATGATTAGAATGTTCCAGACATGGTTTTGCAAAGTTGAGCAGTTGCCGTTACTGTCTGCTAAAGTGTTGTTCAAATCTCCAGGGACCTTTCCCCCGAAATCTATTTCAAGCCAAGACTCCGGGCTAGCCATTTCCTGCCTGCAGGGCTAAGCCTGTTGACTTTCCCCCTATCCCAATGAAAACAAGCCTTACTCACCTCTGTGGGGCTCAGCTGCTGGTCCCCCACATACGTGCCACTGAGGTGGTAGTTGGACGGGCCCACTGTGCTCATGTGAATCGTGTGGGTCACCTGGGAGGAGACAAGAAGCATCAGCTGTAGGCGGTCAGGGCACAAGATCGGAAGTCAACACCCCTCCTTGCTAAGAAAAGTCAAGGTAACGTGGCTATAGCTCAGTGGAAGAGTCCCTGCTTGGCATGCAGAAGGTCTCAGGTTCAATCCCTGGCAGCATCACCAGGAAGGGCTGGGAAAGAGCCTGAAACTTTGGAGAAGCTGCTGCCAGTTGTTGTAGGTCAGGGGTTGCCAACCTTGAATCCTCCATTGTCAGAACTTTGCAGTAGTAGAACCATTACGTGGCCTTACTGTATTTACCTGAATCCAAGACTAGGTTTTTCCCCCCAGGTTCTTTGATGTTAAAAATGAGGTCGTCCACTTAAATTCAGAGTCCTCTTCCTTTTAGGTAAATATAGGTATAACCTATATAGGTAGAAGTGTGCCGTTGAGTCGGTGTTGATTTCTGGTGCCCACAGAGCCCTGTGGTTGTCTTTGGTAGAAGACAGGAGGGGTTGACCATTGCTTCCTCCCACACAGTCTGAGATGATGCCTCTCAGCATCTTCCTGTATCATTGCTGCCCGATATAGTATCAGCGGGGATTCGAACCGGCAACCTTCTGCTTGTTAGTCAAGCATTTCCCCGCTGCGCCACTTAAGGTGACCCATAACCTATATAGGAACACCTATATAGTCTTCCTGGCCCTCCTTAGTGCCCTGGGCCCTGGTGTAGTGCATAGTGCATGGTGCCTGGGCCCAGAGGAGGGCCTTCTCTGTGGCCAGCCCTCTTTTTTGGAACACCCTTCACCCCCAGATCCATTCAGCCCCTTCCTTAGTGGCTTTCAAGGCCCTTCTCAAGACCTACCTTTCCCGCCAGGCTTTTGCCCTTTGATCTCTTATTTATTTATTTTAAGTGTTTGCTATTGTTATTCTTTACCAGCTAGAGTCTTTGGAGGAGGCAATGTACAAGAAACTTTAAAATAAATCAATAACCTCTATTTTAAAGGGGCTCATCTTAAATTCAGAGTCATCTTGTATATGGGTCAATACGGGTAGAAACCTGCTGAAAAAGCCAGAGTTTTGCCCCCCTCTGTCTCCCCAGCACAGCAAGGGGATGGAATTCCACATGGAATTCTAGTTTGTTATCAGTTGTTTGTTCTTCATCCCACTGGGTTGTTTAATTTCGATGGCGTTGCCCTAAGAACGGAACCACCGGATGTGAGCTTTTCAAATAAATAAATAACCCAGCTGCTGCCCAAGCAGGATCTGAGCTTTCCGAATAAATCATCTACTGGGACCGCACTGCACACTCCAAGGACTTTTACACACAGCAGGCTTCACCGGGAATTTACAGGGAGGCTTTACTGCAAGCTTGAAGTCGTCTCCACAAAACAACACAAATAGTGGATTTTTTTTTAACCCCAGATATAAATCGGGCTCCACTCCAAAATGCAATGAAAAACCCGGATTGTGTGTGAACTGCTTCCCGATAACTCGCAGGGACTTCGGGGTCAGTCTGGCCGATATGTGAACGCACCCCCTCCATTCCGGAGGAGATGTGAGTTAAAGGGCTTTAAAAGCCCCGTGTGAAAAACTTCCAGCTGGAATCCCCAAGGGCTCTTCAAGTACAGCCCTGCGTTGAATGCACTGCCTCGTCCAAGGGAGGGCAGCCAGGGTGCAGATAGCCGTGGGATAGTCTATGGAGCATAACATGTTTCAAATCTATCTATTTTAAAAACACCAGCAAACATCAGCGCCCTGGATAATGAGCACAATTCTTCCCCAGAGGTGCCTCTTGGCTGGACAAGAGTAAATTAGCTTCCAGTTTCCGACAGGAGGGCCCAAGGCGCATTCCAGGAGCTTGAGGCAGCCCAGATGGTCATCCATGCCCCACGTTCCTAATCAATGATCAAGTCGCACCGAAGCTTATGGGGTATGAGCCATGGGAAAGGAGGACCGGGAAACCCCATTCCTCCACTGGACCTAACGGGATGATGCACCAGAACTATTAGTACCAACCTGAAGATGGGTGCTAAGGGGTTTGTTGATGACAAGCTTGACTCCTTCCATCTGCTGGGGGAAAACTTCTAGAAGGGGAGCAGAGAGAGAAAGGGTTAGAAGCAACACTTAAGTGTGTGCATTTGTACAAAGCAAGAATAGCAGGCTTCTGATCTGATTTGGAACAGAATCTTCCATGTATGTGTTTTTAATTGCATGTTTTAGTCAAGCGTTGCTTCACTGTGAACTGCCCAGAGAACAACTTGTCATTCATTCATTCATTCATTCAATTTCTATACTGCCCTTCCAAAAATGGCTCAGGGCAGTTTACACAGAGAAATAATAAATAAATAAGATTGATCTCTTAGGGGTGGCTAACAATGTTGTTGCTGCTGCTGCTGCATGAACGTCCTGCAAGAAAATCGACAATCTACAATCAGGTTGTTGTTATTATGCAAGTTCAATGTCCTTTTTTAAAAAAGGAAACAGGGGTTTGAAGGGAGCAAAAGACAACTCCTAAGTGACTCCTCAGGAACTCAGAGGACTAGAGTATTTGCTTGTTTAAAGCAAATGTATAAATGTTTTAACTTGCCGTGTGTTATTGTTAAGCGCCCAGAAATGAAGGTTTGGGGCAGTGTACAAATTTGATAGATAAATAAAATAAATAATGAAGGCTCCCCCCCTGAGGGGTGTCTCATGGAAGAGCAAACAGTCTGTACTGGCACAGAATACACGGCTTCTTTGCGGGAGGCAGCATTCTTGACCCTTGAACAGCTGCCCAAAAAGCAGCAATTCAACAGGAAAAGCTTCCACCCAGTGCGGTGATGCAGCAGTGAAGGAACGGTGTCTGGTGGTGCATTCCTGCCCGCCATGCTGCTTTTCAAAGGCAAAGCCCCTCTGTCTGAAAAAAGATGACAATTTGAATGAGAGTTCAACCAGAACAACACATCTCTGGAGTCCATTCTGTCACAATGCTGTTGAAGGCAGAGGAGCAAAACAAGAAGGAGAGCTGGTCTGGCAGTAGCAAGCATGACTGGTCCCCTTAGCTAAGCAGGGTCTGCCCTGGTTGCATATGAATGGGAGACTTGATGTGTAGGCACTGTAAGAGATTTCCCCATAGGGGATGGAGCCGCTCTGGGAAGAGCAGAAGGTTCCAAGTTCCCTCCCTGGCAGCATCTCCAAGATAGGGCTGAGAGAGACTCCAGCCTGCAACCTTGGAGAAGCTGCTGCCAGTCTGTGTAGACAATATTGAGCTAGATGGACCAAGGGTCTGACTCAGTCTATGGCAGCTTCCTAAGTTCCTAACAATCTGCCCCACCTTTGCTGACCAAGAGACAAATTGCCAGGATGGTTTATACAACGCCACCGATGTGCATGGAAGTTGCGAAGATTTAAAAAGCAAGGTCCTTGCCCCAAGGAGCTCACAATCCTAAACTGGCACAAGGCAACAGAGGGAGGGAAGGAGGGAATTAGAGGTAGAGATAAATCCGCGAAGGAGAGGCTCTTGTTTCGTTTACAGGCAGCAGCAGAATACCAGAACTAGGAAGCTGGGCCTTGGAAGTTGGGACGCCCAGAGAAAACGCATTTTGGAGCTAGTCCTTGGCCAGGAAGCCAGTATCATCTATTCTTTCGCCCCCAGAAGCAAACAGATCCGCTTTACCTTTGCATTTCCTGTGGAGCTCATCAAAGCTGCCTGGGTTGGTGCGCGGTTCCTCTCGGCGGGGCCTTCTCCGCAGGGCAGGCAGGGCGGAGGACATATTCCCCATGGCCCCTGAATCTACGCAGCACACTCCAGCTTCCGGCCCATCGGGGGCCAATTCCTCCTGGCTGCCCAACCCCTGCCCCTCTCCCTCAGTTAAATGGGGAGGGGGAGCTTCTAGCTGAAGCCCTGGAGCATGGCCGGCAGGGCAAACAGACCCCCCCTGGGGCCCACGCCGGCCACAGCCACCTGGCCAGCCACAGCCCTTCTTTGGGCGTGCCCCCTAACTTGGCTGGCAGAAGAAGCCACTCACCGCCGCCACTGGCAGAAACAAGCCCTCTCTGGGCAGAGCAGGAGGCAGGGAGTTCTCAGCTGCAGGACTGGGATGGCTGCCAAGGATGCCCGGGGGTGGGGGGGGAGCAAATTAAAGCGCTACACAGGGGGTTTCATGCAGGAGAGGGTGCCACAGCTGGGCACGTCAGCCAAAGCGGCCGCCGGGGGACGAGGGGCACCAGCCAGAAGGCTGGACTCTAGCAAAGCCTCCCTCTGTGATCTTGATGGGGGCCGCCATCTTGCCCCCACCCTGACCCCTCACCCCACACCCACCCTCCTCCTCCTCCTCCTCCAGGAAGTGGCTTGCCAGGGGACACCCTCCTTCTGCTCCTGCAGCAACCATCTTTGAAATGGGCACAGCCCTCTTCCCTCCCCTTCCTCCCCGAGGAGGGAGCAGAAACCCGGGTTGCAATTGGAGGACAGCCTTGCAGCCTCCTTCCAGAGAGAGGGCCGGGCTGGAGCTGCTCTGGGCCTGGGTCAGAAAAATGCTGCCTGCCGCTTCTCTTCTCCTCTCTCCCCACATCCCGCACCCGCCTGGCCGTGTCTAGGGCAAGGATGCTCTGGCTGCAAGGTGTTCCTTTGGCCTGTAGGGGTCATCTCGGCCACCAGAGGGCGGCTGCAGTCTGCACTGGCATGGGAGTAAACTCCACTGAGACGAATGGGACTTCTTTTGGCGTAAAGATGCTCAGGGGGGCCTCAGGGTGCAGCTGGACCCAGCCTCTGCCGCCTGGGGCTGTCCACGGCCTGGGCCCAAGCGAATCCACCCCACGCAAGCCGGGAACAAACTTGCTGTCTTTATTTTGGTGGCAAAGGGAGCCACTTTTCGGGCAAAAGGGAAATGCAGTTCCGTTTCTGCTGGGGGTGGACGGAAATGTGCTCGTTGGTTTGCTTGCGTTAACTTGTAACTGTGTTTAAACTTGAGCCAAGGCAGTGGCGTTTGTTTTCGAATGAAATGCACACGTTGTTTACATGGTGGTCAAGAAAGATACTTTGTAGACAGCAGAGGGCGGAGGGGACCCTTTGTAATTGAAATGTATTTATTTATCTGGCTGTCTGGCTATTTATATTGATATACTGCCTGATATCTACATCGCTAGGCGGTATTTTACCCCAAACACGACGCTGAAAAGAAGTTGTCCCAATTATCGGCAGCTGGCGGGATAGCAATGTGTTAAATAAAACAAACAAACAAACAAATCAATACAGCAACTCCGCGAGTTGTGGGAGAGAAATCGACTAGATTCGGCAGCGGGATCGACTTTAGATCCGGCAGTGGGATCTAAAATCAGTTGAGCGGACATCCAAAAACTTGTGAGTGCCTGCACGGGCGCACACCTTAGAGGGAACGGTGCTTACATATAGTCACCCCTCCAGACTGAAACCAAGGTGGGCCCTGCTTAGCAAAGAAAACGATTCATGCTTGCTCCTGCACTGCAGGACCAGCTCTCCCCGCCCCTAAGAAGGCCCCCCCCCCATTTATTTGTTTGTCATATTTTTATACCACCCGATATATAAATCTCTAGGCAAAAGATGGCCTATGACCGCAGAAAGCCTGTCTGCTCTCACGTGTTTTGACTCTTTGTGGCAGCCTAGACCCCAAAAGGCCCCTTTTCCTGGAATCCATGCAGTCCAGTTTTCACCGCCGTGTGTTTTTTCCCTTTTATTTCAGGCAGGAGGCAGGAGTGAGGGGAAGAACAGGGTGCTCTGTTTTGTCTAGCGGCCGCGGGGGCGTCCATTTCTCGAACTGACCCTTTGGACCTGGAACACCTAGTGACTCTCCAAACACCGGGGCACATGATGGGCAGTTGTGATGACGGAGGAGATGGGCTGAATGTCCACTATGCTCTAAAGGCTGCTGACCCAGTGGCTTGCAGGTGGCAGTTTCCTAGAATTTCTGAACTCCGGGATAGAGACAAAAGGAGATTTTCCTCCCACTCACCCCACAAACACTCCAAAAATGAAAGATCCCCTGGTGCATGTTGATAAGAGTGTTTGGATCCTGCAAACAGGCACGGGCGGCACTGAGGTTACGCTGTTGCATGACCGCAGCTTTACCTCTCAAATGCATAACCAATATTAATGCCACTCCCAAGTATTCGTGAACTGAAAGTATTGCGGGGAAGTTCACTGGCAGAGCACTTGCTTGGCATGCAGAAGGTGGTCCCAAGTTTCATCCCTGGCGTGTCCCGGTAAGGCTGGAAAAGGCCCAGCAGAAACCCTGAATGGATGCTGCCAGTCAGAGCAGACAATACTGAGCTAGATAGACCAAGGGTCTGACTCTGTAGACAGCAGCTTCCTATGTTCACCATCAGTGGATTGTTTCTGACACTATTCTTTCCTCATTGTTGAGCTTTCAACCTCTATTTAAGATGTTTTTCATCTTACTGAGCGTTGGAATTTGATTTGCCCCCTACAGGATTTAGTTCCTTGCCATTTCTCAGGGAGTGTTTTGGTTTGTTTTTCTGGGGTTTTTTTTAATCATTATTGAACTGTTTGAATTATTGACTTGTTTGAGGCTTTATCTGAAATAGTTTAAACACATTTCAGACTGTATTATAGAGATGTTGAGGTTTCTTTGTTTGATTTTTAAGCTGCCCGTCAGACCCTTTTGAGGGCTGAAAGATAGGCTACACATCCCTTAACACAAAAATAAATAAATTGCCATTTCTACACCCTAACTGAGCTTTGAACGTAGCAAATTCCTCATCCTGTTTCTGCAAAGAGTCTCGCTTGGCAGCTCCAGACAAAACTAAGGTTTTCTTGCAGGTGCTGGGGGAAAAAGCCAAAATAGTTGATTTTTATTTTTTTTTAAAGGGGGAGGACAGAGGTTGTTTGCCTCACATGTTTTCCCTCACTGGCCAGATCTGGAGAGTCTTATACGGCTTTCTTTCCTCCTTGGATTTTCTGCTGACACAGTTGCCCCTTTCTTCCTTCGCCAACCTGACATGTTGGAGGTTAATGTCCAGTGATAAGATTAAACGCGGACACTGTCCTTCACCTGTCCTGACTGATAATAAAGCCAGTGAGCTGGCAGGACTTTTGAGGAAGTCGATAGGGGAGGTCGGGACTCTGGAACTAAGGTGGCCAACTTTTTAAAATGTCCCCTGCTTTTGTGCTTTGGCTGCAGCTTGATCTGCCGGAGCGGATCTCTGTGTTGACAAGTTTCACCTGCTGACTTCTGCAGAGACAGAAATTCAGGGCGCAAGAGATGACTCAGTGCTCACAAGAGCAGGCAACATCCCGATTACTGCACCTACACTATGCCCATACGCTGACCCTGCAAGGCAGGCCAGATTGTCTCAAACATGAATGCCAGGCGCCCAAGCACTTACCGGGCATACTCAGTTTCTTCACACTCTTGGGCCAAAGTGCTGGAAGGCAGAAGCCACTGGGTAGATCCTACAGAGCAGCCGGAGAAGAATATTGTCTCTGCACATTTTTCACAGGGGAAAGGGCTAACGTTTTGTTTTGTAAGAGAAGCAGGAAAATCAGGAAAATGGACAGTTCGTGAGGATTCGAGGATTCCATCTGCCCTCTTCTAGGATTCCTTGAAAACAACAATCATTCCTAGCCAACTGACATAGAAACACAGGAAGCTGCCATATACTGAGTCAGACCATTGGTCTATCTAGCTCAGGATTGTCTTCACAGACTGACAGACTTGAACAGTTCTGTATGGAGGAGCGGGCAAATATTGCTCCATCTAGATGTGCAAGGTTGATAGAGAAGTATCCCAACAGACTCAAGGCTGTTATTAAAGCAAAAGGTGGTTCAACAAAATATTGACATTGGGGGGTGTGTGATCCTTTTTCAATGTCAGTAATTCTTGTTTTTTATTTCTGACACTTTTTCTGGACTGTAATTGTGATGTTTTTCAGTTGGATGTTATAGGTTGCATTGGATAAGTACAGCTGGTGAAGGGAATTTTCTTTGTGTTTTCATTTCAGGATGTAAGGGAACCAGAATTTAAGGTCTATCAAAGGGGGTGATTCTTTCCTATACCCACTGTATTTATCGTGGCTAAATGCCCCAGGTAGACCTCTCCTCCTCCAGCAATTTGTCAGATCCCTTTTTAAAGCCTTTACTGGCAGCTCTCACCACATCTTGTGTCAGTGAGTTCCACAAGGTAATGAGGAATCCTTTCACTGCTCTGTTCCTGGCCTGAACTGCTGCCAAGCAGCTTCCTAAGGGGTCTGATGGGAGCAAACATGAATTGTCCCCTGCTACCTGACCAAAGAGGCACCTTTTTAAAGTGGTGGCTTTCTTTATTTAGCAGGGAGAGAGCAACTGGCCCTACCCATCCCCAGCACAACATCCCTCCAGTGGCTGTTGCTGGTGTATGTCTTTTGTTTCTTTTTTAGACTTAGAGCCCTTTGGGGACAGGAAGCCTATTTATTTATTTATAAACATGTGTGTGTGCGTGTGTGTAAACTGCTTTGCAACTTGTGTTTGAAAAGCGGTATATAAATATTTGTCATATTTATAATCTCCCTTGCTAAGGAGGGTCTGCCCTGGTTTGCATTTGAATGGGAGACTACATCTGTGAGCACTGGAAGATACGCCCCTGAGGGGATGGGGCCACTCTGGGAAGAGGATCTGCCCTTTCTGCTTGCATGCAGAAAAGTTCCAAGTTCCCTCCCTGGCATCTCCGAGATAGGACAAGAATTTTTTATTTTTTTTAAAGGACAAGTTTTTTTATTGAACCAACAAACTACCAAAGCATACAGTACATTACCAAAGCACAATTATATACAAAGTGGTTGTTTGTACATCATATCTACCTGCCTGCAACCTTGGAGAAGCCGCTGCCACTCTGTGTAGACAATACTGAGCTAGATGGACCAAGGGTCTGACTCAGTTTGTGGCAGCTTCCTATGTTCCTATGAGAGAAAATTGTCTCTTCATTCACACAGGCTAGTGATTGTTAGAAGCCTCTATCACGTCCTTCTTGCCAGACTTTGCAGGGTCTGTGAGAGAGGCCGTGATGATCTGTCCTGCTCATGCTAAGTGTTATCACTGCAGTGGAGTACCTGACCCTTAGACTCCAAATCTGTTTACCCAGGAATTGTCTCTGTTGGCAGCTTTATAGCACATAATCAGCACATTAATGCAGCAAGGGGTGGGTGGGCATGGCATCCACACCAATGGAAAAGCAGAACAGCCCAGGTTAAGCAGGCTGGCTTTGCCGTTCGATATATAAGAATCTGCAGCGCCTGCAAAAACCCATTTCTGTCTTGACCGGCTCCTTTTAATCAATTCCTCAGGTAAGAATGAAACGACTTACATTCTAAAATGGGGGGAGGAAATACTATTGTGTTTATACTATTTTATACTAGATATACTATAAATACTATTGCCACCTTTTTTTTTTCCTGGCAAAAAATCTGTGACTGCTAGCTGTTTTGGCAGGTAGGAATCCAACAGATGCCGTTTCGCACATCGCTGCCCCACAGAATTTAAGGTCTAAAAAATAAATTATGCCACGCTCCTGAGTCCTTGATGCATGGGGGCTCTCCATGGTTATTCAGTGGTGAAAGAAATGTACTCTGCAGCTGCTCAGGGGCACTGTCATTTAACCTTACTTCCTGAGTCCCAGAGTGAAGATCTGACACCGGCCGCAGATGACAAAACTCATCTCTGGCACAAATTAAGTCCCGCTTGATCACAACGATACGAACCAGCTGGGTTCGTATCTTTATCACGATGATACGAACCATCGTGATTCTTTTTCACGATGATACGAATCAGTTGCTGTTGGGGGGAAGGCAGAAAGGCTAGAACAGAAAGGTGATTCGGAGGACAGTCAAAAAGAAACGGGCTAGCCAGTGTGAAACAGATAAGCTGCCCAGTTGGTTATTCAGCTGTGCCCTGGATATATTGGTTTTACCTGGAAAACTTCTGCCAATCAACCCGCAAAGAGGGTGTGCACGGCACTTTACCATGTAACACAAGTGAAAAAGATAAACTTTTCTCCACCCTCAGGAGCTTATAATCTTCTAAATTTTAGAGGAAAGAGGTGACTATAGTGGGAGCAGCAATTAAGTGGGAAGGAAAAACCCAGGCAAAGGCATGAGGGCAAGAATACGGGCGAATGGATTTGGTTCCTTTGGGGTCTTGAATGAAGGGTTTTTAAGCTGAAGGCTGTCCTTCGGGACAGGGACAGGCTCCGTCACCTGCTTCCAGGGTCTTGCTGAGTTGCTGCAGCGATTTATTTGTCTCTGTGTTTGCCTTTTGTGGATGCTCTCTTAAGATGTTGCCAGTGCGAGGGCCACGCCACGCATTACTTTAAACATGGAGTTTGCCTCTGCCTTTGTGTTTTGGTGAAATTTTAATTAGCAACAGCAGCAGGAAGAGGGACAGAATCCGACTCAGGACTGCCGTGTGGGGCATTGAATCCTTTCTCCTCTCTCTCTCTCTCACACACACACACCCCAAAATCCCCCCCTGCCCCCAAATGGCTATTGGCCCTAGAAGGGAAGCTGCTGCCAGGAAAATCGCTTCCATAGGTACATAGGAAGCTGCCTTCTACTGAGTCAAGGCATTGGTCCACCCAGCTCAGTACTGCCTGCTCTGGTTGGCAGCGTCTCTCCAAGGTTTCAGGCTCAGGGGTCTTTCCCAGCCCTACCCGGAGATGCTGCCAGGGAGTGAACCTGGGATCTTTCCCACGGAGATATGGTCCTTCCCATAAGGGCGAGCAGCAGCCAGTCTCTAGACAATACTGAGCTAGATGGACCAATGGTCTGACTCAGCATATGGCAGCTTCCTACGTTCCGTCTTGGGGGCGTTTTTTGCAGTGTGAAGGGAAAGGGGTGGGGAAAGGTACCCCTTCCTCGCCTGTCGTGGTCCTGGTTCTGACCACCCCCTCAAGGAACTGGCATTTTCCAGTTTTAAAAGTCTTTAAAGACGCATCTGTTCACCCAGGCTTTTAATGAATACGGTTTTAATGGTTTTAATGCTCTTTTTAAATATTGTTTTAAAAATTTTAAATTGTTATAACGTTTTAAACTTTTTTTTTGTTTTTGTTTTAACTAATGTTTTACTTCCTGTTTTTATTTTGTTGTAAACTGCCCAGAGACGTAAGTTTTGGGCAGTATAAAAATATGTGAAATAAATACATAAATAAATAAATAACACAGAGAGCACCCCCCAAAGGCAAAGCTAAGTGTGCAAAGTAATATGCAGTTTGGTCCCCAGGAATAGCCAGGATCCAGCTCTCTCCAGGGGCTGCAGAAGGCTTGTTTTCTCTCTCCTTTTCACAAGTCCTCCTCCTCCTCCTGTCTTTTCTCCTCAAGGTCCACGAGAACCCAGAGCGTGCCAAAATGAAGGTTTTTGCACTGATGATCCTGCTGGTCAGCGTGTACTGCCTGGAAGGTACAGTGGGTTGCCAACACACTTCCTGACAGAGGCTCCTGGGCAGAGAGCCACCGTCCTCGGCTCCCTTCCACACTAGGGCCCCCTGTGGCACGGCTGAGATGTAGCTTTAGCGGTGGGGTTCCCCGTCTTGGGTCCCCAGATGTCGATGGACTGGCATCACCCCAGCCACATTGGCCTTTGGCAGGGGATGATGGAAGTTGTAGTCAGCAAAAAAAAATTGTTTTATTACTTGCATTGGTGTCTATGTTATTGTTGTAAGCCGCCTCGAGCAGTATTGCACTGGAGAGTCGGGGTATAAATATTTCTAATAAATAATAAATAAATAAATCCCTGGCAGCATCTCCAGGTAGGGCTGGGAGAGACTCCTGCCTGCAACCTTGGAGAAGTCGCTGCCAGTCAGTGTAGACAGCCCTGAGCTAGATGGATCAACGGTCTGGCTTGGCAGAAGGCGGCTTCTGGGAGATCTATATTTTGCTCTAGGACCTAGAAGCCTGGGAAGCACCACGGGTAGGATTTTAGATGACATATGCGCCTGTACAGAGAGGACCCCACCTCGGCCCTCCACCCTGGAGAAACCTTGCAATCAGTTGGGATGACGAGACACCACCGTCACCCCAGCCCCAGCCAACCACAGGAAAACCCTGCTGTTATTTGAACACTGACATGTGCCAGTGGTTCAATATTGTTCTACCAGCTGAGGTTAATTATTTAAAAAAATGAAGTCAAAGGACCCGGAGCGGCTGACACAACCCCTCGCCACCCGTCGGCAGAGCCCGGGGCCTGCACCAGTCCAGAACTGTCAACGCCGGAGGCTTTTCTGAAGACGGTCCTGAAACACTTTCTGCCTTGACCGTTTTGTAGTCCAATTGACTGGCACAAACTCCATCAGTCATCCCTTGTCTGCAGAGAGGGAGGCAGATGCAGGGACAGACCAAAGGAAGTATTTCTTTGCACAAAGCTTCCCTAATCAGTGTGGTCTAGTGGTTAGAGTGCTGGACCAGGACCGGGGAGACTCGAGTTCAAATCCCCATTCAGCCACGAAACTAGCTGGGTGACTCTGGGCCAGTCACTTCTCTCTCAGCCTAACCTACTTCACAGGGTTGTTGTGAAAGAGAAACTTAAGTATGTAGGACATCGCTCTGGGCTCCTTGGAGGAAGAGCGGGATATAAATGTAAAATAAAATAATAATAATAATAATAATAATAATAATAACAATCATCATCATCATCTATGAAATCCGCCATCCCAAGTTACAGGAAACAACAAAGCATAAGACAGTCTTTCTGTTGCTTCTGGAAGGCTCAGGTGAGGGATCTCCCACAGGAGGGAATTCCACAGCCTGGGGGCAACCACAGAGAAGGCCCAGTCCTGCAGGTTATTCAGGCCTAGACTGCCCCGTCTATGGAGGCTCTATATATCTATTAACCCCAGGTTTCCTCAACCTCGGATCCTGAGATGTTGTCGGACTACAACTCGATGTATAGAGCCTCCATAGACAGAGGCAGTCTAGCTCTGAATAATAGTTGCTGGGAAGCAGGAATGGGAGGAGATAGTTGTTTTCATGCTGCTTGTGGGCTCCCCTAGCCCTAACCGGCTGTCAGAAACAGGATGGTGGGTTTATTATTTTATCTATCTATCTATCTATCTATCTATTTGAAATATTTATACCCCACCCCTCCAGTGCCCTACTGCTCACAACAATAAGATAGACACAGATACAATAAAAGTAATAAAATTGACTTTTTTAAAAAGTCAGATTAAAAACCACAATCATTATTGAATTCAAATTAAAAATTAGAAAAAGCTAAATAACCTACCAGATATAACAAAATAATGAGGGAGCAGTAAAAAGCCTCCTTAAGAAGGTGTGTGTTCAGATGTTTTTTAAAAGCACTGAGGGAGGGAGCATGACGAAGCTCTTCCCGGTTAGGTGGGCTGAACTTGGTCTGAGCTAGCAGTGTGGCTCTTAGGATTCCTGTGCCCCTGCAAAGACAAACCATTTATCCACTAAAATACTGGACTCAGTATTCAGTGGTTAATTTGTCCCATCGGTGGAGGCACCTTCTCCTCCTCCTCACATGACTTCCTGTAGAGGAAGAGCTGGTCTTGTGGTAGCCAGCATGACTTGTTCCCTTAGCTAAGCAGGGTCCACCCTGGTTGCATTTGAATGGGAGACTAGAAGTGTGAGCACTGCAAGAGATTCCCCTCCGGGGATGGAGCCGCTCTGGGAAGATCATCTAGGTCCCAAGTTCCCTCCCTGGCAGCATCTCCAAGATAGGGCCTGCGAGAGACTCCTGCCTGCAATATTGGAGAAGCCGCTGCCAGTCTGTGAAGACAACACTGAGCTAGATAGACCAAGGGTCGGACTCAGGATACGGCAGCTTCCGATGTTCCTATGTTCCTATCCTCCCAGGGGCTATCGTGAAACGGGAAGCGGAAACCCCGGCCCGAGACGAGTTGGCTGAATTAGGGCAGTCGGTCCAACAGTTCTTCGCGACCGTGTCCGCATACGTGACCAGGGAAATGGTCCCGCAGGAGAGGATCGAGCAGCTGAAGGCCCAAGCACAGTAAGAGCTGCTTTGCTAAGCAAAGGGCGGGTGGGACCCAGGGGTTACCGCCTCCGCCTGGGAACAGGGCGCCTCTACATCTTGTCTTGCCATCGTGGGGACTCCTTCTAGGGATGGGTTGGTGTTGTATGGTGGCCCCAGAAAACCGGGTGCCGTGGCAGCTGGGCCCCACCGGGGCTGAGCTCCTGAGGGGCCCCCAGCTCCACCCTCCCTATTTTCTTCATTTTCTTCGAGGGGCTGCCAGGGAGAGGGGTGAACACGGGGCCCCTCTCCCCTAGTCATGCCCCTGGCAGCATCTCCAGGCAGCACTGGGAAGGACTCCTGCCTGAAACCTTGGAGAGCTGCTGCCAGAGAGTCCCCCAGGTAGACGACCTGGAAACCGTGGACAGCCGCTGCCAGTCAGAGCAGACAGCCGAGAGCTAGACGGACCAATGGTCTGACTCAGTATAAGGCAGCTTCCTAGGTTCTGGCGTTGGCGGCTCTGACTTCTGCTCTCAGGGCAGGAGAAAGAAATTCAGCCTTCCCGTCACCGTAGTTCTCCAGTGGCGGAGAGTTTCACGCCCAGAGTGACCTGACTGGCCTCTGAGGGAAGGTGGAACGCCCACCTGGGTGGGCCTCGGGCCTGGCTGAGCGGGGGAATGAATGCCGGAGTGTTTCTGTTCTAAATTGCAGGACTTACATGCAGCAGATGCAGGCGCATGTGGATCCTTTGGCCACACAGGTGAGGGAAGGGCTGACCCAGATGCTCTCTGGCCTGGTCGAAACCGCTAAGAAGCATATCTAGTGAGCGGAGGTGGAACCCCAAAGAGCTCTCCGGATGAAGGCGAAGCCACGGAAGTCCTACCCAGCCCCTGCTTGTGACATGAAGACCATCAGGATCTCTCCTCGCAATAAAGGCACAGCAGGCCTTGTCCTCGAACATGTCTCTGTGGTGTTTTTGGTAGAGGGGTCCTGTGGGCACGCATGCCGCGCGGCCCGGGTTTTGCAAATCCAGTCACGTCCAAACAGCGCCGATGCACTTCCTGCTTAGTATTAGGCGATAGGGCAGGAACTAAAATGGGACCCCTCAGTGTTACATGATTCATAGGCGGCTGCCGTATACTGAGTCAGACTCTTGGTCCATCTCGCTCAGTATTGTCAACACAGACTGGCAGCGGCTTCTCCCAGGTTGCAGGCAGGAGTCTCTCTCAGCCCCATCTTGGAGAGGCTGCCAGGGAGGGAACTTGAAACCTTCTGCTCTTCCCAGAGCGGTTCCATTATCCCCTAAGGGGGGAATATCTCACAGTGCTCACACTTCTAGTCTCCCTTTCATATGCAACCAGGGCAGACCCTGCTTAGCTAAGGGGACAAGTCATGCCTGCTACCACAAGACACAAGATTCCTTTCAAAAGAGGGCAAGCCAGCAACTCAGAGGTCATGCCCATTTCCCAGATACTTGTATAGCTGGCCCAAATTACATGCTTCGGCAGCCGGAGGTGGGGGCAGCAGCCACACGCAGTTTCGTTAGGCCCACTCATTGTGTTTAATGTCCTGAGCAAATGTTATCAGGAGCCTGTTGGTCTCCTCAGGTTAAAAACACAAGGATGGGAGGGAGATACATGCCTCTTGCAGAGGACCATGGGGCATTTAAGAACATACGAACAGCCCTGCTGGATCAGGCCCAACCCAAAGCCTCTCTAGCCCAGCATCTTGTTTCCCACAGTGGTCCATCAGATGCCTCTGGGAGCTCACAGGCAAGAGGTATGTGCATGCCCTCTCTCCTGTGGTTGCTTCCCTGCAACTGGGATTGAGAGGCATCGTGCCTCTGAGGCTGGCGGTAGCCCACAGCCACCAGACTAGTAGCCGTCGATAGACCTGACCTCCATGAATTTGTTGAAGCCCCTTTTAAAGCCATCCAAACTAGCCATCACCACATCCTGTGGCAGAGAATTCCAAAGATTAATTATGAAAAAGTGTGAAAAAGTACTTCTTTTTGTCGGTCCTAAATTTCCTGACCTTCACTTTAATGGGTTTACCACTGGTTCTCGTGTTGTGAGAGAGGGAGAAAAACTTCTCTCTGTCCACCCTCTCCACTTCATGCATAATTTTATACACCTCGATCATGTCTCCCCTTAGTTGCCTCTTTTCCAAACTAAAGGGCCCCAGGTGTTGTAGCCTTGCCTCATAAGGAAGGTGCTCCAGCCCCTGATCATCTTGGTTACCCTCTTCTGCACCTTTTCCAGTTCCACAATGTCCTTCTTAAGATACAGTGCACAGAACAGTATGCAATACTCCAAACGTGACTGCACCATTAATTGTATGAGGGCATTATAATATTACCATTTTTATCTTCAACCCACTTGCTAATGATCCCTAGCATGGAATTTGCCTTTTTCACAGCTGCCACACACTGAGTCGACACTTTCAATGAGCTGTCCACCACAAGCCCAAGATCTCTCTCCTGGTCAGTCACTGATAGCTCAGACCCCACCAGTGTATATGTGAAGATGAGGGTTTTTTTTGTCCCAATATGCATCACTTTACACTTGCATACATTGAACCACTTTTGCCATTTTGTCACCCAGTTTGGAGAGATCCTTTTGGAGCTCCTCACAATCTGTTGTGGATTTCACAATTGGGTCTTCCTTCTCCTCTCCACATCACATCCTTTCTGCTCTGTTGCTGGCATTGGTGTGCAGGCCCTGAGCAGCAAAAGGTTCTTGGCATGGAAGGGGCCAATTCTTCCAGGGGCTCAGAGGGTACTGCTTATGTGGTCCTTGGGCCTGTCTGGGCTGAGGTGGGCCCTTGTGACCTGACTGATCCTCCCGCACCAGGGTCAGACTCTGAGCTGTTGTTCAGGCTGGGGATCATGGCATCTTTGTTCTGTTCCAATAGGGTTGTCCTTAGATTAGAAACACACCTCTAATTCTCATGCATTAACATGTAACATGTGAATCGTGCCTGGGATCTGATCTTGGTCCTTTCAGCAAATTGGCTACAATGGCCGCCACTTTCACAAAATCCATGAAGTTGAACCAGTTTGCAAAGCCGACCAGAATTTCAGGACCATGGACAGCTCAAGTGGAGGACTTAGGGTAGGGACTATAGTAAGCTGCTGTCTACCGAGTCAGACCCTTAGCCCGTCTAGTTCAGTATTTTATACATTGACTGGCAGCAGCCTCTCCATGGTTTCAGGCAGGCATCTTTCCCAGCCCGCCCTGGAGATGCTTCCAGGGACTGGCAAAAAGAGAGTCTGGAGTGTCAAGGGGAATGACAAAAACTTTATTAAATATATCAGAAGCAGAAAGCCTGCCAGGGAGGCAGTTGGACACTTCAATGATGAGGGCGTGAAAGGGATTATTAAGGAGGATAAGGAGAATGCAGAGAAGCTGCATGAGTTCTTTGTATCTGTCTTCACTGTGGACGATACTGACCAAATGGCCAGGGGGTATATAACCAATCTGGAACTGAGCTTCTCAGGCTTGGAGACTGAAGAACTGGGCCAGTTTGAAGTGATGAGAGAGGATGTTCTACACTGTCTTGAAAAACTAAAAATTAACAAATCTCCAGGGCCAGATGGCATCCACCCAAGAATTCTGAAAGAACTCAGATGTGAAATTGCTGGTCTCCTAGCAAAAATATGTAACTTGTGGGTTCCTCTTTGTGGGCAGGGTAGGGCGAGAGATGACCAAACGTCTCCCGTGCATCACACATGTGCAACCCTAGTCCCTAGGGGAGGCAAAGGGGGCGTTTGCCCTCCAGATTCATAACCAGATTAATGTGGAGTAGCATTTGCTTTTATTTATATAAATTGTATACACATACTTTGCCCCCACCCTGGAGAAATCCCTGCAGATGTCCATACTCCCAAGCCCAGCGTTCTGTTTCCAGCAGTCGGGCAGCCAAATGACTCTGGGGCATGAAGGTATTGGTTACAAATGAGGCGTGAAGGTATTGGTTTTCAGATCAAGGCTTTGTGGAGGTCCCACTTAATTATCACGTCTAACGGCCATCGACTGACCCCTTTCACCCCATGGATTTGTTTCATCCTTAAAAATCATCTTAAGCGTGTGGCCCCCAAGATACCTCGTAGCGGTGAGTTCCATAAGTTAATTACACGCCGCAGAAAGGGTTCTGAAGGAATTCTCAAACGTATGGGCAAGTCCTCCCTCCTTGCCCTCAACAAGCATGGCAGCACAACTTACCCGTCCCATGCCTCACTTCCGCCAGCAACCCAGAGGGCCGCCGCAGCTCTCGCCGCCGCTCCATAGTTCTACGCTTTCCTTCTCCAACCACTTCCGCCCTTAGCCACCATGGCGGCCAACGCCCTTGACCATGATGGCGCCCGCCTTCAGCTTTTCTGCCCGGGGACGCCACTTCCGCTTCCTTTCCCTCTCCCTCAACCGTGATGGCGGACGAGGCAACCCGGCGGGTGGTGGCCGAGTTGCCGCTGCTGAAGACCAACGCGGGGCCGCGGGAGCGGGAGCTGTGGGTCCAGCGGCTGAAGGAAGAGTACCAAGCCCTCATTAAGGTCAGTGCTGTGCCTCTTGCCAGGCGATGGATGCTGCCCTGCCTACGGTGGCTCGAGAGGGTCACCTCTTCTTTGCTTCCCCTCGCCTTCCTTTCCACTGGTCCAACCTTCTGCAGGCTTCTGGGTGTTATCAGAGCAACGCTGCTTTCTCAGATCCTGCTCCTCCAAAAAAGCCGCTCTCGTTAGTCTGCTGCTGAAACAGCAGCCGCAGAGCCCTGTGACATCTGGAAGCCTCCCTGGTGGTGCAGTCTGTGATTCTGCTGTCCTCGATAGACATTTTGCGTTGGATTGCATCAGACGGACCCCGGGTGAACGCTCCCTGCATGGAGGAAGCGTCCAGTAGCTCAGGAAGCTGCCACAGGGATGGGGCCCAAGCCCCTGCTTGGCACGCAGAAGGTCCCGGGTTCAATTGGCAGCATCCGGGAAAGGCTCCTGCCTGAAACCTTGGAGAGCTGCTGCCAGGCCGTGTGGACAGTGCTGAGCTAGATGGAGCCATGGTCTGACTCAGCAGACAGCAGCTTCCTACATTCTTAGTGTTTAGGGGATAGACTACAGGGAAGATCTTCCAGTGCTCACACTTCTAGTCTCCCTTTCATATGCAAACAGGGTGGACTCTGCTTAGCTAAGGGGACAAGTCATGCTTGCTACCTCCAGACCAGCTCTCCAGTTGGGAGGTGTGTGGCTGTAGGTATGTATGTATGTATGTATGTATGTATTTATCTATCACCTTTTTATACCTCCCAAAGCGCAAGTTCTCTGGGCGGTTTACAAAACCATAAAAGCCAATTAAAAAATTAATGCATTAACATGTCAGTAGAAAATGACCTTCCTGCCACACCCAGCTTCTGTTTAATTGTAAAATAGGAGCATACTGGTGCAAAGTGTGCTTAGCTTCCTCATGATCATCATCTTCTTCCTCCTCAGTATGTGGAAAACAACAAGAATGCAGATAATGACTGGTTCCGGCTAGAATCTAACAAGGAGGGTACCAGGTAAGGGAGGGCCTTTCTGGGAGGGCCCGTAGATCAGTGGTAGAGTACGACGCTTTGCGTGCAGAAGGTATCGGCTTCGATTCTTGGCCTCTCTGGATAAGGGATTGTGGGGAGCGGTGATAGGCAAGACTCTCTCTGCCCAGGAATCATGGGAGCCACCACAAGTTGGAGGAGACAGATCAGGTCTTGAGGGACCGGTGGTCCAACTCTTTCCAAGGCATAACAATTCTGCTGGATCAGACCAGAAGCCTATCAAGTTAAACATCCTGTTTCCCACATTGGTCAAGAGGGTGCCTCTGTGGACCAGTGTTCCCTTCCACAGGAATTCCCAGATGTTGTGGACTACAACTCCCAGAATCCCCAAGCAAAGGCCATTGCAGCTGGGGATTCTGGGAGTTGTAGTCCACAACAGCTGGGAATCCCTGTGAGAGGGAACATGGCTCTGGGCAGCCAACTGTTGCCCCCTGACAACTGGTATTCTGAGGTACAGTGTATCTGAGCATGGAGGTTCCACATAGCCACCACGACTAACGAATCACCAGTGATACAAGCCAACTTTCAGTGTTCATATTTGGAGCCTCTGTGCATCCTACCCCTCATATTCATATAAATATTAGTTGCATCATGTTCTAGAGCAAGGCTGTACAACTTCAGTACGCCTGTTGGACTTCAGTTCCCATAATCCCTGATTGTTGGCCACTGTGGCTGGGGATGATGAGAGTTGTGTAGTCCAAAAATCACCAGGAGGGGCAAAGTTAAGCAGCCTTTTTCTAGAGCAGACTTGCTCAGCTTAGGCCCCCCCCCCAGCTGTTTTTGGACTGCAACTTCCATAATCCCCAGCCACAGTGGCCAACAATCAGGGATTATGGGAGTTGTAAGCCAACATCTGCGGGAGGGTGGGACTCCAAGTGGTTGGCAAACATAAAAAGGGAAAGTGTGAAACAGATGTAGAGACAGCATTGGTATAGAATAGTGCAACAGGGGTTCCCAAACAGGGGTCCCTAGATGTTGTTGGACTACAACTCCCATCATCCCCTGCCACAATGGCTTGCCTTACCTCTTTTTCTTTCTTTTTTCCTTGCAGGTGGTTTGGGAAGTGCTGGCACATCCACAACCTGCTGAAGTACGAGTTCGCTGTTGAGTTCGATGTGAGTCCTTCGGCCTGGTGCTTGCAGTGGGCTTTTCTGTCTGTTTTCGGTTCCTGTCTCCTCTGTTGAACATAGCAGACGACGGGAAGCGACCTTTAAAAAGAATAATTAAAATCCATTTATGTCCCACCTTTCTTCTCAGGGCAACTTAAAGTAGCTTTCAAAAACACAGCATTATACTGTCTAGCAGAAACGAGAAATGCCATTTCAGCTGTCCTTACAATGGGGGCATTTTAAAAACCTAAGCATGACTCCACTTATTCCATGTTAGAGGTTGTGTTCTGCTCTCTGCAAGCAGCATGCTCATGGTATGTCCATTCCCCGACCCCCTGGTTAACCTAACAAAATGCCAGAAAACATATATCAATCATGCCTGTGTTAGGCTTTCAATAATAAAGACCCCCTCGGAGGGAATCCCTAGATAAACACGTACAGCAGGGCAGGACACAAACAGGCCTTCCTTGCTCCACATCTGTGATCTAGGATGTAAAGCATTTTTATCCATACGGGTAGCATGATTTGATGGCGTGAGCCAGATTTCTAGAAATCTGAAATTCTGAGCGGGGAGTTGGGCTAAAGACCTCCAAGGTCCCTTCCAGCTATAACTTTCTATGATCAGATTCGTGTTTCTGTTTTTGCAGATTCCAGTCACGTACCCATCCACTGCTCCAGAAATCGCCATTCCAGAGCTGGATGGGAAGACAGCAAAGATGTACAGGTCGGGTACCCTCCTCCTCCATCTATCACCTCCCTTGTACGTTGTGACCACCATTTCCCCCATATTCCGATGACTTCCAGTCTTAGGCCTGGCCTCTTTCTCTTCTCTTCTCCTTGCAGAGGTGGCAAAATATGTCTGACGGACCACTTCAAGCCCTTGTGGGCCCGGAACGTACCCAAATTTGGACTGGCCCACCTTATGGCATTGGGGGTGAGTTTCTGGGCATGCCTGCGGGAAGCTCGGATTGCAGAGCACCACTACCTGTGATGCCACCTGAGGAGAACACTCCATGCATGGGATACGGTAGGCCCTAAAATCCAGAGATTCCCAACCTGTGGTTCTCCAGATCATGCTGAATTCCATAATCCCCACCCGCGATAAATTGTAGCTGGGGATGATGGGATTTGTAGTTCAGCAACATCTGGAGCATCACAGGTTGGGAACCCCTTGCCCTAGTGAAAGCTTATGGTAACCTAAAGGTGTTAGTCTTGAAGGTGCCACCATAAGAACAGCCCAAGAAGGCCCATCTAATCCAGCATCCTGTTTCACACAGTGGCCCACCAGATGCCGCTGGAAGCCTACAGGCAGGCGTTAAGGGCCTGCCCTCTCTCCTACTGTTACTCCCCTGCAACTGGTACTCAGAGGCATCCTGCCTTTGAGGCTGGAGGTGGCCTATAGCCCTCTGACTAGTAGACCTTGATAGACCTCTCCTCCATGAAATGATCCAAACCCCTCTTCAAGCCATCCAGGTAGTAGGCTGTCACCACATCTTGTGGCAGAGAATTCCACAAGCTGATTATGCATTGTGTGAAAAAGTCCTTCCGTTCATTGGTCCTAAATTTCCTGGCCATCAATTTCATGGGATGACCCCTGGTTCTAGTGTGATGCGTGAGAGAGAAGAATTTCTCTCGATCCACTTTCTCCACACCATGCATGATTTTATAGACCTCTATTGTGTCTCCCCATAGTTGTCTTTTTTCTAAACTAAATAGCTAAGCTAAATCAACAGACTTGCTGTTGTGTTTTTCTGCAACTTTGTCTCATTTCTACCCTTCTGGAAGACGCTTTTCGTGAAAGCAAATACATCTGTGCTTTGGGCATGCATAGGTAGTACATTGTTCATAACAGGAATCGTCTGCTTCTGTATTCTCAAGGGCCGCCCTTTTCTCCCCCTTGGGAACCCTCACCTTGGTGGGGTCCACATGTGAGCTGCACGCTCCCAGCTGGCCGTCCCTGGTTTAAGATGGCAGCTGCTCAGTCTGTAGAACCAGTGAGCTGGCTGGAGATAAGGATACTCTCAATAAAACCGCTGCGTGTGGTCTGAAACGTAGGCAGTGGTGATGCCCTTCCCATTCAAAATGGCGCTCCGTGTGGGCTGTCTTTTGGAACAGTACCAGCTCTGATGGCACCCTGGCGATAATTTCTGTCTTGCAGCTGGGACCCTGGTTGGCTGTGGAGATCCCAGACCTGATAGCCAAAGGCCTGATCGAGCACAAGGAGAAATGAGGGTACGTACGGCCTATGCACGGAGAGCAGGCCTCTTTTGTCGATGACCACAGGCCTATATCCAGGCCAGCGACTTGACTTGCACCTCCGTGTATCATTTCTGGACAGCGTGCTGCCAACCTGTATATCGGATGTATTTTGCCAAGAATAAAATGTGCCCCTTCCTATCTCACTCTCCAAAGTGCCTGAGTCCATTCAGCACTGTGTGCCTCCACTGAGAAGGCCTTGGGTCACATTTCAGGGTGGAGCGAATGCTGCAGGGGTCCTGACTGCCAATGCTAAGGAGGGGAGCGGTGCAGACGCCAAAGAAACCACCCATGGCTAGCTGTGTTCACATGAGCTGTTGTTCAACAAGGCCTTAGTGTGTGCTTGGGCTGAGCAAAGTTAAGAGTGCTTGTGTTGACTCCCTGTAGGTTTTCAGATGAATGCATGTATTGCAAGGATAAGAACAGCCCTGCTGGATCAGGCCCATTAAGGCCTATCTAGTCCAGCATCTTGTTTCACACAGTGACCCAACAGATGCCTCCAAGAAGCCCACAGGCAAGAGCTGAGGACATGCCTTCTCTCCTGCTGTTGCTCCCCTGCAACTGCTATTGAGAGGCATCGTGCCTCTGAGGCGGGAAGTGGCTCACAGCCACCACAGTAGTAGCCATTGACAGACCTGTCCTCCATGAATATGTCTAAGCCCCTTTTAATGCCTTCCAAGCTAGTGGCCATCACCACATCCTGTGGCAGAGAATTCCATAGGTTAAGGAACTGAGGGGGCGACTAAGCAACATGTGAATGCAGGCTCTGGAGGTAATATGTCCTCCTTCTCCCCACTCCAAAGAAGGTAGCAGCAAAGACAAAAATTTCTGCTTCAGCTCAGAGCTTCTTTGTCCAGATACCTATTTTTAAAGGTTGAAAAAAATGGCCCTTCCAGTGCCAGCAGAATCCATTATTCCTAGATAATAGTAGCAGAGGCCATAATTGCAGTTTAAGGGAGATTGCGGCTGAGGAAAAAGTGGCTGACACTCACCCTCAATATGGACCACTCAATATTTCAAGGTGGGACTGAGGTAGTTTGAGGTAGCCCACCCAAAATCCCCCTGGCAAAATTCCTTTAGGCGGCAGCAAAGGGCAACTTCGTTAACAGCCCCCTCAGGCAAAGGTTGGCTTTGTTCGATGGTGGCTTCGTTAGGCTGCCCATTCAGGAGAAGGGTGGCAACTTCATGAGGCGGCCAATTCAGGTGAACCTTGACCTCCTTAGGGTGCCCCCTCAGGCAAAGGGTGACTTTATTAGGGGGCGACTTGGTTAAGCTGTTCCCTGAGGCAATTATTAGCTTGCTTAGGCTGCCCCCCTCAGACAAAGGGTGACTTCGTTAGGCAGTGATTTTGTTAAGCTGTCCCTTGAGGCAAAGGGCAGCTTCCTTAGGCTGCCCCCTCAGATTTATTTATTTAATTTACTTTTGCATTTATATCTCGCTCCTCCTCCGAGGAGCTCAGAGCATGGTTATTTTTCTAATCCTCACAACAACCCTGTGAGGTAGGTTAGGCTGAGAGATACATGACTGGCCCAGAGTCAACCAGTGGGCTTCATGGTTGAATGGGGATTCGAACTCGGGTCTTCCCGGTCCTAGTCCAACATGGGCAGGAGCAGTTGGAGGAGGAGGAAGAAACATTCCCTCAGAGCTTAGCCCTTAACCACTGCTAACTGAGCCAAGAGCCGAGGCATCTTTTTAAAATGGTGGCTCTCTTGGGAGGAGGAGAATGACTATCCCTCCTCAGCTCAGCATAACATCTCTTCTGGCAGCTCTTGTCATTCCCCTCGGGCTTTTTTTTTTAGATGGTGGCAGGGAACCATCTTCTTCCTTTTGCTATGTAAAGCACTTTGAGAACTTCTTGTTGAAAAGTTGTGTGTCGCTATGTAATACTAATAAACAACTTTAAAACCGAAAACCAAATTCCACCTGCATCCGTCCTGCCTTAGGTGAAGTATGCCATTGGGTCAGTGTCAGCTCCTGACAACCACAGAGCCCTGGGGTTTTCTTTGGTTGCCGGTTCAAATGTAGAGAGGAGAGCTGGTCTTGGGATAGCAAGCATGACTTAGCTAAGCAGGGTCTGCCCTGGTTGCTTATGAATGGGAGGCTAGAAGTGTGGGCTCTGTAAGAGATTCCCCTCAGGGGATGGAGCCACTCTGGGAAGAGCATCAAACGTTCCAAGTTCCCTGCCTGGCAGCATCTCCAAGATAGGGCTGAGAGCGATTCCTGCCTGCAACCTTGGGAGAGGCTGCTGCCAGTCTGGGTAGACAATACTGAGCTAGGTAGACCAAGGGTCTGACTCAGTATATGGCAGCTTCCTAGGTGCCTATGACACCGACTTGCTGGCACTGAATCAATCAATCCTTGCAATCCTATGCAGGTCTAATCAGGTGGGATTTATCATAGAAAGCTGCTTTCTAACAAGTCAGACCCTCTAGATCAGGGACTGGCAGCAACCCTCCAGGCTTTCAGGCTCAGGGGTCTTGAGGCTGGCACCTTCTGCAATGCAAAGCAGCTGCTCCACCACTTTCCTACGGCCCCAATCCCTACTTCAGGGGCATTTGCTACTAAATAAGCGTGCACACACGCGGGTTGCACGTCTGCAAGCGCGGCTTGCTTGGGAATAAGCCCCATGCAGTCAGCTGGGATGTATTGCCAAGGAAACGCGCGGGCGGCAGGGCAGCCATCTTCATTCTGATGTGACTGCCCCTTTAAATCCTGGGGACGCGTCCTCCCCGCTGCCATGGCGACGCGAGCGGAGCGCGGCGGGCGGGAAAAAGGGGAGCTGGCCCCGAGCGTCAGACGCTGTCACCAGCAACCACCGCCACCGAAAAACATGGGGAGTGCCATGCTGCGCCTGCGCAAGCAGTATGTGACCGCCAGCACCGTACGCGGGCTGGGAGGAGGTGCCGGCGCGTGCGCTATGGGGCCGCGCGAAGCCGGCCTCGGCCGGGCAGCCCGAGCGGGGGAGGAACAAAGATGGCGGCCGGTGCTGCAGGAGTTGTTGTTGCCATGGCGTCCTGCAGGAGGTGAGGCCTACGCCGGGTCGCCTGGGCAGGAGCGGGGCTGGAGGTGGGTGGGCCCGCGGGGCCCCTGGGGCGGGCGACGGCGAAGGGCTCGGGAGGTGGGGGCCCCGGTAGCGGGGCTTGGTGAAGGATGCTGGGGGTGGGAGGGGGCGCCATTGGTCTCCCTGCGGGGCGGGGGTCTAGGGCGAAGAAGGGAGACCTCTCTGCGGACCAAGGCGGGGGCGGCAGGGTGGGGGGGGGTCCCTAACATCATTACAAAATGGGAGGGAGTGAAGATTTCCATTGTTATGTAATCCCTATGCCTAATAATACCTGGGTGAGTATTATCTAGATGGGAGGAGGACTCTCCCTCTTCTCTAGGGTCCTAAATGGGTGGGTGGGTGGGAATGGGCTTGTAATGGGGGCTTTGGGGTGTAAGGGGGGACCTCTAGGCCAACAGAGGAGATCTGAATAAACTGCGGAGGAATTTGTAGGGGGGAGACTTGGTGACAGGGGAAGACACCCCTTTTTATGGGGTAAGTGGCTCTAAAAGTATGGGGTAGACATGACATTGGGCAGATTGTGGGTGGGGGTGGGGGGAGAGTAGTGTATGTGTGTCTCAAGAGAAATCCTATCTTTCTTTTTTTCCTCCCCCGTTTCCATAAAACTTATGCTCCCAGTTTCGACCGGGTAAATAAAAATGACCACACACAGGCAAAGTCTAAACTTCTGTGTGGGCGAATGTTGTCTGGATGTTTCGGTTTTCGTCTCCCTCCGTAAGTGTGTGTGTGTATACGGATGTGTTATGTGATCTGTATCTCTCTGTCGATATGGATCAAGTTGCGCCCAGAGAAGCCGTGGATTGGCTTTGAAGACCTGATGTAGTTGCTCATGACAGGGAGAGGAAGGTTGATCGGGATCTACTGGTGTATCTCTTTGGGTGAATGGCTTTCAGTGGATTGCCAAGTTTCTGACTCTTGGTTGTTTAGCAATGACACACACACAAACACTGGATCCCACAAGGCCAAAGCTTGCCCACCACTGACCAGTCAGGATAGTATTCTCTGTGTATGGCATTTTCAAAGAATTGGATACCTTCATGAAGGAGGAGAACTCTCCCGACAGCTGTCAATAAACATATTCTCATATTTTGAATTTGCTACCTATTGAGTCAAGCCATTGGTCTGTCCAGCTCAAATATTGTCTACACCAGTGATTCTCAAACTTGGGTCCTCAGGTGTTATTGGACTTCAACTTCCATAATCCCCAACCAAAGGCCACTGAGGCTGGGGATTATGGGAGTTGAAGTCCAATAACACCTGAGGACCCAAGTTTGAGAATCCCTGGTCTACGCTGACTGGCATGACTGGTCTCAGATGGGTCTTAGAACTGACATCAGGGGTGGAAACTGACACCTTCTGCATGCAAGGTTTGTGGCCTGCCCCTGAGCTTTGATCCATCCCTGTAATTAGCCAAGATAGTGATGGTGGTGTTTTTAAAATATTGAGTAGATAATTGCTGGTTGAGATGCCTCTAAAAGTGATTAGACAAATCCATGGAAGAGGAGTGCTCTATCAACAGCTATGGTAACTATGTTGAGCCTCCATGTACAGATGCAGCATACCTCTGAATATCAGATGGTGGTTAAAGCCAGGGGAAGGCTGTTGCTTCTTGCTTGGGAGCTTCTGACAAGATCTGTTTAGCACATTGTTGGACTCAGGGTGCCGGACTAGATGAATCATGTCTAATCTAGGAAGGCAACATTCTTGGAGGAGAGCTGATCTTGTGGTAGCAAGCATCGCTTCTCTGCCTTTTGGCTAAGATCAAATGTAGAGTGTGTGTGTGTGTGTGTGTGTGTGTGTGTGTGTGTGTGTGTGTGTGATAGCAAGCATAAATTGTCCCCTTTGCTGAGCAGGGTCCACCCTGGTTGCATTTGAATGGGAGACGAGAAGTGTGAGCACTGGAAGATCTTCCCCTCAGGGGATGGAGCCGCTCTGGGAAAAGTATCTGCATGCTTGCATGCAGAAGGTTCCAAGTTCCCTCCCTGGTATTTCCAAGATAGGGCTGAGAGAGATTCCTGTATGAAACACTGGAGAAGCCACTGCCAGTCTGTGTAGACAGTACTGAGCTAGATGGACCAATGGTCTGACGGGGTATAAGGCAGCTTCCTATGTTCCTACTCTTTTTTTAAAAAAAACTCTTGATTAGATATTAATGGAAGTGGTGCTCCATCTCTCACAATTAAAGCAGGATAAATGTGTGCCCAGTTGTGTGTGAATTGAACATAACAGGCTAGACAGCCCAGATAATCTCTTCCACCTTCACTGCAGTTCTTCCCAGCCCAGATAACCCTGGCTCTTGTGGAATTCTTCAGCACCAGTCTGTTCACTTCCAGTTTGTTCTGATCAGTCCCATCTGTCACCACTGCCTCCTCCCTGCTCCCCTGCTGGAATCATGAGGACCATAAACTTGCTTTTCTGAAAGGGAGACTGAAAGCGGAGGTTCTTGGGAAGCCAGCCCGATCGTGTCCTGCATCGTATTTGCAGGCCATGCGAGGAGCGTCTCTGAATGAAGGCAGAGCTTTGTGTGACTCCTCCTCTTGTGTTTCACCTTGCAGGGCAGCAGCAAAAGGGAGCCCTCGTGCGGCCAGCCACCTCTGTGAGGTGTGAGCCACAGGCTGGCAGGGGCAAAAGTCTCTTGGCTTGTGAGAGGTACGTACCCACTTGGGAGAGGGATGGCTTTGCTGAGCTTGGCCAGCTCTTGAGATCGCAAACCCGCCCACCCCGCGCCCCCTGCTTTGGTGGCTCTGGCTCTCTGGTCTGACCACTTCCCTCTCTGCTCTCCCTTTCCCTCCTCCTCCTCTGTTCTCAGGGCCTTCCTCTCCCTTCTCTCCACGATGCCCCAAGCCTCTGAGCACCGCATGAGCCGGGCGAGAGAGCAGGCCGTCATCACTTCTCAGCCGAAAGCCACCACCAGGCTCCCCAATGGACACCGGGCCCCAAGCCAAGAGCACCGCAGCACCTCCTCCAGCGGCTCCAACGGGCTCTCCGTGACCCCCAAGCTCCGGCCGCTGCCACCCCGGCCGAGCCCGCTGGATGACCGGGGCAAGAAGCTGGAGCTGGAACGAGGCAGGGCCTCCAAGCGCAGCGCGGCCTCCCGGCGGGGCCCCGTGAAGGCCGACCATGCGCTCAAAGTGCCCGGCTGCCCGCGGGACGGCGCCCTCTCCAGCAGCACCTCCTTCACCCTGCCCCCCGGGGCCCTCCTCGGCGGGCCGGACTCCGAGCGCCGCAGGAGCAACCTGGCGCGCTCCAAGTCGATCAGCGTCAGCGACCTGAGCCAGGCCGGCAGCCGCGGGGAGGAGCAGCTGAGCACCCTCCTGAGCCGCCTGGCCCTCCGGGACCGCAGCCCCTCCTGCAACCACAAGCTGGGCCTGGGGGCCCTGGCCCTGAAGAGGAGCTCTTCCCTCCGCAGAGTCAACGTGGCGGCCGGCCTGGACGGAAGGCTCTCTGCCACGCCGTTGTCTGTCCGCCCGGAGGGCTGCTCCAGGACTCGCCCCAGGGATCCGCAGGCCACGGACTATGCCCACTCGCCAGACGCCCTGGTGCCCGCGAGCTCGCCCCCGAGCAAGGCCCCTCCTCCCGGCAGACTGGAAGAGAAGGCATCCAATGTAAGGCCCCAGCCAGGGGGGGTGGCCGCGGACTGAAGCCTCCTTTTGCAGGGAGGGGCGGGCTTGGGGTTGGTAAACGGGGTGTGGTCTGAGAAGGTGGTTTTTAATTCATGGGATCGCCTTGCGAACCGGACTGGCGGTAGATACAAGACAGCCACATGAGAGTCCTCCTTCACCAGGCAGCCCCAAATTCACTGGCCAGCTCACCCCGGCGAGTGCCCCCAGCCCTCTGCCAAGCGGGACACCCAGCACTCCACAGATCTCCAACCCAGAGCTCTCGTTTCCATTTCTGAGGAGGTCAGGAACGGCAGGAATCGCTTTGGAGCAGTAGGAGAGGGTCCCCCCCCCCCCGTTTCCACTGTTGCTTACCATCTCCCAGTGCAAACGGCAGAAGGCCTGTGCCAGAAAAGGGTCTGGGGGAAGAGAGGGGGTTGGTGGTGACCACAAAGAAGGGCTGGCTGGCGAGTTAATCCTGCGTTTGTGGTCCCCTTTTTTTCACATGGTGCATAATTTAACGTGTTGCTTCCGTGAGCTGTGACGATAGCTTTGGAACCAGGTGGTGTTATAAAGGGATTTGACCCGGAGAAGAAGAGAACTTTTGGTGGCTGTTGGTTACAACAGCTCCGGGGATCCTCTAGTTTCAGAGGCAGTGTGCTTTGCATGCAGAAGATCCCAGGTTCAATCCCTGGCAGCATCTCCAGGTAGGGCTAGGACAGACCCGCCTGAAGCCTTAGAGAGCTGCTGCCAGTCAGTGTAGACAGTACAGAGCTAGATGGACCGAGGGACTGACTCAGTTGAAGGCAGCTTCTTAGGTTCCTATGACTTTTTGTCTGACCCCACAGGGTTTTTTCTTAGTTTCTACCATGGAATAGTGGAAGGTCTAGTACTGATGTTGCAGGTTTATCTTGCCTCGTGTGCCTCCCTCCCTGTGCCCGTGAAGAAAGGGATCTTGGGAATTCTTGTGCGTCCAGAAGGCTAGGCCTCCCTGGCAGACGGTCCCGGTGCTTGCCAGACTACAGTTCCCAGCATTCCTTTAGGATGAGTGCAGAGAGAACATCATAATATTTAAGCTGGTTTTATGCGGCTGAGCTGTATTATACACACTGAAACGGATTTAGCTGCTATGGAACCTAGAGGATTGTAATTCTGCAGGTCAGCTGTGGTGCTCCCTCTCGGTCTGTCACTCTGGAAATTCTCAGCCCCAGTTTGCAGGGCTCTTTGGAGTTCCGTTCCGGGAATACCTCGCGGTTGGTGAGCCATTGAAATCCGTGGCAAATGGGGTTAGGTGAACTGTGGTCGTGAAAAGACCGCACAATAGAATTAAAAAACAGAAAAATAATCGCTCCCCTGAGCCCTGGAAATTGTGTAGGTGTGGGGGGGAACCCAGATTACCAAAAAATCTGGCAAAACCGCAGATATCCGGGTTGCAGTGGGCGAGACGTGCCACAATTTCCCCGTCGTGGATATTTAAAACCGCGATTGAGAAACCTGTGGTTGGTGAGGGATGACTCTATGTTGCAGCAGGTCATTGGGTTTAATTACCCAATTACTGGCTTACCTTACCAGTAAAGGTAAGGTCAAGTGTACTGTTGAGTCGGTGTCGACTCCTGGTGCCCAGAGAGCCCTGTGGTTGTCTTGGGTAGAATACAGGAGGGGTTGACCATTGCCTCCTCCCGCGCAGTCTGAGATGATGCGTTTCAGCATCTTCCTCTGTCACTGCTGCCCAATAGAGGTGTTTCTCATAGTCTCGGAAACATACCAGCGGGGATTCAAACCAGCAACCTTCTGCTTGTTGGTCAAGCATTTCCCCGCTGCGTCCAGTCGCCACAACCTGAGGCCCGGACTGGCTGTTACAGCCCTTTCCAGCCAGTCCACCGTTGTGGGCTTTGGTTGGGGGACCCTGAGCATCCCTTATCCATGTTTGCATATCCTGCTGCCGCTTTCCTCCCTAGTGCATCCTCTCTGGGAGGCTGCTTTCTCTCTCCCGTTGTCTTCGGCAGAGCCCGCCTTTGTCTTCTTCCTGTCCATTGCACACACACACACACACACACACACACACACGCATGCACACACCATTACCGAGGGACATCGGAAGCTGCTGTATCCCAAGGCAGACCCTTGCTTCATCTAGCTCAGGGTGGTCTACACCAGGGCTCCTCCACTTTGTCCCCCCTGCAGATGTTGGACTACAACTCCCATCACCCCTGACTATTGGCCACTGTGGCTGAGGGATGATGGGACCTGTAGCCTCAACGCAGCTGGCAGGCCAGAGTGGTGCAGCCTCGTGTCTAGACCAGGTCTGCTCAACTTCGGCCCTCCTGCAGATGTTGGCCTACAGCTGGCTCTTGGCCCCTGTGCCTGGGGATTATGGGAGATGTAGTCCAAAAGCAGCTGGGGCAGGGCCTAAGTGGAGCAGGCCTGGTCTACACGGACGGCCAGCAGCTCTCCAGGGTTCCACACAGGAGTCTCCCCCAGCCCCCGAGAGCCACCCCCAGTCGGAGCGGACGGTCCGGGACTCACTGGACCCCAATGTTCTTGCGTCAGTGTCCCGTGTGGAAGCAGATGGCAAGCAGGGGGAAGCGGCTGCCCTGCCTTGTTCCTATAGAAACAAGATGCGTGAAGACATGCACGCCGAGCTAGCAGATGTCTCCCCCCACCATGCTTATACTGCAAGAAAGAACATTATTTTGCGGGGGGGGGGCCTTGAGAGAGGAACCGTAATGGCATCTCACGTGCACCACCTTGCCTTCACACGCCTTTTTCTTTCTTTCTTTCTTTCTTTCTCAGAGTTGACGTCAGGTCCACCGGGCCTTGGTGGCCCTAGTGCTGGCCTGTGTCTCTGTCTGTGCTCTTCTGGGGGGGGGGTCATGCCCTCCCTCTCTGGTGCCCCGGGCCACCCCCCAGCTCCTTCCCACACCTTGCCGTCTCCCTGATGATGCTGTCAGCACAGGTGCTGGCCCGTCAGGGGCCTGCGTGGGGTTGAAGGGCTCATTCCTTCCCCCAGGGAAGGGGCCGCCTTCTACACCCACCACTGCCCAGCTTCGTGTGGCTTGTGGCGGCAGCCAGCTGTGCTGGGAGGGCGGAGTGCCCCCCGTTGGCTTGGCGAGGAGTCCTGTGTGTCCAGGCGGCCGGCAGCTGCTGAGTCCTGGGGCGACCCTTGGCCGTTGTGTGCATCTGGGTTGCCTCGGTCTCCTGGGGAGGCGGCAGTCCTGGCGACCCTGGGCGCCAAGCAGTTCCAGTCTTGTGTGTGTTTGGGGTGTTGTTTTCTTCTCGCTCTGGCTCCATGGCTCTTCCAACACCCGCCAGTCCCCAGGGTCAGCCCTTCCTTCTAATTAATCCCACTGCAGCCAGCTTCGAGAGGAGCCAGGAATAGCCGGGGGGAATCGGATCAGCTAATGAGCTGATGGCTTATAGGGCCGGGCAGGAGAGCCCCGGAGCCTTTCCTCCACTGGGTGCCGCGGAGGACAGAGCGCCGCGCCTCGGGCCGCCTCGCTTCCTGCCCGGCCGGCGGAGCCATGCCGGGGCTCTATGGGGCCACCCTGGTGGAGCTGCCGCAGAAGCTGCACCGCACCCTGGCCACCAAGCGGGAGCTTCATGGCCGGGCGGCGGACATCTCCGAGTCCGTGGTGCACACGGCAGTCATGGGGCTGCTGCTGATGACCAGTGAGGTAACTCCCGGCCTCGCCTTGGGGTTGCTGCTGGCGGGGCGGGAGCGAAGGCGCAAGCCCCTTGCCGGGATGCTGCACTCGCCGGCCGCAATGCCAGGACCGGGGAGGTCTCCTTCCGCTTCGTGGAGGACTAAGGCAGCGGCCTCTGGCTTAGTCACACGCCCCTTTAGCACCACGGGGCCTGCTGCTGTTTCTGCCCCTCTCGCCCCGCTAGGGTGGCCAGCCGCAAAAGAGGCTGGGGCTCCTGTGTCTTTTAACAGCTCTCTAGAAGAGGAGCCTTGGATAGACAGGCGCAGCAGAGAGGAACTCTGCTGGCCGAAGGACCCTCTGCTGCACAACACCACGGTTCAGAGTTGAGGGGTCAGGTCTTACGGTGCTCTTTCGCTCCGGCTTCCTGCCTCTCCATCAGAGAACCAAACCGAGAGAGAAAACAAGGGTGGCACCGCTGGGGTGACCCACTGTAGATCCGGGTGCAGCCGGCTTGGGGGTCCTGAGCTTCCAGCTGAAGATCAGTGGGCTGAGGGGTGGGGTGGTTGGCATCGAGCAATCCGGGGAGACACGGGGAGATGGGTTTGGGCTGTCGGGCTTCTGCATCGGCAGCTGGCCCACCGGGGGCCCTTCTCGATTGGGGCTAGGTATCGTTCCCGCCAAGGTGAGCTGCACTATGACAAGATCCTTGAGGCTGCTGCTTAAGCCAGCCGGCCTCGGAGAAGTGCAGTTTGCGCCAGATCCCTCTCAGAATGGCTGAGCAGGGAGTGGTTGCGTTCCGACGGCTGGAGCGGAGACGGAGTTCGTTAAGAGCGTAAACGCCACAGTTGGGCAAGAAGCAACGATGCAGCCGCCCCCAGGACGGCCAGCCAGGCGTCTGTGCGGAGAAATGCTTCCGCAGTGTGGCAAAGGGACCTGGGCTGGTGGGTGGGTTGGATTGCTGCGGGGGGGGTGTGTGTGCATGCGCACTCTTGCCTGTGAATGTAGCTCTCCGTCCTCATGCGGAGACACGAGACAAGTGGAAGTTACTATTGAAGCCGTCGAGGAGACGGTCCCACTGCCGGGCATTCACCCTCCCTTCTGTTTGTGTTTGTGTTTCCTTCAGACGCATCACACACTCCTGCTGGGTTCCGGGCACATTGGTCTCCGCAACCTCGGCAACACGGTAAGAGGCGGGCGCTCGAGCTCCCTCCCCTCCCCAGGTAGAGAGGACTCCCCCCCCCGCAAGGGGCCAGCGGCAAAGGTGTCTTCAAAGCCCGACGAGATTCTCTGTGTAGTTTTCAAAAGAGGCTTTAAAACAGTCGCCTCGGGAAGGCTGAACCCATAGGAGGGCGCTGTGTCCGCCGCCCTTGCAGACGGGGAGCAGCTGGATGCCTCGTGTCTCTCCCTGGGCTGCTCTTACACATTGCAAGGGTTTTGTGTGCTGGGGCAGGTGTTTGGGGTCATGCTGCGTCCAGAGTGGCACAGAATGCCGCATCTTTCACTTTCTACCGGTTCAGCATCTAAGGGTTTTCCTTGTAACGGGGAATCCCAGATGTTGTTGACCACAACTCCCAGCATCCCCAACCAAATGCCCTTGAAGCTGGGGATGTTGGGAGTTGTAGTCGACGACATCGGGGATTCCCTGTTACAAGGGAGTGCTGGTTGTCCTCTGCACGTCGGCTCCTTCCAGCCACTGCTGGTGCCTGAATCGCGGTCACTTTAGATGCAGAACGGTCTTCCCTCTAGTTTTTTTTTTTTTCATCTGTGCACAGAATGAGTTTTGTTCTGGGCAGCAGCATCAAGGCAGTTTATGCACATGTGCATTCAGAATGGGGCCTTCCTGATACAAGGTGAGTGGGATCTAAAAGTAACTGAGCAGGCGTAAAGAAACTTGTGTGCCGTGCACATGTGCACACCTTAGAGGGAACACTGATGCAGAAGGTCCCCATTATTATTATTATTAGTAGTAGTAGTAGTAGTAGTAGTAGTAGTATTAGTATTATTATTATTAGTTCATGGTGTTGTTGTTGTTCACCACCTAGAGTCTTTGGAGGAGACGGGATCAGTGATTTGGGGAGGACTTAAAACTGGGAACAAAAGGGGGCAGGGGGAGAAAAAGGATGCAGCACCAGCAATCAGAGATGGGGAAAGGTGGGAAAGACTCCCAAAGATAGGAACCTAGGAAGCTGCCATATACTGAGTTAGACCATCGGTCTATCTAGCTCAGTATTGTCTTCACAGACTGGCAGCAGCTTCTCCAAGGGTGCAGGCAGGAGTCTCTCTCAGCCCTCTCTTGGAGATGCTGCCAGGGAGGGGACTTGGAACCTCGATGCTCTTCCCAGAGCAGCCCCATCCCCTAAGGGAAAGATCTCACAGTGCTCACACTGGTAGTCTCCCATTCAGATGCAACCAGGGCAGACCCTGCTTAGCTATGGGGACAAGTCATGCCTGCTACCACAAGACCAGCTCTCCTCTGATGCTGATAAATGTTACATCTATTTAGTATATGGTTTTCAAAATATTAGTACCCTTTTACCAGGTTTGTTTCTGGGGAAGAGGAACATAAGTCATTGTGATCAATTTCATTTACCTAAGAGTTGCCTTTGAGGAAGAACATTCTGGGCTCAAAATGTGTAAGCAATACAAAACAACCCAGAGAATGTGTGCAAATAAATAAATAAACAAATAAGCAAGCAAGCAAGAATAAATCTATTGAAATTTATCAGCACCTTTGAGAGTCTCTTCCTCCTTTTTCCATTTCCAGTGACTTAAGACTACCTTTTCCTTAGAAAAATGGGGAACGGAAGAACTAGAAATCGAAGAATAGAGGAAAGGAGAGTAGCGTTCTTGCTCTTAAAAAAAAAACACGTAAATTTGACTAACGTGTTGAAGAGACACACAGCTATTTTCATCAGCTGTTCTTCAGGCAAATGACTGGAATTAGGGGTTGGCCTGCCCATTGACTTTGTGGGGTGCCTGTCCAGAATTTTAGGGGTTGCTTTATGCTGCCAGCTCTAATGCCCACCCCCAACAGCCCCCTTCTGTACCCAGGTGATTGTTTTGTTTAGGGGGTGTTGGGGGGGGAGTGAGTGGGGGGTGTCTAGCAACAGGATAGCCATGATGGGTCAGATCAGGGATATTTGGGAGCAGGCGTGCCAGTTGCTAGGCAACCATGCCATGCTTCCTTTCTCCATCCCAAGATGGCAGATCTCATTCTGGGGGGGCGGGGGGGGGAAGGAGACTAAGGGGTTTAGGCTTGGGCAGCTGCTTTGCATTACTTGGTTTTGTTTGCTGACTGGTCCCCTTAGCTAAGCAGAGTCAGCCCCGGTTGCATTTGAGTGGGAGACTAGAAGTGTGAGCACTGCAAGAGATTCCCCTTCGGGGATGGAGCTGCTCTGGGAAGAGCATCTAGGCTCCAAGTTCCCTCCCTGGCAGCATCTCCAAGATGGGGCTGAGAGAGACTCCTGCCTGCCTCCTTGGAGAAGCCGCTGCCAGTCTGTGAAGACAATCCTGAGCTAGATAGGCCAAGGGTCTGACTCGGTATGTGGCAGTTTCCTGTGTGGAGGAAAAATGACCAGAGGAGTTTGCAGGCCTCCTCTTGTCCAGGCAGTGACGCGACGCAGAGAACCTGACGTCAGCACAGGCGGCCTTGAGGCCTCTCTTGGAAGCCTGGGCCGGCACAGGCCGCAGTGACACCCTGTTGTGTGTGTGTGTGTGTGTGTTGCTCTTCCACCCCACAGTGCTTCATGAATGCTGTGCTTCAGTGCCTGAGCAGCACCAGGCCCCTGCGAGACTACTGCCTGCGTCGGGAATTCCGGCAGGAGCAACCGGGCGCCCTCCGGGCCCAGCAGGAGCTGACTGAAGGTAGCGAGGGTGTCTTGCGAAAGTGGGGCCTTTCTCCTCCCGGGCTGCGCTTTTCTCTCTTCGTCGCCCCTCCCCAGCCCTCTGGGTGCAGCAGAGGTTACGTCACCGGATGGCTGTCTGAACGGACTTCAGCTCACAGGATCCTCCTCGCCACAAGCCGGGCTTCTCAATCTGTCTCTAGAGGGCCTTAATCCCTGCCCAGTTGACCGCAATTATATAAGTACCTGGCCTCGAACAGGGAGTTATATAATTAGAAGGCCTAATTCCAGCACTGCCCCGTTCGCCTCTCACCTGTGGGGTATTTATAGACTGCGTTCTGCAAATGCAGAGTGAGCTGTCCTGGCTGGGGGCTAGAAATCCGGTGTGAGGAAGGAGGCCTTTAAGGTCACTCTCGGAAGCTGCAGTGGGGAGAAAGAGGACTTGCGTGGGTGGGACCCGGTTCTTTGCTCTGCCCCTGCTGTTGCAGCTCTTCATGGAACCAAGTTGCCCACCCCCACAGATCCAGGGGCAGCCTCCTTATTAATTCGCCGCTCGCATTCACCTCACCTCTGCCACAGCCCTCCTTGTGTGGCCTTGGCCAAGTCACTTGACCTCCCAGCCTCGGTTTGGTGTTTGCAAAGTGTGGACCCTGCAAGGGGTGGGAGCCGCGCAGAGTGGAATTAGCGGCGTGCCTTTGCAAGCCCAGAGTTCTATAAATGAGGAGAAGGGAAGAGGGACGACGAGAGATGGGGTTTATTTTTGTTCTGTTTTGTTTCTCCCCTCCCTCGCTCCCCCCACCCCCCAGCCTTTGCAGATGTCATTGCCGCCTTATGGCACCCCGATTCCACAGAGGCCGCCAACCCTGGCCGCTTCAAAGCCGTCTTTCAGAAATACGTGCCATCCTTCACGGGATACAGGTGAGGGAAGTCTGGGTTCCTTTCCTAGCTTACTCCTCAGTTACCCACGCCCCTCTCCGTCGCGCCCAGCTGCTCCTTCACAAGCCCAGAGGAGCCCCTCAGCCAGATTCCGAAGCGCCAACGCCGATGTTCAGAACGAGGCATAAACCTCGTTGAGCCTGACTTACCAAAGAGGGGTGGAGTAACTAGTACTTTTTTTTTTTTTTGCGGGGTGGGCTGTAGCTCAGTCCAAGGCCTCTGCTTCTGTTTCTGGCCGCCTCTCCAGGGAGGGCTGGGAACTTTTCCTGCCTAAAAACCCCAGAGAGTTGCTGCCGTCGCTGCAGGCCGGGGTTCCCCACCTGGGTTCCCCAGAAGTTCTGGCCCTGCAACACTCCCCCAGTGTTCCATCCAACATGGACGCCCAAGTGTTGTTGCCTACAACTCCCAGCATCCTCAAGCAAAAGCCATGGCAGCTGGGGATTCTGGGAGTCGTAGTCATCAACATCTGAGAGTCCCTGTGAGAGGGAAGATGGAACCCGCCTCCTCGTCGTCCTCCCCAGCCACGCCTCTGGTGCGTCTTGCCTCCCATCCTAAGCAAAGGCTCTTCTTCCTTTCTAGCCAGCAGGACGCTCAGGAGTTCTTGAAGTTCCTCATGGATCGGTTGCATGTGGAGATCAACAGGAAGGGACGCAAGACTCCCAGCATCCTCTCAGACACCAAGCGGCCCCCAGTGCTGGAGGACTCTCACAGTTTGAGGTGAGTGGGCAGAACTGGGGAGGCCGGAGTTCAAATCAGCCGTGACACGCTCTGGGTGACTCTGGGCCAATCACCTACCTCACATGGTGACTGGGGGGATAAATGCAGGTACACATCTCTGGGCTCATTGGGAACACAGGAGGCTTCTTTATACCGAGTCAGGCCCTTGGTCTATCTAGCTCAGGATTGTCTTCACAGACTGGCAGTGGCTTCTCCAAGGTTGCAGGCAAGACTCTCTCTCAGGCCTGTCCTGGAGATGCTGCCAGGGAGGGGACTTGGGACCTTCTGCACTCAGGCAGGCAGATGCTCTTCCCAGAGTGGGCCCATCCCCTCGGGGGAATCTCTGACAGTGCTCAGATATGGAGCCGCCTCTCATCCAAATGCAAACCAGGGCAGACCCTGCTTAGCAAAGGGGACAACTCATGCTGGCTGCTACAAGACGAGCTCTCCCCCACTTTGGAGGAAGAGGGGCATGTCAATGTAAACCAATAAAATCGGGTCTGACTACATGTAGAGTGCCACGTGCTGAGTCAGACCTATACTAGCACCGTCTGCTCCGACTGGCAGCCATTCTCTGCGTTCTTGGCCAGCATAATAATAATAATGAACTTTATTTGTTAGCCACCCCGTAGCAAACTGTTCTCCGGGTGGCTCACCACATCCAATAAAAGCCCCTAAAACACGCCAAGCAAATTGCAACCCGACACACACGAAATGAAGAGGCCCGGCCCGGCAGTCTTCTTGAACGGGAGCTGACCGAGGCTGGCCCTTTGGCCACTTGGACATGCAGAGGCCACCGCTCAGCGGGTCCTTTCCCTGCCGCCAGCGGCCTGGCCTCCTCCAGTTGGTATCTCCGGAGGGCGAGGAGGTGGAGCCGGAGAGAGACGATGTCCGGAGCGGAGACCAGAGTCCTAGTCCTTGCCTTGAGCATTGCAGCCTCGGCTGGTCTGCAGGCCCAAGTCGTTAGGGATGTGCACGGAACTAGCAGGGGGTGGCTCAAGGGGGGGATACCCTTTAAAGGTAGGGGAGGGTGCTCTTATTCCTCCCACTGTGTGTCCCGTTCCCCCCCCCGCCGGCGCTGTTCTGGCGGGGTGGCAGCGTCCCTCCCTGCTACCCCGTTGCCTCGTGTGACCGGAAGTCTCTAATGCGCATGCACACTTCCGGTCCGACGAGGCAACAGGGTAGCAGGGAGGGACGCTGCCACCCCGCCAGACCCTTTTAAAGTGCAGCGCCAGCGCGGGGAATGCGACGAGAGGGGTAAGAGCACTCTCCCCCACCCTTAAAGGTCCCCCCACCCCACCCAGCCTTCGAACCAGCCAAACCACCGGTCTTTCAGACCTGTTTGGAAGGCCCGTAAAAGGGCCTCCGAACAGGTTCATGCGCATCCCTACACGTCATAGGTGCATGTACGTTGCTTGATTCTCTCTCTTTGAATGGCCTCCATTGAGAAGCAGTTGTTTTGAGGAGATGTCTGTAGAAGTCGGTCTGCCCTGGTTGCATTTGAATGGGAGACTAGAAGTGTGAGCACATTCAGAGATTCCCCTTAAGGGATGGAGCCACTCTGGGAAGAGCAGAAGGTTCCAGGTCTCCTCCCTGGCAGCGTCTCCAAGAGAGGGCTGAGAGAGATTCCTGCCTGCAACCTTGGAGAAGCTGCTGCCAGTCTGGGTAGACAATACTGAGCTAGATAGACCAAGGGTCTGACTCAGTATATGGCAGTTTCCTATGTTCCTATATTGCCAGCGTTCTTTACTTTGGGCTCTTTTTCTTCTCCTCAGTGATGACGAACAAGCCAACCAGATGTGGAAGCGCTATCTGGAAAGAGAAGACAGCAAGATCGTAGGTGAGCCGTGCTTGGTCCTTTGCGACCCCAGGCCTGCCTGCTGGGACCTCGGCGGCCTGTGCCGTCTGGCTTGTTGGGCCCTCTTCCTGTCCCTCCACATCCTGCCTTCTGTATCCTCTCTCTCCATTGGTGCATTCCAACTTGAGATTGCCAGTTGCCTAGGAAGGCAGGAAAGTGCCACCTACTATTGGTCCATCTAGCTCAGTCTTGTGAACTCAGGCAGACAGCCGCTCTCCGGGCAGTCTTTTCTCCCCAGCCCTACCCGGAGATGCCGGGATTTAAACCTGGGACCTTCTGCGTGCTCAGCAGATGCTCTGCCGCTGAGCTACGGCCCTATTGGGCAGCTGAATATAGATGGAAACACCAGTATTGGACTCCTCTTTAGTCTGGAGTCAGGTCCAGAAGGGTTTCCCTTTGAGCAGAAACGGATTGGGTGACAGAAGAGTGTGCTTTCCTCTCCCGTGTGCACATGCAGACACACCCTCCGAAAAGTCCCAAGACAGAAGTGTCACACTCTGCATATTGGCAAGCTCCCACAGCAATAACCAATTTCTTTCTCTCTCTCTCTCTCTCTCTCTCTCTCTCTCTCTCTCTCTCTCTCTCTCTCTCTCTCTCTCAGATCTCTTTGTTGGCCAGTTAAAAAGTTGCCTCAAGTGTCAAGCGTGCGGCTATCGGTCCACGACCTTTGAAGTTTTCTGCGACCTCTCTCTCCCCATCCCAAAGGTAGGCTCAGTATAGTGGCAGGCTCTGGGATGGAAGATGGGAGGTGATTTATGGAGCTGTCTTGTGGAGAGTCAGGCCAGCCTCTCAAATCCCCATTCAGCCATGAGACCTGCTGGGTGACTCTGGGCCAGTCACTTCTCTCTCAGCCTCACCTACTTCACAGGGTTGTTGTGAAGGGAAACCTAAGTATGTAGTACACCACTCAGGGCTCCCTGGAGGAAGAGCGGGATATAAATGTAAAATTAAAAATAAATAAATAAATAAATCCCGCCCACTCAGAACATAGGAACATAGGAAGCTGCCATATACTGAGTCAGACCATTGGTCTATCTAACTCAGTATTGTCTTCACAGACTGGCAGCGGCTTCTCCAAGGTTGCAGGCAGGAATCTCTCTCTTAGCCCTGCCTTGGAGATGCTGCCAGGGAGGGAACTTGAAACCTTCTGCTCTTCCCAGAGCGGCTTCATCCCCTGAGGGGAATCTCTCACAGTGCTCACACTTCTAGTCTCCCATTCAGATGCAACCAGGGCAGACCCTGCTTAGCTATGGGGACAAGTCATGCTTGCTACCACAAGACCAGCTCTCCTCTCCTGTCTACTCTGACTGGCAGCAGCTCTCCAGGGATTTGGGCAAAGAAGGGCCCTTCCAAGCCCTGCCGCCTGGTATCCTTTAACCATAGCTGCTGGGGGTTGAATGTGGGACTCGTCACATGCAAAGCATAGGTTTTACCCCCTCAAAATAAGCATGAGCAGGTGCCTCGTCCTGAATGGGAGCCTGATTGGGGTCTTTCCCGGCCCCGCTTAGGAATGTTGCCAGGGACTGAACCCAGGAGCATGCGCTCCGCACGGATCGGTTGCCCTGCTCCCAAAATGTTGTGGCGATATTGGAGCCCCCAGCGGGGCTATAATGGCAGAGAGGTGCCGGAAGGGAGCCCTGGAGGGGTGCTGGTAGTCCAGGGGGCCGGGTGGAGACAGAGGGGTGATTGGCCGGGTCCCTGGGCTGGGTGGGGGAGGCTGGCACAAATGTGTCCAGCTGAATGGTGGGGCGTGGGAGTGGAACCGGCAGAGGTGGGGATTTGGGCTCCCTGGTGTTTTGGGGGGAGTCTTGTCAGTCTTGGCCTTCAGTGGGGGAAGGTGGGGGGAAGCTCTCTCGGGCCGAAGCCCTTGCCTCCGCTCGGTTGGCTCACGCCCCACCCTCTCGCTCCGCAGAAAGGCTTCGCTGGCGGGAAGGTCTCCTTGCTCGACTGCTTCAGCCTCTTCACCAAGGAGGAGGAGCTAGATTCCGAGAACGCCCCGGTAAGTCGGGGCCCGTTCCCGCCACGTGGGCGGGGGGTCCTCCTTGCCCGCTGGGGTGCCCTCCGCCTGCCGCAGGGCGAGAAGGCGGGTCACAGGCCGAAAGAGACGCACAGCCGTGCCGGGGGCCGTCTCAGGGAAAGCTGTCGGGGCTGCAGAGACGGGGCTGAGCAAGTTCTTGGTAGGCGGGTCTGCAAAGCCGGGACTCCTGCTCAGCCGGCTGCCCGTCTCCTCCTCCCCCCTCTCCGAGCAGGTGTGTGACAAGTGCCGGCAAAGGACCCGAAGCACCAAGAAGCTGACCATCCAGCGCTTCCCCCGCATCCTCGTCTTGCGTATCCTTCTTTTCTTTTCTTTTAACGTTGGGGCAAGGGATGGGGAGCGTGTTGGAGCCGGTCTGGGGGCTGTTGCCGGAAGCTTGGTGGTGAGGCAGTCCTCGGACCGCAGCTGTGGAATCGAGGGTCAGGAGGGCACGGCGGGTCAGTGTGGAAGCGTTTCGGGAAAGTGATCTCTAACCGGGGGTCAGGACTCTGCTCTGCTCTTCTGGGCCTGCAGTCCCGGACACACTTACCTGGGAGTCCCGACTTCTTGAACTTCATGGGATTTACTTCTGAGTAGATATGAGATTGCACCGTAGGGTTCTGGGTTAGCCTCGGACCATTGCGGGCTCCTGGGCGTTCCTTAGCCAAGGCCATGCTGGCCGGTGTGGGTGGAAATGTTGAAGTTGCCAGGGGTGAGAGTGGTGGCCGTGCCCCACTGGCCAGTGCCTTTCTGGCCTTGCTGGGCTTACGGGTGAAGACGGAGGTGATGTTTCTAGACCAGCAAGGTCAATTTGGCCTGGATCCTCACTGCATTCAGTCCAAACGTACCCTTCTTTTCCAGGGCCAGCTGTTTTTGTGGGGATAGGAGAAACCTCTGTCTCTGTGTGTGTGTGTGTGTGTGTGTAGCAGTGGTGGTGCCCGTGATGTCACGAAGAAGTTGCCCAGTCCTTAGAGCAGTGTTGTTTATTAAAAAAAACAAAAAACAAAGTTGGCCAGTAAGCAAGGCAAAAAGGAGAAAGGCAGGCCTGCCAGTAGGAAGGGCAAGGTCGGCGGCTACACCAGTGAACAGTTTACTTTTATGCCCACCTGTCAGTCGGCGTGCGAAACCAAGAGGAAGCCGCAGCTGAAGGGACCTGCCATGATCTCTCCTTTTTTATGCCATGTCCCTGTATTAGCTCCTCGAAGTATTCCGGAGGCCAGGGGCTCCCCCTCTGGGATCCGGGCTTCCACTTCCTAGCAGGAGTGCCATCGCTGGGGTGACTTTCGAGCGGCCTCCCTGCCAGTTAGTCGTTCCTTAACTCTGGCCGCCCCAGACCTCAACCGGTTTTCCACCACCCGCTACTCCATCAAGAAGTGCTCTGTGTTTGTCGACTTCCCCCTCCAGCAGCTCAACCTGAAGGAGTTTGCCAGCGAAAAGGGCGGTGAGTGAACAGAAGACCAGCCCTGCTGGATCAGGCCCAAGGTCTGTCTAGCATCCCGCTTCACCCACTGGCCCACCAGATGCCTCTGCGGAGCCCACAGGCAAGAGGTGAAGGGGCCTGCCCTCTCTCCTGCTGTGGCTCCCCTGCAACTGGGATTGAGAGGCATCGTGCCTCTGAGGTTGGAGGTGGCCCACAGCCACCAGAAAAGTAGAATTGTTAGACTGGATGAGAGTCTGAATCCAGATAAGACGGAGGTACTGATTGTGCAGGGTCAGAACTCAGGAGATGATTTTGATATGCCAGTTCTGGATGGGGTCACACTTCCCCAGAAGGAACAGGTACGCAGTCCGGGGGTGCTTCTGGACACAAAACTCTCCCTGGTGTCCCAGGTTGAGGCAGTGGCCAGAGGTGCCTTTTATCAGCTTCGGCTGATATACCAGCTGCGTCCGTTTTTTGAGATAAATGACCTCAGAACAGTAGTACATCTGCTGGTCATCTCTAGACTTGACTACTGCAATGCGCTCTATGTGGGGCTGCCTTTATACATAGTCTGGAAACTGTAGTTAGTCCAGAATGCGGCGACCAGGTTGATCTCTGGGTCATCTTGGAGAGACCATATCACTCCTATCTTAAAACATCTACACTGGCTGCCGATAAGTTTCTGGGCAAAATATGAAGTTTTGGTTATAACCTATAAAGCCCTAAACAGCTTGGGCCCTGGGCATAGTTGCCAGAACCTAAGGTTTATACTTGTGGGTCAAATGGGCCGTAACCCAAAATTTGGCTTAAAGAAAGCCAGTCTGGCAACTATGCTGGGTATTTAAGAGAACGTCATCTTCGCTATGAACCTCACCACCCATTGAGATCATCCGGAGAGGTCCGTCTGCATTTGCTACCGGCTCACCTGGCAGCTACTCAGACACGGGCCTTCTCCGTTGCTGCCCCGAGGTTTTGGAACGCGCTCCCTGCTGAGATAAGAGCCTCCCCATCTCTGACCACTTTTAAAAAGGCAGTCGAGATGCATTTGTTCACCCAGGCTTTTAATTAGATATTGTTTTCATTGTGTGTGTAATAGTTTTAACATTTGAAATTTTAAATTGTTGTAATGTTTTAATCTTTTTGTCCATTGTTGTTGTGCTTTGTTGTAAACTGCCCAGAGACTTGCATTTCGGGCGGTATACAAATGTGTTAAATAAATATAAATAAATAAATAAATAAATTTGTCTAAGCCCCTTTTAATAAGAATAAGAGTTGTGCTTCAAGACTGGAGCAATGGTTACTGTGTCTTCCTGAGGCTGCCCAGATGAGGGAGGTCAGAGCTTTGTGCATTCTCTCTCTCTCTCTTTCTCTCTCTCTCTCTCGCATTCCAGGCACTCCAGTGTACAACCTCTATGCCCTCTGCAATCATTCTGGCAGTGTGCACTACGGCCACTACACAGCCTTCTGCAAGGACCAGTCCGGTTGGCGGGTTTACAACGATTCCCGGTAAGCAACGGATGCGGAGTGTGTGTGTCTTCTGCAATTCCTCACCGGTACAGAAATACAGAAAAGAAGGTGGTGACGGGTGCTAAGTCCAGCTTCCTTGGGGTTGCCATTGCCATTTAATGCAACAGGGAGAGGTGGGGTGAGCAAGTTGCTAGTCCTCACCGTTATGAGGGTCAGCTTACGAGTGTGTTGGCCATTTCTGGTGAAGTCCTCTTCCCAGTGGTCGAGGACAGGTCTTGGGTGCTGCTCCCCATGACTAGCAGTGCCGGGGGATAGGGGCACATGTTGCTCAGGTTGCAGAATTTGTACTAGTTGCGGAATTTGGATGGGGAGCAGCCCCCGCCCCCCCCCCCAAGACGGGAATGTATGCAGCCCTGTCCGTTAGCAAGGCAGTGTCTTTGTTCTGTGATCCCAAGGCTGCGTGAGGAGCCCTTCGATGCGAGGAGGAGGGGCTCCGACCGCGTCCTCAGCAGAGCAGCGGAGGCGTCCCGCTCCCGTGGCCTGCTTCCCCAGGATGCACTGCCCCAGTGCTGCTGTGACCTGCCTGGAGCTGGCAGTCGGTGGCCACAAATAGCACTTCCTGGCTAAGGAGCTTAACCGCTTATTTAGAACACGGTCCCTCTTGGGCGGGCGGGCGAGCATGGAAGCAGGCCAGGCCTCAGAGCACCCGGCCACTGATCCAGCCGCCCAGCGGACTACAACACCGCTGGCCTGCCCCTGCTCAGGGCCGAGGGCACCCCGCACTCCAAACGTGTTGGAGGTCTCGACCAAGGCTTCCCCAACCCGAAGACATCAGAAGCTGGATTCTGCCGCTTCCCTGAATCGAGAGGTCTGGCCACCGCGTTTCAGCGAGGATAGCGATGAGCTGAGTTACAGAGGAGCGTTGGCAGCTGCCGTCGGCTGAGTCAGGCCCTTGGTCCATCCAGCTCAAGGTCACCCACACAGACTGGCAGCAGCTTCTCCAAGGTTGCAGGCAGGAGTCTCTCACAGCCCTACCTTGGAGATGCCGCCACGGAGGAAACTTGGGGCCTTCTGCATGCAAGTAGGCAGATGCTCTTCCCAGAATGGCCCCGTTGCCTCAGGGGGATCTCTCACAGTGCTTACGGGTGGTCTCCCATTCAAATGCAAACCAGGGCAGACCCAGCTTAGCAGAGAGGACAATTCATGCTCGCTGTCCCAGGACCAGTTCAGAAGAGGGCAGTCAAGATGGTGAGGGGTCTGGAGACCAAGTCCTGTGAGGAATGGCTAAAGGAGCTGGCTATGTCCAGCTTGGAGAAGGGAGATGATAACCCTCTTCAGATACTTGAAGGACTGTCTTGGGGGAGGACGAGGAGGAGGAAGAGCAGGCTTGCTCTCTGCTCCTAAAGGCAGGACTGTTCTTTATTGGTTGAAAATATTCGTGGGTGGAAAGGACAAGCGAGCAGATTCAGGCCAGACATGAAAAGGACATTTCACCGCTTTCAGTGGTGCTATTAATGCCGTGTTTTTCCTGTTTGTCCTGTTCAGTGCGTTTTGTGGGTTTAAAAAAGGCTTTTTAAAAGGCAATTTTAAAACATTTTCACACAGGTGAAATGGCCATCGCTGTAATCGTGGTTCTGAGTCCCAGTGCAAGCCCTAGAGCAGGGGGGCACCACTCGAATGTCCCAGTGGGCCAGACACAACCATGATGATGTATTTTGGGGGGGGGGGCGAAGTCCATTTTCAGTGCATTGATTATAGCAGTAAAATTAATGGTAAAGATAAATATGAAAGCAGTCACTAGTTAGTTGTGGGTCCTTCCCCTCCCCGCAGGGGCCCACAGTTTTAACCAAGGACAGTGGCCCCAAAATAAGCCCCGTCCTTGCTCAGTCAGTGGGCACCTGACCGTTCCTGCCCCGCACAAATGCCAGCTTTTGGGGCTCCTGCTGTTGCTGGCTACCTGGGCCCTCAAAAATGTCCCCGCAGGCTGGATCTGGGCCCTGGCCCTTACGTTGTGCAGACCTGCTCTAGAGAGTGACCTTACTCTGCCTGAAATGCGTCTGGATTGACTCTTTCTCCCTCTTCTTGGCAGGGTGTCTCCGATCAGCGAGAACCAAGTCCCGTCAAGCGAGGGTTACGTCCTCTTTTACGAGCTGGACGACGTACACTGGAAGAAACAGTAATAGTATTGAACCCAGCACTTTGGCCTGCCGCCGCTCTTACCTCAGAGACTGGTGCTTGGGCCTTTTTAAAAAAAAACACCAATAAAACATTAAAAAAAGACAGCCCCCCCCCCCAAAAGCAAAAACGAACGCCGCCGTGTGGGGGGTCTGTTTCTAAGAGCGACCCGGGTCATCTGCGCCTCCTACTGTGAACACACCCAGGTTTTCTTTGATTATGCTTACCTTTTCCTTAAGGCCAGCAGGTCTGAAGGCAGGAGGGGGGAAGAAATGCTTGCCCTGTGGACGGATCTGGGTTGCAAGGGAAAGGCCGGCCAGAGCGCGCGTTTGGGGGCCTGTGAGGAGCTGTCCACGGGTGGCCTCTGCAAGGCTGACTTTGTCTGTCCGTCCCTCCGTCCGGTTCCTACCGCCATCCCTTGGGGAGGTCCTGCCCGCTTCACGCCTCAGGCTGACGGTGGGAGCCACTACTGATTTTTAGCGACCACGTGTGACTTTTGTACATAATGATGGGTTTGTACATAGACGCCGAGAGGAAAATGAAGAGCTTGAAACTTCTTTTTGTGAATAAATTTACTATTAAAAAACCAAAACACCTTATGGGTATAGTATCTGTCTCATTTCTGTGTAAGCGCGGGGGGGGTGTGTGTGCAAAAGAAGAGTGTTTGGTAATTCTGTGGCGGGTTGTTCACACGTAAGTCGTCGGAGGCGGGGGCAGTCAGTTAAACCAGGGACACTCTGTTCTTGTCGTGACCCTGGCAAATCGCTCTCCCTAATTTGCCTCTGGGAGGCGGCTTGTTCTCGTGTTTGTTATTCGCATTGCCAGGCATCAGAGTTTTATCTCCCTCCCTGGGTGACCCTACAAATTGCATTTCTCAGTGGGGAATGGAGTGCGTTCGTCTCTAGCGCACAGGTCGGCACATCTATGCACATGGCCACTTCAAACACGCTGCAGTGGGCAGTCTGACCACGCATGCACGCTGTGGCTGCTCAGGTATGTAGCAAACTTCAGTAACCACCTGCTGGTCACTGATGTTTTTTCAAATACATCTTTACAGAAAAGTAATTTTTCTAAAGGCTTTTAAAGGTAGAAGGCAGACCAGTCCAGCATGGGTTTTACTGTGTCTTTGAACACTGGAAGCCACCGAGGGAAGGAAGGAGGGATATCCTAGCTTAAGAGTTCTGTGTAACCTGCAAGCCTGCGTCTTTCTTCGCTTTGGAAGATGCAGCTTTGGTTCTTGTTAGCTACCAGAATGGAAGTTGGCTGATTCCTGGGGAGTTCTGCACAGAGAAATCAGCTGTTGGTGTTGGTTGCTGGGGGAATCTCACCAGGGCCCAATTAGTGCCTTAGTTCACTTGGGATGAAAGATGGCACCAGTCCTGAGGTGCAAACTCTCTGGTGTGTTTATAAAAAGTACTCCTCTCTTAGGCCCAGGGTGTGTCAGGTGACTTATTTGAGGCTTTTGTGAGCCAAAATATATACTTGTCTTTAGTGGGAGAGAGAGAGCGAGCACGTTCACAGGTGGGGTTAAAGACAGTGGATCATATGAAGCTGCTGCCGTCTGATTCAGGCGCTTAGTCAATCTAGGGCAGGTTTGTCTGCACTGACTGGCAGCTACTCTCCAGGGTTTCAGACAGGCCTTTCCCACCCGTGTCTGAAGATACTGCAAGGGACGGACCCCCCGGGGACTTCCCCAGGCACTTTTATCACTGAGTAACAGCTCCTCTAAGCAAAGATAGCATCTTCTTGATAGAAAAACAAATCTAAGCCTGGATGGGAGACAGCCTGGAAATCCCACATGCTCCAAGGCTGCATTTCCAAAGCAAAGGAATATGCAGGTTTGCAGGTTACACAGAACTCTTAAGCTAGGATATTACTCCCTCCCTGCCTCCGTGGCTTCCGGTGTTGAAAATCCTTTTAATTCCCTCCTGGAAGAAAGTCAGCAAATAAATGCAATTAGGAATGCTTACCGGAAAAAAACTTAACAGATTGAGATTGATTAACTTGAGGCAGGGGTCACTGCTGAGCTCACAGATTTGCTTCGAATTTCTAAAGTTTGTAAATGACACCTTTCAAAAGCCCCACCCACTTCCCTACAAACCCCGCCCATGGGAGGTGTGTGTGTGTGGGTGTGTGTGTGTGTGTGTGACATGTGAGACAACCAATAGTCCATTCACCCCGCCTTTGCTGCCCATGAAGCCACGCCCCCTTGCCCAGGAGGCCTTGGATTGGATGTGAGCCGTCACCCCCTGAACCCTATGTGATGGTCTCCCTTGGCCAATCCCAGGCAGAGGGGCGGAGCTCTGAGCTCAGCGGCAGGGAAAGAGGCAGGAGGAGGGAAGCTGCTAGATCTGCCTGAAGGGATCGGAGTAAGCCAAAGGGGGGCCCCTTCAGGGCCAAGGGCGGGTGGAATACAGGCTTTAGCACTTGTGTGCAGTGTGAATGCAGCCTTTGGGATTGAGTAGAGGAGACGGGTGCAGGAGGAGGCATTGCAAGGCGAGCGCTCTTGGGAGTTATTCTGAGGATGTGTGGTGTGTCTGGTTGCACAAGCGAGAGGCAGAGAGCAAGGTGGAATAATTGCAGGGTTAGGAAACCGGGGAGTGTGTGTGCATGTGCATTGCACGGGCAACGTAAATACAGGATCGTTCCAGAAATAAGGGATCGGGGTGGTGGGGATGGATGGAGGGTTGCCAGTCCTGAATGAGCCCTTTCCGGATCTCCCCCCCCCCGGGTTATCTTCCCCCCAAACTCATGTTTTTCACAATATCAAGTCAGTAGTCAGTGAAGTGCTTGGAGCCCAAAAAGGTGTCTCCGTGCTCTTAATTGGGGTGCCAAAGTCTTTGCTTTTAAAGCTGCCCCTTTGTTGTTCTCTTAGGCTGTGGGGTAAAATACGCATGATTATCTGTATCGTATTGTATTTGTTTGTTTATTGTATATACTGCCCCAAACTCGTGTCTCTGGGTGATCGAGCACAAACACAAGAATCAAAACAGTTGAGAAAACCACAGTTTGGCTTAAAAAGCCTGGATGGATATTAGTAACTGAAGCCACAGAGCCAGACACGTGCTTATTCTGAATTCGTTAGTTCGGAATGATCTGGTACAGTCTGGAGTTTGCGGTGGGGAGATCCTACAAAGGAGCAGGGACTCAGAGTAAAAAGGTAAAGTGTGCCTGTCAAGTCGATTTCGACCCCTGGCGGCCACAGAGCCCTGTGGTTTTCTTTGGTAGAATATAGGAGGTGTTTTCTATTGCCGCCTTCTGTGCAATATGAGAAAGATGTCTTTCAGCATCTTCCTAGATCACTGCTGCCCAATATAGTAGCAGCGGGGATTCGAACTGGCAACCTTCTGCTTGTTAGTCAAGCATTTCCCCACTGCGGCTCAGAGTAGTGAGGACTAAATACCCCATTAAACCACATCTAATGCAGTGGCTTGGGATGTAATCTCTTCCTGGGTGTGTGTGGTATGTGTGTATCTTGGGGATGGCAGCAGGGTAGGGTCTATGCTGCCTTTTCCAGGAACGCAGAGTTGTAGATTGATCCATTTCCAACATCTAGAGTCTCAGCCCCCTGTTTTTCTCCCCAGATTCCCAATGCAACGGAGGGTGGCTGTTCTTGGCGGTGGGGTCAGTGGTCTAGCTGCCTGCTACTACCTCACCAGGAGCTCCCAAGCGCCCAAGGTAGGATCCTGCCCCCTGAGCAACATTGCTTGCTGGAACAAGAGAAAACTCTGCCCGTAACTAGGTCACTGGAGCAAGTCTTGTTGTGTGTTGCTAGAGCCATTGCGACATTATAAGCACGATCCAGTCAATATTTTAAGGAACAACTAAAAACACATTGTTTTAAAGAGGCTTTTTAATGTCTCACCTGTTGTGTATATCGGGTAGGTTCTTCAGTTTAAAGTTCTTGTAATGCTTAGTTTTCAGCTTTAAGATTTTGATTTGGAATTTTAATAGTTAATTTTGATTGTGGTTTTAGCTTGGATTTTTAGCTTGTTTAATTTGGTTAATTTTATGAGTCTGATTTTTGTATTCTGTTTTATAAATGTTGTGAGCCGCCCGAGTAAAGGGCTTAAAAGTACAGTTGTGCCATCGAGTCGACGTCGACCCGTGGCGCCCACAGAGCCCTGTGGTTGTCTTGGGTAGAATACAGGAGGGGTTGACCATTGCCATCTCCCACGTAGTATGAGATGATGCCTTTCAGCATCTTCCTATATCGCTGCTGCCCAATATAGGTATGCCCGTGCCAAACCTGACCCATTCCTCACCCTTGAAACTGAAGAGGTTGAAATCTGTAATATCTTCTCTGATCTGAGCAACTTCTACAACTAACGGTAACCTTCAGAGTAGCAGATTTAAGTATATGTGATGGAAACAAGTATATCTTTCTTTTTTCCTGTCCTTCATCTCTTGTCTTCTCTGTATCAAATTATGTATCGTAAGTTTTAGGCTTTAGATTCCTTAAAGGCCTCTCCATTCTCTTAAGTTGGAGGGTGCCTGTTGCACATCGGTAAGACAATATAAATAATAGCCACGAGCTTAACCTGTGCAGAGCATCTGCACGCTAGGACTTGATTGCTCCCCTCACCCCAGAGCCCCCCTCACCCCAGAGATCTCTCCACCCTCACCTGAGCCGCACTCCTGCTCCTCCTCCTCCACCCCCCTCATCCCTCTTGGTCATGGCTGCAGCGTTGCTGGCACCTATTGGCCAAGCTGCAGCCCCCTATCTCCAGAGACCTCCCCACCCTAGCCCAAACCCCGCTCCTGCTCCTCCCCAAAGGAGCAGCAGTGGTTGACTGGGGCCTTCCTCTCTGCCGCCGCCGCCATTGTTCCCCTCAGGCTGCTGACAGACCCGGGCCCATCCCTTGCTTCCCTGGCTCCCTCCGCCAATGGCCTCGGTAGCCCCAAACAGCAGCAGTGGTTGACTGGGCCCTTCCTTGCTGCCAATAGGCACCGCAATGGCCGCTCCTTACCCTCAGGCCACTGACAGGCTCGGTCTCGTCCCTCGCCTTTCCTTCTTTCTCTCTTTCTCTCTCCCTTCCTGAGTTAACAGATCTTGTTCATCTTGTTTCCTCGTCTAATTCACACAATGACAGCCTTCTTTTCCTGAGAGGGCTCTTTCCTCCCTCACGACCCCTCTCTTTGCAGACCCCTGCCCACTATCCTTAGATAGATAGATTCCTCTCCTCTACAATCAAGAACATCTTCCGACCAGTAACAGTTTTATTCCAACTGACCTTAACTATCGCAGACTCCTCCTCCCTATCTGCATATGGAACCCCCACTACCCAATCACCATGGTGCTTCTGCTCTCACAGGCTCCTCCTCCCTATCTGCATATGGAATCCCCACTGCCCAGTCAGGTGCTTCTGCTCGCGAACTCTCGCGAGAGCTGCCACACACGGGATTAGCCACAGGTACACCTTAGAGAATTAAATATATAGATTGTCACTCCGTTTCTTTAAAAGTCAGTGTTTTAGGACACAGACAGGCTTGCCTCCTGTCCAAGAAGGGGCCTCTCAGCTTCTCTTTGGTTGCCTTTTCCTTCTTCTCCACTCAGGTCATCCTGTTGGAGGGCAGCAGCCGTCTTGGAGGCTGGATCCATTCCACACGCACAGAGGATGGGGCGGTTTTTGAGCATGGGCCCAGAGGAATCCGTCCTGCTGGGGCTGTTGGAAAAAACACCCTGCGTATGGTAAGCGGTCGTGAGGAAGAGAGGTTGGGGAATCAACGCATAGGAGTGAGATATACACAACTGTTGAAGCACCAAGCAATATTTACTGGGGGCGGGGGGCGGAATATGGCGTCTTTACTACTATTTGTCTCTGCTCATTTTAAGCCTGGTCGCCTACATGTTAATCCAGCCCTAGAGAATTCCCAAACAACTCTTTTTGCTTTATAGAAGCAACGTTGGGTGGCTCAGGGCTTATAGCAATCAAAATGCTTGCCTCTTCAGCAAACCAGCAGAGTACATTGGAGTCACAGAGCTCACCTCATATCTCTACCTGCTCCTAGAAACGTGCCTCCCCACCCCCTTCACTCCCTGCTAGAAACTTCGGCCTGGGTTGGCGTTGGCTGCTCCGATCAATGGGTGGTAATTTTACGCTGTTACTTAGCTGTGTTTCATCTTCCCATTAAAACCCTGTGTGTGCCATGAACTCTGCAGTCTATTGTTTGGGAGCTGCGTTGCTGCAGGATCTAAAGTGGCCCCTATAGTAACCCTATTATCCTCATAAGGATAGATTCAAATAAGATTTTGGGATTACACTGTGTGCCAGAGCCTCAATTCTTCATCATCATCCTCTATTACAGTCCCTGACACGATTCTTCTCTAGGTCTCTGAACTTGGACTTGAAGCAGACATCCTTCCCGTATTGGGTGACCACTCGGCCTCCAAGAATCGTTACCTTTACGTTCGTGGCGCTCTGCATAAACTCCCTTCGAGCATTCGGTATGTTCAGTGCCCCCCGAACCCCAGTGGTGACTTTGAATCGGCTCGAGAGCAGTCAGAGAAGCCCACTTTTGGAACGTGCAATGAAGGTCATTCTCTCCTCTGTTTTGGGGGGATTCCAGGGGTGTCCTCCAGACTGTCCCACCTTTCACTCGGCCTCTGGTCTGGAGTGGGCTGAAGGACCTGATGGCCCCCCGAGGTTCGGAGACGGACGAGACCATCCACTCCTTCGTGAGACGCCGTTTTGGCCAAGAGGTACATGTCCCATATATTGCATGCCCTGCTGGTTCCAGGAGCCCTGCTGGAAGCATCCTGGTCTGTCAAGCAAGGGGGTGGGAGATGAGTCAGCTATTCCAATACTGGCCAGGCTCATTCCCCGGGAAACATGGAGAGCATGCAGGTTGGGAGAAGAGAGAATTGGGAGTCAAGTTGCCAGCTTGAGGGGATGGGTTCAGTCCCTGGCAGCATCTCCAGGTAGGGCTGGAAGAGACTCCTGCCTGCAACCTTGGAGAGCTGCTGCCAGTCAGAGTAGACAGTCCTGCGCTAGATGGACGAATGGTCTGACTCAGTAGGAGGCAGCTTCCTAAATCCCACTGCTTAATTTCTGGGTGGTAGCCCTCAGTGTGGCAGGAAGAATTCCCATTGGCAGGGGAAGGGGTGGTGGTTTGCTACCCTTTTGTTCTTCTGGGGAGTAGAGAAGAGAAGAAGCAGCAACCTGAGGGCAGGGGCGTTGCTGGCTTCCTTATCAGCTCCCCACAGGGCTCAGAAGAAGGGCGGGCAGTGGTGTCCTTCCCACCGCACCCTGCTTTCTCATCAAAATGTCCCCGCATGGTCAGGATAAGTCGTTCCTGAATGCCTTCTCCTCCATAAAGGGACAAGGCTACTATCCATTTAAAAAATGGCAAAACATGTATCCCGGCCAGTGACCCCTGCTAACTTGGCAAAGAGGCACCTTTTAAAGTGGTGATTCTCTTTATTTAGCAGGGGGAGAGTAACTGGCCCTCTTCACCCCCAGCACAGTACTTCCAGTGACTGTTGCTGGTGTCTATCTCATGTTTCTTTTTAGATTGTGAGCCCTTTGGGGACAGGGAGCCCTCTTATTTATTTATTATTTCTCTGTTTAAACTGCCCTGAGCCATTTTTGGAAGGGCGGTATAGAAATCGAATGAATGAATGAATGACCCCCAAAGCGCCCACAGTAACCATGTTCTTGATCTCCATAGCTGGCCGATATTGCGATTGACAGCCTGTGCCGAGGCGTGTTTGCCGGAGACTGTCGGACGCTGAGCGTGCGCTCCTGCTTCCCCGCGCTGTTTCAGGCCGAGCAGACGCACCGTTCGGTCATCTTGGGCATGGCCCTTGGTGGAGGTGAGGCCTGGAAGGAAAGCCGTGAGCATTGGTCCAGCTAAAAACATCCCTGGTGGTTTTTAAAATGACTTTGGGAATCATACCTGTTTCATCAGGCTTTTAGTTTATGATGTTTTAGAGTTTTATGTACAGTAATTTCAGTCTGTTTTATATGATCTTGAGGTTGCTGTTGGTTTAAATTGTAAACTGCCCTGAGATTTTATATAGGACGGTATATAAATGTGTTAAACACATTTATCTATGTGCTGAGCAAAGAGACACCTGTTTAAAGTGGTGATTCTCTTACATTTAGCAGGAAAAGAGCAACTGGCCTTAGCCAGCCCCAACACAGCATCCCTCCAGTGGCCGTTGCTGGTATCTGCCTTACGTTTCTTTTCTAGATGGTGAGCCCTTTGGGTACAGGGGACTATCTTATTTATGTATTTCTTTTTCTATGGAAACCGCTTTGAGGACTTTGGTTGAAGAGCGGTATATAAATATTCATAGTAGTAGTAAATAAAGAATTCAAAAGAAGAACTATAGAGGTGAGTGTGGCTTGGTTCTCATGGGGTGGTTCGTTGTTTATATATTGTTTTTCAGTGTAAATGAGTTGTCAAAGCAGTCCACGTAGCAAAGAGATGAGAAGTTGGTTCCCTGTCCTAAAGGGACTCAATCTAAATACCTGTGTCTGAACTGTAGCACTTTCGGCTGAAGGCAGAAGCTCAACCCACAGATTATGCACCTATCCATCCTGATGGTGTTTACATAATCTATTGGGTTATAACAGCACACTAGTTGAGGTTTCTGACTTCCTGGAAGAGTCTATGTAATTTTAATGCCTCAATGAGGCCTAAATATATTGTATGTTGTTGTCGTCATGTATAGTGTTGGACTAGGACCGGGAAGACCCGAGTTCGAATCCCCATTCAACCATGAAACTCACTGGGTGACTATAGGCTAGTCATGTGTCTCTCAGTCTAACCTACCTCATAGGGTGGTTGTGAGGCTAAAAATAAGCATGTACACCGCACTGAGCTCCTCGGAGGAAGAGCAGGATATAAATGTAATAAATAAATGAAAGGTTTAATAAAATGCAAGGGAAGTGGGGGTGGGAAGAGGAACTTCCTGCATGCCAAACTAGTGGGCCAGGGAGGTGAATTCATTTCCATGACACCCTAGTTTTGGGGTGGGGTATTTTTTGGTTTGGAGGAACCTTTCATCCTGCAAGCCCCTCCCTGCAGTACTGTCCAGATACAGATTGATCACCTCTGAAGACTAATTATCCAGCAAGGCGCAAGCAGAGCTGAGTACCTCTCCTCTCCCAGATCAGACTTGTGGAATGAGAATATTTATCTTAAGGTTTGGTTTTATATATTTATCCCCTGTCTTTAAGAGAAAACATCCAAACCTGAGAGAAACTGAATTCTCATTGGATGCAAATTCAGCAAAATGTGCGCCATTTTAATGATGCCAGTCATGTTGGAGAGGCAAGGAGTACAGCCTGTTGAATTTCTGCCTGCCAGGCAGCTGTTGTTGGCTCAGCAGTCCCAGTGGGAAAACTGACACTGACTTAGGAAGCATTTCAAAAGGCTGTAAACCAAGCAGGAAGTCTAAAGAATGGGCCACAGCACTTAGAAAGGGAGGATGCAGAACAGGATAGGGCCGTAGCTCAGTGGTGGACCATCTGCTGTGCATGCAGAAGGTCCCAGGTTCACTCTCTGGCAGCATCTCCAGGTAGGGCTGGGAAAGACTCCTGCCTGCAACCTTGGAGAGCCGCTGTCAGTCAGTGTAGGCAATGCTAAGCTAGATGGACCCAGGGTCTGACTCAGTAGGCAGCTTCCAACACATTCTGCCTTCTCTATGCGAACTGCCTTTTCCCCTAGGAAAAAGTGGCCCCGTGGAATCTCCGCTCATCCGCAGGGCGCAGGAAGAACGCTGGAGCCAGTGGTCGCTGCGGGACAGCATGGAGACCTTGCCCAGAGCCCTGGGTGACTACCTGAAGCATCGTGGGGTGGAAATCCATTGTGATGCTCCTGTGAAGGAACTGCAGAGAACGGCGTCTGGTTCTTGGCGGGTAGGAAGGTGGCGGGGGGAGGGGGAAGCGCAGTTCGGGCAGAATGTGTATACAGTCGTGTCGTCTTTCTATCAACTTCGGTTTCGACGACAGCTACGTCCCTTCCTTGAAGGTAGTGATCTCAGAACTGTGGCGCACTCTCTGGTAACTTCTAGGCTTGACTTCTGCAACGCGCCATACGGTGGGCTGCCTTTGTATGTGGTCCAGAAACTTCTGTTGGTACAAAATGCAGCAGCCAGGGTGTCTCGGAGAGACCATATTACGCCTGTTTGAAAGCAATCGCATTGGCTGCCAATAGGTTTCCAGGCAAAAGACAAAGTTTTTTGATTTCCTTTGAAGCCCTAAATGGCTTAGGGCCGGGTTACCTGGGAGAGTGCCTCCTTCTGCATGATCCCCACCACACATTGAGATTGTCAAGAGAGGTCCATCTCTGTATGCCACCAGCTTGTCCGGGGGTGACTTGGGAGCAGTTCTTCCCTGTGGTTGCTCCCGGGCTGTGGAATTGCACTCCCGATAGATATCCGTGGCTTAACATCTTTAAAGGTAAAGTGTGCCGTCGAGTCGGTGTCGACTCGTGGTGACCACAGAGTCCTGTGGTTTTTTTTGGTAGAATACAGGAGAGGCTGACCATTGCCTCCTCCCGCGCAGTATGAGAGGATGCTTTTCAACACCTTCCTATGTCGCTGCTGCCCAATATAGGGGTTTCCCATAGTCTGGGAAACATACCAGCAGGGATTCGAACCGGCAACCTCTGCCTTGCTAATCAAGAAAAGAGCTCTTAAGACCCACTTTTTAAGTCCGGCTTTTGGTAATCTCTGAATGTTTTAAATTTTTGATTGTTGTCTAATCGTTGGTTGTATTCTGTGTCGTCCTGGGGAAGCAAAGAGCACTACCTGTTGAGTTTCTGTGGGAATCTCCTCTGGGTGTGTCAAGGACGCTCTCCCTGAAGGAGCAGGGTTTAATGCTGGGCTTTGCTTTTCTCACTCAGATAATCCTGGAGGAAGGCAGTGTGGAGGCTGACCACGTGATCAGCGCTTTGCCAGCCCGAGGTAGGAGGCACGTTCGCTCCTGGAAATGGAGAATGGGATGGGGCCGCAGCTCAGTGGAAGAGCCTCTGCTGTTCATGCAGAAGGTCCCAGGTTCAATCCATGGCAGCATCTCCAGGGTAGGGCTGGGAGAGACCCCTGCCTGAAACCCCAGAGAGACATTGCTGGCCAGTGCAGACAGAACTGTGCTAGATGAACCAAGGATCTGACTCAGTCGAAGGCAGCTTACTACGTTCATACGATCGCAAAGCGATCCTTTCTCAAGTGCTACGATATCCCGTTTCGGAAAGCCGATTCGTGTTTTCTCATCCCCACTTTCAGTTCTCGCGGCGTCGCTCCCTGGCTGGGCCGAACCGCTTTCCCGAGAGCTGCTCACCATTCACGCCGTTTCTGTCAGCGTGGTGAACCTGCAGTATAAAGACATACAGCTCCCTGTCACGGTGAGACACCTCCTAGAACGGCTTCCTCAGAGTCGCAGAACAAGGAACTTAAATGGACAGAGTTTTGCTCTCTGCTTCTGACTGGGCTTCTGTGACTCCGTCGTTGGGCAGGCAGAAATCCTCACAGAGAGGGAATGTAACGAAGGGGGAGACTTTTACCTGTTGAATTTCTGTCTCACATTGGGTTTCAGGGTGCAGCAGAAAAAGGGTCACCCCTTGAAGTGCTATTAATCTGTGGCTGGCCTGACAGAAGAGAGCTGGCCTTGTGGTAGCAAGCATGACTTGTCCCCTTAACTAAGCAGGGTCTGCCCTGCTTGCATATGAATGGGAGACTTGATGTGTGAGCACCATAAGATATTCCCCTCAGGGGATGGAGCCGCTCTGGGAAGAGCAGAAGGTTCCAAGTTCCCTCCCTGGCAGCATCTCCAAGATAGGGCTCTGAGAAAGATTCCTGCCTGCAACCTTGGAGAAGCCTCTGCCAATCTGTGTCGACAATTCTGAGCTAGATGGACCTGTGATCGGACTCAGTATATGGCAGCTTCCTATGTTCCTGACATGAATTTCTGACTCCTTTGCTCCAGGGCTTTGGACACTTGGTACCCTCCTCCGAGGACAGCTCTTTGCTGGGCATCGTTTACGATTCGGTCGCCTTTCCCGAGCAGGACGGGTCCGACGGCCCTACCACTCGCTTGACCGTAAGAGCTGGCGTGGGGAGGAGGTTTGATTGTGGTGTGTTTCCCCCCCTCCCCATTTGTGGTAGGGGTAGTAGACACACCCAAGGCTGCTTTCATGCTTACTTAGGAACCCGAGGTACAATTCAGGCACCCTCGTTTGCAATTTGAAGCCACCCGTTGCGTGGCTGAGAATGGGAGGAGGGTGCATCGGCTGTTGCTGCTCAGTCGGTCCTGGAGTTAAATTGGAACAAACCACACATGAAGCCAGGGACCTGGGACCGCGTTTCTAGAGAAAGAAACCGGATCGGGATTCCTTGCCCTGGGATCGGGTTTCTAGGTTTTGCGTGTGGTGGGAGATCTGACTTTAAAGCAGCCACAGGGCGACTTAGATTGTGAAAGAAGAGGCAGTAATGGGGGAGTGGGGGCCGGAAATGTAACCCCCTCTGCATTGCTGTCAATCTAGGGGGTGGGAATGGGTCTGAACGCCTTCCCTCGCCACCTCTTGCCTCTTGCCTCGCCACCTCTTGCCTCTTGCCTCGCCACCTCTTGAGGTCATGCAGGGAGGTCCTTCCACAGTTGCCACCAGCTCATCTGGTGCCTGGCGGCTGCTCAGGAACAAACCTTTTCCATTGCCACCCCGAGGCTTTGGAATGTGCTCCCGGCCGAAATCAGAGCCTCCCCATCTCCGGCAGCTTTTTAAAGGGTTGTCAAGGTGAGAACTTATTCATCCAGGCTTTTAATGCGACTTCTCGTTCTTAAACGGTTCTAATGTGTTGATTTTTTTGATCTGTTTTGTTTTGTTGTAAACCGCCTAGAGGGGTGAGTTTGGAGCAGTCTATAAATAAGCTAAATAAATGGATAAAGATAATAAACCTTGACCTCTGCACCCCTGAAGCGGCTCTTGGCTCTGCTGGTAGCAAAAAAGCCGGGTACTGATAGCTTGTTCTTTCCTGCTGTGGGGCTAATAGCAGTCTGGGAAGAGCAATTTAGATCGGGAGGTGGCGGGGGGGATTAGAAGGATTAACCCCTCTCCCCAATTACTGCCTTCCCCCTGGCTTGCAGACTTTCTGGGGGGTGGTTCTTCCTTATTTATAAGAACACTAGAAGGGCTGTGCTGAAACAGAACAAGGTCAGCCTCCTTTTTCCCCCCAGAGGCTAGTGCGATGGTTCCACGAACACGACTACGATGGATATTTATATTCCGCTTTTCAACAAAAGGAGGACTTTTGTTGAAAAGCGGAATATAAATATTCATCATAGTAGTGTTCGTGGAAAATCGCACTAGCCTCTGGGGGAAAGGAGGCTGACCTTGTTCTGATTCAGCAAGCGGTTTTTGTAGCTATAAATAAATAAAATGGCTCCCTGCCCCCCAAAGGACTCACAATCTAAAAAAAAGAAGCATAACGTAGACACCAGCAACAGCCACTGGAGGGATGCCGTGCTGGGGGTGGACAGGGCCACTTGCTCTCCTCCTGCTAAATATAAGAGGTTCATTAAAAAATGCCTCTTTGCACAGTTAGCAGGGGACATCTAAAAGAAGATAGTGGGGGCGCCAGGCGAGGCAATTCCATAAATGCGGTGCCACCACCAAAAAGGCCCTCTTCCTAGAAGGCACTTACCTCCATTGGTGGGGACACTCACAGGAAGATCCAGTTAGGGACATATGGGGGAAGGATCTGGTTTCAGGTAACAATCAGCAGAGATCTCTCCATCCTCCATTGGAGAGGAGAGCTGGTCTTGTGGTAGCAAGCATGACTGGGCCCCTTAGCTAAGCAGGGTCTGCCCTGGTTGCATTTGAATGGGAGACTTGATGTGTGAGCATTGCAAGATATTTCTTCTCAAGGGATGGAGCCGCTCTGGGAAGAGCAGAAGGTTCCCAGTTCCCTTCCTGGCAGCATCTCCAAGATAGGGCTGAGAAAGACTCCTGCCTGCAACCTTAGAGAAGCCGCTGCTAGTCTGTGAAGACAATACTGAGCTAGATAGACCAAGGGTCTGACTCAGTCTATGGCAGTTTCTTATGTTCCTCTCTGTTTAAAGCTTGATTGATCCAGCGGCGAATGCCAGACCTGTTCCTCCCACCCTCCTCAGTGACTGCTTTCCTCCTCCAGGTGATGTTGGGGGGCGCATGGTTCACGCCCGGCCTGGGGGACCCGGACACCGTCTCCCACGCCGCCCTGCTGAGCCGGGCCCAGGCAGCTGTGAAGGAGCACCTTGGTGTGTCCACCGAGCCTTCTCGCACCATTGTCAAGGTGCACAAGGTACGTGAGCCGGAGCTGGGAGAGTGTGCGAGCCGGGCTAGCTTTGCAGACTGCCTCCTGGCCCTACTCCAGCACCCCTAGGGGCTGCACACCCAACTCGTGTGAAGTCCCAAAAGCAACCAAACAGAAGTCAGATCAATAAACGGGGCCCATGGCACCTGCAAGGGTTAGGGTTTCTTGCCGATTGGGATGCGGTGTTCTGGCGCCCAGGGGTCTGTTCTGGGGATCACGGTGGAAGAAACGGACACAGTGTTGGCGGGGGGGATTATTTTTAAAGTGGTGATGTGGGACGAGCAAGAGGAAAGACATTAAATTGTCAGGTGAGGCTGGGATGGAAGAAGAGGGGGGAAAGGGCTTCTCTTGACATTACTTTACATATATATTTAGATCCCACTTTTCAACCAAAGTTTCAAAGCGGTTTGCACAGAAAAACAAACAAATTGGTTTGTTTAAACGTTCTTATATACCACCTCCTCCAAAGACTCCAGGGAGTGGACAGCAACAATACCAATCACAAACAAAGTGGAGCCAGCGTGGTGTAGTGGCTAGAGTGCTGGACTAGGACCGGGGAGACCCGAGTTCAAATCCCCATTCAGCCATGAAACTAGCTGGGTGACTCTGGGCCAGTCACTTCTCTCTCAGCCTAACCTACTTCACAGGGTTGTTGTGAGGAGAAACTTAAGTATGTAGTCCACCGCTCTGGACTCCTTGGAGGAACAGCGGGATATAAATATAATAATAATAATAATAATAATAAAAACAAAGGGCAAACACCTGGTGAAACAGGTAAGGTCTTAAGAAGGGCCTTAAAAGCAGCTAGGGAGGGAGCTGAATGAATCGGGGGGTGCAGGGAGAGTGTTCCAAATAAGAAGGGCTGCCACAGAGAGAACCACATAAATTAAATGGTTCCCTGTCCCCAAAGGGCTCCCAAGGTTAAAAACAAAAACATGCTGGTAGACCCCAGCGACAACCCGTAGAAGGGTATTGTGCTGGGGTTGGATAGGGCCAGTTGTTCTCCCTGTGTTAGAGACAAGAGAAGCCCCTTGAAAAAGGTGCCTCTTTGCTCAGTTAGGGTGAAAGGGCTCGAGCGAATGAAGCAGAACCCCTCCGTCTCCAGTTTCTGTAAAGATTTGAGAATTTTGGCCATACCCGTCCTCAGCCCCTCCCGTCTCTGCTTCCCCTACAGGCCTGCATCCCTCAGTACACACTTGGCCACTGGAAACACATCGGTAAGTCCTGATGGGGGTGGGGTTTGGCCCTTTCTGCCTCCCACAGATTAAACCGGGGTGGACACAAGCAAAATCTAGACACCACGGGTAGATCTGAGCGACCCTTAGATAGGCAAGGCTTTCAGGCTCTGGATAGTTTAATGGTAGCAAGTAAAACTGCCCAAAAAAAAGTGTGTGGGGGGAGGTGAGTTCTGCCCATCTCGTGCCAATTTCACTCGCCTCCAGAGTCCATCTGTAAAATCAGGAATATTAGTTGGTTGCCTTGGACCCCCTCTGAAGCTGTGCTTGTCAGTCGTAGAGTTGTGTGCTGGAATCCCTGCTCTGGACTCCCTGGAATCTTGTGCTTGCTACCGCAGGAGCTGGCCTTGTGATAGCAAGCATGAATTGCCCCTTTTGCTAAGCAGGGTCTGCATTGGTTTGCATTTGGATGGGAGGCTACATGTGTGAGCCCTGGAAGAAATGCAGTCGCAGCTGAAATTCAGATTTCCTGCTGAAATAAGAGCCTCCTCATCTCTTAAAACTTCTAAAAAGGTGGTCATGGCACACATTTGTTCACCCAGGCTTTTAATTAGATACTGTTTCAATAGTTTGATGGTTTTTAATAGTTTTAACCTTTTTAAATTGTTGTGTGTTAACCTTTTTATTGTTTTTATTGTTTTGCTGTAAACCGCCGAGTGACTTGCATTTTTGGCAGTGTACAAATGTTAGATAGATAGATAGATAGATAGATAGAATAATAGTCCCCATAGGCGATAGGACTGCTCTCGGAATCTTCCAGATGGGGCTGCTCTCTTCTTGAATGCAGAAGGTTCCAAGTTCCCTCCCTGGCAGCATCTCCAAGATAGGGCTGAGAGAGATTCCTGCCTGCATCCTTGGAGAAGCCGCTGCCAGTCTGTATGCTGTAGCTAGATGGACCAAGGGTCTGACTCAGGATAGGGCAGCTTCCTCTGTTCCTGGTAATTCAGATGTAGGTTCGTACTTGGATATGGAGGTTGTCCCAGGGTCCAGCTCATGGGATGCCGCTGGAAATTGGCTCTGCCCCCTTGAGCTGGTGTTTTGCAGCTGGTCCCAGTGGGTGAAGACCACCAGGGTTCGGGGGTGGGTGAGGGGAAACCCGAACTCTGCCAATCCCTACTACAAACTGTTTGTAAGAACAGGGAGGACCTGCTTTTGCATTCGGAAGGTCCCAGGTCCGACCCCTGGCCTAGCTGGTTCAAAGGCACGTCTCGTGGCGCTAATGTGAACCTGCCTCCCACTGACCTGCAGGACTCGGTTTTAATCGCCTCTCCTCTCCCTTTCTCTAGCGAATGCCACCGCTTACCTTGAGCAGAAGCAGCTGCCTCTGAGCTTGGTTGGGGCCTCCTACGAGGGCGTCTCTGTGAATGACTGCATCTCCGGGGCCCAGAGCGCAGTAGCCAAGCTTCTCGGCCAAAACGTTTGAGGAGGGCTCTCCTCCACTCAAGACTCTGGGGCCCGATGGCTCCTGTCTGCTGGCGGCTTGGCTCCTACTCTTAACGTCCCGGAGCAGTGTGGCGACGACAAGCTTTGATTGCTAGGCCCCGGACGCTCGCGTTTCAGAGGAGAAGAGGCGATTCCGTTGGGTGAGCTGGAAATGAAGGGCCTTTCTCATTTAGGGAGGGCAGCTGGGGCCTGAGGGGCAGAAGGCAAATGCTGGAAACCGGGACGGATCACCTCGCGACATCTGATTCACAAGCGCCAAAACACCAGCGGGGCTGTTAAATGAGCCTGGGGGTGCTGTTTTGCTAGCAACCAGAAGACTCTGTGTCCTGCTCAGAGGGCCTCGGTTGTTACTTTGCCTCCTCTCCCAGCACTGACTTTTCGGAATGCTAAGTTTTCCTATTTTGTGTGAAGATACAAGACTCGCACTGCTGTTGCCTGGGGTCAGGAGGGACTGGCCCCTAACCATTCCATCTCCCCCTCGCCTTTAATTTTGCAACTAACTCACGGATGCATAGATACACACTTTTAAAAAACCACCTCAACCCCCAACTCGGGCTGGTTGGGAGGATTTTGCATTTTCGGCACTGCCACTGGGGCAAGTGAAGGTTGCCGACTGGTGAACGCAACTCTTTAGAAGACATTAAAACAAATCCCTCCTGTAGGGTTGTTCAGACTTTCTCAACCACTCCCCCTCTCTTCTCACCCTCTCCAGAGTGGGGTCCGTCTTTCCTCCCTAGTCGGAAAAGTTACAAGTCGTAATTAGATTAGCACAAAAGACAGCATATTTCTCTCTCTCTCAAGTCAATTGGACAATATTTATTTTGTTGTTTTTTTTAAAAAAAACACAATGTTATCAAAAACAGAGGGCAGGTTGGGAAAGAGGACAAGGCGACCGCAGTAGCTACAACCAGAGAGAAGACTTCATAAATAGAATAAATTACTACACTCGGTTGGCGACAGCGAGAGATTGTGAGACGCACACACGAGGAGAGGAGGAAGAGGAGGTTCGGCCAGTGGCGGAGAGCTGGGGGCGGGGGGGGGAGGTAGGAAGAGGGGGCAGATTGTAGGCTGGGACCAGCCCTGAGAGAGAGGGGAGGGGGGAGAGAGTGCAGGGTCCGGGTGGGGGGCAGAATAGCCTGCAAGTTCTGTTCACACGTCTTCCAGCTTAGTTTGGGGGGGGGGGAGAGGAGCTCTACAAAAGTGGGGCTACAAAAGGTCGTGGCGACGGACATTCTGTGAGCCTGGGGAGTCCGCTTCCCGCCCCTCGGTGGGAAGAAGTCCCTGGCCCGTGGGGCTGGAGGGAGAGAGAGGGAGAGCCACTGGGACGCTGAGCCATCAAGTGGCCCCCTTTGGAGGAGGAGGCGTGGGGGCTCAATGCAAACCAGAGGATGGGCTCCCTCCTGGGCAAGGATTCCTTCTTCCCCGTGCCACGCCGGGCTCAGGTGGAAGCGAGGAGAGGGGGGGGCGCGGCAAGAGGGGCACCACCCACATCATCCTAAGGCTCGTGGCTAAGTTGCAGCACAGCCGGGTGTTGAATTGCCGCGACGCCTTCTCTTCCTGCAGGTTTGGGGGTGGGGGTGGGGCAAAGCTTCCCCCCTCCCCGGACGCTTCTTCCGAGCTCACAGTGGGAATCTCTGTCTGCAAGGTCCCCAGCGGGCCCGGCCCGAAGCGAAACGGGGGGGGCGGGGATGAAGGAAGGCGCCGTTGCTACGCAGGATCTGGGACACGGGCTGAGAAGTGGGGTAGAAAGTGGCTCCTCTTCCCCTGCCAGCCAGTAACTCGCTCAGCAGCACCGGTCTGCAGGGTGGAGGACAGAATACACCCACCCCACTTTTACATAGGGCAGGGAGCAGTCCGAGACGGCGGCAGCGGCAGATTCAAACCCGGGTCAGCGAAAGCCAGAGGCCGGGCTCTGGTGGAGGCTGCCTGAGTGTGTGGGTCCCGCCACCGTCACAAGGTGGTGGGGCCAGCCTTCTCTTCCACCACTGCGCCCCACTGAATACAAGGCTGGCTGGTTTCAGTGTACACACACACACACACACACCTCCAAGTCAAAGTGATTATCCTTAACAGTGAATACAGACACCAGTAGTACTTGGCCGTGGGCTGTGCCCCCCCCCAAGCAGAATGGGGGAAAGTGATTGGGGGGAGGGTGCTCTTGCACTGAGTGGGGCAGGACCTCCGGGAGGCGTTCCTGCCCTTGGGAAGGCGAGGCTCCCCGGCCTCCAGTGGTGACGGGAGCTTGGCGAAGGCCTCCTCCCACCCACACCCACCCCTCTCTCCGTGGTCCGAGCAGGGGCGGCCAGGCCTCCCCTCAGACTGCCCCCCTAGCAGCCCCAAGGGCGGGGGGCGGGGACCCCGAAGGCCTCTGGGCCGCAGCAGTAGTGCGACTCCTACAACAGGTTCTCGACCCCCGTGGAAAGTGCCGGAACCCCGGCCGGGAGGGGGCTGCCGTTGCTTGCGCCAGCAGCGTTCCCACCAGGCTCTCCTCAGTCAGTGGTTTCCAGCCCCGTGCGGTTGCTCACAGGCTTCTGGGGTGTCGAGGCCAGTCTGGTGGCTCCTGGGCCCGGCCCCGGCCGCCCGGCCTTCTCTTTGCCCCCCTCTTCTGCCGTGTGCTTGGCCGCTTCCGGGCCGGGGGTTCTTCGGATCGTGTGCCTGGCGCTATCGGTGGTCCGATTCGGCCACCCGTTCCCCTCCTTCCCTGCTGCCGGAGCCGCTTTGGGCTTCTCCGCCTTCCGAGCCGGCTGTTCTTCCTTCCCGAAGTCCAGCAGGCCCTGGACGCTCCCAAAAGGCACCTTCCCCCAACCCATGGCCCGGGAGAGCTTGGCGAAGGGCGTCTTGCGCAGCATCTCTTGCCGGAAGTCATGGTTGCTGCCGGTGGGGTAGTTCCTCCCCCCGAGGCTAGGGAGGGCCCCTTTGCCGCCTTTCTTGGCTCTGGGATTCGTGCCAATGTCGGCCGTGATGTTGGTGTAGAGAGGCAGCAGTTCCTTGGACAGGAGCTTGTAGCTCAGGGAGTTCATGCCGTCCTGAGTCCAGCTCCGGTGCGTCCTGATCAGCAGGTCAAATCTGCCAGAGGGAGAAAGAGAGAGAGAGAATATCGGCTGAAGCTGAGAACAACCAGTTCACTCTCTCTTCAGGCAGGAATGCTAGTGGCCCACTCTGTGCCAAATTAGTTTGTTTGATAGGCACTCGGGGTAGAGAACCTGCTTTGCACACCGAAGGTCAGATCCCTGCCTCAAACCCTGGAAAGCTGCTGCCAGTCAGTGTGGTGAATCGGTGCATAGGAAGCTGCCATATACTGAGTCAGACCACTGGTCTATCCAGCTCAGTATTGTCTTCACAGACTGGCAGCGGCTTCTCCAAGGTTGCAGGCAGGAATCTCTCTCAGAGCCCTATCTTGGAGATGCTGCCAGGGAGGGAACTGGGAACTTTCTGCTCTTCACAGAGCAGCTCCATCCCCTGAGGGGAATATCTCGCAGTGCTCACACATCAAGTCTCCCATTCATATGAAACCAGGGCGGACCCTGCTTAGCTACGGGGACAAGTCCTGCTTGCTACCACAAGACCAGCTTTCCTGGTAGATAGACCGGGGGTATAAGGCAACTTCCTACGTTCATCTGGAGCCCCCATAAGCTCAGTGGTAAACTTCAGCCCCTGACAGATCTCCAGATAGGGCAGAGAAAGATTCTGCCCATAGCCCCGGGGAGCTGCTGCCAGTCCGTGCAGGCAAAACTGAGCAAAAGGGGCCAAGGGTCTGACTCAGTAGGAAGCAGCTTCCCCCGTCCTATAATCTGGACCAGGGATTCTCAGCGTTGGGTCCCCAGATGTCGTTCAACTCCTATAATCCCCAACCGAAGGCCACTGGGGCTGGGGATTATGGGAGCTGAAGTCCAAAAACAGCTGGGGACCCAACCTTGAGAACCCCTGATCGGAACCATCCATTTCCTTGTTACTAGAGCCCCCCTCCATGGCTGGCCACCCAGAGCCAGGTGCAAAGTAGTAACGGAAACGAGTGAATTCCTTAAGGAACAGGGCACCTCTGAGCAGGAACTAGTTCTGGGTCCTGAGCACACCCAGATTCCACCCCCCCAAAACCCCTCTCTGCATTTCAGCACCTTAATTCAGAAGAAGAAACTAAAAGAGGCTTTCTAAGTTCTTGCTTCCGTTAAACAAGTCAGGTTGCCAGACTCCTCCCTGGCACGTCCCCTAGAGATCCTGTGCTTCGTGTGCCTTGCCCTGGCTTTAATCCGACCACCACCTCCGCCATGGGAAAAGCAGCCCACCTGTGTGGGTTCTCCTCGTTGCCTTGGTCCCCCTTGTGCTTCACCATCTTGTAGTGGCCGATGGAGACGGGAGGCCGGACGATCTTCATCCCAGCCAGACGCACCCTGCAGACGCAGAAGCAAGACGGGGGATCCGAGAGGACCAGGTGACTCAATGTGAAGTTTTTACAGCCTGCCTTGTTTTCCCAAAACTTGAAAGGTGATACTGCACAGGCACTTTGCCTGGGGGCGGCCCCAAGGGTAACGGAATCAGCTGCGTCGCCCTCTTTGGCCAAGACTCAAGCCATACGCCCGTCTTCTGGTTAATACTATAGATACCCACTGGCAAAAGAACCGCCACTATAAAGCCATATTTTATTTTATTTTTACAAAGTCCTTTTTATAGTGTCTGAAGCATGCAAGATGAGACTGTCACGGCATCAGAGGTCTTCGACATCATTTCTGATTTGCTGATTTTGCACATTTCAGGCACTATAATATGAATGGGTGTAGGAAAATATGGCCTTATAATTAGGGATGTGCAGGGAACTGGCAGCGGCAAGGAGGGATAGCTTTAAGGTGCGGGGAGCGTGCTCTTACACACACCCCATACCAGAAGTGGCTGGTACACATGCCACACCAGCGATTTTAAAAACAGCACCAGCAGGGGAAACGCAGCAGGGTGGGGGAGAGAACACCCTCCTCATGCCTTAAAGCTATCCCCACCACACACACCTTCGAACCGGCTCAAACACTGGTCTTTCGAACCGGTTCAGGGGCCGGGAATGGACCACCGAACCGGTTTGTGCACATGCCTACTTATATATACACACACACACCAGTCTCCTATTATAACAACTTGAAAATTTCCTTATGGCTGTTGAGGAAGTGGTAACATAGCTGGTGATTCTGTGACCCTTGGAATTGCCCCGGATCCTACCTAAAATTGCCCCCTCCTCCTGCTGTTGTCTAGAGCAGGGATTCTCAACGTGTGGGTCCCCAGATGTAATTGGACTTCAACTCCCATAATTCCCAACCAAAGGCCACTGGGGCTGGGGATTATGGGAGTTGAAGTCCAATAACATCTGGGGACCCACACGTTGAGAAACCCTGGTCTAGAGGAAGAGGGCTGTTCTGAGCCTGCCCCATGCAGTCTGGTGCTGCTGAATGAGTTACTGGTGGCAGGAGACAACTAAGCCATTCTCTTTTAGCCAGGCTTGAGCTAAAGGCTGTTGTGGCTGGAAGTTGTTGTTATTATTACTACTACTACTACTACTACTACTACTACATTATTTATATCCCGCTCTTCCTCCAAGAAGCCCAGAGCAGTGTACTACATACTTAAGTTTCTCTTTCACAACAACCCTGTGAAGTAGGCTAGGCTGAGAGAGCGACTGGCCCAGAGTCACCCAGCTAGTCTCATGGCTGAATGGGGATTTGAACTCGGGTCTCCCCGGTCCTGGTCCAGCACTCTAACCACTACACCACACTGGCTCTGTGATGGGATGCCAACATGTGTGGACCCCTGGTCAGGAAGATACTGGGCCAGCCCAGTTAGTTATGAGGCCCATTTGAATGAATGAATGGATGGGTGGATGAATGAATTTAGGAGCCAGGCAGTTCCCTGAGCAAGTCTGTCAGAAGCAGACCTCCATTTTCTTTGTCCCTCATGACCCGTGTCCTCTTCCTTTCCTCCTCCTTCCATGGAGGCCATCCCCCTGCTGGCAGAGCTGACTGTAAGCTCCTCGGTGCAGGGACCTGGAGGTTTTCCACCTACCTGGAGACTGCAGCCTAACTGCCGCCCTACGTGAGGGGAATGAGCATGCAAGAATCCCATGAGAGCACAAGGTGGAGCGAAGAGAGAGAAAGAAAAAGATAACAATGGAGGTGGGAGTGAAGGCAACGGGCAGAGCGGCTAGCGGGGAATGAAATAAGCGTTGCACTCGGGCCTACGGCAGAGAGAGGAAGAGGAGGGTCCCAAACGGCTTCTAGTCTAGCTCAAGAGATTGTTGACACCACAGGAAATGGGTCAGGGAATCTACCACGCTAAAGGACTCCAAAACTAGCTATTTCAAGCACCTTTCCACCTTCATCTTTGGCCTAAAAACCAAGTGGTCCATAGGAGACTATTCCGAAGATGCCAAATATTTATATACCGCTTTTCAACAAGGGTTCCCAAAGCGGTTTACATAGATATAAATTCCACACAAGGACGGAAACAGCAAGATATGTGGCACAATTCGGCTTCCCGGGAATCAGAGCGTTTTATTTTTTTAAAGCAAGTCTGTAGTCCTCATGGTTGCAGAGAGAGGTCTGAAAGCGGACGGGCAGTGCTTGCCCCACCAGCAACTTGGGGCTAGAGACCAGGGACACTGTCCTCTCCTAAGACGGCAAAGCAAGTTGCAAGAAAGGCGAGCGAAATAATCAGGGCGGCAGAGCACCTTTACCAGGAAGAGCTGTGATGCTGGGGTCTCATTCGTTTAGAAAGCAGGTGATAAGATGGACAGGACAGAGGATTTAAAAAATGTATGCATGTTGTGGAGAAAGGGGGGAGATTTTATTTTTCTCCCCGCCGTCTCATACTACTAGAACTTTGTGGGCCACCAAATAGAACATCTAGGTCAGACAAAAGGAAAAAGACTTCTTTGCACGGAGCAGAACTGATCTGTGGAATTCACTGCCACCAGATGGGATAACGGCCATCAGTTTAGATGAATTTGAAAAGGGATTCGAGAAATTCGGAGGATGAGTCTTATCAGAGAACCACTAATCCCAATGGCTATAGGTTGCCTCTAGGTGAAGAGGTAGGGTGCCTCTGAATACCAGCAAGAGCAGGAAAGGGGACAAGCCTTCACCTCCTGCTTGGGGGTTCCCGGGAAGCAGCTAGTGGGCCTTTACTCCTGCAGGCTTCTCTCTCGTTGGAAAAAAATACTGCAGGCCCTTAAGCCAGATCAGATGGAGAAGGCAGGGCAAGGAGGAGTCTGGGGACCCCCGGAAACAAGGGGGAGAAACTCACCGGGTAGCGATGTCGTCGTCCTCTCCTCCCCAGCCCCAATACTCGTTGGGGAAGCCGTTGATTTTCAGATACTGGTCGGGGGTGAGCGCAGAGACGCCTCCGAAATACTGAGAGTACGGCAAGCTGGCAGAAACGAGAACGGCAACGTTACCTGCTTCGGTCAAGGTGCGTTCCCCGGGGACAAGGGAAATCCAACATTGAGCGCCAACGCACAGTGCTCTGGGGACATTACAGTTCCTAGGCAGCCTGGACCGGAGTTTCTCGGGCACCCCCAGGCCCCTCACCTGTAGCCGAACTTATTCATGGCGATGGACACGTGTTTGGGGCTCCAGGGGTCGCAGGCGTAGAGGTTGTGGTCGTTCTCGGGGATGAGGTCCACGTCGTGGAGGAAGAGGCAGTTCCAGTCCTCGTCCTTCAGGGCCTCCTTCACGCCCACGTTCAGCAGCTTGGCCCGGTTGAAAGTGGCGTTCCCGGCCTACGGAAGAGAGCATCGAGCGACAGGCCCACATCAGCCATTGGTCAGGGACCCGGCCCAACCCAATCCCGGAGCGAACCCCAAGTGCTCCCGGAGGTGCCATTAAAGGGTGTGGTAAGTTCTCGGTGAATAGTAGGTGGGATGGAGAGCGGGCCTCATGGCAGCGAGCATGGACTGCCCCCCCTTTGCTAAGCAGGGTCCACCTTGGTTTGTATTTGGATGGGCGGCCACATGCAAGCACTGTAACATATTATTATTATTATTATTATTATTATTATTATTATTATTTATTTACACAGTCAGACTGGTGTTATTGACTGGTTTGTTTTATCCAGACAGCGAGTCCTTCCCATATTAATTAATTATTCATTCATTCATTCAATTTCTAGTCATTCAGTTTCTAGTCATTCATTCATTCATTCAGTTTCTAGTCATTCATTCATTCAATTTCTATACCGCCCTTCTTCCAAAAATGGCTCAGGGCGGTTTACACAGAGAAATAATAAATAAATAAGATGGCTCCCTGTTCCCAATCTTAAGTACCAACAACAAGGCAATTAAGCTGTTAAGAATGAGATGCCAATTAAGCTGTTAAGGTAACCGGCATGTGCAGCATAATAGCTGCAGTTGAAAGGCACTCAGGTGAACAGGACGGGCTCAGCTTGGCGCCTGAAAAGCTTATTCATATGCTGCATCTACCGCTTCTCAACCGGGGTCCCGATGTTGTTTACCAAGCGCAGGTCAGAGACAGTTCAGGGTGGGCCAGCCGCTGTTCCCCCTAACAGGGATGCCCAGACGTTCACTACAACTCCCAGCATCCCCCGCTGCAGCGGCCTTTGGCTGGGGGTTATGGGAGTTGTAGTCCGCGACCTCTGGGAATCCCCGTCCGCGGGAGCCCTGGCGCCAGCCCCCCCCCCCCGGCCAAACCCACCTGATGCACCACGTAAATGCCATACTGGATTTGCTGGCGTTGGAGGAAGGGGTGCAGGTGGTAGAGCAGGTGGCGGAGGTGAGTCTCCCGGTTGCGGTGCGGGATGATGACGGCCGTGCGGGAGTGCGGTTCGCAGGCGGAAGGGCGGTACCGGCCCCCGACACCCACTGCCGGGTTCTTCTCCTGGATCTGCTCCAGCGTTGGCACGTGGCCGAAGCTCACTGTCAGGGGGCCAACTGGGGTTGGTTGGCGGGGTGGGGAGCAATGGGGGGAGAGAGAGAGGAGGGAAAGAGTCAGAAAGACCGCACTACAGCTCTTGCCGGCCCACACAGCTTTTTAAAAACCCTCAATGTTTCTAGTCCTCATGTGCCATGCAAGGAAGACCAGACCCAAAAGGAAGCATTTGCCCGCTAAAAGCTTTAAAAGCCAGAGGGGAGGAAGCTAAAGCCGCCTTGGGATTTTCTTAATGAAAGGCGGGGTATAAATTTAACAGTCAATCACACAAAAATAAATCAACCATTTTCCTGCCGTGCCCAAGGGGACCCTGTGCGTGCCAAGAATGCCGCGGACATTTAAGCTTGGAGCCGCTTTCCAGGAAAATGAGACCAGTGCGCGCTCACGCAAGGATAACAAAGCTGTTGGGAGCCAATATTGCTCTGTCCCAGCGCCCAAGCCAGCGGGAGCAAGGAATAATCCCACCAACACACGCAGAAACACCCTCTTAGGTGGCATGTCAGGGCAGTGGGGCCCAATCCACTCGTATTCTGGCTGTGCTCACACTTCTAGTCTCCCTTTCATATGCAACCAGGGTGGACCCTGCTTAGCGAAGGGGACCAGTCCTGCTTGCTCCCACCAGACCAGCTCTCCTCTCTTCTCCAATCGCACTTCAGCTTTACAGTGTGGCTGAAATCGCAACCAGACGCTCCCTCGGGGGACCCACAAGTCAGGGAGAGGAGAGCTGGTCTTGTGGTAGCCAGCATGACTTGTCCCCATAGCTAAGCAGGGTCTGCCCTGGTTGCATATGAAAGGGAGACTAGAAGTGTGAGCACTGCAAGATCTTCCCCTCAGGGGATGGAGCCACTCTGGGAAGAGCAGAAGAAGGTTCCAAGTTCCCTCCCTGGCAGCATCTCCAAGATCGGGCTGAGAGAGATTCCGGCCTGCAACCTGGGAGAAGCCGCTGCCAGCCTGGGTAGACAATCCTGAGATAGATAGACCAAGGGTCTGGCTCAGTATATGGCAGCTTCCTATGTTCCTATGACTCACTGAGGTACGGCGACCGCTCGGGGCAGTAGGGAAAGGCTCCGGCGGGGCTGCCATGCTGCTGAGGCAAGAGGCTGAAGTTGGTGTAGACGTCGTGGGTCCGGGAGTAGTCAAAAGACGGGTTGGAATCGTGCCCAAAGATGGAGGCCAGGTTCCGGAAGCCCCCGAAGGAAAAGTAAGCCATGAAGGCAAACTGGAAGCCGATGAGGAGGGCCAAGGTGCAGGGCCTGTCCAGAAGCCTTCGGAGCATGGTGCTGAGGGACGGGATTGCCCACCTGCAAAGAGAGAACATTCACCTGCGTCAACGACGGGGCAAGGCATTCCTAACAACCGGCCCCCTCCGAGAGAAGAGGACAACTGGTTCTCCAAGCCAGAAACTGTGACAGCTTCCCCCGCCCGGCACCCGCCAGCCATCGCGCAAAACTATCTTTCCCAGGAGTCTCTGGGACCAGGCAGCCATACCAGTGGCAGTAATTGGAAAATCAATGGGAAAACTATTTAGAGGCACCAGGGAATAATCTGCCGAACTAAAGATAGCTGGAGTCTTGGAGGGGAAAGCCAAGACCGTTAAACCAGACGCAAGCTGGTTTAAACCTTGCAGTGGGGGCCTGTTCCGTTATTTATACAGCAGCATCAGTGCACTGACGCAAGGCAATACGAACGCTGTGGACTAGGAACTTGTGTGCAAGGCAGAGTTAAAAAGGATTAATGCAAATTAAGCGCAGGCCCACAGCCTTAATTATTAGGGTTCCTCTCGCTCAGGTCTGGAACGGCAATGTCAGACAGCAGCAAGAGGCTTCATTTCTCATGGCCAACGAACATCGAGTGCTTAAAGTACCTCTTCATCCCACGGCGGGTTGAAAAAAGCAGGCACGGACCCCCACAATGTGTCTGCTTTTCCCAAGAGCTCTCAAAAATCCTCTGCCAGAGAGCAGAATTGATGCTCTGCACAGAGAAAGATTTTCCCCCAATAGCTCTGATGTCCCCAAGAGCCCCGAGTTAGGGTTAGTAAGTGGGGTAAATAAATTGTAGAAGGGATGGTGGGAGGAGTTGTTCAACAATGACTGGAGAGCCAAAATTGTCTGCCCCTGCCCTAAAATCACACTTGCACCAAGTTTTCCTCTCCTCTCTCCCTTGCAGAGGTTAAGATGTTTCATACTAGCCTGCGCATGTGCTTCAAATATTCTACCACATGCACAGAACATGGTGTGAGATGCAGCTTTTAGTTTCCCCAAAATATCTGCATTCGTTTGGTTTTAGAGAGAGCAAGTTACTAGTCCTCATGGCAGCCAAGCACTGTTGGCAAAGCAGGTGTGAGCATCTCAGTAGCCAGAGGGGTGGCCGAGGGCAGGGCTTCGCTAGACCACCTACCATCCGTTTCTCTTTCCCATGCCTAGCAAGGGAAAGAAGTCATGTCAAAATTAATTCGCATTGCGGAATACATAATGCAACGAAGAGAAAAGATGCCAATTTCTCCTGCATCAGTCAGTACCCTTTGCTCCAGGAAAACAGGCTGGAAAAATAATCTCAATATGAAATAAATAATACACACACACACAATCAATACAAAGTTGCTTTTCCATTGTGCTTTGGGAAGTAACTTTGTGTTGCAGTTATTTGGCAGCCGGTTTTCTTGACCGTGGAATTGGTAGTTCAGTGGTATCTGTGCTGGCGTCGTTTGGTTGCCATTTGCCTATATTATTTTTTCTTTTCTTTTTCCAGATTGTTTTATTTTATGCTGTAAGTTGCCTTGGGCTGTGTTCTGGCAGGAAAAGCAGGGCAGACATGCCTTTAAATCGGGGACATTCATGAAAGGTACCGAAAGAAACCATAACCCAGTTACAAGGAAGCAAAACATCGGACATGTGATACAAGACTGTTCCCGAAAATTTGATACCATGAAATTCATTCACACTGAGAAGGTGAATTGCCAGGGAGTCCCAAATAGGGGGGAAAGGAGTGAGGAAGCTAGCTTTCAGAATGTCTCATTTCATGAATGCAGGAAATAAAGCTGGGCCATAATCACAAGCCCCCCCAGCAGTTGATCCCCCCCCCACCTTTCACTGAGCTCTTCCTTTTGCTTGCCTGCACAAATTTCGGTTGCCAAAAATAAAACTGCAGCCCAAAACCCTTATGAGAGGACAACCGACTCTCCGCAGAAGTGCCAGATCGGGCGCTTTAGCTCTTGCCAGCGGCAATCGGGTTTTTCCACGTTGCCAAGGCCCATAGTCCCGTCCCCCCCCCCCCCACCCGCCCTTGAACATGCAACAGGAGAAAGAAAAAGGGTCCTGTGTAACTCCAAAGCTGGCACCCTTGTTTCCGAGCCAGCGTCGGACCCTGCCCTTGCCTGCCCGGCTGTTCTCCATGGGTCGCCCACCCCTCGAAAGGTCCCCTCCCCGAGCCGCCTCCAGTCCAGTCCATATTTAAAAGCCCCAGCACAGACGAAAGAATCCACACGCCCTGGGAAGCGATGCCAGCCGGCCGGCGGCTGTGCCCCCAGCAGCAGTGGGCGAGGATCCAGAAAGGGAGCCCGACTCGGCGGAGAGGGGATCGATCCTGCCCCCTGCCAGGGCGCTTCTTGCCGCCTTCCCAGCACCCTGGATCCAGGTGCCCTTTGCCTCCGGCAGCCACCCTTCTTGCAGGGGGTGCCCAGCCGGGCTGCTGCCCGGGGGCGCCCCCCTCCCGGCTACCTGGATGCTCGGAGTCCTCCCGCGTCCAGGAGTGGATGCCTCTCTCAGCCCCACCCCAGGCTCAGGGCCACCGCCGCCGCCATCTTCGGAAGGTGAAAATGCAATTTAGGGGCGGGGAGCCTGTGGGGTGGGGACGCCCAGCCAGGGGGCAGGGCTTGCCGCTTCTCCCCTCCTTAAAGGGACCCATCCTTGGCGGCGGCGGCGAGGTGAGGTTTGGTGTGCTGTCTGAGGTCTGAAAGAGGAGAGCGGCCCTGAGCTTACTCAGAGTGGACTTCTGTCCCCTCCCGAGTGGCCGCGTAACCTCGCTGGGATGAGCAAGCTGGGCTGCCTCCCGTGGGAAAGGGGCGCTTTGGCTGAGCGCCCAAGCCTGCTGAAGCGTTCTGTGGGACCCGAAAGCTTGCAGGTCTTGCCAGACTGTAACTTGCGAGCGCCTCTCTCCCATGAAACTAACAGCTCTGTCCTAGGCAGGTTTCCTCAGAAAGCTCTACTGTGTCATTTACTCCTCTCTCTCTCTCTCTCTCTCTTTAAAGTGTAACTTTGTTGATGGGCCCCTTACACTCTTGTTGTGTATGATGTGACTAATGGGAGTTATAAAACTGAGTGTAGATCGGGTTGCCCCTCAATCAGCAAGAGGAGAGCTGGTCTGGTGGTAGCAAGCATGACTTGTCCCCTTAACTAAGCAGGGACCACCCTGGTTGCATATGAATGGGAGATGTGATGTGTGAAAACTGTAAGACATTCTCTCCTTTTAGGGGATGGGGCCGCTCTGGGAAAAGCAGAAGGTTCCCCTCCCTGGCAGCATCTCCAAGATAGGGCTGAAAGAGAGATTTCTGCCTGTAACTTTGGAGAAGCTGCTGCCAGTCTGTGTAGACAATATTGAACTAGATGGACCAAGGGTCTGACTCAGTATATAGTAGCTTCCTATGTTCCTAACCCCCCTGCATCAGTCCCCCTGGTTTTGTTGTAAACCACCCAGAGACGTACGTTTTGGGCGGTATAAAAATATGTTAAATACAATTAAATAAATAAATAAGTTAGTAGGTGACGATGTTGACATTGTGGTATCTGTGCCATCACCATGCGCTGGTTGGTGCTTTCCATGCATGGCCGGTGTAGGTATCTTTGCCCAACTCCTACGAATATTTATGATTACTACAAATATGTACATACCACTCTTCAACCCAAAGTTCACCAAGCGGTTTACACAGAATAATAAACCGTACATCAATAAAATGGCCCCCTGTCCCCAGAGGGCTCATCATCTAAAACATGAGACAGATCCCAGCAACAGCCACTGCAGGGATGTTGTGTTGGGGATGGATAGGGCCAGTTGCTCTCCCCCTGCTAAATGTAAGAGAATCACCACTTCTAAAAGGTGGCTTTGCTCAGTTAGCAGAGGTTAGCACCTCTGTGGTGGGTGGGGTTGATGCTGTGGTGCAGGAGAATCTGTCAGTGTAGCAGTGTGGTGCCTTGTCTGGAATGTACAGCTCTTCTTCTTTTTTTGGTTTCTTAGTGGCTGGCAGGACGTAGCGTTAGCACTCCATTGGCACAGGGACCCAGGCTGCCAGCACTGCAGACCCATAAGCTCAAGTCTGCAGATGTCTCTGCCGGGTCTCCCCCCCACTCCCGCCAATGGGTTGTGCTGGCAAAGCTGGGCTTGTTCCGTTCTTGATTTGTTTTCGCAAGGCAAAAGGCAATATCAGGATAGCTTTTGCATTGGCAGCGCTCCATTTTAGCTCTCCTTATAATCATGCATGGTTTGCATTAGGTTTCTGTGCTTTCCTTTGGCTGGGGGGGCGGGCCAAGGCCAGGGCATTTGGTCCCAGCGTTTGAAATGCCCCTGTGAATGTTCCGCAGAATTAAAGTGTATTTATTTATTTCTTCCGACATGTGCTTTCCCCTTTCCCTGAGCTAAAGGCAGGTCGTACCCTTATCAACAATAATTATTTGTGGGGTGGAGAGAAAGACTTGGGCCCCACTATTGAAAACCAGAGTCCCTTTCAGACACTATGTACGACAGACAGAAAGCTGGTATTTAGGACATGCCTACATTCTGGTTACTAGAAATTTAGATTTCCCCCCCTCTTGTTGGGAAATTTAGGACCAACAAGAGGAAGCACTTTTTCACACAGTGCACAATTAATCGATGGAATCCTTTGCTGGTGATGGCCACCAGCTTGGATGGCTTTAAAAGGGGCTTAGAAAGATTCGTGGTGGACAGGTCTATCGATGGCTACTAGTCTGGTGGCTGTGGGCCACCTCCGGCCTCAGAGGCACGATGCCTCTCAATCCCAGTTGCAGGGGAGCCACAGCAGGAGAGAGGGCATGCACGTACCTCTTGCCTGTGGGCTCCCCAGAGGCATCTGTTGGGCCACTGTGGGAAACAGGAACAGGATGCTGGACTAGATGGGCTTCCTTGAGCCTGATCCAGCAGGGCTGTTCTTATGCTCCTAATCCTATTTCGACATTATACTGAATGTGTGCAGGGGTACATGCGTTCATTTTGAAAGTGAACCTGGGCACAGCCCCCTCCCTGCAAATGCATGGTGTAGCAAGGAACCATACTACTGTTTATGTATGGAACGTCATGTGTGAATAACTGTAGGTACATATGCTATGCACCGATTGTGCATGCATTCAACATACTTTGTGAATGGGGCTAAGAGCACACCCTGATCTGGAATGACTGGCTTGTCAAACACTATTTCCACACTCTGATTGCGCAGGCCTAAGCATGTTTACTCAGCGGTACATAGGAAGCTGCCTTATACTGAGTCAGACCCTTGGTCTATTTAGCTCAGTACTGTCTACACAGACTGGCAGCAGCTTCTCCAAGGTTTCAGGCAGGCGTCTCTCTCAGCCCTATCTGGAGATGCTGCCAGGGAGGGAACATGAGACCTCAGATACTTTTCCCAGAGTAGCCCCATCCTCTAAGGAGAATATCTTACAGTGCTCACACATGTAGTCTCCCATTCAGACACAAACCAGGGCAGACCCTGCTTAGCAATGGGGACAACTCATGTTTGCTACCAGCAGACCAGCTGAGTTCAGTGGGGCTTACCCCCAGGTAAAAATATCGTAGGACTGCAACCCTAGCATCCTTGCTTCACCCAAAAATACATATGAAAGGATGAGGAAAATCCCTCTCACCCCTTTTACTCCTTTAGGAGAGTTAAAATGTAACAGATCCATCTTAAACGTTCTGTTGATACTGAGCATCTTCTCCAATTGACTAGACACAGTTCGGAACTAAAAGGGAGCTGTCCTTGGTAGATCACAACCTTTGCTTTTGTCTTTGGAGGATCCCTTGCGGGGTGGGAGGAAACGTTGTTAGAGTGAGACTCTGGAGTTGCCTTCTTCAGGGCAATTTCCATCCCAGAGTCTCTAGAAATTAAAGCCTCGAGGATGCATCTTGTCCACACTGCACATCAGTATGATGCAGTGTGTCATTTTATTGTTAATATATATTTCAAACATGTTGTGGGGCAACTGTGGGCAATCTCTCTCTTTCTTTTCAGCTATGACTAAAATGCAATTTATTCATGATAAAAAGAAGCAGAGTTGTATGTCAAAATGCAGCAAGTTGTTGGGGAGATGTATTAACAGAACCCAGTTACCTGCATGTACATCTGGTCTTGTCCAGCTGTTTTTCTTATACATGTATGGATCAATATGGTTGGGAGAATAAGGAGTTGTGCCAAAATCTCAATCTCCCCGTGTGTTAAATGGAATAATTGTAAATAGGAATAATTGTAGGGCAGATGAAAGGACAAAAACCATAAATATTTGCAAGTTTGAAATATAGATGTTAGAAAGCTACATGGATGATAATTAAATAAAATTAGAATAAGATGGTATAACGGTGATGAACGGCGCCAGGAGTCGAAATTGTCTTGACAGCACACTTTACCTTTAATTAATGCACAAGTAAAATAAAAGATAAAACAGATGTTAAAAGTAGCAGACATTTTGATGTCACCCATCAGCTTCAGTGCTATACAGTGGTGGCTGAAACATGCTCTTAAATACAATAACTTAAATACAATTGATGAGTCGTTTTGTAGTAGCAAAATTTTTGCTACTTTTAACATCTTTTTTATGCTTTATTTTACTTGCACATTAAAGAGGTCTCGGGAAAAGCTTAAATAAAATTCAATTGAATGCATATTCTTCCCTCGCCTGTCTTCTTTCTTTCCCTCTGTTGCCTTCCCTGTGTCAAGTTTTAGACTGCAGACTCCTTGGGGCAGAGACCTGACATTCTTGTCACTCTGTAAAGCACCAGGCACATTGGCGACGGCTGCGCTATATAAATTAAGAACAAGAATAACATGACAGTGCCTCATAGTGGAGTTACGACATGCCATTAGCTTGAAACCAGAGCTTGCTTTTTCCTAGCGCAAAAAGCCTCCATGATTGTAAAAATCAAGGTTGCATTTCATCTTTTGTAATAGTCGTTTGACGTGATCCGCTTCCATAAAGAATCATCAGACAGTTGCTGAGAATCTCCCGAATGAGTAGTTCGTCCTTGTCCTGAGAATAAATGAAATACATATTGATAAAATGAATGCTGCTCTACTGATTTATTATTATTGATTACTGAAGGCGATTATAGTATTTCTTGATCGTTGTGTGGCCTAGAGAGAGGCCATTTAGTCTCCAGCTGACATCGCCCTTCTTGGACTGGACTAGGGGCTGCAAAGGTGGAAAGGCCAGACTCTCGCCCTAGGCCCCGTCTCCATGGCAACAGTAACCCAGGAAGCGCGGCGCCCGGACGCTTCCGCGTCTGCCCCCTCTGTCGAGCTGCGATTGGCTGGCGGGGCCCGGGGAGGGGGCGGGCCCGGAAGCAGCTGCCGGGGTTGCCATGGGGGCGGCGGTGACAGCGGCGGCATCGGGGGGTCGCGGCTGGTGCCGCTGCTGCGGGACGGGGCGGTGCCGGGCGGACCCGTGCGGGGTGCTCTGCCTGCTGCTCACCTACCTCAGCGTGGGCTATGCCGACTACGTCGTCCTGGAGCACGTCCTGCTCCAGCCGGGCTTCCGGTCCAGGTAGGACAGCCGAGCCCTCTGCACACGCCCTGGGGCCCTGTGCCCGTGGGAGGGGCTTCTTGGCTCCTGTAGCGGGGAGTAAAGGCACTCTGCATGCGCTCAGGGGCATCGGGGCTAAAGGTACTCTGCATGCGCCCAGGAGCACTGTGCCCTTGGGAGAGGCTTCTTTGCTCTGCATGTGCTCAGGGACACTGTGCCCTTAAGTTGTTTTAAGAATGCAATTAGGGAGAGAAAGGCACTCTACATGTGCTCAGGGGCACTGTGCCCATAAGTTATCTTTAAAGGCTTTTTTGCCCATGGGGAGGAATGGTACTCAGCACATGCTTAGAGGCCTTGTGGTTTCTTCTTTGGGCTTTGGCTTTGGGGAGAAATGTAGTGTGCCCTAAAGTGTGGGTTTAGGTAAGGGGGATTCCGCTCCCTTAGAGAAGTCTTAACACCCACTGCTGTGCTGATGTCTTTAGGGAAAGACATTTTTCAACTTGGATAAATTAAAGATGTATGTTCTGCTTTACCTTCTAAAGCAAACTTGAAGTACCTTGCAACAAAAAGCAATTGCTTAAAACAAACTTCAAAATACATAGTTAAGACAGCAGTGGAGACCAGAAAGGTCCTCTGCTCGAGGACACTTGTTTCTCCTTGAGAGGGAGGATGAAAGAACTCTGCACATGCTTAGAGGTGCTCTGCCTGTGGAAGCTTTGTTGAGACCTTTCTCTGAGGACATGCTCATTCTGAGGGACACTGAGCTTTAGATGACAAATTTTCTTGTCTCTTCTAAAGGTCTTATATGAGATCATGAAGTCTTGTAATTACGATAAATAGAGAGAGGGGATTGCAGTGCAGACAACAGAGGTGTGGAATAGAGCTTTAGTATTTTTAAATCTGTTTTACAATTGCTTCTAAGCACAAGTAGGGCCTTGCAGCACATTCTGTTGTTGTTGTTGTTGTTACGCGGTTCAAACCAGGGATTCTCAGCATTAGGTCCCCAGATGTCATTGTACTTCAGCTCTCATAATCCTCAACTGAAGGCCACTGGGGCTGGGGATTATGGGAATTGCAGTCCAAAAACATCTGAGGACCCAACATTGAGAATCCCTGGTCCAAATCATTAACAACTTGATGAGTTCCAGGAACTATTTATGGGCCAGGATCCTAAGGAACTGTGGTGTACCGAGTGGGACTCCCATTGTGTCATAAAGCACCCCTCTCCCACATGCTGCATTTCGGAAGAGAGTGCAGTGGAAAATAAGTCAAAAAGAAATTCCGCTGTGCGTGTTCAAGCGATTAGCATCCCCAAAACTAGGCCTTGGGATCCTGGCCATAACATTTAAAACCTCCCTTTCTTCCACGAAGAAACCCAAAGAGTGCTGCATTAGTAAGATGATGCCTGCCTGCCTGTCAGAATGTGATGTTTGCAACCAGATAATATGAGTTTGGGAGATGGTTATGATGGCATAAGAGAGAGTTGAATTTCACTGAGTTAGCCTCCTGGGAGTGCGGGAAGAAGAAAGCTTGTGGGATGCTAATGATCTCATCACTTCCGTTTGTTGCAGCCTCTGGTGCCCGTTCCATGCCGTGGCATTCAACTTCATTGTCGTGATGTTGCTGGCCTGCCATACGCGGGCTGTCTTTGCCGACCCAGGTAAGTACCTGCTCTTTCGTCCCTTGGGAGGCCACTGTGGCTTTACTGTTGGTGTAGGGGCTTCCTGGGCAAGAGGACAGTTTTGGTACCCCTTTGACCACAATTGCCCCTTTAACATACGGAATTCACTGCCACAAGATGGAGCCAGTGTTCCCTCTAAGGCGTGCGCATGTCTGTGCACTCAGAAGGTTTTTTTAATGTCCGTTCACTTAGCAGCAGTGTTGCTCAGATGACTAAAAAAAAAAAAAAAAGAGGATTAGACACATTCATGGAGGAGGAGGGATGATCAACTACTGCTCTTAGTCATAACACTGAAAGAAATATCTGTATTTCAGAAGTGTCATAATTGTAGTCGCATCCACTCGCTTTCACTTTAAAATGGTCTCACAGAACTCCTGTACACACATTCAGCACAAGTACAATCTGTGTACATTGTACATGGGTATAGGTCTGCACGCTTATACAACAGGGTTGCACAGCTTGGGCCCTCCTGCAGCTGTTGGACTACAACTCCCATCATCCCTGATTTTTAGCCACTGTAGCTGGGGATTATGGGACTTGTAGTGTAAAAACAGCTGGAGGGCCGAAGTTGTGCAGGCCTGTTGTATATGCATACAGACCTATGCCCATGTACACTGTACACAGATTGGGAAGCATGGTACCATTATTAGACGGGGCTGGTTCCCACCACTTTTAAAATAAACGTACATGCAAGCCATTCACACAAAAGTGTGTGAGTGTGTACAGGCGCTTACAATGTAATGTCTGGATAGGACTGGAAGTTCCCTTCGACCAAAAATTCAATACAATGCTAGTGACGGTCACTGTACATACGTGTGAGCAAGTAAATTAATTTATTGTCATGACCACTGTAACAAAACATAAAACATGACATAACAGTCTGAAAAGCTCCGTAGCCGCCCAGAGAGCAATTTCTTATGGGGCGGCTAACAAAGTTATTTATTTACTTATTCATTCTGAAAAGAAAAATAACAGTCTGAAGCAGAGGCTCTAAAGCAAGCTGTTACTCTGTCAGCAGCTTGGCTCTTTCCCCCATATGTGTAAATGGCAAAGAGAATGGAAGAAGAGGAACAGGTCACTTGTTAGCCACCACTTAGAAAAATGGTCTCGTAGAAAAATAGGATGAAATGTTAGATAAGGTAAATGAGCAAAGTCTGGTTGCTCTCTGTTGGAAATAGGATGCTGGGCAGAATGAGTGCTGTGCTGTGGTCCATTCAAGGCCATTGGTTGAGCCCCTTAGCTAAGCAGGGTCTACCTTGGATGCATCTGAATGGGAGACTAGAAGTGTGAGCACTGTAAGAGATTCCCCTTATTACGGGATGGGGCTGCTCTGGGAAGAGCAGAAGGTCCCAAGTTCCCTCCCTGGCAGCATCTCCAAGATAGGGCTGCGAGAGATTCCTGCCTGCAACCTTGGAGAAGCCGCTGCCAGTCTGTGAAGACAATACTGAGCTAGATGGACCAATGGTCTGACTCAGTATATGGCAGCTTCCTATATGTCCCATCAGAACATAGGGAGTTGCCTTATACCAAGTCAGACCCTTGGTCTGTCTGACTGAGGTTTGTCTACACTGCTACAACCTCTGCAAAGTTTTCAGGCAGAAATCTCTCTCAACTCCACCTGGAGGTGCTGCCGGCAATTGAACCTGAGACCTTCGGCCTGCAAACCGGCTGCTCTGCCATTGAGCTACAGCCCCATCCCTTGTGCGAAATCCAAATGCCAGGTTTTTCCTTGGCAAACAAAAAGGGCTGGAAACTCATACTCTTATCTTAAATATTTATAGCTTGCCTTTCCACTTTGTGAATGCACAAGGTGGCTAACAACAACATTTGAGATGTGTGTTGTTACAGTGTAGCGAAGAAATTCAAACACTGCTTATAAATCAGAAGAAAATGCAATAAGAGCAGAAGGGGGAAACTAACAGCTTCACTGAGAGGGACGAAGCCACTCGGCCCCCTCTTTGAACAGGGAAAACTGAGCTCCCCACAAACTGCTCAGACCCACATTTCCATGTTCTGTAGCTTCTCGCTTCTTGCTTCTTCCATGATGCCGTTTTAGCACATCCAGGCAAAGCAGCTGCGAGAAACGGAGAAGCCTGGCCCATCCTTTGGCTGGAATTATTTTTCCCGCGGTTGCTTGTTGGGATCCAAGGTTGTTCGCCTTGGCTTCCTTGAAAGTGTTGTCTTACCCTGGAAGGGGGCCCTCAGGCCTGCTGGTCTTCAAGAGCGTTTATCTTCGGCAGAGGGAGGCCGTCGGTCATCTTGGCCAGTGGTGCTTGGCGCCGAAGCCGAACTGGCGCGGTTTCAATGTATCATCCCGCTTGTCCGCCCCCTCTTCAAATGCAGAATCAAAATATTTATCACGCTAATGTCCTTTTGCTGCGTCATTAAGGGAGAGAACATCTCCGCTGAGTAACGGGCCTGCATCATTGTCGGGGGTTTGTTCTGTTCCCATGGCTCAGTGTTAATGCATGATGCACTTTGTCTTAATCCACGATATACTTTAAAAGGAGAAAAGAAAAGGCCTGGATTCTCCATGTCCCTTCTAGCCATCGCTGCGTCTTCACTTGTTGATTTGCTTAGAAATGCAGAGGATTTGCCTTGCTGGGTTGGGCTGTGGGCCCATCTTTTCATCCAGGGGAGCTGTGGTAGTCCAAGCCGGTGGTGCGGCCACCGCTGGCCTGCAGCGCACCCGGCGGCCGAGTGTGATTGTGATCTGTGCTGGGTGCTTTAGAGACAGAGTGGGGCAAGCAAGATGTGGGATCAGAATAGGGGGATGTTGTTTGACTTGCAGCAAAGGGCTCCAGAAAGCGTAGCGGGGGTGGGCCTCCAAAGGCCTTTAGGTCCAGGCTCCAAAATGACCTGAGTGCACCTCTGGTCAAAGCTATCCCTTGTTGATTGTTCCCAGCATCTGAGAGGTATACTGCCTTGGAACCTGGAGGTTCTGTTCCTAGCTGTGGGTAATAACTCTTGCCGCTCGGGCAGAGAGGCACCTTTTAAAAGTGGTAGCTCTCCGCTGTTTAGCAGAGCGAGCGAGAGAGCAACCTCCCCTCTTCAGCCCAGCGTAGCATTCCCCCCAGTGGCCGTTGCTGGGGGTCTCCCTTACAGATTTGTGTGTGTGGTGGTGGTGGTGGTGGTATTGTTTTTTAAAAGGGCAGAGTGGGCAAGCTGCAAGCAGCCCCCTCAGGCAAAGATTGGCCTTGTTAAGTCGCATCTGCTCAGTGGGCCAGGACAGGAGGCTTCTTCTCCAGATGGTGGCGCCCCTCCGGGGGCGGCTGCTGGGGTCCTCCTTGTGTTTCTTTTTCGGCCTGGAGCCTCTTTGGGGCAGGGAGCCATCTTCTCAGTCTCTTTGCCACATAAACGGCCTCGGGAACTGTTCTGTGGGGAAGCAGCTGTTCCCTAAATAATAGATGCCACCTTCTCGCCATGGCAGCTCTCTTACAGCTCAGCAAGGGCAGAGCTCCTGCCCAGGGGCCGTTGCTGGTGCCCCGGCCCCGTGGGTTTTGGAGGCTGCGAGCCTCTTTGGGACAGGGAACTTTCTTCTCACTCCTCTTGTGGTGTAAACTGGCTTGAGACCTTTTTTTGGTTGAAAAATGGTAAGCATCCTAAATAAATAGCCTCCATCCACATTTTTCAGTTCGATTTTAGAGGGGTTTGGGGCAGGGGGAGGTTAAGAACCTAAGAACAGCCCTGCTGGATCAGGCCCAAGAAGGCCCATCGAGTCCAGCATCCTGCTTCCCACAGTGGCCCACCAGATGCCTCCGAGAAGCCCACGGGCAAGTGTTGAGGGCATGCCCTCTCTCCAGCATGTGACTCCCCTGCAACTGGGATTGAGAGGCATCGTGCCTCTGAGGCTGGAGGTGGCCTATAGCCCTCAGACTCATAGCCACTGATAGACCGGTTCTCCCTGAAGTTGGGTTTACATGCATCCATCAAGAAAATAGCAAATACACTTGAAGATTTCAAGCCTACATTCCTGGATTGAGTGGTCTTTTCTCTTTAAAAAAAAGGATATATATTGCATTAGCTATAGAAGGACTTTTTTTATCTTCAAGCAAAAGACACACCGTGGAGGATGAGGAAAGGAGAATAAATGTTTGCAGGCTTTTAAAAAGGATATAATATTATCCTGCAGCTGCTACCAGCCAACCAAGGACAGTGACAGGAACGTGAGCATGTTTTGCTTGAGGTGACCCTGTGAGTTTCATGGCTGACTGGAGGCTTGAACCTGGCATTTCTCGCTCTTGGCCTCTCAGCCACTACACACACCACTGCCCTGTTCTTTCAGAGCTGTGGGCCCATAAATACAGTTACTGATTGTATTATTAACTGTCCATTAAACTTCTGTCACCCGTTGCGAACCTTCTGGAAAAGATGGGGTATAAATCCTAACAAAGAATCTGGGCGGCCAAGGAAAGCATGGAAACCAAATTTCCCCGGGATGTACGCTCAGGACCTTTTAATCCCAATTAGGAATGGTTTAATCCCCATTTGAAAACACACCTACCGTATTTTCTCAGGCTTTTAGTTCGTAACGTTTTAGATGGTGGTTTTAATTTGTTTTGTGTGATTTAAGGTTTTAATTGAAAACCCCCCAGATATGGGGCGGTTTGTAAATATGAGAAATAAATGGATTTGAACATCGGGTTGGTTGAAGACCAGTGACAAGAGCCTTCTCTGAAAATAAGAGCAACAAAATATGTGGTGGCCTTATTGTGGGGAGGTTTGAGCGGCTGCCAGCCTTGATATGACCCACCCACCCCTCCCTCTTTCAGGCATGGTCCCACTTCCTGACACTGCCATTGACTTCTCTGATCTCCGGAGCGGCAGCAGTTCGTCACACAAGAAAAGCCGGGTGAGTTTGTGAGCCTTTTCGCCAGGCAAGGATTCTGTCCTGCCAGAGTCAAGCCAGTAGTCCCTCCAGGTTAGGATTGTTTGCTGCAACTGGCAGCATCTCTCTCCGAGGTCTCGGGCCCTTTCCCAGCCCCTGCAACCTAAGATCCTTTTAACGGAGAAGCCAGGAATGGACTCGACCGCAGCACTAACCACATAACCTAGGAAGCTGCTTGATACTGAATCAGGCCCTAAGTCCACCTAGCTCAGTGTGGTCCACACTGACTGGCAGCAGCTCTCCAAAGTTCCAGGCAGGGGGTTTTCCCAGCCCTATCTGGAGACGCTGCCAGGGCTTGAACCTGGGAGCATCTCACTGCGCCATGGCCCTCTCCCTGGGGTCCCCACCACATATTCTGGCTCTTCCGTTTCCGTTCTGAATGGAAGCATATTTAATCATGAGATCTGCCGTGAGACAGCCGAGTCACAGGCTTACCACCTGGGGAGGAACTGGGGTCTGGGCGTGCAGATGACCTGGCCCCACGGCAGCCGGAGGGAGGTGATGCAGGTTTCCCTTTGAAGCATCCTTTCCTCCTCCCGCCCTCTCCAGAATAATGAAGACTGGACAGTGTGCAACCGCTGTGAGACGTACCGGCCACCGCGGGCTCACCACTGCCGCGTCTGCCACCGGTGCATACGTCGCATGGATCATCACTGCCCCTGGTGAGGTTCTCAAAGCTTGCGGGGCAAGGCAGGGGGGCGGGGGGGGCTGGGGTGGTGTGGCCGGGGGCAGTCTCTCCTCTCCCAGGGATTCCCAGGTGTTGTTGACTACAACTCCCAGAAGCCCCAAGCAACAGCTGTTGCTGCTGGGGATTCTGGGAGTTGTAGTCCACAACATCTGGGGATCCCTCGGAGAAGGGGACACTGGCTGGGGCCACACGCACCGACAGTGGGGTTTGGGTGGCACGTTTCAGGGACTGGTGGAGGGGGCTTCCCCGAGTCGTTCAGCAAAGCACTTGGGCAACTTCAACCTTGTCCTGCCTTCCTGTAACGGGGGCGGAGTGGGGGGACGACGAAACTCTGATATTCGCGAGGTCCGTGGTTCGGCTTTCTTTTGACACGCACACACTCCGCCTTTTTTGTAGGATCAACAACTGTGTTGGCGAACTGAACCAGAAATACTTCATCCAGTTCCTCTTCTATACAGGCAGGTTGGAAGCAGACACCGCTGTGGTTCAGAAGGGGGTTTCTTGGGAGGGACCAGCCGGGGGTAGTAGTCCTGGTTGATCTCTTGGCTTAGCGGCCCCTCCTGCTGGCCTCTGCGGGCCTGGAGCCCAGTAAGCTCGTGCTGCTTGATTGAGCTGTGCACAGCTCTGTCTGAAGAGTGCTGCGGTGAGACCCACCAGCTCCTCTCCTTCTGCACTAGCAGGCATTGGCCCAACATAAATTCTGTTGTTCTCTGATGCGGCCCTTGCTGTCTTTTCCCTCTAGAGGCCGCTCTTGCCCCAGCCATGCCTTTAACTTCTGCCTTAAAAACCTGGGGATTGTTCTCAGTTTCTAACCAATATCTTTGTTGCTTCCGGGGCTGAGATTAGCCCTTGCCTGGGGTGCCCTTTCCTGTCCCCACACTAGAGATGTGGTGCCAGCACAAGGCCTCCAGTGCAAGCCCTTCTCTTGACTCTTTCCTCATTTGCCACTTCACCTAATGGCCTTAGTTCCTAAAACCTACTGCCGCCAGCTGCCCAGAAGTGTGCTGCTCCCCTCAGCCGCTCTGTCCATTCTCCCTTGAGGTCCCTTAAGCGCCAAGAATTTGGGAGCCCATGGGCAGAGTGCCCTTAGCAGGCCCTGATTAGTCTGGAAGAGGTCGTGTGTGCACAGAGGTGGGTTGTGCACAGATCTGAAGGCCTGGGGATGGGGGCAGGGTGGGGAAATGGTTCTGAAAAAAGCTGGGGAGGCGGGCGAGTTTTCCAGAAAAAGAAACCTGCCCCCCACAACACACATTTCCCCCCCTAGGCCTTCACATCTTTAGTTCTGCACCAATAATTTGTTCATCTCTGGCAGTTAAAGAGCTTTAAAACTGTCCAAACCGACCCGCAGTCCGAACCTGTCTTTCCTTTGCTACCTGTTTTCTAAAATTGTGACCATGAGGACTAGAAACTGAAGGAGAACGGTGGTGGTCAGGAATTCACAGAGCCACCCTTGAAGCCGGTTTAACAAACAGGAGGCTGCAGTTCCATCCTGGCCACGTTTTGGGGAGTTAACGGCAGCTGGCCCTCTAATGGGTTAGAGTGGAGTGAAGGGGTGGTTGGTTGTTGTTTTTTGTTGGTAAGCCATCCTGACTTTTGCTGACCTCCTTCTCCGGCCACAGGCTTGGCCAGCCTCTACGCCATGGGGCTGGTCCTGACCACCTGGCTGTGGCCCGCCGACAAGGGCTTGGCAGGAAAAGCGGAAGGAGCCGAAGGAGGCGTTTCTGGCAGCCACCTCCAAACGTAAGTGCCCAATTCTTCCTTTCCTCACCAGGCTGATGAATTTATGTGGCACTGGAGGGCTGAGTCGTCTCAGCAGGGGCCCTGCAGATTCCTCAGCACAGCCTTCTCAGGGCTGGGCTGGTTTTTTTTGTTTTTGGGTTTTTTTTAAAGAAACTGCCATGTCACACAGTTCTTGCCAAGAACAACTGGAGCTCCAGAATTTGGCTCAGGGCCTGGGGAAGGGAGAGGAAGAAGCGCTGAGCGGACGGCTGCAGAGCAGCTGGGCCAGTCCCTCTGGAAACTGGGGGCAGCCGAGGTGGGGGAGCGGTTCCTGTGTCCATCTCGGCGCCTTGCTGCCTCTCCCACGTCGGGTTGCTCTACACCAGTGATCTTCGCTATTTTTCATGCAGAGGCCGCTCTGGAAGGGTTTTTTTTGCCAATGTGAGAGCCATATCCCACTGTACTGTGCTTTTCTCCGTGCTGGGAGGGCCCTTGAAGAGAGAGGGAGCCCTCTCTTAAGAGCCCTAGGAGGAAAGCAAGGGTGACGGCTACACTCCCCAGCACTCCATTCGCGCCTTCCCATCTTTATTTTATTTTTACATTTATACCCCACTCTTCCTCTGAGGAGCCTAGAGCCCTGACTATGTTTTCTCTTTCCCATCTCCTCCTCTAGTGCTCACCACATTGTCTTGCTGGTGGAATCCATCCTCTTTGGGCTTTTCGTCACAGTCATATTTTATGACCAGGTTAGTTGCTCTACGTGGGTTAGCCTTTGATAATCAACCACCCCACCCCACCCCGCCAAATTCTCTGATTTTAAGAGTCCTTATAAAACAAAAGCAGAATGTGAGCAGTTTCAAAATTGCACGGGCATGGGACCAGAAGCGAAATTGTGTCTTGTTAGTGGTGGCATGGGCACTGGCCAATATGAAGCTGCCTTGTACGGGATGGAACCATCAGTTCTTCTGGTTCAGTATTCCTCAGGCAGAAGTCTTCCCTGGAGTGGAGATGCCAGGGACTGAACAAGCAAAGCGTTTTCCTCTACCACTGAGCAATGATTCCTCCAGAAGGAAGGAACAGCCTCTACCAGTAGTCTGTCTAGGACGGTATTTTCTGCTGTAACTGGCAGTGGCTCTCCAGGATTGTAGGTCTTTCCCAGGGCTGCTCCCGCAGAGCCTTTGTTTTGGCTGGAGACCCCAGGGATCGAACCTGGCTGCTTCTGCAGCCGAAGCATGTGCTCCAACCCTGAGGTGTGCACCCTCCCATTCGGTTGGTTCCTCGGACAGCCAGGCATCACCTCTGCCTTGAAGTGACATGGGTGCTTGTGAGGGTGGGAGAGGTTTCAGCTTCTAGCAGGCCAATGATGGCAACGCAGCAGAAAAAAGTGGAAGCTCCTATTTCTCAGGACAAAAGGTGGGTGGGAGTGCTGCTTGGAATGGGTCTGGACCTTTGCGTGCTACTTTCTCTGCTTCTTCTCTCCCAGCTGGTCTCCATTATCACGGACGAGACCCCCATCGAGCAGCTGCGCAATCGGCTCAGGAAGGAGGCGCACCGAGAAGTGTCCCACGTGCGGAAGCCGAAGATCGCCCTCCTGCGGGAGGTGTTCGGCCGAGGTTTGTCCGAGAAGGGTGGCTGGGCCGGGGGTGGAGGGGTGTCCATCCCGAGCTGTGGAAGCCAGGGCCTGCGACAAGCCACTCCCTTGCTGATTCAACAGCATAGGAAGCTGCCGTATACTGAGTCAGACCCTTGGTCCATCTCGCTCAGGAACGTCTTCACAGACTGGCAGCGGCTTCTCCAAGGTTGCAGGCAGGAGTCTCTCTCAGCCCTTTCTTGGAGATGCTGCCAGGGAGGGAACTTGGAACCTTCTGCTCTTCCCAGAGTGACTCCATCCCCCGAGGGGGGGAATATCTTACGGTGCTCACACATCAAGGCTCCCATTCTTATGCAGCCAGGGCAGACCCTGCTTAGCTAAGGGGACAAGCCATGTTTGCTACCACAAGACCAGCTCTCCTCTCCAAAAGAGGCACCTTTTTAAAAAATTCTCTTCCGTGAGCAGGGGGAGAGCAACTGGCCCTCTCCATCCCCAGCACAGCATTCCTCTAGGGGCCGTTGCTGCTGTCTGTCTTGTGTTTCCTTTTTGTATGGTGAGCCCTTTGTGGACAGGGAGCCATTTTATTTATTCATAGCTATGTAAACTGCTTTGGGGTCTTGGGCTGAAAAGCAGTCTATCAAGATTCGTCAGATTCGTCTCGGTATTCACAGCAGCCTTCCCTCTCTCCCTGCCCAGGGCTCGTGATCTGCTGGTTCTTCCCATGCAACTGCACCTCTCCACTGGCCAGCGGGCCCTCCTACAGCTACGTGCCCAACTACGACGTGTGACCTGGCCTTGGTGCCCCCAAGGAAAGTCTCCCTCCTTGCTTCCCCACTTTCTCTCTCTCTCTCTCTCTCTCCCGGCGAGAGCAAAAGCTTTATTTGGTTCCTTGCTGCACCCTGAGGAAGTGGCTGTGGTCAGTGGCCTATCCCTTGAGTCCTGAAAAGGGGGGACCTGTGTTCCACAAGCATTTGAAACTCCATGCCCTGGCAGGAATGCGTGCTGTTGGGTTCAGCGAGGGGCTCCTGCCTCTGAACCCTTTGGCCGGTGTGGCCCTTTGGCTTTTTTTTTGGCGAGCCCTGCACTGAAACCCGCTCTGGAAGTCCTCGCCCTGCAAGGAGGAGTGGGTGGGAGAGGGGCCCCTTCCCTTCAGGCCTGACTTCCTGCCTTGCACAGGAAGCACCTTAAGCCCTGTGCCCTGATTCGGGGATCTGAAGACTTCCACCCCAGCCTGCAAGAACACGGAACTCCAGGGCAGTGTGAGCCTCTGGCTGGTTGCTAATGGGTCCTTCACAAGCCACTCTGCCTCTCTAGGGAACTGTGCCCGCTAAAGACGTTACTCTGGTTCATGTGGTCGCTTCCCCTGCAGTGGGAGGCAAGGCGCCAAGGCCCTGATCTCGTCCCAGGGGCTGTGGACACTCTCACGTGTGCTTCAGCGTCCAACTCACCGGTGGGGTGTTGTTGTTTTTAATGTGTCAGCAAATCAAAGGCTGACGGGAAGCTGCTACTCTGGGCTAATAGTGCCTGTCTGCACACCCTTTGTCTCCTGTTGTTGGGCTGTCTCTCTGTGATGTGTGTGACTTTGATCTCTCCTGGCCCCTGGCAGGGCTTGGGTAGGTGTGTGGAGCAGGCAGCGGCACCCTCCTGTAGCTACTTGCCTGTGGTATGTCTGCTTATGTGTCTAGCTTGCTGTGAACATTGTGTGTGTGTGTGTGTGTGTGTGTGTGTGTGTGTGTGTGTGTGTGTGTGTGTGTGTTGCTTTTCAGTGCTTGCCCCTTGCCCCATCCTGCCAAGTGTTTTGGCTGCCTTGGAAGCAAAATCAGGACGTAATGCTGGGGGAGGCGTGCAGGGATGGGATAGCTACACCTTCCAGCTCTTGTTTTTGTGTTTGATTTTCTTTCATATCTCAGGAGGCTTCTACTACAGATGTTGAGCCTGGCAAAAGGGATGGCTTTGTCATTTTTAAAAAAAAATTCCTCCCCCACACATTCCAGGGATTCCCTGTCTACCTTCTTTTTCATAGAATCAGCCCTGTTTGTCTTGCATGTTGCTCCTTAGTCCTGAGGGGTTGGGTTTCCCGCCTATTTATTGAACACTTTTGTAACCCGCCTTTCAGACCTTTTTTAAAAAAAAAAAAAAGACGGATCACAACAAATCTAAAAGACATTAAATATGGTACATCAGAACAAAATAAACAGTACAGCTGGAAAGCACAGCACGTTTAAAACCATGCCACTACCACATCTAAACCATGGTGAAAATCACATCTTAACTGAACGCTTGTCAGAACCAATGCGTCTTTGTCACCCACTTAACAGGAGGGAGGGTGCCTGGGTCTGTTGCAGGAGAGTATTCTGCAGTCTGTACACAGCTCCTTTCCTGCATCCCAGCCGAATGCACCTCCTAAGGCAAGAGGGTGTGAAACAAGGCCTCCCAGCGGACACAGCAGGTGGGTGGTGTTTTTATGATCGTGGCTTTCAGATTGTGCATTCAGTGACCAGGTTTGGGCCTCGGCAAAGCTTAACAGCACTGCGGTTCTGTTCTTCAGCCCAGGTTGGCACCTGAGCCTTTGGTAACTGGAAAAGGACGCGTCTTTGAGGAGTAGGTGCAGCTTCTCCTGCCTTGGTGCTGCAGCACTGGGGAAAGCTGCACCTCTAAAATCGCCCCCCCTCCCCACTTAGACCTCGGAGCTGCATCTTACATGGGAACAAAAGCACCAGAGCTGTGTCCCCTTTAGAATCCAGTGCCCTTCGTATCAGCTGCTGCTTCCGTCTGATGCGCTTCACCCCAGCAATGCTGCTGCTGCTTTTGAGGGTTCGTAGCACAACGTCGCCAGTTTTACGTTCCACGGGGCTCTGTTGCTGCATCTGCTTTAATTTGTGCCCTTTGCTTTGATTCAGTTCTGCTTAGTTTAAGAAGACTTCTCTGCCCTCCCGCCTGCCACCCCGTATCCAGCCAGGATCTGGCTTCGCTTGAAACTTGGCAAGCCAGTTTGGAACCGTGAACTTTGAACTGTGAAATGAATAGAGGGTGTGAGGAGGAGGAGAAGGGGAACCATTTATCTTGCATTTATGAGAGAGAATTATCACAATTAGCAAAGGTCTAGACGAAGGCCCAAATGCAGGGCGTAGCCAGGTGGGAGTGGTGAGCAATTGACTGCCTGCCCTGCAGACAGCCATCGTGTTGCAGGGGAAGTTAAGGATGCCCCTGAGATGTTCTGCAGCTGCTCAGGTTGTATTTGGACATGCTGCTTCATTTTCGGGCTAGATGCCGTGTGCTCTGTCGAAGAAGAAAAGCCTGGAGCTTTTTCAGACGGCCGCTTCGCCGCGACTTCACTTTGGGAGGCTGGGTGCGCATTCACATATCGGCCAGATTTACCCCGAAGTCCGTGCGATGTTTCAGAGAGCGCTTCACACATGGTTCGGGTTCCCCCCTCTGTATTGGAACCTAGCCCGATTTATGTCCGGGGTTAAAAAAAAAAAATCCTCTTTTTGCATGGGAGTATCCGTCATGCCCCGAGCTCGCAGTAAAGCCTTGTAGTAAAGCCTGCTGTCTGAAAAGCCGCCTGGCACTTGCACAGGAAGCAAGTCAGTTTTTCGCTCGCGTGACCTACAGGAAGTGGGGGGCATCTGTGGTGCCAAGAGAGCGCGAGACGACATGGAATCTTTGCTCTTACGTAGGAAGTTGCCTTGTACTGAGTCAGACGCCTGGTCCGACCAAGGCCATTATATTCCGCACTGACTGGCAGCAGTTATCCCAGGTTTCGGGCAGGAGTCTTGCCCAGCCCTTGAACCTGGAACCCCCTGCATCCGTAGAGGCTCTAGCACCGAACCACAGCACTGTTCCATTGCTTTGTTTTCATAACACAGTATTCTTTTCTTATACTCCTGTCGCTCTTCCCTGCTGTGGGTTTGATGCACTTTGCTTTCCACTCTCTTCCTCTTCCAGTCAAAGCTGTGCAATGAATCCCTTTAAAAAAAAAAAAAAACAGTAGTAAAAGCAAATCGTGCTGCTCTGGAAATTGTGGACATTGAATGTAACATAAACTCTGCATCCTTTATTCCAGTTGCTCAGTGAGGAATATTTAATTGGGTTTAGGGTTGTTGTTGTGTTTTGGCTTTGGGGCAGAATTCCAGACCCTTGGCTTGTGGCTGTGTCTGCAGTGAGGTAGAATGGAAAATAATAGCATACCAAAAAAAAAAGGTTGGTCCAGGCAAGCTGAATGCTGAGACCAGGGTAGGTCCAGGAAGAGCTTGTGCAGATGTGCTTTCTTTGAGTGATGTATTCAGTTTGTCCTGTGGCAGGACGAAGGGCCACCTGAGGGGCTGAACCCCCGACCCCTGGAACTAGGTAGCCACGTGAACAAAACGTTGGGAGAGCTGAGGCAGTGTCTGCCGATCTCTGGCGTGTGGAAGGCTATGCACCCTTCTTAAAAATAAAAATAAACTGAAATTGACATTACCAAGATGTAGAGTCCTTTGCTTCGTACCAGCTGATTTGCTTCGGCGGTGCAGTGGTGGCTTTGAGCGGCCCCATTCCTTCCTCGGTGTCATGTACAGGTCCCTACACAAGGTGGGGGGGGGAGCCCATAAGGATCCACTGGCAGACTGCTGGCTAACTTGCAGGGTGCATTGGCAGTACATTGACAAGGGTTTTTGACGCCCAGTTTTTAGAACAGTGGAACTTGAACTTGCTCTTCAATCAGGCTGTTGAAATCCCTGCTCTGTCGTCACTCACACATAGATTTATACTCGTGCTTGCAGGTTATTCCGGTGCATGGCTCTTGGGGTGCAGGCAGTGGTGGAGGGCTCAGCCTCTGAGCCGCCGTTTTGTACCTAGCTTTGCCCCTTCTTGCGCCCGCCTCCAGTTGTTTCTTGGGGTTGGTTGTGGGTCCTAGTTAAAAACAGGGCAATGTAGATCCTTCAAGCCTGGAATCTGACCCACCTCACTCGAGAAGAACCTCCCAAGTTTCTCTGGAGAGAATCCCAGTTCCCTTGATCAGCAGTGTGAGCAAGCATACGCGGGGGGAAGAGAAGCAGGCGCCCTTATGCAGCTGTCCGTTGACAGGCTTGCAGTGACCATTGCACTTGGTAGAGACCCTGTGGCTTTACACCATGCATGTTCCCCCGGCCCCCAACAGCTGCAACATCCAGTGATGGTTTGCGTGTGTGAATGGGCCATCGCAGATCTAACCCAGCAGGCAGCGCTTCATATGGGCTTGAGTGAAGTGTCAGGGCAGGCGGTCCCAGGGAGCTCAGCCATGCAGTTGTCCAGGGGGTTGTGTGTGTGTGTGTGTGACTAGTCTGCAGGTAGCAAGGATGCAAGTGAGGGGAAGGGCCTTTCATGGCTCAGTGTATCCCCAGCCACCTGGCTGAAAAGGTATTTCTGGAGGCTGGACCACAGGAGTGTGCTGTTGGGAAGATTCTTCAGTATTAATATGACAGGCCATCTCTGTATAGGCTTGTTATTTGTGTTACAGCAAGGCTTATTTAAAAACTGTTTTCTGGGCAAATTCTGCCTCTTTGTGACTCTTGGCCCCTCTGGATAATACACCCACCCCACACCCACACCCCGGCTCCATAACTTCAGTTTTGCAGCCGCCTTGATTGTGATTTAAAAAAAAAAAAAACCAGTTCCAGCTCCCTGACCCAGTTCCACCAACAGCCTCCTTCCATCCAGCACCAGGAATGGAAATTGTAGCCTCCATTGTGGGCTCTGAAATTTGATCCTCCGCTCTGGCGGCCTTGGGAGGCTTGGGGATTTGGAACCAGGCCTGGGAGCCTTTCAGCAGGGGGATGAGTCAGAGAAAGTGATGGAGGAGGAGAATGTCTGGAAAGAAGATCTGAGGCAGAGGAGGGGGGGGGGATGTGGCAACAGTCCTTCCTCTTGTCCTGACCCTTGGGGCCTCCTTCCTTTCAGACCAGTGTGGCCCGGAATCTCCGCTTCCGTAGGCGCGTAGGCCCAGCTGGTCAGGTATCCAAACCAACCGTCAGGCAGGGTGAGGATACTCTTTCGGCGGTGGGGGCGGGCGGAGGAAAATAGCATGACATCGCCCGTTTCTGTCCTCTGGTGGAGCGCTCCAGCTGGGCAGCGGGGTGTACAGTACGGCACTCCGAAGTGTGTGTATCGGTGGTGTTCGAACCGACCCCTTTGTGACAGGTCCGTCTCTTGATAAGACAGGTGCCGTAATGCTTGCGGAGTTGTGCAGTGCGTATGCACGCTCGGGATTCAGGCATTCCATGTGAAATCCCAAGATAGGCATCAAAGCACAGACTGCTTTCCTTACACTGGAAAACTTTCTTCCGCTCCCCAACCCCTCGCTTTCGCTTCCTGCCAGTGAAAACGTGGCCTAGCTTCCCCCCAGCCCCCACTCCGCCCCCCCCCCCCCGCATGCTTTCAGCCAAATCCAGGCCTGCCACTCAGGGACCTTGCTTCGGGGGTGGGCGAGCGGCCAGCTGGCCACCCCAGCCCTGGACCCGGTCAAAGGAAGGTCTCCCACCCCGTGCTGCTTGGAAGTCCTAGCCGGCGAGTGACTGCCTAGGAGCGCCTGAGTGCATGGCCCCAGCAAATGTGGGCCAAGCATTTGACCCCGTGTGTGCCCTGCATCCCTCCCTGCGACGAGGCTCATTTGCTTATGTGGAGAGGTATATATTTCGGGCCCGCGGGTGGGGTGTCTTGCTGTTGGGAATTGAAATCTTGCTTTCTGCTGCATGATCCTCGCCCATGAGAGATTGTGAGCTGTTGGCCAGAGCTCAGTTTCCTTATTGCTTACTGTCTGCTTCTCTCTTCCATACATAGGAACATAGGAAACTGCCATAGACTGAGTCAGACCAGTGGTCTACCTAGCTCAGGATTGTCTTCACAGACTGGCAGCGGCTTCTCCAAGGTTGCAGGCAGGAATCTCTCTCAGCCCTCTCTTGGAGATGCTGCCAGGGAGGGAACTTGGAACCTTCTGCTCTTCCCAGAGCGGCTCCATCATCCCCTGAGAGGAATAGCTTGCAGTGCTCACACATCAAGTCTCCCATTCATATGCAACCAGGGCAGACCCTGCTTAGCTATGGGGACAAGTCATGCTTGCTACCACAAGACCAGCTCTCCTCTCCTTAGCAGCAGTCTCTGTCTGGGAATCGGTAGGGCCTGCTTAAGGAGAGCCTTGCCGAGTGAGAGACCCAAGGGGGCACAGAAGTTTCATGCAGTGGCCGCAGCTTCCTGGGAAGCCCTTAAGCAGGACGCAAAGGCAATAATGCGTAGTATTCAGTGGTAATCTGCCTCCCCACATGGGAGTTCCACCACAGAGGCTCTGCAAGGACTAGCCAGTGATAGACCTGTTTGCCATGAAGATGCCTGTGCTTTCTCTTAGAACTGACTGCCTTACTGCTTCCGGGGGGCTCTGTTTCCAATAGAAAGGAGGCTATGGATGCAGACGACCTTCGCTCTTGCTTCTAACTCTTCCCCAAGCCCAGAAAAAGGACATTTTAAAAAAACCTTTTTTCAGTCCCATCCCCAAATACTGATTGCTAAGGGTAGCCATAGAACGGAGTCCTTAGAAAGAACCACACGGACCAAAAGTGGGTTTATAAATAGCATTAAATAACCTGGGAAGTTTTATTATTATTATTTAAAAAACACACACACCTCAATAATTATTAATATTAACATGCCACTTATACAAAACTGGTTGAAACACCACCACCCTCCAGCTCTTGCGGAGGGGAGGTGTTTTGCCACAGGGCCGGTAGGCCATTTATTGCTGCTCGTTAAATCATAACTTAATTAAATTATTAACCTTCAGCATCAGTCTCCTGGCTGGGACATGTATTGCGGGCGAAAGACCGCCCCAGGGCAGAAACTGTGAAGGCTTGGGGTTTTCCCCCCCACCCTCTGATTCTACAGAGGTTTAAATTAGATTCACCCCCTCCAGGGAGAAATTCTAGGGGTCTCGCCCCAGCATGGGCATAGTTCACAGGCACAACTCAGGCTTAGCACAGCTTTGCCAAGGGAGAAGTCAGGACGGGGGGAACTTTGTTCCTGGCATTTCTGGCTCTTCTGCTCCTCCTAGGAAGATGAACCCAGGAGGAGTCCTGCTTCCTTAACAGTTCTAGGGCAGTGTTTTGAAAGGGACGGTAAGATATCGCCCTAAAAGAGTCTTTGCTGTCTTGGCACCTCTGCTTCTCCTCGGGAGTGGCGGTTGTGTGTGTGTGTGTGTGACAGAGGACTGGTCCCTGCCCCAAGGGGCTGACAGTCTAGAAAGGGGCGGAAGGGAGCAGAGTGGAGACAGGGTGGACGGAGGAAGAATAGGCCGTTGTTTCGTGTACTTGTTTGTGGGGCTGGGGAGGAAAGGACAAAAGGGCTGCTGTGAGAGGAAAGGCGAGGGAGGGGAAGAGCTCTGGCAGGGATTGCACCAGGGAGAGGATTGAGATCCAGTGCAGCTGTGAATGGCTGGGTGGGCAGCAGTAGCCTGTGCGGAGGGCCCCCGCCAAGGGAGCTGCTGAGACAGGCCCCACCAGAGGCTGGCGTGCACTGTGGAATCCGGGCTTCAGTGCAGCCCCCTCGGTGCTCTGTGAAGCCACGTGGCACACGGGGAGAACCCAGGACCCCCAAGGCACTCTTTCCCTCTCTGATAGTTGGGGTCCCGTGTCCCATTTCCCCCTTGCTCCGCTGAATTTCACTCCCATTTTTGCGACGTTGCAAGGAACTGTCCCCTGTGCCTGTGGATCTCCCCATCGATTTGATTTTAGAGGCTTAAAAAAAGGGTGTGTTCAGTGGTCACTTTGAGTGAAGCCGCTGCTTACTCTCTTGCAAATGCTGTGGAGAGTGCCTTCTGGGCCGTGATGTCCGGGGTGTCCACTCCACTTGCAGCCTGTGATCCTGGGAACCAGCCCAGACACAGCATTCTCTGGGCCGAAGGGTAAATTCCTCGCCTTAGCCTCTCTGTGCCGTTTTTGGGTTGGCCCACTGTGCAGGCCACAGCAGCGGCATGCATGAGAGAGAGGGCCTAACCCTTTCCCTCCCCTTTGGGGATGGAGGCCAGGATGTTGTGGGAGAGGCCTTTGGGCCCACAGCTTTGGGGCTGGATTGCTCCCAAGCCAAGGCTTGTAATTTCTCTGGTGCCGAGTCAGTGCCACAGGCAAACCCACAACTGCCAGAAGCGGGCAGGCTTGGCCGTCCCCACAGAGACCGCTCAAAGAGGGCTTAGGGGCCGAGGAAAGAGTTACTTGTGAAGGGGGCAGAGGGAGGAGGAGGAGAAGGCGCTAAGACGCTGAGGTAGACACCACCAACTCAAGCACATTTCCTGGCTGTCCTAGAAAATGTGTGGTGTGAACTTGCCAAGTTTCAGTGAGAGCTGAGGAGCGTTGCTTGCTTTGCTTTTTTCTGGTAAAAAGAGAGAGCGCGCGAGAGAGATCCCCTCCCCACAACTCATACTCTACATAGCCAGAGCGGCAAATAAATAAACCCAATAATAAATACAGCACAGGAATCTGTCAGCTCCAATGGTATAGCTACCATGGGGTGGGGGGTCATAAAGCCCAGCCTGTGGAAGGTGCTTGGCTAAGCCCAAAGGAACGCCTTTAAAAAAACCAGTGTCCAGTGTCTCTCTGTGCCACGGACGGCTGGTGCTGGCCTCTCCCAAACTTGGAATGAGAGAGGTGTGGCGCCCTCTTCCCTTCCCCGGAGAGTTCAGAGTCTGATTTATCACCCCATAGTCCTTGCAGTTTCCCCAGGGAGGAGATGGGTGGGGCCTGATCGGCCAAGAAGACCACGCGAGTAACACAGTTCTTAGGCTTCCCTTGGCTTCCTTGGTTGGCGTCCTGAGTCACCAAGCATCCAGGCAGAGCCGAGCAGGCCAGAAAGGGACCGTGACAAGCTGTGGATGGTTTTGGAAGGGCCCTGAGTGTGCAGAGACTAACGTGGCACCCGCTTGCAAGCTGCTTAGGGTCCCTTGTGGGAAAGAGGGAGAGGAGATGCAGTTGGTCATCTTTGGAAGGGCATATCGTCATGCTCTGGACCACTCCCTCCCTATGTACCCCTTTGTGGTTTGGAGGGGCAAAGACCACCTTTGCGGCCCGCCCAGAACCCCCCCGTGGGTCTATTTGCCACTTCTTCGGTTCCTTAGGATTTCTAAAATGCGGGCCTTCTGCTTCAGCCACTGGATCGACTGGCTCTTGGGGCTGTCTTGGGTGGGCGGTCTCTTAGAGCGCTTGGGGACGAAGAACGTATACTTCAAGCGCGGCGTCTTCTGGTCCGACACCACCAAGGCTTGGAGGGTGAGAGGCTCTTGTAGCGGCCCACGGCCCGAGATCACCTCCATGGCCTTGGTGGCCCCGTTGTAGCGCAAGGCGACGCCGCCCTGCAGGTGGACGTCCTGCTCGGAGGGCGACAGGATGTAGTTGCCGTTGAGGGCGTAAGAGCCGTCCTGCCGGCGCAGGGCCAAGTAGATGCCATCGCTGGTGGAGGAGGAGCCGCTGTTCTGGCGGATCACGATGTGGGTGGCTCCTGCGGGGATGGTGACCACGTCGTTGTAACCGTACCTGGTGGCGGGGTGGGGGGGAGAGAAGAAAGATCATCAGGAATGAGTTGAAATGGAGACTCTGAGTCAGTCTTGGCCAAGCAGGCTAGAGGTGCAGAGCCCCTCTAATGATCACCTTTTGGACAGAGGAGGGCCGTGTTCGGGGCTGAATGGGATTTCCAGAACTGGGGGACGAGAGCGCCCCACCTCCACCCCGAAGTGTCCCGAAGGGGCCAATCCATAGAAAAAGACTAGTCCCTTATGAGCACTTCCGCTCTCAGACGCCATTTGCTCCTTCATTTCCAGTGAGAGAGAGAGAGAGAGAGAGAGAGAGAGCGTTCGCCATAGAGATGGGGCTAGAGCAGGGGTAGGCATACTTGGGCCTCCAACGGTTGTTGAACTACAGTTCCAATAAATGGTGGCTGGGCATGATGGGAGTTGTAGTTCAGCAACAGCCGGAGGGCCAAGGGTACTTACGCCCACCCCTGGGCTAGGGCAACTCTACTCAAATCATAGACTATGGCAACTTTCCACTTCTACCAGATTTTCAGGGTGTACATCACTCTAGTCTCCCCCACCGCCCGCCCCCTTGTCTTTATAGGGCAATCTGCATGGGGTTGCACCTCTTCTGACTCAGCAGGAATCATAATGGTTTGGTAAAACGTTAAAAAATATATTTTTTTTTGAAGTGCCAACGATGCATCGTTTTAATCTGGGCCCATAAACTGGACTCTCTGTGGATCCTTTCGACAGGGTCCTGCACGCACAAGACCTGTAAGCTTCTGGGAATGCTGCAGAGGTTCTGGAGACCTCTGTGGTGTCCTGCTTATTCCAGGCGTTGGACAGCAGAAGTAGAGCCCAGGGAAAATGCCACTCACTGGGGTTTGGTGAAGGAGCCGTAGATCTTGGTGCAGCGAGAGTTGTCTCCTCCGCAGACCATGCATTTGTCAAACTTCTTCTTGGAGCCGATGATGCGGTCACAGCCGGCGTGGACGCAGCGTCCCTGGACGCAGACTGAGGTGGATTCGGGGGAGCAGGGCGTTCCATCAGCCACCTAGAACCGAGCGAGAGTCAGTGTGTGGTGCCCTAGGGAGTCACGGGGTGGGGGGGATCACTTCCCTATCCCAGGTCTTGGCCCTTTGAGCCCCTTCATCTTCTAACCCACCCACATACTCTCTTCCAGTTCAGGCTTGCAGACCCTTGACTTTGAAAGAGAGAAGGAAAAAAGGCTACTTCTCTATAAATTCATCTCAGCGTCTCCTGAGCCCAGGAGGACCAGTCTCTACTCACCCGTGGTTGCAGGACGTAGTAATAGCCAAGAGCATGAGATTGGCAGGTCAGCTTGCACTGGTCGTGTTCAGACACACCGCTGTAGCGGGGCACCCAGTCCATGGGAGAAGGGTAGCCTTTAAACATGTCCTCCCGGTGGTTGTAGACGGCACACTGCTGCTCGCGATAGGTCAAGGCTGGAAGGAAATTCCCACACAGGGTCAGTTTGCTTCACGTTGTAATGAGGGGAGGAGGCTGTGATGAGACACGCCCTCTGTGCAGTGTGGTCAGAGGTCTATAAAACCATGCATGGTGTGGAGAAAGTGGAGAGAGAGAGAAATTCTTCTCCCTCTCCCATCACACTAGAACCAGGGGTCATCCCATGAAATTGATGGCTAGGAAATCTAGGACCAACAAACAGAAGTACTTTTTCACACAGCGCATAATCAGCTTGTGGAACTCTCTGCCACATGATGTGGTGACGGCCAACCACCTGGATGGCTTGAAGAGGGGTTTGGATCACTTCATGAAGGAGAGGTCTATCAACGGCTACTAGTCGGAGGGCTATAAGCCACCTCCAGCCCCGGAGGCAGGATTCCTCTGAGTACCAGTTGCAGGGGAGTAAAAGCAGGAGGAAGGGCATGCCCTTAACTCCTGCCTGTGGACTTCCCAGCAGCCTCTGGTGGGCCACTGTGCGAAACAAGATGCGGGACTAGATGGGCTTCCTTGGGCTTGATCCAGCAGGGCCGTTCTTATGTTCTTATGTTATGATGCAGAATAGGCACCCCTGTTTTAGGTAGTAGCATCACTGAATTGTATTTCTATAGTCAGGCTGAATGCCGTCACCTTTTCCACATTCAGTAGTGAAGTGAGTGTTCAGAATCATAGGTGGAACTTTGCTCAGAGGCTTAGTGAGGGCAGCTGGCCAGGCAGCGCAGGTGGGGCTGCTACTCCTTGGCTCCGTGCCAGCCCAAAGATGGAGGAGACAACTCCTCTCTGACTACCTGTGTCTCCATTTTTAAACCGGCTTGCGCGCCGACTGAAAGCTCTGGGCTGCCTTTCCGCAATCAAGCAGAAAGGTGGTCTAGGAGGGTATGTTAAAGCGAAAAAGGCGTCCTCTCACCATTCCCGTCAGGGCAATCCTGGACATTGCAGGAGCGGTATTGGGTGCGTTTCCCCTCGCAGTACTTGCCGCCGTTGCGCGGGACGGGCTTGTTGCACTCGCGGGTGGAGTACTGCACCCCCCCTCCACAGGTGCGGGAACACTCGCCCCATGGACCCCAGTGCCCCCAGCCTCCATTGGTTGGAACCTGCAAGCAAGCGAGAGGGAGAGGAGATTATTTGCCTGGAAAAAACAAGGCTGAGTCTTTGCACGGCGCTTTGGGATGTTCAGAGCACCTCACGTCCATCCTTCTGCAAGCCCAACCCACAACCCTGTGAAGCAGGCCCTTGACGGTAGTTGGTCTAAGCTTTGACCTGACTCAGACTCCCATCATCCCCAGCGACCAGTAGTCGGGAGTGATGGGAGTTGTAGTCCAACGCCTGCAGAAGGGCCCAAAGTGCTTAACCAGTCTAAGGCCACCTCATGGGTTTGTGGCAGAGGCGAGGTTCGAACCAGGGACTTCCAGAGGACTAGCAACTTGGTCTCTGAGCCGTTGTGTGATGCCAGCAAGATGCCCTGTATGTCCTAAGTGCTGTGTGGCGTGCACTGAGGGACTTATTTCGGGGTGTGTGTGTGTGTCTGTGTCTGTGTCTGTGTGTGCGTGTGTGTGTGTGTGTGTCCGATGGTTGTATCTTTGTGCCCTGGTCCTATGCCGACTCCGCCGTGGGTCAGCTGCAGATCCAGCCTTCTGTGCTATGGATGAACTAGGCAGGGTGAAATTGACCAGACCTCCGAAGAGTGTGCTAGTTAGTTGACCGAGGATCCAGAGGGAGAGAAGAAGGGCTGTGTGGCCCCTCTCCTGTCCTCTCCACAGTGTCCATCTCCTCCAAGTGCGCCCCCTCTCAGGTGTGCTGTGTGGGAGCAACCGCCGCAGTGGACAGGACCCCACCCCGCCAAAATGGGCCGGCCCCTCCTTTCCACGGCCCCGCTCTTCCTAGCCACCTGCTCCCACCAGTCGCCATGGTGGTTTGAGGCAGAGGGCGGGGGCTCCTCCCGGGCTACTCACGTTGTAGGCCTTCAGCTCCACTTTGCTGAGGCACTGGCCGCTCATGCAGCTCTTGCCCTCGCCGCAAGGTGTCCCGTCGGCCCAGGGGAAGTACTTGGTCTGGCACATGACCTGCCCGTTGATCCGCCCCGTGCACCACAGCGAGGCGCAGGGTGGGTGCATGTTGGGGCAGTGGCGCGAGTCGGACCCGAAGCTCAGTTGGCACTGCTGGTCGACGTCGTAATCGCTGCCGGGGAAGGCGGCTGGCAGGCGCAGGGGTTCGCTCGGTTTGTCCAGGAGGCACTGACCTGCAGGGAACGAGGGAGCGGCTGAGCCTGGGCCGTGGCACTTAGGAAGCAGCCCTAGACTGAGCCAGACCCTCTTGGTCCATCTCGCTCGGTACTGTCTGCCCAAACTGGTGAGTCTCCCCAGAGAGGAGAGCTGGTCTGGTGGGAGCAAGCAGGACTGGTCCCCTTAGCTAAGCAGGGTCCACCCTGGTTGCATTTGAATGGGAGACGAGAAGTGTGAGCAGCACTGCAAGAGATTCCCCTTCTTAGGGGATGGAGCCGCTCTGGGAAGAGCAGAAAAAGGTTCCCAGTTCCCTCCCTGGCAGCATCTCCAAGACAGGGCGGAGAGAGACTCCTGCCTGCAACCTTGGAGAAGCCGCTGCCAGTCTGGGTAGACAATGCTGAGCTAGATGGACCAAGGGTCTGACTCAGTATATGGCAGCTTCCTATGACTGGCAGCGGCTTCTCCAAGGTTGCAGGCAGGAGAGTCTCTCTCCGCCTTCTCTTGGAGATGCTGCCAGGGCGGGAACTTGGAATCTTCTGCAATCAAGCAGGCAGGGGCTCTTCCCAGAGCGGCCCCTTCCCCTAATCTTACAGCGCTCACATGTGGCGTCTCCCATTCAAATGCAAACCAGGGTGGACCCTGCTTGGCAAAGGGGTGACTCATGCTTGCTATCACAAGACCAGCCCTCCTCCCTTAATGCTGCTCCCTTGCTCCCGGGAAGCAATTTGTAGCCGTGGAATATCCGCTTCTCCTAAAAGGAGAAGCTTTGCTTCCCCTCCCAGGTGGATTGTCAGTGCATGAGCAGCAATCCTTGATACCTTCATTCCAGGCTATAAAACCAGCCCCACCCCGCCCGCCCCCACCCTGTTCATCTAAAGTCCATTGGGGTTTGTTCCTTTTAACTCTCAGCAGGTGGCAGCCTTGCGCCTCTCTGTTGTAAGGGACGCCATGGCTAACGAAGTAGCAGAAGGACACCCCTGAGGAGGGGGACTCAAGTGGCCAAGAATCAGGATGGCCCCAGGCAGATTCCAGGCAGGGGTGGGTATGGGGATTAGAGATGAAAGGTGCCATCTATGTCCCCCTGCGGAGATTGGCTTCCATCCTTTTCTGGCCCAGGACAGGGAGCAGAAGGGGGTCTCTGTCCTGTGTGGCCCTGAACTCCTTCACATAAGCCGTGTTGTTTATGCCACAACCCACTCAGCCAAGGCTCATAAGAACGGTTCCCATGCCGCAGGGCCTCAAGGGAGGGGTCAGCAGGCCCGGGGTAGTCACGAAGACCTGAATTGGACAGATGATGAGGCCCAAGCGAGCGGGGTCTTACCGAGGCGGTTATCCAGGAAGTCAGTGATGAAGTGGGCGCTGCAGGGCGACCACATCTCGTCAGGGTTCACGGGGGACATGACAGAGGCCATCATGTGGCGGGAGGTGCTGTGGCGGTTCAGCTCCTTGCAGTGTTTGTCGTCGTCGTGCAGCATGTTGAAGACGTGGCCTATGCGTGGGGGCAGGAGGGGAATAAGGGGTCAGCGCCACTTCCCATCAGCCCTTCCTTGCAGAGCTGTGTGGGTCTCCTCCTGCTCAGGTGTTTGCCGGGCAAGGAAAGAACCTGCTGTCTAACGCAGAGTTTGCAGGGCCAGAATCTCAACCTTTTGGATTCGTGTGTTTGTTTTTAACCACGTTTCTAGTCCTGTGCCCCCAAAATTTTTCAGCAAGGGTTAAAGCTGGACAAATGAGAAAATCTGCAACATCAGCGCTCAGTTTGCTTCATATGATTTGGATTTCCCTGATGCAGATGTTTTGAATCCATTTGAATCCATATCAGTGTTGTATATACAGTAAGCCGCTTGTTTCAACAGGCCTTTTAAACTAGCTCTATAAGCTTTTTTAAAATATTGTGAACTGCCCAGGGACTTTTTGTATAAGGCAGTATATAAATGCACTAAATAAATGAGGCCTAAAGGCATCGGATACATCCACCTTGCTGAAGCTAAGGAGGACTAGGTCTGGTCAGTACTGGGATGAGTTACCAGCTGGGCGCTTTCCAGACTTGCTGCTCATTAATAGAAGCAAAATGCCTCCATTCGGGCAAGTTTCCTTCGGAACGGAAACAACAGGGGGAGCAGTCTGGCAGCAACTCACAACCTGACAAAACAGCAACTTTTCCACGCTGGGTGTACAATATCTAGCTCCGTTTTGCAGTGATTAAATTTGAAACAAGGCATTGAAGTGTGGAGACACCCTCCCGAGATGCATCCTGACCCCATTGCAGGGTCTAGTCTGGAAAGCACCCTGGTGACCTGGAGATGTCTTTGTGAATGCCATCATGGAAGAAATATGTGTATTAAATGTAATGAATGATATACACGCCAAACTTAAGAGCGGTTTGATGCCTATTTGGCTGCCACGGCTCTGCCCCATGACTCTCGGGAATTGTAGTCCTAGAGATCCCTTTTGCAGGGAACTACAACTCCCTGTGAAGAAGACACAAACCACTTGGCAGGCACGCAGCCTGAGCAGCTGCTGACTTTCAGGCAAGGGTGGAGCAGTCGGGTAGTTCCTGAGGGCGTCTGGATGTGGTCCCCACGCCTGAATAAAAGCTACTGTTCTCTGCTTACCGAGTTCATGGGCCGCGGTGAAGGCAGCCTGGAGACCGTCGTCCTCCACAATGGAGCAGCTGCGGGCTGGATCGCACACCGTGCCAACGTCCGCCATGCCCAGCGTGCCACAGCTATCGCGCCCACACAGGTCCTGTCAGCAAAAGAGACGCACATGCCAAATGAGGGTCTGGGTTGGATGTCCTGCAAGGACCGCCGTGCCCCGATGTCCTTTTCCTGGGGCTTTAGCTCTTGGAGATGGACTCTCTTATCAGGTGCGTCGATTTGTGACCGGCAGAGTCATGCCTTCACCGACTGCTGCCCGTCCAGTTCATTTTAAGAACGAGATATTGAATGGCGGAGGTGAAGAGCTCCCTGCCGCCCTCTCTGCCCAACACCGCACCCTGCTCTCACGCGGCATATTGGGCCAAGGGCTGCCGACCGGCAGACTCACCTGTCTGGAGAAGAGGATGGCTGTGTCGAAGTGTTCGGGATCCTTGTCGTCGGGCTTGTTGAGGCCTTTCTGCCACTTGCAGAAGTTGCGCAGCGTCTCGGCGGCGTTGGAGGACACCTGGAGCCCGTCCTCGCCCTGCCCGATCACGACCAACCGAGTCACCACCACGTTGACAGGATTCTTCAGACTAGGGTGGCGGAAGAACTTGGCGGCGGCGGCCATGACGGTGAGCAGGTAGCGTTTGAGGCCTGCGCCGTGGAAGCGCTCCATCGCCTCGTCGGCCACCACCAGCGTCTCCACGTAGCGTGGGACGGACGCGAATCGCTGTCGGGGAGAGAGAGAAAGAGGGTGAAAGGTGAGTCGGGCAGGGAAGGAGTGCGCCATTTTCTTTCCTCCTCATTCTATTCCTCTGACTCCACCTATTGCCCCAGACTGCCAAAGGCACATCCAGGAGGATGGATGGAAATGCCCGAGAAAGAGCTGCTCCTTGGATTTAATCAACATTTTTAGTAAAGAAAGGATGAGCTAAAAGGTGGATGGGTGCATATTGGCTCCTCAGATGGACTTATTTGAACAACACAGTATTGTCACCAGGATGTGGCAAATACCATTTCTGGTACTCACAGGGAACTGGAGAAGATGCATTTCATGAGCTGGAAGTGATTCAGTGGTATGGATTATGAAGATTGTCACTGCAGCTAATCTATGGGTTAATCCACTAAAAAGTTGATTAAGTTAACTTAATAATCAATACATTAAGCGTTAGTTAATCCACCTGCCGAGGCCAGATCAATTGACTTACTAAAGCTTTAGTTTGGAGTGCCCTTTCTGACACTCTCCAGCTGTTGGGCTACAACTCCCATTATCCCCAGCTGCAGTTGTGGCTGGAGATGATGGGAGTTGTAGTCCCCTGCTTTAGTTGATTGACCTACCGGCTGGAAGTTGCAGAGTTAAGAACTCTTGTTCCTGGACGCCTTTGGGCTGCGTCAGGGTTAACCTGCTCAGCTTATATTCTTGTGGGTAGCTGTCTCTGGCTGCGTGCCCGGCAGAATTCCTGAGGAAGCGGAGGGGGGGTGCTCAGGGCTGGTCTGCCATTGGTACGAAGCCCTGAGCGCTGAACCCAGCTCTTTCTTCAGTACAGTCGGATGCCAGGCACCAACATCTGGTTTGCCCTGGGCAGGAGGCAGCGTCCCTTTGGGTGTGTGCAGCACTGAGACGTCCCTGCAGCCCCTGTGAAGTCAGAGCTAGCTACAGCGATGCCAAGGGAGAGAGGCTGGCATGGCAGCTAAACACTTCTGGCCCTGTGGAAGGGGACAGATGCCAAAAAGGTCCAGCAGGAAGCAGAGCTCCAGCCTGCATCCTTTGACCCGGCAGCATTCTCTCCTCCTCCTCCTCCTCCTCCTCCTCCTCAATGCAGGAGCTGCCCGTGGTGCTTACTCTGTGGCAAGGGAAGTGTATTCTGTGCATGCCCAGGGGCAATATGCCCACATGGGCCGAACTGCATTGGCAGGATTAGGGTAGCCATCCTAGAGGACATGGGGTTCTTATTCACAGCACCTTTCCTTGAAATGCTTCATTTTTTATTATTATTATTATGGAGGAGGGGCACGCCTCTGTTCCAGTGAGTCTGCATGCAGAGATAAATTCCCTCTACCGCTCTGTGAGAATAACCTGGCCCCGGACCAGTTGTTCTGATGGGCTGCTGCTTTTGAGGTGGGGGTCAGATGGTGGAATATCACCCAGTGTGACTTCTGTCGCTCCTGGGCACACAGTGGCAGCTCTCAGAATCCCCTCTTCTGTGCCACCGCTGAAGGAAGAAGAGCCTTAGTTGCCGCTCTCCTTTATACAGAGAAGTCACTCGAGAGCTTGCAAGGTTGCCAACTCTGACTTGAGCTATTCCTGGAGAGCCCTAGACACACACCCGCCCGACAGCTCGGCCTTCTCCTAATATTTTTCACCATAGCAATCCGTTAATATCTCCAGGACTGAGCTAGCTGTGAGATTCCAGGCCATCCGGAACAGTTGGCAGCCCTAACCCAGGAGTGGCGGGAGTCTGTTCCCAGCAGTAGGAACAGGGCTGGTGGTTCCCCCTGCTGCAGCTCTGCGGGTTGGTTTCGTGTCTCTTTCCTAACCCAGCAGCTCCCGACATCTCAGCCGGGGCCAGGAGGCAGCCGGGGATGGGGGTGGCGATTGTGGGGGTGTGGAATATGGCACAGCAGGGCTGGGCTTTCCCCCTGATTCACTCTGTTCTGTTCTTCTCTCTCTGACGTGCACGACTGGAAAGCAACAGGCATTTCACCCCTTCCACTGAGTAGCGGGGAGAGAAAGATGAGACACAGGGGAGGCGGGGAGAGAGAGAGAGAGAGAATCTCTCTCTCTCTTTCTTTTGTGCATTCAGGAAACAGGACCTGCATGCAGGCAGACACACATGAAATTCACCTGTTTGTATCACCACCTAGCAGGAGATAGAGCGACCGCTGTGCTCAGCGCTGCACAGAACAGGCATGGAGAAATTCCTGCCTCTGCAGAGGTGCAAGTTTTTATAATGGATGGGGAAAGGCAGCCGTGGAGGGATCGGAGGTGGGGAGGCATTGGGGAAACTGCAGTGGGGCTGGAAAGTGGGTGGGCAGGAAGGGTGACGGGCTCACCTGCGGGAAATGGGTGCACCACACTACACTCTTGCGATCTCACATCTGCAGTGTGGGGTCGATACTGGTCTACCTCACAGGACTGTTGTGAAGATTTCTGAGGCCATGTAAGTGGAACGCTTGCGATGTGCAAGTCAAATACTCGATTTCCGATATTATCATTATTTTCTGCTCTGCTATGCCAAAAACACTCCCTGCACTTGGAAACTAGCAGGGAGGAACAGCCTAGCAGGATAGACAAGAGCCTTCTGTGCATCATCCCTTGCCTGTCCCTGGGACCCACAGATGCAGAATAAATTATGCACAACATGATGCTAATTAGGTTCATTTGCATCCTGTCAACTAGTGCTCTGTTGTTTTGCAACAACGACAACAAAGATTAAAAACAAAATTGGGTTACCCAGGGGCAGATTTCTAACTTTTCTCCCAACAGCCATCCCCGAGTAGAACTACGAAGCAGTTACTAACATCTCTTCTTGTTTCCACCTCCTGCTGGCCCTCTCTGTGTGTTTCTGCCCTGCCAGGATTGAGCAGATTGGATGGGTATGCTGCAGGTGTTAGTTGTGGCCGCTGATTCTTACCAGCCAAAGTGTTGGCAGGTAGGGCCCGGTATGGTTGGACACAGATTTCTGGCTCTCAGGAGGAGGAGGATAAATCTGGCACTTTGTTGTAGGGAAGGAACAAAGAGAGTCTGTTTGGAAGAGGAGAGCCGGTCTTGTGTCAGCAAGCATGACTTGTCCCCTTAGCTAAGCAGGGTCTGCCGTAGTTGCATTTGAATGGGAGACTTGATGTGTGAGCACTGGAAGAGATTCCTCCACTTAGGGGATGGAGCCACTCTGGGAAGAGCATCTAGGTTCCCAAGTTCCCTCTTTGGCAGCATCTCCAAGACAGGGCTGAGAGAGATTCCTGCCAGCAACCTTGGAGAAGCCGCTGCCAGTCTGTGAAGACGATACTGAGCTAGATAGACCAATGGTCTGACTCAGTATATGGCAGCTCCCTATGTCAAACACCACCCCACCTTCCTTCCATAGGAAGCTGCTTTATACTGAGTCAGACCCTTGGTCCATTGGTATTGTCTACACTGACTGGCAGCAACTCTCCAAGGTTTGGGGCAGGAGTCTTTCCCAGTTCGTCCCGGAGGTGCTGCCAGGAATTGAACCTGAGACCTTCTGCATTGCAAAGCAGATGCTCTAGCACCCACTGAGAGCATAGCTGAGGACAAGAGAACCTCCCAAGAAAGAGCAAAGGAGAGAGACCCCCAAGAGCAAAGGAGAGATACTCGGAGGAAGGGATCTCTGGCCAAGGGTACCTTTAAGTACCCCTAACTATGGAACCAACCTGTAAATGAAAAGCATCCCTAGTGGGCATTTTAGCCCGCTGTATCCCAAAGCCAGCAAGTGGCCACTCCTACCTTGGCTCTCCTGGGAGACGTCTGCGACGCGGTCAAAAGTTCACCCCCGGGGGCCGGCCTGCTCTCGGGCACCTGGGACCTGACTCCACACGTGGGTCCATCGGCTTTTTCCGGCATCTTCTTCCTCACCACATGGGCCCCAGCGCCTCCTGCTGCATTTGGGACTCCCCCTTCCAGAGGCTGCACATGATACTCTGCGCCCCGGTACTGCAGCACCCCCAGCAGGGATGCCCCGTTGTAGTTGACCGCCGCAATTGACTCTGGGTCAGAGTTCACCGTCCCAGTGTAATAGGTTCCTTGCTCCATCGGATCGTCCACCACCTGCTTGGGGCTGCCCAGATACTGTACAGTCAAGCCCTCCGAGAAGAAACTGGGGTCTTTCTCTAAACGGAGCACCAGTTCTTCTCCGAACGCCTGGATCCGATACGAGAGGTGCTCCTCCCCTGGGCTCCCGCTGCTGCCCAGGCTGTTATCCCACAAGCCGTCCTCATCCTGACCGGCAGGATGGAACGTGGCATTGAGTCTCTCGGGGAAGACAATGTCTTCTTGGTACCTGCCAACATGAGCGTGCTCCTCCCCTGCCAGGACCAGGTGGCAGCAGGTGGCAAACAGTACAAGAATCATGGTGGGTAAATTATTAAATTCTGTCCTGAAAAAAGGGAAGGTGACCATTTTTTTTTTAAACCAAAAAACAGATATGTGATTTTAGGACTTTAAAAATTAAAAAAAAAAAAAGACAAACCCTTCAGGTCAGCAAAAATCAGCTGAGGAACACGAAAGGTACGGATTATAATAAATACAGATAGTTATTGCCTCTCCTCTCTGCTACCTGTGATCCTCTGCGCCTAAGCAAAGAGCATCCCTTCCCTTTGGGGTTTTACAGCCAGGAAAACCAGAGTCTCCTGTCACCTCACACGCCTGAGTGTGAAGCTTCTTGCCGCTATTTTTGCTTCTTAAAGTGAACAATCGAAATTCTCTTCCCAGATTTTGTTTCTTTTTTTCTTTTTGGTCTTCTCTGCTGCCAAGTCTCTTCCAACGGAGGAATATGCCTCTTTTTCCACACTCGTGCTGCTACCACAGCCTTTGCAGCAGGACGGAGTAGAGTTTTCTGCTTTAGTTCCAAATAAAAAGAAATAGAAATGGTGTGTTTTTTTAAAAAAGGGTTTCCTTCTCTACAATAGAAGAGCTGGGATGAAAATAGAAAACAGAAAAGATGGATGCAGTTCCAGTAGGAGCTTTCTCTTTTTCTCTCTTTTCTTCTCTTCTGTGTAATAATCTCTGGAAAACTTGGTGAGTTGGAGAGGGAATGTGTGTATATATATGTGTGTGTGTGTGTATGTAGAAATCTCTCCCTCTCTGATTGAATTGCTCTCTCGTAGCTGGGCTCCTTTCCTTTTAAACAGATGTTTCGGTCCAATCAGGAGGCAAGAACTCCCCCCCCCCATCTCTTTGCTGATGTACTTTCCACGCACACCACACCACCGGCCGTGTTCCTTTTTCTTTTGCATAGGGAAGGGCAGGGGTGTGTTGTTCTTTTTTTTTCTTTCTTTCTTGAGTGACACACTATGTTTCACCATTGGCTAGATGCCCATTTTTAGAAATCTAGAAACTCGTCGTTATTACTTGTCCAGATGCCAGTTTGACGCAGCTTTTTCTTTTCTTCTTTTTTTGGAAATACAAAGCCAGGACTGCCTCTTTGGCAGATTCTCTTTCTGGCTCTCTCTGGCTGCGCGGATTGTATTTTCTTAGCAGGCAAATGCGCTTCCAGGTACTGGCTTTTCACAGGTGTATTACTATGGAAGGTGAGCAGCATCCCAGTTTGGAGAGCAAAGCAGCCTTCTTGTCACACCTATTCAAGCGGAGGGAAGAAGCTTTCCCCATTCCACACGGCGCTAGTCCACATGATTTTAAGCTTCAAAGCATCTTGCGGCTTGGGACCTGGAGTCTGGCAAATGGCGGATGTGCTGTTGGTGAGCGGTTGCTGACGTGAGGGTCAGCCTGTTCTGGTTTACAGCATAGAAGGTGCCACCAGGCTGAGCACCAGCCGGGCTGAGCACCAGTCGCTCAGTAGCTCACAACACCTTTCCCCCACCTTTTGGCTGGTCTGCCAGCCGTGCCCCTTCTTGGAGAGAAGTGACCTGGCCACAGTTACCCCAGCTGTAGCAGCAGCCAGGCTAGATAGCTCTGATGTGTCACAGATGGGCTGCCCTTGGAGACTGTCCTGAATGAATGTGGAGACCTGGCTATTAAGGCAGGCAGGCTGCCAGGAGCATATTTATGCCACTCTGAATGGGGGAGGAGGGACTCTCCTGGCTGCCAGGACATTTCTGGACTCTGTCCAAGGTGCTGGTCTTGGTCCTTCAAGCCCTTAACAGCCTGGGACCAGGATTGAGGGACCTCCTCCTCCCCCATGAACCTGTCCATCAGTCGAGTTGCTGGAGCATTAAGATCCCTTTCAGAAACCCTCTTCCAGGCGCCTCTGCCTTTTGGAGCAGAAGGAGATGGCGAGCAGAGAATGTTTGTGGTGGCATGCTGGCGCTTAAATTTTCTCCCCAGCGAAATCGTCCACTCAGCTGCCACTGACTTTGCTAGCTTTTGGAACTCTCTCTTTGCCCGTGCACTGAGCGGGGTGGCTAGTTCTGTGGAACTGCCCTGCTCTGCGGCTTTGCTGTAGCTGCTTACTTCAGTCCGATATGTGGAGAGCTTTTGCCACTTGCTTTATTTTCTGGTCAATTGGCTCGTCAGACGTTGCATATTTTTGTTTTCACTCGGACGCTGCCTTGGGAATCTTCTTGCAAGGTTGAAATACACAGGGGTTTTTAAAAATATCTGAAATGAAGTTAGTGACAGGACAAGGAGAATTGTGCCTGAAATGTGGCAGTCCAACAAAATCAGATTCTGATGCAGAAATGACCAACAGTTGCTGCTGGCAAAGCTGTGAGGCTCCATTCCCAAATCAGTGCCTGTCTCTTGTTAATATAACACAGGTATACGTGGACAGGCAAGTGCTATGTGATGACATCCAGGAGGGGGAGGATGGAGCGCCAGGACTTCTTGGCTTCTCTGGCTGTTGGGGTGGGCATGGCCAGAGGGGCTGTCATCATGGAGAGAGCCTTCTGCACTTCTGAATTTGCAACATCCCTGATGGCATCTGTGATATCTGTACTCCCAGTGTAAACTGTTTTTAATCTGGTTTAACTGTGAGGGCTTCCCCATCACCACCGCCGCCTCAGAGGATTCTGGAAAGTGCCGTTTGTGTAAGGGGATGAGAGGTGATTCTTGGCTTCCTGACATAAATGCAGTTGCTTGGTGTGGAGGGATAGGTGGCAAAGCATGAAACTGGTTTCAGTTTTTAGTGTAAATGCACACGCACGCACACACAAACACACACACCTTTGGTCCACAGTTATCTGGCTGGGAATGACACTGTGTTTGGCCCCCTCCACACACCAAAGGTGACCTTGGTGGTCTCCTTCAGGAAAGTCAGCTTTGCGTTTGTCACTCTAAAACTTCCAAGAAACTTGTCGTTTCTGACGACAGTGCTTTGCAGAGGACAAGGCATTTCCCGAAGGCCAGCTCCCATTTGATGACCGTCTCGCTGCCTTTCCCAAGCCAAGAGGGGCCTTCTGGGAACGTGCTCACCCTCTTTCCCACAGCCCTTTGAGGAAGCAGGGAGGGAGGTCAGGCTGAATGCAGCCCAAGCGAGGCTGGAGTTGAGGCCTGGGAGAAAGTGGTGCTTTTGAAAGAGAAGAAGGAGAATCGGATTCCTCTCTGGAACTAAGCCTTCTCATGGCTTGGCACCTGGGCTCTACAGTGATAATTTCCTCAGCCTGTGGCAATGTATGCTCTTTTTCTTTTTCTTTTCCTTTTCCTTTCCTTTTTCTTTTTCTTTTTCTCTTTCTTCCTTGTGGTGGTATTACCTACTTGCAATAGGTGCCTGATGTTCCCATGATCTTGATGGATCTTCAGGATAATGGCTAGCAATTTCAGCAGTCCGTGCTGGTATCTTATGAAGCTGCCGGCTTCCGAGTCGATTCAGACCCGTGGTCTACCCAGCTTGGTACTGTCTACACTGACTGGCAGCAGCTCTCCTGGGCTTTTTCTCAAGCCTCCTGGAGATGTCAAGGATCTCGTGATATTCTATATTATTTATTTATTTATTTTATCATGAACAAACACTAAGATATTATTTGGATTTCCTCTTCTCTTCTTGGTTTTCCTTTGTCCTCCTCTAACCTCAGTCTCAGCCTCACCCCCCTCACCCTTCCCATATTCTTGGCACAAATCTAGACATCCTTGGCCAGTCTCCTCTCCAGCCCTGCCAAAGGAACAGGGGGATATCTCTTGTCTAATCGGCTGGTTCGGAGGAATCTAAGCAGATCTTTCTGGAAACTTCAGCTGCACACAAACAAACACACACACCACTCAAACCATCTTTACCCTCCTGCCCTAGCTGCGCTATGCTTTCCCCTCTTCCTTCACACACACACACACACACACACACACACCTCTCCTTGCCTCTCTCTTCCCCCCCCCCACTTTATTTTCATTCTTTCACAGTCTTTATCATCTGTGTGTCGGTCTTGTGTCGGTATCTGTGCAGTCTGTCCTGCCTCTCCATCTCTACCGTCTCCTTTTCACATCTGTTTTGTACCCTTCCTCCCCAGATGCACACACACACGCTCTCTCCCTCCCTGCCGAAGCTCTGCACAGTCAAGAGAGTTGTCATGCTTTCCTTTCTTTTACGCTGCTCCGCTATTCTCCATGCTCAGCCTTGAGGAGATGAAAGAGACACCCTTCCAAGCGGCAGACAGCCACAGCTGCTTGTAGGTCCAGAGCAAAAGCAGAGATCCAGGAGCTCTGGACTCCCCTGGCAAGCTCATGGCCCACTACCTCCCACCTGGGGCCTGCTCTTGCTTCTAGGAAATCGACTGGCCCTCCGTCATCTTCAGTTGGTTTTCTTAGCAGGACACAGACAGGGGTGTCGCTATCATTGAGCGGATGGGTTCAAAGAACCCGAGCACCTGAGGGCCCCCCAGCTCCGGAGGGCCCCCCAGCTCCACCCCTCCCTATTTCCGTAATTATCTCTCTCACTCCAAGGGGCCGCCGAGGAGAGGGGCGAACATGGGCCCCCTCTCCCCTAGCTTATACCCCCTGGCAGGACACGCAATCCTCTGGGTTTCTTTCGTGGAAGCTGTTCTCTCTCAGGCATACGAAACGAGGTTTCCAGATTGCTGTTCTTTAGATCCCCCATCCACCACTTTCTTTCTGACCCCAGAGTTCCATCTCCTGGAGGTTTTACAGACAGGGCTCCCCCCACCCACCCCGCCCCTGAAATCCACTCCTGATTGGAGTGTGCCTGTCCACATATTCTCCATCAGGGACCAGGACAGACAGGATTTTGTTTTTCTCCCAAGGGAAGCTGCGGATTCTGGCTTAGCCCAAGTTATGTCTGGGTTAAAAAAAACTCTGGGGCTTCTGCTTTCTCTGAAGGTGCTGTCGGATGGAGGTGCTGATGGCTATGCGAATGGTCCATCTAATTCCTCGGAATTAAAATGCCTCGAATCTGCTCTTCAGATAGCCCGAGGCACAGAGTCATGTGTGAAAAACCTCCTGATAAAATAGTCCTAACGCTTTGTTCAGGGCCACAAGGAAAGTAGGTCAGGTATTTTAAGCATCTGCGATCATTGCAAAGGGTACATGGAAAGCAGGATACTGTGCTCCTGCACATATGCAGAAGGCTGGGCATCTCAGGTTCCTATTTCTCCCCCAGTCAAGGAACCCAGATTTCTGTGGAAATGAATTGCATAAATGTACATAGCATGGGCTTAATTTTGCAGGAGATAGCTTGCTTTAGGTGCTCGAAGAATTTTTATTTTGCAGGAGGCACAAGGGCTGGAAACCTGTTGCTTCCCAGAAAGATCACCGAGATCCTCTAGAGCCCAAATTCTGATCCGGGCAGCTGATTTATGGGCACAGCAGCCCAATAAATCTGCACGGTTCTGTTTTGATTTTTCAGCCCTTCTTCCCTTCCCCTTCTCCCTCGGCAGTTAGAGTGCTTGTGAGCCTTCCGTGACATCACAGCCCCTTCCAGCCATTCTGCGGCTGGGCTTGTGGACAGTCTGTTTTTAGCCGAATAATGTGTTCGCTGGCAGGCGGGACTGTATGCGTTTGAAGCTCGAAGCCTTTCATCTTGTGTGGTTTCCACAGCAGTGACCATCGCCACTCAGCGTCTAGCGGAGGTTTCTGGGCCTGCCATGCTGAACTCATCATCATCCCCCATACCTCTTTATTGGCCTGTATTTGGCACGGAAGCCGGGCGAAGGAAACGGACCTGGAAGTCCAGTCCCATCCTCCCTTTGACTCAAGAGGGGAAGGATGAGGGGTGATTACTCAGGCAGCTGTGAAGAGGAAGAAGTTGTGGAACAAAGCGTCACTCCCCGCCCGGCCCTCCATCCCTTGCCACACACACGCCCACTGTGGCTCTGGCGGCTACCTTTTTCGCTCCTTAGAAAGGCATACAGGAAAACATGATTCAGGCAGCCAAGTTCGGCCGAGCCCCTGGAGAATGGAGGCCGCCCCTCCCAGGGCCACAGAGAAAAACCTGAATGGCTGACAGCCCCCACTGACGGCTCCAAGGTTCTTGGGAGCCAGCAGGGCTCGCAGTTCCCAAAGCCCCCAGACCCAGCCCGGTGCATGTCATGAACCCGCCTTGTGGTCGCAAGCACGACTTGTCCCTTTAGCTAAGCAGGGTCTGCCCTGGTTGCATATGAATGGGAGACTTGAAGTGTGAGCACTGGAAGAGATTCCCCTCAGGGGATGGAGCCGCTCTGGGAAGAGCAGAAGGTTCCAAGTTCCTTCCCTGGCAGCCTCTCCAAGATATGGCTGAGAGAGATTCCTGCCTGCCACCTTGGAGAAGCCGCTGCCAGTCTGTGAAGACAATACTGAGCGAGATAGACCAATGGTCTGACTCAGTATATGGCAGCTCCCTATGTTCCTATTCACCCACTGAGGATAAATGCTTCCTGCACAAGTGGCCAGTAGCCCACAAAGGTGTAAAGTGGTGCCGTCGAGTCGGTGTTGACTCCTGGCACCCACAGAGCCCTGTGGTTGTCTTTGGTAGAATACAGGAGGGGTTGACCATTTCCTCCTCCCGCACAGTAAGAGTTGATCCCTTTCAGCAACTTCCTATATCACTGCTGCCCGATATAGTACCAGCGGGGATTTGCTCACTAAATAGTAATGCAATTAAATTACTTTATAAACATATTTGACTAATTATGTTCTGTCTGTCCCGGAATGATTCCCCACCCTGTTAAGTAACATCACGGCAACATTTCTGGCTACGGGCCTAATCGTGCGTTATCACTAGGTGCTGAAAACAGCATACCACCAAGAATGAAACAGATTCCAAAAACCATTTGCAAAAAACCCAAGGTTAAACGTTGATAGTGCTAATTATCTGTCTACCTTCAATAACGAGAGAATGGTCTGCATAATAGTCTTCAGGACAGCAGTAGTAAAGCCTTGTCAAGACCATGCTCACAGGATGCTAAATATTATATTATATTTGCGTATCTGAAAACTCTATATTACTATTGTTATTATTATTTATTCAATTTCTCTACCGCCCTTCCAAAAATGGCTCAGGGCGGTTTACACAGAGAAATAATAAATAAATAAGAGGGCTCCCTGTCCCCAAAGGGCTCACAATCTAAAAGAAACAGAAGACAGACACCAGCCACAGTCACTGGAGGGGTGCTGTGCTGGGGGTGGAGAGGGCCAGTTACTCTCCTCCTGCTAAATAAAGAGAATCACCACCTTAAAAGGTGCCTCTTTGCCAGGTTAGCAGGGCTATCAGCAGTGTACACAGTGCTTAAGTAGTAACAAGCAAAAAAGAAAGAAAGAAAGGTCTTTGCCCCCCGGCCCCCACCCCAAGGAGCTTACAATTTACACATTTCATCAGAGAGGAAAGCAATATAAAGGAGATGAGGGAAAGCAGAGGCCAGGAGACCAAGGAAAGAACAGCAGCAAATCCAGCTCCATTGACAAGGTTTCATTTCCATTTGGGATTAGGGCTGCAGGGAAAGGCCGTGCCTGGCGGTGTGTGTGTGTGTCTGAGTTGCAGTTTGGGCTTTTCCCTCCACTCACTTCTTGAGGTCTCGAGTGGAAAGAAGGAATTCTAAAGGTGAGGGGCTAAAACCAAGGCGTGTCAGGTGTCACCACCTAACGCCCAGGCTTTGCCCAAGCCCCAAAGGAACATGGGAAGCTGCCTTATACCGAGTCAGACCCTCCGTCCATCTAGCTCAAGTCTCGTCTACACTGACTGGTAGCAGCTTCTCCAAGGCTTCCCACTGGAGTCCCCAACCCCTACCTGAAGATGCTGTTGGGGTTTGTGGTTATTTAGCAAAGTAATCAAATTAATAATTGTGATTACTCAGCAAAGTGTATAAGGAAGCTCCCACTCCACGTACAGAGTGCAGAGTTTAGTTCTTGCAGCTGTTTAAGGAACATGCATGGAGATCACACTGTGTAGATTCTAAACTACGTTGATTTATCGGTGAAATGCATTTAGAATAGGAAAGACCTAATCCTGTCTATCAGCTGCAATGCATAACGAATAGGTAGGTGGGGAGAGAGAGATGTTTCCATCTTCTCTCTAAGGAGAAAGGAAGAGGACTGACTCGCCATAGGCAGTACCTGAGGTGGAGCCAAAGTAAGGGTCATGGTGTAGAGGCAAGAAGGCAGGTAAGGAGACCCTCACTAGCTACCTCTACTCCCAGTGCCCCTAGTGGTCATTAGGATAGTGGGCGCAAAAGGTCACTCCATCTGCAACAGATGCTGCCAGGGACCGAACCTGGAATTTTCTGCAAGCCTCGGGAGACCTAACGATGGTACCACTAAAGGTCAAGTGTGCCGTCAAGTCAATTTCGACTCCTGGTGCCCACAGAGCCCTGTGGTTTTCTTTGGTAGAATACAGGAGGGGTTGACCATTGCCCTCTCCCGCGCAGTGTGAGATGAAGCCTTTTAGCATCTTCCTAGATCGCTGCTGCCTGATATAGGCGTTTCTACCTCTCGGAGATTACAAAGTCGGTTTGGTGCAGTGGTTACCGTGTCAGACCAGGACTAAGAAGGCCCAGGTTTAAACCACCCTGAAGCCCACAAGGTGACCATGGGTGTGGCTTATGGATAAATAAAGGACTCGGGATACAAACAGGCCAGTCAACCTCACAGGGTTGTTGGGAGAATAGCCCCATCTGTGCCTCTTGCCCTGAGTTCTTTGGGGGAAAGGGGTGCTGTAAACATACGAATTATTAGGCCAATCAGAGACAGAGTGAGTTGCGGAGGGGGGTTTGGAGAGAAGTTGGAAGCTTTAGATTGCTTTCTCAAAGTCTGCAAGGTTGGATCCAAGTGCGGCTTCCTCGCCCCCATTTCCATAAAGGGTTGCTTAGTGTATAATTATAGTAAAAGGTATTGAGTTTCTAGTCAATTTTCAGTATATGATGAGAAGAGCTAAAGAAAGTGGGATCACCAGGACATTTGCTGCTGCTGTTATTTAGGAATTTGGACTATTTCTTCGATCCTGTCATGGGCTGCCTCTTAAAAATAATCAATACCGGCTCTCAGAAACCCTGAAGTGTTTTTTCCAGTCCTGGTTTATGGTGTGTATTTATTCTTCTACCCCCTAAGATGATTTTCTGCCTGTGTGATGGAAACTGCAGAGAAATACCGTCTATAGGAAGGTCTAGCCAGCTTTTCTTTTTTCTTGGTTTGGGAAAGATTGCCAGAAATGTGGAGCTCTTTCTAAGAATACATGTAGCCCATGATTTGTGAATTGTCTCTGGATTTGATCTGGGAACTTGTGATTCGATGACAGCATTGTTGCTGGGATGATGTGAACAGGCTGTATTTACACCAATCTTCTGTTTCTGTAGTGAAATGGTGGCACCTGATGCTGGATCGTTTGCCTGCGTTCTGAATGCGTGTTGCGGCTCTTCTGAAATCTTTCTGGAACAGCATGGGGTGGTGGTATGTTCTCTATGTGGCTTGCTAGTCTGCAGGTCCTCTCCTAGCCATTGACTGTGAGCTGCTGTGATGTCATGGAATGTTGACAAAACATTCTGCCTTAGAAGAAACCATCTCGACAGAATGTTGATGGACTGTAGCTTGGGTGAAGGAAGTGAAAGGTTCGTGTTGGTGTGAAAAAAGAGCAGCCATTTAAAGTCCCTTTGAGGTAGGGTTGCCAACTCTGACGGAAGCTGTCCTGAAGAATCTTTTTAACAGTATCTCCAAGATGGCTTTCAAAAGTCTCCTGGAGGGCTGGCAAGTGGCAACCCTTCTTCATCAAGGGAATCCGGACCAGATTCTGTTGCACAGCACAGCAAAACACCGACTGACCATGTCCGCGGCCCTAGACCCACTCCTGCCCTGCCAGCACCTCTCCTTCATGCCCCCGCCCCGTGTCTGTGCTGTGCACCACCATCAGTGCCCCCACCTCTCGGTAGGAAGTGATGTTGCCTGTTTTCCAGGCCCTGCAGGGATAAGACAATGCTTGGTTTCCCTGCCCCAGCCACGATGATGATCAATTCCCAGAAATTCCAAATAAAACTGGCAGGCAGCGGAAGTTTCATTTGGAAAAAGGAGGCAAGTCAGATCCTGTTGCAACAGGCCTCATTTCCTCCCCCTTGAGAACTGCTCCTCCCTCACCTAGCCAGAGGTAGTTCTGTATCGCGGGGATGTGCCAGTTCTTTGATGCAATGCCTGGAATTCCCTCCCAGAACATCTCTATGAGGCTGTCTCTCCGTCACTTCCATGAAATTCCTGCTCAAAATTCACCTTTTTCCATGGCACAGGTGCCTAATCCCCGTCATCTCCTGTCCTGGCACCCCAGTAGGTGTGCAGTTAGTAATTGCATATTCTTAGTAATTGCATATTCTTAGTAATTGCATATTCTTAGTAATTGCATATGCAGTTAGTAATTGCATATTCTTCTTCCCATATTTGCATATTCTTCTTCTCTGCCTTTCCTCTGCTGTCTCCCCTGCCTCAGTTTCTCTCCTGCAATCGGTTGATCAACCAATTATTTCTTTGATAAGAGATAACTTATGGCTTAAATTGAGGGGGAAACCCTAATGGTGATTGTCCACACACAGCCCAAGATCCAGAGAGTGGCTTCTCCAGGAATCCGCTGCCAGTCTGTGTAGACAATACTGAGCGAGATGGACCGATGGTCTGACTCAGTATATGGCAGCTTCCTATATTCCTGTGTGATATATTTTTATTTGATGTTTTAATGTTGTGTGGTGAGCTGCCCAGAGAACAATTTGTTATGGGGTGACTAACAAATAATGTTTGTTTATATTATTATTAGTAATTGTGGACTGAGACTGTTATTAAAGCAGGGATCGATGTATAATAATTGGGGAAAGGTGGTAAACGTCTTGGTGGATTCCCCAGGACCTCTTATTACAGGAAGTTGCATGTGTCCTTGTCCAGCTCGAATGAATGAGCAATAGCAGTGACGGATGTGTCAGTGGTCCTGACAGACCCCTGCGGTCCTGACCTCCCATCATGAACTCCTTCCACCACCTTTCCCTGCCCTGCTGCCTGGCTGCAGGGGACAAGTCCCTATCCAGAGGTGAAGCTGAGCGAAGACAGATGTATCGGGAGGAGATGTCTCTCAGTCCACAGGGCGTTGGGCACAGAGAACAAGCCCCGGACATCTCAAGAGGAAAACAAAGGAGGTGACGAGATCCCACAACAAAAAGTCTTCAGTGCCAGCTTGCCTGGGGGCCTGCTCCCGGACGGCGCAAGCAAAAGATGCTCCCAGACAAAGGTTCTTCTCAGTGTGCTGCTGGCAGCAGCAGCCATGCCAGGCTGTTAGGCCCAACCCCGAGAGGCCCGGCTGGGCATTTCAGTCTCACGCCCACCTGATATGGAACTGGAGTACGTGGAGTGTGGACTGCAGCTAAGCAGGCCAGGATAGAGGCCAGCGGGGAGGCTGGTCCTTTGGGGTCACCATCAGTGGTCCCTCTAATTTCCCCCCCCCATCTCTCTGTGCAGAATAAGTTTTGTTCTGGGCGGCAGTATCAAGGCAGTGTGCGCGCACCTGCATTCGGAGTGGGGCCTTCCTGATTCAACCTGAACGAGATCTAAAGGTAACTGAATGGACATCCAAAAACTTGTGAGCGTGCACATGCCTTAGAGGGAACAGTGGTCACAATATTCACAAAAGTCAAGGTTTGGTCCCTGTTTTGGTTCAGGCTGTGATTTTATTATTTTTTTATTTTATTTTATTTTTTAATGGTGGTGGGGTGGAAATCAGTGTCTGGCTCAACTTTCGAATCTCGAGGCAAACCAAACCTTTAGCAAACACTGGACGTGCATTCTCACTGGAGTGGTTTGCTTACAATCATCCGCACCCAGCCACCTACCCACCTGAGCACCCTGACTAAAGCGCCCTCTGTTCTGGATCGCTTTGAAGCAAATGGCCAATGACATTTGTGCAACTGCACTTGTACAAGAAGGCCATCCTGTCTTGCTGGGTTATCTCGAAATGTTTCCGATGGGTGGGCTTCACGTGGAGGAAGGGGTGTCCTTGGTGAATCACCAGCCACCGTGTTCTAAGAGCCCATGGCTCATACCCACCCACAGCTGAGCCATGGATTAAGCCCAAGCAGGCCTGTCATGGTTCCCTGTAAGTAGGTTGCCTCTGCCAAGGGATGTGTTGCGTCAACTGCTTCTGCTGAAAAGACGGAAATGGTGGCTCATTTTAAATGTCCTTTTAAGGTGCCTTCCACCCCTAAATTTCAGGAAATCTGTGTAATGCAGCCCATGGAGAATTCACCCATCCACAGCTTCTGGTTTAATGCTTTGCAGCTCTCTGCTGAGGCAGGACGTCTGTGAGTCAGCAATTTCTTCACACAGGCTGACGGATGCTCAGGATTTCATGACCGTGCACTTCCAAGTGACTCTAGAGGAAATTGGTTGCACTTTTAGCAGCGGCAGATGTCCAGTACCTGATGGGTGGAAGTGGTCCGTTTCCTGCAAGGACAGTTGGGCCATGCCAGAGGGTTGCACTCTGAAATAATTCTCAGGAAGATGAGAAGGAGACGATGTGGGTTTTCCAAGTATTGCTTTGGAAATGTGGACCCTGCTGCAGCCAACCAGGCTCTGGATTCAGGGCTGATATTTCAAGCAATAAGCTTAATTAGCCATAACAGCTAAACTGAACTTCCATATACAGAGGCAGTATACCTCAGCAGCAGTCACTGGGGTTAAACGACAGAGCAGTGCCAAGACCCTCATGCCCTGCTTTCTGGCTTCCCAGAGGCATCATGTGGGCTGTTGCCGGAACTCACTGGCAAAGTGGGTCTAAGATTCACAACCTCCCAGCATAAATCAGTATTTTGAAAGCAGCTGCCTTCTCACGCCGGATGTCCCCGTATGAACTGTGGTTACTTTGTGGCGAGGAGCAGTCAGACACTCTGTACATGCTTGAAGAAACTCGTTTTGTGTAATGGCTTTGCATTTGCCAGGGCTGGGTCTTGCAAACCTAAGGGCTGGGCGACATTAATCCCTGGTTCTCAAGCCCGGGTGCCCCTTGGGAAGCCGCCTGCTCCGTGCCGGCTCCCCCTTGGGAGGAAGCCCAGGCCGGAGCCAGGATCCCAGTGGCACAGTTCCCAGTCTCTCGTTCTGGGTGCAGACACTCAGCCCTGGCTGCTCTCTGGCTTCTGCCCCACGCGGCCGGAATCAATTAGCAGCAGGAGACCTGAGAAGTGATGACTGCGCGCTCAGCGTCTTTCCCCCTTGGTCAGCACAGTGTGTCTTTCCACTCCTCAAGAAAAACCCACCGCCCAGATGCGTTTCCGTTACAAAAGGGGGAGAGAGAGAAATCCCAGTTTGCAAAACGTTTGAGTTGCAGGAAATCATTAAGGCTGGAGACTGTCTTAAGAGAATCGAAGGGGGTTTCAAGGAAGGAGATGATTGGAAGGGCGACGTAGCTCAGTGGTAACGCAGCAACATCTTTGCATGCAGAAGGTCCCAGGTTCACTCCCTGGCAGCATCTCCGGGTAGGGCTGGGAGAGACACCTGCCTGAAACCCTAGAGAGACGCTGCCAGTCAGAGTAGGCAGTATGGAGCTAGATAGGTCAAGGGTCTGACTCGGTGTGTGGCAGACTCCTATGCTCAGGATGTGTCTCCTCATCTCACCTCTGGTTAAAGAGGCTCGGCAGGTTTCTGTGTTGGTTTTCAAAGAGCGCTGCAGAACCTATTTGAGCAGAAGCCAAAGTTTTGATGAGAGGAATGCAACTCTGCACACCCAAGAGAAGCAATGCCTCTGCCGGGTTGTCTTTGTCATTCCCATGAAAACTCTCTCGAGTCAGGGCTGCTCAGCTTCAGCCCTCCTGCAGATGATGGCCCTACAACTCCCATAATCCCTGGTTATGGGCCACGGTGGCTGGGGATTATGGGAGTCATGATCCAAAAACAGCGGGAGGGCCAAAGCTGAGCAGGACTGCTTTAGATTATGATAACATTTCATTATAGGCAGAGTCTCTCTCCCATGCTCCCAAGCACAACAATGAGGACTAGAACCTTGCCCTTTTTAGAAAAAGCAAGATGTTTCGGGAAAGAGATTATTGAGCCAAAAGCCTCATTTGTTGATATCCCACAGTATCCACAGGCCTAGAAGGCAACATGGTCCAGAACAGGAATACCTGGGCACAGAAGCACAAGAGTCTTTTCACACACACACACACACACACACACACACACACACACACACACACACAGAGCTTTGTTCATTTTTGTTGTATTTATGTTTGCCTTTTCTATTTTGCTAATGTATATAAATATGTTCCACTGTTCAAAAATAGATCATAATGGTGTACAAAATTGGGTGGGAGCAGGAGGCGAGAATAATATTAGGCAACAATGTACAGCGACCGGCCTGAGCTCTTGGAAGATGGATGAAACGAAATGGAAGAATACAACCCCAGTAATATTCCCCCAGTTTATATCACCCAGTCGGGCACAACTTTGGCCCTCCTCCAGCTCTTTTGGACTACAACTCCCAGTGTCCCCAGCCACCGTGGCCAATAGTCGAGGATTTTAATTTTTTTAAAGGACACCTTCCAAACTTGCAGGAGGCACCAGATGGGACCATAAACAAGGCTTCTTTTTTGCCTTCTTTTTTGAACTGGTCCATTTCAGGATGAAGGCACTCTGCCCATGTCTGAAGGAATGCTTGGAATCAAAACCTGGCCGCTCAGCTCCGGTGCAAGAGAAGAAGCCAGCCATCAGAAGTTCTGCAATGTGTTGGGCCTCTTCGCTCCTCCATCTTTCCCCCTCTTGGTAAGCATGCCAAGAGCTTAGATGAAACGTTTCCAGCTGGGCCAGTGACCACCAGGCCAGGGGAAGGCAAGCTTTTTGCTCCCACCCGCCAGCCCCGCTGCTTAACGATTTCTGCTTAACTGTTTCCGCACAAGCTGCTGCAAGAAGGTTGCTTGCTTCTGTGCTTTAACTCCTAAAAAGTGAGAAGTAGGCAGGTGTGTGTGTGTGTGTGTGTGTGTGTGTGTGTGTGTGTGCGCCACAAACAGTCAAGAGAGCTGGCACTAAGCTACTGCAATACAGGAAATTTTTAGAGATTGGTTGTTTGTTTGATGGTTTATTTTTTTTTTATATACTGCTCCAAGCTTCTGTCTCTGGCGGGCAGCATACATAAGCCTCTGCCGTCATTTAAGAGATTTGCACCCTGCCTTTGAATCCCTTTCGGGAAGTTTCTTTAATTCCCGATTGCCTCTCTCTTTCCTTTTATTGCCTGTTGCGAAATCCCGAAATACTGTGGTACTGTTTTGCAATAGAACGAAAGGAAGCTAGTCAGGGAAGTCCTGCCTGCCGTCAGGAGCTGACTAATTGGGTAATTCAGTAACTAATGCGAAGCCATCAGGAAGCAGACAGGAGCAAGCTTCTAACGCAAGGGGCAGTAGCCCCAGGCGGCCACTTAGGATCGCACTTGGCCAGTCTGGCGTGGCTGGCATCATGTGTGTGTGTGTGTGTGTGTGTGTTCTAATGGGGAAACTAGGCCTGGGAAAGAATGTGTCAGTCTGTCTAATTGCAATGGTGCAGTGTAGCAGTTGGGGCAATGTAATTTGATGTGTCTATCGAAAGTGAAAAGGACAAAGGATAGAAATTCTAGAGCAGCCTGCTTAGGGTGGAAGCAAGTAAATTGCAAGGAAATAGTGGAAGCCTAATGCATACAGGTCAGCTAATCCAGCCCTTCTCTCTCATCTCGTTTGCTTGTTCATCATATTTTATCATACCCTGCAAACTGAGCAAAGAGGCACAGTTTTCTAAAGTGGGGATTCTCTTGATTGAGCATGGGGAGAGCAATTGGCCCTATCCATCCCCAGCACAACAGCCCTCCAGTGGCTGTTGCTGGTGTCTGTCTTGTGTTTCTTTCTTTACTTTTTAATTGTGAACCCTTTGGGGACAGGGAGCCATTCTATGTATTTATTTATACCTATGTAAGCGCCGTGGGGAACTTTTGCTCGTATATTCATCGTATATTTTTATGCCGCCTGATATGTACATCTCTAGGCAGTGTACAGAATTTAAAATTGCAATATAAAACAGAGTAAAAACAGTTAAACTTTCACAAAATACAGTAAAAGCAATCCCGTAAGAGAAAAAAACCCAATCCCGCAAGAGAAAAACATTAAACCGTTTGAAATGAATCCCAGTTAAAAGCGTGAGAAAACAAGTGTGTCTTGAGGGCCTTCCTAAAAGCAAACAGAGGAGAAGAACAGATTCTCTTATTCCAACAGGGAGCATATTCCGCAGCCCCAGGGGCAGCCACAGAGAAGGCCCAGTCCCAAGTCGCCACCAAACGAGCCGGTGGCAACCATAACCGGATCTCTCCAGAAGATCTTAATAGGCGGCAGGGTTCCTGACAGAGAAGGCGCTCTCTTTTCCACTCATAGAAGACCAGAAAAGGCTTCCCCATCCTTGGCAGCCCTTTACCCTAAATCTCACATGCAGGTGGGCTGAGTGGGCTGCATCAGGGTGCTTACCACTCCAGGACTGGAGTCTGCATCCACCTCCAGGTCGAAAGCAAGCTTGGGGGTTTTAATGGCTTGATATTATGGGAAATAGCGGGGGGCGGGGGGGGGGAGAGAGCCTAGAAATGGCTGCAGTCAAAGTCGGCAACCCTAATGCCTCTGCACGTGCTCAGAGACGCACTTTTCTTTTTCTTAATGGTTTTGTTTTAATTTTAATTAACAACTTTATTTATTGACTGCCCCATAACGATTGCTCTCTGGGCAGCTCACACACAACAATGCAGGGGAGATACAATTTAAAAAGCACATTTAAAAAGAATGCTGCCATAAAAATACAAATGCATTAAAAAAAATTTTTTTGGAAGGATGTCTTCCCCACCCACCCCAGCGATGAAAAGAGGTTCTGGGGCTCAGATTAAGCCCCAGGCAGGCACGGCTTGCTGTTCTGGATAAGCGATTGGTTCGGCTGCACCAGACCTCTCTGGCAGACCCTCCCGGCTGGGGAGATCTCCTTCAGCCCCCACTAGGCTGCTGAACGGCAGTGATTTGAGGCTTAATTTGGAAATACTCATCTGGAGTTGGTTTGAGACAAGATTCCTGACATGACTCGACATGGTTTCCTTGAGAGGAACATCTGGGACCACCACATGCCTTGGAAAGGAGCATAGAAGTAGCCAGAGTTGGGGATGGCCTAAGGGGTGTGTGTGTGTGTGTGTGTGTGTGTGTGTGTGTGTGTGTTTTAAATACTGCTAAAATAAAATAAACTCCCCTTTCAGCTCTGAGGTCAGCCAAACTCCTGCACCATTAACCCCTGCTGTCTGGGCAAAGAGCCCCCTTTCCCAGTGAGGCCTCTTTCCTATTTAGCAGTGGGGTGGGGTGACCCCTGTCCCTATCCAATCCCAGCATAGCATCCCTGTCCCACATGTAGCAGTTGTTGTTGGGGTGTTTCTTTTAATACTGTGAGTCCTTTAGATACAGAGAACACATCTTCTTCTTGTTGTTTGTTGTTTGTTTCCTCTGTAAACTGCTTTGGGAACATTTCCATCGAAAAGCAGTGCATTCATAATGATACACGTTCTGTAGGCATGTCTCTGATTTATGTGAGTCTGCATAATTGCTTCGCAAACGTCTGCATAATTGCTTCGCAAACGTTTAATTTTGGGGTGGGTTTATTGGTTTTCATTTGCTAATTTTGCTGATGTCTTAGGTGCTTCTTTTTTTAAAAAAAAATTAGTTTTGAAATTTATTTATGACCTTGCAGCTATGTTATCAGAGGCTCAAATAGGTTATCATCTCACGCACTTTGACATGTATGTATAACTTAGTACGGCAGCCCCCTAATGGCACAGCGGGGAAATGACTTGACTAGCAAGCCAGAGGTTGCTGGTTCGAATCCTCACTAGTAAGTTTCCCTGACAATGGGGACCACCTATATTGGGCAGCAGACATATAGGAAGATGTTGAAAGGCATCATCTCATACTGCGTGGGAGGAGGCAATGGTCATCCCCTCCTGTATCCTACCAAAGACAACCACAGGGCTCTGTGGTTGCCAGGAGTCGACACCGACTCGACGGCACACTTTACCTATAACTTAGTGTCTATCAGTATCGATATAACATATTTCTTAGTATCTTAGTATCTCTCTAACCTGCTCCTATAGGTATGTTATAGCTCAGTGGTAGAGCATCTGCTTTGCATGCAGGAGTTCCCAGATCCACTCCCTGGCAGCATCTTCAGGTAGGCCTGGGAAAGATTCCTGCCTGAAACCTTGGAGAGCTGCTGTCAGTCACTGTAGGCAGTACTGAGCTAGGAGAACTAATAGTCTGACTCCGTATAAGGCAGCTGTATGTCTGTAACATGGCAGGATAGCGCTATTAAAACTTAAAGAGGATATTCTTGCAGCAGAAGCCTGTGTGAGTGGCTGTGCCTGTATGATCTCGGGATCCTGGAGCCTGATGGATCAGAAAGTAGAGATGGTCCTCTGATCAACTGTGTTTGTTTTTAACTCACTTTTTTCCTTGCGCTCTGACTTTTCCAGTCCAGTTGTTAGCTATTCCTAACCGAGTTATTGGAAGAACTCAGCAGTGTGTTGCTGTTCTCACGTATACCCCAACAGATGTGTTTGAGTGGCAGCTGTTCCATAAGAATAACAGAAGCCTTGTGTGTTTCCCCATTTGGTTCAACCAGCGTGGCTGCTTTTAAAGTAAACTCTTCTGCTCATAGGAACATGGGCAGCTGCCATAGACTGAGTCAGACCCTTGGTCCATCTAGCTCAGTATCGTCTACCCAGACTAGCAGCGGCTTCTCCAAGGTTGCAGGCAGGAATCTCTCTCAGCCCTCTCTTGGAGATGCTGCCAGGGAGGGAACTTGGAGCCTAGATGCTCTTCCCAGAGCGGCTCCATCCCCTAAGAAGGGGAATCTCTTGCAGTGCTGCTCACACTTCTAGTCTCCCCTTCATATGCAACCAGAGTGGACCCTGCTTAGCTGAGGGGACCAGTCCTGCTTGCTCCCACCAGGCCAGCTCTCCATTTAACATGTAGCAGGCAGAAAAGAGGCTCCGCCATCATGTAGTGCTTGGCTCCGACTGACAGCCATCTTTGTCGTGAGATGAAGCCTCTTCCATAAATCTGTGTCCTCCTCCCCTCCCCTCCGCCGTTGGAGGGTATATGCCTCTCGCCCGCACACCCTGCTATTGAACTTGCTGCCCACAGAACTGTTATCGTGTTGCGGGGGTTAGGGCACCTTGTCGCCCGCTGATAACAGCTGTTTTCCTCCCCTGGCTGGCTTGGCAGCGGAGGCTTCTCTTGTCTCTGCTCAGCTTCTGGCGCGGCCAGAGACCCGGGCTCGTGGCCAGCCGGGGCCTGCGTGGCCTGAGACGTCACCCAAGGCCCAGCCAAGAACAGCAGAGGGGAGATGCTCATAAATCTCCGGAAGGGGATTGCAAGGAAGGGGTTTTCTCCGGGATCCTTCCTGGCCCTGGGAAGAGGGGCGAGGGGCGACCGCTGGATCTAAGCTGCGCGGTTCTGGTTAGCTCCTTCTCTTGCCTCTCGTCCGGCTTCCCCCTGGTGCTGCCACAACAGCTCCGCACAAGGTCTCTCTGCTCATGCGGAGTTTCTGAGCACCGGAAAGCCTTTCTCCCTCCCTCTGTGGGCTTAGCACCGGACATCATACACTTGGCCACCCTGTAGAATCGTGGCGAACTCCATTTCCTTGGAGAGTGGTGCGGGTGCTGCTGAAGAGAGAATAACCGCAGCCCAGCCGCCCTCTTCTGCTTTGCTACCCAGCCGCAGCAGAGCGAAACGGGCCATTTCATGGCACCCTGGAACGGCTGGGCTGCTTGTCTCGAGAGAAGCAAAATCCTTGTCCTCGGGCCGCAGGCTTGAATGGGTGGAAGAAGCGCAGTGAATCGGTTCCATGTTTCACTGCAAGCAGAAATGGCCCGGCGCAGGCGGCCCCTAACCTTGGGGGACAGATTTTTCTGCTTTAAGAAGCGGGAGGGGACGTTCCTGGAGCAGAGGATCACAGAACTATTTAAAAAAAAAAAACCAGGGTTGTATTAAAGCCAAAAGTAAATATATTAGAACTAGTTTTCAGCGCCCCCCCCCCCTCCTCCAAGCACTCCAGTGCTTCATCAGATTGACTGGCAGGGCTCTTCTGCCTCTAAAATCTTCGTGGCAGAAACTCATCAGGTGCAGCTTTCCCAACACGGTGGTGATGTGAGCATTCCACAGGAGCAGCGCCACACTGGAGCAATGGGGTGATGACCCCCCTCTCCTACACACACACACACAGACACAGAGCTTAGCACCAACTGGAACAGCTGCCCAGCTCCACTGCCTTCCAGTTGCCAAGCTGGATGCTCGAGAAACCGATGCTTCCCTTGCCAAGATTATCGAGAAGCCACAGACATGAGAGCTGGCTGGGTGTTTTCCTTCCCACGGGGAACTGACCCAGAATCCCTGTCCCCAGCCATACACCCTGGGCACATGGTGCGGAAATGCAGCTAGCAGGATATTTTGGTCCCACTTTGAAGCCATCCAGAGGAACTGGGGCGGTGAGTGTGCATCCCTGCCATGCCTGCGCACTCCCGCCCGCCCTGAGGTTTTGAGCTTAGATGCCAACTCCCCCCCCCCCGCTAATTGCAGGCTCCAAACTGGGTGAATGAGCAGAGATTTAGGGCAATTTAGGACTGAATGACGCAGGATATTAAACACAGAGTTTGGTACGAAGGCACGGCCTTGGCTGGTCATTTGCCCCCAGGAACCGATATTCCGAGGTATAGTCTGTCTATGCATGGAGGCTCCATTTGGCAAACAGTCATTGATAGACTTCCACTGAGATATCTTCCCCCCTCTCCCTGACCCTCCCCTTTAAATTTGTTTTTAATGGACGTCAAGCCCAAAAGCAGAGTTTTGAGAAACTCAAAAACTTGCTTACGACTTCGTGATGTTTCCTAATGAAGAGTTCAGGCTGATGCCAGAAAGAAAGAAAGAAAGAAATCCAAGTGGTTTTGGGTTTCTGTTTTTCCGATTCCCAAGTGGGACCATCAGCAATCCCATGAGTCACTGCAGGGTCTGTAGATGGGAAGATAAACTTCCCAGAAGACACACACCGTGGCCCAGTGACCCCTCAGACAAAAAGAACAGCTCATGGGCCCAATGAGTCCCCAGTGACTCAGCCGCTCACCCCAAACAGCTGTTTGACGGACACAGGCAACTCTTCTCGGCTTCCTGTGTGTCCCTTGGGGGAGACCTCATGAGGCCGAGGGATCCTGCAAGGGTTCTGGCTGCCGAGACAGCACAGAAAGCCTTTCTTCCAGCCCAGGGAAAGAGATCTCAGCCCGCCAACGAGGCAACTGTGAGTCAAACACTTGGACTCCACTCAAGACTTCCACAAAGGCCATTCAAAGTCCCAGGAGAGGAAGGAGTGGCCTCCCCCCTTCAACGATGCCACCGTGAAACGTGGGCAGCGCTGACAGAGGCGCACTTACCCCTGGACATCGGGGCCAAAGTCCAGGGCCTCCACAGCCTCTGGGGCCCCCCAAATCCTCTTTAGTCTGTCCCAGGTGGTGTGGTTGTCCGTCCAGCAGAGCAAAATTATGCTTAATTTTTTTGGGGGGGCTCCAAAGGCCTTTAGGTCCAGGACCCCAAATTACCTAGGTACACCTGGCAGCGCATACTGGCACAAAGCAGGGAAGGGTGCAGATTTCTTGGGAGGAAAACAAGCAGGGCATAGCTAGAATTGAGCAGATGGGTTCAAAGAACCTGGGGGCCCCAGCATCTGAGGGCCCCCAGCTCCACCCCTTCCTATTTTCTTCATTATCTCCCTCACTCCGGGGGGGGCACGCTGGGGAGAGGGGCGAACACATGCCCCCTCTCCCCTAGCTACAGCCCAGCAAGCAGCACCCATCAGTGGGATGCCAGAAACGGAGGCGTCTGGAATCAGGAGTAGCAGGAGCCATCATTTTACACGGCAACCAGTAAAACTTTGTTCCAGCCAGTAACTGGTGGGCGTACTAATTTACGACCTTCTCTATCGCATGCTTCTATAGCCTGCAAGCCCAGGTGGGACTATTTGTTACTATGGTGCTAGAAATGCATGGCCCCCAATTCTTTCCATGAGGACTTCCCCCTCTTGATGACAAACGCTGGCGAAGGTAGCAACAGGTTGCTTCCCCTTCTGCGGTCACACAAGATCTTCCGTCCATTCTGGGGTGTTTGGGGGGGGGGTGAATACTGGGACGGATTGCCTTCCCATTTAAGTGTGCTCCAGAATCCACTGTTTTGGGATACACCCTGTCAAACTGGAGATTTCAGAGACACCAGAGAGCATAGCTGTTCCCACCCCTCAACAGCTGATTCTGCACCTCTGGAAAAAGAAGTAAACCTCCACCAGTAATTAATCAGTGGGCCTGTTAGTGCTGGCGGCTTGTGAAAAAATCTGGATCCAAATCTGAGAAAGGTTACGTGTTTCGTGGAGTATGGGGTGGTTCTCTGGACCCGTTTGTGCTTTCATTGCCTTTCTTGGCATTCTTGAAGATGGAGGAGATGGATCGTAGGCTTCGGTTCCCCTTCTTCGTTTCTCTCTCCTCTTTTCTCTTTTTCCTCTGTGTGTGTGTGTGTGTGTGTGTGTGTGTGTGTACGTACGCTCGTGCCCCGTGTGGGCTGCAGTGTTGCCTCTCACAGGGATCCCCAGATGTGGTTGACAACAACTCCCATCATCTCCAAGCCAAAGCCAGTGCAGCAGGGGATTCTGGGAGTTGTAGTCAACCACATCTGGGAATCCCTGCCAGAGGGAACACGGGCGGGGTGTGTGATGCTGCGCACATGTTCACTGAAGGGTATAAAATGTGTTTCCACGAATTCTTCTTGATTAGCATATGTCTTTTCTATCGATTGCTCTGGGGGAATTGTTCCGATGGGAAAGGGGGGTCTGGGAGAAGTTCTTTAAAAAGTGACTCAAGAGGTAAGCAATTGTGATTTCATTGTACTGACACTTAGTTGAATCAAAACTTTTAATTTTTAAAAAAATTAAAAAATAAATGTCATGTCCCACACATTGCAAAAGATATTTGCTAATCCCGATCTGATGTTTAGACTGAAATCAGGCCTCCTCCGCCACCTGCTCCCCAACACTTAAGAACATAAGAACACCCCTGCAGGATCAGGCCCAAGGCCCATCTAGTCCAGCATCCTGTTCCCCACAGTGGCCCGCTAAAGATGTCTCTGGTAAGGACTTTCTCTCCGCTAACTCTTTTTTAAAGATCCCACTCGCCACTCCCCTCCCTGCAGCGCCGAACCAGTTCTGACGTCGTCCGAATCGATCCGGTGCTGAACCAGTGCACGAACCTCAGTTCATGCACATCCCTACAAGGTACAAAGTGCTGGTTATTGCCTTTAAAGCCCTGAATGGCTTAGGTCTGGGTTACCTGAGAGAGCGCCTTTCTCTACAAGATCCCCACTGCTCATTAAGATCGTCAGGAGGGGTCCATCTTCAGGTGCCACCGGTTCATCTGGTAGCGACCTGGGATTGGGCCTTCTCAGTTGCCACCCCTGGATTGTGGGACACACTCTCTGTGGATAGAGGAACATAAGAAGTTGCCCTATACTGAGTCAGACCCTTGGTCTGTCTAGCTCAGTATTGTCTACCCAGACTGGCAGCGTCTTCTCCAAGGTTGCAGGCAGGAATCTCTCTCAGCCCGATCTCGGAGAGGCTGCCAAGGAGGGAACTTGGATCTTAGATGCTCTTCCCAGAGTGGCTCCGTCCCCTAAGAAGGGGACTCTCTTCCAGTGCTCACACTTCTAGTCTCCCATTCATATGCAAACCAGAGCAGACCCTGCTTAGCTAAGGGGACACATCATGCTTGCTACCCCAAGACCAGCTCTCCTCTCCTATGAGAAGATTATCTTCCTTGGAGGCCTCAGGAGAGCCTTAAAAGACCCATCTCTTTAGCCTGGCTTTTAATGATACCTAGTTTTCATTTCAATTGGGTTAAATTTAATTGTTATTATAGCTGTGTTACTACTATGTGTGCTTTATTTTAACGTCAACCACCCTGACTCACTTTAGGAAGGGGGCATACAAACCGAATAAATAATAAATAAATAATAACTTTAAAAATGGAAGAGAGGTGAGGATGGGATTATCTCTAGGATCTCCAAGTCCCACCCCGGCCTCAGCAAAACTGTCCCGACCAGACCCTGGAGCCGCTGACAAAGAAAAACTGAAGAGACTTTAATATTTTTTAGAAAAACAAAACTAGCTGTGTCAGGAAATAGTTGACTGATGTGTTTGCCTCCCTCTCCAACCCCCCCGCCCCGCCCCACTTTTCTTCTTTTCTTCTGAGGACGGGTTTGGCAGTTGCTGAAACTAGAAGGGGTCAGACTATGGGGTGCCAGGACAGACCACAAATGCTGCATTGTGGGGGTTTTGGTGTGTGTGCTGTTAACTGAATGACTGCGCCCTCTGCTGGCCACTGTCCGTTCTGCGCGCTCCTCCTTCGGCTCTCCAGCTTTTTAAGGCCACGTGCAAATCCTGCAGCAGGGTGCCCCTGTTGTGCATGATGCACCCCATGCTCCGCTCACCCGCTATGGGCAGCAGCACCTTGGACATGTGCTGAAGTGAGGGGCTAGTGTTGTCACTGTGCAGGGCTCAGCATCCAGTCACGGAGCCATCTGTGAGGCAAGGTGTGCTGAGCTTGCTCAAGCCTTCTCCTCCTGTCTGCATGCCATCTTCCTGTCCCCACACTCTCCTGCTGAGGAGTTGTTGGGCTCCAGCCTCCTCGCTTCCTCCCAGCAATTCCCAATCCCCCCTGGGTTTTGCACCGATGTCCCTTGGCCTCTCTTAAGGCTCCCCTTCAGAGAGGCAAAATGGACTGATTAACCCAACCACAGTCACCTGCGTTGCTGGTCTGCAGAACAGAGCCTGGTTTTTCCCCCTCCTGCTGCTGCTGCTGCTTCTTGGTGTTAATTTGGGCCGGGGATTCCAGCCGGAGGAGCTTACAAAGGAGAGACAAAACCAAGGGGGTAAATATGAGGGGGAATTGTGCTGGTGGGGGGAGGAAAACACGAAAGAAAGTGGAAGGGAAGCCCCTCTCCTCTGGGTTGCCTCTGATCTCTCTCTCTGCTTCTCCCTTCGGGTAAATAACTTCTCTTCCTTTGTGCTCAAGTACAAGGGTCTTGACGCTGCTGTTCCAATTAATGTCCACTGCCTCCTGAAGGGTTTCGGCCGCTAGAAGGAAGCAGGCGCCCCTCTTTTGTGGTGCCGGCATTTGTGCTTACGAAGTTTTGCTCTAGAATGCTTTCCCTGTCTCCTCTGGTTTTGATAACGCTCTCTCTAAACTATCATTGACATCTCTATAGCAAAGGTTTTCCCCAACCGATTTCCTCAAGAGTCTTTAAAATAGCTAAACTAGTGTCAGAAAATATTGCTTGCTTCTGTGTCTTTAGAAAGGATCTTTCTTTCTTTTCTTTTCTTTTAAAGAGAGACGCGACAAACTGCTCTTGAGGCTTCTTTGTTTAATTTTTGGTTTGTGTTTTTTGATCTCCCAAGTGCAGCCTCTCTCTCTCTCTTTGTTTTAGAAACAAAATTATATACCAATTACTTCCAGCTCTGATTTGTACTGTTTTGCTTTGCAAACCTGCAGTTACTCATGTAGTCCCCTGAGTGTCTGCATGCAACACTATAGTGTTAGTGAAGTGTTCCTTTAGTCATTTTTACATGTATATCTCACTCTTCCTCGGAGGAGTCCAGAGTGGTGTGCAGTATATGGTTATGTTCATCCTCACAACAATCCTGTGAGGTAGGTCAGCCTGAGAGATCCGTGAGTGGCCCAGAATCAACTAGTGAGTTTTATGGCTGAATGGGGATTTGAACTCGGGTCTCCACAATCCTAGTTCATCATTGTAACCTTTCTGAGGGTTGAATATGTGTCTGTGTTTATCATTATTACACTTTTAAAGTGTTTTTTTCTTCTGCTTATCTCCCTTATTAATCTGCTACATAATATTACACATGTTCTTAAAGTTCTGTTGTGGAAAGACATGCAGTAGAGGAAGGCGGAGAGCTGGCCTTGTGGAAGCAAGCATGACATGTCCCCCTAGCTAAGCAGGGTCTGCCCTGGTTTGCATTTGGATGGGAGATTACCAGTGTGAGCACTGTGAGATCTTCTCCTTAGGGGATGGGGCTGCTCTGGGAAGAGCAGAAGGTCCCAAGTTCCCTCCCTGGCAGCATCTCCAAGATCGGGCTGAGAAAGACTCCTGCCTGCCATCTTGGAAGAGCCGCTGCCAGTCTGGGTAGACATTACTGAGCTAGATCGACCAAGGGTCTGACTCCGTATATGGCAGCTTCCTATGAGATAGAGGCGGGGGGATCCATTTCCAAATCTTGTCCCTGGGCCCACTCAGCCTTCTGCTGAGTCAAACCCTTACTCCATCGTAGACCAGGGGTTCTCGACGTTGGGTCCCCAGATGTTCTTGGGCTTCAGCTCCCATAATCCCCAGCCCCAGTAGCCTTTGGCTGGGGATTATGGAAGTTGAAGTCCAAGAACATCTGGGGACCCAACGTTGAGAATCCCTGGTGTAGACAAGGCTCACTCGGTCTACTTACTCTGACTGGCAGCCGCTCTCCCAGGTTTCAGTGAAGAGTCTTTCCCAGCCCTACCCGGAGAGGCTGCCAGGGATTGAACCTGGGGCCTTCTGCATGCCAAGCAGACCATCCATGTCCTTTTGACTAGTTCGAGTCTTAATTGTGGTGTTGCCTCTTGAAGGGATCTGTTTGTTTTTCAAATGGTGGCTCGGGTTATATTGCATGGGACCGAGAAGATGATGGACTCCGTGGGTTAGGAAGTGAATCAGTGCAGAGGCACTCTTCCCCCTGGACCTCCGGGCAGAGGTTGAGGGTCTCCACTCCCCCTGGGGGCCCCCGAATCCTCTTTAGGCTGGAGACAGAGTGGGGAAATAAATGTGTGGGATGGGAATAAGTTCAGTTACATGTCGGAATGTTTCTGCAGTGCATATTATACCTGTTTTATATTCTTACGTTCTTGTGAGTTCAGTTGCTGTTTGTGCCCTGTGTGTTTGTGTGTGTGTAGGGTGTGTATGCTTAACTTGCAGCGGTGGTGGGGTGGCGGGGGGGAGGCAGGCCTTTAGGCCCAGGGTTCAAAATGACCTAGGTGCACCTCTGAAGAAGTGACATTTTGGAGGCTCCTAGTGTGGGTTTCATACGCCTGCCGTTGTATCCAGGTGTCCTGGAAGAACTGAGTGTGTCTCTGTTTAAATGGTTGTGTGCATGCATTCATTTTAAAAGTGAACATGGGTGCAAAAGGGAGCCAAATATGTGAACATTCAGATCACAGTGATACGCTTCTTGGTCTGAAATGGGGGTGTTGAAAAGCCCCCTTTCCGCTGTGAAATGTTGGAGGGGGTGCTTTGGGTCTGCTCTGGGCAAGCCAGCCACGGTTGCTCTTGCTCGCAAAGCCGAGTCAGCGAAGCCACAAGACCCAAGAGGGGAGGGGGAAACTTCTCCTTCCAGCTGTGCAGATCTACCCACCATTTCTTCCACTCCCCCCAAGTGGGCTGTGATTGGTCACTGCCGGGTTTGGCTTCCTCGTCCTGGGCTTGAAGGGTTTCCTTGGCATCTCCGCGGGCTTCCTGGCCTGTTCGCGGTTTTTTTGCGGTGCGGTGGGAGGGGGCCAGAGCGGAAGAGGAGAAGCTGTAATCTAGCTGCCCAGCTCCTCCACATCCCTGGCTGAAGCGTGCAGAGTTGCGGACTGACCTCTCCATGCGCGCTGCACATCGCTCTCCGTGGCCAAGCGCCCGGGGTGTTGAACTCCTCTGTGGAATGTGCTGGCAGGTAACGTGGATATCAATTAAACAAGAGGACTTGGAAAGACTCCGCAGGCGCGGCAGTTATGGAGAAAAGAGCAAGAGGGCACTGCTCGGAGGGGTTGCTGGCCGTGGAGAGGGAGATGATAAACTCCTCTAGAGGAGGACTGATCCCCCCAGTCGCTCCACGCACACAGGTCTGCACAGGGCTCTGGAACGTGATGTCCTTCCCGCAGAAAGTTGTCTGTCCTCTGGCTTGTCCAGGGAGCCCAACTCCCATTGGGGCAACAAAAGAACCGCACAGGAGAAGCTCAAGGGCTTTCCTTCCACATTGCATGCATGCATTGCTGTGGCCCATGCTTACAAGAAAGAAGCAGGCATAGAATTCACCACCACCGTCATAACGTTGCTTTGGTCCAGAGCTGATCCCTGGGTCTGTCCTGCCCAAGGCTTGTCTGCTCTGACTGGCAGCAGGCTCTCCAAGGTGTCAGGCAGACATCTCTCCCAGTCTCCCAGAACCTTTTCCTGGGGAATACTGAGAACTGCCAATGCACCACCCATGCAAATGCTACACCCACCACAAGACCTTGTGCTGGCTTCTAGCACCCCACGGGCTTAATCATTCCTCTTGAAAGTACTGGGCAAGTTATGGAGGCTTTCGGCAGCCATTAGCCACGATTGCTCAGTAGAACTTCCATGTTCAGAGGCAGTATATACCTATGCAGACCACACTTGCAATTCCTAGAAGGGCAGCTTCCCTTCTGCACAAATAGGCGATTGTGCCGTGGGGTGGTAGTGCCCTGCATTGATTAGTGAGTGTGATGCAGGCACCTGGGCCTTCCTCTTCAACCACTAGGCCCTCTGATTGAGGGCGGAAACCCCGATCTCCTCTAAACCAGCCCCCGCAAATAGCTCTTCCATCTCAGGCTCCCTTTAGTCCCTCCGGTCTCCCCGAAAACCTCTTCCCTGCCTCTTTGGATCGCTTATCCTTATCCAGTTCCCCTCATCTGTGTCCTTTGTATTTCCCCCTCGCTGGCACTGGTGAGTTTTGATTTGAGTCTCCCCCCCCCCCGCCGCCACCCTTTTAATTTTCTCTCCATTGTTATGCTCCCCCCTCCAGACCAACGGGGTTTTCGCCTCCTTGCTTCCCTCTGTTTTGCTGACACAGGTTTGGCCCACCACATCTGGAAGCAATCAGGCTGCAGATAGAGCCACATTCCAACTTTCCACCAGAGCGATGTTGCGGGCGGAGGGGTTGGGGTGATGGCGCTGGGAGAGGAGTCTGGCTGGGGTCTGCCATGTCTCTCCCCCCCGCCCCCCCCCCACCTCCCATTTCTCAATTGTTCCTGTCGAAACCCCCGAGACGTCCTGAACTCTGCTGGTCCGACTTCAGAAGAGCCCAAATCCCCACATCGGCACTACGTCACCCACAGGAGCAGAGTTCAGGGGAAAGGAGCAGCTGGCCTGTCTAAATGTGCTCCCAGACGCACAGCAGCACAAACTCTGGACGTCCTAGACTTTTAGGGACTCGAGACAGACGCAAGAGGATTGCAAAATCCTCACGGGACTGACGGGGGAGAAAAGTGGCTGGGTGGGATCCAGGCTACAAAGGGCCCTGGCAGAAAGACAGAGCAGAGTGCTTTTTGCGCTCCCAAAGATGGTGATTCATTTCTGTGATTCACTGCCTGCATGTATATCCCTCCTCAGGGTTCTTCCCGCTCTCCAGTGTCCCAGTGCACGGAAACACTGGACGGAAAGATGGACCAGGGTGCCTTTTAGCTCTCACAGACATGACTGGTTAGATATTGTTTATTTACTGCATTTACAGTCTCTCTGGCTCTTCCTCCCAGGAGCCCAGAGCAGTGTATGTGGTCAGTGGCACTCTTACCCCTGGACTTCGGGGCCAACGTCCAGGGCCTCCACTCCCCCCGGGGGCCCCCAAATCTTCTTTAGTCTGTCCTGGGTGGTGCGGTCACCGCTGGCCTGCAGCGCACCCGGCGGCCGAGTGTGATTGTGACCTGTGCCGGGTGCTTTAGAGGCAGGGGACAGTGAGGAAGTTAATATGTGGGGTGGGAAGTTGCGTGCGGAAATGTTTCTGCTCATGCATAAATACACCTCTTTTATACCCTTCCTTTCTTGTGAGTTCAGTTGCTGTTTGTGTGTGTATTTCCAAACACGTGTTATTTATTTGTTATTTATTGATAATTTATTGATAAATGGCTCAGGGTGGTTTACACGGAGAAATAATAAACAAATAAGATGGCTCCCTGTCCCCAAAGGGCTCACAATCTAAAAAGCAACATCAGATAGGCCCCGGCCACAGTCACTGGAGGGATGCTGTGCTGGGGGTGGAGAGGGCCAGTTGCTCTCCCCCTGCTCAATAAGGAGAATCACCACTTTAAAATGTGCCTCTGCCAATTTAGCCAGGGTTTGGGTTAACAGCCCTGTTTTATATGTTTTTTCAGACTCTGTTACTTTGGGGGGGGGGGCCTTTACATCAATCACTTAAGCTGCCTGGAAGAGTCAGTGTGATGGAAAGGCAAGGGGTGTGTGTGTGTTTGTGTGTGTTTAAATAAAGCAATCCAGTATCAAAGGTTTTCAAAATCCTAGAAAAAAATGGGATGCAGTTGCAGGTTTCTGCCACAAGAGGGAACCAATAAACCTTTTTATGACACTCTTCCTTTTTTTTTTTTTTTTTTAAGCCTTAGAACCTTTGGCAGTTTCTGCCTCATGATGCGGACCATGAGCCAAGGACTGCTCTCTTTCTTTCCTGGCAAGGCTCCTGTGCCTTTAAGGTGCAACAGGCAAGAATCCAAAGGTGCCAGCAGGGCCTGAAGACAAAAATGCCCTCTTGCTGTTGCCCCCCAGCAACCAATATCCAGAGGTAGACTGTTTCTTTACATGGAGGCTCCGTTTAGCAATGGTGGCTCACAGCCATCGACAAGCCTCCACCACCTCCTCCTCCATGAATTTGCCTCATCCTCTTTTAAAGCCACTGGCTGCCACCACGTGGTGACCTCAAGAGCAGTTCATAGTTGCTAAATATTGGATGTGAAAGAATTGGCCAACAGCAGGGCAAAGCATGGCCCGATCTTTTTGGTTTAGGGACCCTTGTGTACACTAAGGATGGAAAACACTTTCTGGTGGTGATATGTTATATCCCAGAGGTGTCAGGAGACAAATGTTTCTAATCAATCCATTAATTAAATAACCTCTTATCTCTGCCCTAGGAAACTCAAAGGGCCTCTTTCCCTAATCCAGGCTGGAATTTGCAAGGAGGGACAGAAGGTGGAATCTATTTTTTTTTTAAGTAAACCTCCATGTGCTTGGGAGTATGTTGCACTGGAAATTTTGCGATGGCTATAACACATGTTTGCTTTAAAAAAAGAAAGAATTTCCTAGTCACAGAAGCATTTAGGAGGCGTGGGACACAGGACAAGGTGGAGTTGTGGAACCAGAAGGGAGCAGAGCGGAGGAAATCTGCCTAGAGATGTGGCTGGATTAAAGTTTACCACCTGAACGGAAAGTTGCAGGGCACCGTCTCCGGGTGAGGGTCTGGCAATTGTGTCGCAGGTAGCCACATCCAGCTGCCGCACACCGGGACTTAGGGTAAGTTCTCGGGTTGCAGGGTGTGGCTTCAAGGTCAGAAGTAGCGTGTAGGGCAGCTAATTTTAGAAACAGAAGACAAAGACTTCCCCTTTGGGAGACTTGGCTTGTTAACTGTGTCCCAGGGATTACCAGTACGGAGCTAATGGTTGGGCAGAATTCTGGGCCACACATCCAGTGAAAACCCCCCTCTTAAAAAAAGAGACAGGCAATAAAAGACACTTTCTTAAAAATCCCAAGATTGTATGCAGGTAGAAATTAAGGAATGAATGCCTCAGCCTCGCTGAAAGCCCTCCAAGCTGGTGGCCATCACCACGTGCCGTGGCAGAGAATAATTATTCACTGTATGAAGAAGTCCTTCCTTTCGTCAGTCCTTCATTCCCTGGCCATCAGTTTCATGGGATGGCCGCTGGTTCTGGTGTTGTGTGTGTGAGAAAGAGCAACGGATCTCTTCCACCCTTCTCCACCCCATGCGTGGTGGTTTTATAAACATGCCTCCCCTTCGCCACTTCTTCTCTAGACCAAAAAGCCCCAGATATGGTGGCCCTCCCTTTCTGCATTATCCTGCTGGGGTCCAGGAGGTTTTAGCCCCAGAACCTCTCAGGGACAGGCTACAGCCTAGAAATAGGCAGAAGGATAAGAGTGCTCCTGTGCATGCACAGGGTGTACTTTTCCCGTTGGCCGCTGAGAACGTCCCTGCCAACCCTTGCCAGGATGGATTTGGAGGTATAAGTTTCAGATCTCTCCATTGAAAACATGAGGTACTGTCTTCCTTTGGGGTGGGGGGCAGGCTCCTTCTTCCCCAAAACTTTCCCCAGTTTCCAAATCTATAGGGATTATTTCCCTTCTCCCTCGAACATTTCCCTAACATCCTTGTGTGATTGTTGCTGTGGCTGCAGTGCCGTCTGGGTTGTGTTCTATCCAGCCATCTTTTATGTCCTGCTAATCTGATGTTTGTCCCCGTGGGGTGTTAGAAAGCTCTTGAGGAGAGATCCCTTTATCTGCCGCAGCGATCGCAGAAGTGCCCAGGTAAAGAGAGCCCTGCGAATCAGTATTGTCTGGAGACAGGGAGTTGCAGTTCCAAATAAAGTAGTTTTATTTAGGGAATCCATCAGAGAGAGATGAAGCCCGGCCGTGCCTCGTGGCTAGCTACACAGAGGAAGCAGGGGAAGGAGAGGAGATGGAGGCCTGTCTCTCCAAGTGAGAGAGGGAGAAAGCATGCTCAGAGGGGGAGGGATGCCCTGACCGGCTGCCTCTGCCCCCAGTGCCCCCAGGGGTCAATAGGGCTGCTGGTGCTCAGAGTCCATGCCCTCAGGAGCTGCCTCTCCAGCATGGGGGCCCTGTAGAGAATGGAGGGTGGGGAAAGAATTAGGAAAATGGAGGGTTTTTTCCCCTGAATAAAGCTTAGTCAAATAAACAGAAGATTGCTTTGTGTATACAAGGGAAGTGTATCCGTGACTCTGGTCATGCTGTTTTCCCTTCAGGGTCCACTGGGTGGAGAACAAGGTGGGTGTCTTGGGAAATCCGGGTGCCTGCCAAAAAGACGGGTCGCTCCCGGATCCTTCATGTTTTTGTATCAGATGGCTTATTTATTGCTTAAAGACTCATCTTGCCTAATACAGGGGTCCTCGAGTAGCTGTGGGACTGCAACTCCCATCATCCAGAGCCATTGTGGCTGGGGAGGATGGGAGTTATAGTCCGACAATGACCAAGGACCCACAGTTGAGAATTGCTGGCCTGATGTTTAGAATGGAGATCCATCCATACAGTGCGGCCGTGTTTTGATTGTAAGTTAAAAAGAAAAGAAAGAAATGCACGACGCACCGTGTGACAAGAGTTGAACCTTCTCCACTGACAATCGGAAACTTCCATGGTTGGGATGAAAAATTCTTCCCCTTTTGGAACTGGTCTTCAGATAGACCCAAGTTGGCATTTGGAGGATAAGTTGTGAGAGGAGAAGAGAAGCTTTTTGGGATCCCTTTTCTCCACACCAGGAGTTCTCAACCTTGGATCCCCAGGTGCTGATAGACTACAACTGCCATCATCCCCGTTGGCCATTGTGGCTGGGAGTGATGGGGATTGTAGTCCAGTAGTATCTGGAGACCCAAGGCTGAGAACGCCGCTCTCTACCATTTAGAAAGTTGTAAGCCTCCATCACATCCTCTCTTAGCACCTTTTCCTAAACTTAAAAAGCCCCAGACTCTCTGTAGACCTTCTGCGAAAGGAAGGAGCTGCAGCCCCCTCCTCGGTTGGGTTCCCCTCTTCTGCTCCTTTCCCAGTGGTAAAGTAAGGCTGTGCCGTTGAGTCAGTGTTGACTCCTGGCGACCACAGAGCCCTGTGGTTCTCTTGGGTAGAATCCAGGAGGGGTTTGCCATTGCCATCCGCAGTATGAGATGATGCCTTTCAGCATCTTCCTATATCGCTGCTGCCCGCTATAGGAGTTTCCCATAGTCTGGGAAACATACCAGCGGGGATTTGAACTGGCAACCTCTGCCTTACTAGTCAAAATATCCTTTTTTCAGAGGCATCAACCAGAACTCTACAGGTTATTTTAAATGTGGCCACTTCATATCTGGATTTAGATCCCGCTTTTGGTCCAAAAGCACATTTCCAAAGTGGCTTATGTAGCAAAAGGAACGAGAAAACATCCTGAGGTTTCCGCAGCAGAATATTCAGCTATAGACGATGAGACCCCTATCAGGAAGCCCAGCGATCTCTGTGTGTAAGCATCTGCCCAACAGCAAGAGCACATTAGCACTTCCAGTTACCCAGTTGTTTAATGTAAGCGCTTCTGAAATGATCTGGATTGTACTTTGAGGCCTTGGTATTATTATGTTTTTGTTGGGGGGGTGTGATGATTTGGAAGTCTGTGGTCCCATTGGTTCATTTCTTTAAGTACCCAGAATGTTGGGGGCAATATGCTAAATCATTGTAAACCGCTTAGAGAGGTTCGGCTATAGAGTGGTATGTATATGTAAGTGCTATTGCTATTGCTAAGTGCTATTAATATGATTTGAACATATTACTCCATTATTGTGAGCCGCCTAGGCAGGGTTTCTTAACCTTGGGCCCCCAGATGGTGATGGACTACAACTCCCATCATCTCCAGCCATGTCCATTGTGGCTGGGGATGATGGGAGTTGCAGTCCATCGCCATCTGGGGGCCCAAAGTTAAGAAACCCTGCCTAGGGACTTTTTTGTGTGGGGCGGCATAAAAAGGTAATAAATAATGTTACTCCTCATTCTTACATGGCTTTAATTCATTATGTTTCTCTTTAAGCAGAAAGCCTTGGAAAGAAGACAAGACGGTGTGTTCTTCCCTTGGTGCCAAGGAGAAAAGAGTTTCCATTCCCCAAAGGGCTCACAGTCTAACAAATTAAAGGAATCAGCAGGGAAATGTACAAGATCCCATGAAATATTCAAGGGCTCCACATTAACCAGGCAGATTGGGCCCCCAATCCGCCTGGTTAATGTGGAGCCCTTGGACATTTCATGGGATCTTGTACATTTCCCTGCTGATTCCTTTAATTTGTTAGACTGTGAGCCCTTTGGGGAATGGAAACCCTCTTCTCCTTGTTGGTTTTCTATGTAAACTGCTTTGAGAACTTTGTTTGGTTGAAAAGTGGTCTATGAATGATGAATGAATAAAGGAATAAAAGAATTCACAGCTGCCTCTGTCCAACATGGTTGCATTTTCTGAGAGTAATTGAATGGTTTCCAGAGTCACTGGTGTGTTTCCTTACGACTCCCACTTCGTGTGGCATTCAGGGGCCACTCCCCCGCTGGATTGGGCAAGGCGAAGACCACACGAGGGGTCCGGACCTTTAAATGCTCACCCCGATTGGGCAAGACCTGCGAGGTCTTTAAATGGCTTATCTGCTGCACGGACTAGGGCTGGCCCAGCCCGGCATCCTCTCTTTCCCCAGAAGCTCGCCTGCAACACAAACAGGGCAGGGGGCAGCAGACCAGAATGCGGGCTCGGGACTCCCGACGCCCACTCGGCTATTCCGGCAGGCATAAGCCGGATCCCTGCTCTGAGTCAGGGTCAAGTTCCTGCCTCGCCTCCTGCAGCGCCCCGAATTCACTTCCAAGAGCCGCGCTGGCAGTGCGCAGAATCGGAGGAGGAGAGGCCACACCTCTGCAGGTGATGTCATTCAGACCCCGCCCCCCTACCCGGCGAAATAAGTATTAGTTCCGAAAACATTTGCTCAACAAACCTAGTGGCAGAGTGTGGTAAGCTGCTGCTTGGGACGCCGAAGGTCGAGAGTTCGATTCCCCGCAGACGTAGAAAGAAGAAAAAAAAATTTTTTTATTTTTTTTTTTAATTCGCTAGCTGGCAATAAATATAAGGTCGGTTATTTCCCTGGTTATGGGCCCTACTCACCTTCTCACCTCAAGCTCGCTCCGCAGCCCCAAATGGGGTCCTGCCAAGGTGGGCCATTTGAGACTGCGCAACTTGCCCAAGGCTACGCAGGTGGCAGGACCCATAACCCGGTGTAACAACCGACCGACTAAAGTAATGGACGATCGCGGCAGCGGCACCCACGGGGATTCGAACCGTCAGCTTCTCGCATCCTAGGCGAGTCGCTTCCCCGCTGCGCCACCGCGACCGATGCTTCCAAATCGAGTCCTCGAACTCTTGTAGCGCCGACCTGCTGGAAACCACAAAAAAAAAAAATTAATACGTTTTAAGCCCTTTTTATAAATAAAATCAAGTTGCTACAAATAACAGCCACTAGCTCTTTCTATTTCACTTTTTGTTCCCGTCCTCTCGAGTTTAAAAAAGCCAAGCTGGTTGCTTGTTTCACTCTGCCGCTCTGCTGGGTTAAGTGCAGCAGCAGGAAAATAAAATAAAATCAACCAAAGCTGCCGGGTGGGGGGCTGCCCGTCAGCTGGGGATCGGGGTGCGCTGCCTCGGGCCATGGAGGCTCCACTGAGCTACGCAGCCCTCTCCGCCCACGGCCGGGCCCCATTGCTCGGGAAAATGCCTGCAGATCCGCACCTGGAGCGCGGAGAGAGACTCGCGCAGGCGCACCTCCCGCCTCCCAGCCAGGCTGCTCCCCCGCCGCAGCACGGCAACAACACCCGACGTGCAGCGAACTGCAGCAACAGAGTTCTGCGACGGCGGAATCCCTGCCCAGACTCATCAGGGCACAACTACCACACACGACGGGGCCGTGGCTCGCTCAGGGGCAGAGCATCTGCCTGGCAGCCACCAGTTCCTCCCCGGTCCAACAACACCTGATCGCGACCGCATCTTCCAGGAGGGGCTGGGAAAAGCTCCTGCAACCCTGGAGAGATGCTGCCAGTCAAAGCAGACGAGACTGCCCTGGACGGACTCCGCACACAACACAAGGCGGCCACCCACTGGGCTCCTAGGGCCGCGCAGCGCTTCCCTCTCCGGCTAGGCGGCCTAGAGCCTCGTCCAGGAGAGAGCAGCGAGGAGCAGCGGCGGGCACCCTCGGCTGCCGCGATCTCCCGGGGGTGCCGCTTTCCGACGTGCGACAACACACCGGGGAGAAACACACGTTTTGCACACACACACAAAAAAGCCACGCCGAGAAGGGGCCGAAGAAGAAAAGGGGCTCTTAAAGGGAAAGCGCAGGATCCTGCCGCCTGCACCTGGGTCGGGGGGGGGGCTCCCAGTGTGCAGCCTTCCCACTCCCCTCCCCTCCACGTCACGCACCGGACAAATACCCCACTCCCCGTCCCCGTTACCGCCTCTGTCTTGCCGCCGCCACAAGCACCTTCCCCGAGTTTCTCTTCCTTCCCGTCGAATAGCAAAAGGATTTCTCCGGGGCGGGCGGGCTCCAAACCATCGCGAGAACTCCGCCCGCCACTGCCTCCCCCCGGTTGCCCGCCTCAATGGTCTCGTCGCCCGGGCCTGAACGTTCCAACCCGCCTCCGCGGCTCGCAGACCAATGAGAACGTCTCCAGCGGCGAGGAGGCTAGGAGGACGCGACCATTCCAGGAGCGGCAGCGGGGGTGGGAGAGAAGGCGAGGAGGGCAAGGCTGCTGTTGCTGCCTTGCAGTGAGAGTCCAGTGTAGGTTGGATGGAAGCAATTGCATGCCGGCTCGCCCAGCCTGGGGGCAGGGGTGGGTGGGAGTGCGTGAGAGAGAGAGTGTGGAAGAGAGCTGGTTTTGTGGTAGCAAGCAGGACTTGTCCCCTTAGCTAAGCAGGATCTGCCCTGGTTGCATCTGAATGGGAGGCTAGAAGTGTGAGCACTGTGAGATCATCCCCTCAGGGGATGGAGCCGCTCTGGAAAGAGCAGAAAAATCCAAGTTCCCTCCCTGGCAGCTTCTCCAAGATCGGGCTGAGAGAGATTCCTGCCTGCAACCTTGGAGAAGCCGCTGCCAGTCTGTGTAGACAATACTGAGCAAGATGGACCAAGGGTCTGACTCAATATACAGCAGTCTCCTATGTTCCTAACAGAGTCTTGCTCTCCTGCAAGGACTCCTTGGCCCTCCTCCTCTGCCAGGCATCAGGCTGGGCAGAGACCCAGGCTGCACCTTGGCTTTAAGGAAAGGCTCTCTTGCAGGTTTTGCAGACAAAACTACCAAATCCAAACCAAGATATTTAAACTAATTAAACCACAGATTATAAGAAGTAGCTTCTCACAAACAACAGACAGGCAAGTTTAAACACTTTAACAAAGTTCCTCAAACTGACTAAACCAAGATGGATACAACACCTGGGGTAACTTGAGTTACTTAAATTAACAAGACTTGAGTTTATAGCACACATACAAACAAGAACTACCAAAGAAGTAAAATATAAAAAGGAACTCACAGTGGTTTTCAAGGCACAATACTCCACTTCTAAACAGATCAGTTATTCAGGAAAGAAGAAATCCTCCTAGGTAAGGAGACCACAGGTGCATGGACTAAGTCAAACAGCAGACCTTCAGTGGAAACCAATTTAACCCTCGCAATACAGGTTGACAATGTCTAGACGCTTTATCACTAAGACAGAATGAACCATCCGTGGAGAAACAAGTGAAAACGTGAACCCAGCTACAGTACGTTGCTGACCCTGCAAAAACTGGTGTGACTGCACTAACAGAATTATATTAACACTGTCAAATCAAGATTGATTTTACAATCAAGATTGATTTTACAATCTCATTGAAGCCCCATGGGGCTAGGCAGGTCAGTCTAAGATTCATCCAGCCTCTCAAGAGCTTATCGGGGAATGAGGGTATCTGTTGTAAAGCCCAGAATGAAAAATCTGATCAAATATGTTTCTGTTGCAACCAATGTTTGACCAATAGTGCTTTGGTATTGTTATGTTTGATGTTTCATAAAGGTTCGCCAACCTTCCTTTTCAGCATTCTAGTAGTTTTGCCCACATACAATAAATGGAACATTATATACTGCAGAGACAGAATTGCATGTGATAAAATGATAGAAAGTGTGTGTGTGTCTTGGTCAACAGGATTGGTAAGTTCATTGCTTTTAGAAGTGTAGCAGCAGTATACACAATTTCCACAAGAGAAAGGTCCTTGCGGGAGACTAGACCCAAAGATGGAAACTGACTGTTTTATGGGGAGGGAGGTATCACATTGGACAAGCCAATTGGAAATGTTTTTCGTATGACTAAAGGAGACGATAGGTTTAGACTGACAGGAATATCCGAGACCAAAAACCAATATTTAACACATAGTCTAAAGTAAAGTAAAGTGTGTCACTGAGACGGTGTCGACTCCTGGAGACCACAGAGCCCTGTGGTTGTCTTTGGTGGAATACAGGAGGGGTTTACCATTGCCATCTCCCACGCAGTATGAGATGATGCCTTTCAGCATCTTCCTACATCGCTGCTGCTTGATAGAGGTGTTCCCAGCGGGGATTCGAACCAGCAACCTCTGGCTTGCTAGTCAAGTCATTTCCCCACTCTGCCTCCTTGCCCTTCACTATCCCTACAACTGGACTACATTTGGTCCAGATCGGTTAGGCAGTCCACAAGTTAGCCCACTGCCGCCTCGAATGTTCATGCGCCGCGTCCGCCATCTTGAATTGGGAAAGATGACAGCATCACAAAGGACACTGTTCAGGTGTCCCTACAATTGTACCCAGTTTGGCTCATGTTGGTCCAAAGGCATTGCGAAGTTGCTAGCAGGGGACACACGGACGGACAATGACACACGGACGGAATGCCTGGTGATCTCATAAGCCTACTGGAAAGCTAAAAATGATTGCAGCAAATTTGCACTTAAATTATATTTGGAAATCCCACCCCATCCGTGCAAAATAGAATGGGTTTTTAAACCCATGCGGGGTGTATGTGTCTGTGTGTTGGCACTCTCTGAGATGCCAGTTATAAATAAATAAACCCAATAAATAAATAAACTCAATAAAATGGGTTTTTAAACCCATGGGGGTGTGTGTGTTGGTACTCTCTGAGATGCCAGTTAAAGCTCTCCCACCCTTTGAGACTGGTTATTTGGGGCTTGGTTGATTTGGTCCTTTAAATTCCTTTTCTCCCTTGTTTCCCTTCCGGAGTAACTGACTGCCACTGTGTGGATTTCAAAACCAACAGCCGTTTCCTCTAGTAGGCACCGGGATCCCTGGCAGCATCTCCAAGAAGGCCTGGGACAGACCCTTGCCTGAAACCTTGAAAAGTCAGAGTGATAAGAACAGAAGAACAGCCCTGCTGGATCAGGCCCAAGGCAGCCTATCTAGTCCAGCATCCTGTTTTGCACAGTGGCCCACCAGATGCCGCTGGGAAGCCTACAGGCAAGAGTTGAGGGCCTGCCCTCTCTCCTGCTGTTACTCCCCGGCAACTGATACTCAGAGGCATCCTGCCTCTGAGGCTGGAGATGGCCTGTAGCCCTCCGACTAGTAGTCGTTGATAGACCTCTCCTCCATGAAGTTACCCAAACCCTTCTTCAAGCCATCCAGGTTGTTGGCTGTCACCACATCTTGTGGCAGAGAGTTCCACAAGTGGATGATGTGTCCAATACTGATCAGTACTGAGCTAGATGGAGCAGGGGTCAGAGTTGCCCTAAGGCTGCTTCCTGAAGTTACAAGCCCAGCAGAGCTCTCGCTGAGTAGTCTCAGATGATTATTATGACGAATGCTATTGATATACAGTTTTTCATCAACAACAACAACAACTGTGGAGTGCAATTCGCAAGTCACATTGCCCGAGGGCTCTGAGCTGTATCCATGGCACTTAGCTTGCACATGAGGTCAACGGAATGTGTGAATAGCCCTCGGATAACCTGGGTGACCAGCCCCAGGGGAGGCATCTCTGCTGATTCACCCCAAAGCTGAAGGGGGGGGCAGAGCCGTGGCGGCAGGAGGGAGACCCTTGTGGGACCGAGTGCCTTCTTGCCGGCTGGAGGATTAGAGGCCTTGGATACAGGACGTATCAGACACTCGCCTTCATGCCGAGGGTGATCTTAGCCGCAGAGATTATTCACGGGTAAAAGATTAAGAGCACAGTAAATATGTCTGTCTGGGCCCAACTTGGAGACGAGAGAAACCTCTCCAAGACAGAGGGGTATAAACACCCTCCAACACATGGATATTGCGGTGGTGGGGGGTGGGTGGGGGGAGCAGGATGGAGAGAGGAAGGGGCTGCTTTTTGTTACCACGGCTGACTCAGAGGCTAATCACGGCCAACAGGAACGCATAAGCCAAATAGCCAGAGGGAAACGCCCCAGCTGCAAGCAAAGGCTGCGTTTCTGAGCAGTCAGCGCAGAAATCTGCGTCTGGAGAAGGCCAGATCTGTCACGGGCCCCCACTGCTGTCGGCCGGGGAATTCGCCGCGCAGGTTCTGTTCCTAGCCACCCAACAGCTGGAGAACGTTTCCTTTGTGGGCGCAGATGGCCAGCAGCGACAGTGGCTTGTGATGACTGGTGGCTGATTGCTATGGAGCCCCCCTGCCTGCTCCGATCGGAGCCGGACAGAAACAGTCGGGAGAGGCTGGGAGGCAAAAATGGCAGGAATATTTTGGAGCTGACAGACAAGACAGACAGCATCTCCCGGCAGGGCGAGGAAAGACCCCTGCCTGAAATCCTGGAGAGCTGCTGCCAGTCAGTGAAGACAATTCTGAGTTAGCCGGACCAAGGGTCTGACTCAGTAGGCAGCTCCCTGTATTCCTATGTTTGGGGATTGGGCTGTAACTCAGCGGTAGAGTTACATCTGCCTTGCGTGCAGAAGGTCCCAGGTTCAGTCCTTGGAAGCATCTCCAAGATAGGGCTGGGAGAGACTCCTGCCTGAAACCTTGGAGAAGCCGCTGCCCGTCAGAGCAGGCAATCCTGAGTGAGATGGACCAAGGGCCTGACTCGGTATATGGCAGCTTCCTGTGTACCTGTGGCGTGCTTTTTTACTTGTGCGGGGACAGGACTGAGAAGCGCTTTACAGTCTAACCATCGGGATACTTGCATACTTGAGAACAAAACGTGCTTTCAGGTTTTTCCTCCCATGGAGGTGGTGGCGGCCTTTGATGGCTGGTGGCTGCCTGTTAGCGCGCACCCCACCTGGCCACCGAAGGAGCCAGGAGGAGCAATGTAGGGAGTCTGGTTTGCTGAAGCTAAGCTGGCAAGCAGGAGCCTTGTGGGAAGTGTCGCTTTGCCTTAGGAGGGGTGCTAACAGAGAGACAAGCCGCTTCATGGCGCCGCAGGGAAGTCACTTGCCTAGGGAGCAAGAGGCTGCCGGTTCGAATCCCCGCTGGTATGTGGGAAACACCTCCCTGGGGCAGCAGCGCTCTAGGAAGATGCTGAAAGGAGGCGTCGTCTCATACTGCGCGGGAGAGGGCAATGGTCAACCCCTCCTGTATCCCACCAGACGCCACGAGTCGACACCGATTCGAGGGCGCAACTTTGCTGCTTGGACAGGGAGACACCCCTCCAGCTCCTCCTCTGAGCAGCTGCCAGCCTTCTCCCAAACGGGCCGGTGCGGGGCCCTGGCAGCAAATCTATTTCAAGGTAGGCCTGGTGAGGTCCAAGCCAGCTTAGAGCCCCAGGCTGTGGCTAAGCTGCTAACCGGGGGGATCCTGAGAGCTTAGTGACAAAGTCAATTAGAGTCTTCTGCCTGTTGTGTCCTAACACAAGATGTTACCGAGGGAAGGCGATTAGCGGTAACAGAAGGCTGGAAAGACGAGGGTAATTCCAACTGATACATTGAGGACAAGCCGCCATCCAGACCTCGCACATTCGGATGCAGGGCAGGATTAATTGCCAGGTTACGTCTGCTAACGAGCAGGGGGCTGAGCCGAACCGGGGGCGCCTTGAAATTGCGGTGGAGTTCAGGCCATCGAGAAGAGACTGTGGGGGTGTGGGGGTGTTTTGGATTAGGCTCCAATAAACTGGGTCCAGGGAAGCCCGGGGTATGGGTTTTGGGGGCACTGGGGGTCTGAAGGCCAGCTCTGACACACAGGGAGCTGCTGTATACTGAGTCAGACCATTAGTCCCACTGGCTTAGTACTGCCAGCACTGACAGGCAGCAGCTCTCCAAGGTTTTGGGCTCGGGGCTTTCCCAGGCCGACCTGGAGATGCTGCCAGGGATTAAACCTGGGACCTTCTGCGTGCCCAACAGGGGCTCTCCCCCTGAGAGTTAGGGCCCCATCCCTGAAATAAAATCACAGGCACATCCTTCCTAGATGGCAGAGCCTAAGGAGATGGATCATTGCAGGGGGGATAACATGTTGGATGCTCCCCTGCATTCAGAGCTGTGGCAAGGTGAAGGTTCTAGTGCTGTGGACTGACCCGACCGAAAGCCCTTCTGAGTAGGTTTGGATCCCGGGTCCTGCCCTCCTCTCCCTCTCGGACGCATCCGAACTGCCAGCCACTGCTCCCCTCTGCTGAACCACCCGCATATCCCCCCCCCCAATTACTCAGCACCAGCTGGGAACCCAATTAGCCACAAGCCGCTTTCCTGGCACCCCAGGTGCTCACAGGAAAATCGCAACACCACCCCCCCAACAACAACAACAATACCACTGCAAATCCACTTATTGGGAAACCCTCCAAAGCCCCTTTCAGTGCAAAAACATACAAAGATGGAGTGTCTGTTCCATACCGTGCTTCGTTGTGGGTCTGGGCCATGCAGTGCTGCGCTTGGTATCAATAGGCAGAACCACCTCTGGGACAGCTCAGCAAACCCCGCATTTCCCTGACCCTAACCCCGGCGAACTGGGCAAAGAGGCACCTTTTAAACGTGGCGATTCTCTTTAATTAGCAGGGGGAGAGTAACTGGCCCTCTCCACCCCCAGCACAGCATCCCTCCAGGGACTGTTGCTGGGGTCTATCTGATGTTTATTTTTAGATGGTGAGCCCTTCGGGGACAGGGAGCCATCTTATTTATTTGTTATTTCTCTGTGTAAACCGCCCTGAGCCATTTTTGGAAGGGCGGGATAGAAATCAAATGAAATGAAATGAATGAATGAATGAATGAATGAATAATCTGTGTTTCATTGCTGGCCAAGCTAGGTGGCCCATGTGTAAACTGGGAGCCAACTGAAATTAAACAGAACTTCGCTTTTAATAGGAAGAGGAGCAGAACTCTTGAGTTTGCTGGGTTTCCCCAAAAACATTGATATTCAATTCCTCCTCAGCTCCCAGGATGACTTGGACGCAAAAATTAAAACCCCCAACGGATCAACCCGTTTAAAATGTGACTCAGCGTGGTCATTCACACCACCTAAACACTATGTTTTACTAGGGTCTGGAAGCTGTGTGCGCTCCCAATTTCCGGTTGTGAATGGGAGCAAGGTAGGAGGAAAACCTGGGTAGCTTTCCCCACTACCATAGGGACATAAGAACATAGGAAGCTGCCCTATACTGAGTCAGTCCCTTGGTCCATCTCACTCAGTATTGTCTACACAGACTGGCAGCGGCTTCTCCAAGGTTGCAGGCAGAAGTCTCTCTCAGCCCTCTCTTGGAGATGCTGCCAAGGAGGGAACTTGGAGCCTAGATGCTCTTCCCCGAGTGGCCCCATCCCCTGAGGGGAAGATCTTAAAAAGTTCACACATGTAGTCTCCCATTCAAATGCCAACCAGGGCAGACCCTGCTTAGCCAAGAGGACCAGTCATGCTTGCTACCACAAGACCAGTTTCCACACAATCCCTTCTACCTAGGTTTTCCCAAGTTCTGGGCTGGCCTGGCCCTACCCAGCAAAGCTGGACGCAAAACAGGAGAAGTTTGTGTCAGAGCCCTTCCCAGGCAAAACGTGTCTCCCACCTTCTCTGGCTCGGCCTAGACACTGAAGAATGTGAACAAAGACCCCGAGGAAATAACAAGGTCTCCATCCAGTGTGGGAAAGCCATGAGACTCAGCACCAAGCAATCTCCCCTGGGGAAAATATCCCACCGCCCGGGTGCCACAACCAAGAAGATCCTGTCTGCAGTTGCAATTTCTCTTACCTTAGATAACAGGAACTCCATCCAGGGAAGGACCTCCAAAAATGATGTCAGCTTCATGTGCATGCAGGCACTCCTTCGTCCGGCGTCCCCCTGGGCCAAACCAAGCTTCAGAGATGAGCACTACCACTTTGCATTGTTCTCCGAAATGCGACGGAGAGTCAGTGTGGTTGTTTCTAAGATGGAGAAAGAAGGTCCCAGTGAACAACTGAGCACCGTATTACGAAGCCGTTTCCTTGGAGCGCTACCAGCTGAGCAACCCCTCCCGGCTAACAGCCAAGCGGCCCCTTTCAAAGCGGCCGTTTCTCTTGTGTGTAGCAGGAGGAGAGCAACTGTCCCTTGTCCAGCCCAAGCAAAGCATCAGTGGCTGTTGCTTGGGTCTGCTTGGAGTTTATGTTAGGCTGCGAGCCCCCTTGGGGACGGGGACACAACTTTATGGTTTTTGTCCCCCTACGTAAACTGCTTCGAGACCTTTGGCTGAAAAGCAGTCTATAAATATCCCAAGTTGTCTAGCAAGGTATCTTCAGGCCTGCTGCTGCTCTCAGACCCCATGAGATCTTCTTTTCCAGAGAGGAGGAACGGGATCTTACAGTGGTCCCAGCACAGCCTGGGTCCCCGGAGAGTCAACATCTCCCAAACGACAGGGGAGGCCGACCCCTCCGACGACACCCTGCCCAGCAGGCAGCGATATCAAGGGATGGGATTGGGGTCTGGTGGGGCCCAGCCCTTTGGGGGAAGCCCCCTCACTTGCTCTTGAAACCCAGCACGTACTTATTTATTCTATTTACATATTTATTTATTTATTTATTTTTATTTTACATATTTTTATACCGCCGAAAACTTGCGTCTATGGGAGGTTTACAAGAGGATAAAAACAACATTAAAGCATTAGTTATAAATAAAAACCAGAAATTTAAAATATGACCATTTAAAACCACTCCTTAAAATGGTTAAAACAATATTCTAAAACAACATTAAAAACAATCAATACAGTATGGGTGAACAGGTGCGTCTTTAAAGACTTTTTAAAAGTGTATGCCCTGGACTCGGTTGGACAGCTCTCCCTAAATGTCCAGGCCTCTTAAGAACATAGGAAGCTGCCTCATGCTGAGTCAGACCCTTGGTCCAGCTAGCTTGAAACTGTCTTCACTGACTGGCAGCGTCTCTCCAAGGGTTCGAGCACAGGCGTCTGAGTCCCAACCCTACCTGGAGATGCTGCCAGGGAGTGAAACTGGGACCTTCTGCTACCACTGAGCTACACTCCCTTGGCCCTGCTGTCCAGATTGTCTCGGGCATGTCCCAAGCGGGTCTGTCTTTCTCGCCACCAGTTGTGTCGTCTTCTTGCGCTGCTCTGGGTTGGCAGAAATCTGCCTGAAAGGGACTGCTGCAGCTTGCAGAAGACGCTTTGGGCCCGCTGGTGCCTGCCCTTTTGGATATGTGAAGCCAAAAGAAAAGGTAAAGTTGTGCCCTCGAGTCGGTGTCGACTCGTGGCGACCACGGAGCCCTGTGGTTATCTTTGGTAGGATACAGGAGGGGTCGACCATGGCCACCTCCTGCACAATATGAGATGAGGATGCCTTTCAGCATCTTCCTAGATCGCTGCTGCCCGATATAGTCTGGGAAACATACCAGCTGAGATTCTAACCGGGATTCGAACCGGCAACCTCTCGCTCCCTAGGCAAGTCACTTCCCCACTGCGCCACTAGGTGGCTATGTCAAGCCAAGGCAAGGCCTCAAGGCGGCCCCCCAAGCCGGGCCATTGAATCCCAGCTCGGTGCTCCCCTTTTAGACACCAGTCCCTGGAACAACGTCAGCAGACAATGTCAGCTGCACACCAGCCAATTCCTTCCTGGAAACTGGGTGGGACACCACAGCGCCATTTCTACACAAGAGACAGGCGGCCAGAGCTGGGCAGGGAGGAAATGTCCACATCCAAGTGGTGATTTAAAGAATCAACCCGCCTGTGTTAGTTATTAGAATGCCGCTCCCAGGCCTTGGGAAGAACAAGGGGGGCAGGATGCCAACGGGGGTCTCACCTGCGGATAACCTCCCAAATCTAGACTGATTTTTCAGCTAGCAATCAGTTCAGGCCACTTTGCATGAGTATATTGCAGAGTCTTTCAGATGTTAATGACTTTTTATAGGATGGTCCAATTTCAACCCTAAGTGCACCAATTCAGTGGCTACATTTTGTTATCTTTTATGTCGATTACGTTCTGCAGTGTGTGATAATGCTTCTAGTCAATGACTGAAATAAACTGAACTGAACCACACAGCGCAGTGTCTCATGTGGGGGCAAACCGAGGCGACATTTTGCTGGAGCCAGAGCAGAAAAGGCCATTAGGAGAAGGGCTGTGGAGGTTCAGAAAGTGGGGCTGGCTAGCATTCACCAGGGTGGGCTGTTGGGTTTGCCCCTGGCGTGGAAGCCAGAAAAAGGATACCAGGGGAAGCTCTGAGGAACATAGGCAGCTGCCATATACTGAGTCAGACCCTTGGTCTATCTAGCTCAGTATTGTCTACCCAGACTGGCAGCAGTTTCTCCAAGGTTGCAGGCAGGAGGAGTCTCTCTCGGCCCTGTTTTGGAGATGCCAGGGAGGGATCCTGGGACCTTAGATGCTCTTCCCAGAGCGGCTCCATCCCCTAAGAGGAATAGCTCACAGTGCTCACACTTCTAGTCTCCCTTTCATATGCAACCAGGGTGGACCCAGCTTAGCTAAGGGGACAAGTCATGCTTGCTACCACCAGACCAGCTCTCTTCCTCTTGCTGGGGCCAGAGCAGCTGGTGGGGACTGAAAAAGCAGAAGAAATGGGCTCCATTCTGCACCTGCCCCTAAGGAGAGGAGAGCTGGTCTTGTGGTAGCAAGCATGACTTGTCCCCTTAGCTAAGCAGGGTCTGCCCTGGTTGCATATGAAAGGGAGACTAGAAGTGTGAGCACTGGAAGAGATTCCCCTTATTAGGGGATGGAGCCGCTCTGGGAAGAGCATCTAGGTTCCAAGTCCCCTCCCTGGCAGCCTCTCCAAGATAGGGCTGAGAGAGATTCCTGCCTGCAACCTTGGAGAAGCCGCTGCCAGTCTGGGTAGACAATCCTAAGCGACATGGACTGATGGTCTGACTCAGTACATGGCAGCTTCCTATGTTCCTTCCTATGTTGCCCAAGAGTCAGGCTCTGACTGGAGGTGCATTTGGACGTCCTGGAGAAACAGCGGAGCGACTTCCAAGGGAAACAGGAGGAGTTTCCACCAGGGTAGATAACTTGGGACCTGACGGGGCGGGGGCGCATTTCTGGGCAACCCCAGAAGTGACACCCAGGCCTCCCAGCTTGCAAGGGGCCCCTGCTGCCTTGCCAGCCCCCCGTCCCAGACCTGACTGGCCCTTGCAAGCTTTGGAAGTCGCCCGGGGAGGAGGGCAGGCTGGCCGCAGCCCCATCTCCCCTGGGGCTTCTTGCAGCCTTGGCAAGGCGTGCGTGGAGAGGCCAGGGCCAGAGGGGTCCCCGAGAGCGGCCCACCGGAGGAGGATGCCGCCAGCAAAGGACACCACCGCAGCAGCCACGACTGCTCTGAGGAAGGGGGCAGGCCAGGGTGACTTCGCAGCATGCCCTGAAGCCGGGGCTGTCCTTAGGGCAGGGCAAGCAGGGCGACCGCCCCGAGGTCCACTCCTGTAACCCCCATTACAATTCCTCGGAAGGGGGCCCTGCACTGGCTGGTTTGTCCCACAAACTCGCCAGGGCTCTCTAAGGACACCCCCGCCTGACCCTCCCCACATCTCTGGAGACCCCGTTGTTCCTTGCGTTGCCGAGGGGCCGGCCGCTTGGCGTGGCTGGGTTCAAACAGGTGTTATTTAACCCACTGCAGGAATGCTCGAGGGGGGTGGGGGTGGGCGATCAGTGTCGCTGTTGCCACCCTAATCCCTTAAGGCTCATCAATTCCTGCTTCGGGAGAAGCCACTTGCCAATCTGATCCCGGGAAAGGCTATTTATCACAGCTGCCGCGTGGCGCTCACCCCGGGCGCCTCCAATCCGCTTTGCTGCCACCAGCCTCTGAGCTCCTTAACTCATCCCTTCTTACCTCCCTGCCTCCCTCTTCAGCGCCCCCCCCCCCGCCACCAAGTTCTCTGAAGCTTACCAGGAATCATTATCAGACAGACCGACAAATTCGGGATCAGTCTCCTTGCCCAAACTGCCTTAAGGGGCGCAGTGGGGGAAACGCTCGACTAACAAGCAGAAGGCTGCCGGTTTGAATCAGTTCGAATCCCCGCTGGTATCGGGCAGAAGCGATCTAGGAAGATGCTAAAAGGCATACTGCGCGGGAGGAGGCAATGGTCAACCCCCAGAGGCGTAACTAGAATAGGGCAAGGAGACAGTTGTCCGGGGGCCCACTGCCTTGGGGGCCCCCCCAGAGGCAAGTCACATGACTGACTCCCCCAGCTGCGCACCCGCCCGGGCTTCCTTCCGTTGTATTCATCCTCCGAAATTGATGTGAGTGTTCAGACCTGGAGCTACCAGAACAGCAGGTCTTTCTCTAGGACCAGTACATGACTTGCATTGTCCACAATTTACCGCCCCTGGAAACCCCTCCTGTATCCTACCAAAGACAACACAGGGAGGGCTTTGTGGGAGCGCCAGGAGTCGAAATCGACTCAATGGCACACTTTACTTTACTCCTTGCCCAAGGCATCCGAGAAGATGCCGGTAGGACTGGAACGCAGAAGCGAAACCAGACCCTGGGGGTGGGGCTGTCACTCCCTGTCTAAAAGGTCCCAGGTTCACTCCCTGGCAGCATCTCCAGGTAGGGCTGGGAGAGACCCCTGAGCCTGGAACCTTGGAGAGACGCTGCCAGTCAGAGTAGACAGTAGTACTGATCTAGATGGACCAACAGCCGGACTCGGCAAATGGTAGTTTTGCATGTCATATTTGAACAGGGACCCGCAGAAGATCACCAGGTGCAGTCCCTGGCAGCATCTCGGGTACAGCTGGGAGAGACTCCTGCCTGAAAACATAGGAGAGTTGCTGCCAGTCAGTGTAGGAGCAGTGAGCCGGACAGACCCACGGTCTGACTCGGTATATAAGCCAGCTTCTTATGTCCCTCTGCAGCTGTGGTGTGAAACAGCAGACTGAACACGTATAAATACCAATAATACTATCCGTTCTCATGAATGCATTGAGAATACGACCGGGGCAGGTCTTTTTAAAAATGGGCCACCAGATATAAAATGTGCCGTCCCGAAAAGGGAGAGAGAGAGATGCAGCTCAGAAATTCAAGTCATGCACAAGCTGTATAGTGTCAGACGATGCAAAACGTGACCGATAACCACGGAAAAAGTAAAGGGAGTAGTCCCAGCGCTTCTTGAACCCAGACCCCGATCAAGTGTGCCCATTTCTCCTCCTCGTTCCAAAGACGCTTCCTCAGACACCACCATCTACTTCCCATACAGACTTCACCAATAAATAAGACCCTCTTCAGAAATAAAGGTGAAGGTAAAGTGTGCCGTCCAGCCGATTTCGACTCCTGGCGCCCACAGAGCCCTGTGGTTTTCTTTTGGCAGAATACAGGAGGGGTTGACCATTGCCTCCTTCCGCGCAGTTCTGAACGTCCCTTTTAAAAAGCCCCGGCGGAGGGCTTTGGAAGGCCAAAGGCAAAAAGAACTGTGGCACTCACTGCAGCAGTAAAACCAAACATTAATACTGGAAGCCTTAATTCATACAGGCTGATATTACCTGGCAGGCAGAGGGGCTGGTGTTGCCGTGCCTTGAAACTGAGTCTGTATCTCTCCAAGCGGTGAAACGATCTGATGACACAAGAAATGTGGCCACCTCCTCCTCCTCCTCCCAGAAACAGATCTGCCCTCTTCAACTAGCTGGGGGGAGAAACAAAATCTCTTGTTATGGCTAATCAAACTCTTCCTGCCTGTTGAAAGTGTTTTATCATCATTGACTATAACATCAGTCAATTACAGAGTGCTTAGCCAAGGAATATATACTATCCAGTTTAGCCACCGCCGCGGGGAAGCAACCTGCCGAGAGAGCAGGAGGCTGTGGGTTCGAATCCCCGCTGGTGTGTTGCCCAGAATACGGGGAACTCCTATATCTGGCAGCAGCGATATAGGAAGATGCTGAAAGGCATCATCTCATACTGTGCGGGAGGAGGCAATGGGAAACCTCTCCTGTATTCTACCAAGAGAAAAACCACATGGCTCTGTGGTCGCCAGGAGTCGACTCGACAGCACAGCCTCTCCTATTTCCTTAGCTGCCCTGTATATTTCTTTCCGTGGGGCTGGGGAAGAAAGGTAGCAGAACCCCTTCTGAAATGCAAAGATATCCTTGTTACCTAGGGATTTTATCCGCTGTACCCATGCTGAGCAGGGACCTCCCAGTGGGCCATTTCATCGTTTCAGAGTCACCACCAAAAAGGCCCTCTCTTTCATGCCAACCAACCCTACCTCTGGCAGAGATGAGAGACCCCCAAAGCTGATCTCAGAAGAGGGCAGGGCAGTTGATCCAGGAGCTGATTCATCTGCAGGCAGGTGAACTGATTGATTCATCCGCAGGCAGGAGTTGATTCATCTAAGGTTGCAGGCAGAGATTCCTGCCTGCAACCACAGAGAAGCCGCTGCCAGTCTGTGTAGACAATACTGAGCTCGATGGACCAATGGTCTGACTCAGTATATGGCAGCTTCCTAGGTTCCTATTCAGCAGTTTACCAATTGATGGGAGGAGAGCTGGTCTTGTGGTAGCAAGCACGACTTGTCTCCTTTGCTGAGCAGGGACTTCCCCGGTTTGCATTTGAAATCGTTTGATTTTAATTGTTAATTTGTTCCATCTTGGAAGGGCGGTATATAAATCTAATAAATCAGATAGATAGATAGATAGATGTGTGAGCATTGTGAGATATTCCCCTCAGGGGATGGAGCCACTCTGGGAAGAGCAGAAGGTCCCAAGTTCCCTCCCTGGCAGCATCTCCAAGACAGGCCTGAGAGAGATTCCTGGCTGCAACCTTGGAGAAGCCGCTGCCAATCTGTGAAGATAATACTGAGCGAGATGGACCAAGGGTCTGACTCAGGATATGGCAGCTTCCTATGTGTTTTTATATTGTGATGATTTTTAGACTGAGAGCAGGGGGTGGCATAAAAATGCAGTAAGTGGGGAAGGAACAAGGAAAGTTTTGTTGGAATAACTGTGCTGGTAAACCGGACAGAACTTTGGATTACGTTTAACTAACAGCACATCAGGGAAACCGAGGACAGAATGCAAGGCTGACCCTGGCGGAATCAGTGAGAGAGACCCCCATTCGCCTCAGGGGAAGCGAGGTCTCCGAATCCCATCCTGACCCCGCTCTCGGCATTTGGCTTCCTTCCTTCTCCTTCCTTGCGGGTCCTTGATGGCAGGAGCGGCTTCACGGTGGCAGCAATTCCAGCCGCCTGTCTTTTTGACACGTAAGAAATGATTCAAATTGCAAGCTCATCCTGAGCTGTTTAAAACCAGCTCGTAGTGCGATTAGCCCCTGGTAATCAGGACACCAGAGTCTCAAGCCTCAAGCCCACATCTTGCATTTCAGGAGAAGCCCCAGAGAGGAAGGAAGCCTCTTCCACGGATGCTAAGAGCTGGGGGGCATCCCCACCGGGCCCTGGGGCCTTTCAGGATGCATCCACACATCTCCATCGCGACTTCCCACCCTCTTCCACAGCTCAGTCACCCCAAGAAAGGAAGGCCATGAAAGGTAAATCGCATTTGCATTGGAATGGCTTTTTGGGGAAAGAAAGAAAAAAGTCAGACAGCAGCAGAACTTCTTGGATGTCAAAAAACCTTTCAAGGAGTTTTCAGGGGGTCAGTAAGGGGCTGGGTTGTCAACTGACCAGATAAAAAGTCAAAGCCTGCTCTTGTGCCTCCCACGGACCGTTTGATCCGTGGAGACAGGCAGCAGAAGCTTTTCACCACACGGAGGTAAAGTGTCGCCACCTGCTAATTCCTGGAGATTAAACCATTTTTAGGGGCACAGCTACAGGGTCTGGCTTAAAAGTTGGTGATTTTCGTAAAGGGGTTTGGGGAGTGAAATTTGTTGACGGAAACTGCCTTGAGCATGTTTGGTTGGCGCCCCCAGTTTGGGCGAATGTGGGGAATTTCGCTCAGGAGGGGAGACGGTTCCGATCAGCCTTAATTTGTGCAAGCGTATGAACTCAAGAAAATCGGCATGAGAGAGAGAGGTTTTAATTAACAAAAAGGAGTCTATTGAAAGAAATAGAATTTACTAGGTGGTCCTAACGTGAAAGCAATGCAAATATCTTTACAAATAGACGACTGTATGGCGCATTTAGCTTAAAGTCCCAAATTATGTGTAAATTCCCAGGCGGGCTAGAGAGAGGTACTTTAAGACAGCAAGGCAAGATTTCAGGAATAAGAGAAAGGGATCGGTTCAGCCCTGAAGGAGCCAAGCAAGAGGCTATATCACCTGTCCTGGAGAGGGGAACGCCAAGGTGGTCTGCTGGAGTTTGTTTTTGCCGTCTGCTGGGGTCCCGTGTGAGATGCCCCTTGGCCTTCCGGTGGGTTTGCTGATTTCCAAACATACCAGGCCAATTCTGCAATTCCCCCTTTCTCTCCCCCCCGGGGGCGGGGGGTTATGCCTGGCCGACTGAGATTTCAGGAAGCCGAGGAGGAAAAGCAGCCCCTCACATCAGAATCCCACACAATCAAGGGGGGTGGTTTAAATGGACCAGAGGGCAATCCAGAGCTAACCCAGAGATTTTTCTGTTTGGAAGGTTGAAAAACGGACTCCAGCTGGAGAACCCCTTCTGGAGAACCGACCAAGAGAGCGGGAGGGCAGGGTGTTCATCAGCAGTCTCTCCAGCCCCACTCTTTCCTCCCTCAGTCCTGTCACCTGTGATCCCCACCTGGCCTACCGAGAGTCCCCATCTTAAAAACCCTGCTTTTAAAAGCAACCCGACCAACAGAAATTTAACAGGTGAAGCTTTCCCTCTCACTTTATCTAGGGCAACTTCTAACAAAAACAAAAACCACCCACCCACACCAAACGTCTGCCCCACAGAATCTAAATTCTGCCTACGGAAATGCAAGATGTGACAGCTGTCACTATTATTCATGATTTATACGGCGCCATCAACGTCCAGGAACTTCCAAGAGTTTAATGAGCAAAAAATAATGAAGACATAATAATGATAGCTCTCTGCTCTCAAGGAGCTTACAATCTGTATTTCCACCGTGAAGAAGGCACTAAACCTCTTTTCCTGGTGGCTTTTGGTGCAGCTATATGCTGACTTAATGATATTGATTTTATTCCATTTTGTCCTTCCTGTACTGGAGTTTTAATATTCTGTTTTAGTGGCACACAGCTGGCCTCTTTTCGATTGCTGTGTCATGTTTTCTTTCTGTTCTGCACCACTTTGTGTCTCGTTTCAACAGAAAAGCAGCTAAAAATACATTTAAACCCATACATACACCGCACGCGCTCCTGGGTGTCCTTTAAACAGACGTGCTTTTATTCCAAAACTACAAACGACATCTGTCACAATCTACCCAGAACCGCCACCAGAGCAACCCGGATCACAAGACAACAGAAAACAACAACATCCCAATACTTATTCTAAACACAAAAGAGGGACTGGATTTTCACACCACTGAAAGTTGCAAGGAGGGAAAGCCAGGAAAGTCCCAAGGAAAGGTGTCCTTGGAACAGGAAAGTGCCCGCCTCCATCTGAAGAGCTAGCTGGCTCCCATGAGCCTGCTTCTTTTCATTGACGTCATCCTCCAAGGCCCTTTTCCGGGTACTCCCACTTTCAGAGGTCAGCCGGCTGGTGGCCAGAGACAGCGGGGCCTTTTTAGTGGTGGTACCTAGGCTGGAATAGCCTCCCCGATTTAGCTGTTCGTTCCATCTTGTCACTGTGCAGCCTCCTTCCTGGTAGGGAATTTGGGATGGGGTGGGGGTTGCAACTCCCCATCCCCGTTGCTATGTGATCTGTATTTTTTGGGGGATGCTATTTATCCTTCTTGCTCTTTTCTTTCCTCCTCTTCCTCCCTACCCCAATCAAGACATCCCGGGCGCTCCTGCCGCTGCATCCCCTAGGCTCCTCCCCGATTTGTGGTCCGGCTGTTTTGTCCCCTCCCTCGCCCCGCAGGCCTCTCTCTAGAACATCCTGCGTTCCCTAGCCTGGCCCGCCCCGCCATGACCTTGCCCCCGCCAAGCATGTCCCTCTTCTCCCCGAGCCAGGTGGCCCGTGTCTGCGAAGCCCTGCAGGAGAGCGGGGAGTTTGAGCGCCTGGCCCGGTTCTTGTGGTCTCTCCCGCCATCCCTCGCCCTCCGGCACCACCAAGGCCTCAGCTGTGCCCCCACCACCTGCCACGAACTGGAACTGCTGGGGAACCCGCTACCTTCAGCCACGTGGCTGGCACCCTACTGTGGCCAGGCTGGTGCCTACCACCTGGAAACTATCGGGGCACACCGAGCCGGAAACAGGTTTCCGGGACATCTGGCCGACCGGTCCCCTACCAGGAAGGAACTGCCCGGTTTGCCCAGAGAGTCGGCTCAAGACCGGGAACAGAAGGCAAACGGTTTCAAGGTGAGTGGGCTTCCAAAGCAGACAAAAACCCTGCATTAAAAAGAAAGAACAGACTGCATTCTTCCGCTATCTGACAGTGTGAAAACCAGAGCTTGCACACTTGAGTTGGGGAGGTATTATTTTATCCATCCCGTCATGTAAGCACCACATGAGCTAGTCACATCCCGGCTTGACTACTACAAGGCACTCTACATGGCGCTGCCCTTGGAGAGGGTTCAGAAGCTGCAGGTGGGGCAGAACGCTGCTGGTATTGCTTCAATTTTATTTGATCCGCACTGGCTCCCTCTTTGCTTCTGGGCCCATTTCAAGGTGCTAGTTTTAACCTTTAAGGACCTAAGTGACTCAAGCTCAAGGACCGTCTTACTCTGGCTCTTGAGATCTTGATAGTTGTCGAGCTCCTCACAACTGCTGTCTTAAACATGTCACTTAACCTCTCCCTGTTCTTCTGGGCTGTAGTGACCAGGCTCCCCTCCCTCTAAAGAGTTAACAGGAAGTGAACCCTGTCTTGACTGACAGGCTGGTGAACTCCAGGGCTCAGCCAATCAGCACACCAGGTGGGTGGGACCTAGAGAGCTTTTGACAGGAAGAAGGGAGTGCTTTGTAGAAGAAGAAGCCAGGCTGGAGATGCACAAGAGGACATGTGGCCATGGAGGCTGGCTGCAGAAGAATAACTCTGCAGATCCTTGAAAGACTGGAGGGCAGGAAGCTTGAATTCTCATCAAGAGTTTGGTGAGTTCATGGTAAGGAGCCAGGGCTTTGGCTTCAGGAAGATGAATTTAGGGGAAAGTTTGTTTAGTCAGACTTTGAGTTAGAAACATATATTTCTTTGTGTGTGTGCTTTGTATATCCCTGATATTGTTACAGTATTGTTTACCTGCAACATAATTAAAATAAGAAACCCTTGCCTGCGCCCAACTCACCTGGGGCATTGCAAAAGACTCTAAAAGCATTTAAGCATGCCTAAAACAACCTATTTTTGTATCCTACTAAGTCTTCTTAACTGTATCTAAAAACGGAGAAAGCCTCAGACAGAAGCAATCTGTAGTAATAGAATAAAACTGGGGTGTTGTTTTTAGTTATTTTCTTTTTACAGGCCTCTCTGAGTTGGTTTTTAACTCAGGAAAAGGGGTAGGGGACGCCCCTGGTGCAAACATGTCCTCAAACATTCAGCAGCTATCAGTTTTCTCACCACGTGTAGGCTTGCACATGGAAGATTTTTGTACTTATCCAAGAGCCAAATTAAGAGAGTGGGTTTTTCTGGGTTATCCCACCCCAAGCCCAGAAAGTTTCTGTAGACAAAAGGGGTGGGGGTGGCAGCATTTTGGACCTACTAATGCCTAGTCAGGCAGCTCAGTAGGGATGATTCAGCATTTCTTTCCCTCCCGTGAGCTTGCTCTGAGACAAAGGCTCTAATAAGCTACACGGGCTTAATGTGGTTTTATGGGATATCTTATGGTACATTCCCCTGGCTGCATTTGCTGACGTTGTTGGTTTTGTGGTTGTTTTATATTGGTTTTTCTAATTGACTCCGTATGTGGACTATTGTTGCAGGAACGTGTACTGAAAATGTTGTTTTCAACTTAGGAATGTAGGAAGCTGCCTTATACTGAGTCTGACCCTTGGTCCATCTAGCTCAGAATGGACTACTCGGACCAGCAGTAGCTTTAGGTTTCAGGCAGGTATTTTGCCCTATATGGAGATACCAGGGATTGAACCTGGGAACATCTGCATGCAAGGCAGATGCTCTACAGCCCGAATCCCAAATGAACACGTATGAAGCTGCCTCCTACTGAGTCAGACCCTTGGCCCATCTAGCTCAGGATTGTCTGCACAGACTGGAAGCATCTCTCCAAGGTTTCAGGTCTCTCCCAGCCCTACCTGAAAAGCTGCTGGGGACTGAACCTGGGAACCTTCTATGTGCAAAGCAGGGGGGTCTACCACTGATCCATGGCTCCATTTCCACTTGCATGTCTCCCCTAGTGTGAGTTACTATGTCTTTATTTGGGGGGGGGGAAGTGAACTGTAGAATTCAGAAACTGGGCCTGAATTGGAGGTGAACCCCAAAGCTGTAACAGTTTGATGCTAAAACCTGGTCTGGGTGTACCTTTAAGGGAGGAGAGCTGGTCTTAGGAACCTAGGAAGTTGCCATATACCAGGTCAGACCCTTGGTCTATCTACCTCAGGATTGTCTTCACAGACTGGCAGCGGCTTCTCCAAGGTTGCAGGCCGGATTCTCTCTCAGACCTGTCTTGGAGATGCTGCCAGGGAGGGAACTTGGGACCTAGATGCTCTTCCCAGAGTGGCTCCATCGCTTTAGGGGAATCTCTTCCAGTGCTCACACATCAAGTCTCCCATTCAAATGCAACCAGGGCGGACCCTGCTTAGCTAAGGGGACAACACATGCTTGCTACCACAAGACCAGCTCTTCTCTTGTGGTGGAAAGCTTGAATTGTCCCCTTTGCTAAGCAGGGACCACCCTGATTTGCATTTGAATGGGAGACTACATGTGAGCACTGGAAGATATCCCCCTCAGGGGACGGGGTCCCTCTGGGAAGAGCACCTGCCTGCTTGCATGCAGACGCTCTGAGGTTCCCCCCCTGGCCTCTCCAGATAGGACTGCTGCCTGCAGCCTTGGAGACGCCGCTGCCAGTCTGTGCAGACCATACGGACTAGACGGACCAAGGGTCTGACTCAGTATACGGCAGCTCGCTGCGTTCCTTCCCGCCTCAGGGTTTAGGGTGCCTAAAGCCCCCTCTGGTTTGCCCTAACGCCCCTTCTCAATTTCTCCCAGGAAAGGACCCGGAACCTCCTGAGGGAATGGTACCTCCAAGATCCCTATCCTAACCCCTCCCGGAAGAGGCACCTGGCCCAGGCCACCGGACTCACCCCCACCCAGGTGGGGAACTGGTTTAAAAACCGCCGCCAGAGAGATCGCGCCGCGTCAGCCAAGCACAGGTCAGGAACAACTGGAGGGCGGTCTTGCTTCAGTTACCACCGCATTCTCATACCTGGGGCCAGTGGTCCCTCTAACAAAAAATCCCAGGTATTGTTGACTACAACTCCCAGCATCCTCAGCGAAAGCTTACTGCAGCGAGGGATTCTGGGAGCTGTAGTCAACAACAACTGGATTCCATCTTACAGGGAATACTGCCTGAGTGCTCTGATATTATTGGACGACGACATCCATCATCTCCAGCCACAGGGGCAATGGAGGATGGGAGTTGTAGTTCAACAGCAAAAATGGGACCCAGGTTTGAAAACCCTTGCATTATGCAACTACAACTCTCCGGTCATTTACGTAGAACTTTTAGAGGCAAAATCACAGATACCACGCAGAATTCCTTAACACCATAGTATCACCATGTGCAATTATAATGCACGGCAAACAGAAGGAAAACCTATAAACTTATGACCAATTTAGATCTATTTATCCACCAGCAGAATGGCATATGTGGTGATACCCCAGTTTCCTAGGAGTTAAGGATAAGCAAGCATTTCAAGGGCAAGAGAAAAAAGCAACTTTTAAAATAAGTTCTCTGTGATCTGACTTACAAAGTCTTATTTTGGAAAAAGTGTATAAAAAGAGACCACAAAATTATGTATGGGGGGGCAGGGGGGTATGCGTGATTCTGTTTTCATGTTTGTGAAAACGAGTGAAGCCACTTAAAAAAAACTGGGACCATATTTTCCCACTGCAAGCTTAAAAAAAAAGGACATGCAAATTGTCAATATGTCAAAGCTACTATTACAAGGGCCGAGCAAAATGAAATTGCCACTGAGTTTTTAGGAGAGCCATTTTGGGGTAAAGAACCATTTTTCTCATATCGTTTGATAATTAAATGTATTCGAGTCTAGACTCTTAAGTTAGAAGCAGTATATAATATATTGAGAAAAATTCCAATCACACCAGCTTAGAGCTAGCAAACTTAAAACAGAACCATTTTCTTAAGGATTATGAGTACTTTTTGTTAAAAAGTATAAAGATTGTTAAATATACAAATATTTTATATCACAAGGCAAAGACACACGCACACAAAACAAGAACATAGACCATATTAATTAGAGCCAGAATATTAGGATCTAGTATCCTCCACCCCCACGCCAACATAATCTTTTTTTAAAAATCAGTTTTGCTAGAGTATATCCTGTCTCTGTTCTTCTTTTGGGACCTTTTAATACTTTTGTAGTAACTAATTTACTCACAAGGAGGTATGGGGGGGTGTTCTTAAGCGTTTGTTCTGTAACAGCTTTGGTTTAACAGTTTTTGGTGGGCACCTTCTGGTACTGTTTGAAAATAATGCAGAACAAGTAAGAAAGGCATTAGCCTGAGATATGCAACTCACCCACTCCATGCTTAAACAACAACAACAAGAAGAACAAATATTTATATAACGCTTTTCAACAAAAGTTTCCAAAGCGCTTTACGTAGATATAAATAAATAAGATGGCTCCCTGTCCCCAAAGGGCTCACCATCCAAAAAAGAAACATAAGATAAGACACCAGCAATAGCCACTGGAGGGATGTTGTGCTGGGGGCGGACAGGGCCAGTTGCTCTCCCCCCTGTTCGATAAAGAGGATCAGCACGTTAAAGAGGTGCCTCTTTAAAAGTCACAGGCTTCCGGGTTTTTTTTTAAACCGACCCATCCACACAACAGGAACAGCCTTGAAGGGTGGAAGCTCTCTCTCAGTCTCTCAGGCACACAGTGCCAAACAGAAGGGCGGAAAAGGGAAACGCACTGGGGGAATCTAACAGATACAACAAACGGAACGAGTCCCTCCCCGCAAAAGTGGTGCTTTTCCCGTGGGAAACAACAAGCCCAGAAGCCCACTCCCCAAAGGCGCACAGGGATAAGGCAACATTTGCAGGGGCTCTGGGGGTCGGGGGCTGTGGGGCTCCGGCTGGTTGAACTGGGGGGCCGGCTTGCGCCCCACCCATCAAAGGCGCCACCTCCACTCTCTGAGTCCCAACTCAAAAGGATGTCCAGGCGGGGCACCCAGAGGAACACTCACTGGGGACATCCAGGAACACATTGGGGGGCCCCCAGGCCCAAGCCCAGCCATGCCCCTTTCCAGCCCTTCCTCCAAGGAGCCTGGGCTGGAGCCATGGGCATGGTGATGCCTATCTTCTCAACAACCCTGTGAGGTAGGCTAGCCCGGAGTCTCCCGGTGGGACTTGCGTGGCCAAGCGGGGATTTCAACTTGGGTCTCTCTCCGGTCCTCACCCAACAACGTTGGCCCTCCGGGAGATGCTGGACTACATTCCCCATAATCCCCGGCCACTGGCCACGGTGACTGGGGACGATGGGGATTGTGGTCCACAAACAGAAGGTCTCCCCGCTGCACCATGCTGGCTCTCCTCTTGAGTAGATCTAAGCAACACCCTCAAAAAGATTTGATGGGATCAAGCGGCTACAAGTCCTCCTCCAATAACCGCAGGGGGATCTGGCTAGTAGCAGGGAGTTCCCCCTCCCCCCACTCTTCAGAATCAACACCACTATTTGAAACTAACATCGCTTTTTGCATCTCCTGCCCTCTTTCCATGCCTCCGCCACCTCTTGCTAGGCTGCAGAAGGAGCTGCCCGCCCAGCCTGGCGACTCCATGCAGCCTTCTAGAACGGAGAGCCTCAATGGTGCCCCCTGCCTGCCGGAGGACAGCGACGTGCTCCATGATCAGAGAGACGCCACCGCACCCACCAGCGACAGCGAAAACAGCCAGGGGGCCCTGAAGAGCTGGGAGGACTGACCCCCCATGGAGGGATTTCCTGGTCAACGCAATGGCTGGAGGTGCACCCGGAGGAATGGGGAGCGAGAAGCAGTCGTAGAAGACAGGCCTGGGTTGAAAAGGTTTCAAGGAAACCTGGTGCCACGTGGGGTGGGGGACGGTGCGGCAGACATTCTGGACAGGGAAAGGTTTCTTCGCTGGTTCCCAGATGTTCCCTGGAAAAACCACAAGCCAGCGATGAAGACAACCCGCCCTCCATTCGGAGGTAGACTGCCACCGCCTCTGGAGGCTCCATTAATGCTTCATGGCTAGTATCTGTCAGCCTGTTCTCCTCCATGCATGTGTCTAACCTGCTTTTAAGGGCCTGGTCTAAGTGGGCAGCAGAATAAGGAGGTAGAGAGAATTGTACTCCTACTGTCATAGGAACATAGGAAGCTGCCATATACTGAGTCAGACCCTTGGTCTATCTGGCTCAGTATTGTCTTCACAGACTGGCAGCGGCTTCTCCAAGGCTGCAGGCAGGAACCTCTCTCAGCCCTCTCTTGGAGATGCTGCCAGGGAGGGAACTGGGAACCTTTTTCTGCTCTTCCCAGAGCTGCTCCATCCCCCAAAGGGAATCTCTTCCAGTGCTCACACTTCTAGTCTCCCATTCATATGCAACCAGGGCAGACCCTGCTTAGCTAAGGGGACCAGTCAGGTTTGCCGCCACAAGACCAGCTCTCCTTTGCTTTGCTGCCCACAGTGATGCAATGTCCCTTCAACCGAAGGGGCTGGCATTGGTTTCTCTTTACACCTCCCCTCAAAGCTCGTCTCTTCCATTAAAGCCTTCTTCCCAGACAGTGTTGTGACGAAGCCCAGATAGGCAGCCCGGCAAGAACCCTGCATTCTGCTCAGACTTCCCTCCCACCTCTTCCTCTGATCGGTTTTAGATTGTGAGCCCCTTGGGGCAGGGGACTCCCTTCCTCTCCCCTGCCAAGCCCCCCCCACCCGTGCACACGGGCAGTGGGGCCCTCACATGCCAAGACGCCGCTGAGGGAGAACCGGGGCCGGCGGGAAGGACCCACTTGCTTCCAGAGGCCTCCATCTCACTGTCACTCAGCAACCATCTCCATGGCGACGCCAGAAGGCCGAGGACCGTCTCCGAAGCGAGTGTGCATCTGGATCGGACAGCCGGCTCGCTTGCAGCCACCACCCGCGGAGAAGTGGCTTACTTCCGAACAATTGACTCCCATCTGCTCCCTGCCAGGGCGGCATCTCCTCCGGCGGCTGCCGGCACTGGCTCAAGAAAGGGATGCGATACGTGGGCGGGGGGGGGGGGGGCCTCCAAGCCACACACACCACACACACACACACACACACCACACACACACGTGTCGCTTCGTACCGTTGGAAACCATCCTTAATCTATTATTAAAAAACCAGCGTGGCTGAGAAGCACATGTCCTCTGGTCAGGGAACTCCTTTATCCGAGTCTCGGATCTCCGACCCTCTTCTAGATTGCGGTGGGGAAAGAAGAATATAGACACAGTCCAGAATCGAGAGCCGTGGCCAATTTGCCAATGGACAAGGGTTTCTGCCTTGCAACTATGTAAGGCCACAAAAGGCTTACCCCTCTCACGAATCAGGCTGCTGAAAAAGAGAGAGCTTTGGCGGGCGGGCGTGTGTGTGTGTGGGGGGGGACCAGGGGTGTGTTTTTCTGCGGAAGGATGGTGAGCTCAAATTCTTGACTTGAGCTAGTGCTCCGTAGCACCCTGGTCCTCAATTCCATGTGGATGCTCGCCCTATCTGGAACCTGGCGCCAACGGAGAGATCTTGCGGTTCTAGTACACACAGGTGCACAACTCAAACGTCCCAGTGGGCCAGAAACAACCATGATTATATATTGGGGGGGGGAGGCAAAATTGATTTTCAGTGCATTGATTGTTGCAGTAAAATTAGTGATAAAGAGAAATCTGAAAGCAATTAGTTGTGGGTCCTTCCCTCCCCACAAGGGCCCACAATTTTAACCAAGGACAGCAGCCAGAAAATAAGCCCTGTTCTTGCTCAGACAGTGGGCGCCTGACTGTTCCAGCCCCACACAAATGCCAAATGTTGGGGCTCCTCCTGTTGCTGGCTACCTGGGCCATCAAAAAAATGTCCTCATGGGCCAGATCTGGGCCTTACGTTGTGCAGGGCTGCTAGTGGAAGAATAAAGGAGATCTGGCAATCCTGTAAAATCGAGAGGAGTCACAGCCTCCCTGACTCGGGGCGAGATGGCATCCTGTCTCAGGAGAGCTCCGTGGTAGAGGGCCTGCTTTGCAAGCACAAGGGTCCCAATCCAAGCCCTGGCATCTCCAGTTGCAGGTCAAGGAAAGACCTCCTCATCGTTCTTTGCAAACAGCCGGATCTTGCAATGGGCTGGTTCTCACGATCCGATGCAAGGGCGGGATTCTGAAGCCGTGCACGCTTCACAAACGGACCGTGTGGGTGGCGGAAATGTCAGGCAGAGGACAGGGAAGTGACCATGTTGAAGAAGCAAGCCCATTTGGGCAGTGGATCTCCTCCACCCTAGATCCAATCCCAGAGTACCAAAGCCAACTGGGATGTCGTCCCGCACACGATCGCCTCCCGGTCCTCTGCGCGCACGATCTACTTCCACAAGCATGCATGGAATCGCGGCGGGGACCATAATAAGCACCAGCCCAGTTTATGTCTCTCTTTCCCATCTTTTGCCCCCCAGTTCCCACCCCGGAAGGCCCCACAAAGACACGAGAGGAATCCACCCACCTTGAAAGAGCTTTATTGTCCCGTGAGCAAGGGACGACAAGTTTATTTTATTTCATCTCACTGTCAGTGGGTCCAATCCCAGCGTCACCACCCCCACCCCAGACCCCCTCTGGGTTTGCCCCACTCTCCTCATTTACACTGCACAACTGCGTCTCTTTTAAATGCTGCCCCCCAAGTCATTCATGGGGGGGGGCGGAGAGAGAGAGAGAGAGAGAGGAAGGGAGGAGGGTCAGGGGTCTTTTTGTTCCTCCTTCCCCAGTAAGCGCAGAAGAATCGAGACCATGAGCACACAGAAATGGAGCACACTCACTGGACCCTGGCCCTGATCCACACCTCCTCTCTTTAAAGACACGTGTGTTTTTCATAGAGGAGAGGATTTCAGTCTGTGCAGGGCACAGTCCAAGAAGAAATGGCAGACTGTGTGGGGAATAAGCTGCAACCCCAAAGTCTGAAGTGTGAAAATCCTCCCGAAGCGACTCCGGGGTCAGGACTGAGTGCGACGCCCCAGCCAAGACCCTTAAAAGGACAAAGGGACACAACCCCAGCGAACAGCTTTCCTCTGGATCTTCTTTGATGGAGGGTGCATTGGCACTGCAAAATTATTTCCAGCCGGTATCGAGTGGGAGCACTCTGGCTTCTGCCCCACCCCACCCCGGAGAACGGAAATTTGGTGAGGGTGCTGAGAATTAGGCTAACCACATTCACACAACCCCAGTTCTCAGGGTTCCCAGGGAAGAAAGAGGAAGAGCTGTTTATGTATGGAGAGCCCCCTAGAGGAGCAGACTGAAGTATTTTGCTTTTCACAGTGCCCCTCCACAGGCCAGAATGCTTTCAGGAAGCCCAGAAGGAGTGCCTGAAGTCAACTCCCCCTCTTCTGTTTGTTCCTCGGGGTAGACTGTTCCTGGGCCTAGAGGTTCCATTTACCATCACAAGCAATGGCCACCAACATAAGAACATAAGAACAGCCCTGCTGGATCAGGCCCAAGGGAGCCCATCGAGTCCAGCATCCTGTTTCGCACAGTGGCCCACCAGATGCTGCTGGAAGCCACAGACAGGAGTTGAGGGTGTGCCCTCTCTCCTGCCATTACTCCCCAGCAACTGGTACTCAGAGACATCCTGCCTTTGAGGCTGGAGGTGGCCTTTAGCCCTCCGACTAGTAGCCCTTGATAGACCTCTCCTCCATGAAGTGATCCAAACCCTTCTTAAAGCCATCCAGGTTGTTGGCTGTCACCACATCTTGTGGCAGAGAGTTCCACAAGCTGATTATGTGTTGTGCGAAAAAGGTAATTCCGTTTGTTGGTCCTAAATCTCCTAGCCATCAGTTTCATGGAATGACCCCTAGTTCTGGTGTTATGTGAGAGGGAGAAGAATTTCTCTCTCTCCACTTTCTCCACACCAGGCATGACTTGTCCAATTCCACTGTGAACTTGTCTCATCCCTTTGCAAAGCGAGTGGCCATGTGCTAGCGGCAAATTCAACACACTGACTACACACAAATCAATGAGGTGGAGAACAGTGTTCCCTCGAACAGGGATTCCCAGATGTGGTTGACTACAACTCCCATAACTCCCAAGCCAAAGGCAACTGCAGCGGGGGATTCTGGGAGTTGTAGTCAACCACATCTGGGGATCCCTGTTAGAAGGGAACACCGGTGAAGAAGTCCGCTCTTTGGTCTGTCCTGAATATCCGCTGACCACTTTCTCCACACCATGTGCCTCCCACAAGATGAACTTTTTCTTTATCTCCACTGAAACCTGTATCTCCTGTCTCTCGACCTGGTTCTTTATCCACCATGGCCTAACAAACTTGACAAAACCAATTCCAGACTGCAGTGCGGACAGAGTGTTCCAGCCTATTCTGTGCAAATAGGGTTGCCATTGCCAACACAGACTGCAGCTATCCCCAGAGGTTTGCATTCTTTCCTATCTCTTCCCCGCCCGCTCGCCAATATTTTTCTCATTCTCAAGCCATTCCAGTCTCCAAGGTTGCTTCCAAGGGTTACCTGGAGACGGATGCTGCTGACTGCCAACCGTGGAAGGTCGGCATCCCTCTTCCCGGCCGTATCTGGACATCCCAAATACTATCCCAACATTTCCCACAATACTAAGTCCTGAAAACCTCCAGGAGTCACCTAGACATGGATGCCGATTTCTGGAAACTCCGAGCCAGTCCTGGAGCGTTGGCAACCTTTCTAGAAGCAGCCATGGAGGGCCTGAGAGCGGAGCTCTGGGTCACCCACTGCAAGCTTTCTCCATCTTGGTTTAGTATCAGCCCTTCAACTTGTTTCCACCTGTTTCAACCCCAGCTCTGCCAAGGGCCACACCGCTGCAGGCCTAAGGGTCCCACAGAATTCTTGAGATCATTCAGTTCTGCTTTGGAGGATTTCCTCCTCCTCCACCACCACCACCGCCGCCGCCGCCGCCGCCTCCTGTTTTTGGGTTCACGAATTCTGCATGAAATGTGGACTCTGACCAAGAAGCAATCAGGAAAAAGGGACCCCCTTTCCCTGACTGGAAGCGCGGAGCTGATTCTGGAAGCACAGAACAGAACAGTCCTCCTGTCCCTCATGCTGGCCAGCCTTCCCCTGCTGTCTTGGCTCCGAGCACCTCACATCCAGGGGTAGACTGCTTCCGAACATGGAGGCTCTGCTTAGCTAGCATCACTAACAACCACGGAGAACAGCAGCCCTGCAGCCAGATCAGACCAAAGCAGCCCGGCGCTCTTGCTGCCAAGGGTGGCCAGCCGGAAGCAACGACCTAACCCTTGCTGGCTCTCTGCCCCCTGCTCAACCGACACTCATAGAGAAGTCTGCTCCTGAAGAGGGAGGCTCTGTTCAGCTATCAGGATGGCTCATGGCCATGTAGGAAAGACTGTATCCTCCACAAAGCTGCCAATAGGGGACTGGTGATTTTTTTAAATTCTCATTTTTAATGGCAGGTGGCATCTGGTGGTGGGGGCACCCTCACTTTTTTTCATTTCGACCTGTCACAAAGCGGTTACGAGGCATGCAGCCTCATGCCGTCAAGGATGTGGCGGCCCACTTCCCATCCAAGCCCTGGGGGGGGGAATCCCCCCCCAGTGCAACAAAGGGCCAATGAGGGATACACACACACACCCCTCCATCCACAGTGAGAGCAGAAGCTCCAAAATCTGGCACAGGAGATCAACATTCTGACGTAGCCCTCGGGACTGTGGAAGCATGAACAGCACCTAGTTGTTGTTTTTTTTAAAAAAAATCCAGACTCCAGAAGCAGAATTGATCGTGGTCAGGACATGGGGCTGCCGTGACCCCCACAGCGCTCCCCCGCTTGCCCCACAAAAACCACCCCTTCCCACTCAAGAGACCACCCTTCCCAGCTCTGGTTCTCCGAAGACTTGCAAAAACTCCCTCTTCTGGGGCGTTGCGGGGGATGGATCGGGCACTTAATTTGCAAAAGGCGGGCGGGGTGGGTGGGTGGGTGGGTGGGTGAGGAGTGGTCTTCCATCTTCCTCAGAGCAGGAACTTGGGGAGGGGGCTCGGCGAACCAGGTTAGGGGCTGCTCCGGGGGCATCCCCTCCCGCGGCCGGTCCCCGACCCTGTGGACGGAAAAGCGGGGCGTCAACCTCCACGGCCCTCTCCCCCCCCCGGGGGTCACAGCGGGGTCCCCGAGGCCCTCCCCGCGGGGCCCTGCCTCTGGCCGTTGCGGTGGCAGCCCTCCCCGCCGTGGACGATCAGCACGGGGAAGTAGAGGGCGTCTTGGTAGCAGGGGGGGCTCTCCAGCGGCTCCGTCTCGACGCCGCCGACGCCGCCCCCCACGTGGCCCCCGCTCAGGCTGCGGAGGATGCCGCCGCCGCACCGGCGCGCCCCGCCCAGCGAGAAGCGGCTGCAGCTGAAGGGCAGGCGCGCGTAGAGGGCCCGGGTGCCCCGTGAGGGCAGCGAGTTGCTGCTGACGGTCCGGCGGCACCGCTGGCAGCTGCGGAGGTAGGCCGCGCCGGCCACCACGGTGGAGTCCATGAGCACCGCCTCGGAGTAGCTGGGCACCAGCTGCTGGTTGGAGCGGATGTGCCACTCCAGCTCCGTCATGTCCACCGTGTTGACCCGCGAGATGCGGCGGGGCCCGTAGCCCCCGGCGGTGTCCAGCGGACTGGGCCCGTCGTCCGCCCCGAAGAGTTTCTCCACGTGGTAGTGCACGTTGGCCATGCGGTACTCGGCCAGGACCCGCAGCGGCCAGGAGAGGAGGAGGAAAGAGGCCAGCCAGAAGACCCAGCGGCGGGTGTACCACGGCGGGCGCCGGGGGTCCGGGAAGACCATCATGTGCTCCTTGAAGTCCACGTTCTTGAGGTGCATCCCCTCGCGGGCCTCCATGTAGTCATCCAGGCCCTCGTTCTCGCCGAAGAAGCGGGCCCGCTGGGTCAGGTAGGCCGCCTCGGCCTCCCCGGAGGCGAAGCTGAAGCATTTGGTGAAGCGCAGCTTGGTGACGGGGTAGTCGGAGAGCCCCAGCAGCTCCTTGGAGACGTCCTTCACCCCGTGGCCCGAGTAGTCGAACTCGGTCTCGGCCACGTGGGTGTTGACCCGCTCGTGGTAGACCTGGGTGGTGGTGTAGGCGTCCCCGTTGCGGTAGCGGGTGACCTGCCGGGTGCGGCGGATGTAGTGGTAGCCGACGGCTTTCCACCAGATGCAGGGCGTGGCCTGCTGCATGCGCTGGACCTTCTCGTAGACGCTGGCCGTGTCCACCCGGTGCTGCATCTGGCCCTTGGCGAAGCGGTGCCAGCACTCCACCAGGTAGACCACGTACAGCATGCCCAGGAAGGCCAGCGGGATGTAGATGTACCCGTTGGAGCACGGGCTGTCGTGGTAGATGGCCGTGGCCCCCTGGTAGGAGCCGTCATAGGTGATGCGGGTCACCGTCGAGAGGCGGCACCAGCCCATGACGCCAAAGCAGCCGAACATCAGCAGGGTGAGGACCAGGCATTTCCAGTGGGACTCCCGGCAGAGGGAACTGCTCAGAGACTGCTTGAGGGGCCGTTGCTGCTCATCCCAGGGGGGAGAGAGAGAGAGAGAGAGAGAGAGAGAGAGAGAGAGAGAGAGAGAGAGAGGAGTCATTGGTTATGTGTCAGGAACATCTCTGGCTTCTTCCTTTGCATGGGGTCGTCCCTGCATGGTTGGGGATCCTTCCGTCTTTGTTAGCATGAGGACTAGAGACTTGGGTGTCCTCCTTAAGGAAGAAAGCGGGATATTCCTGGCCTCGTCTTGTGGCCGCAAGCATGAATTGTCCCCTTTGCTAAGCAGAGGTTTGCATCTGAATGGGAGGCTACATGTGTGAGCGCTGTCAGAGATTCCCCTTAGGGGATCTGCCTGGAGAAGGTTCCCAGTTCCCTCCCTGGCAGCATCTCCAAGATCGGGCTGAGAGAGACTCCTGCCTGCAACCTGGGAGAAGCCGCTGCCAGTCTGTGCGGACAATACTGAGCGAGATGGACCAAGGGTCTGACTCAGTATATGGCAGCTTCTTTATGACTCCTTGGGTATCCTTTTTATTGAAGAAAGAGAAATAGCCCTGTTTTCTTCCTTTGCTTCGGATTATGGGAGCTAGTTTACTCTCATGTGGAAGGTGTGGCGACAGATGTGGCGACAGCCAACAACCTGGATGGCTTTAAGAAGGGTTTGGATCACTTCATGGAGGAGAGGTCTATCAAGGGCTACTAGCCGGAGGGCTATAGGCCACCTCCAGCCTCAAAGGCAGGATGCCTCTGAGTCCCAGTTGCCGGGGAGTAACAGCAGGAGAGAGGGCAGTCCCTCAATTCCTGCCTGTAGGCTTCCAGCGGCATCTGGTGGGCCACTGTGTGAAATAGGACGCTGGACTAGATAGGCTTCCTTGGGCCTGATCCAGCAGGGCTGTTCTTATGTGTAAGGGTCTCTTATGCGCAACCACGACCCTTTGTGGTTGGCTGAACCGATGCGCGGGTGGGGGGTGTGCATTCCTGGCCCAGATCCACCCACATTCCTGGTGGATCTGAGTAGATTTCAATTGGTCTTTGTGGTGGGTGGGCCCATTTCGTGGCAATGTGGGCACCCATTACGGCATAGTGGTTGCAAAGCAAGTTGTGTGTGTGTGTAGGGGTGGGTATTTATTTATTTGTTCAGCATATTTATGGAGCGCCCCTTGGGATGCGTGCACCACTTTGACGGCTTGTTTACACTTTATGTTGGCAATTCTACACCGCCCTTCGTCAGCGACCCCCAGGTCCACCTCGCCGTCTCCATTTCCCCAGCCACAGCTATAAAAGCAAAGGCTTCTGGGAAGGTTGCCAGTAGCAAATGGCTTTCAGGACCATGGAGAGAGCACAACGGTGGGGGTTTGGATTAGCCCATCCGTTGTTGTTTTTGAGCTAGTGCCCTGGGGGAGGATGGACAGTGGGACGCCAATGAACCGGAAAATGCTTGGCGTATTTAGGGTGGGCGAGGGAAACAAAAAATGGCCCCGAATCTCAATCACATACTCCTGGCAGATACTACTACTATTACTGACAACATCTGTGTCCCACTCTTCCTCCAAAGACCCCAGAGGGGTGCACATGGTTATGTTCATCCTCACAACCACCCTGCAAGGTAGGTTAGGCTGAGAGCTAAGTGACTGGCCCAGAATCACCCAGGGAGGTTCATGGCCAAACAAGGATTTGAACTCGGATCTCCCCAGGCCTAGCTCAACATTCTAATCCAGGGGTTCTCCATCTTGGGACTCTGGATATTGCTGTTGTCCAGCTCCCATAATCCCCAGCCACAATGGGCAAAAGCCGCCGGGGAGCAGAGTGGGGAACTATCAGCCCTAGCCAGGGGAAGAATTTCCTTCCCTGTCTGCCATTGTGGCTGGGAATCATGGGAGTTGTAGTCCAAGCAGAATGGGGGACTCAGGACTGGGAATCCGTCTAGAGCAAATATCTTGGCCAGAGGCACACTAAAAAAGGGATACCTGCACACTCAGCCTCCCTGCCCGCGGCTGAAATATGTGTGGGGACCTGGAAGGGAGGGAGGTGAGGAAGGGGGTGCCCCCTACCTATCTCCTCCCCTTTGGTGTTGTTCATGCGAAAGCTGTCCCTTCTCTCTCTCCTGCTTGCACACAGGATCTGCCCCAGAAAGGAAACGCGAATGCAAGCTTTTCCCGCAAAGCCTAGAAGGGACCTTGTGCGCAATCATTATACTCCGAAATATTGGGCTGTTGGGTTTTGGGTTTTGTTTTTTTGCCTCCCACCTGGCAGACGGCGGGAGGTGGGGGCGGGGTGGGGTGTGTGTGTGTGTGTGTGATGAGACACCCCTAGTCAGTGGCAGAGCCGTCCCCCCCCCCCGCTGCTGGCTTTGTTTCCCCCCACCCCGCCCCCGTCTCCCCTTTCTTCGGAGACAATCGCTCCCTGCCCACCGAATCTCCATCAGGAGTCGCTGCGCCCAGCAAAAGCACCAAAGCGGAGCGGGGAGAGAAGGACGTTAGCGTGGTGCAATGCAGAACTTCGCGCGGACGCCCCCCCGCCGCCCCGCCGCCAGTAGCAAAGCACACACACGGCACAACATTCACACCCCTCGCCTGCTGCAGAGCTACACACTTTGTGTGTCCCCCCCCCTTCACCCACCCACCCCCCGCAACAAGGCTCGATCCACCCCGCCGCGCCGTCGCACCAGCTCCCCTGAGAAGCGCGCACCCAAAACTCCGATTCCGCCCTGGGGAGCGCGGCGGCAGGCAAGAAGGGTCCGCGGAGGAGTGGGGTGGCGGCGGCGGGAGAAGCCACAATCTCTCTCCCGCCGCGCCCCCCCCCCGCAATGATCCGGGTTTATTTTTAACCCCCGCCGCCGCCGCAGCAGCAGCAGGAGGAGGCATAATGCACCAGGCGGCACGTGCTGCGCCCTGCAGCAAAAGAGCCGGCGCCTCCCTCCCTCCCTTAGCCGCCCCCCCCACCAAGGAGGCCGGGAAGGTGTGTGGGGCGGGGGGGGCGGAGGGAGGGGGCCGCTGGCGCCTCGCCCCCAGCCTTGGCCAGCCGCCCAGCCCGCTTGGCCCCGGGGTGCGGCGAGGAGGGGCCCCTTCCCAAGGCGCGCTGGCTGGCGATCGCCGCGCCCCGCAAGCCGGGGGCTGGCCTTACCTCCTCCCGGGGGGGCCCTCCCGCCGGGGTGAGCGTGGGCAGCTCCCCGGCCCCCGGCTGCTGCGCCCCGCCGTCGTCTTCCGCCCCGCCGCCGGGCATGGTTCACGCGTGGCGCCGCCAGCAGGCGCCCCGGCCGCATGTTAGGGGCGGGCGAGGGGCTCGGCGGCCCCGCCGCTGCAGCTGCGCCGCCGACTCCCCGCGACCCTGCAGCGGGGCATGGAGGCGGCCGCCCTGTCTGCCTGCCTGCCTGCCTGCCTGGTGGCGCGCACCTTCCCGGCCGGCCCGCGGCTCGCCTCTCCGCCCGTGCGCTTCGCGCCGGCTCCGCCCTCCTCCTAGCGGCTGGAAAGGAGCCCGCACCGCGCCCGGGTCGCCGCCGCCGCCCGAGGCCCCGAGCCGGCCCCCGCCCCGTCCCTGCGCGCAGGCAGCCGCCACCCCCGCCGCGCTCCGCTCTCCGCCCCGAGCTGCGCGCCCTTCTCCTCCTCCCGGGACCGGCTCCTCTCCCAGCGAGGCGGCGGCGTGACTTGGCAGCGCCGAGCAGCCGAAACCTCTCCCGGGCGGCGGCGGCGGCGGCAGGGCCCTGATCCGCTCTCGCTGCAGCGCCCAGGGCTGGCCCGGGCGGGGTGCGCGGCGGCGGGGGCAGCCTGAGAGGGCCGGGCGCTCCTCCGCCTCAGCCCATCTGGGGACGCCAGCCCCGGAGGAGACCCTCGCTGGCAGGCCCTTTCCCTCCGGACGGGGAGGACGCGGGGTCCAGGAAGAGCGGCTGCTTGCTCAGGGGATGCCTCCTCGGCATCTGGCCCCGGAATCGGGAACCCCCCCCCTGGGCTGAGCGACGAGCCGAGAGACTCCTCTCCAAGGGGTGACCTACTGAGCAACTGGCCGCCTCCGGCCCCAGGACCGCATCCCTCCAGGGGCTGCCCCCGCTGCTAGGGGTGGCGGTGGCGGGTCGCCCTCCTGTTCCCTTTGCGAGTGTGAGCTCTTGGGGTGGGCTGTTTCTCTCGGCAGAAGCCACTTTGACAGTGGGGTAACGGGTTGCCAAGGGGTCTCTACAGACCAGTGCGCATATGAGAAACCTTTATATACCGCTTTTCAACAGACGCTCCCAAAGCGGTTTACAGGGGTGCAAATCAGCTCAAATAAGTACATAAGAGGGCTCCCTGTCCCCAAAGGGCTCGCAGTCTAAATAGCGGTGATAGCAAGCAGGAGTCCATGCACGCAGAATTGTCACCCACTAGCCTGGATCAAACCGCCTGCACGCCTTCTCTAGTTCTTGCCATTTTCCTACCAAGCCCACATTTGTCTCTCCCCCACTCACCCAGCAGCTTGGTTTTGCTTAACTTTGAAGAGTGGTTCTAGAGAGAAAATTGTGTTCAGAGAAAATTGTGTTCTGTGGGTAGCTCAAGGGAGCCTCCATGCTTTAGGGCAGTCTACCTCTGAATCAGAACCGCTGAGGAAGAGCTGTTGCATTCATGGAGACTTTCCAAAACGATCTGGTTGGGTCCCGGATGGAAACAGGTTGCTGAGTTAGGTAGATTCATACCACGACAAATATTTATATACTGCTTTTCAACAAAAAGTTCCCAAAGCGGTTTAAATCGATTCTGCCTACTTGACGAGAGGCTGGCCCTAATAAAGGTATGACCTTACTGTGGATGTTGGGTTCTGCTTTCTCTCCATTAAGGAAGTTTCTTTTGGAGTCAGTGTTAAGGGTTCTTATCTATGAAGGTTAAACTAAGAGGGTTTGTCCCCACAGACAAGTCATAGCCTATACACAATGCTTCAGCCGACACGTGTGGAACATCCATGAGTGAACTGACCCCCACGGGGTTGTAATGATCTAAAATTTAATTATCTATATTCCCGGTAGATAATCTTTCTTTGCAGGGGCGTAGCAAGGTTGGAGGGGGCCCAGAAACAAGATTTTAAAATGGGCCCCTCGCTGATATACACACACAAACACACTTCACAATATATAGTGCACTCACACTCACATCCCCATTATGAATACGGTGAATATCTAGTTCCCATTGAATCTAGTTTTTTTACTCTCTGCTCCTGCTGTTCTCCAAGAGACGCAACATAGTTCATAGGGGGTGCAACATGGGCGGGTGGGGAGTCATGTGATGTGCCTCTGGGGGGCCCCTCGAGGCAGTGGGGCCCCAAGACGACTGCCTCCCCTTGCCTAATAGTAGTTACGCCCCTGTTTCTTTGGGTTGTACTGTCCTAGAGAAGAACTCTCACCCACTCCTCACCAATATTTAAAAGCACTATTTGTTATGGGGGGTGGGAGAACTTACCCGATACCTACAAAGATTAGAATCGTTCAGCCAATGGTTTTCCCCATGACACTCTATGGATGCGAAAGCTGGACTTTAGGCGCATAGGAAACTGCCATATACTGAATCAGACCATCAGTCTACCTAGCTCAGTATTGACTTCACAGACTGGCTCCAAGGTGGCAGGCAGGAGTCTCGGCCCTCTCTTGGAGATGCTGCCAGGGAGGGAACTTGGAACCTAGATGCTCTTCCCAGAGTGGCTCCATCCCTTAAGGGGAATCTCTTCCAATGCTCACCCTTCTAGTCTCCCCTTCATATGCAAGCAGGGCAGACCCTGCTTAGCTAAGGGGACCAGTCATGCTTGTTAAATGCTACCACCAGACCAGCTCTCCTCTCTTTGAAGAAGCAAGATAGAGAGAGTATTGACTCTTTTGAACTTGGGTGCTGAGGACACCAAAGACAGCCAGGGAAACAAACCAATGGATCATACAACCAATCAATCCAGGATTTTCACTCGAGGCACAAATGTGAGCAGGCTCAAACTATCATACTGTGGACACATTATGCGAAGACCCAGCTCCCTTGAGAAGTCCATAGTGCTGGGGAAAGTTGAAGGAAAGAGAAGAAGAGGACGACCAGCCGCAAGGTGGATGGACTCGGTTACACCAGCAATGGATGCACCACTGAGAGACCTTCAAGGCCAAGTGGAAGACAGATCATCCTGGAGAGACTCTGTGCTCGTTAAGAGCCAACACCGACTTGACGGCACTTAATCAACCAACCAACCAATCAATGGCATGGGTACCAACCATGCAGGGCACCTGCTTTGCATGTAGAAGGACCCAGGTTGAAGCCCTGGCAGCATCTCCAGATAGACTCCTGGGAAAGACTGAAGCCTTGGAGAACCTCTGCCAGTCAGTGTTGAGAATTCTGAGCTAGATGGACCGAGGGTCGGACTCAGTAGGCGGCGGCATCTTATGTTTGAGGATGGGGTCATAGCTCATTGGAAAAGGTCCCCGATCAAATCTCATGCATCATCAAGTAGGGCTACAAAAGGCTCCTGCCTGAGAACCTCGGAGAAGCTGCTGCCAGTCAGAGCAGACAATGCTGAGTGTAAGGCAGATTCCTATGTTCCTATAAATGACAGCTCATTTATTACGACTGTGATTCTGAAATAAGAGCCAAGGACATAAAAACACAAGGAAGTGATGAGATTTTTTATTTTATTTTTTTAAAGATTTGTGAGCCCTTTGGGGGCAGGGAGTCATTTTATTTATTGATTTATATCGATGTAAACCGCTTTGGGAACTTTTTGTTGAAAAGCAGTATATAAATATCTGTCATCGTATGAACCTACCTAACTCAGCAACCTGTTTCCATCAGGGAGCCAACCAGATTGTTCTGGAAAGTCTCCATGAATGCAACAGGTCTTCCTAAGTGGTTCTGATTCAGAGGTAGACTGCCCTAAAGCATGGAGGCTCCCTTGAGCTATCCACAGAAGACAATTTTCTCTGGATTAACTGCTTTGAAATAACTGTCCACTCCTGGCTTGAAACTCAACAGTCACTGCAACATCAGAATAAACCCTTTGAATGCACAGAAAGGAGGGAAAGGACACACCCTAGCAAGACGAAAAGGGGTGGGCGGCATACAATGTACCTCTTCTACAGAGGTTTAAGAGTTGCATTTCCAGCATTGCTCCACGAGATGACACTATGGGGTTGCAAAATAGTCCTGCATCCCTAAGGAAGGAATAACATTGGGAAGAAGAAACCTCAAAATTGTGTTATAACATAATAATTACACAACCATTCATTGTGCGATTTCATGTCGGTCGGGGTGAGTGTGTAGGCAGAAGACGACTGCTTGGGGACGTATTAGTTATCACTCGCGGCATTTTATTTTATTTTTTTGCGGCTGCATCAATCTGTATTTTGCAGAGTAAGGTAAATAGAAAAACAGGCCTTTGCCCCACCAAGGTTACAATCTAAATGTCAAGACAAATGCAGTGGCATGTATTTATGATGCAACCCAAAGCATGTAAGCCCCAGTGTTCAACAAGGCTTACTCCTGAGTAAGTAAGCCCTGCAATTTTGGGCTGTGTGTAAGCAGAGGATAAGGAGGACTAAGGCTTAAGCCAAAGGCTTCATGGAAAAGGCCTGTGAGCCAGAGAAATGTGGCAACCCATCGGATTTATAGGATAGAGACTTTGGGCAGAGAGGCCAATAAGGGAGGAATGGCGGGGTCATTTAAGGAGAGGACCCGAGGAAAGCTGGTCTTGTGCCAGCAAGCCTGACTTGTCCCCTTAGATAAGCAGGGTCTGCCTTGGTTGCATTTGAATGGGAGACTAGAAGTGTGAGCACTGGATATTCCCCTCAGGGGATGGAGCCGCTCTGGGAAGAGCATCTAGGTTCCAAGTTCCCTCCCTGGCAGCATCTCCAAGATAGGGCTGAGAGAGATTCCTGCCTGCAACCTTGGAGAAGCCGCTGCCAGTCTGTGAAGACAATACTGAGCTAGATAGACCAAGGGTCTGACTCAGTATATGGCAGCTTCCTATGTTCCGAGTGCAAAGGGAAAGAAAGATGCATTGCAATGAGAAACCACTTTGGGAGTTTTCGCGGGCGAGTCCTATATCATTTTTGATTGAGTAATACACAGCAGAATGTGGAAGAAAAGCTTTCAGTTCAAAATGGACACAAAGTAGTACTTAATCATACCACAAAACCATTAGCAGATGGACACATACATGGGAGGAGGAGGAGAAGCTAGTGGTGGTCTCCCACCTGCTATTAAGGGATGATAGCTAAATGGAACCTCCATATCCAGAAGCAGTCTTCCTCAATGCTAGTGGATGAACAACAAAGGAGCCGTTGCCTTTATTCCCAGCTGTTAAATCCCTCAGAAGCAACCAATTGCCCACTGTGGAAAACAGACTAGTCACAGTCTGGCTGGCTCCCCTGAAGTCCCCATCCAGCACAGCTTTTCTAAGGTTCTTATGGATTTGTATTCTGAGGTGGTGGAGTCCTCTCTGAGTGGGGAGGACTGTACCACTAGAAGGATTTTGCAGTTTCCCATTGGCTTATGACGGCTTTCTCCCCCAGTGACTGATTTCTACCGTAATCCTCCCAACACACCTAGTCCATGCAAGAAGATGAGTACCCAACAGGGAGAAAAGTTCTCACTCAACCCTTTTTACTTTAAAAAAAAAGACGACTGAGGGGAGACATGACAGAGGTCTATAAAGTCATGCATGGTGTGGAGAAAGTGGAGAGAGATTCTTCTCCCTCTCCCATAACACTAGAACCAGGGGTTATCCCATGAAATTGATTGCCGGGAAATATAGGACCGACAAACGGAAGTACTTTTTCACACAACGCCTAATCAACTTGGGGAATTCTCTGCCACAAGATGTGGTGACAGCTAACCACCTGGATGGCTTGAAGAGGGGTTTGGATCACTTCATGGAGGAGAGATCTATCAACGGCTACTAGCCGGAGGGCTATAGGACACTTCCAGCCTCCAAGGCAGGATGCCTTTGAGTACCAGTTGCAGGGAAGTGACAGCAGGAGAGAGGGCATGCCCTCAACTCCTGCCTGTAGGCTTCCAGTGGCATCTGGTGGGCCACTGTGTGGAACAGGACGCTGGACTAGATGGACTTCCATGGGCCTGATCCAGCAGGGCTGTTCTTAAGTTCTGATGTTCTCTCCCTGTGGTTTTCTGATTTCAAGAACTTAAAAACTAAAACAGGTGAGCATTCCAAAAATGTGACCCCCGACCTGCACACTGTACGTGCCATGCCATCACCGCCCTCCGTGGCATTCGTGAATGTGTTGCAGGCCCCTTCAGCTACAGGGAAAAAGAGCCTCCGGAGGACATGGCTGTCTCTGAGCGGAATCCGCGCAGGTTTGCCTGGAGCAATTTCATGGGCCATATGCTTTCGATCACACATTCGAGATGTCCTGAAGAAAGCCGTGCGGCTTCAGCTCTGTGAACACAGATGGCGGAAAGCGTAGCGAGAGAAAGGAGGGGTGACTTGCGGGGGGGGGAGGAGGGCGGGGAGAGGACTGGGATTTCTGAACAGATTGTGACCATGGAGTGCGACACACATCTGAAAAGTTTACCGGGAAGGAGAAGTTAATTAAGGGGTGGGGGGAAAGGAAGACAGTTCCGAAATTTGCCAGGGGTTAAGTGAGGTGGTGGAAGTTGCCACACTTCCGCTCATTAAATGCCAGCAGGAAAGAAGTGTGTGTTTCACTGGCAACAGTGTATATGCGTACACAAACCTATGCAGCAATGAAAAGACCCTAAAGTTGCCCTCCCAGGCTCACGGATGTGGGAGGAGATTCCGTGCGAATGAATTGAGACCGACTTCCGAACAAACATGCCTAGGAGGACGGCGTCACAAGTCATTTGACGATGGCTCTGACTTGGCTTTTCATTGCTGCTCTTAATTTAATAATTTAATTTTTTACTGAATATTAGAACATTACAAAAATGGGGTAAATCCCATCCACGGCAGAACAGATAGCTCACTTCATTGCGTGAATATAAAATATAAAGAATGTTATATATACCTTGCCTTTCAAAAAAATCACAGGCATCTTACCACCAGATTTAAAACCATTATATATATGAAAATTGCTTCTGCTTGCAGGGGTTTAAATACACAGGTGAGCAGAGGTGCTCTTGCCCATGGACTTTGGGGCTGAAGTCCAGGGCCTCCAGGGTTCCCCCAAATCCTCTTTAGTCTATCCTGGTTGGTGTGGTCACCTGGCAGAGCATGATGATGCTTAATTTGCAGGGGAGTGGGGCCCTCCAAAGGCCATTAGGTCCAGGCTCCAAAACTACCAAGATGCACCTCTGCAGGTGAGCATTCAAAAAATGTGATTCGAAGAATGTGATATGTGTGTGCATTTTAAATCTGGTTGAAAGGTACTTTAATTTAAAAAAAGGTATAAAACTTGTAATAAATAAAATTGCTTCTTCCATGCAACAGTACTGTGATTTGAGGGTGTATATACACACTCACACACACACTGATCAGGTCTTGCACATGTGGGTGGTGGTGTCTGAATTAAAAGAGACTAACTCAGAAAGAGATCTTGAGTTGGGGGTGCAGTGAAAACATCAGTTCAGTATGCAGGAGCCGTAGACAGGGAGGAAGGTGGAAGGAAAGAATCGACACAAGGGAATGAAAAACACTACTGCCAAGGTTGCAATGCCTTTATATAAACCTAGGGGGGTCAGTGGCTCTCTTCCCACTTGGAAAACCATATATAATGCCATATATATCCTCGTCTCCCACAGGATATGGGATAGAGCTGGAAGGAAACGTGTTTGTAAAGATCGGACAGATTCACGGAGGAGGAGCAATGCTAAACACTTTCTCGGAGGAGCACGCAGGTGCCATCAGATTCAGTGTGGGTTCACACACTCTCAAATAGGAGTGCTTAGGACTGCTGCCAAAGGACCTCCCTGTTGGGCTACCTTCCAGTGACTACGTGATTTCTCTCCAGTCCTAGCTCAGCAAAAGGGTGGGCCCAGTAACCAGCGGTCACTAAAAAAGCCACCCCGGGATCGCTCTGGAACCTGCATGTTCAGAGGCAGTCTATCTGGACGTGTACCAGGCAGCGAGGGCTGTCGCCTGCCTATCCGGGCCCGGCTCGAGAGCTCTCCAGCTCCCGAGACGTCCTCCTCGTCTAACGTGCCGCCCTTGCTCGCAATCGCGGAACAAATCGAAAGCGATTCCCTTGTGCGCATGCGCCACGGGGGCCTACAGAGGCACCTAGCGAAGCCCCGCCCCTTTGGAACAGCTGCGAAGCAGTGGGAGGGGAGAAAAGCAACATTGATACATTTCCAACCAATCGGCGGCGAGGGCGCTGCCCAACCAACACCGCAGCAGCCAGTGGGAGGAGGCGGCCTTGAGGACGTGGCTTGGACCTGCGTGCCCCCACCCCCACCCCCCCTTTCCGCTTTCAAGTTTCTTCTGTTGCAAGTTGATCGGTCTTTTTCGCGGGGAGGGCGCCTTTGCAAGCCACTGTGGGGCGCCATGGCTTACCCCCCTGGCTATGGGGGCCCAGGTAAGGGCGTGGGAAAGCGTTGAGCCGGAGGGGGAGGAACGGTTAAGCGGGGCCTGCCTGGTGGGGAGTCCCTGGGTGGCGGGGGTGGCTGCACCCGCCCCTTGCAGCCCCCCAACACCGGGACTCTCCAGGAATCGCCCCCCACCTTCAGGGTACCCTTGAAAGCCACGACTGGGAGTTCTAAGGGCTCGAGTTGGTGAAATCTAGGGGGGGAGGGGGACAAGAGAGGACAATATCCAGGAAAAGTGTTGGTCAGAATTGGAAACCCGTGGCATGTCAGAAAGTGTGGGGTGCTCATCAGTGGGGAGGAGAGGCCGAGGGCTCCGGCTCGGGAAGGAAGCCTAGATCCATTCTTCCACGTGGAAAGGCTCACTTTTCCATGGGGCAAGATGTATTTTGTGCTTGGAGAAGATGCGTGGTCTGCAGTTCAACACTGTTAAAATTGTTCTCAAGTGTTTTAAATTGGTTTTGAATGGCTTTGAGCTGGGTTCTCCGTCTGTTTTTATATTGTTTTAAGCAGTTGCTGCGCACCGCCCAGAATTCTGGGATGGGGAGGTACAGACATGTCATGACTAAATTAATTCATAATGAATTATTAAAAAATAGGTGCTGCTATATACTGAGTCAGACCCTTGGTTCATGTAGTTCAGTACTGCCTACACAGACTGGCAGCGGCTTCTCCAAGGTTGCAGGCAGGAGTCTCTCCCAGCCCTATCTTGGAGATGCTGCCAGGCAGGGGACGTGGAACCTCAATGCTCTTCCCAGAACGGCCCCATCCCCTAAAGGGAATCTCTGACACTCCTCACATGTAGTCTCCGGTGTTTCCTCTAAGGTGTGCACGTGTGCGTGTGCTCACAAGTTTTCTGATGTCCGCTCAGTTAGTGTTAGATCCCGCACAGATTGAATCAGGAAGGCCCCACTCTGAATGCAGATGCGCACACACTGCCTTGATACTGAGAGACCACAAAACGCATTGCACACACAGATGAAAAAGTTTAGTGTTTTGCACTGGTAGTCTCCCGTTCAAATGCAAACCAGGGCAGACCCTGCTTAGCAAAGGGGGGGGGCAATTCACGCTTGCTACAAATGACTTGACTAGCAAGCCAGAGGTTGCCGGTTTGAATCCCTGCTGGTATGTTTCCCAGACTATGGGGAACGCCTCTATCAGGCAGCAGCGATATAGGAAGGTGCTGACATCTCATACTGCACGGGAGGAGGCAATGGCAAACTCCTCCTGTATCCTACCCAAGACAACCACAGGGCTCTGCGGTCGCCAGGAGTCGACACCGACTCGACGGCACACTTTACCTTCACCACAAGACCAGCTCTCCTCCAAATCGGGTGGGAGGACTGTGAGAGTCTTTTTCTCAACGGAAATCTTAAAGAATCCATCTTGGGCTAAGAGGGGATCCAGTGGTGCATTTGCAGGAGAGTCATTATGGATTTGTTCAAGGAGGTTAGTCCGTACCTGTGATGGTGGAGAGAGCACGCACTTTGCCTGGAGAATGTCCTAGGTTCCGCCCCAGCGTCTTCCTGTTACAGGGATGTGGGGCAAGACCCGTTTGGGCAATGAAAACAGGTCCGGGCCCAGGGGGACCGGATGTGGCCGCAGGCAGCTTGGTCTGGCTCTGGCGATCCTGAGAAGTCTCTGCTGCCGGTCAGAGTATGCAGGGCTGCGCTGGAGGGACCAGTACTCTTGCCCAGTATGGCTGCAGCTTGCATGATCACATTAGCTGTGGCTTGCCCCAGGACTTGCTTCTCCTCTCCATCTTCCGTATAATGTTTGGCTGAATTTTTATTTTTTTTGAAAAACCTGTCCAATTAGCACTTTTTAACCTACGCTGCGTCCTTGTCAGTTGTTCCGGGCCTTTGATGTTTCTGTCTCATCCGGCCGCCTTAGGGGAAAATTTCTACCAAGCTGGTTTTTCTTTTTAAGTCCCCCAGCTCTCCGAGGCCCCCCACGATCTCTTCAGTCTCTCGACTCCCACTCCGTTCTCTGCAGGGAAGTTGGAAACAAAAATGTCTGTTGCTGGTAACGAGAAGCCAGGTTCCCCCTTCCCCATTCTGTATCCCCCCCCCTGCCCCGCACCCCCTCTGAATTCAGTAGCAGAGGTCCTTCTGGGGAGGTGATGGCACTCTGCCATCAGCCCCAAATCCCAGCGTTTCTTTCCTCAAAGGTTAAACATGGCCCCAAGGCAGCCTTCTGATGTCCTCCAAACATTGGTTTAGAAAAGAAAAGAAAAGAGGGAATTCTACGGGATTCGCCTATCGTGGCTTAAGCTAAGATGCCAAGACTGATTATTTTCACCACTGCATATCGGTGTCTGCCACCTCATTCTTCTGCCTGTAGAGTCCATGGCTCAAATTCAGATGCAAGGAGAAGCCGGCACGAGCTGGAAGAGGGAGGAATTCTCAGCTAGACCCTGCACACCGATGCACTGTGCGTTTTGCTTTCCTCTTCTGCAGGTTCGAAACACAGGGCGAGAGTGCCCGTGATGCCACAGAACGCAGACGCCCCTCAACTCTTTGACGACACCAGCTCGGCTTATGGGCCACCGCCGGGGGTTTACCCCGCCCCAGGGATCGATATGGGCTTCAACCAGATTTTTGCTGACCCGGTGGCCAACGTGGCCATGGCTTACGGCACCACCATTGCGTCTCAGGGCAAGGATATTGTGCATAAGGAGGTAAAGGCACACACACACACACACACACACACACACACACACACACACACCACCTTGTCTCTCATTGCTGGACAATTCGACCCTTAAGGACTTGCAGCGGAATATCTAAGTAGCAACCGGCTTCCCCAGAAGCCTGCTTTGGGAGCCTTCCGTCTCTCCCACTTCTAGTTTCTTTTTACGTGAGACGCCCACCGTCTATCCAATGGTTGCTCTCCGTTCCACGGCCAAGCAAGTGTTGGTCTGGGAGAACAGGGCAGAGGGTGTCCCGATAGTTAGTAGCCAACGGCCATCAAAACACTAATTGAGCAAGGGTCTTCTAGCCGCCAATGGCCCGGGGAAAAGTTAACCTCTAGCCCTTGGCCACAGAAGCAAAGGCTAACCGAGGAAGCTGCCGTATCCCGGGTCAGACCAACGGAACGGCTAGCTCAGGGCTGCCTTCACTGACAGGCAGCATTTCTCCAGGGCTTCAGATGGGTCCTTCCTGGCTCTTTCCCTGCTCGGCACTGATTGAACTCGGGACTTCCTGCTTGCAAAGCAGGTGCTTTACTGTTGAGTTACAGCCCCCCGTATCCTACAGCAGATGGCCCACTGGTATAGTAACCCATCTGGATGCAAACCAGGGCAGGCCCTGCTTAGCAAAGGGGGTTGTTTTATGCCTGCTGCCGCAAGGCCAGCTCTCCTCCCTCAACGCTTCTTTTGAGCGCCTGGGGCCTTTTGCTCACAGTCTGTTTCCACCAGATCCACAGGTTCATGTCCATAAACAAGCTGAAGTATTTCTTTGCGGTGGACACCTCCTATGTGATGAAGAAGCTGGCGCTGTTGGTGTTCCCCTATGTCCATCAGGTACGGAAGAGGGACCGGGGTCCGTCCCCAGTTCTGATGGGTGGGGGGCAGCCGGGAGGCCGCAGCTCTGGGGTTTCCCTTTTCTGCCACTGGCAGTGGAAGCAGAACAGAGGTCTGTGAACTGGGCTGTGTTTCTTTTTAAAAAGAAACCGATTTGAAGAAACGGTGCACGTTCAGAGTGCCACTTCCGTGCGGCTGGGCGTCCACAGCCTTGGCCTGTGGGTGCACAAAACAGGTCTTGCTTCTGCCCCGTGTACCTCTCAGAAGAAGAAGAAGAAGAAGTGGGCAGGGGAGGTCTTTGCCGAAATGTCCCCAGGCAAACTGCACTTGTAAACTATGCAGCCCGCAAGTGGAAAGCTAGCACGACAGGGAGTTTGTTGGACTAGAGGCGTGCTTCCGGCTGTGCTAGCTTCCATTTGAAAGGGATCTTGGAAATGGCTGTTTCATCCTGCAAGGAGAAAACTAGCACAACAGGGAGTGAGTGAGATGACGATTTTTCCTCGGGCTGTGCTCATTCCCACTGGCAGAAAGCCCTTGCCATGGGGGCGGCCTTCAGAGACACTTGCCTCGCAAAAGTGGCCTGTAGAAAGCATGGCTGACTTGGATGAGCTGTTTTTCCCCCCCAAGAGTGAAAATTTGAGCAGGGTATTTTCAGAACGGTTCTTGGACAGTGAGCTGTGGAGATACATGTGTACTCCTTCTGTTTTTTTCTCCGCAGAACTGGGAGGTTCGCTACCACAGAGATGTACCCCTCACGCCCCGACAAGATGTCAATGCACCTGACCTCTACATTCCCAGTGAGTCTCGGTCTCTTTCTTAATACTAGCTGACGCAGAGCATCTGCACCCTAGTTCTCCCTGTCTTCCCTCCCCCCCAGTCCCAGTTTGTTCTCCCCCCACCAGCTCATTCTCCCTCCGCGGTCAGCCAGCCTGGCCACCGCTTGCCCTCCGGTTTTTTCCCCCAGCCAGCGCCACCACCATTTTCTCCCCGTGGCTAATCGGCAGCTGTTTGTGAACTCTCGTGAGAGTTGCCACGCGTGGGATTAGCCACAGGTACGTCTTAGAGAAATATATAGAAGATGAAGAGTTTTATCATCTTCAGTGTAAAGCAGATTCAGGGGTTCTCAAGCGTCTTTCTCTTGAGGCTAAAATTTTGCCTTGTCTTCAAGAATCTCTCTCCCCTGCCTTCCCATTTTCTTCTCCAGGTATGGCCTTTATTACCTATATTCTGCTGGCTGGTATGACTCTTGGATTACAAAAAAGGTCAGTGTGCATCCTTCTGACCTCTAGCAAAAATTCTTGGGCTGGGGTGCTGTGTTCCCTCTAACAGGGATTCCCAGAAGTTGTTCACTACAACTCCCAGCATCCCCAGCTGCAGTGGCCTTTGGTTGAGGATTATGAGAGTTGTAGTCCACAACATCTGGGAATTAATTTATTTATCTATCAAATTTGTACACCGCCCCAAACTTTTGTCTCTAGGTGGTTAACAATAACCTAAAATATACGCAAAACTTAAAACCATTTAAACAACTTAAAAGTCAAAAACAGATTAAAACCTAAAACATTTAAAAATCTGAAAAAGCTTGGGTGAAGAGGTGGGTTTTCAAATGTTTTTAAAACACTGTCAGAGATGGGGAGGATTGTATTTCAGTGGGGAGCGCATTCCAGAATCACAATCTCCTAACAGGAATCCCTGTTAGAGGGTATAGTGCTGGGATAGTGCCCTTCAGATTGGGACTCAGTGGGATCTGACAGATAGGGGATCACCAGCGTAAAGTTTTGGTATCGGTTGGATTAATTCAGGGAAGATGATTCTTGGGACTGCACAGATTTGAAGCCTTTAGTGGAGGAAAGAAAAGGATCCTTGATGGTTTCGCTGCATGCCTGCTAAATGGGCAAAGGTGCACCTTTTGAAAGTGGAAGTTCTTTTCTATTTAGCAGAGAGAGAGAGCATCTGTCCCTCTCCAGCCCAGCATGGCGTCTCTCTCAGTGGGTGCTGCTGGTGCCTCCTTTTGCGTTCATTTTTAGATTGGGAGCCCCTTTGGGGCAGGGAACCATCCCCAGGTGCTCTTGCTGCACAGAGTTTGAGAAGCCTGCTCAAGGAAGCCCCTTTTCTGCCCCGCAGAGCCTCTCTTCCGTAGCTGTTGCTGTGACACCCCCACAGAGAACATAGTATTTGTGGTTGTTTTTTTTGTTCTGCAATGGCACGAGCTAGATAATCCTTCTAAGCTAGGAAACTCCACGCTCAGAGTGTCCCTCGCTTCTCTCTGGTTGGTGTTATTTAGTGCCACAGCTTATGCGGTTTAGTATCTTCGGTATTTCAGTATCCTAATGCCTCTGTGTCTCGTGTCTTCATTGAATTCTTAATTTGCTGTTGAGCGTTAATCCACTCAGACGGGTGTAAATATTTAAATGCGTGGTGTGGGTGGGGCTCCCGGCTGAAAGTCCAAGGCGGAAATAAATCCACTCATTCGTCCTCTCGACCCGCTCGCTCCCAGGTTCTCTCCGGAAGTCCTCGGCGTGTGTGCCAGCACGGCCTTCGTCTGGGTGGTGATCGAGGTGCTTGCCCTGTTGCTGGGCTTGTACCTCGCGACCGTTCAGAGCGACTTGAGCACGTTTGACCTGCTTGCCTACTGCGGCTACAAATACGTGGGGTAAGTCAGGCCTTCCTCCCACTCCCTTCAGCGCCTGCACCCCTAAGCCTGCTTAACGGTGGTCTGTAAAACCCAGGTGCTGTGCATAAAATAAAATAATAATAAAAATTCAGACCTTGCCCTCGGACCTGTAATCTAAAAGACCGGGGTGGGGTGGGGGGGAAGGAAGGTGGAAATGCATTAGAATGGGGAGTCCTCGGCTGGTGGGTTGTGCACTGCCTGGAAATGGGTCATGAAGCACATTGCCTCATACCGAGTCAGGCCCTTGGTCCATCAAGCTTAGGATTGTCTACTCTGACTGGCAGCAGCCTTCCAAGGTCCCTCCGGCAGCCATAGCTGGGGACGCTGCCAGGGATGGAACGTGGAACCTTGTGCACGCCGAGCACATGGTCTGTCACTCAGCTACGGCCTCGGCCATCGGCAGAAGAGGAGAGCTGGTCTTGTGGCAGCAAGCATGACTTGTCCCCTTCGCTAAGCAGGGTCCGCCCTAGTTGCACATGAATGGGGGACTTGATGTGTGTGAGCACTGCAAGAGATTCCCCTTCTTAGGGGATGGAGCCGCTTTGGGATGAGCAGAAGATTCCTAGTTCCCTCCCTGGCAGCATCTCCAAGATAGGGCTGAGAGAGATTCCTGCCCGTAACCTTGGAGATGCCGCTGCCAGTCTGTGAAGACAATACTGAGTGAGATAGACCAAGGGTCTGACTCAGTATATGGCAGCTTCCTATGTTCCTATGCCCTCTTCCATTTCAAGCATGCCAATGCTTGCAATTTCCTCTTCCAGGATGATAATGGCTGTCGTGGGCGGCCTGATCTTTGGCAGCAACGGCTATTACATTGCCCTGGCGTGGGCCTCCTGTGCTCTCATGTATTTCATGGTGAGTACTCTTATCGGGGCAGCAGCGATCTAGGAAAGATGCTGAAAGGCATCATCTCATACTGCGTGGGAGGAGGCCATGGTCAACCCCTCCTGTATTCTACCGAAGAAAACCACAGGGCTCTGTGGGCGCCAGGAGTTGATGGCACAACTTTGCCTTGACCTTACTGTGGGCATGAGCGCTCCCAGGATTCCATGGGGCAGGACGTCGGCAGGCCAGTGGGCTCCCAAAGAGATGGGTGGCTGAGTCAAGCATTAGGACAAGGCCAGGCCAGAGCGAGGGTCCGTCATGCCTGTTCTCAACAGTGGACAGCCAGATGCTCCCAGAAAGTCCACAAACAGGTCTTGAGAGTACATAAGAACAGCCCTGCTGGATCTGGCCCAAGAAGGCCCATCTAGTCCAGCATCCTGTTTCACACAGTGGCCCACCAGATGCTGCTGGAAGCCACAGGCAGGAGTTGAAAGGAGCATGCCCTTTCTCCTGCTGTTACTCCCCTGCAACTGGTACTCAGAGGCATCCTGCCTCAGAGGCTGAAGGTGGCCTATAGCCCTCTGACTAGTAGCCATTGATAGACCTCTCCTCCATGAAGTGATCCAAACCCTTTTTAAAGCCATCCAGGTTGTTGGCTGTCACCACGTCTTGTGGCAGAGAATTCCACAAGTCAATTATGCATTGTGTGGAAAAAGTACTTCCGTTTGCTGGTCCTAGATTTCTTGGCCATCAATTTCATAGGATGACTCCTGGTTCTAGTGTTACGTGAGAGGGGGAAGAATTTCTCTCTCTCCACTTTCTCCCCACCATGCATGATTTTATAGACCTCTATCATGTCTCCCCACAGTCGTCTTTTTTCTAAACTAAAAAGCCCCAGTGGTTGTAGTCTTGCCTCATAAGGAAGGTGTTCTAGGCCCCTGATCATCTTGGTTGCCCTCTTCTGCACCTTTTCCAGTTCTACAATGTCCATTTTTAGATGTGGTGACCAGAATTGTACGTAGTACTCCAGGTGTGGCCGCACCATAGTAACAGTCCTTTCCTGCCACTCAGCAACTGATTTCTGTGCTAGGTTGCCTCTCAGGTGCTATTTAGGTATCATGGCTTACACCCAAAGGACTATTAAGTCCTCTCCTCCAGCCATCTAGTTAATGGCTGTAGCTGCACCTTGTGGCAGTGAGTTCCATAAGCAAATGGCCATGTGCAAGAGGGCTTGCTCTTGCCTGGCTTTAACCCACTTCTGTGGGAGACCCCTGAGTTCATGTAAAAAGTCTTCCCTTTTGGTCAAAGACCGTAAATAAAGTATGATGATGAAAAGTCTTCCTACTATGTGGGGAACTGACTTCAGGCTGCCTTAAATTGGGGGTTCCCCGATGTGGCTGCACTCTGCCACCAGTTACCCCTAGCTTTAGTCATTGAGGCTGAGGTTGATGGGAATTGTAGTCCAACCAGACCTGGGGATCCTAAGCTGGAGAACCTCTCAACCAGGCAGTAGTAATACTTTTCTCCCTACTTTTAATTTTTTAAATATTTTAAAAGACGAGGGCAGCTTTTCTACTTCATCTGATGCGTGCTGTTTCTCTGCCTTCCTCAGGTCCGCTCCTTACGGATGAAAATCCTCCCTTCGATGGTACAAGAGGGCCTGAGCCGGCCGAGCGGGCGGGCACAGATGTATGTCACGTTGGCGGCGGCCGCCTTCCAGCCTTTGATCCTTTACTGGCTGACAGTCCAGTTGGTGCACTAAGCTAGGGAGGGCCGAGGAAGTTTTGGTGGGTAGGGGGCAGAGGAGAGAGTCCTGTCCTGATGCGTGTGGCCCTGGTTTTGGTGAGGACTCCTCCCTCCCACCCACGCCGAATGGCATAAAATAGTATTCTTCCATCCAGTCCCAGGTTCAGAAAATCAGGGGCGTGTGCGCTCCATTCCCAACAGGAATGATGTTGACTCAGCGAGGCTCGTGCGCCCTCGCAGGAGTCTGCCTGCCCACTCAGCCTGAGAGTGGAGGGAAACTGTCCAAGTATCTAAGCTTAATGCTGCTCTGACTGGGCCCCGAGTTCTTGCTCGTGTGGCTAGGAGCAAACTGTCTTCACCTCCGTTCTAGGGAGAGAATTGGACGTAGGGAGGTTTACACGCAGTTTTACTATGCAAATCGTTTGGGAAACAGAATTGCTGGTGTGCACGTGTGTTGTATGTCTGTGTATATATATATCTTTTTCCCCCCCATGTGGAACAGTGCCCTGTCTCTCTCCCTCTGCCCTAGCAATTGGTTTGCTTTTAAGATTGTTCCGTGGTCAGTGGCATTTTGCCACCCACCTCTCTCGGCAAGGAGTTTCCTGCTCCCCTGGGCCTGGATTCTCAAATCTGCAATGTCAGATGGGTTGTCGCCCATTTCTCTTCCTCTCCCCTTTGCCTTCATGAAGTTTTTTTGATTATTATTTTTTTAAGGCTACACCTCTTTAAAATTCTGGCCAGCAAAAGGGTGGGGTGAGTGGCTAGATAGAAAACCCTATAAAATCTGGAAAGTCAAAGAGTTTTTCGCAGTGTTCCTGCCCTCGGGGAAAGGATAATTATTTTCATCTTTTCCCATGCGTTCTGGGGAAGGCTTGTTCTTGGAAACAATGATAAAAACTGTGCAACCACCAAAGCATTTGCTCGTGACAATTTATGTGCGTCTTAACATTTCGCAGAGTGGCCAGCTCTCTCTCTCTCTTTTTTTTTTTAAAGCCGGGCTGCTGTGCTAACTGTTGCAGGCCGGAATAAGCTTGCCTTTGTCCCATGCATGGGTGAAACAGCCCTGTACAACTTATTTGTATCAGCCATTGCTTCCTCCCCACACATTCTGTCCTAAAAAGAGGTGAACCGTCACCAAAGCCACTTTATCCCATCTCTTCTGAAGTCTGTTACTCTTAATCTTGGACACCAGGTGGCAGTAAGCACCCCAAAGATCAAATGGGGAAACTTTGGTCCAGTCTGTGACGGATGCTGGTTTCTCGAATTGATTTATCGGCGTGAGAATTAACTTGGTGTGTTTTAATTATGAAGAAACTTCATAAAGGAGCATGTTTTGCTCTGGCGGGGGATGGGGGGAGGGATTCTAGGCTGAGCTTCCTGAAAGGCAGTGGCCTCATTCCCACTCTCTTTGGTCTTCCTATGTTCCTATGACTTTAATAGGAAGGACAAAAGAAACTCTGCTTTAAAAGCAAAATGCAGTGTATAGCATCAGGGCATTAAGTGCCTACCAATAAAACCTGATGTCAGGGATAACCTTAAAACAGGACTGCAAAACCTGGGCCCTCCCGCTGTTTTTGGACTACCGTCTCCATCATCCTAAGCACTGTGGCCCATAGCCAAGGATTATGGGAGTTGTAGTCCAGCATCTGCAGGAGGGCTGAAGTTATAACAGCCCACCTTAAAAACAAAACAAAAACCGTCTGACACAGTAGAAGGCAGCTTCCGATGTTCCTGTGGAAGAGCCTCTCTGAAGGTTCTAGGTTCCCTCCCTGGCAGCATCTTCAGGTAGGTCTGTGTAAGACTCCTGCCTGCAGTTTTGGAGAGCTGCTGCCAGTCAGTGTTGAGCGACAAGTGGACTTGGCACTCACAGAGCAAAATGGTCTCACCTGGCTTGCAGGTGTGCCTGGTTGTGTGTACATGGTTACGGCGTGCAACTCCTCTCTCTCTCACTATATCATTTATCAAATGTCATTCCTTTGCTGCAGAGTTCCTGAAGTTGAAACAGCAGCAGATCCTGTTTTTAGATCTTTCCAAGGGGGGAAAAAAACAAGAAGCTAGAATAATTGAGGCCCTTGGTTTGCCCTTGGCAACCCTAGCAGGCCTGCCGAGGTGAAGGCAGAGGGGGTGGTGTCTGTTAATTTCACTTTTTCTAATAAAAGTGTGCGGCTTGCGTGATACACACACTGCTTTTGGCGAGGCGGAGAATGAGAGGTGTACAAGGCTCTTTTTCCTTTGCAGTTGCAGAGGGCCAAAAAAAAAAAGTGAAATTGACTTGTCAACGTAACCTCATTTAACCTTGCCTTTCCCTATAGAAGCGACAGTATTGTGGGAGTTTTTACCAAAAAAAGGGGGTAGGCAGATGGTGCTTTGATGACGGCTGGTGGAATTCTCTTTAGGAGTTCTTGCAGCGTAGTTATCACTTCTGAAAGCCCCTGAACAGGGACTAAATACTGTACGAAGCACATAGAAGTGGGATAACTTTAAAAAAAATAGCTTTAGGAACAACATAAGGAGCTGCTTCATACTGGGTCAGGCACTGGTTCACCTCGCTCAGTATTGTCTGCATGGACTGGAAGCGACACTCCAAGGTTTCAAGCATCCTATTTCGGGAGGCTGCCAGGGAGTGAATCTGGGACCTGTGTGCAAGCGGGCTGATGGTTTTCCATTGAGCTGTGGCCCTCTCTCCTACAGCGCTCACATGCAGTTACCCATCCAAATACAAACCAAGTGCACCCTGCTTAGCAAAGGGGGCATCATGCTTGCTACCCCAAGACTGTCGTAACACCTGCCCCCAGATTCCCGGTGCTGGTCTCACGGGTTGCATTTCTATCCACTCTTCCTCCGAAGAACTCAAGATCGCATAGAAGGTGCTTCCCTCCTGTGAGGTAGGTTACGCCAAGAAAGGGTGGGCAGGAAACTAACCCAGTGGTTCCTCCAGATGTTGCCCAACTACAACTCCCAGCATCCCCAGTCACAATAAATTGTAGGGGGGGGGCTGATGGGAGTTGTAGTCAAGTAGCATCTGGAGGGACCCTGGTTGGGGACGATTGTGCCCGACTGGTGATCGTCAGCTGGGAGCACTCACCCTCTCGGTAATATGTGCCACCAGCCTGTGAAACGGGTTGGTATTCTTTCCATGTCATCATGGAGGGGGAGCAAGACGCAGAGAATATTTGTTGCATGGAGCTGCTTAATGGATTTCAGTACGGCGTGCTTGAGAAACACCATAAATGCTGTGTGGGTAGCACGTCTGCTTCCAGCTCACTCGAGACTTGCTTTCTCTCTCACATACACACACACACACTCCCCCCCACTCCAGCTGGGAGAGACTCCTGCCTGCAAGAAGAAGAAGAAGCTGGAGAAGCCGCTGCCAGTCTGTGAAGACAATACTGAGCTAGATCGACCAAGGGTCTGACTCAGTAGATGGCAGCTTCCTAGGTTCCTGGAGTTAATGTCTTTGACCTGTCTTATGATTTCAAGCAGAGAGGCCTTGTTTATTAGCTGGATGTATCCTGCTCTCTCTCTCCACCACTTCCACAACTACAAAACTCACCTATATTAAAGAAGGGGTGTGTGTGTCAGGCTTTGTACCCAAGGTGGGGGGTGGGGGCAGGGAGGAGGGATGGTTGCCAGCATGCACACGCACTCCTTGCAAAGCTTGTATGGGTCAGAGGGATCCTAAAGAGCTACACAGGTGGCAGAAGTGGGGGTGTGGGGGTCATTTCCTGCGGCCTCCCCCCGAGGCTTCTGTCTCACCATGCCTCATGAATGGGCCAACCCTGTCTCCAGGCCACAATGGGGCTATTTCGTTTAGAAAAAAAGACGACTGTGGGGAGACATGATAGAGGTCTAATAAAATCATGCATGGTGTGGAGAAAGTGGATGGCGAGAAATTCTTCTCTCTCACACATCACACTAGAACCAGGGGTCATCCCATGAAATTGATGGCCAAGAAATCTAGGACCAACCGAGGAATTTTTTTCACATGATGCATAATCAACTTGTGGGATTCCCTGCCACAAGATGTGGTGCCAGCCAACGGCCTGAATGGCTTGAAGAAGGGGATCCGTTCATGGAGGAGAGGTCTATCAAGGGCTACTAGTCAGAGGGCTATAGGCCACCTCCAGCCTCAAAGGCAGGATGCCTCTTGAGTAGCAACTGCAGGGGAGTAAAAGCAGGAGGAAGGGCATGCCCTCAGTTCCTGCCTGTCGGCTTCCAACGGCATCTGGTGGGCCACTGTGTGAAACAGGATGCTGGGATGATCCAGTAGGGCTTTGTTTATGTTATGTTCAATACATATGTGCACAAGGCCCCTTTTCCTTACTCCCTTCCCCAGCCCATGGCCGTGTCTCTTTCGCATCTCCGACACCAGGTGCTCTGAGGCAGGAATGCAAGCATGTTTAATTTTTGATTTAGCACCATGGGGCTGATCCTCAGGGTCTGGGCGCCTGGGACGCAGTGGAGGGGCTTGCCTCCCCGAGTAACTGTGCCCTGTTGATGGCGTCGCGAATGAAAGGGGGAAAGCAAGGAAGCAACAGGCAGCCAGGGAAGTGCTTGCAGCCGGGAGAGGAAAAATACCAGGCGTCTGGAACAATATGCGTCGAAGGAAAAGCTGAAAAGAACAGGCTATGTTTAGCCCTGAGAACAGAAGGAGAAGGAATGGGGGCCCGAGGAAGGAAGGATATGCTGGCAACCTTCAAAACACTTCAAATTTAATTTTGTAACTTTTACAAGCGGAGAGCTGCATACATTCATGGGTGGGGTTGTGGGTGATGTAGTCCCTGTTTGTTCTCCCTTTGCTCTCACACAAACCCATTCATAACACTTTCATACATAATTCCTGTATGCCTAGTGCTCTCTCACGCACGCACGGTCTAGTAACTGAGCTGCAGAGAGAGAGCTCTGCACGAAAACGTCGGACGGATCAGACAGGTGCTGCAGCTCAGAGGTTCAGCACATGCTTTGGAGGTCCCAGATTCAACCCTGAGCACTATTCTGCAGGACCTTCCTTGCCTCTAAGGCGCTCAGGATTCTCCCCTGCCGTGCTTTATCTCACAACAACCCTGCAAGGTAGGCCAGGCTGAGAGAGAACGACTGGCCCGTGGTCACCCAGTGAGCTTCACGGCTGGGTGGGGGTTTCAAACTGGGTCTCCCCTACCCCTAACCACACCGGCTGTGTAACCCGTAAAGGGAGAGGGACTCCTGTCTGAAAATCCTGGAGAGATGTTGCCAGTCAGTGAAGACAATGCTGACCCAGTTGGACTACTGGGTCAGAACGTTTTGTAACGAGGAAACATTCTCTCTCTGTGTGTTCTGCATGGGTGTGGGATTCTCATGCTAGGGTGCAAGTTTTCTTTGCACAAAATGGGTTTCTGTTATTCATTGCCCTGGAATGTTCTGCTGGTCAATAAAGGTGGGTCAAAAATGCCTGTTAAGTGTTTTGGTGTTTAAATCTGGGTTTGAGGATTAACCACCCCCACCCCCATGTTATAAGCTCTGCTCCTTCCACAAGGGAGATACGGCTCCCCTTGCTGCTCAACTGTTCAACTTTGAATTTTGTTTCACGCTAGGCGGACGGAATAAGCAGAAGCCATATCCAGTTCCTCCATCCCAAAGGCGGAAAGGTGTGCTCTAGGCAATAAGGCCTCAGCTGCACTCTTTCTCCGAGGTTGCAGGAGAGCGGTGAGAAGGCACGGTGCTGATTCTGCCTTGGGGCAGAGCACCTGGGTTCCAGGGGGGCATGCAAGGGAGAGGAGAGAGACCCACCTGGATGGATAAAATTGATTTGTGCTCTCTTTCCAATCAAGCGGAGGTCTCAGCCGCTGCAGGGATTGCCTGTGGGGCAAAGGTTTTTCTAGGCTAGCTGGCCCCTTGTGAGAGGAAAGTGGTTTGCATTTTTTTTACCTTCTCAGTCAGGATTGATACTGCAAAGCAAATCTGACCACAAGAGGCTCTCAGATGGGGCTGTAGCTCACTGGTGGAGCATCTGCTTTGCATGTGGAAGGTCTCAGGTTCAGTCCCTGGCAGCATCTCCAGGTAGGGCTGGGAAAGACTCCTGCCTGAAAGCTTGGAGAAGCTGCTGCCGATCAGTGTAGACGATCCTGAGCGAGGTGGTCCAAGGGTCTGACTCTGTGTGGCAGCTTTCCATGTCCCTAATCCTCCTTGGGACTCAGGAATACTGCATCTGGGCAAGAACAGACGCAGCCTCCCAGGGTCTCCTACAGTGTATGAGTAGTCCATCCTAAACAGATGTGGGGCACAATTCTGGAGTCTTCCTAAAGGATTGTTTTGGTGGCTATAGGCCAGCTCCAGCCTCAGGGGCAGGATGCCTCTCAAGACCAGTTGCAGGGGAGCAACAGCGGGAGAGAGGGCATGCCCTCACCTCTTGCCTGCGGGCTTCCCAGAGGCATCCGATGGGCCACGGTATGAAACAGGATGCTGGACTAGATGGCCCTTCTTGGGCCTGATCCAGCAGGGCTGTTCTTATTACAACCATTCCTGCCCTGTAGGCCCGGGCCGGCACTCCCAGGAATCTTGCACCACGACCCCACCCTTCCCTCTCCCTTCAAATCCCTCTTTTTAAAGACCCACCTTTTAAGGATCATGACACGCTCACATGTGGGAAGCACTTTGCGTTCTCTCGACTTACTCTGATCAAGCTGCTGTTAAGCAGAAGAGCAGGCCTGGCTGGGATCAGCTGGCAATGCTAGCGAAGGGGAAAGCTCTCTGCACTGTACACACCCCTCCTGTTTTGCTCTCCCATTTCCACCCCAAATGGCACAGATCAGAAGTATTCAACCACAGTCAAATGATTTCCCCCCTCTCTTTTCAGTTTCCAGCATGGTTTCTTTATACAATAGTCCCCTGGAGAGGGGTAAAATAGGGGTCCATCAGAATAAAAACAAACAAAAAGGAAGTAAAGGAGCATAGGAATGAATGCTACCAGGGAGGAAGGGTGATGGTCCCTCCACCCCCCCCACCCCCAATCTTCCCAGATGTCAGAAGTTAAGCCAGAGGGTGGGATTTCCCATTTCTACTACCCATAAGGATGGACTTCAAAACAACCAAATTTCTACAAATGCCCCAGTGGGCTATGACTTATGCAGTCAGAAAAGAGTCAAAGAGAAGCAGGTTGTCAGAGCATATAGCAAGCATTGGAACCAGGGTCCCCAAATAAGGCTGCCAACTTCTTTTACAGGCCCCTGTTCCTCTGCCTTTCGCAGCAGGTTGGCCTGCAGATTTTCGCTAGGAATAATGCTTCTCGGCACGGCCGTCAGAAGGTTCACCTTCTGACTTCTGTGGCTCAAGCGGCTGTTAAGACACAGGAGCAGGCCAGGCTGTTCTTTTCCTGGTCAGCTGGCAACTCTAGCCCCAAAAGCTATAGTCAAGGCTTCTTGTGAAGTAAATAAGGATTTATTCAGTGTATTTAGTAAGATTTCTACCCTGCTTTTCTATAAAACAGTATTCAATAATGCTGGCAAGAGTGCCTCTGAGCACATACAGAGCACCGTTAACTGGCCAGAGCCAGGTTGGAGCCTTGGAGCACCTCAGTTTTGAGTAATTAACCTGTCTGAAGAAGTCCACCATACAAGGGACCCCTGTTGCCACAGCTCTGACTAGAGATATAATTACTTTGTGGGGGGGAATATTGTCTCAAATTAATTATCATTTATGAATAATTAATTCAAAGACAACCAAGTCCACCCAAAGGCTAAGAGTCAGAGAAAGGATTACCACTTCATGGCCCCAATCCAGAGAAGTAAGTCCTGCTAAGCACAGATTCACTTTCTTTGGATCGTGACTGCCCCCCCACCCTTTCCCCCCTTGTAGAAAACATCATTAAGAAACAGGCCCCTAAAAACAAACAAGGCCTAGCTTAAATTGTTTGGGGGAAATATGTGGCTATTATAAAAATAATAATATTTGGATACAGAATCCCTCTGGAGAACAGAAGAGTACGACACAGTTCCCTTCCAAAGGCTCATTAAGCATTCTAATGGCACATCGATTTTTTCAGTTCAAAGATGCAGGAAGGACCACAAGCCGAGACAGTGGGACTTCTGGCCTGCCGAGAGGCCTCCCCAATCATCTCCTGCTCAACAACCAACAAAATCTAGCCGAGAATTCTCCAAACGTACATGTTTTAAAATGGCTTTTTAAAGAAGCAGAACAGATTCAGCAAATTCAGAGAGGAGGATAGGTCTATTGATGGTTGCAATGCCACCTTGGCTAAATAGAGCCTCCATGTCCAGCTGCAGTCTACCCCTTGAGTATTGGATGCTGCAAGCGAAAACAAAAAACAAAATCTAACAGCTGTGGCCTCCGTGTTCTGCTTCCTAGAAACATCTGCCCTGGGGCCGCTGTTGAGAACAGAAGGCCAAATTAGAATGGGGCCTTGGCCTGACCTGAGGGCTCTTCTGGAACTAATAGCCATGATAGTCCAGAATGGAGCCTCCATATTCAGGAGCAGTCTACAGAGAACCGGACGCTCAAGAGAGATGGGCTTTTGGTCTGATCTAAGAAGGCAATACTTGAGCGTTCTTGTTTTGCATTTGTTAACCCTGGCTGTTTTGTTGCTGCTTTCCCCCTCTTCCTCTTAACCAAAGCAAAAAAAAAAAAACAACCCACAACGGTGGTGGCAAGTCTACATCGATACAGGCTCCGACTCCCACAAGAGGGGATGCAACCCAAACCTCTCGCTTCGCTCCCATGTGCCAGGAGCGAGGCCTGAGGACACAGAGGCTTGTGCAAAAAGGAGAGCGAGGCCTGTGCGTTTCCATGACAACAGAGTACCCCCGCCACTTCCAGCCTCTGCATCCCTTCTCCATCCAAGAACATTCAGCAATTCAGAAAAAAGGCCGCCGCCGCGCATACTGAATTACAGCCATTTCCCACCGACTGAGCCGTCTTTGGGAGGGGGACATTTCGGCATTCGTTCCCCACCTCCCCGATTCCCCAGCGAACCGTTTTTCTTTTTTCTTTTTTGACACTTACAAAATGGCCGCCCTGCCCGAATTTGTATTCAAGATTTTTCTTCTCCTTCCGAGAAACGAACACCACCACACTTACAATACAATACAATAAAATAAAATAAAATAAAAAATCAAATCAAGGGCCAGGTCATATCCTGAGGACCACTCCAGGGGAGGGGGTTAGGGAAGGATGTTGGAGGGGAGTGTCCTTCTCCCCAGCTTTTTCCATTTAAAAAAACAAAACCTCCTAAAGGAGTAGAGGATGGAGATCTCCGCCCAGCCAGGTCACCCCCGAAATCTGGAGTTAATTATGCTGGAGAGAATCTAGTTGCAACCCTCCAGACCCCAATACACTGCCCCCCTCACCCCCAACACTTGCTAAAGGCCACCCCCCGGACAAATTTTTCACAAGAAATACAACCAGGATGTCCACAGGCAGAAATCAGGAAGAGTTGCTTCTCCAAAACACAGAACCAACGGGCATTATTCCTGGGGCTGGAACAAGGCAGTGGGGGGTGGTTTAGCAGCCCCCATCCGATATGAGGCAGCAAAGTTTCAGTGTCCAAGGCAGCCAGGATAGAAAATCTTGCAGCGTTATCGGCTTCAGACACGTGGCCTCAGGCCTGTTGTGGGTCCATCCCACCCCGCCACAGTCTTAAGAGTGTTGCCGTCATAGTCCAGGAGGGGCGCATCCCAAAGAAATGGCTAGGACCAACTTAAGGATCTCCCCCCCACCTCAAATGACTGTGTTAGAAACTCACCAGCGTATAAACCATACTGGGTGGCACAGCATGGAGAGAAAAGGAGAAAAAAAGAGAGACAGGAAGGAAGAAAAGAAGCGTCACCAGAGTAAAGTCACAAACAGCAAAGAAAGATCCGCATTTAGACTAACGGCCCATTTGCAACAACTACGATAGGAACGTTGAAATATCAAATCTGCACAAATTACTGCAACCAAAGTAATAGTTTTGGAGGGAGAAAAACCCATATATACTATTTGTTTTTAGATGCACATGGATCCATTTCAGAATGGACCACTTTAGAAGAGGCATTCTTTCCTGGGAAAGATGGGGGAATGCCTCTTACAGACAATGAACCTTTCAATCCTCTTGAGTTTTCACTGCTTTTCTGCAGAGCTGATAGAGTGGGCAAGCAACTCAATGCCCAGTGGCTTGAGTGCAGGAACATGCAGTTTACCAAAGAATAGATGTGCTAGCTAGGGATCTGGCTTCCACAGGATTCCTGCCCCCACCCCCTGCAAAAAACAAGTAGCGACAGCATCCATTCCCCATGCAAAACCATTACCCACTGTGGAGCAGCCTTCCTTCCTCTAGGTTGTCCCCATCACTGTGTTCTTAACATGGTTTTCCAAGATTGCCTCATAGTTCACATATGCACCAACCTTCGCTTGCCAGATCTAACACGTAAAATGATCTTCAAATCCAAAACCGACTTACCTGTACAAGTAATAGAAGAATGACAACAGGTAAAAGGCCAGTTTGCACCATGACTCCTTCTGGCAATAGTTTAAGATGTCTGCGTTCATGATGGAGACGGCATCATACATCACCTCCGAGCCATCTGCCGGGCGGTGAAAGTACCTGGAGAGGGAGAAAACAGCTGGGTGAGGACTCCCGAGAAGGGAAGCCATGGCCATATCGACAGGGAGGAGCCTACAAGAGCTTCAGGGATGTCCCAGACTTCTTCCCTATACATTTAGCTATTTAGGAGTTTGCTGTTCAGCATTGCCTTTATAATGGCCTCTCCAAATGTACCCTTAAACATTTCTGGGTTGGGGGATTACAGGAGAGGCTAGATTCTGAGCCAGGGCTGAAACCAGATTTCAAGGCCAGGGTTTCAGCCTGCACAATTATCTTTGGCCGGAGAAGGACAATCTCTCTCTTTCCTCTCCCCACTCACCCTCACCCCCACAAGCTCCTTGGAACAGCAATTTCCAGGACCAGAACTTCAAGTCTCCAGAGATGTTCAGGAATAGACTATAATCTCAGTAGCCTAACAGGTTGGTCCCAATGCAGGGAAACATAACGATCCCCTCAGGCTATTTATGTCTTGCAGACAGGTCAAATTTCACAGCTAAAACTGTTTTTGTTTTTTAAAACCCTGTTTTGGTGGGCGGGGTGGTTTGTGTTTGTTTTTAAAACAATACTTCGGCTAAACACCCAGTTCTGAAGACCCGGAATCCGGGAGTTCTAAATATGGTGTGTCTTTCCTGAAACCCACTGCAGCTTGGAGAAAAGAGTGCCTCCGACCATGTAAAGCATCCTTCCTTCCACAATGAGAATGACTCAGTTTTGAGACCAGATGTTCAGCCTCTCCCCAACCTCACCCCTATAAAAACCCGGCTGTTAATGCGGGGTCCCATAATATTTTATTGATTGATTGATTTCATTACATTTATATCCCGCCCTTCCTCCAAGGAGCCCAGAGCGGGGTGCATGGTTGTTTCTCCACCACCAAATAGGTGACGCGGGATATTAATGTGCTTCTCAAATAACCACAGAGCTACAGTAATTAACCTCTGGTTTTTGAAAGGCAAAACCAGAATCTTTACTAGTTAGTGCTGCATCCTGCCACATCCTCATCCCAACTGGACCAGCCCAGAAAGACCCCCTGCAGAAAGAAGAGAACTCCATTGCTGACTGGAGCACTGCTAAAACTAGGAAAATGCCCCACTCAAAGAGGCGAAGGGGGAAAGACAGGCCCTGACCGGTCCCGATCCGTGCAGACAATAATGAGCTCAGTGAAGCAAAGGTACCTGCAGAAGCAGAAGGAGCTACCTCTGTAAACTAATAACAGGCCATCAGAGCTCAATCTCACCTCCATAAGTGGTAGAAAAGCAGTGGGATGTTGAGACCCAAAGTCACCCATTCGGCTGCACAGAGAAACATCAGGCAGAAAAGACCATGAATGGAATATTCTGGAACCACGAGCTGCAAGGAAAACACTCCCAATCATCAGCACTCCGCGGGGACACCCAACGAACGACGGTGACAGGCAGATTATTTTAACACTCCAGACTTAAGCTGGTTTATTTATCGTACGTTTATCCGCTTTTCCTCCGAGGAGATCAGGGAGGCACACATATTATCCTCTCCCTTTGATTCTCACAGCGACTCATGTATAGGCCAAGAAACAGTGGCTGGCCTGGGTGAATGACGCCCAACATAGGAACATAGGAAGCTGCCATATACTGAGTCAGACCATTGGTCCACCTAGCTCAGTATTGTCTACTCAGACTGGCAGCGGCTTCTCCAGGGTTGCAGGCAGGAATCTCTCTCAGCCCTATCTTGGAGATGCTGCCAGGGAGGGAACTTGGAACCTTCTGCTCTTCCCAGAGGGGCTCCATCATCCCCTGAGGGGAATATCTTCCAGTGCTCACACTTCTAGTCTCCCTTTCATATGCAACCAGGGCAGACCCTGCTTAGCTAAGGGGACAAGTCATGCTTGCTAGCACAAGACCAGCTCTCCTCTCCTAAAAAAAAAAAAAGCAAAGCAGATGCTCTACCACTGAGCTAGGGCCCCATGTGTCATGTAGGAACATAGGAAGCTGCCATAGTCTTCCTGACATCAGACCCTTGGTCTATCTAGCTCAGTATTGTCTTCACAGACTGGCAGCGGCTTCTCCAAGGTTGCAGGCAGGAATCTCTCTCAGCCCTATCTTGGAGATGCTGCCAGGGAGGGAACTTGGAACCATCCTGACGAACAGTGCTGGATTAATGGAGACTGGTGCAATCCTATACACAGTTACCTGGGAGTAATTTCCACTGAGTTCCCATTTATTTCAGAGTAGACTATGAGGTGTGGCACAGGCTGTGCATTCGACTGCACATGCGCGAATACGATTTCACTAACCCAACACGAGTCAGGAACGCAGGCTGCAGCTTTGGCACAAGCAGCGAGCTCATTCACAATTGCAGTCTTAGGCAGGATGTTGGCCATCATTTACACAGGACAGTAACTGTTTCTCAGCCTATACTTGAGTTGCTGTAATACAAAAACACATGACCGACTGTTTCAACATCGCCATCCCCACAAGGACACAATCTCTCCAAAAAAGGAACCCTCCTAAATCGACCCTCTAATACCACAGAGGGCAGCAACACATCCATCCGGGCTAGCGTCAAGGCTCTTCTGTGGGTTAATTTATTTATTATTTCTCTATGTAAACAGCTTTGGAAACTTTTGTTGAAAAGTGGAATATAACATTTGTTGTTGTTGCTGATGATGATGTGCAAGTGGTATGCATTGTTAATCTGAATAGTGAACTCCTCTAAGCCCCTCAAGGGACCTCCTCTCTGGGGTGCAAGGACGCTCCAGAAGAACCCCGGACCTCGCAGTCCTAAGAAAGACTATTCAGAGGAGAAGGGTAAACGGGGGTGAAGAGAGGCTCAAGGAAACTCACCTTTCTCAAGAGGCAGCAGATGCGTTCAATGTTTTTCAATCTCTCTCTCTGTGTGGAAAAACGGGGCAAAATTGGAGTCTCATTGCTACAGTAGGAAGTGGGCAAGACGGGGCGGGGGAGGAGGAGGGGGAGGAGGGGTTGCATTCATAGGAACATAATCAAGCAGCATTAAATACTTCCGTAGGGATTATACAGTGGGCAGAACAAGAGCTTAGAAAAACATCAAGCTTTTTCCCCCTATGCCTTACGAAGCTAGGAAACGCACAAATAGATTTAAGTGTCTAGGAGGAAGAGGACTTGGCAACGACCCAACATGAAGATCTGAAAGCATTTTACACACCCTCCTTCTCAACTCCCCCTGTAACACAGTTGGGGCAGAGAATGATTACCGTATTTACCCCAATAGAAGATGACCTTGAATTTAAGACAACCCCTTTAAAATTATGGGTTAAATAAAGGTTTTACTATTTACCAAAAAGGAAGAGGACCCTACATTTAAGACAGCCCCCCAGTTTCTAACACCAAAGCACTTGGAAAAAAACCTAGTCTTGGATACAGGTAAATACAGTAATCGGTTTTTGTAAAGCACCTTAGTCCTCTAGTAGATGCTATGTAAAATCATCATCCTAAATAGATAAAACCCAGTTGGCAGTATTTTGTCCCGTTCTCTCCAATAGTCTGTCACACAGAACACAAGAAGCTGCCTTATACAGAGACAGACCCTCAGCCCGCCTATTCATTTATTTTTTATTTATTCAACATATTTCTATACCACTCAAACCTTGCGTCTCTGGGCGGTTTTCAATTAACATCATTTAAACATTAAACCAATTAAACAATTAAAATCATTTAAACAATTAAAATCATTTAAACAATTAAAATCATTTAAACAATTAAAATCACTTAAAGCCCAACATTAAAAATATTAAAACTATAAATCTAATTAAAAGCCTGGGTGAATAAATGTGTCTTCAGTGCCTTTTTAAAGGTTGCCAGAGATGGGGAGGCTCTTATTTCAAGAGGGAGCGCATTCCAAAGTCCGGGGCAACAACGGAGAAGGCCCGTTCCTGGGTAGCCGCCAAACGAGTTGGCGGCAACCACAGACGAACCTCTCCAGATGATCTTAGCAGGTGGTGGGGCTCATGGCGAAGAAGACGTTCTCTTAAATACCCAGGGCCTAAGCTGTTTAGGGCTTTAAAGGTAATAAGCAACACCTTGCATTTTGCCCGGAAACATATCAGCAACCAGTGTAGTTTTTTTCAACACAGGAGTAATATGGTCTCTCCTAGATGACCCAGAGACCAACTTGGCTGCTGCATTCTGGACCAACTGCAGTTCCCAGACTACGTACAAAGGCAGCCCCACATAGAGCGCATTGCAGTAGTCCAGCCTAGAAGTTACCAGCAGATGTACCACCGTTTTGAGGTCGTTCGTCTCAAGAAACGGACGCAGCTGGCATATCAGCCGAAGCTGGTATAAAGGCACCTAGCTCAGTAACCCTTTACACTGACTGGCAGCGGCTTCTCCAAGGTTTCGGGCTGGACTCTCTCTCAGCCCTACCTGATGATGCTTCCAGGGATTGAACCAAGGACTTTCTGTATGCAAAGCAGATGCTCTACAATTGAAAAGAGGCTTTGCAGCATTTTTTGGTGGATAGATGCTCCATAAAGAATAAATGAGCAGCCCCCCTCAGGCAAAGGTCGGCCTTATTAAGTGGCTCCTGCAGACCAGGCCAAGGGCACCTTCTCAAAATGGCGCTAAGCACCTTTTAGAGTGGTGGTTCTCTTCCGTTTAGTAGCAGCAGAGCCGTGGTCTCCTTCAGCCGAGCAAAGCAACTCTCCAGAGGCTGTTTCTGTTTCTTTTTAGAGGCCCTTTGGGGGAAACTCTTTTCCCATCCCCAAATTTCTTCTGCTAAATAAACCTCTCTGAGAATGTAAAGATGTATATAAATATTATACATGCACCTGTTTTCTTAGGCTTCAAGGGAAAACATCTCCTGAGCGAAAAACATTTTAAGACTCCTTTAATTGTTTTCCCCCTATATTTTTAAAGCAACGTACACCGTCTAGAAAGAGATATGTTAGGTGGCTTACAAATATGACAAGCAAACACACACAACTGCAGATGTTGCTGCACAAATCATTAATAAAAAGCCTTGTGTCATTCATTAATTGCTATTAATTACACCTATACCTCACACGAAAAGTCAGGGTAGGCTAGAGGCAATAATGCACCGCAAAAGCTAAATCAGATAAAAGCTGGAGTGTGAGGCTGACCAGAGTGTCTTAAATTGCTTTTTACAAACTATAGTGGACAGATTTCTGCCCGCCCCCACTCAAAGATTTCTGGGAGGAGAGCTGGTCTGGTGGTAGCAAGCATGACTTGTCCCCTTCGCTAAGCAGAGTCCACCCTAGTTGCATATGAATGGGAGACGTGATGTGTGAGCACTGGAAGATATTCCCCTCAGGGGATGGAGCCGCTCTGGGAAGAGCAGAAGGTCCCAAGTTCCCTCCCTGGCAGCATCTCCAAGAGAGGGCTGAGAGAGATCCCTGCCTGCAACCTTGGAGAAGCTGCTGCCAGTCTGTGAAGACAATACTGAGCTAGGTAGGCCAGTGGTCTGACTCAGTATATGGTAGCTTCCTATGTTCCTTTAAAAGGGCATAAGCAAATAAGGCAGAGGCTTAGTTCATTAACTGACAGACACCACGAATCCCTGGCAAAAGAGACGTGGAATTGACCAGGTGCTGGTTTCCTCCCTTTGCACTACAACCAAGCAATCCCAGTCAAAGGCGGTTGGAGTAGAGACCGCATGTTGAGCGGTCGTCTCGAAAGCAAGGCACCATGTAATCCGCCAAGCGTGTGGGGAATACATCTGCCAGCAACCGGGGATAATGAACAGTTCAAAATCGTATTTATCCAGCACGCTGCCTTATCTGGTTTGCAGCCCTTAATCCAGAAATTGTATTTTTAACTAATTGGCAGTAATTATTTTGTAAGCCTCGGCTGCTGGCCCTGAAATCCTGACCCTGCATCGTCCGGAAGGTCAAGGCTGCGATTCCATTCATACACCTCCCGCTCTGACCCACACTCTGTTCTTCCGGACTTGGAGAGCAGGGCGCCCCTCTTTTTATAAGTGGCAATATTTCTGAAGACAGACTGGCTAGAGTCTAGAACCATTCCTTCTAAGTCTACGGTCTCTCTCCATTTCTGCTTGCCTCTGTTTGTCGACTTTTAGACTGCAAGCGCTTTGGGGCAGAGACGGGTCTCTTCACACTCCAGAGCATTCGACTCTGACACTATTCCAACTTCATTAGCTACCGATACATTTCTGGGCCAAATTCAAAGCCCCCGGCACCTTGACCCCTGCTAACTGAGCAAAGAGACACCTTTTTAAAGTGCTGATTCTCTTTCTTTAGCAGGGGGAGAGCAACTGGCCCTATCCATCCCCAGCATGGCATCTCTCCAGTGGCTTTTGCTGGTGTCTATCTCATACTCATTTTTTAGACTGGGAGCCCTTTGGGGACAAGGAGCCATTGTATTTATTTATATCTATGTATTTATTTATATCTATGTAAACCGCTTTGGGGACGTTTGTTGAAAAGCAGTATATAAATATTGGTCATATATATTCATAATGTACACTGATAGCACACTCGGTGGACTATCTACTTCTGGTTTAACATTTATATGGGCCCTTCCTCCAAGGAGCCCAAAGCGGTGTACATGGTTATATTTATCAGCAACCCTGTGAGGTCGGTTAGGCTGAGAGAGAGGTGACCAGCCCACAGTCACCCAGAGAGTTTCATGGCTGAACGGGGATTTGAACTCGGGTCTTCCCAGTCCTAATCCAACACTCTATCCACTACACCACCCTGGCTCCAAAGAACCCTTTTCAGGGCCTATCAGACTGAGTCAAAATCCGACACGTCACTTTCATCACCCCATTTGTAGGTGGCAACATGGGAGAGGCATTTTAGAAATTTTGAGGGTGATGTGAAATGCGGGGGGGGGGGAGATATGGACAGCTTATGGGGGCACTCCTCTAGATAGCTAGCACCCATTTCCCTCTTTTAGAATTTTGCAACACAGCGACATAGCGTTGTTTCTGGGGAGTTTAATATACTTCTATACTGCTTTCCCAAAATTTTTTTACAACTTTATTGAGGGAAATGAACATGGTGGCCACTAAGTCACCCGGAGACGCATAACCACTACTGTGAAACCCCATACCCCATCACCCTCTAAATTTCATGCCCAAAGTTTGGCTTCAGCCCTAGGCTTTTTTTAAGGGGCGAAAAAACCAGAAAGAAACCATGTTTCTTTCTTTTTTTTTTTTTAAGCAGGAGGCTGCAGTCTTCCTATTCTTTCATTCTTTTATGCGCTTTTTTATTGCTGTGCAATGTTTTTATTTTCTTGCAGTTTTAATTCACTTTATAAGTCGCCTCTGGGACCGAAGGGGCAGAATATAAAATTCATAAATAAATCCAAGCCATGCCCCAGAGAGGCCCATAAACCAGATCCATGCTTCCTGCAGTTCTGCTGAGGGCCCGGGGTCCATTAGCTGCCCTGACAATACTGTCTACACTGACTGCCAGCAGCATCTCCAAGGTTTCAGGCAGAGGTCTTCCCGAGCCCTACCTAGGGATGCTGCCAGGGATCGAATGCTGCATGCAGGGACCTTCTGCATGCAAGGCAAATGCTCTGCCACTGAGCTCCGGCCCCATCCCTAAAGGTGGCCTGGGAGGTCTTCCGTCCAGACAATGGCCACACCACGGCAGCATCAGCAAGGTGGCTGTGTCGTGTGCTTAATCTAGACCAGGCTCTGGGAAGGCTCTTGGCGATGCCCAACTTTTAAAGGGAGAGAGGCCCCGTTTCTGGCACCAGCAACCTGGATCTAGGATGCCCTTGCGTTCCCGATGACGCCTTCCTGCAGACCGGGACAGCCTTGGCTGTGTGCCGTGCGTTCTTCCGAGATGCGAGGAGTGGAATTGAGGTCAAACAAAACTATTTTTACTTGTGGGGCGGGAGGGGCAGCCTAGAAGATTCGCCACTTCCTCAGTTTGATGCCAGCTGTACCACTCATAGTTTCAGGGACATCCCAGAATTCAACCTACTTATTCTCCTCTACGACAAGCGGCCGCTCAGTACCCTTGAAATGCTCCTGATTTTCCACCTTGGGTCTCCTCCTGTCCTGGATTCTCCTTCCAAAACACATCTCCCTATCTGCAAGAGAGCTATCATTTGGGCACCCACCCAAATTAACCGTTAAATAGCTGCAGACCTTTTGAAGTTATCCAGGCCATTCATGGTGAGGTAAAAATGTGGCTTCCTGCCCGCCACCAAAAAAGCATCCCTGTTCTTTGCTACCCTACCCTCTGATTTTCCCCATTATCATAAAGTGTAAGCCCATTAGGAGCGAGGACCTGTTGATGGCTTTGCTTAGAAAACTCTGCAACGTGCCACAAACACGCACGGGGTTGTAATAATGAGAGCAGTAATATAGCTATCGTCCACCTTCAGTGGCGCGGCGGGGGAATGCTTGACTAACAAGCAGAAGGTTGCCGGTTCGAATCCCCGCTGGTACTATATCAAGCAGCAGTGATCTAGGAAGATGCTGAAAGGCATCCTCTCATACTGCGCGGGAGGAGGCGTTGGTCAACCTCTCCTGTATTCTACCAAAGAAAGCCCCAGGGCTCTGTAGGCGCCAGGAGCTGAAATCGACTTGACGGCACACTTTACCTTAACTTAGTATAGCTATCAATAGCTCAGTAAAGTTTTGTTAAAAGATACATTTGTGGGGTCGAGTCGGTGTCGACTCCTGGTGCCCACAGAGTCCTGTGGTTGTCTTTGGTAGAATACAGGAAGGGTTGACCTTTGCCTCCTCCCGCACAGTATGAGATGATGTCTTTCAGCATCTTCCTATATCGCTGCTGCCTGATAGAGGTGTTTCTGGGGAAAATACCAGCAGGGATTCAAACCAGCAACCTCTTGCTCCCTAGCAAGAACCAGCAACCTTCCCGCTGTCCCATAAGGTGGCATAAAGTTTTGTTAAAGAGTGACTATGTGGAAACTTCATGTACAGGAGCAGTATACCTATGAATACTAGTTGCTGGGGTACAAAAGCAGGCGATGGCCATAGGGGATGGGGCCATAACTCGGTTGCAGACCACCTGCTCTTGCATGCAGAAGGTCCCAGGTTTAATTCTTGGTGTCTCCAGGTAGGGCTGGGAAAGACCCCTGCCTAAAACTCTGGAGAGCTGCTGCCAGTCAGTGTAGACAATCCTGAGCTAGATGGACCAAGGGTCTGATTCGGGATAAGGCAGCTTCACCTGGATTTTCAGATTATCCTTAGGGGCCCTGCTCCAGGCCACCCCCATGGCATCTGAGGCAAGACGAAGAGTCACCAGAAATCATTGTGGCGCCCAGTCGACAGAACCGCCCGCCCCAATAAAGAAAGTCCCTTGTTGCCTCCCCCACAATTTCTCTTTATTCCTTTTGGCACGCGCTGGAAACATTTCTATTCCCAGGCTTCTAAGATCTAGTTGGTTTTTCTCTGCCTTTATATGTTAAAAAAAGTCTTTTCTGCTCGTTTCGGTTGTTTGTTTTAATGCCGTATCGTTGTACGGCGCTCCGAGAGCTTCGGCTGAAAAGCAGCTTACAAGTGTCACGATCCACGCGAAGGCTGCAGGACGGAAAGAGCCGGGGGTCCACTTCGCCCACCCGGATCTGGGCCATCTCTAGCCCCCCAGCGTCAGCGAATCGTCTGGCCTGCCGAATTGGCAGCCCTTCTGGCAGGCACAGAGCGGGGGAGGCAGCACAGAGAGCTGGGGGGGGCAGCGGCTTCCCCCTGCTGCTTCAAGAGGGTGTTGAGCGACACTTTCAGGGCGGGATTTCAAAGGATTTCTGCAGCTGAATGTTCCCGGCTCCTGCCATTTCTTTGTGCTCTTTCAGCGGCTGATGAAAGGCGTCTTTCATCCTCCAATTGCATCACAACCGCCCTGCCAGCTTTCAAAAATCAGCTTTTTCCTGCACTCTCCCCTTGTCCTCCTCTCCCTGCTTGCCTCCTTCACCCCATGGGCCATGACTGCAGCGAGGAGGCGCCCAGTTCAAGGCGAACCTCCTTCGGGGAAGGGTGTTTTGATTTTCCCAAAGGGCCCTTTCCAAACCTACAGCACGGAATACCTTTGTGATCCTTGTCCTGATCAGGCATTCACACGGTCTAATGCTCTCAGCACGTTATAACCTTGGCTTGAATCCCTTTAAATAGGGAGGCAGCTTTGGGTCAATAGACCCATTAGATTTTCAGCGGCAGACCCCAAGAAAATGAAGGGCTATCGTGTGGGATTAAAGGCAGGCCCTTGATCTGAGATGGCTGGAATAAATGGGGCCTTAGCTCCATATTAGAACATCGGTGCTGCATGCAAAAAAAAATGTCCCAGGTCCAGTCCTGCATTTCCAGGAAGGGCTGGGAAGAATTCTTGAGACCAAAACCATTTTAATTTTAATTTATTTTATTTATATTTATTTATTTCTATGTAAACCGCTTTGGGAACTCTTTTTGTTGAAAAGCGGTCTATAAAAATATCAGTCATCGAAACCTTAGAGAGACACTGCCCGGTCAGTGCAGACAATACTAGATGGACCAAGGGTCTGGCTCAGTATAAAGGCCCCTTCCGATGTTCCTAGTACTGGACTGAGAGAGGGGAGCCAGTCTGGTGGTAGCAACCCTGACTGGTCCCCTTAGCTAAGCAGGGTCCCCCCTGGTTGCATTTAAAGGGGAGATTAGAAGTGTGAGCACTGCAGGCGATTCCCCTGGATGGAGCCGCTCTGGGAAGAGCAGAAGATTTCAAGTTGGCTATTCATAAATACACTTAATATTTTAATTGTGTCTTTTTTTACCATCTTGTGTTAAAAAAAATTTTTTTTGCTTTAAACCACCTTGGGATTGCTTTAATGAAAGGCAGTATATAAATTTAACAATAAATAAATACATGATCTTGGGCAGAGACCTTTTCTTTCCTGCTAGCAGGAGCGGCCTTTTCATGAGGCGAGTCCAGGGCCGTTGGGTGGCAGATCTCTGGGTCACCAGCAGGGCGCTAAGACAACATCGGCGCTGCTCTGTAGGCCAGATCTGGCCCTTGCAAGCTTTGTCCGGAGAGCTTCTCTCCGCCCTCTTTGCAAAGCCTGCAAGAAGCACGAGGAAAGGAGAGGAGAGGGGGCTTCTAGCCACCTCCCCTCCTCCCTGCCCTCTGTGCCACTCCCAAAGCTTGCAGAGGCCGGTTCTGGAAGGGGGCTGTGCCTACGTCAGGGATGTGGGGCCAGGCCTTCCGTGCCTTGCCTTGGACTCCACGGCGTCCCGCTCGCCAGGAGATGCTCGCGCCGTCCACGCCACGTGTGCCTGCCGATGCAGCAAAACGAGGCGAGAGGATGCCGAGAAAGCAGAACGGAACCGCCTCGCTGGGGAGAACAGGAGAGGGGTGCCACTTACAGGTCCTCCCTTCCGCTGTGTTCAGAGGCAACTCCGTTCCTGACTGCAGGGAGGTCTTAGAACAGAGAACCTATGCAGGAAAAGGCTACGGCCGAACCGTGCAGAGGAGGGCTTCGTTCTCGCACCTCAGCAGGCTGCCACCGCCTCCTGCTGCACAAATGGGTGGTTCGAGGTGCAAGGGCTATGGGCTATTCTGCTTGTTTCATAGGAACCTAGAAAGCTGCCCTATACTGAGTCAGACCCTTGGTCTATCTAGCGCAGTATTGTCTTCACTGACTGGCAGCGGCTTCTCCAAAGTTGCAGGCAGGAATCTCTCCCAGCCCTATCTTGGAGATGATGCCAGAGATGCTCCATCTAGGGGAATAGCTTGCAGTGCTCACATTTCTAGTCTCCCCTTCATATGCAACCAGGGAGGACCCTGCTTAGCGAAGGGGACCAGTCATGTTTGCTACCACCAGACCAGCTCTCCTTTCAAACCAAACAGGGTTGCAACTGTGCGAGAAGGGGCAGGGGTGGAGGGACGGGAAGGGGAGAGACAAACGGATGGACACAGAGAGACAGACACACCTCAGACATGACATGTATTGACTTACTGCCCTGGCCGGGTTGCCCTGGTCGATGGGGTTCTTGAAGTCCATCCGCAGCTCGTCAAAGGCGATGATCTAACCGGGGGAAAGGAGGGAGGCAAGAAATTCAGCTTATTCCGGGGACCTGCCGTTCCGAGAAGCAAACCTCAAACTGTAGCATCAGCAAGTTCTAAGAGCAGGTGTTCATGAAATCAAGGACGTTTGTACATCCTTTATTGGATTCCTTTATTTATTTGCAGCAGGATTTGGGGTTGGTTTGTTTTGCATTTTTGCTTGCGGGAGGGGTCTCGGTTTGGGGAACAGACACGGAGCAAGGTCACAGGATGCAGCCCCTACTTGTGGGGCCACAGTTTGGCCATCTCTCCCCACTCCTTCGGCTTCCTCCTCAAGACCCACCTTCCCCAGACAGCCTAGACCGTATGCCTTTAATCTGCCTTCCTGACTCTAGCCAGATAGAGATGTGAGGGCCTGGATGGAAACCAGGAAAGTGGGGGGAGGAAGGTTTCACCCCCCTTTTTTTAACTGGAAAAAACTGGTCCCCCCCAAGGGGGGGGCAACTGGTTTTTTCAAGGCTTTCACATATCTGTAGCCAAGCTTTGTCATGGCCTTCACCCATGTTTTTACCTCTCTATCCGTCTCTCTCTCTCTCTCTCCCCCACCCCACAAGTTCCCTTGGGATTTGTCTAGTTTAGATGGTAAGCTACTGGGGAGCAAACATCTACGTGATTCATGCATTCATTTATACCCCACTTTTAAATTACCCAATGGACCAAATCAAATTTATGTCCTTAATTGCTAAAAGCACCGTTAGGAGAAGACAGCAGCCTTTGACACACTTTAAATGCTCACAGGAAGCTGCCACATACCGAGTCAGGCCCTTGGTCCCTCTAGCTCAAAGCTATCTACACAGACTGGCAGCAGCTTTTCCAAGGTTACAGACAGGAGTCTCTCTGCAAGGAAGCAGGTACTCTTTCACTCAGTTACAGCCCCTAAGGGGGATATCGTACAGCGCTCACACGGCCGACTCCCATCCAAATGCAAGCCAGGGCAGACCCTGCTTAGCCAAGAGGACGATTCACGCTTGCTACCACCAGACCAGCAATCCTCCCAATACTGCTTTTGGGGTACAGGGGAGGGGTGGGGATGAGCTTCTCCTTGCTCTCCAAAGCTCTCACCTGGAGAGAGACGGTGGGGATCTGTTTTCTGACATCCACCAGCTCTTTGGCCCCATGCCTTTTCCCTCCCTCCCTCCAAGAGCTCTCTCTTCCCCTTCCCCACCTCTCCTCAGCATCTCAAGGAAGTTCCCAGCCATCAAGCAGTTGCCACGAAGGGGGCGGAATGAATAACCCAGCCATTTCCCTTGGTGTGCCACCCCCACCCACCCCCCCCGGACCCCGGTGCCTCCATTTTCCTTTGGCACCAGATGGCACCCTACCCAGAGCATCTTCTCAGGAACAAGCAGGCCTGCAGGAAGCAGCCAAACGGAGTGAGTCACTCGGGATCTTCGGAGAGATCATCTCAAAATCAGGGATGCGGAATCGGGGGGGGGGAGCCCTGCTGGCTCAGAGCCCCTAGTGCTGCGGCGTGCGCCAGAACCACCCACGGCCTGACAGGTCTCCTCCCTGTTGCTAGCTGTGCTTGCAAGGCTCCGTCCCCGGCACCTGTAGTTCAAGGCAGCCTTTCCGCGGAGAGATGCCTCTACCGCAGGGATGCTTTCCCACAGCTGCGGGCCTCCTCTGCCACACACCTGCCCTTGCAAATTCCCATTATGGTTTCGACTCCTGGCAACCTCTATGTCGGCAAATTTGTTTGTCGGCAAATTTGTCCTGGCAAATTCCCATTACGGTGTTGACTCCTGGCAATCACTGAGCCCTGTGGTTGTCTTTGGTAGAATACAGGAGGGGTTGACCATTGCCTCCTCCCACGCAATATGAGATGACGCCTTTCAGCATCTCCCTAGATCGCTGCTGCACAATATTGGAGTTTCCCATCATCTGGGAAACACACCAGCGGCAATTCGAACCGGCTTGCTAGTCAAGTCATTTCCTCACTGTGCCATTAGGAGGCTCCCACTGGGATTAGCGGCTACAAAATGTGTGGCGAGGGCCACTAGCTGGATTCAGAACATAAATTTGCTGAAAAGCTCCATTTAAAAAACAAGTATCTAGCCCTTATGGTCAGCACCTCATCTCGCAGGGCTCCTCTAAGGTCGCCTTTTCCATACAGCCTTGAGCATAACCCCTTGGTCCCCAAACCTCACCGAAACCTAACACTTTGGCCTGGTTCACACAACCGTCCACATCTGGGTTTTTTTTCTGTGGGTTACCAACATTAGTGTGAGTGTCAACCCGTGCCAGGGTGGGGCTCTCAGATTCCTCTCGGGCCATAAACCGCCTAGGTTTGGGTTCACACAGTCACTGCTAATGTTGGCCACCCCCACACCGAACTAAGATTTGGCAAACCAGGCCCTTGTTTTAGCAACTGAAGGCAAAGTACATCCTTTCCCCGCTTTGCCTCGGGCCTCCATTTCTTCCCCTTTCCTCTGCCCTCAACCTATGCTAAATTTAGATTGTGAGCACATCTGGGCAGATACCTGTCCTCTTAGCCTTTCCAAAACACCTTGCACAGAGATGACACCGAGCCAAGCACAAACAGGACAGTATGCCTCCATACACACACACACACACACACACACACACACACACACACACACCCCAAAAAAAAAGTATGCAGAACTTCGCAAAGGTGGCAAAGTTAATAAGAAATTATGCAACACGTTTTCCTGACCAAAACAACAGCTGCACAACCTCCTTGTTGTCCACAACCCTTTCTGGGGGACCCTCATTTAGTCTTCTTCTAGATGCCCTCCGGGAGCCTTGAATTATGGGAATGGGGCCATAGCTTAGTGGTAGGGAGTCGGCTTTGCACACAGAAGGTCCCAGCCCCATCCCTGGCAGCATCTCCAGGAAGGAGTGGGAAGGACCTCTGTCTGAAATCCAGGAGAGCCGCTGCCAGTCAGGGTAGGTAACACTGAGTTAGACGGCCCAATGGTCTGACTCTCTGCAAGGCAGCTATGCGGAAGATCTCAGGCTCAGTCCCTGGCAGCATCTCCCCAGGTAGGGCTGGTGAAGACTCCTGCCTGAAACCTCGGAGGGCTGCTGCCAGTCAGTGCGGACAGTCCTGAGCTGCATGGACAGGTGGTCGGGCTCAGTAGGAGGCCGCTTCCTAAATCCGTCGGCTCCCAACTAGTAGTGAAATAATTGAAGGCAAACGCCACGTGCAGGGCCTTTGAGCGGTGACCTGCAATTCCCCCGGGCTCTGCTCTCCCTTGTCTACTGATGTTTCTCAGTTCTAACCAGCTGACCCCCCAGACAGACAGAGAAGGACCCTTCTTCCTTTGCGAAGTCTCTCCGTGTTTGTTCCAGTGACAGTCAAGGCACCCGTCACCTGTCAAAGCAACACCGTGTGCTACAGGCGCCGGTTGGGGTTGCCTAGCAACGCTCACACGCCCGGTTCCGTGTTCCTGGCACAAGAGACAGCATGCCATCCATTCTTTCCCCGTGCCATCTCAGCCCTCCTTTTCTCTCTCCCTCTTTCCCTGTCAACCAAGTGTCACAGGGACATCGGAAGCTGCTTTCTGCCGAGTCAGACCCTTGGTCCATCTAGCTCGGTCGGTATCATTGAACCAGGCTGGCAGCGGCTTCTCCCAAGGTTGCAGGCAGGAATCGCACTCAGCCCTATCTTGGAGATGCTGCCAGGCAGGGAACTTGGAACGTTTGATGCTCTTCCCAGAGGGGCTCCATCATCCCCTAAGAGGAATCTCTCCCAGTGCTCACACTTCTAGTCTCCCTTTCATATGCAACCAGGGTGGACCCTGCTTAGCTAAGGGGACAAGTCATGCTTGCTAGCACAAGACCAGATCTCCTCTCCTAAAAAAACATGCAAAGCAGATGCTCTACCACTGAGCTATGGCCCCATATGTCATGTAGGAAGCTGCCATAGTCTTCCTGACATCAGACCCTTGGTCTATCTAGCTCAGTATTGTCTTCACAGACTGGCAGCGGCTTCTCCAAGGCTACAGGCAGGAGTCTCTCTCTCAGCCCGATCTTGGAGATGCTGCCAGGGAGGGAACTGGGAAGGACCTTCTGCAGGCAAGCAGGCAGGTGCTCCTCCCATCCCCTACAGCGCTCACACATGGAATCTCTCATTCAAATGCAACCAGGGCGTACCCCGCTTGGCGAAGGGCACCATTTATGCTTGCTACTGCCACCAGACCAGCGCTCCAGCTCGCCAAAGAAAGGGGGCCGGAGATCAGCCCAGGGGGCTACTCCTGGAATCAAAACGGAGATGGAAGCAAGGGTAGAGATGGTGAAGAGGGTAGGCACAGGGTTAAGGTGAAGGTAAAGTGTGCCATCAAGTTGATTTCGACTCCTGGCACCCACAGAGCCCTGTGGTTGTCTTTGGTAGAATACAGGAGGGGTTTATTTTATTTTATTTTATTTTATTTTATTTTACTCTACTCTATTTTACTCTATTTTATTTCTATACCACCCTTCCGAAAATGGCTCAGGGTGGTTTACACAGACAAATAATAAATAAGATAAGATGGATCCCTGTCCCCAAAGGGCTCACAATCTAAAAAAGTAACATCAGATAGACACCACCAGCACAGTCACTGGAGGTGCTGTGCTGGGGGTGGAGAGGGCCAGCCACTCTCCCCCTGCTAAATAGAGAATCACCACATTAAAAGATGCATCTTTGCCAAGTCAGCAGGGGTTACCATTGCCTCCTCCCGCACAGTATGAGGTGATGCCTTTCAGCATCTTCCTAGATCGCACTGCTGCCCGATAGAGGTGCTTCCCATAATCTGGGAAACATACCAGCGGGGATTCAAACCGGCAACCTTCTGCTTGTTTGTCAAGCATTTCCCCGCTGCGCCACTTAAAGTGACAGGCACAGGGTGAGGCTGGATTATAAACAAGAAGAGTGGAAGAGACTGGGTGGGGGGAGAGAAAAGGAGAAGGCCAGAGGCCTGGGAGGGAGGGAGGAGTTTTTAAAAATATATGTCTGGGTGGTGGAAAGATGGCTGAGGCATCTGTGGCTGTGGAGAAGGTTTGTCTAAAGGCCACAGAGAGAACAGGGAAGTACAAGCAGCACAGATTACCTGGGTGGAGAGGGGCAATAGACGGATAGCAGGGCACTTGCTATTCATGGAGACGGACGCCATCTGAAATCCTTGGCATCTCCAGGTATGGCTGCTAAAGGCACCCAGTCAGAGAGCTGCTGCCCGTCAGTGTAGACAACAACGAACTAGTTGGACCAAGAGCCTGACTCAGTAAAAGGTGGCTTCAGAGAACACACACTAGAGAAGACCTTATACTGGGTAAGGAGCAGGTGAATAATTTGTTCGTTTTGTTTTATTTAACACATATTTTTAAACCGCCCAAAACTTAGGTCTCTGTGCGGTTTGCAACAAAGCAAAATAAATGGCAACAGGGAAAGTCAAAACATTAGTTAAAACAAAACAAATGACAAGGGGAAAGCCAAAACGTTAGTTAAAACAAAATAAATGACAACGGAAAAAGTCAAAGCATTAGTTAAAACAAAATAAATGACAACAGGAAAAGTTAAAACATTACAACCATTTAAAATTTTAAAACAAAACAATGTTAAAACTATTAAATCAATATTTAATTAAAAGCCTGGGTGAACAAATGCACCTTTAAAGAATTTTTTAAAGTTGTCAGAGATGGGGAGGCTCTTATTTCGGCAGGGAGCATGTTCCAAAGCTTTGGGGCAGCAGCGGAGAAGGCCCGTCCCCGAGTAGCCACCAGAAAAACTGGTGGCAACTGCAGATGGACCTTTCCTGATGATCTCAACAGGCGGTGGGGTTCATGACGAAGAAGACGTTCTCTTAAATACCCGGGGCCCCAGCTGTTTAGGGCTTTATAGGTTCTAACTAGCACCTTGTATTTTGCCCGGAAACCTATCGGCAGCCAGTGTAGCTTTGGCTGGATAGCCAATTCTTGGATCCGTATTCGCCGTCACTAATGCAGATTTAAAAACTCTTAAGCATGCATCAAGAGCAGTGGTGCTGGATATGGAACGAACCTTTTATTGCTGGCTTAACCATCTCCTCCAATGCTATGGACTAGATAGTACAAATGTATTCAACAGTCCATCCCGTCTGTGTGGTTTAGCAGCTGAAGTGTTGGGTTTGGGGCATGAAGCCAGGCAAATGCACCCCAACATGGCAGAATCTGGGCGCCTGAGAAGGCCCCATCTGCACCTGCTGAACATCTGAACAAAGCCTCAGGTGTCGCTGCAAAAACTTGGGCAGGTTCCTACAGGAGGAAGAGATGCTTCACGCATCCTGTCCTCTCCCTACGCACCCATGATGCTTCTGGGCTCACTGGAGGAAAGGAAGAATGGAAATTCAAGAAATTAATGAGCGCAGACAGGCTGATTATAGTCTGCAGCAAGCAGGCAGCCGTTGTCAGTGCCTGACTCAATGGGATAGTTTGGGTGCCACAAGCAATTAAAGCCACACGCCAAAGCCAAGGCCAGAGAACTTAACCTACAAAGCTAGCGTCCACCCAGTCAGACCACCCGGGCCTCTCACGCAGTGGCATTTTCCAGCTTTACCAGAGATGCTGCCAGGGAATGAACTTGGGGATTTCTACGCAAAGCAGAGGCTTCACTACTGAGCTAAAGATGCTTCCGATGGAGCTATGAAGCTGCCTTCTACTGAGTCAGACCCTTGGCCCGTCGAGCTCAATATTGTCTGCACGGACTTGCAGCAGCTCTCCGGGGTTTCAGGCAGGGGTCTTTCCCAGCCCCACCTGCAGGAGCCAGAGATTGAGCTTGAGGACTTCTGCATGAAAAGATCAGGTGCTGTACTACGGAACGAAGCCCCGTCCTGAAGCAGCCAACCAACATCCACAGCTCAAGGGGGCTGGTTCTCAACAGCTGCAATCGAATGCACACTTACCTAAGAAGTAAGCCCCACTGAACACAGTGGGGGCTGAGTGTCAAACAGACATACATAGGACTGTGCGGACTGACTGAAGTTGCCAACATGTGTCTAGGTTGCTCTGTTGGCACCCCACAAGTGGGGACTCACATGAAGAAATAGTATAACTTGTAGGGAGGTGAACAAATTAAATTTCCAGATTCGATTCGATTCGAATCCGAATCAAAACTGGTCAATTCAACCCCAAACAAGCTGACTCCATGCAAATTAAAATTGATTTGCCCTATTTTGGCAGCTTTTTTGACCAAGCAGGGCACCTGAATGGTTTTTAAAAGGTGCCAAAATGTCCCTAAACGGTCACTGAATTGATGCCAGTTGGAATCTGGCCAATTGGAATGTGGCCAGGGTGCTTCGATTTGGATTTGAATCAGCCAGATTCAAGTCAAATCTTTTTGAATTCAAATCAGTTCAAACATCCCTAACAGCTAGGCCACAGACCTTCTGCTAACTGGGCAAAGCGACACACTTCAGGAGGTGCCCCTCTTATATTTAGCGGGGGAGAGCAATTCTCCCAAGTCAACCGAGCACAGCATATTTCTAGTGGTTGTTGCTGATGTCTCCTTTGTATCACTTTTTTGGACTGTGAAACCTTTTGGAACAGAAAACCATCTTATAATTTATAGATTTATGTACTGCTATGTAAACCACTGAGAATTTTGTCACAGGATATAAATATTCTGCAAGAAGTATTCTGCATTTGGCATCTCCAGGTAAGGCTGGGAAAGAACGCTGTCTGCAGCCCTGGAGAACCGTTTCCAGAGAAGACACTACAATAGGTGCCTGTTCTCTGATGTCTGTGGCTGCTTTTAAAGACCATATACAACCTTTTAAAAATCTGTCCAGGCTTTTACCCCTTAGGGGTAGCCAGTCTCTCTGCTCTCCTGATGTTCCGTCTATGTCCTTCTATGGCGGCGGCTGCTTTTTGGTGTTTTAATTGTTTTCAATTGATTTTAATATTTTTATGGAGTTCTATTGTATTTTTACTTTTGTAAACCACCTTGGGGTGGGTTTTATGATAAATCAGTCAGTCAGTCCTGAGCTAGATGGACCAAGGGTCTGGATCAGTATAAAGCAGCTATGTACTTATGTAAAGGGAGCTGGTCTTGTGCCAGAAAGCATGACTTGTCCCCTTAGCTAAGCAGGGTCCTCCCTGGTTGCATATGAATGCGTGAGCACTGTAAGATATTCTACATGCGTGAGCACTGTAAGATATTCCCCTTAGGGGATGGGCCTGCTCTGGGAAGAGCATCTAGGTTCCAAGTTCCCTCCCTGGCAGCATCTCCAAAATAGGGCTGAGAGGGATTCCTGCCTGCAACCTTGAAGAAGCTGCTGCCAGCCTGTGTAGACAATACTGAGCTAGGTGGACCAAGGGTCTCACTCAGAATATGGCAGCTTCCTATGTTCCTAACTGTATGAACCAACAGAAATATCCCATCTCTTAATTTCCTTAAAAATAGGAGAGGAGAGCTGGTCCGGTGGTAGCAAGAATGAACTTGTCCCCTTAGCTAAGCAGGGTCCGCCCTGGTTGCATATGAAAGGGAGACTACATGCGTGAGCACTGTTAGATATTCCCCTCAGGGGATGGAGCCGCTCTGGGAAGAGCATCTAGGTTTCCATTTCCTTCTCTGGCAGCATCTCCAAGATAGGGCCGAGAGAGAATCCTGCCTGCAACCTCGGAGAAGTCTGGGTAGACAATACTGAGTGAGATCAACAGAATATGGCCGCTTCCTATAATGTTCCTGTGTTCCTAACTGGATGAACTGCCGGAGAAATCCCGTCTCTTAATTTCCTTCAAATTAGCTGCAGATAGGATTCCGATTTGGACTGAGTCCGCAGTGCTGGAGGAAAGGGCATTTAACTTTCTCCCCCCACTACAATATTCCTGATGTAATCTCCCTCCATTTGCCCTGTTAGGAAAAACATACTGGCACCCTAACCCTCTCCCAGTGCTGCAGTCACCATCAGTGCTGGGGGATTGCCCTGCGGTAGATGGTTTGAAGGGGAATTTAGGGAGCCAAGAAACCCAATAACAGGCCTCTAATGCCGTACCTCGTTGCACTCATTATTTATTTGTTTGTTTGTTTGTTTGTTTATTAATTTGATTTCTATACTGCCCTTCCAAAAATGGCTCAGGGTGGTTTACACAGAGAAATAATAAATAAATAAATAAATGAATGAATGAATGAATGAATGAATGAATAAGATGGCTCCCTGTCCCCAAAGGGCTCACAATCTAAAAACACACACAAGATAGACACCAGCGACAGTCACTGGAGGAATGCCGTGCTGGGGGTGGAGAGGGCCAGTTACTCTCCCCCTGCTAAATAAAGAGAACCACCATGTTAAAAAGGTGCCTCTTTGCCCAGTTAGCAGGGGATAAGTTAGCATTTAGCTTGGGAACCACCTAGCACAAGCAGTGGTACTCCAGAGGTTGTCGAACTACAACTCCCATCCTCCCCAGATGGAAGTTCTAGTTCGACAGCGTCTGGAGTGCCACCACAAGCTGGGAACCGCTGCCTTAGAGAGACCCTACTTTTAGTGTGTGCGGTGCACTGTCTGTTCTGCACACCACACGCTGTAGATTCAGCACTGTGGACAGCGCCCACAGCCCCTGCTGATGGGGAAGCAGAGGAAAATATTCTCCCAACATTGCAGAGTCAGAAATTGGTATTCACAGGCCCCAGAAGTTATGGCCATTACGGCGAATATTTATATACTGTTCTTCAAGCAAAGTTCACAAAGCGGTTTACAAAGAAAAATAAATAATACTTAAATAAATGGTCCCCTGTCCCGAAAGGGCTCACATTAGCCAAGATGCCTGTAAGAGGGGATTAGAAAATCCATGGAGAATAAATCTGTCAATAGCTACCAGTCGTGTTGGCTATATGCTACCATCCTTAGGGGATGGAGCTGCTCCAGGAAGAGCATCAAGGTTCCAAGTTCCTCCCTGGCAGCATCTCCAAGATAGGGCTGAGAGAGATTCCTGCCTGCCACCTTGGAGAAGCCGCTGCCAGTCTGTGTAGACAATACTGAGCTAGATCGACCAAGTGTCTGACTCAGTATATGGCAGCTTCCTATGTTCCTAGATAACAAAAAATGGAGCATTAAAAGGCCTCTTTTAAAAGATGTGTTTTAAGTTGTTTTTTTAAAAACACTGAGGGAGGGAGCATGGCAAAGCTCTTCAAGGAGAGTGTTCCAAAGCCGAGGGGCCACCACCAAAAAGGCCCTGTCTCTAGTCCCCACCAAATGGATCTCTGTCAGTGGTGGGGCTATGAGCAGGGCCTGAGATGATGAGCGGAGGGCCCTGGCAGGTTTATATAGGCAAATGCGGTACAGGTACCCCAGCCCCAAGCCATGTAGAGCTTCAAAGGTCAAGACCAGCTCCTTGAATCTAGACCAGAAGGGGACTGGTAGCCAATGAAGCTGCTGAAGGATGGGTGTGATGCTCATGAAGTGACTTGCACCCACAAGCATCCTTACAGCAGCATTCTGGACCAACTGAAGCTTCCGAACCGTCTTCAAGGGCAGCCCCACGTAGAGCACATTGCAGTAGTCCAATCTGGATGCTACCAACACATGAGTGACAGAGGTCAGGTCCGACATTCCACAGAAAACCTCATTCTATGGAATGCCACGGGAGGTGGTGATGGCTACCAGCTTGGATGGCTCTGAAAGGGACTTAGCCAAATCCAGACAGGTCTATCCATGGGAACTAGTCTGGGTGGATAGAGGCTTCAGGCAGGACACCTCTGAGTCCCAGATGCAGGGGAGCAACCCGCGGGAGAGAGGGCCTGCCTTCGTCTCCTGCCTGGGGGGTTCCCTGGAAGCATCTGGTGAGCCAAGCAGGATGCTGGACTAGTAAGACCTTGGCCTGATCCAGCAGGGCTGTGACGTCCCCTTCTATTCTCTTTGGCACTCAGGGTTCCGTAGCATTCAGTACCCATTTCATTTTGCACGGAAACAGGTGATGCTTTGCTGGTGTTCTTTGACTGCTGCAGACAGCAAAGATGGAAACACACCCGACCCCCCCAAAAACCCACCACCATCAACGCCCCCCCTCCCCCAAGCCTCCAGGATTTAAGAAGCTGGGCTTCTATACCCTGTATGGATACGCTCCTTTCACAAAGACCTCTCTTCCTCGCGCAATGCCCTCTCTTCTCCGAGAAGCCTAAGGCACAATCCCGTAATCTCCATCTCCTACCGTAACTAAGCTTAAGTATGCATAATGAAAAAATAATCGCATCATCTTCTGCTGTTTACCTCCGCCTCCAATCCCCCTCCCTTCCTTCTCTTGTGTCAATATCCAGACCGGAGGCCCCCCAAGGAAGAGAGCTGTCTTTCCACTCTCTGGAAAGCACGGTATATCGGGACCCACAGCCTGCAAAAATTCAGGAATTGAGGACCACCTGAAGGGATATTCACGGTAGAGATGTCGCTCAGGGAAATTGGGAATCAAGGATGAGGAACGCAGGAGGCTGCCTTATACCCTTGATCCTCAGGATTGTCTGCACGGACTGGCAGCAGCTTCTCCGAGGTTTCAGGCAGGGGTCGTTCCCAGACCTACCTAGAGATGCTACCAGGGAGCATCTCTAGCATCTCATCACCTTCTACATGCAACGCAGATGCTTGTCACTGAGCTAAGGTGCCATCCACTAAGGGGACTATTTTACAGCAGACAGCATTCAAGTGTCGTCACCCCACCAAATGCAAACCAGGGCAGGCCCTGCTTAGCAAAGGGGACACTTCACGCTCACTACCTCACAACCGGCTCTTCTCTCCTAAATTACTAAAGAGAGATGCACCAGGGAATCTAGGCAATGATGCCACACTCTCTGGCCTGGAAACTATACCCTTTAAACCCAAATACATACTGTAGCCACTGGCTGGTGACCCAGCAGTGAGGGGAAATGCACTTTGCACATGCTCAGTAAGAATTTCCTTCCTGCATCAGACGGCCAAAGGTCTGCCTCTTCTGGGGCTCTGCGGAAGTGGAAATTTGTAGAGCAAAGCACAGCAGAGGTCACTGTCTCTTGTGGGCTGTGAGGTGACCAAATGAGGCTGATCCCAGCATCTAGCCCAACAGCTAACAGGGGGTTATTATTTCCTCCAAAAAGGAAGGCTCAGCTAATTGGCCAACAGGCCCAAGGAGTTCCATGAAGTTGCCTCATTCTTTTAAGAAGCCATCACCACATCTGGTGGCAGGGAATTCTCTAAGTTCATAAAGACTTATTACCTTGCTTGTAATAAGAACAGCTCAGGCTGAAAACAGACCCTGAAGATCACTCCGATGAAGCCCTGGGCAGAAATTAGCTTATTTTCCTTTCTTCCGTAGCTCAGCCCCCAAGCAGTTGTGCGAACTAATCAGGATTCCAGAGGAAACCCTCAAGCGCTTTGTCAAACTGCAAATATGGGTCACCACCGTGAGTTTTTTAGGGGCTCTTCTGCCGAACATAAGAATTCCCATCACTTTGAAAAGCAGGGGGGAAAGGGTGCTGATTAATGTCCTATCACTAGCCAAGAAAACTAGTACTAGATATCAAGGGCAGCCCAAAGTTGGCATAAGGAGACCATTTATCAGTGTCAGTCTGGGATGTGTGCACACATCAGGGATTGTATCTCTCTGTATAGTAGGTTGGAGCCAAAGACGCCCTTGCCTTGCGCAGGAAATGTCTTTCGCTCATGGAAGGGCTTACTTCACTCCTCATGCGGGAATGCTGAACTGGAAGAGTGGAATGAAATCCAAAGAAGCCTGTCCACTTTAGTCCATAAACTAGGCCCACAAATAATGGTCATCTCCGGGGACGAACGACCATAGTGGTTTTCAGCCATGTCTGCCCCACTGGTGTGGTGTGGTGGTTAGAGAGTTGGACGAGGACCGCGGAGACCCGAGTTCTAATCCCCGCCCAGCCATGAAACTCACTGGGTGACTCTGACCCAGTCATGTATCCCTCAGCCTAGCCTACCACACAGGGTTGTTGTGAGGATAAACATAACCATGTACACTGCTCTCGGTTCGTTGGAGGAAGAGCGGGATATAAGTGTGTGGGTTTTTATTATTTTATTTTAAAGGTGATCGCATTGCTGCTACTGGCTTCATCACCACTTATTGAGCTAGAGGAACCAACCGTCTGACTCAGTGCAAGGCAACTTCCTAGGTTCCTTTATGCTTCCCAGGCCTTCCTGGAAATGCTGCCAGAGATTGAACCTGCGACCCTCCTGCAGGCAAAGCTAATGCTTCGCCAGTGAGCTACAGCCTCAGCAAGAGGCCTCTCTCTCGATCTTCAGGAGGCAACACAATACAAGGCTTTGCCTACTCATGCACACTCTTGAGACCAGAGCTGCGGTTATGGGATGTACTGTTTTTTTAGGGGCTTTGTTCTTCTAGGAGGGCTGAGGCTCTGCTCACGGCTGCCCGGAGGAGCCTGTCTTGTTGTTCGGAGTGGAGACGGGATTGTTGGACGAGGGGGTCTGACTCTGACACAGGGAGCCCACAGAAGTCGCAATATTAGACATTGTCTGGGGCAAAAAAGAACCCACCAAACCCATCTCACTGCCACTACAAGGGGCAACCTTGCAGGCACGGTTTATTTCTCTGTGTAAACCACCCTGAGCCATCTTTGGAAGGGCGGTATAGAAATTGAATGAATGAATGAATGAACGAACGAACCAACCAACCAAGAGGCAGCAGGACGGAGTTCTTAGTAGCAGGCCTGGCCTCTTCCAGGCTGAGTGAGTGCTCAGAGCTTCCTAGGGCATTGACTTCGCTCCCTCAATGGACGAGCACACTCACGTTCAAAGCTTGCCCCTTGTGCTGGAAAGAAAGAGGCAAGATGTCTCCCAAAACCAGTTGCAGGGCAGTAGCAGCAGGAAAGAGAGCATGCCCTGTGCCCCTGCCCTTCCCAGAGGCATCTGGTGGGACGCTGTGCGAATCAAGATGCTGGACTAGCTAGGCCTTGGGCCTGACCCAGCAGGGCTGTGCTTACGTTCCCCACCCAGGATCCTTGTTGCTTGGAGAGGGAAGTTTGCCTTCCTCTACACACCACCCAGCTTGGCTCACTCATTTGAGAGCTGTACGCTCTGCCAGAGTTCCACCTTAAAGTGGCACAGTGGGGAAATGCTTGACTAACAAGCAGAAGGTTGCCGGTTTGAATCCACGCAGACTCAGGTTACCTGGGCATTGCCTTAGGGAGCCCTTGTTGACAGAGAATAGAAAGCCAAAGAAGAGGCATTTGTAATGCAAATGTTGGTTTTGCATTTTGTTTGGAGCTTGGCTGAAGCCTCCTTCCTGTCTGAATACATGAGGCAGCAGGAAATAGCTTGACTACCAAGCCAGAGGTTGCTGGTTCGAATCCCCACAGCCAGGATGGCTTTAAGAGGGGTTTCGATAAATTCATGGAGGTCAGGTCTATCGATGTCTACTAGTCTGGTGGCTATAGGCCACCTCCAGCCTCAGAGGCAGGATGCCTCTCAACGGCAGTTGGAGTTGGGGAGAGGTCATGCCCTCAGCTCTTGCCTGTGGGCTTCCCGGAGGCATCCGGTGGGCCACTGTGTGAAACAAGATGCTCGACTAGATGGGCCTGATCCAGAAGGGCTTTTCTTACGTTCTCATGCAAATATATTGCGAGCTCTCTCGAGAGCATTCCCGTGGAAAGGCTGCATACAATATGGAGGTAAAACGAACAAACACAGATGAGAGCTGGTCTGGTGGTAGCAAGCATGACTTGTCCCCTGAGCTAAGCAGGGTCCACCCTGGTTGCATATGAAAGGGAGATTAGAAGTGTGAGCACTGGGAGATATTCCCCTCAGGGGATGAAGCCGCTCTGGGAAGAGCATCTAGGATCCAAGTTCCCTCCCTGGCAGCATCTCCAAGATAGGGCCAAGAGAGATTCCTGCCTGCAACCTTGGAGAAGCCGCTGCCAGTCTGTGAAGACAATACTGAGCTAGATGGACCAATGGTCTGACTCAGTATATGGCAGCTTCCTATGTAACATTAAATAACAAACATGTTTAATCTGCCCTGAGCTTGCTGAAGGGAAAGAAGAGACACGATATAATAGAGCGGTGTATTCCAAACGACCCAAGGTTATGTTTGGGAAGCAACTTTGGGACAATTATTCCGTTTCCTGCACCTCCAGACTGTGGCAGTTCATGCTGAGCACGGACGGGCGTTCCCGTTGGAGGGTGTCCCGCCACCGCGGCGGCCACCGCGGCCTCTCAGCTCCGTCCTCACGACCCAGCCTGCCATTACCTGGAGGCCTGAACTCTGCGCCCTCTACACCTTGCTCAGACAAACCCGCTTTTCGCCTCCGGTTCTGCAACGTGGAGGCATCGTGGGGACCGGGGATGACGTGTGTCCCTCGTATCATTATCTCCACGCGGAGCCATTTCCAACGCGCCAGTGGATATCAAAGGCCTGCCGCTCTCGACTGCTGTTCTGCTTCCACACGCCCCCGCACACACGAGGCTCCCCCTGAGATCAGAACTTGCCCCTGACAGGGAGGGAGAGAAGATGGCGAGTGGTGGTGGGGGGGGAGATAAATACAGCATCGTCTTTTTCACCTCAGCAGCCTAGGCCTGGGAGGTTCAATTGGTTGCCAGGGCAACCGTGGCTGCCAATTGTGGGGAGGGGGGCGGTAGTTAAAACCAGACCCAGCAGGCAAGATTGCCTCGTTTGTACTCTCCAAGGACACGTTCACAAGATCGTTCAGCATGCATTTGTGGCCCACAGCGGCCCTCTCAAGAGGCGTGTGTTTTAAATGCCCCCTTGGAGGAAGGAAGCCCTCCCACGAGGCGAGGCAAAGCAGTGGGTTTGGGGCACCATTCAAGGCACAGGGAACCTAGGAAGCTGCCGTATTCCAAGCCAGACCCTTGGTCCATCTAGCACGGTATTGTCGGCACGGACCGGCAGCAGCCATCCAAGGTTTCAGGCAAGGGTCCTTTCCAGCCCTACCTGGAGATGCTGCCAGGGACTGAATCTGAGACTTGTGCTCCCTATAACAGGGACTCCCAGACGTTGTTGACTACAACCCCCATTGCCCCCAGCCAAAGGCCACTGCAGTTGGAGATGATGGGTACTGTAGTCAACATCTGGGAATCCCTGTTACAAGGGACACCGTCTGGGACCTTACGGCTTCTCTAACACTGAGCTACGGCCCCGAACCCAAAGGGGAGTATTTTACAGCAGACAGTGCTCACCTGTGGTCACCCATCCAAATGCAAACCAAGGAAAGCCCTGCTTAGTCAAGGGAACAATTCGTGCTTGCTGCCGCAAGACCGGCTTTCCACCTTGCAAGCCAGCGGCAGGGTCCAATCCGGTGGGAAGCTCTCTCACGGATGTCCTGTTGAAATGAACAGGAGCTGTTCTGAAGCCCCGGGGCAGAGGTCTCGAACCTTGGGTCTGTGGATATGGCTGGGCAATGGATGATGGGTAGTGTAGTCGAGCACCTAGGGGCCCAGCTTAACACATGGCAGCCTTTGCATGTTCTATGTGTTATCATGTATTTATTTATAAATACATGATAGAATTTATTGATTAAATATTTACATGTTTGTTTATTTTTTTAAAAAATGATTCCGTTTCAGCGTGTGCAGGCAGCAAAATGCTGTAACTCTAATGCACAAGGAAGAAAACACACGTTTCGAGAAGAACACGTACACTGACTGAAAAGATAGGTACATGCACCGGCAATTGCTCCGGATTCCCCCCCTCTACACACACAACTTTGGAAGCACCTTTGGTGCAGGGAGCAGATCCCGGTTTCTTTTGAACAAGCTGAAGTCTTCCTTCAGTTCCAGCAAGGCGGTGAGACAGGTCACCATGCTTTGCTTTGAGCTGATGAGCATGGTCTTTCAGCATGGGGAGCAGCCGCGAGGGGGCTACACGGTGGAGCCAGACCCTTGGATTCCCCCCCCCTTTAAATGCATACCATTATTTTTCCGGCTCTTCTAGAACCAGCCACAGAGGCTCTTTTGGAAGAGGTGGAAGCCATAAAACACGCTGTAAGGACTGGGATGAGGGATGCCATTAACAGCCGCTTCGGTTCACTCCCTGTCAGCACAGACGGCTGCTAGCTGTGTGTCACCACGGCCCGATACTGCTAAAATGAGGGGCTTCGAACCTAGCCCTGCAGATCATGTTCTCAGAGCGAGCTGTCGCTTTTGCTAATCAGCAGAAGAGAGACACAGGAAGGGAGCAGAGGCAAGCTTACAGCCCGCCAGGCTTGGTGTGGTCTACTCTGAGTAGTGGCAGCAATCCAGGGTCTCGAAAAGGGGAGCCCTCTTGTCCTGCTACCTGAGTGGCTTCCCGATCCGAGGTGAATGTTGAAAGCTGCCTTCTGAGTCTGACCTTTAGCCCATCAAATGCAGGATAGTCTGCACTGGCTGGCAGGGGCTCTCCAGAGTTTCAGGCACGAGTTTCCCGCAGGCTCGTCTGGAGATGTCAGGGTTCGAACCTGGGACCTTTTGCATTCAAAGCAGATGCTCTGAGTACAGCCCATGCCCAGGGGTGCTGAGCCTGGAAACCACAGGACACATGCTTTGCCACTAAACTTAGATGTAAACTTCCTTGCCAGTCCTTTATTTATTTATGTATTTATTTATTTAGATTTCTATACCACCCTTCCAAATATGGCTCAGGGCGGTATACACAGAGAAATAATAAATAAGATAAGATGGCTCCCTGTCCCCAAAGGACTCACAATCTAAAAAGAAACATAAGAGAGACACCAGCACCAGTCACTGGAGATACTGTGCTGGGGGTGGAGAGAACCAGTTACTCTCCCTCTGCTAAATAAAACGGAATCGCCACGTTGAAAGGTACCTCTTTGCCAAGTTAGCAGGTTAAGGTAAAGCGTGCCGTTGAGTCAGTGTCAACTCCTGGCGACCACAGAGCCCTGTGGTTGTCTTTTGGCAGAATACAGGAGGGGTTGACCATTGCCTCCTCCCGCACAGTGTGAGGTGATGCCTTTCAGCATCTTCCTATATCGCTGCTGCCCGATAGAGGCATTTCCCATAGTCTGGGAAACATACTAGCGGGGATCCAAACCAGCAACCTCTGGCTTGGTAGTCAGGCTATTTCCCGCTGTGCCAGTTACTCACCACAAAATGCAAAACCAACATTTGCATTACAAATGCCTCTTCAGCTTTCTATTCTCTGTGAACAAGGGCTCCCTAAGGCAATGGCCAGGTAACCTGAGTCTGGCTTATTGGTCAGGGGTCCCGGGACAACGCCTGCCCAGGGGCCATATTGGCAGGCGCTTCTGGTATCTTTAGGTAGGGCTGGGAAAGCCTATACTCTGGAACCCTGGAGAACTGCTGCCAGCCAGTGTAGACAGTACTGAGCTAGAGAGACCAGCATTCTGCCTCAGTAGGTAGCAGCTTTATGCCGAAATAGCACAAGAGGCAAAGCTCAAAGGCAACTCAAGCTTCATGGGTATATAGGAACATAGGAAACTGCCTTTTACTGAGCCAGACCATGACAGGGAGGGAACTTGGAACCTTCTGCATGCAAGCATACAGGTGCTCTTCCCAGATCAGCTCCCTCCCCTAAGAGGAATTTCTTACAGCGCTGACATGTAGTCTCCTATTCAAATGGGAGGACCTTGCTTAGCAATGGGTTGCTACCATAAGACCAGCTCTCCTTCTAGGAGGACTGGGTAAAAAAAAAAAAACAGCAGTCAAGGCAAGGCATTCTGCATATGCTCAATGGCACTTGCGCCTTGATTTTGCTGCCATGTCCCCAGGCTGAGCCCGGCATGGGAAAACGGCCCAGAGTCAGCCTTCAAATTAAAACCGGCTCTGCCTCTAGAAGCCTGCCAATCGCTTGTGTACAAGCGAGAGACAGAAGGGGCAGCCGCCGGAGATGCCATATTCACAAGACTTCACCCTTGTAGACCGTGTTAACACACCAGGGAGAAAAACAGACACTCCCCCCCACCCCCACCCCACGCTTATGAATGCAGCTCAAATCGCAATTTTACCTACAGGGACACACAGAATTGTTAGAGGGAACCTTCGCCGGAGGAACCTTCGCCCATTAGAAAATGTGGCCAAGTGCTTGAACCTTATTAAGGGGGTAACCAAATATTGATCATGGAGCTGAGGACGGGAGAGAGAAGGGGGGGGGTCCACTGCAAATGAACAGCACCAGAAGGTCTAGCCACGCCTCCGAAAGCTCAACATATCTGGATCCATTTCCTTTCTGCAGACAGCACCGTTCCAAGCTATGGGTTTATTTGCAATCAGCGGCATCACTCAACCCCACACCTGTGGATACCTGTGTCGGTTTTTGCCCAAAGCGTGGATGAGGAAGGAGAGAGGGAGGGAGGGAGAAAAGGAAAACTCTAAGTCTGCAGGAGTTAAGGGGTTAAAAGATGGGTAGCATCCGGCTTATTAGTAGGGAACATCATTTTGTAAACATATGTAGTTCCCATGGCAACCAGAGCCAGGTTCCTTAGTTACGGATGGAGGAGGGAATAAAGGCAAAGGGATTGGGAAGGGATGGAGAATAATTTTTTCTCCTTTTTTCTCTGGGATTCCTGGAAGCGTCACCAAAAGGAAGGAACAGAAAAGGTAGCCGAGGGGGGAGACAGAGGTGCCGACTGCCCCACAGAAAGGGGCATATCCAGGATAGGTGCTGGATACGCAGGAAGCTTTCAGCACTGAGCCCTCTCTGATTCTGCATGCCTCAAAATCTTTTTCAGGAGATAGGAGATGAGCAGTGAGCAACAGCCTCATAGGACCCAGGGGCCATTTTTTTGGGAAAAAAAACACCCATTATTATTTTTTCCCCAAAAGTGGTCCCAAAATTAATGACCACAGATGTGCAGTAAAGGAAGGGGAAGTTGTATTACACAGCTAATGGTGCCCTCTCAACCTGGCGAGCTATACAAGGCGCCAGGTACTGCAGGAAGAGGGAAGCCTATTTTCCAGTTGCAAATGGCATCGTCTGGCCCCAACAACCCCAACCCACTAATCCTGAAAGCGAGATTCTAATAGCCCCTTGGGCGGGGGGGGGGAGGGAGGGAGGGGGGATCCTGCCACTTGGCCCAGAAATTAGGCTTCCCAGTCTCTCTTAGATGAGACCAGATGCCACACGGAGGAAGCCGGTCAGACCCATAACGCTCAAGATCCTCAAGATCGCCAGTCCTGCAGCAACCAAATTGCAGAGTCCAGATCCACAGGGTTCTGCGCCTGGCACCAGCCTCCTCTTCCCAACCTGGATGGGCACCTTCCACATGGCTAACCTCGGCCCAGCCTCTGTTCCCTGAGCTCCACTTATAAACCTCTGTGTGTGCCCCCCCCCCACTGGAAGAATCCCTCCCTCGGGCACAAAGCCACCCCTGCCCCAGATCCACATTATTTGCACCCCGTTTGCAGCAGTGTCCCACACACAGGACTTACTTTTTTGAGGGGAGTCTGTCCAGCCAAACTGCCTGGGACGTGGCCTTTCCCGCCCCCCGCCCCACCTCAACTCATTCATGGGAAGCCTCTCTCCCATTGCTTCGTGAGCCCAGCCCTGCACCCACCCATCCTGCTGCACCCCACAGCAGCTCCCCTGCTCTGCACCTCCGCCTCAGCATCTTCCAGACCTTGCCTCCGAAAGCCCATGGCCCCCCAATCCCGCCTGGCCCATTTTCTGCGCCCTCCAACAATCCCACGTTGCCTTTTTTTCCCCCTTGGGGCAAACCCCCTGCTGCCCTCTTAGCAAGCTAATGGCGCCAAGCCCCTCAGTGGCTCTCCATCTGCTTGGAGCCTCCCCAGCCTAAATTACACCCCCCCTACACACACACATACCATTTCCCTAGATTTCTTCCTTGATCACTCCCCAGTTGCCTGAACTTAGGGGCTACTGGCCAGCTCACACGCACCCCCAATGGCTCCCCAGGTATCCCGGAACCAGCCCCCCCATTACAGAGCGCCCCCCGATCTCTCCCCCCCACACACCCACATCCCCAGTTCTTCCATGACGGCTCCCCACCAAGCCCTCCCCAGGCTGATCTCTCTCCCCCCCCCACTTCCTCAGCTGCTCAACTACTTGCAAGCTCCCCCAGACCCACTCCCTGCCTCCCCCCCCAGTGCCCCCATGCTCCACACACCCCGGGCCTGCCCCACTTTGACTCTCTCCCAGCCTGACCCCCCACGTGCCTCCATCCCCTGCCCTCCAGGTGCCTCTCTGCTCCCCCCTGAGAAGCTCCCCCAAACCTCACCTTTCACGCACAGCCCCCCCCCGGGGGCCCCACCTGCTCCCATGGCGGGCTGCAGCCCCCTCGGCCCCCCTCCCGCCCCGGCCCGGCCCGGGGGTCTCCCGCCTCACTCACATGCCAGATGACGAAGAAGATGAGCGAAGCGCAGAGGACCAGAGTCAGCATGTAGCAGAAGGCGGCGAAGGTGAAGGCCATGGCGGCGGCGGCGGCGAGGAAGGACTCGGGGTGCCCGCCTGCCTCTCTGGCTCCGCGGGGCGCCCCTCGGCGGCGGCGGCAGAAGCCCCCTCTCCTCCTCCTCCTCCTCCTCGCCCACCGAGCAGGGCTAGGGCGGCTGCTGCTGCTGCTGCTGCTGCCGCCGGCTACTTCGCCATGGGGCAGGCAGGGCGCGCCGTCCAGGCGAGGGTCCGGGCTGAGGGGGCGGCTCCAGGCAGGGCGGCCGGCAGCCCCGCCACGACCCCCGCCTCCTCCTGCTCCTGCTGCTGCTCCGCTAGCGCCGCCGCCGCCGCCGCCGCCGCCTGTCGAGGAGGAGGCGCCGCCCGGGCGAGGAGCGCAGCGGGGGAGCAGCAGGCGGCAGCCGGCGCCGCCGCCGGCCAGGGGCGGGGAGAAGCAGCAGCAGCAGAAAGGGGCGGCCCCGGCTCGCTCGCTCCTCGACGGGGCGTCCTCCTCCGAGAGGCAGAGAAGACGGCGGCGTGGCGGACGCGGGGCAGCGGGGCTGGGCGCAGACAGCGCGCTGAGGGGAGCGCCGGCCGCTCTCTGCGCCAGCGGGGCGCGCGCGCGCCTCTCGCCCTCCCGCTCTCTCCCTACGGCTGCTCTTCTTCGGGGGCGCGGCGGCGGCGGCACACGCAGGGGGGCATCACGCGCAGAGAGAGAGACGGGCTGCCGCGCGGCGCCACATCCCGCCCGCCTTCCTCCTCCTCCTCCTCCTCCTCCTCCTCGCCGCTCGCGCGGGGGCTGGCTGGCGGCGCACCCCCTTTGCCTCCGCTCCTCCTCGCACCGGCACCTGCCTCTGCCTGCGCGCGCACATACAGGTGCCCCGCGCGCCTCTCGCCGCGCAGCTGCCGGTCTCTCTCTGCGCGCGCGCGCACCCCTACCCTGTACACAAACACACCCCTTCTTCTCCTTATCACCCCCCCCCCCAAAAAAAAAAACCCACTTTCGGATCTCGACCCACCCACCCCGAGCTCTGCGCGCGGGGCATCTGTGCCCCCTCGCGCCCTCCCAGTCACAGTCTCCTCTTCCCGCCCCCCCCCCCACACGCTTGCCCTCCTGACCTCCCCCACCTGTTCTTCCTCCCCCCCCCCTTTGAGGCGCCCACACACACCCTCTCTCCACAGACACACATGCACGCGCACAACCCCCCCCCCGCCGCCAATTTTTCCCTCAGTTTCCTTTCTCGCCCCCCTTCCTAGTCGCCACCTTGACTAGGCTTGGGCACGTGATCTCTCGAGCCTCCACAATCTTTGCCGTATTTTTCGACAACAGGTTGTCGGAGAGCAGGTTATAGAGAACAAGTTGTTCTAGCCCCAGCTAATCAGCCTGCTTTCCTTTCACTGTCTCCGCAACTGGACTACGTTTGGTTCACTTCGAGGTTCTCTTGCACCTCAAATGTGTCCCTGCATCCTCCACCATCTTGGATCAGGGTGGGCGACGTTATTACAAACTATACCATTGAGGTGTCTTTGTGTGTCACTCACTACAACTGTGTTTAAACTTGGCTCTGATGGGTTAGACAGTCCTCAAGTTAGTGCACTGGCACCTCAAAAGTTCACCCATCCACCATCTCGGATCAAGGTGGATGACATCATCAGAAATGACCCCATTGGGACATCTCTATGTGTACATACAGCTGTAGCAATTTTTGGTTCAAATCACCTCAAAGGTTTATGCGTCCGCCATCTTGGATCGAGGTGGATGCCATCGTCATAAACGACACCATTGGGACATCTCTATGTGTCCAGATAGCCATAGCAAATGTTGGTTCAAATCACCTCAGAAGTTTATGCGCCCGCCATCTTGGATCGGGGTGGTTGACATCATCACAGACTACGCCCTTGTAAGGACACATAGGGACACCTCAGCTGTACCTGATTTGGTTCATATTGGTCCAGGCGTTGCAAAGTTGATGAGGGTGGGGGACATACGGACACACACACACACAGAATGCCGGCTGATCTCACAAGCCTACTGGAAAGTAGGCTCAAAAGGAAGATGGCACCCCTGTTCCCAAAGGGTTCCTACCCGAGGAGTGCTTGTGCGTCACACACACACACACACACACACACACACACACACACTTTTCATCCTCAGCGGTCCCTGCTGCCTTCACACCTTCCTCACTTCTATCCATAGACATAGACGTGTGCACGGCGGCACACACACTATGTGACCCACAGCCTCTCCACTCTCACGTGGGGGTGCAGCTATAATTGAGTGGGGAGGGGTTCAAATAACCCAGCCCCCCCCCCCAGCTCCTGAGCAGAGGCACACCTAGGTAATTTTGGAGCCCGGACCTCAAGACCTTTGGAGACCAGCCACTCCCACACAGTATTTTTAAGACATTTTTTAACATGACCACACCACCCAGGACAGCCTAGAAAGAATTTAGAGGGCCCCCAGGGGCTGTGGAGGCCCTGGGCTTTGGCCCCGAAGTCCAGGGGTAAGCACTCCTCTGCTCCTGAGGGCCCCCCCAGCTCCACCCCTTCCGATTATCTCCCTCACTCTGAGGGGCCAGTGGGAAGAGGGGGGAACACGGGTCCCCTCTCCCCTAGCTATGCCCCTGCTCATACACACACACACGAGGTCCTTCCTCATTCCACACACTCATAAGTGAGAGAGATATCAGAAAGGAAGCTGGTGCGAGAAGGTGGGGTGGCTACTGTGTCTCACACACCCACAGATCCATTTGCCAGGTTGCCACTGGCCAGTGCCCCTCCCCCACTGCCCCCCAGTCCTCTGGGGAGCAAGACACCCCCCAGCAGCAGCAGCACACAGAGATCTCCCCCTGCTGACTCCCTTCCTGGGAAGAGCATTTAGGTTCCCAGTTCCCTGCCTGGCAGCATCTCCAAGACAGGGCTGAGAGAGATTCCTGCCTGCAACCTTAGAGAAGCCGCTGCCAGTCTGGGTAGACAATCCTGAGCTGAATGGACCAAGGGTCTGACTCAGTATATGGCAGCTCCCTATGTGCCACCAATTTTGGGAAGGTAAGAAGCAGCAGGGATCCTTTCTGCACAGGAAAGGAGGGCTGCCCCTGTTTCTTACCCTCTCCGGCTCCCAGTGCACACACCAGAAGACCAAATGTGGCAGAAAGGATTTGGGTTGATGGTGACCGACCATAAATAACGGCTGGCTAGTGAGCTAAATCTGTGTACTCCTGCTGTCTATATCAAACCATTCCTCCACTCCTTGGCAATGTGTCCATACCGTAGTGAGGGGATATGGACACAAGATAAATATATGAGAGAGAGAGAATATATAATTTACCCCTGCTAACTGAACAAAGAAACACCTTTTAAAGTGGCAATTTTCTCATATTTAGCAGGGGGAGAGCAACTGGCCCTATCCATCCCCAGCACAGCCTCCCTCCAGTGGCAGCTGCTGGTATCTGCCTTATGTTTCTTTTTAGATGGTGGGCCCCTTGTCGGCAGGTAAAGGTAGAGGGTGCAGTCAAGTCAGTGTCAACTGCTGGTGACCACAGAGCCGTGGTTGTCTTTGGTAGAATACAGGAGGGGTTGACCATTGCCTCCTCCCACGCAATGTGAGGTGATGCCTTTCAGCATCTTCCTATATTGCTGCTGCCTGATATAGGCGTTTCCCATAGTCTGGGCAAAATACCAGTGGGGATTTGAACTGGCAACCTCACGTCATTTCCCCACTGCACCATTCGGTGAACATAAGAACAGCCCTGCTGGATCCAGCCCAAGGAAGCCCATCTAGTCCAGCGCCCTGTTTCACACAGTGGCCCACCAGAGGCCGCTGGGAGCCCACAGGCAGGTGCTGAGGGCATGCCCTCCCTCCTGCTGCTACTCCCCTGCGACAGGTACTCAGAGGCATCCTGCCTTTGAGGCTGGAGGTGGCCTGTAGCCCTCAGACTAGTAGCTGTTGATAGACCTCTCCTCCATGAAGTTATCCAAATCCTTCTTCAAGCCATCCAGGTTCTTGGCTGTCACCACATCCTGTGGCAGAGAGTTCCACAAGTGGATCATGCGCTGTGTGAAAAAGTACCTCCATTTGTTGGTCCTAGATTTCCCGGCTATCCATTTCATGGGATGACCCCTGGTTCTAGTGTGATGGGAAAGGGAGAAGAATTGATCTCTCTCCCCTTTCCAAGGCCCCTCAACCAAGTCAGGACATTCCTGCCTCCCACTAAGTCCTGTACCATGGGCAGAACACCAGCCTTTCTCCCCACTTCTTCTTCTTCTTCCTCCCCTCTAACTCTTGACAGACAGCTCTGGCGTCAGGAACGTTGCTCTCCTCTTTCCTCACATGCTGACGGACCCTGACAAAATGTTCCTGTCTGTCAGCAGAGATGATGAATTGGCAAAGGGAGCTATCCGAGCCAGCTGCTGACTCTTTCTTTCTGGAGTTGCTGAGCGGGGTGCTGATGGTTAGATTCTTCCCCCCTGCCCCTTCCTCCTCCATCTGAAGAACGTCAATAATACATTTTATTCTAATTAAGATTATGACTCCCATGAATCAGTAGGTCATTATACACTATCATGAATATTTAAGTAATCCAAAGCATGCTTGTCCTCCCTGCAAACCCCTCTATGCCACCAACCCTGCCATTGAACAGAAAAATCGCAATCTTTCCGTGACAAGGTGAGCCTTCAGTGAGGGACGGTGCCCTTAAAAAGAAAAACTCTCAACGCCATGCTCACCTCAAGATAGGAGTGGAGCATCGAGTTATTCTCAAAGGCTGCAGCCCTGCACGACTTCCACCGACAACCTACGTAGAAGGTTGTTGTGAGGATAAAGTGCAGAGAAGAAAGACGCCTGCTACCCTGAGCCCTTTGAAGGGTAGAATAAACAGTTTTGTAAAAGCCAATGGTTTGAATCCCCACTAGTATGTTTCCCAAACTATAGGAAACACCTCTATTGGGCAGCAGCGATACAGGAAGATGCTGAAAGGCATCATCTCATACTGGGCGGGAGGAGGCCATGGTCAACCCCTCCTGTATTCTGTCAAAGACAACCACAGGTCTCTGTGGGCGCCAGGAGTCGATGGCACACTTTACTTTACCCTTCCCCCTTGGAGATTCACTAAAGTCCTAGCCTGAGCTTTCCCCTCCCAATTATTTAAGCAGGACTCCAACCAGTTAGAAGCTGGTTCTGTTGCTGTGACGGCTGTTTTAAATTGTTTTGTTGTTTAAATTTGGAAACCACCATGGGACATTTGTGTGTGGCAGTATAAAAACATAATCAATAACAACTACGTGACTCTGTGTTTAATGGTGAGAAGTGACGGTTTAAGGGCACTTACTCTCTGGTGAGCGGAAGTTCATATTTAGCTGATGAATCGGTGAAAGCCAATTTTAATCAGCATGGCTGAGAAAGGTACGTTCATTTACTCTTTACTCAAGTTTGGCTTCTTGTGTGTAACTACAGTAAGGAATGAAGCAAAGACAATGGACAGGCCTTTCCTTCCGACAAGTGATAACTTCCGATTACAAAGCCTCACCCTTGTATTCAATATTTCAAGACGGCATCTACTGAGGTTAAAGTAGTGTGTCTTTATTAATTTCCCTAGAAGGAACAGGATATAGGGCAAGACACTTTTCCCTAGGTGGGGAAAGACAGTTGAACCTAGCAATGGGGGAAAGCGTCTATTCAAAACCCCGCAATGTGGCTTTATCTGTTTTGTTTGTTCCTTTCACCAGAAACATGTGACATTTCTCCCCGCCCCATCTCTTTTACTGCTAAGTTACATGTTCTCTGTAATAATCCAGCTCTCCGACTATACAAAAGAGCAACATTGACATCCACCCACCAGCAAATGCTACCCGCCCCCTGAACACTGAAGAAGGTAGAAGCCAGAGGAAGCAATCACTGTGTGATCCTGGCTTTAAGACTATGTCACAACCGAAGAGCTGAGGAGGGGGGTCTCTCTCTTGCTCTGCAAAAGGGGAAAGTCTCCACTGAGGTTGCCCAGGCAACCTTTATCATCTCACAGCCCAGCAAATGCAGCAGCAAGGAGAGGCTATCCCATTCTTAGTACTGCCTGCATTGTCTGGCATTCCCAGCATGGAGAGGTTTAAAAAAAAATTTTTTTTTTAAAATGCAAATCTTTCATTGTAACAAGTGAAACAGGCTTAAGATTCAGCCTGATGAAGAGTCCTGAGTAACTCAGAAGCTTGCTGCTGTTTCGGTTGGTCCCGAGGTGTTGCCAGATTAAGATTTTGGATTAAGCCTAAACACGTCCTTGGTGGGAGTAGATCACACCGAGAATCAATACAGCTTGCTTCTGCATGAACATGCTGAAGCCATAGGAGAGCAATAAATAGTTTGTTAGAGCCCCTGAGAAGTTATAAGGGAGGTAGCATACCTATAAAAATAAGCCAAGTTAGCACACAGAAGCTTTCCTAGGAGCATGGGAAGTTGCTGTATACCAGGACAGACCCTTGGGTCTGTCTAGCTCAGTATTGTCCTACACTGACTGGTAGCAACTTCTCCAAGGTTCCAGGCAGGAGCCTTTCCCAGCTGTACCTGGCGATGCTGCCAGCCAGGGACCGAACCCGGGACCTTCTGCGTGCAAAACACGCCGCAGCCCCAGAGATGCTCTGCTGAAAGCCTGCTCCCTTTTGCCTCACACTGACCTTAATTCTTCACGGCCGAGAGCTTAAAATAGAGGCCTGTACTTTGGGAGGAAGGAGACAATGGCATAGCTCATCCATACCATCAGCGGCAGCAGAAATAGCCTGGCCTGCCGCGGCCCCGGGTCCCTCGCCAGCTGTTCTGAGCCACCAGTGGTGAAGGCAGTGCTGAGCAAAGCAAGTTCTCTCTCTGGTTTGTCTCCCTTTCCTACCTGCTGCGAAGAACTGAGCTCCCAACAGAAGGCCATTGAGACGAGCTGGGGAAACCTTTGCTGGAGGGACAGCGAACTCTGCTGGCCACCTTTGGGGACAACTCTCCAAGCTAAAATTAAAATAACGATTCGCCTTCTAGAGACAGCCACACACCCAAGCTCGCAGTATTCAGAACCATCACTCCAAAGAATCCCCAGCCATACATATGTAAAGCACTGACTGACTGTTTAAGTGCCATCAAATTGGTCTCGACTCTTAGCAACTACACAGATTCTCTCCAGGATCATCTGTTTTCAACTTAGCCTTTAAAGATCTCACTCTCAGTGGTGCATTCATTGCTGTCGTGATCAAGTCCATTCAACTTGCTGCTGGTCGTCCTCTTCTTCTCTTTCCTTCCACTTTCCACAGCATTATGGACTTCTCAAGGGAGCTGGGTCTTTGCATAATGTGTCCGAAGTATGATAATTTGAGCCTCGTCATTTGTGTCTTGAGTGAAAATTCTGGATTGATTTGTTCTAGGAACATAGGAACATGCCGTATACTGAGTCAGACCCTTGGTTTAGCTAGCTCAGTATTGTCTTCACAGACTGGCAGCGGCTTCTCCCAGGTTGCAGGCAGGAATATCTCTCAGCCCTATCTTGGAGATGCTGCCAGGGAGGGAACTTGGAACCTTCTGCTCTTCCCAGAGCGGCTTCATCCCCTGAGGGGAAGATCTTGCAGTGCACACACTTCTAGTCTCCCATTCAGATGCAACCAGGGCAGACCCTGCTTAGCTATGGGGACAAGTCATGCTTGCTACCACAAGACCAGCTCTCCTCTAGGATCCATATGTTTGTTTTCCTGGCTGTCCATGGTATCCTCAAAGGTCTTCTCCAACACCAGAGTTCAAGAATGTCAAGACTTTTTCTACCTTGCTTCTTCAAAGTCCAGCTTGCTCATCCATAGAGCGTCACGGGAAAAACCACTGAATGATTCTAATCTTTGTAGGAATAGACATGTCACAGCATCTAAATATCCTTTCCAAGGCCTTCATTGCAACCCTACCAAGTGCTAGTCTGTGGCGTATTTGACTGCTGGATTCTTGACTGTTGGTGGTCAATCCTACAAGGCAGAAGCTATCTACCACTTCAGTATCTTCATTATCAATTCTGAGACTGGTTGCTATACGTGTTGACACCAGTTTAGTCTTCTTGACATTTAGTCGGAGTCCAATTTTTTCCACTGTGCTCCTTGACTTTCATCATTACTAGAGCTTGCAGATCATCCGCATTCTCAGCTATCAGAGTGGTGTCATCAGCATAGCACAGGTTATTGATGTTTCTTCCTCCAACTTTAAAACCATGCTCATCTTCCAATCCAGCTTCTCTCAGTATATGTTCAGCATATAAACTGAATAAATATGGAGAAAGTATACAGCCTTGTCTTACTCCTTTGCCAATCTGGAACCAATCTGTTTCACCATTTTTCATCTGGGCTGTGGCTTCCTGCCTTGTGTATAGGTTTCTCATGAGAGCAATTAGATGTCCTGGGATGCCCATTTTCCTACGGATATTTCCACAACTTGACATGGTTGATGCAATCCAAGGCTTTTCTGAAGTCAATGAAGCACATATTGACTTCTTTTTGGTATTCTTTGGCTTTCTCAATTATCCAGCGTGAATCATCAATGATGTCTCTGAAACCAGCCTGAACATCCGGCATTTCCCTGTCCACATAGGGCTCTAATCTGCGTCGGAAGATCCTGAGCATTATTTTACTAGCATGAGAAATTAAGGCTATTGTGCAATGGTTTGTAAAATCGGTCACATCTCCTTTCTTTGGTATGGGATGTAGACAGACCTCTTCCAATCTGTTGGCCACTGTGTCGTTCTCCAGATTAGTTGGCATAGTTTGGTTAGAGCCTTGACTGACTCGGGAAAGATTAGTTGGGGTTTAAGTTAGGAACGTAGGAAACTGCCTGCCTTCTACGGACTATTGGTCCATCCAGCTCAATATTGTTTGCACAGACTGGCAGCAGCTTCACGCTTGCAGGCAGGAGTCTTTCTTGGCTGTGTCTTGGAGATGCTGCCAGGGAGGGAACTGGGAACCTCGGGTGATCTTCCCAGAGCAGCCCCACCCCCTAAAGGGAGTCTCTTACAGCACGCTCACATGCAGTCTCCATCCTAGCCACACACAAACCAGGCCAGACCCTTCTTAGCAAAGGGGACAATCCATGCTTGCTACAAGATCAGTTTGATGGTATAGGGCTGGCACTCTGTGTATTAAATCACATAATGCCCATCCTTCACACCCAGTCAGGAAATCACGCACTTCCGGCCAGTACCGTTGCAAATTAGAACAAGGTTGCAACCTTTAGCATGCTTAACACTATCCAGGTTGACAGGGCTGGAAACGTGCAACACAAGAAGCGGCTTTATACGGAGTCAGGCCCTTGGCCCGTCTCGCTCAGGATTGCCAACACTGACAGGCAGCGGCTTCTCCAAAGATTCAGGCAGGAGTCTTTCCCAGCCCTACCTGGAGATGCTGCCAGGGATTGAACCTGGGACCTTTTGCACAGGGGTGCTCTTATCCCTGGACTTCCCGGCTGAAGTCCAGGACCTCCACGCCCCCAGGGCCCCCCAAACTGTCTTGGGTGGTGTGGTCTCCACTGGCCCAGACGGCACCGAGTGTGATTATAACCTGTGTGCCGGGTGCTTCAGAGAGGTGGGGAAGTGGGGAAAGCAATATGTGGGATGGGAACTAGTTGAAATGTTCCTGCTCATGCATGTTGGCATAAATATACCTACTTTTATAGTCTTGCATCCTTGCGAGTTCCGTCGCCGTTTGTGCTCTCAAGAACCCACGCGTTAAAAATACTGCCTGCGTCACGGGGTGTGCAGGGGGCGGATGCTCAACTTGCAGGGGAGGCCAGCTCCAAAATGGCCTAGGTGCACTTCTGCATGCCAAGCAGGAGCTCTTCCCCTGAGCTTCGGCCCCATCTCCAAAAGAGGCACGCAGGGGTCTCCCCCCCTAGGCACTGGCCACACCAAGACCTCCTTCGCCTCGACAAGGTGGCTGTATTTTGTGCCTTTAGACTGGGGTTCTCAAACTGGGGTCCCCCCTGCTAACAAGAGTCAAGAGGCACTTTTTAAAGAGCAGCGATTCTCTTCATTTGACGGGGGAAAGCAACTGGCCGTCTCCATCCCCAACACAGCATCCCTCCAGTGGCTGTGGCTGGTGTCTATCTTGTGTTGCTTTTTTAGATGGTGAGCCATCTAAAAGGAGGGGGGAGGGAGCCACTTAATGTATGCAATCTATAGAAATCGCTTTGGGGACTTTGGCTGAAAAGCGGAATATAAACATATGTTGTATTGGTCCCCAAAAGTCATTCGACTACCCTCACCCCCATCCACAATGGCCTTAGACCATGCTCTGGTACCCCAATGTTGAGCAATGTAGCAGATGGGACAAGAGCCCACCCATCAAAAAGAGACTCTCCTATGTTGTTGTTGTTATTATGACTACATTTCTATCCCGCTCTTCCTCCAAGGAGCCCAGAGCGGTGTACTACATATTTAAGTTTCTCCTCACAACAACCCTGTGAAGTAGGCTAGGCTGAGAGAGAAGCGACTGGCCCAGAGTCACCCAGCAAGTCTCATGGCTGAATGGGGATTTGAACTCGGGTCTCCCCGATCCTAGTGACCACTACACCACGTTGGCGCTTTATGTTGGTGTGTACACACACCACACCCACACCCAGATTTATTTTGGGACTTCTCTCCCACTATGGTTGCTTTGCGTGCAGACAGTCGGGGCTGGATCCCGGAGCAACGCAGCTTCTTCTGTGGCAGCCGTTTAAAGAGTTGGGTGGCAACCCAACGAAAAAAGCTTACTGCCATTTCTTTTTAGACAGCTCCCTGCACAGACATGGGGGGGGGGCACTTTATTTTATTGTATATCCTGCCCTTCCTCCAAGGAGCCCAAAGTGGTGCACACGGTTATGTTTATCCTCACAACCACCCTGCGAGGCAGGTCAGGCTGAGAGATATGCGACTGGCCCAGAGTCACCCAGTGAGTTTCACGGTCGAACGAGGATTTGAACTCGGGTCTCCCCGGTTCTAGTCCCACACTCTCGAACCACGACACCACACTGGCTCTCGCTAACCTAATTAGGTAACTTCAGCCAATCCACTTCAGTTTGATATAACCAAACAGACCTCTGTGTTAACTAGGCCAGTGGCAGCAAACTTCAGGAAGTGAGAGGCTTAGGATGAGGTTGTTGCCACATATGGGCACACCCTTTACTTGAAGGGAAGGAGGCAGGCAGGCAGGCAACCAACCACTCCCCACTGCAATAGCTTAAAAAAAACCCACACATTTATATCCCGCTCTTCCTCCGAGGGGCTCAGAGCGGTGTACGTGGTTATTTTTATCCTCACAACAACCCTGCGGGGTAGGTTAGGCTGAGAGAGGCATGACTGGCCCAGCGTCACCCAGTGAGTTCCATGGCTGAATGGGGATGCCAAATCGGGTCTCCCTGGTCCTAGTCCAACACTCTAACCACTACGCTATGCTGTCTCTCACTCATGCTCAGGTGGGGCGGCTCCCTGCCAACGTGGGTTTCTGTGCCCCGCCGACTGAGAGGTCAGCGACTGTTTCGAGTCACACAACAGGAGGGTGCAGACAGACACACACACCCCTGCTGATTCGGTTCCCAACAGCCACGCTTTTGAGGGCAATCGGAAGAGGGCCATGACCGCCGTGATCTGCCCCGCGGCCGGCCGAACGAAGCACCCACTGGCACAGGGAACGTAGCCACTCGGTGGCCAAGTTCTTCCTGTAGCCAGGACTGTGCACACACTGCAGTCCCCACCCCCAGCACCCCACCAAACCGTGCTCCGACACCAGTGCTGGGGGCGGCGTCCAGATAGAGAAAACCTAAGCCTGTAGGGAGGTGAAATCCAAGTGGATTGACAGCCTGCCCCAACTCAAGAGGTCAAGGGGAGACTTGAGAAGGTGGGGCCAGCACCGGGCAGGGTCCAAGAAGGGGGTGGCGATCCAGACAGGGGCCCAAGTGCTGGGTAGGAGCAGCGTCGAGACAGGCTTCCAGACCCACAGGCACTCCGGAGAACCAGCTGTGCAGTGGCAGAAACCAAGGGAGGCCAGCACAGGTGAGATGGAGTGCTAGCTGCAGTCGGGATAGGGCAGTACAGCCCACAGACACAGCTCATCCTGCATTTTCTCCCGGCGGGGGGAGGGAAATCAGGTCCCACGGCACCCTGCCCAGATCACAGCTAGCATATGGCCACCTTCCCCTCTTCCAGGCTTTGTTCCCCTAGCCCACCCCCCCCCTCAAGATCTTGAAGCCTGGCCAGATGTTCTCCTATCCCGATGTTGGTTCATGAGAACACCCAAGCTAGGACATTTCCTTAGGGACATAGGAAGCTGCCTGATACCGAGTCAGACCCTTGGTCCGTCGAGCTCAGTCTTGTCCACCCAGACTGGCAGTGGCTTCTCCAAGGTTGCGGGCAGGGGTCTCTCTCCGCCCTGTCTCGGAGATGCTGCCAGGGAGGGGATTTGGGATCTCAGGTGCTCTTCCCAGAGCGGCTCCATCCTTTCAGGGGAATATCTTACAGTGCTCACACAAGGGAGTCTCCCACCCAAATGCAAACCGGGGTGGACCCTGCTTAGCAAGGGGGCAATTCATGCTTGCTACAAGACAGGGTCACAGATTGGCAACAGGTTGGGCTTACGTGTCCTGCACAATACCCCCCTCCCTCCACAACTAGAATTTCACATCGTAGGCACAAATAGACAGAAGGGGGAGAGAAAAGAATTCTGTCTATCCTCCGTTTCTGGACGGAGCGTATGCCATTCAGACTCTCTGTCCGGGCCCTGGAACAGAATTGTGTTTTCACACAGCGGGGCTTATCCCTGCCGCACTCCTCCTCCAGTGCGGGTTGCTGTGTGCCTCAGACCCACAATCCTTTCTCCTGAGGGGGTCTCCACCCTCCTGCCCAACTGCATGTGGACCCCTGTCCCCTCTCCACCCTCTTTTCTTATAGCTATATCACCCTTCCTTCAAGGGGCTTGAGGCTGTAAGATCCTCTCCCCCCCCAAAAAAAACCCCAACCAACCAGCAAACATAGGTTGGACTGAGAGATGCTGAGTGAGGCAGGGGCTTCCCACAGGAGTGGGGATGTGAAGCCAAAGCCTCAGTGCTCTATAGCCAGTATCCCTCGCCCACCTCACCACACTCCCTCCAGGGACCCACTGATGCACCGAGGTACAGGCAGCTTTCATTTAAAAAGGCACGTTTCTAGCCCTCAGTGTGGCAACACCACGTGGACATACAGCCTCCCCCCCCCATACCACACTGTTTCTTGTGACCCCAGGGTGCAATGGGGAAAGGGCAGGGGCTGGAAACCAATCTCTCCCTCCTGGGAGGCCAAGAACCGCCACCCCACGCCCACCCCACAGATGAAGAGGCAGCTGTGATCCGTTCGCTCAAGTCGCTCTTGCACAAAGGCAGGGTTGGCACAGTTCAGCCTCCTGCTCCAACGGCTTGCACAACCCAGCTTCCTCCACGAGTCGGTTTAACCGACTCGCCTGCCAGCGGGCGTTTCAGGACACGGACGCCGTGAAATCAGTACGGCTGGAGCCCTACCCAAACCGGACTCAGGCATAAAGGTCCAAGAGACACAGGCTTCTTGTAGTGGTGACTAGCTGTCGAGAACACCCCCCCCCAAGAGGCTACACCCCAGAGCTGCACTTTGGCCCTCTGGCTATGACACTACAACTCCCATGACCCCCCAGTTGCAAATGCCCAGGATGATGGGAGTGGTAGTCCAACAGGCCTAGGCGATGCGGAGTCCCAATGTAGCATCCCTACACATGGAGTGCATGTTGACTTTAGCGGGCGGGATAGAAGCACTCAAGGCTAGGCGAGTCTGTCCCACTTCAGCTCTCTGCTTGAGGACGTTTCTAAGGCAAACAGCAACCGGAAAAGAGACACTAAAAATGAGAGGCCGGACCTTGATTTACAAAATTTAAAAAATAAATAAATTCAGCTAAAGGCGGCAATCCTCAACTCACCAGGGTGCAAGGCCCACTAAATTCAACAGGACTTAATTCTGTGTGTGTGTGTAGCCCAGCTCATACGAATGAGTAAGGCGTCTCTATAGGGGGGAAAGCATATTCAAGTGAGATGTGGGTGTCTCACAGACAGGAGGGGATGCTTCCAAGGTGGTGCTTGCTATTCACTGCCCCCTGTATTTGGGGCATTGTTTTCATGTCAACTAAATACCGGTAACTGACCCACCGACTAAAAGGCCGCAGCTCTGTTCGAGACACCCTTGGACTCATCCTTCCAAGGGATGCTGTCCCAAGAGCCAAGATGAAAGTGAGCCTCTTTGGCCAATTCCAAGACGGTGGCTCTTAACGGGGGGATGACGGTTACCTGCCCGGCCACGCCAAGATCGTTAGCCATTCTGTACCACCAACACGATCCTGAGGCCGGCATTAGCCATGCGGCCATCACCGCCGCCGCCCCAAAACCACTGAAGAAGGAACACAAGACTACACAGCCAGGCCTGAAAATCCCTCATTTTGCAGAGGCTGGTTATGTTTTTATTTTTTATTTTTTTAAGATTTTCCTCTCATTTGTGTTTTTAATTTCACTTGTGGAAAAAAAAAAGCGGACCAACCAAACCTTCCACCCACTGCCTGGCCCAGCGGGGTCCCTGACATTCTTTAAATAAGGGGGGGGGGAGAAGGGGAGCGCCATGAAGGGGAGGTGAAGCTAGTTCAGAAACGACGCTTCTTGGTGCTAAAAAAAAAAAGAGAGAGAGAGAGAGAGAGAGAGTACAGCATTCTCGGGAGCCAGGGTCCCAGCACCAAGGGGACGGATCGGCCTCAATTTGGTCATTGATAAGGGAAGGGGAGTGTGTGTGGGAAAGGGGTTCAGTGGCGCGGCCCTGCAGCAGCAGCAAGGGAGTGGGGAGAGGAGGGGGAGACACAGACGGGGCCAGAGGTGTGTCACGCAACAAGATGGCCACGGGCCACGGACCAGGCCCACCAGCCACTCACAAAGCACAGAGGGGTGCCCAGCTGTCCAAGGTAACATTCGTCGGCTGTGGAAGGCAGGAGCTGGGGAGCTGTGTGCCCCCCACCCCAGCTCAGGGGTGAGGAAAAAGCAAGTGAAATGAGGCTGGCGCGCCCCCCTCGCCCTGCAAGCCGTGCCATGAAGGTGGGAAACCGTTCTCTCCCACCACCACCACCACCACGAGGGCAACATGATGTCTACTTCTTGAAGAGGCTGGGGGATTTTAGGGGTGGGGGAGATAAGGAGAGAGGGGAAAAAAGAGCCACGGAACAGGGTGCCCTGAGAGGAAAGTTCCAGGAACAGCGAGGAAAGGGGAGGAGAAATATATAGTGCTTCAAAGAAGGCAGGAAGTGAGTGACAAGTCAACAGGAGATGCCAAGCGCCCCCCCCCCCCGGCAAGCAGGAAGGAAGCCGTCACCCACATGCAGGGGAAATGAGTGTGGCGGGCTCCAAGGCCTTCCCCGGAGAGCGAGGGGGGACAGACCAGACAGACACCAATCCCCGGCCAACTAAAACTTGCCCACTGGCCAAATCACTAGTCAATGTGACAGAGGAAGGGAGGAAGGGGCACATACACACACACACTGGAGCTCGGGCCTGCCCACAGCAGGGTGCGAGACCCACGGGGCAGCAAGCAAAGGGACGCTGGAAGGGGAACACGCAGAAATCCGGCCCCGCATTAGAAAAACCACGGGGGGGGGGAGGAGGAAGGGATGGGAGGAGACAGAAAGGGCAGCCAACGAAACCAGAGAAGAGACCGTTTGCTCCGGCCTCGCCTGTGGGGCGGGGGCGGGGCAAGGGGGGCAAGCCGGCCGTCGCCCCTTCCCCCAACTCGTAGGAAAGCCTTCAACCTGTACAGAGCCCACCCCACCCCAGCCCCACCGAGTTAAGTGACGAAAAACCAGCCAAGACGCTCAACGGCGCTCAGAGCAGCTGAGCTGGAAGAAGGGGTGGGGGAAGGACCCGTCCCCCTCCACCGAGGTATCATCCGGGAAAGCCACCTTCAGAAGCAAACTGTGGGGGGGGGGGGGCTGGACAGCAGCAGGGAAAAGGCCTCTCCCCAGCCTGCCCCCCCCCCCGACACACGACCGTCATGTCCCTCCTCCTCAGCAGCAGCCGCCGCCTCCCTGTTTGACCGGAGTGCTGTCGATTTTCAGGTTGGGTCTGTCTCCGCTGGCCGGGGCTCCGGGGCCCATGCGCTTCTTGATCTCGGCTGCCATGGTCATGAACGACTGCTCCACATTGGTGGCGTTCTTGGCGCTGGTCTCCAGGAAGGGGATCCCGAGTGAGTCCGCAAACTCCTGCCCGAGGGGGACACACACACAGAATGGGGCAGAGGGAAGGTTAGAACATCCGAACAGCCCTGCTGGGTCAGGCCTAAAGAGGCCCATCTAGTCCAGCATCCTGTTTCCCACAATGGCCCACCAGATGCCACTGGGAGCCTACAGGCAGGAGTTGAGGGCAGGCCCTCCCTCCTGCTGTGACTCCCCTGCAACTGGGACTCAGAGGCATCCTGCCTTTGAGGCTGGAGGTGGCCTGTAGCCCTCCGACTAGTAGCCCTCAATAGACCTCTCCTCCATGAAGTGAGCCAAACCCTTCTCCAAGCCATCCAGGTTGTTGGCTGACAGGTTAGAAAGGACCAATACTGGACTCCCTGGACAAAGGGAGGGATGGACATGTGCGTGCGATTTACAGGCTGCAGTGGCAGTATGAACGAGATGCCCTTCCAGAATGCAGGCAGGGACCACTCTTGGAACGTAAAGGAGCACTCCCAGACAAGCGCCTGCACACAGAGATGGAGCACCCTTTTGCGGAGCATCTCCACCATCATTTGGTTTTTGCAGATCAGGTACTTTTAAAAAACATTTCTATCCCACCCTTCCTCCAAGGAGCCCAGAGCACATGGTTAGGGTTATCCACACAGCCACCAGGCGAGCTAAGTTAGGCCGAGAGATGAGTAACCGGCCCAGAGTCACCCAGTGGGTTTCACGGCTCAACAGGGATTTGAACTCAAGTCTGCCCGGTCCTAGTCCAGCACTCTAACCACTACACCACACTGGCATGACCTGTGTGGAGCAGCACTAAAAAGGGGATGGGGGCTGAAGCTCAGGGGAAGAGCGTCTGCTTGGCATGCAGAAGGTCCCAGGTTCAATCCCTGGCAGCATCTCCAGGCAAGGCTGGGAGAGACGCCTGCCTGGAACCTTCTGCACGCAAGTATGCAGATGCTCTCCCACTGAGCTATGCCACCCCCTCGGAGGAATATCTTCCAGGGCTCACACATGTAGTCTCCCATCCAAACGCAAACCAAGGCAGACCCTGCTTAGCCAAGGGGACAATTCATGCTCGCTACCACCGGACCAGCTCTCCTCCCCAAGCTCCTAGGATGCCCCACCGGCCATCCAAAGTGGTGCAGGCCACTCTCCCACCCCCTCCCCCTCCTGCCATGTGGACCCGTCCTTAAGGAACGGTCGTCCGCCAAGGAGCGGGCTGGTCTGCGGGGCCGGGCCGGGCCAGCTCACCTTGGCAGTTGTGTAGTCCACCACTTTCTTCGTGGTCAAGTCGCACTTGTTGCCCACCAGGAGCTTGTTGACGTTCTCACTGGCGTAGCGCTCGATTTCCTGCAGCCACTGCTTCACGTTGTTGTAGGATTCCTGGCCATTCGGGCACAAGAGGGAGAAAGAGGGTCAGGCGTGAGCGATGCTGGACGGCCTGCTGGACGTTAGTGAGACGATCAGCTGAGGCGCGAGAAAGGCAAGGCTCCCGTTGCATTCGGATAAAGAAGGCCGCGCCCTGGGGCTGCGCTTCCTTCAGGACCTGTGTTGCCCCTCTCCGCCTGCCCGGCTCCCAAGATGGGCATCACAGATCCAATTTTCTGGCCTGCCACTAACTCCGATTCAATGGGCAGGCACCAGAGCCAAGGCCGCCTTGTTGATGGTCGTTGTGAAATGCCCTCCCCAGGGTAAGCCACCAGACCCCCGTCCCTGACACCTTGTGCTTTTAAGAAGTGGGCCTTCAAGACACCCTTATTCCATCAGGCTTTTAATCGCTCACTGCATGCCGTACCTGATCCGTTACGTCGTACACCACAATGATGCCGTGTGCCCCGCGGTAGTAACTGGACGTGATGGTCCGGAACCGCTCCTGCCCAGCCGTATCCCACTGCAGAGCGAGGAGAGAACAGTTGTGCTCAGCACCCGAGGGCTACTGTCTCTGGGTCAGACTGGGGGACTGCCGAGAGGGTTGCTGCCTCGTACAGTCCTATAAAAATTCTAACATGCTGCATCTCCCAGGATCCTCTAAACCAGACATCCCCAAACTGCGGCCCTCCAGGTGTTGCTGAACTACAACTCCCAGCATCCCTAGACACAATTTTTTGTGGCTAGGTATGCTGGGAGTTGTAGTTCAGCAACATCTGGAGGGCCGCAGTTTGGGGATGCCTGCGCTAAACCCAGGGATTAGGATTCCACATGCAGGAGATTTTCAAAGATGCCGGAGCATTTCCTCTAGAGCAGGGCTGCTCAACTTTGGCCCTCCTGCAGATGTTGGCCTACAACTCCCATAATCCCTGGTTATTGGCCACTGTGGCTGGGGAGTTTGAATGCAAAAACAGCTGGAGGGGGTAATCAATCATCTTTATTATGGCCCTAGACCAACATAAAATATAAAAGGGTATATGACGTAACCTAAAAGCAATAGCCATCTATAAAATTGTAGTTAATAAAACACTGTGGAGTTATGAAATCTACAACTGCAGGGTCTAAGACCTAAGCAATGAGGCTATGAACCCACGGCATCGTTACAATCTAATCTAGCCAGATATAAAACTATATTAATGAAAACTGCTTATGAAACTGTACTAAAGTGATACTATATTAAAATTATGCAATTTATAATAAAAGCGTGTGTTAAAATGATCAAAGCACAAGCGTAAACTTTTATACTATACTATGAGTACAAACTATGAAAGCTAAAAAAACGAAGAGTCAGCAAATGCATGTAGTGCTGTAGCAGGGGAACCTAAGTTGAGTAGGCCTGCTCTAGAGGAACGAGACCCAAGATGCAAAAGGGTGCCTCAGGGACAGAGCCATTTCCATGCAACGGTCCACACACTGGGACTTGCATATCCAAGGGACGTCTTGACGCTTCTCTCTCTCTAGAAGATGACACTGACTCTTGCCAACTTAACACAAAAACCTGCACAGCCAGAACATTTACTCCGGTCCACTGGAGATGCTGGCTAGCGGGATACTCACAATCTGCAGTTTGATAGTTTTGCCGTCCAGCTCGATGGTGCGGATTTTGAAGTCCACCCCGATGGTGCTAATGTAGCTTTCTGTGTAGGTGTCATCCTGGGAGGGAAAGAGCAAGTTTCATCACACGGGAGGCACGGCAAGAAAGAAATGCTTCTTTCTTGGTTATCATAGCACACGTGCACACATACAACAATCCCTAAGCAGACAAGCATGACTTGTCCCCTTAGCTAAGCAAGGTCCACGATGGTTTCATATGAAAGGGAGACTAGAAGTGTGAGCACTGTAATATATTCCCCTTAGGGGATGGAGCCGCTCTGGGAAGAGCAGAAGGTTCCAAGTCCCCTCCCTGGCAGCATCTCCCAGACAGAGCTGAGAGAGATTCCTGGCTGCAACCTTGGAGAAGCAGCCGCCAGTCTGTGAAGATAATACTGAGCTGGATAGACCAGTGGTCCGACTCAGTATGTGGCAGCTTCCTATGTCCCTATATGCCACTTTTCAATGAAAGTTCCCAAAGTGGTTTTTATATATATGGCTCCCTGTCTCCAAGAGGGCTCACAATCTAAAAACACACAAGATAGACACCAGCAACAGCCACTGGAGTGTCGTAATGTGCACGAACCTCTTACGCGGCCTATTCTTAAAACGGCAAACAGGTTCGGAACCCCCATGTTCAAACCGGTTCATTAAGGACGGGGGAGGGTGCATTTATCCCCTCCCCACCGCGCTCCTCCCTCCAGCACTCTGTGGATAAGTAGTCAGGCGGGGCAGCAGCGTACTTCCTTGCCACCCTGTTGTTTTACTGACCGGAAGTGCCATGCATGCGTTGCGCATGCTCCATAGAGCGCCCAAAGGGGAAGCACGATGGGTGGGGGGTGTAAGTGCACCCTCCCCCGTCCTTAAAGCCACCCCCACCCCAACATCGGCTCGAAGGGAACTAGTTCTGTCTCCCTCCTACTGGAGTGATGTTGTGTTGGGGGCGGAGAGGGCCAGTTGCCCTCCCCCTGCTCAAGAAAGAGAATCACCACTTTAAAAAGGTGCCTCTTTGCTCAGTTTGCAGGGTTGCATTTTAGGCCACTCCATTCCAGCTGCCTCCCCTCTGGCAGACCAACAGCTGGAAGGGAAAACAGGCCTAAGCAGGGCTCGATGATACTCACAGCAAACCGTAGTAAGAGGCATGACTTCCCCACGCCAGAGTCACCGATCAGAAGCAGCTTGAATAGGTAGTCACTGGAAAACACACAAAGGCCAAAGGGCAGTTGACATGGTCAGAAAGCAGCTTCCTAGCTCATCACTGGTCAGCTTCCTTTCCAGACACCGTACCAGGGTGTGTAGAGAATGTGATATTCCCACCCTGGCATACTCTAGCCTGAATATTCTGCATATCTCCACATGGACCACAAGCACTGCAGTACAGAATCTGGCTTCCCAGGAAATTCAAGCTCTTTGGAATGAAGAATTTTTAAAAAAGAAATTAACGTTATGGCCGCAAGAAGAAATTCATCATGCAAACTGTTTATTTCCTGAAGAAAACCTGTAGCCAGAGGAAGCTATGCGTTCTCCTTGTTCCCAACTTGTGCTTCTATGCCCCACAGATTAATCCTCCCCACTGCCCTAATCCATGTCTTCCTTTAAGGTATTGCATGAAATCCGACAAGATTTGTAGGCTCCAAGCACTACGCAAAAAGGTGACGCATGAGATTGCATCAATGCTATCCGGCATCCAGTTAACTGTAAAAATATATGTTTCTTCAACAAATCAGGCATTTTTGTTTCCTTTCCAGGCGTTTGACTGTGTGAGAGCAGCCCTGCCTCTCTGAGAGGAGGGGAAGCCTTGGCCATTTTAAAGACATGGTTGCCCATGGTAAACTCCGTGGCAGACCCCTGGCACCCTGCCTAGAACTAATAAGGACCACAGAGTAAGACAGGCCCACAGGAGACACTGCAGGGAATGAGCCATCCACTCCCTTTGGCCTCGTGTGTCAATTTCTTGCTGCCTTCACTTGATTTTGTTTTACCTGCCCTTATTTTAAAAGCAGTTGTTTATAAGCTGCTTTTCCACAACAAAGATGCCCAAAGCAGCATACAATCAAAACTAATGAAACAAATCAAAGCCATCCAAATAGATTTTTCAAAACATTCGGAGCCAACTACGGTACAAAGTAACTCCTGCGCGGATGTTTGCACAAGCTACGGTTAGCTTTAAAGAGCACTGCATTGTTACAGTTTCACAGCTGGGCCCCGAAGACACCATTTCTGGCCGTTTTTAACACGATCTCCTCAACTTTATCGCCAGCCCCTTCAAGGCTTTGGCTGGGCCCCTTTGAAACTTCCAACCATTAAGTAGAACCAACATCCTAGCCAGAACATTTTGCATTGGAGCCAAGAGATGATGGAATGAGGGATCGTAGCTCAATGGCAGAGAGTGCCTGCAATGCACATAGACGGTTCCAGGTATGTCCAGATAGGGCTAGGGAAGACCTTAATCTGCTGCCAGCCAGTGCAGACAATACTGAACTTGACGGACCAAGCATCTGACTCAGTAGGCAGCAGTTGCCTATGTTCATCTAAATGCCTTCCTGGGGCCCGGAAACTCTCCCCACTACCCACCCTGATACACACCAAGGCCCAGTTGAGCAAGCTGCTGATGACCCCTTCCTCGCTCGCCACGCCACCCAGCTCCCTGAGCTAACAGGCCGCTTGCTATCTCTCCGTTCTCTCCTGCGTACAGCGGCAAGTACAGCCCAACTGTCAGGAGGAAGGAAGTTTCCTAACTGGAGTGTCTGACTAGCACACAGAGGGGACAGGAAACAGGCGAGTCACGGGGGGGGGGGGGTGTTGGCACTTTCCTTTCCCCAGCACTGAGGGGAGGGTGCATTCTCATCTTCGGGGGAACCGAGAGGCAATACCGATGGGTCAGCAGCAGCAGCAGCTTGTGCCAGGAGAGCTGAGCCTGGGGCTGAGTCCCTTGCTCAAGGCACACACCCGGGTGGGCTTAGGAATGCCTCCCACCCGTTCGAAGAGCAGAAGGGAGAGTCCCACAGGCTTAAGAAAGGTGCAAGCACTGTACAAGACTTTGGGATCAACTATAAACCTGACTTGTGATTCTGGCCTACGAGTAACCCAGATTCGGCCGCCTCTCAATCTGAAGGATCATTATAGGCCCTCTCACCCACGTCACGTGGGTCTGGTTTATTTGCCAGACTGGGCCGCAACGCAGAACCCAAGGGCAGATAGCAGTCTCTCCCCATTACACACACACACAGCTGTCGGGACAGAGAACCAACCAGTGGCTCTTAAGGCGGCGGCAGCAAAATCCAAGCGTGAAGATCGAGGGACCCTGCTGCCTTACGAGCCCCAAGACAGCGCTGAAGGGACGTGGCAACCTCCAGGTTAACCCAGTGGCTCGCTGAAGGAGATCCATCTATCTTGAAGGGCTTTTCAAGAAAGCCAGCTTCTCAGGGATGATGGGGGTGGGTGGGTGGTTAATGCTTTGTGACTCTGGGCCAGTCACTTCTCTCTCAGCCTAACCTACTTCACAGGGTTGTTGTGAAGGAGAAACTCAAGTATGTAGTACACCGCTCAGGGCTCCTTGGAGAAAGAGCGGGATATAATTGTGAAAATAATAAAATAATAATAACACTTCACCTAAGTATACACACACACAACCCTACACCTCAAGACAAAATTCCCAGGCCCCTAGTTTAAAGCTAGTTTTGCTACTCTCTGGAAGGCCATCGAGCAGATACAAGAACCGTCCCTTTGCAGCTTCATTCACACTTCCAATTCTTCGTAAGTATTTCGGACCTTGGCCAGTACAAAGTTATGATGAGGTGCCACCCACATCTGAAGTGAGGAGCACCTAGAGGAGCGGGCATGCGATTCTTTCCAACGCCGCGTCCCTGGAAGCCAGACATTACTCCCATCCAATAATGCTGGCTTACCACCCCTTAACACAGGCCGGCACAACTGAAGGCCTGGGGGCCAAATCTGGCCCACGGAGACTTTTTTTCTGGCCCCTAGAAAGGAATATACTGCAGCAACAGCCGGAGCCATGAAGGAGCTCTTGGCCTTCCCCAATGCTTGGTGCGGTCGGCCACTTGATGCCCCCAGCGCCCCCCCCGAATGAGGCTTAATGACGCCACCCTTCTTCCCCCAGACTCCAACCACCTGCCCCCTCACTTTTATTAATATTTTAAATAATTTTAATGTAGTAATTAACGTGCGTTAAGTGGACCTCGGCCCCACGCAGCAAGTCATGGTGGGTTCCGACCCACCGGGACATCTGAGTTGTGCACCCCTGCGTTGACACGGGCTGAGTTGGCGCAGCAAAACGCTTCAAGTGTGACACTCGGTGCTTATTTGGAGAGTTCAAAGCGGCTTTCATCAGCCCTGAAAGTAAGGTCAGTATCAATACCCCTTTTACTGCAACCGAGAGGATCGTGGATCACCCCGCCCCCAAACCATCTAGCGGATTTATCTCCCAGCCACCTGGCTACACCAATGCTCTACTCTAGTCCACGCCCAGCTTTGGCACAACCAGAGTTCGGAAGACGGCAGCCTTGCCCTGGACATCTGAAAGGGAGTCTGCTCATGGCCAACGGCTTCTGTCACCACTGGTGTCAACTCAGCTAACTTCATGAACTGGGGAGTGCATTCATAACCCAAGTAGAAACTTCTGTTTGTTAACCTTGGAGGTTACCTGATCCCACAAATGCCAAAGCTACCTTGTCATCACTGCCAGCAACATCCTTGAAGACTGCAGGGAGCTAGGCCACTCCTGGCCAAAGCAGTCCACGAAACTTACTAACACACTTGTCCACATGTATCTATATCCAACAGTCATAGAGGATAAACCAACTAAAGTGGGGGGGGGGGGAGTGAACTAATGCTCTTCCAGTTTACAAAAGCAGGTCACATTACACAATACTTGCCACAGGCTACTAGGCAAGTAGCCATTTATAAACCTCAGCCAGAGACTGAGGAGGATCATTGCAGCAGGAAGAGTCATGGATCCCAGCACTTAATTTGATCCTGAGCTCACTGACTTTGGCCTCCACAATTTCAGAAGAAGCCCTTCTGACTTTTAGTATTTAAATCTTCTTTCCTGTGTGCTAACTGGGGCTCTGCTTCTATTCCAGCAAGCCAACGTCAAATCGGAGATTGGTAAACCCCGGGTATGGGTTTACCAAATCAGAAGCCAACTTCTAGGCAGAATTCAGTTACAGAACCTCTTATTTTTCAATTGTGCATACACTCCCTGGTCTGGGACCAGCCTACAAGAGGGTCCAAAACAAGATTCCGCAGACAGTCATTTTGGAATAAACTATAAGCTTTAAGTGAGTTTCTGTCACTGTCCCGTGTGCACCAAGAATCTGTTAGTGAAGTCTATTCTTGAGAAGGGGATCAACAAAAGAAGATCCTCGGTAGCTGTGCTTCCATACAATTCTTTAAAATATTCCGTTTACATAAAATGACTCCAGTTCAATAAACTCTTTTACAATTCCTAAAACTTCAGTGTTACTAACAATATGGGAGGTGTCAAGAAATAAACCAACAAGAATTTTGGTTTCTCTTTAAAGAGCAATTACTGCTCAGGCCTTTTTTCCCTATAAATGGTCTACACAAAACCCTAGCTATTGGAAGAGTCTCTCCATCAGAGATAATATGATTAGCTGTGGAAAGCGTTACCAAGAGTACCTACAGGTACCACCACATGGCTTCACTGGATGAAACTACAGCTAAAGCAAAGATCAGTGTTTAATGTTCCTCTTTTGAATAGCCCAGAAGCAAGTCACAGCCACCAGAATGACTTCTACAAAAGAGGCATTCCATAGGGGTGGCCATGTAAGGCTGTGGCCTTCTACCAAGGGTCTGACTCAGTAGAAGGCAATAGTGTTCCCTCTAACAGGGATTCCCAAATGTTGTTGAATACAAGTCCCCAAATGGCCAAGCAAAAGCCATTGCAGCTGGAGATTCTGGGAGTTGTAGTCAATATCTGGGAATCCCTGTTAGAGGAAAAACTGGAAAGCAGTGTTCTATGTTTTTGATGGAAACGTAAAGAAAAATCAGACTAAAGAAAGTTATTAAGAGAGGACCAAAGCTCAGAGGCAAAGCATCTGCTTCTCATGCAGGAAGTCCAAGGTTCAATCCCGGGCAGCATCTCCAGGTAGAACTGGGAAATATGCCTGCCTGAAACCTTGGAGAAGCCACAGCCGGTCAGTGTAAACAAGCCTGAACTAGATGGACCAAGTGCCTGACTCCGTATAAGGCAGCTTCCTATATTCCAGGCTTGTTATCAACCACTTGCCTGAGGCGATGTATACCATTCTGAGCAAGCATAGTGGGAGTACTTAGCTGAGCCAAAAGCCTTAGAAGCAGGAACAGTATATCTGTGTGCGCACACAGACGATCCTCTACAAAAAAAAGTGAGGCAAAGACATGGCAAGGTACAACTTGGTCCTATAAGTTTACTTGAAGTCCCACTAAGTTAATTTAGGTCAAGTAAGCACACAATAATAATAATTATTATTATTTATTCAATTTCTATACCGCCCTTCCAAAAATAGCTCAGGGTGGTTTACACAGAGAAATAATAAATAAGATAAGATGGATCCCTGTCCCCAAAGGGCTCACAATCTAAAAAGAAACATAAGATAGACACCAGCAACAGTCACTGGGCGTACTGTGCTGGAATGGATAGGGCCAGTTACTCCCCCCTGCTCAATAAAGAGAATCACCACATTAAAAGGTGCCTCTTGCCAAGTTAGCAGGGGCAATTACGGCTTTAGAGAGGGATTTTTCTTTTGCAAGGCAAAAGAACTGTGTAACTGTGTAAGCATTCCATGAGACAGAAGAAAAGAGTTAAACGCCTTTAATTGGAGCAAAACAAAAAACACACGGGTGCGGTTTGTTGGGAGAAACTGAGTAAGATGATAAACACTGGGGTGGGCAGTAGAGATGATTAGCCTCTAGTTCTGGAATAAAGGACTTCCTCCACCACACGCTCAACATGTTCCTGATTCATGATATGTAATGTTTATATAGTGTTTGTCAAGAAAAAAGTTCTTAAAGCAGTTTGTAGAGGAAAAGGAATGAGAATCGGGTTTCCTGCCCCCAAGGGATTCTCAATAATGCTAATAAAGCAAACCAGACACACCAGAAAGCCCCTGGGAGAGACATGATCCAGAGCTAACAGGGGAAGTTGCTCCCCACCTGTACAGTATAAGAGAGCCATTCCTTTCAAAGCTCTCTTTGCCAGGTCAGCCGAGCAAAGTTATAGCACACTTCCTTTTTGATCTTACTTCCATCTGCATTTGAAAATATGTTTTCAACATGTCATTGAAATATACAGATGGCTCTGGAAAACAGTCTGGGCTGAAATACATTTTAAAAAAAGAGTAAGAGGAGATGAGAAACAGAAGAGTGGAAAGTTGAGAGATGGTGGCGAGGCAAACTCTTCTAGATTGTCATCCCTTTGGGGACAGGGATCCAACTTATTTATTTATTATTTCTCTGTGTAAATCGCCCTGCGCCTTTTTTGGAAGGGCAGTACAGAAACCAACCAACCAAACAAACAAACAGTGCCACCAGAGTGAAAGATATATGTTGACAGTCCACTACTAAGGGGAGAAGGAAGGAAGGAAGGAAGGAAGGAAAGATAAAGCAGAAAAAATTAGGGCTGGGGGGAGAAAGAGGGCAGTCGAACAAGCAAAGCATAGAAGGGTGGCACACTGTGGGACGACCGGTCCCCCTGTTGCATGACTACCTGAACTCAAAACTCTCCACCAGGGGTGCAGCTATAATTTGGCAGATGGGTTCAAAGAACCCAGGCCCCGCAGCTCCTGAGGACCCCCCCATCTCTACTCCCACTATAGTCTTCATTATCTCCCTTGCTCCAAGGGGCCACCAGGAAGAGGGGCAAGCACGGGCCCCTTCTCCCCTCGCTATGCCCCTGCTCCCCACTCCCCCTTTCCTCCCTGCCCTATGGGCCCCCCTGCACTTTCTCCCTGGAAGGAGAAAGGAAGGCCAAGTGGAAACCCCAATGCCACCCCCACCCCGAGCCCCCTATGGGGTGCTCCTCCCTCCTCCCCCTATTAGGGTTATGGAGTGTGGGGGGGGGAGGCGAGAGGGATGCCAGGCAGCAAGTGGAGGAGTGGGGGTCGCAAGCGGGGCGGCCGCGGAGTGCAAGGGGGCCCAGAGAGCAGCAGGACTGCAGTGGCGGGGCTTCCTTTCACTGCCCCCCAAAATACTGCTTCCCCCTAGAGAACAAGAAGCGGGGGGAGAAACAGCCCCTCCCTTCCCTTCCTCCCCACCCCCCGGACTGTCAACAGGGCGGGGCGGGGTCTTGGGTAGGCCTCATGCGGCGCCGGGGGGGGGGAGAGGGGAGCCAGGCTCCTCCCACCCGCAGGGCCAGGGCCAGGGCCAGGGCCGGGGGGAGGACACTCACTACTCGGGGTTCATGGCGGCTCCTGCGCGGCTGGGCGGTCAGTCGGTCGGCGGCTGACGAGCTGCTTCCCTCCTTCCTGCCGGGCTGGTCCGGTCGCTCCCTCACACAAGATGGCGGCGGCTCCCTCCTCCCCTCTTTCCCTCAGGTGCGACTTTATCACTGCGCAGGCGCCGTCGCCGCCGCCGCGCGGGGAGCTGTGGGAAGCGTAGTCCTCCGACGGCCGGGTCTCCCATCTCGCTATCCCTCCAGCGGCCGAGAGACCGCCTTACCTGCAGGGCTCGGCCCCGCTGGCGTCAGCGCACATGCCCCGCCTCCCCGGCGCGCGGCAGCCTGGGAAGCCGAGTTCCACGGCGGCACCGCCCGCTCGCTTTCTCTAGGCTGCCGGGCAGAGCTTTGCTACGGAAGTGACGTTGAGCATTCCGGAAACGGGGACTCGTTGGTTGGAGGCCTTCAATCTAGAGTCGGAAGCGGCTGTGTGACCTTTCCGGAGGACGCTGAGCGGGTGGGTAACGTGTGGAAAGGAGTGGGGCTGAAGAGTGGGGTTGAAGGGGGGGGGGGGGTTAGTTCTCGCTGTTGTCTACGCCGTGCGGATCCAGGTACCCTTTTGGGAAGCGACGAGCTCTTTCCTTGCTGGTTGGCTGTGAGTTCCTTTGGGGTGGATTGCTTGATATTATTTATCATTATTTATTATTTAACCTATTTCTAGAACGCCCCCAACCTACGTCTCTGGGCGGCTTACAATTAAAATCTTTTGAACGTTAAACAATTAAAATAATTTAAACACTAAAATCATGAACACTAAAATCAGTTAAAAGCCAACATTAAAAGTATTAAAACTATAAATCTGATTAAAATGAGGTTAAAACTATATACAGATGTTCATGCTTGGGAAGCTTCCAAGGCAAACTTGAACCCACTACTAGGATTACCAACAGTCCCTTATTAGCAGGGACAGTCTGTCACTTACAGGATGCCATTTGTTGCTTATTTTCAGCGAATGGGGAAGACCTATGGCTCAGATCAAACCAGTTGTTTTCACTAATAAAGAAATAATTAATGAGCTCCAACCAATGTTCTAATTTTTATAATCAGTGAGTGGAAATAGTTTTGTTCTGGGCGACAGTATCAAGGTAGCGTGACACAACCCTATCTCGGAGAAAGCGGAGGGAGGGGTAAGTGCACCCTCCCCCACCCTTAAAGTGCAACCAGCGAAACAGCCAGTTGTTCAAACCGGTTTGAAGGCCTTTAAAAGGGCCTCCGAACAGGCACACACACATCCCTACCCTATATATGAGAGACAGCCCTATTGAATACAGTAGGACTTACTTCCAAATACTGGCCAGGACAGGGTTTCTTAAACCCATCAGCCCATCATGAGTTCTTCTCTGGTTTTTATCAATGAAATTGTCATTAAAAGCTGCACATCAAAACAGAAATGTTTAAGCAATCACTCTAGGCAGCTGTCTCAGCCAAAACGCCAAGTTACATTCAGAGGGTATAACTATGTTAGTTATGGGATGGACCATAACTTGGTGGAAGAGCAGCAGCTTTGCATAAGTCCTAGGCAGGTCCTAAAATTCTAATTAAAAGCTTGAGAGAACAGGAGAGTCTTGAAGGTTTTCCTGAAAACAAACAAGAGGAGAAGACGCTCTAATTTCAGCAGGGAGCATATTCCAAAGCCCTGGGGCAGCCATAGAGAGAGCCCGGTCCTGGATCGCCACCAGACAAGCCGGTGGCAACCATAACAGGACCTCTCCAGAACATCGTAAAAGGTGGGAGGTTTTATGACAAAGGAGGAGCTCTGTTAAATAGCCTGAACCCAAGCCGTTAAGGGCTTTATAGGTAGTAACCAGCACTTTGTATTTCACTCGGAAACATACTGGCAACCGGTGCAGTTCTTTTCAAACCGGTGTTATATGGTCCCTTTGTGCTGTCCCAGAGATCAATCTGGCTGCCGCATTCTGTACTAATTGTAGTTTCCGTACTATGTACAAAGGCAGCCCCATGTAGTATGCATTACAGTAGTCAAGCCTGGAGGTTACCAGCATATGTACCACTGTTTTAAGGTCATTCACCTCTAGAAATGGACAACACTGATGTGTCAGCCGAAGCTGATAGTTCATTTAGTCCATCTGAACCTAAACCACAAGTGCTGTCCACTGAAAATCACTCCCAACACAGATCTCTGTGACCGTAAAGGATGTGAAGAAGGCTCTCTCTTCACAAATTGTGTTCCTGGTCCTTTTCCATTGGTTTTTCATTTTTTCAGAAAATCCTGCCAAGATGGGAATGCACTTTGGGAACCTGGTAAGAATGCGGCATGTAATCACTTACAGCTTGTCTCCATTTGAACAAAGAGCATTTCCTCACTACTTCTCCAAAGGAATCCTCAACGTTTGGAGGCGATTTCGTGAACGGGTCTTCCGGGTGGCACCTCGTAAGTGACTAAATCAGTGGCTGTTTGGACTGCTCTGTAGGTCCGTCAGTATAAAATGTATTCAAGTGTAGTTCTTGAGGACTGCTGTCCTACATTTTTGAGATGAGTGCACCAATAATCAAAGCTGGAGATTAGAGGAGGTCTGAACATGCTGGTTGCTGAAACAAGACAAGAGATGGCAAGCAAGCTGTTGCTTCTCCGCTGTCCTGTGTGGAAGAAGAGTTGGAGCCTGTTTTGTTTAAAAAGTATTTTCTCTGCAGTATACTAGGAAGACTAGATGGCGTAAGAGAGCAGGAGAAAGTGAAAATCTCGGCTAGTCAGTAGCCACATGTTCCTGAATTATAATATCCGTAATGTGATTACACAGTAGACTTGGCCACGAGTTGATGTTATCAATTAATAATCTCTTTAGCACTGAAGATTGCCTTTTAGTGCATTTCAAGTGGTGAGAAAGCTTCACGTGCTGTTGCCAGAGTCCTTAAAATGACATAAGTATTGTAATCTTTGGGGTTATATATTCTGTGTAATATATTGTAAATTGCTTCGGTTCTAGTTAAAAGAGTGGTATACAAATATTTTAAATAAGGAGACTGAAGACTCTGGGTGGTTGTTATTTATTAATAATAATATTTATATACCGTGTTTCAGCCGAAGCTCTCAAAGCAGTTTACGTTAAATAAACCTAGTTCCTTGCTCCAAAAGGGCTTAAAGTAAAGTGTGCTGTCGAGTCAGTGTTGACTCGTGACCACAGAGCCCTGGGGTTGTCTTTGGTAGAATACAGGAGGGGTTTACCATTGCTGCCTTCTGCGCAGTGTGAGATGATGCCTTTCAGCATCTTCCTATATCGCTGCTGCCCAATATAGGTACCATCGGGGATTCGAACGGGCAACCTCATGCTTGCTAGGCAAGCCATTTCCCGCTGCACCATTAGGTGGCTTACAGTATAAAAAAGAAACATACGGTAGATACCCACAGCAACCACTAGAGGGATGATGGATAGGAAAAGTTCCTCTTTTCCCGTCCTAAACAATGGAAAAAAAGCTGCAGCTAGTGATAGATCTTTAAAGGAGTGAGGGATCTCAAAACACTTGCCACATTCCTAGGCTTTCATAATGGTGAAATGTCAGCTTTTAAAAGTTTGTTATAAAGGATGGCGTTGGATCACACTGGAATGGTATTCGAGGCTGTTAGTTTGGTACCCAGCCTACATTACTTCAGGATTTGATCACCTCATCATTGCAACATGTAACACTCATACTATCCTTATGGAGTTCACTGCCCAGGATGTGGTGGTGGCCGCTAGGTCAAATAGCTTCAAAAGGTGGTTAGAATAATTCATGGAGGAAGATGAAGAGCTCTGTCAATAGCTATTAGCTTTGATGACTGTCCAGAACACCCAGTTTCAGAGGCAGTCTACCTCTGGATATTAGATGCAGAAGGACAAAATCCAGAGAAGAGCTTTTGCCGGGTGGATGTTTTGATCCAGTCCCGTAAGGCTGCTCTTATATTTGTTCCCAGTATTGTCCTCAAGACTTTAACTGCAAGTTTTGATTTCACAGTTGCCTTTAAAACATGTGCAATTACAAGGACTATCATTCCCTGGAAGCAGTTCAGTCTTAATTCCTCAGGTCAATTCTCAGTGTTCCGAGGGGTACACCCAACGCACCTCTGAGACTGGAGGTTGGGCTGGTCCCTACTGAGGCTCATATCTGGTTTATTAAGATTAGTTACTTAAGTTTATTAAGATTAGTTAAGAAAGTAAGACCTACCCCGAAAGTAAGACCTAGCAGTAATTTCTGATGTACCGCTAATTGCCCTAGTGCATTTTGGGGGGCTAAAATTAATATAAGACACTGTCTTATTTTCGGGGAAACACGGTAGCTGAAATTGGAGTCAAACCAGATGAGAGATCATACTGTTTCTGGGTGGGGAAGAGGAGATGGAGAAGAAGATTCGGAGTCTAGGCTTGCATCCCTCAACACTGATTTTATTGGGTATCGTGAAAGCCAAGGAATCCCTAAAACGATGCATCTGGGATATAGTGCTACAGGAGGATAGGGTAGAATTATGTGCTTTCCAGCCCTACGAGGTAGCTTATTTTGTAACTCCTCGGAGCTGAAATGGTGAGTGCTGAAGCCTCACTTAAACCGACGAAACACCAATATCAACTTACCATCCCCAAAGTAAGGAGAAAGTTTACATTCGAGTGCTTTAACCCACTACCCTCGGCTGTCATGGATAGCCCTTACTCACGCACACCTGCGTTGATGCGTTGATCATCTGCGTTGATGCCCTTGTCAGGATTGGTTGAGTCAGTTGACCATGTGTTACTCCGCTGCCCATTTTACGGAGATGTCCATCTATTGCTCATAACACCTATTTTACCCAGGCAGGTTGTTCAATTTTTACACTTCTCTCCTTTTATCAGACTTTAACACTGATGCCACTTATAGGGTGGCAAAGTTTAGCAACATTGCAAGTTGTGTTAGGAAGCAGCTTGATCACGCTTCCCCTGTCACTGTAAATAGGTTGGTGTTATTGTATATGATGATATTTATATTGTGAACTGCCCATGGATTTTTTTGTATGGGGCGGTATCCAGATGTACTAAAGAAAATAAGTGAATGAATGAATTATAAATTCTGTATTGTTGTACTGTATTTCTACTATTACTAATAATATTTCTGTACCACTCTTCAACCAAGGTTCTCAAAGTGGTTTGCATAGATATAAATAAATAAATAAATAAGATGGTACCCTGTCCCCAAAGGGCGGTCATGGGCCATAATAAATTTGATTTTGATCCATTTCACAGTTGCCTTTTAAAATACAGTATGTCTCTATTAATGTAAGAAGCTGACATGATTATTTCTTCTTCCCTAAGCATTTGTTGCTGGCTATCTTCTCTATTCCTGGGGAACAGAAGAATTTGAACGTTTGAAAAGAAAGAATCCTGCAGACTATGAAAATGATGAATAAAATATGAAGAAACTAACCTGAAAAAAACAACAGCTGGATGACATGAATACCCAAGTATTTATGATGACACTTAAGATACGTGTTCAATAAATCTCAATTTCTGTTCTGCCCTTGAGTGTGCTGTAAGCTTTTTCTGGGGGAATGTCCAGCCATGGGCTGTTTCTTGCTGTTGTTTTCTACACAACATACAACTCCCTCTCAACTTAAAAGAGCCAGGGATGGCCTCCCTATGGATGAAGGTTGAGGCAGGGGCTTAATGTTTTAGACAACATTAACAGCAACCTCTCTCAAATCTTCCCAACAGGACAAGGTTGTTTTTAAATATATATATATATATATATATATATTAAAAAATCAAGGGTTCCTTCCAGGAGAAACAATAACTAAGGATTTTTCTTCAGATGGTTTTTCATGACTTTTGCTTTTTATTATTATTGTTGGGGGTGTGTGCGTTTAACACCACCCAGGGGCTTTTCCCGTAGGAGATGCAGTACATCAGTGTACTAAATAAAATAAATAAATGGCACGGATTCCTCACACTCTCTCGCTTTCTAAAAACATCATTTTAAAATTAAAAAAATATTTTAAAAAAATTAAAATTATTTTATGATTTAATAAATATAATAATTTTATTAATAGTTTTTAAATAAAAAAAATAACATGTTATTTTTTTTTTTAAATTTGGGGTGGGGGACATTTTATGGCCTTGTCTGCCTTACGTTTTGTTCTCTAAAACGCGATCCACGCCGGCCTCCTCACAGAGGGAGCGCGCGCCTGAGGGGGGGGGCGGGAGCGCGCGAGCCCGAGGAGGAGGAGGGGGGGAAGGGGAGGGGGGACGAGAGAGAGAGAGAGAGAAAAGAAAAGAAGGGCGCGCAGGCGCGATCTCGCCACTCGCTCGCTCGCTCGCGCTCGCTCCCCCGGGCCAATCGGCACGCGGAGCCGTCGGCTCCCCGCTTTCCCCTTTTCTCGCCGCCGCCGCCCCCCCACTTGCCCCGCCAAGGGTGGCAGCACGCGCTCCCCTGGGCCGCGCCCCACCTCTCTCTGCCCGATCAGCCGTTGGTGTCGCGCGCCTGCGCGCAAGGGCAACAGGAGGAGGCGGAGGCAGGCGGCTGTGGTGGTGGTGGAGACGGGGACGGGGAGAGCAGCCGAGGCGGGAGCGGGCGGCGCTCCTCAGCCATGGCGGAGCGAGGGGTGCCCGGCGGAGGCGGCAGCCAGCGGGGATCGGCGGCCCCGTCCCCCCTGCAGCCCGCCGCCCCGTCGTCTTCGTCGTCCTCTGCCGCCGCCGCCGCCTCCTCGTTGTCGTCCTCGGCGGCTCCGGCTCCTCCTCAGAGCGCCCCGGGGCAGCAGCAGCAGCAGCAACCGCCGCCGACGCCTCCGTCCTTGATGCCGCCGCCCCCGGCGCCCCCTCAGTCCTCCGCCCCCCTGGGCCCCGTGGGGGGCGCCCCGCTCGCGGCCACGGCGGGGGGGCGCCCCGTCCAGATGAACCTGTACGCCACCTGGGAGGTGGACCGGAGCTCGCCCAGCTGCGTGCCCAGGTGAGAGGGGCGGGGCGGGGGAGGGGGCGCCCCCCGAGCTGGGGCAGCGTGTGTGGCTCGCCAGCTGCTGGACTACAAGCCCCATCACCCCCTGGTACACTTGATTACAGCGGGGAGTGATGGGGCTTGTAGTCGGGCAGCCCCCAACACCCCCCCCAGCCAAGGTTGCCCCCCTGCCTGCCCTGCATCCAGGGCTGTGCAGTGTGTGTGTGTGTCTCCAGCTGCTGCTGGACTACAAGCCTCATCACCCCCTGGTATACTTGATTACAGTGGGGAGTGATGGGGCTTGTAGTTTGGCAGCACACTCACACACACCAGAGCCAGTTGCCCCCATGTCTGCCCTGCATCCAGGGCTGTGCAGCTTGGGTCTCCCAGCTGCTGTTGGACTACAAGCCCCATCTCCTTCAGCTGGGAGTGATGGGGCTTGTAGTCTGGCAGCCTCCAGAGAGCCAAGGTTGCCCACCCCCATCCTACATCCAGGGCTGCACAGCTTCGGTCTGCTTGCTGTGTTGTGGGGACTGCAGCTCCCGTCATCCCTGGTTGGCTCCTGTGGTGGGGGGTGATGGGAGTTGTAGTCCTGCAACATCTGGAGAGCCAAGGTTGCCTATCCCTGTCCTGTACCCAGAGCTGCACAGTCTTGGCCTCCCAGTTGTTGTGGGACTGCATCTGCCATCGTAGCTGAGTGCTGATTCCTCTGGCTGGGGGTGGCTGATCCCACAACAAATGGCAGCCCACTCCTCGCTTAAATCGATCCCACCTATCAGCATGTACAGCACTTGGGTGTGAAAAGCAGGGAGGAATGAGAGTTTCTATTTGTAATAATGAGTACGTTCTAGCTGCATGTGGTGCTCTTTGACGGGGCAGAGCGAAAAAGGAGATGCACACCCCTTATCCACCAGCTTGGGGAAAGAGGAAGCTGTCTTGTATAGAGTCGGACCTTTGATCCACCTAACTCAGGATTGTCTACTCTGACTGGCAGTGGCTGTCCAAGGTTTCAGGCAGGGATCTTTCCCAGCCCTCCCAGAGATGCTGCCAGGGATTGAACCTGGGACCTTGTGCATGCAAAGCAGATGCTTCGCCACTGAGCTACTGTGCTTTCCCAATGACTGTAAAAAAGAGTGGTATCTCTCCCCCACATCCCCTCTTATCTACCATGTACAGGTGAGAGAGAAGGTGGGGAGGGGTGGAAAGGAGATCTTTTTTTAAAAAATGGCCTCCTTTTTCTGCATTTATTGCTCAGCAGAGGAGAGGGGAAAGGGCAGGGTGGCAGAGAGGTAATCTGGAGGAAACCTTGGTCCTGGGGTGGTCCTCCTGCTCCTTCTTCCCGTTGTCAGTATAAACCAGTACACTGGGAGTGTTAAGCCTGGTGGGAATCCAGAGCAGTCTGCCCCCTCACTCTCTGCAGCTCTCAAAAAGGGTGTGTTTTAAAATCACTCACACAGTCGGTTGCCGTGTGCAAGGTGAGAGAGAAAGGGGCTGCTCCCCACCCCTTAACACCCCCTGCGCTTACAGGGGGGATGTCTTACACCCACTTCTCTACAGTGCTCAGGTGAGAGGAAGTTAGACCAGACTCCACCCACTCTTCAGGACCTACTTTCTCCATCATCCACATGAAAGAGAAACATCCCTTAAATGCTCATATCCCCTATGTATGTAGAATGATTCTCTCCTCCCAGTATACAGCTGCTCCTATATAAAGGGGAATGGTCTCCTGTCTTCCTTCCCCCCACCCCATATAAAGGAGGAGGGGAGATCTTCATTATGCAAGGGTGTAGAAGATGCTTAAGAACGTGTTCTTTTGTGTACGTAGGAGAGGATGTCGATGAGTAAGGGGCTTATTATCATTTTACATCTCTCACAGCAAAGACAAGTTTCCTTCATATGCAAGGGAGGGGTAGATGTTCGGACATCCCAGTCCCCTCACCAAACACTGAAACATGTGGGAAAGAACTGCCTCTTTAGAAAGTCCCCCCATACCTAAAGAGTGATGGTGAGGATTCTCTTGGGTCGCTGGGGATGTAGATATCCACGAAGAGACTTGTCTTCTGTGTGTTGGCAGGGCAGTGGTTACTTATATGAGAGGACTGTTGGTGTTGAGTCGGCGGGTTCATTCTTTATGTGTGTGAGGTGGTGAAGTGTTTCACGGCGGGCTGTTTGTTCCCCTTCTGACAACTACATCTTCACCCCTCACGCACACCGTGCCAAGGAGAAGCAGCCCTCCCAATGCCAGTTCTTCTCCTGTATAAAGGAGAATGAGTTCTTCTCTCATAAAGGAGAAGCAGGCCTCTTCATTATAACTGCACTCCCCATATATGACAGGATGAGAGCCCCTTATAAATACCTTTGTGTGTCCCCCCCCGGAAGGTGAATCCGGTTCCCATCCTTAATCGCCTGCAATTCCTCCTTGCTCGTCTAAAGGAGAACTAACTCAGACACACTCGCACTCCAAAGTGCACGCCGAGCTGCCTCTGTGTCAGGTGAGAAGGGAGTGAGTTCCTTTCCCAGAACACAACATTAGTCAGACTAGCATGCCTTAACGCTGTCAGTTCTCTCTCCCTAATGAAAGGAAAAACCCCGCAGCCCACTCATGTGGGAAAGGTGATGTGTTCCCCTCAGGGTGAAATTAAGGCCAGCTTTCTTGGAAACGTACACTACACACCCTGCTTTCCCCTTTGAGCAAAAATAATTGCCTTAAGATGCACCAGCACCTACAATGCATCTTTGCCTTTATGTGTGTGTGCTTCCTTTTTTCACATTTCTCAAGGTGAGAATTTCCCATTCCTACAACCGCTGCTTCTGCTTGGTGAGAATGAGACTACTGAATCCTCTACCTATTAAAATATGCCTTCTTGAGTCCACAAGAACTCCTCCACAAATCCACCCTTGCCCTGTTACGCTCTTGTGTGAAGATAAAACACATTCTCTCATTTTGAAGAGCAAACCTCCCTGACGCAAGCAAAATTGAGATGTGCACTCATAGCTCCCCTAGAGATCATGCTGGGTGTCCTGCCCCACTGACAATGAGATGATCCACCCCATTCAGATGAAGTGTTAGCGAACTGCACCAGGATCCTCCCCATCTTCCATTGGAGGAGCGGTGGGAGGTGAGGCTACCTGTAGCCTTCCATTGTGGTATGGGATTTTATCCCCACAAAGACATGTCTCCATTTTATCCGAGCGCCATCCAGGAGCCAAGCCAGTCGGCGATCCCACTGTCCGAAGACAGAACCTTGACTATGTAAATGCTGTCCCCTGCAACCAGTGAGCACTTGGCATAGATAGACTTGTCAGAGGCTTCTTTTAAGGCCTGCCCTGTATTTTGTCAGGACTCGCCATAAGACCTTCACTGCTACCGTCATGGAATCTTACTTCTTATTAACAGCTTGATCTAGGGTGCCCTGTACATAATTCATAGTGCCACCCTACGTGCATCGTTTGGCAAATGCTTTCTCCCTGTCACAATCCTTGGTCCTATAGTTCCATTTAGATTGTAAGCTCCTCAGGACAGGGGCCTGCCTGTTTTTGCTTGCGTGACTTGTAAAGTGCCATGTACACTGATGATGCTATAGAAGTAATAAACCGACCACTTTGCTCTCCAAATGAGACATGGGGACAGCTGTCTGTAGGTTGCAAGCGCAAGTCCCCCGCAACGACTGCATTTGTGTTTCTCTCTCCCCCACCTACATTAATCATCCGCTGCCCTCCTGCATCTATTTCTTCTGTCCCAATTGGCCTTGAAGAACTTCATGTCCAGGTAATGTTTGCCCTCTGTGCCCCCCCATCCCCCCCCCCAAGTGAGGCTGTCCTGTAAGATCTCCTTTTCTTCCCTATGCTTCAAGCAGAGACACACACCCTTCCTGTCTCCTTTCATGAGATGGGGTTTATTATGCACACCAAACTGCTGCTGCTCTGAGGACCGGCCAGCCACTTTGCTCGGCAAGAAATTGGCATTAGAGGGAAATAGCCGTTTGTGCCCACTGGGAGATAAGCAGTGGTCTTGAACTGATTTATCACTGTTTATTTTTAGTCTGCCTGGACCTGTTTGATCTTGAAGAGCCCAGGTGGCTGATTATCATTCTCCTCTCACACAGACACCATGCATGTTACCAGAATTATGATGCTAATCTCTTGTTCAGAACCAACATGACTTGGCCAATATCTTCCTGCTAGCGAGCACAACACCAGTATGTTTCGAGCACTAGCACATGTTGTGGCATTTTGTGGTTGCTGAGACAACCTACCTATCTACATCTCCAGGGCGATATTTTTGCCACCCACCCTTTTCTTAAACAAGAATTGTACAGTGATACATCTGTTGCGGATATTTAGATGCCGCTCAATTGAAGGATTGGTCTCAGTGGCTGAATATTAATTTGCTGTAGAGTTGTATGTTCTTTTGGTTTGAATGAGGGAAAACTTTTAAAATACAGTACATAGTTCACATAGTTCCTTGAAAGCTGTAGGGAATAATCCCAGCCAGACCTGAGCTGCAATCCACTTAAGAGCAAGCTTCTTTTCTTCAGAAAGCCAGAACAAAGAGCACTGATGCTTGGACTCTAAATTCCCCCTCCTGTAAAAATCCACTTGCAACTGATTTGCTTGTTTTGCTGATTGCTTGGGTACTGGGTTCAAAACTTGCAATATGCTAATTTTTGGTGCCCCACTAAGTTCTTGAAGGAAGTGATGTAAAAGGGCAAACTTTATTACCAAATGAGTAATTTTGGGATTTTTCTGTCTAAATATCTATTATCTGTTTCCGATGAAGGGATGGATTGATAACCTGTGCTGGCAGCTTAGTTTTCTCACCCTGCTCCACTTTCTGAGAGAGCTTCAAGATGTGCTTTCAGTAAAGCTGCATTTACTTTAGGATGGCCTTTCTACAAAGTTCCTGCTGTGGAGAGGGAATTGATTTAAGGCCACAAGGGCTCATAACAATCATTCCAGTGCAATCTTTTGCCATGTTTATTTTGTGAATAAAACTCATAATTTTCTGAGCAGGAGTTCTTGGAGTGAAAGGCAATAGATGGGGAACATCTCATTCTTGGCCAGCTGCTGTGGGGATTTTGGTTGTGCTAGGAGTTGGTGTGTTGCTGACCATCCTCGTGGTTGATGTGTCTCTGCAATCTCCATGGGCAGTCAGTCAGTTCCACCTCTTTCACGTGGCTCTTTGCACAGCACCGGAAAGCGCGTTACATGCTTCATTAACACAGGAATTTAGTTCCTGTCGCGGAGGAAGTTGCTGAGCAGAATGTTTTCTCATTCCAGAAGTGTCAGTGGTGGTGACTCTCATCGTTGGCTGTGCTTTTCTACAAACCCAAAGTTTGTACTTGTTCACTGCCTGGGGATTTTCTTCCCTGGAAACAGAAGTGCAAACCCGTTTATGAAGCTATCTTACTGTAATAGTGCTGAGAATGAGTGGGAACGTTATCTGGTACAGTCTAAAGTAATTCACTTGCCTGGCAAATATAATTTTTTAATATTTAGTTAGCGGAAAACCCATCACACTTGGTGTGTAAATCTGACACCTTGAGACATTAAGGCTGCAGTTATAAACTCATTCACTCTCTGTAGCAAGTTTCTGTACATGTAATGAACTAGGAGTGGTACATGTCTTGTATATCTCTCCTTGATTGTATATGTATCAGCAGTCGCTTTAGCTTGTTCTGGACTAATAGAAATGGGCAATGTTTTCTCTTTTCTTTTTTGTCGCTTCCCACTGTGACCTTCAGTTACAAAATATTTATTTGCTGTTCTCACGTATTTCTCCTGGCTGAAGGGCTCTGCTGATTTCCTAGGGGGAAAGTAACCATAGCAGGTGGGAAAGCAAGTTTGCCGATGCTACATTTTTCAGTTCCAGCAAATAAATAATATTGGCCTTAACTGTTGAGATTGCTGAGTTGTCCTGAGAAGAATCTTGTAATGGAAGATACACAAACTCTGTGCTTGGAAGGCATCAGTTCCCTAAGGGACAGTCCTCTTTGATACACGAGAAGCATTATAGTAATATTGAGAACTGATATAGGGATTTTTGTTTAGGATATGCATGTTTTTTGTTCATTGTCATCATAGAGCTCCTTGCTGTTAAAGTTCCAACCTTGCCGGGTTCCTACAAGTATTTATTTTCTAATACAAGCATAGTCTAAATTGTTCTTAAGTTCTCTATGTCAATAAATAACATCTTAGCCATCTTATCTTCCCACTCCACTAGAGATTCATAGTGGTTCATTTACTGATCCCCAAGCAGGGAAGATCAACCCTTTTGAATTTAGGCTCTTAACCGAGCCACTTTTCTTTGTTAAGAAAGTAATACTACTTTTTTTGTCTTACTTTTTGTCACCCTGTCTGAGGGAAAGACTCTGTGAGGTGTGCAGGCTGTAGTATGTGGGTTAATTTTAATCCTCGTTGTTAAAGGGTAGGTCTAGCAAACTGTTATCTCTGGCATCTGAAGACTATCTGGCCACACTTCTAAAAGTAGATCTAAGTTATTTAGTGATTTGAAGGCATGTGGCAGATCAGGTCTTGGTATCAGACTTTAGCAACCACAACAGTATATTTTCTATGTGTAGTTGTAATAGAATTTTGTGAGAATTTGAAAGCCTTCATATTAGGGCTACCCAGTTGGTTTAATCTTTTTACTGATTGATTAAAATGAATCTGCATGTGCCAAAAACCTTAATATAAATGTCGCTTTGTGATACGGAAGGAACTGTCTAAAGCCAGCGTGGTGTAGTGGCTAGAGTGCTGGACTAGGACCGGGGAGACCCAAGTTCAAATCCCCATTCAGCCATGAGACTTGCTGGGTGACTCTGGGCCAGTCACTTCTCTCTCAGCCTAACCTACTTCACAGGGTTGTTGTGAGGAGAGACCTAAGTATGTAGTACACCACTCTGGGCTCCTTGGAGGAAGAGTGAGATATAAAAATGTAAAAAGAAATAAATAAAAACTTAATACCCAAAAGCTACTCATTGACAGAAGGCCATCTTGAACTACTCACTTTCATTCCCGGTCCAGGACATGTCTATTAATGGCTACTAGTCTGGTGGCTGTGGGCCACCTCCATCCTCAGAGGCACGATGCCTCTCAATACCAATTGTAGGGGAGCAGCAGCAGGAGAGAGGGCCTGCCCTCACCTCTTGCCTGTGGGCTTCCCAGAGGCATCTGGTGGGCCACTGTGTGAAACAGGAGGCTGGACTAGATGGGCCTCCAGTAGGGCTGTTCTTATGACAACCACTGTTGCTTCAGCAAAGCAATGTGTGCCCTTAGATTTCTCCTCTACCAATTGTGTATGTTACTAACGTTGAGGAGCCCTCTCCTTCCAATTAAAACTAGCCCGCCACTGAAAAGTCGACTAAAACTTGAGGTGATCTACTGATAAATGCTTGTAGTCCTACTTAGTATACATATTTGGCAGCCTCCATAACTGAAATGAGAATCAAGAAAAGGATGCTTACATAAGTAAAAGTTCACAGTTAAATTAAGAAACCTGTTTCTTGGCTTAAATGTTTGGTTTCAGTAACTTGATTTTTCAGGCGTTCATTTCCTGGCACCAATGCTCTTCTACAATGTGTTTCTATATTATTGTAGTAACTTATTGCCCTCATGAATGACCTTGTCTGGTGTTGGCTTAGTGATAAGAGCTTGAATGTTGAGCCAATTAATCTGCTCTGAAACTGTCATGAATGGAGGAAAATACAGGCCTGCCTTGGCATCTTTAACCTGATTCTGTTGATGTTTGTTCAGATGCAGTGCCTGCCGGGTTCAGTGAGTTCATTGCCAAGCAAGTGAACATAGGTTTGCAGGCTTCGGGTCCTGATTCATTTTACACTGCCATATTCCCTCTGAGATAAATGAGAGAATATGTGAGTGTTAAGTACTCTGCATTGGTGCCTTCAGAGTTGATATAATTTGTGAACCGAGACTTTGGCACAGTTGATGAATTCCGCAGTAACATAGATTCTGTAATGTGAATAACGCAGTAACATGAATAATGCAGTAATGTGTTTGAAGTGGATGAGGTTAGGGGAGGGGTGGACTGGTGGAATATATGGAGGGGGAGTGGACATCTTTACATATTGGTAGTGTTCTTCTTTATCCTCTGATATCAGATGTTGCCCCAAGCCCTTGAGATATTGATAGGTTATACGCATTCTGATAGATGCATGTGGTTATAGGCACTCTGGAACAGTCGATAGAAGCGGGAGATGGACGGAGGCAGGAGAACAGCTGGATATCAGTAGTACAGTTTCTGAAAGAACTTTGCATAGTTAAAGCTCAGGCCTGCAAAACTGTGGGATTTAAGAGTCTACTTTCACGGTTAATGTGCCAGCCAGGGAATTGAGAGAGACAGGTCATCTTTAATGTATGAATACCTCTACCATAGAGCTTCTGCCTTTTGAATTATATGTTGTTCAATAGTATGTCTGATCAGAAGGCATCTATATGGCAGGTAATGCAGGCGTACATAAGCTTTGCAAAGACTCTGAGACAAACAGAATAAAGAATAATAAAATAAACCAGAGGCCCCTGCAGTATCTATTACTGAACGTGTAGCTGGAAGAATTCCTCTTGGAGTATGTTGATGAAAGAGAGAAGCCATTTTCAGTTCACCGCAACAATGAATCTTTGGGAGTTTTCAGAATACTTAACGGTTAGAATCCTAAAACATGCTCACATAATACAGAGGAGTCATCGCCCAGGGGTAAAACACATGTAAAGCACCCGGTTTGCATGCTGAAAGTCTGTTTCAGTCGCTGGCATCTCCAGTTCAAGAATCTGGTCGCAGGGTTGGGAGCCTGCTGCCAGTCAGAGGAGAAAGTCCTAGAGGAGTTTTTGACAAGTTCCCTTTAAATAATCAGGTCTGCAGCTCAGCCTGGTCAGAGCACAAGACCTTAGTTCAGGTCCTTCTCCACCTGGGTATCCACTGCCCAGAGAATAAAATACAGATGTGAAGTGAAATTGGAAACATTTCTTGCATCATGCTCAGCTTATGTAGCTGTATGCAGACACAGAATAGATTGCAACGTCAAATAACGACAGATGGAATCTAATAGTGCATTAAGTAACATGTGTTGCTCTTCATTGTGACTGGCTTATCCAGACCAGATAGTTCTTCCTTGTATCCACCCTCCTTTATGTCAATTGGTCCGTCTCATCATGCCCCTCACTCTGGTCTATGTCTGGCTCTCTGTGGTTTCAGTAGGTGCAGAGCTCACCCTAACTACCCTTTTGTAACAGTCGCATCCTGCCTTGTGGTCAGTGTCATCAGACTTGTTTACAGGACAAGGCACATTTGGGTCAGAGCTCTATAATATGACTTTCTATCAAACCCATAATACTCTATTCACGTATATTCAATAAGTTGTGTGCAAATCTAATCAAACTCTCTTCCACTAGATAGAAAAATAAAGTTGTTATAGAGCAGGAGTTCGCAACCTTGGGTCCAGTGTTCCCTCTAAGGCATGTGCACGTGTGTGCGCTCACATGTTTTTTGATGTCCGTTCAGTTAATTTTAGATCCCGCTCAGGTTGAATCAGGAAGGCCGCCCTCTGAATGGAGGTGCGCACACACTGCCTTGATACTGCCACCCAGAACAAAACTCATTCCACACACAGATCAAAAAAATTAGAGAGAACACTGCTTGGGTCCCCGGATGATGTTGGACTACAACTCCCATCATCCCTACCCAAAGGCCATTGTGGCTGGGGATGATGGGAGCTGGAGTCGCAACACCATCTGGGGACCCGGCCGAGGTTGGGAACCTCTGTTATAGAACAATGGTGTGGCTTGGTATGAAGCAGCTTCACATCTCCATAATGATCAAAGATCTTGCTTTTCATTAGCCATTTCCCCCTTCCAAAATATTGGTATGCTGGCCACTTTCCTGTACATGGGTGGTGTCTTGGGTTGTGTGTATAGTTTGTCCTCGGGTAGCATGAGTGGTAATTCTAGATGACTAATAACTGCTAATACCTGTGATGCCAGAGGTTTGAAAGCTGTGTTACTGAAGCATGCCACCGTAGTGGGATAACAGCATGCATTCAATAGCCCCTCACCTGGTTGCCGATGGTAAGAGCATGAATCTCCTCCCAGTGACCAGGGAAGTTTTGTGAAGTTGGTGGTGATACTCAAGGCTGCAGATGACTCCCAAAGGTATCTAAGGGCAAGTGGTTAGGGGGGAAATGTCTGTGGGCTAGTAGTGTTTGTGTCCTTATTTGCAAGATGGACAGACCATGGTGTTGGTAGAGAGTGAAGCAGAGAGGAAGGCAGGTGAAGACGTAAGGTGCCTGCTCCGACCGGAGTGTCCTGCCCTGTAAGGGAGCCAGACTGGGCTTGGTTTGGTTTGTTGAAGTGGAAGAGTAATGTCTGTATTACATTCCCCCTGCCCCCGACCTTGTAAGCTGGTTTGGGGACCCCGGCTGAAAAAACAAGATAGAAATCGGCAAATAAATAATGATGTCATTCCCTTACAGTTGGGTATGAATGTCATTGGTCATGGAAATGCTTTCCAGGGCATCACAGTGGATATTGCTTCTGCTTCACAACACCATTGTTGCCAGCTTTTTCCTGACTACATGTGGCCTTATAGGCAATGAATCCCCCTCCTCCCCTCCCGCGCCCCAGTTTTTATAGCATGTGAATCTTTGTTCCATCATATGGCTTTCTGTCTCCTTTGCCTTGGATCTCCTCTGAATTCTTTGCTGTGAATGGATTTGGGAGAACAATTAATTTAGCTGAGGCCAGTGGCTTTTCTGATATTGTATAATCTTGAAAATGAATGATTAATCCCCAGCAATTCTTTCTGGTAACTCAGTTTTGGTTTGACCTCTGTTAAGGGAACATTGGTGTTTGAAGTTAAACATAGGCGTGAATAGGCCTGATACTGTTAATGGAATTGGTTAATTGTTTTCATGGAGGTGTTGTGTGGTGGAGCAGGGAAGGGGGAGAAGGGTCTTTGTAGTGTGCTTAGTGGCCCAGCGGAGAAATGCTTGATTAACAAGCAGAAGGCTGCCGGTTCAAATCCCTGTTGGTGCTATATTGGGCAGCAGCAATATAGGAAGATGCTGAAAGGCATCATCTCATATTGTGCAGGAGGAGGCAATGGTAAATCCCTCCTGTACTCTACCAAAAGAAAACCAAAGGGCTCTGTGGGTGCCAGGAGTCGAAATCGACTTGACGGCACACTTTACTTTACTATATTTTTAATGGTACTTAAAGTCTTCTTGAAAGCAATGACTTGGTTGAGAAGAAAGAATGATTCACAGTCGTCATCCCCAAATTGATACTAGGCCATGTTTACAGATGCAATATTTGCACTTCAATACCTCTTCTCATAGGTCTGAAGTTAAAATTTAATCTTCAAAAGCAAAATGCTCTAAGTCAGGGGTGTCCCACTTCTGTTTTCTCAGGAACTGTTCAGTTTTACAGATGAAGGTCCAAGGAGAAAAAATATATACAGGCGGACCTCGATGTTCACGGGGGTTCCATTCTTGATTGCAGCCATGGACACTGAAACAGCTAGTATTGAGGCATTGGGGGCTATGGGATCACGGGATTAGGTTCCTGCTCGCCTTGAAAATGGCTAAACATTGCCGAAAATTGGCCAAATTTTGAGGGGAAATGCAGGAGGGAGCACCTTACCATGCTTTGCTGCTCCCCCAAGTTGTGCTGCGCCCTGGAATGCTCCCAAATCAGCCAAAAATTGCCTCAAAGTCACTGGGTTTCTTGGTTCCCCCTGCCTTAAATGGAGCCATTTTGAGGCTCTGAGAAACAAAATGTCAGCCAGAAATGATGTCCACGGTCATTTCAAGCCACCCGCGGATACATGAGGTTGGTGTGTTTTCCCTGAGTATGCCATGGTTGGGTGTCTTTTTCCCAACTGCAGATACATGAATCCGTGCCTAATGAATCCGTGGATAACAAGGTTTCCCTGTATTGTCATATAAGCAGGACCTTTCACAAATTGGCATATTCTTTAATCAACTTGGAGCCATCTGAGAAGTAAGAACTTCACAGATATGAAAGTATGCACTTGGATGCATCTGGAAGATTACATACAAGAAGATAGATATCATGAAATGTGGAGCTGTCACACTCTCAACTTGGGAAACCTTGTTTTCCTTATGAGTGAAACTCTGGGAAATTTTTCTGTTGCATCTTGTTTACAACTTAGTAAGGCCACCAGAGGTCAAATCAAATTGCCATGGAAGGAAGGTGGAGTTGTCCTGAGGACCACCAAACAATTATCCCATTCCCACTTTAAAATATGAAAGGAAAAAGGCTTGCAGAGACCATGCCATGGAATCATTATGGATCTCTCATTCCTGGAAGTATTTGGAAGTAATTCCTATTTAGAGTAAGAGGAATTTACCTGGAGAGGCTAATAATTTACTCTTTTGAGTTCACATTCACATAGACTATTGCTGAGGTTTGATGTGTACATAATATATGAAGAAATGGGGTACCATTTAAGTTATTGCAAAATGTAATTAAGAAATCTGTGTTGAATAAAACAAATATTGGGCCAGGGCAGTAGAAATTGCATTGTGGGGAGGTAGGCATTGTTAGCCTTCAGATTTGCATGTGGGCAAAGATTTCTCAAGCATGTGTGCCAAATATTTCTAGTCATGGAGAGTTAAATTTCCTGGAAAATAAATGCCACTGACATAAATAGGCCCTATTCTTAGATTTGTTAAATGAGAACTTCCTTGGAGCAATTGGAGCTTATAACTTGGCCTAGGTGTACAGGAAAAAATGCCATGTTGGATTAGGTGCTGGCAAGTAGTGAATGATAAAGGGTAGCTAGGAATCAACTTACGTGTGAGTTGATCCACTTTAATTAGAAGGTCAGTTTAAACTAATTCTGTGGTTGAACCATTTGATTTTTAAAGGACTGATGTTTCTGCAATGAAAGAGATCTGTCAGTGAGATGAATTATATTGGAGAGTGCAGTGTTTGGGGTTAACCTCTCTTACGTTGGAGTTAACTACTCCTACCTTTGAGTTAACCCCTCTCATCCAGAAATGTCCATATGATGCAGAAGAGGTTAATTAAATGTGGAGGAAGCCATTTGAACCTGGAGAAAAATTGTGGATGTTTAGAATGTTGGTTTCCTTCAGAGAGTCAAACCAAACCCTAAACAGGAACCAATGCAGAACCTAAAAGCTGTTGGTTGCCTTGAACCAGAGCTGTACCCCTAAACACAGAAATTGGCAGCTATTTCAGAATAAGTGGTTTGACAATCCAACATTCAGCTTTCACTTGTATGAATCGTGTTGTGTTTTCATGCTTTTCATATTATTATTATTTATTTGATTTCTGTTCCAATCTTCCAAAAATGGCTCAGGGTCAGGGTGGTTTACACAGAGAAATAACAAACAAATAAATATTTACAAATCCTTATAAGTAATAACAAACTCAACCCAGACTTTGAATGGTGTGACTCCCTGGGTTTTTTTCCTAGGTGCGGAGTCTGTACAGGAAGCATAGCAATATAGGGATCAGGAAATGGTTAAAAACCAAAGAGAGCTCGGTCTTACATAGATTATAAAAACAAGAAGAGATTCCATAGTTCAATAAGAAAACAGACTGAGATAAGTGAGGCCATTGTCTATTCAAGATGGGGAAAGAGAGGAAGGGCAATCTGGTGATGGCACATATGCTCACTCAGCTTTGATGTTGATGAAGGTGCCATTGAACGGTGCTATCCTGAGATAATTATTGACAGTGGCTTTGAAGGAACTTACTGTTATGCAGATCCAAATAAAGCTTAATGCTTTCAAGCCTCGAGGTAGGAGTACCTGACAACTGGTATAGCCAGAGCTGAGCCTGTCATCATCTCTGTAATAACCAGTTCCTGGGCTCTGTGTTGGATAACGTTCTAGTGTGATCAAGAGTAGAAGTAAATGTGCTGCATTCAGCACGGCTGTTGTGGAAGGAGCGAAACAGGCTCTCTCTGAGGTCGCCAGTGATAGGTTTAGCTCCTGCTGCAAAAGTGTTCCTAAGTCACCCCTTTACTTTCTCCTCTGTATTGTGTCTTTACTTTCTCCTATATATTCTTTGAGTCTTGGCAAAGTCGGTTGCCCAGCATCTACCAAGAAGGACCCCATAAAGATGTGTGTGAGCAGTCGACATTTATGACCTGAGGATCTACAGTGGTTTCAGTGGCGGTGAAGATCCTCCAGAAAATGCTGAAGGATGGGGACTCAACAACAGTTAGCTTAAAAGGTAGTAGCCTGAGTTTACAGAGAGAGGTCTCAGCCTGCCTAATCTGTTGTCCTTTTTTGAGAAGGTAACTGGCTTTCAAGGGAAATGCGGCTGGCTGTTTGTGTTTGGACGGAAGGGAAGCGTTTGACGTAGTGTGCTGTGCTTCCATTTCCATGTGCAGTTTTCAGGAATATTTGCCAGTGTTATGCTTGGGAGCACATTGTGCTTATTCTAAAGTTTTCTGTTAATGGGAACAAATGGCGAGTCAAATAACAGCGTGTTGGCACATCAGTGAGAGAGGGCCAAAAAGGGCAGGGATTTGTGTTGGCTGGCAGAATCCTCCCAAGTGACTTGAAGCTGTACTGGCATAATTACCTGGTCCAAACTACTTAGCCCAGTGACACTGCAAAAACAGAGTAATGAAATGTGCATTGTGGAAAGAAAAGGATAATTAAGGGTCTGTGGATTTGGCTTCTCTCATTGGGAGTCTGCATTTTTAAAATCCCTTGATGTAGAGTGAAAGTGAATTGCTGTGATGGGTTTATTTTAAATGGTCACCTCTCCCTGCCAAACTCTCTTCTCCGTTTTCCTGCCCTTTTAAAGGGGCAGAGTTGAAAATGGGAATACTCTATTTTATGTGGGCCGTTGCCCTCTTGCATATTATTTTGTCTTGTGTAAGACGAGGCCATTGTGAGCCTTAGTTTTTCTTAGAAAGGCTCACAATGGCCCTACCTTAAACAAGTCAAAGTATGCAAGGGGGCAACTGCCCACGTAAAATCCATGACTGTAGATTTCAGACATGTCTTTTTCAGCTGTGGTGGCACAGTGGGAAGCAGCTTGCCTAGAGTGCAAGAGGCTGTTGGTTCAAATTCCCGCTGGTGTGCTTCCCACACTGTGCCTAGTAAATACATTTGTAGTCCCCTATATTGGGCAGCAGCAATAAAGGGAGGTGCTGAAAGGCATCATCTCATACTGCACAGGAGGAGGCACTGGTCAAGCACTCCTGTATCCTACCAAGAAAATTACATGGAATGTGATCATTGGAGTCGACATCGATTCGACAACACAATCTTTCCATTCCTTTCCTTCTGTTCATTGCTATAGCACTTTTCCAGATTAAAGCATGTTTTATGATTGATCATCAGTAGATTGTCTTAAATCCCACCCCCCATGGTGATATTTAATAAGTTTGCTTGTTAAATATTTGTCCTTTGAGCTAGGATTTCTTGTCTTCTGCCACCATAAACAAGCACATCCTGTATAGGGTTATTTTGAGCAAATGTACCAGCCTTTGGCACGTACTTGATTTCAGCCATTTTCTAGTTGGTTTTCATCATGGAGAGACTAGTGGTGCGTTGCCCAAAGTGTAACCGAGGTGGTAATTTTGCACCTGTCGCGTTTTATTCTTCCTTTGAACTAGGGAGACTGAATTTTGTTACTTTATTAATTATCCAAGTGGAGTGCTGTGTTTTGCTTTGGGTTAACTGACGCTAGAATACTAGATTATGTGAAGACATTAAGCATAGTGGTGTACTTTGACATATAATGGCATTCTCATCTTCCTTGTAGAGGCACTAAATCAGAAATGTCTTTGGTGTAATTTTAAAATAGTGTTCTTATTTCCCTGTTGGGGAACCCCAGGATACCTGCAGGGATTTGCAAATGTATTTTTGCATGTGGAGCTGTTAATGAAGATGACAAAGCTGCTTCTCAAAACATATCTTTTTGACTAATTTAAATATGGAAAATGATACACACTTGTGGGAATACAACCATCAAAATGAGCAATGGGCAGTGATGGTGGGCAAGCTTCCTCTCTCTGGGAAGAGATAAGATAATTGAGATGATCCTGCAAGTTGTATTTTTGTGATGGTTGGCTGCATGTATACCGCCTCCTCCACAGCATCTGCAGTCGGCCCAGCTCTTAATAGCAGCTTATTTGCATCCACTAGAACCCTTTGGTTTGGGAGAGATCATCTGTGTCTCATCTGGTCTACGCATCAGGGCAGAATTGATTTAATTATCCTTAAACTATTGCTGATAGATGGGTGTTCCACTGGAACTTAGCTTTGGATCTCTGCAGGGCTGTTATCAGCCAGTACCCTTGGCAGTTTGTCTTGCTGTATCTGGTGAAGAGCACTGCTGTGCTTTTATTATTATGCCATTTCAAATCAAGGACTCTGGTCCTGCAGGATTGCTAGAGCCCGCTGGCTGTAATCTCACCAATCATGTGCTTTGTTGATTTAGAGCAATGGCTCATGGACCTCCCTTCCAAATAGCAGAGCCCTTGCTGACTTCATTTTGGGTCCTGCCCGGCATTGGCATCTGCAGGATAATCTTGTCGTAATTTGTATGCAATAAAAAATTGAGTACTTCAGGAACTGTTTTTGGTAGTAAAAGCGGGGTTGTAGGTCATGGCAGTTGAGCTATAATGAAAACTGACCAAATGAAATGAATGCTCTTGATTACTTTCAATTCATAACTTTCACATTCATAAGTAGGTTGCCTGACAGAGAAATGAATTGCTCCCACCATCATCTCAAATATAGTTGTGTGGATGGTTCACGATAGGAGTCTTCTGTGCAAGCCCTGTTGAAAGGAATTGGAATTGTGTACAAACTAAAGTTTTTAAGTTCTTTGAGAGTGTCGACAGGCATGTGGTGGATAAAGGTGTTATAGTATACTTGGACTTGCAAAACAAGTTGAAATCTTCACCAAAGGCTCTTGAGCAAATTTAGCATTCGTGGGGTAAGGGGACAGGTTCATGTGTGGATTGGTGACTGGTCAAAGGACAGGAAGCAGATGGTAAGAATAAATGCACAGATTTCACAGTGGGTGGAGGGGAGTAAGAAGTGGAGTTCCCCAGGGACCTGTACTGGGACCAGTGCTTTTTAATTTATTCATAAATGATCTAGGAGTTGAGGTAAGCAGCAAGGTGGCCAGATTTGCAGATAACTCTAAACTATTCAGGGTAATGAAGTTCAGACGGATTGCGAGGAACTCGAAAAGGATCTCTCCAAACTGAGTAAGTGGGCTACACAATGACAAACGTGTTTCAGTGTAAGTGTGTGTAAAGTGATGCACGTTGGGGCAACCACTACCACCTCGCAACTCCATATCCTGTACACTGATGGGGGACTGAGCAGTTTATGACTGACCAAGGGTTGTGGTAGACAGCTCACTGAAAGTGTTGACTCAGTTTGAGACAGCTGTGAAAAAGGCAAAGTCCATGGATGGAATCATTCGGAAGGGGATTGAGAATACCCAGAACCATGGGTCATCCCAAGAAATTGATTGCCAAGAAATTCAGAACTGACAAAAGTAAGTACTCCTTCACACAGTGCATAATTAATCAATGGAATTCTCTGCCACAGGATGTGGTGATGACTACCAGCTTGGATGGCTTTAAAAGAAAAATTCATGGGTCTATCAGTGGCTATTAGGCTTGATGGCTATGGACTAACTCCAGGCTCAGAGGCAGGACTTGCCTTTATCTCTTGCCTATGGGCTTCCCAGAGGCATCTGGTGGGCCACTGTGGGAAACAGAGTGCTGGATTGGATGGGTCTTAGGCTTGATTCAGCAAGGCTGTTCTTATGTTCTTAACTTGCAAGAAGAGCTCTACTGGTCCAAAGCTATGATTAGTCCAGTGTCCTGTTTCCAACTGCAGTCAGCAAGATGCCTTCAGAAAGATCACAAGCGTGAGTAAAGGCTTGGATTTCATAAATTAATTATGATTATGTGAAGAAATGTTTTCTCTTGTCCATCCTGAATTGGTGGCTATCATGTTTGTGACTCAGGGTCCTAGTGTGGTACAGCCAGATGAAACTTTGTGGAGCTTGCATTCATTTCCACAGGATTTGTGCAGGAGATGTTCATGTTGGAATGTGTCCCTGGTGCGTGCCCCAGTTGAGAGTGAAGTGGTGAGCAGAAATGATGGACGGTATACTCTCACAGTATTCTGATAAGCCACACGGTATAGGCTTCCAACTTGCCATCCTGACAGGCATGGTCAGGAGCTCATTTCCTTGGCCAAGCAGATCCTCCTGAGTGCTGTTCTTCATGGACTTTCCTCTTTCAATTTCTTCGCTGTCACATTCCGTATATCCACCGTGTGGATGCTCTTGTTCGTGCAATGGTGAGGCCACGCGCTGTTGAAGAACGATCATGCAATGAATAAATGATGTAGCCGCTCTCCAGCCAACCTTAATGTACTACTTATGAAACTGCAATTACTAAAACATTTTATGAAGTTTATTACTAGATGGCAAGAATGACTCGGCAAAAATGGACTCCTGAGATTTCAATATGTGGAAAAACCCCAAGCTTTCATAGCTTGCTTTTATTTAAAACAAAACCAAACTTCTGTGGTTTGAACACCACAATAAAATTTAAAAATTCCAATGATTTTTTTTTACCTTTGCCATTTGCAAATCCTAAAAACGTGCCTCAGCTAGTCCTGAATGATGCAATTTTAAGGAACTGTGGGCTACTTTGGAGGTAATCTTTTCAGCAAGAAACAGCTTGAACAATGTCTCATCAGCTTATTTGCAACTTTGGCTTTGCTGCCATTCTGTGCATCAGGGCTGAGTCATTATGGGTAATGCCCTTTGTTGTGCTGATCACACATCGTTTATACTTGGTCTAATTGTGTAGATCTGTCAACACACTTGGCCAAAGTGGGAAGCTGTTTGGTCTAGTCAAAATCATTGTGAGTTAGTTATTTTTGTGGACTTCTTGCCAGGCTGCCATGTGATATGATGGAATACTGTAATGGGCCATCTCTGGAAATTGGGAAGATCCTTACAATAGTGGTATCCATCCTTCCATACTGGTTCCCCATTTATCTCTACCACTCCTATACTCTACCAAGAAAACCACATGGCTCTGTGGTCTCCAGGAGTCGATACCAACTCGACAGCACAACCTTTCTTTTCCCTTTTCTGTTTCTTATGCAACCTTCTAGATGATGATGATGATGATGATTAAATGTATTATCTAGGAATGGAGAAGAGATGGTCTAATTATTTCTCTGTTGTGTATGTGAACATATACGTTGCCTCTGTTGTTGCTTAACAGAGAAGCGGAATTGACTTTCTTAGGATAACCGCTTGCTTTTCTCACTAAAATACTGGCTTCCTTTTACTCCACTCGGAAACAATGTGTCCACTGGGGAGCAATCTGGATTCCATTCTGACTTGTCCTTGTCAAGTTGCTAACCTTTTGGTTTTGTTCTCCTTACTCAGCTGGAGGAGATGGTACATAGCCACGCACGCACAGCTTGGTCCAACGTCACTTTCTGCCTTTTTTTGGGGGGTGGCTATTAATATTTCAATATCCTAGACATTATGCTGTGAAAACAGGCTGGGAGTTTCCCCTTGGTTTCATCTCTGCCTCAATGCGCGCTCCATTCTTCTTCCACTTAAAGATTACTGTACTGTATTATGAGGAAGGGATGTGGGGGGAGGTATTAACTGGACCCATTGTGGCTTCCAGTTAGCTTTTAAATGTCATGCAGCAGCTGTAGGGAATAAATACACTCTTGAAGTCCTAGGTCATCTAGCTCTGCTTCCTTGTAGTCAGCATATGAGGTGTGCAGGGATCATCCAGAAACTGCTGTTGCTTAATCATGCAAGTTACCTGGGGACTTGCCATTGCTGTGTGGAGTGGTGTAGGAAACAGTCATCCAACTTCTTTCCCTGAAGAGCTTTCCAGAAATGATCGGAGTGGCAATTCTGGAACTAATCTCAAAGCGACGGAGTAATTTGGGAATATGCCTGGGAGAGTTGGTGTAGCTGAACATGGGAGGCACCACGTCCCAGATGAGATACCTGCAAGTCTACAATGGGTAAAAGTGTGTGTGTGTGTGTAGCCTGGTCAAAAGCTAGGTCCCAAGTCTGGTAGGAGAAGGAGAAAGACTTGCTTCTGGCATGCCGTGCATGCCTCTCCCTGGGTTAAAAATCATGTCATACCCAGCTAAGGCTCTTAGTTTAGAAATGGAGAGCAGATTCATGGTGAGGAGGATGTAAACGAGCATCCTGTCAGATATTTCCCACCTGGAAAAATTGGAGTGGAGGGCTCTGGATGCACACAAGCCAAAGCCTAGCTCCCTTAGACTAGTTGAAGAGAGTAGTGGTTGACGGACCCCTTCCTTTTGGGGGTCTTGGGGCTGGTGGGGTTTGTGATTCCGTCTCTGGGAAAGTGGTGGCTTTTCCTCCTGCATTCTTCTGGCTAGGCCAAGCCTCCTGACTTCGCTTTCAAAGCACTGCTTGTCGTGCCCTTTTCACCTTGGTTCCATACTTGGACTTCATGTTTTCAAAAGTGGCATTACTTCTAATGAAAAGAATAAGTGTGAAAGGATTGTGTTGTCGCTAGTTAAGCTGTTGGTTTCTTTTGTTGTCCTGCACGGCGTATTAGGTTTTGGTTTCTTAGCATCTGACTTGTTTCGTTTGCCCTGCGCATTTGGGAGCTACTGCTGGCTGAGTACAGTGTGATTTGCCTTCTGAAATGGCTATCTGATATTTTCATATGAATGAAAATCAATACGAAATTGTCTGGTCTGTATTGATTCTAAATATGAATAGGCAATAACAGGAGACTGGAGATCAAATGTGGGGCAAGAATAATAAAGAGTTATTAATGGGGAGCAAGTGGTGGGTTTCAACTCCCCTGTACTCTAAGGCTGCTTTTCAAAGTGAGATTGGCCTTCTGGAGGGAGTTGGTTCTCCTGATCCCCATACTTGGGCCAGAGAAGAGCTTTTTCTTAACGTCCAATTATGTTGGAGCGATGTGTGTTGAAAGTAAAGTGTTCCACCAAGTTGATGTTGCCTTTACTTTATGTGTATTGCGGGTGTGTTGCGTTTTTATTTCCTCCACATTTGTATTCCACCCTTTTCCTCTTTCAGCAGAGTATAGATTGCATACATATGCTAGAATCTACGTAATAGATAATTTGCATTTGTAACCCCTGCCAACTGAGCAAAGAGGTATGTGTTAAAGTGGGGGTTCACTTATATTTGGCAGGGGGAGAGCAGTTGTCCCTATCCAACCACAGCACAGCATTTCTCCGTGGTCTACCTTGTGTTTCTTTTTAGATTGGGAGCCATTTTGGGGCAGGGAACAACTTTATTTATTTTCCTATGTAAACTGCTTTGGGAACTTGGTTGCCAAGCGATATATAAATATGTACAGTCGTAATCATTTTGGGATTGTCCCATTTTGTCTTTGCATTTTGTCTGAGGGATGACCGTATTAAGGTCACTTCAAGGCTGAGGAGGAATTTGAGTCCAGGTCTTTGTGATCAAAGTCCCAACAACATTGTTAGGAGAGCCAAAGCTCAGAACAGTATCGGGTAGCTTACAGGTCTAAAAGCTACCACTTTGTAAGCTTATTCACACAGCTGCCTTGCTTATGGATGTCCCTCTTATAGCATGTGGGTTTGACTCTGGAATCCTTTGGGACTATTCAGAAATGCAAGGGACCAAAAGCCCATCTAATCTAATCCTGTACAGGATGTAGAGCCTGTATGATTCAGATCTCAATATGCCACAGGCAGAGGACAAAGATGCTCCATTAAGATTTCTTTTTCAGTTTTTCTAGACTAGCCCTTTAGTTGGACAGGCATCTTGTGTATTCCTGTTCTCGTCTTGTGGCACATTTCAGTCTGGGTGATGGTGCTTAACACCTGGAGGTGATGGACATTTCTGCCTTTGAGTAACGTTGAACTGCATTTTAAGGTTACAGATCCTTTGGTTCTTGGTGTGGATCTGGGATGGAAAGTCTTGCCCACGGACAGGTTGCAGGCATCTCAAACCTGGTTGTGTGTGTGACTTAAGCTAGTCCACAACAGCTTCTGGGACACTGAGACGTTGAGATCCTTGGGATTTAAAAGCTGCATAACCTGCCACGTGAAGTCCTCTTAATTTGTGGCAGTGTATGAGCTTGCATTTGTGTTTCATGTGTGTCGGGGCATCTTGAAGAAAAGCAGAGTTCTTTCTGCACTTCACAGCTTCCTGCTTGCTCTTCAGTGGCTGCCAGCAGTCAAAGATGTTGAGAAACAGGGTTCTCTTCTGATGTCAGAGCATGCAAGTCTGAACAAACCTTCTGCTCAGTATCCCGATCTGCAAATTTCCCATTTGCCAGTTCAGGACGTGTTTTGACTTGGCTTAGTGTGGCTCATTGGCTTGGTCATCACTTGGAATGTAGTCCCTGATGAGCAATGGGAGGAAGGCTCTTTCAGATGACCTTGGTTGTCAGCTGTTGAATGTTTCAGCTTTGGAAACATTGGTGCAGAACACGAGAGGGCAAGAGGTTTGCTTAGCCGTCAATGTGAACTGCGAGTCAAATAGTTGTAACTAGTGTGAAAGAAGAGTAATGCGGGGGAGGGGACAAGTAATCCCTCTAGAATGTTGCTCAATTGCGGAATGTATCAAACCCCAGTGTCTGTTTTTCAAATGGATAACACAAATCCCATAGGAAGATTTCATACTTTTTGTCTTTCTCAATTCCCCCTCTCATTACTTGCATTTTGGAGCAAAGAGGGGAATCAGAGGCCAAGGACAGCACGGAAGAATTGGAATGATCCTCAAGAGGCAAAGCCTAAAGGAAGATTGCTCGGTTACCTCCAGCATCTCATCACCCCGACCTCACTTCTTGAGCCTGCAGTACCGGGCACCCAAGGCAGTTGCTCCAAATGGAGAAGCTGGAGGTTGGAATTCCTTGTGCTGTTAGGAACACAGGAAGTATTGAGTTTAGCAGCATGTTCCTAAGTGACCAGATGCCTGTTGTTTCTAACAGCCTCTTTCAGACGTCTCTTATCCCAGAGCAACAAAGAGTCTTTCAGCACCTTAGAGACTAACCATTTCAAAGAAAGCTTTTGTGGACTAGATAAATCATCAAATGAAATGGCCTTGGTTGTCAGGAATATGAAATATACATATGGGGGTGAAGAAAAAAAGTGGGGGGTGAAAATACCTGGGGTCAAAGAGTTCTAGAATGCAAGGGCCACAATCTGTGACAATAGTTATGGGAAATTTTACATGAAAATTATAACCGAATGTACCTGTTGCATCCTGTAATGCTTTGACCCCTCTGCTTGCTTTCCTTCCCCATTTCCCTGTGTATGGATTTGCCAGCTAAGGATAACAACATTTCATGCATCTGATGAAGTGCGCTGTAGTGCACAAAAGTTCGTAACTTGAGTGTCTTAGTCTTCATGGTTTTGCTGCAGCTGATCAGCATGGGGAGCTGGTACCCCAAAGCAACAGCCAAGAGGACTGAGGTGTCAATTTGCATTTGACTCTGAATCTTTCCTCACTTGCTTCTCAGGGTGCTGTCTCCCAACTTGATACTTCAGCTTCATGCCTAGGATCCTGCTAGATAAGCAGGGTAAGTGATTTAGAAACTCCGGTTGAGACTGTGATAGCAAAAGGTACGAAAGAATTTACTTGAGGGAAAGTGCAGCAGAACGTGGCATGAAGGGTTAAACTGACACTAATCCTTCAGGCCGTGCCCTGTTGTACTTTCCCTTGAGTCACTTGGATCAAGGAGGAACACTACCTTTTACTCTCTGACTTGTGACATAAATGAGTATTGTAGCACTGCATTGCTAAGAGAGGAGCATTTCCCTCTGTACAAATGCTGCAATTGATTTCAGTGGGAGAGTTAAGCCTAGGGCAGAACTTCCTCGCCTATTCATTTTCGTGGTGCTTCTCTTCATTTCAAAGGGCTTCACTTTGGCTGAACTTACCTGCTTGCTGGCCTATAATTTATGTTCGTGATCTCTTGACCATGTTAGGAAGTTGGGAGTGTCCTGCAAGTTTGCATGTCCCGCCCCCCCGCTCTTTGGTTCCTTCCCTTCTCCTCTGTCCTAATCTATGCTAAGCTCCTTCGGGCAAGAACTGACTCTTGCTTATGTTCTGTGAAGCACCATGTGTGTTTATGGCACTTGATACATCAGAATTCTGAACCATTAGAAGAATGATTTCCTGTAACTCAGTGTTAGATTGTTGGCATTGGCAACTTTCCCTGTATTTGGCCATGGTTTGTTTGAAAGGCTCTGTACTTTGCAAAAGACCGGGATGTCTGGATCAGGCCCATCCAGTCCAGCTTCATGTGTCCCACAGTGGCCCCTCAGTTGCCTCTGGGGTGCCCATAGGTAAGAGGTGGGGGCATGCCCCCTCCTTTGCTGCTATTCAGAGGCATCCTGCTTCTGAACCTGGAGATTGCCTCTAGCTATCTAGAGGGAAAGACTTGCCCTCCATGAATTGTCTGATCCCCTTTAAAAGCCACCCAGCCTAGTGGCCATCATCACAACACACATCCTCAAGGAATAAGTGTGAAGGATGTGGTTACAGGCCTTGCACTGTTGGTTGCAGAACAGGGTACAAATACTGGCTTTAGAGATCAATAATATTTAGGCATGTAAATAATCTGTATAGCCAGATGACTTTGAAAAGTTTACATATAAGTATTTTGGTGGCATAGGGAGGAGAGGGGTTAAAGTGCCCTCAGGAGGCCCTTTAATTTAAATGGGAGAGAACCCTGGTCTCCTTGTTTTTTTCCTGAACTTTCAAAGACATTTGATTATAGCAGATACTATGCATTTAGACTCTTTCTCAGAGTTAATGCAGCTGTGAAAATGGCTTCCATTTCAAGAACCCATTTCTGCTGCTGCACTCAAAGCATTTGGAAGTTTACAGGATAATTGCACTGTAATTTTTTCACTTAATTGCAGTCTTTCAGCCGTCTTACCAATCAACATTTCCCCTCATTGTTAAACTCTCTTTTTAATGTAATGTGTGCTTTAACACTAGACAAAGGCTCTGTGTGTTTTTCTGTCTGTCAGCTGCAGGATGGAGGAGAGCTTGTTGTTTGCCCGCAGCCAATTTGTATGTATGTTTCAAGAAAAACAAAACGCTTCACATTTTCCTTTTAAATGGCACTTGTAAGATGATGCAAGAATGGATCCAGTTCTGTGCTTTTCAGGACAACTTTCTCTTTCAGAGGTTCTTTCCCTTCAGGAGGTTCCTGTGAAGGTTCTAAGTAGAAAGCTGGGGGTGAGAGAAAGGTCTTTCTGCTTGTGATGGTAAACGGAGGTTCCGGTTCTGCTTGATTTTTCTTGGCCAATTTCCTTTCTTCTGTGGAGCTGGGCAAGTGGCAACCTTCCTGCTAGGCTTGGTAGCTCTTGCTCTGCCTGCACCGAAGGTCATATATGACAGAGACTGACTGATTTGGCTACCGCACTAACTTCTAGCACCCTGGGAGTAGGCTGCTTCTCATACCTATGGAATGCTAAGCCATACACAGCCTGCCGAATTGCTGAGAGTAGAACAAACTGTCCAGAATCTAATCCTGAAGAAATGGAAGATGGTCATAGCATCACCATTAGAGCCAGGCTCTGGGTATGGTTGGGCGAATGAAAGAGCCATATGTAGACCTGCAGATTTAACTTGACATGTTTGGAAACAATCTGGTCATGCTTTCTCAAGATATATGAAAATTAAACTTTGGTTTGCGTATTTTTTTAATTCCTGGTATATGGTCTTTGAACATAAATGAAGTCCGGTTTGTTTGGTTTTTTTAGACCAGGATTCAGGAACATGGCGGTCATAAGGTCCTGGTGAGTGTTCATCAGTTCAGCGCATGTCACGTATGGGGGAGCCAAGGCTGGGAGAAGGATGTAGTGAAACGGGAGCCTGTCCTTCCAACTTGTGTGGACAGATAGTTCTTGCAGGGGTGCTGCATATGATTTGCTTCCACTTGTATCAAAGCAGCAAAGGTGCACAACATGGTAACAGCTAGCAGGAGAATGACAATTAACTAGAGTGTTGATAGCTGAAGCAGTTTGAGTGTTCAACGGTTTCCATCTGCTTGTATATAGTCACAAATGTGGCATTTTTCAAAGGGGTTAAAGCTTCTGTTGTTAACGCCCCCTTGCAGTCACTCTTCATCTGCATCCACCCCCTCAATGCCAGGGAAAGTCTGTTTTCTGAAATATTTTTAGTGCGTATCCAAGCATCCTCTTTTTTCCCTTTTTCTTTTTGGCCTAACGCAGAAATGTATGCCGGGTTTTGCTCGGTTCCTGTGGTAAGAATCATTCCAGCCAAGATGGGGGAGTGGTCTGCCTGGGCTCAAGGCAGCTTCAGATGTTCGTCGAGGTATTTTTCAAAGGCTTTGGGTTTGCACAGGGGAAGCAGCAGCCAGCCAGTGTGAAGATTGGAGCGAGAACACAGGCAGGCGTCCTCCGGAGTGCTTCATTTTGAGCTGACTCAGAGCAGGAGAGGATTTAAAAACTCCCCAAAGCTCTCATGGCTACAAGACAGCAGCCTTGGGCAGAGAGCTGCGGCCACTGTTTCCCGCCTCGCCTACCAGCCAAAGCCCCCCTCGGCCGATGCGGAATGCAGATCTGCTTGTGTGCCGTATGTGATCTGGATGGGCTGTGGGGGGGGGGCATTTCCCCTGCGCCGACTTCATTCCCGAAGCTTCCCATTGGTTGTGCTTTTTAGCATCAGCAATTGAGCTTGTGTTACAAAATGACTCGGTTTCCCGAATCCCGCCGCCCCCCGCCACCCCCGCCTTCAGACCCATTGCTCTGTTTAACTTTCAGCTGCCCTTAAACGTTATTGGCTGAATGCCAGCCCTTCCAGAGCCGTTTCGCCAGTTTCCCCCTTTAATGTGAAAAATAGCCAGAATGGCCGTTCTCCCCAGCCTGTGGCTTAATGAAGCATGAAGAAAGCACATTAAGGGCTGGCCACCCCCCTGAAAGCGAGGCATGTTCCATTTTTTTTTTTTTTTTAAACGCAAGAAAGGAGAAATGTCACCTTGTGCACGAAAAACACAGTTGCTAAGGTCTGGATTCTGTTTCCTTTGATCAACGAACAACTGGCTCGATCAGGCTCAGTTTCTGAGCGGGGGGGGGTAGATCAACAACTTGGCCTATTTGACTTGATACGACTGAAATCTGGTTCTAATACTCAGCATGTTGCAGATTAGGGCTTTCCCCCCATAGAACTGCTGCTATCCAAGCAAAGGAAGTTGAGTTGGCTAAGAGGTAACTATAGACAAAGAACTGTCCGGCATGGAGGCCACTGCAGCAAAGGCCCTTCCTCATAATCCTTTACAAAACACCAATTATGGGGTCTGACCCTGCAGAAATCCAGCTGATGACCCAGCCCTAGAGGGTTTCTAATCTGCAGCTGAGAAAACAGAGAATATTTTTGCACTGTGAGCTTTTCTGTGCAGCTTAGCCTTGGATTTATCCTTGAACCCTGACAGTGTGCCTAAGCTCTGGTGCCTAGAGAATATAACTGATAAATCTTGGTATGCGTCGGCTAAAACGTAGATGTCATTTAACAAAGCTTTCTGCATAGGAATTTCCGTTCACTTAAATTGCTTCCGGCGGTCTGCATAAGTGGGCTGCATAACTGGCAGTTTAAAAAGTAGCTAAATGAGTTATATTGGCCGGTTTCAGGGGATGTCTTTAAGGTCCCATGTTGGGCAAGAAAATGTCCAATATAGAGAGGCCTCTCTGCCAAACATCCTCTGTAACAGCTAGTGAGTATATTCCAGACATTCTGGGTTTTTTGCTTCAGTTACATTGTAGCATTCTGTTTGCCTTCAGGTTCATGGTACAAGCTTGGAGTTGGTAACGGAAAGTTGATTACAGGACTGCGAAGTCTGTGAGCATAAAGCTGGAATACTTTGTACGGCTGCTATCCCCGCATCTTGCTGGCTCTCTTACCTCTGCCTTGATGACCTTGTCTTCCTCTGACATGTCAGTTCCTACCAAAGATCTCATTGGTGTTGAGAATCTCTGTCTTGAAAGCAGGTTTGTTTAAGCAATGTGTACAGAGTTGGCAGTGATTGATTCTGAACGGGCCATCGGAGCCGTGTGGCACACACAGGATCTGCTGCTTGGGAAATTATGTCAGGCATCAGCGGCACCGTTCTGCTCCTGAAGTCTCCTTCTCATTTATGTTTGCTGTGAGCTAGCAGAGCTTCCATATTCTGCTGCACACCTGCCTGCTCCACTGGTGTTCATCTGTCTCTTTCTCTGCCCGTCCTTTAGAATTTGCTGCTGTTTGGGGTTCATTGATTTGAGCAGATGAGGGATAGATGGACTATGGGAGACCTAACCAATCTTGATGCATGTGGTGAACTCGGAAATGATTTCGATTGCAGTTCGCCCATCCCTCTTTCTCCGTATATTACTCTTGTTTTTGTTTTTTTTTACCAGCTGACAAAGATGAGGGCTTCTCCTTGGAAAACAGGCTTTCCTTTAAGGTTGGGTGGGAGCCTTATTATGGTCCACCCACTGGACTCAAGCCAGCTGTGACCATCTACTCCACAGTCTCTTTCCTGGAGAATCACCATTTGAGATGTCCAGATAACGTTGATCTAAATGATCTAGGACCAAGGGCTCTCAGGAACTGCCTCCACACATATGAATGGGCCTGAGGCGAGAGACCAACTATTGCTGCCCTGCTCTCGTGGGTGGGCTCAAGGAGCAGGGCCTTTTCTGTGGCTGCAGGGAAACCATGGAATACCCCCTGCCTATGGAGGTTCGCATGACCCCATCGCAACTTGTCTTGGCAAGCAGCTATGGAACGTGAAACATGTTGTTGTGTACCTCGGGCTGCTCCCCTACCCCCACACCTTTAACTTAGCAACCAGGGTGTGTGATCAGTATTGGGACCATGGTGCAAGCCTAGGGGTTTGCAGTGGTGCCTTTGGGGGCAAATAGCTGCTTCGAGGGAAGCCAGTTTTTGCAGGAAAACCTGGTGCAAAAGATGTAGCCCACCCTTGCCACTGTCCTGATCAGACTTGTCCACCACGCACAGCTGCTATTTAAATTAAGAGAAGGGGATGTGTTATCATCCTAACTTGGCCCTGAGGTTTTTCTGGCAAACGGTTTCTGATGTAGTCTTTAATACAGGGTGGATTTTTTTTTTGCTGTTGGTTAGTCTGACTGATATGTTGTTTATTATTTATTTATTTGATTTATATACCGTTATTTATTTATTTGATTTATATACTGCCCTTCCAAAATGGCTCAGGGCGGTTTACAATTAAACGTTGGTTTTAATATTACTTTATTCTTATTTTTTGATATATTGTATTAATCACAACAAAACTTTTATAGAAAGGCAAGAGAGACATTCTGATTGGGAGAAGAGGCATCTAGTGCATTTGGGCTGCAGTAGACAAATGCGTGTGTATTGCGTATGTGACTTGCCCCTAGAAGTGTTGACCAATATTGTGCCTGAGTCAATAAGATATGGATAAGTGGTTAACCATTGGTTTCAAAAGCATGAGGTACGTGCTTTCAGACTGCATAGCTTGTGGGACCTCTTACAACAAATGAATAGCTCACTTCTTTTGCTTTTCAGTGACACTATGCTAGCTGTTCTGTAGCCTTGGTAGCCAGGTGACATGAGCCCACATCCAAATTTTTAATTGACTTTTCACCAAGATATCAACATTTGAATACACTGAAGAACCTTGATGGTGTGAAAATGTAAAAAAGAATAAATGCAATTTGTCACACTTGCTGTTAAAGATTATTACTATTGACTCCAAAAGTAAATTCATTCAAGACCCTTTAGTATTGTTGGTTATATTTGATTTATTTTAAAATGTATATCATACTTTAGAGCCCCAAGAAGCTCTAAAAGTAGCTTATAAAAGCTTCTCACAAGAAAATAATGTTAAAATCTAGTATTGGGAGCAGCTCCTACTGAGGTGAAGAGGTGTGGCTCCGTGGTTAGAACCCGGATCCCTTGTTGTGGAAGACCAAGACTTTAAGACCTGTGGCTGTCAACTGCTGAAACAAGAACTCTCTGTGCTGCATTGGGTATAAGAAGGAAAAACCCTTCCTTAAAGGATTTTCAGGAGACTTGTTTGCTAATATTTGGCCTGAGGAAGAGAGAAGAAATGCATTTGCATAGCCATCATGGCCGTGGGCCCTCAGCAGTTCTGAATATTTTGGAAGTTCTCAGCTCCACTGATAAATGGAGAAAAATTTAATTGGCTTTTAAAGCTTTAGTTGATTAATCAGTGGATTAAAGCTTGCTGCCCTAGGAGATGCCTAACAGTAATTAACCACAGCTACCCAAGGGGAACGGCTAGTTGGCTACCCTACGCTTGACCTTTTTCTTAATTTGCATTGAAAGCTTTGGGGACCCAAGTCGTAGTATAGGTGGAGCTGGAGCCTTTGTGTTGAGTGACACCCTTCCTTGAGACTTCCTGCAAAAATGCCTTAGTAATTGGTTTCAGAACACAAGTTCTCAAACTTAGTCACAGTGGACTCTCCCCAAACTTGTAGAAAAATTAGTTTGAGTAATGCAGTGCAGACCCAAGTGAGCACATTCAGTTCACAGGACAGCTGCCAAACTCTTCTTCTCAAGGGAATGGGAGTAATTTGTTTTTAATTTGAGGGGAGTGAGAGGATATGAACACATAAAGCTGCCTTTTCCTGAATTAAACCTTTATTCCATCCAGCTTAGTCTTGCCTGTGTCGATTGGCAGCATCTCTTCTATCTGAAGATGCCATGGTTTGAAACCAGGAACCTTTTGCACGCAAAGCATATGGTTTATGAAGACGGATATTTATATACCCCTTTATATTTTAATTGTATTGTTTCCTCCCCCCTTGTTGTGCTGGTCATAGACCATAATAAACTTTGATTGATATACCCCTTTTCAGCAAAGGTTCCCAAAGCAGTTGACGTAAATATGAATGGATAACTAACTAAATAAATAAAATGGCTCTACTGGGGATGGATAGGGTCGAGTTGCTCTCCCCCTGCTCAGTAAAGAGACTCACCGCTTTGAAAAGGTGCCTCTTGCTCAGTGCGCAGGAGACTTGCTACTGAGTTCTGACTCGATTTCACCTTCGGAGCTTTGAGGTATTGTGAGAGCCTGCGATTTGACATTGGGTTTCCAAAGGGAAGGGAAGCAAAGTAACTTGGGAAAATGAAGGGGGTTGATCTCTTGGCCCCAATAGGTGATATCAGGCAGGTCAGCTAATGGGGAAACACACTTATTTATTTTATTTATTTATTTGATTTATATACCGCCCTTCCAAACTGGCTCAGGGCGGTATATAAATCAAATCAAACTTCCGCTCACAACTATGTTTGTTAAAGCCCAAATTGGAAAAAGACTCTTGAATCCCTAGATAGAGTGAGGGGTTCAGGCCACAGATGCAAAAGCCTCTTCAAAATCTTGATTTTGAGCTTGTTTGCTGTTTGGAAGTTATGCACACGGGTTTTTGGCTTTTGTCGCTTCCTCTGTCTGCCCAAAGACACTTTGCCCTTGATCGGGTTCCCTTCCCCACCCCTTCTCTAACTTCAGGAGTTAGGCTTCAGCTGTCTGTGTTGGAGCCAGTAAAACAGCATGGAGAGTGGAAATAGGCTTTTGTTTACATGGAGAGAACTCCGAGGCTAATCTTTACAAGGACTTCTGGGAAGAATCTGCTGCTCATCTTTCCTCTCTGCTGTTTATCCCTTATCTCTGACCGAAGAAAGGCCCTGCCTTAGACATACCTCTGGAGTGCTGAATTACCATGAGTGCTGATCTGAAAAGTTAGCACATTGAGCCTCCTTTCCTTTTTTTTTTAAGCAACAAGTTTCAGAGCTTCAGTTTTACTGACCTAACTAGAATATAAGCTTCAGGATGTCCCCCCTGCTAACTGGGCAAAGAGGCACCTTTTAAACGTGGCGATTCTCTTTATTTAGCAGGGGGAGAGTAACTGGCCCTCTCCACCCCCAGCACAGTATATCTCCAGTGACTGTCGCTGGTGTCTGTCTTACGGTGTGTATTTGTAAAGATTGTGAACACTTTGGGGTCAGGGAGTCATCTTGTTTATTTATTTATCATTTCTCTGTGTAAACTGCTTTGGAAACTTTTGTTGAAAAGTGGTATATAAATATTGGTTGTTGTTATAATCTTTGGAAATGGTCTGTGACTAAGGCAGTCTTGCAACCGATCAGCAAACGCTTTGTCTTAATACCTGCACCCTTCTTGTATGCAGCCACAGCGGCTCGAATAGTATATGCGCAGAAATGGAAAGACAATAAAATGCCCTCAAAAGAAGATTGGTTGATAAAAATTTTTGGAATATGCGGCGATGGCAAAACTTACAGCACTTATAAGGGATGAAAATTTGGAATGTTTCAAAGAAGATTGGGAACCATTTTTACTTAAAGAACGATTTTTCTAATATGGACGTTTCCGTGGAGTTTGAAATATAGTAATAACAGCAGGTTGGGTTGGGTAAAATTGAGTAGCAATGTGGAGTACGTATGTTTTGAATTATTATAGCAATGGTTTATATGTATAGTTAATGTGAACCGCGCACACAGGTAAGCGGGAAGTCAATGTTTACTTAATCAAATAAATGAATGTAGTTGGATTGTAAAGCTATTGTAAAAGCCAATAAAATTTTAAAATGCAAAAAAACCCAAAACCAACCTGCACCCTTCTCCTCCTCTGGAAACCTCCGAGTGGCTTGCGTAGGGCTCTCATCCATCTGCTGATCAGGGGCATAGCAATGTTACTTCCTACACTGGGTGTTCCCAGACCAAGTATTTCTGGGGAAATCCCAAGCATCGTGTCACCTACGTGCTTGCAAACATTGTCCTGGCTTCTAAAGCAGACCGGTGGACAGACACCTTAATTCGAGCCCCCAGGAACTGGGAAGACTTTCCCCCCAAGCCCTAAGGTCAGAGATTCTTGTCCCGTTCACAATATCCAAATGCCTTAAACATGCGTTTCATTCGCTAGGAAGCCAGCTAGTGAAAATGGGCTTCCTACCGGTGTGCAATTAAACTTTGTGTGGTTTTGAAATGTCACAGTGATAGTCAGGTCCCAGCTGGTTTCCTTCCTATGCCCGTGAGAGCTTTCGCTTACCTTGTCACTGAGGTAGAATTTGGGCAAGGGTCGACTAAGGGTATCAGCTGCAGTGGCTCAGTTGGGAAGCAGCTTGCCTGGGGAGCAAGAGGCTGTTAGTTCGAATCCTCGCCGGTGTACTTCCCAGACTGTGCCTAGTAAATATAAATATAAAGGAAGGTGCTGGAGGTGGATGCTAACTTCAGTGACAGCGGTAAAGGCATCAGCTCATAGTGTATGGGAGGAAGGCAATGATAAACCACTCCTGTATTCTACCAAGAAAACCACATGGTCCTGTGGACGCCAGGAGTCGATGCCGACTTGATGGCACAATCTTTCCTTTCTTTTTGACGCCCAGGCTTGGTAGTTGCCTGTTTGTGTCCTGAAGTTGCCAAGTGCAGAAAACCTTGTTTGCTTTTAATCCTATCTTACATGGCATCTGGTATCAATGTTGTGCTCTGTCTGTTGCCCACTCAGAGCCTCGAGGGTTGAGCAAGCAAGAGAGAATAGAATGATTTTGTCTCCTTGTCAGAAGCACAGCAGGTTGTGTGCCTTCTGCTCTATGGATTATATTCCTGTTAGGATCCCGACTTTCTTTGGGAAAGCTTTGTAATAAACACAGGTATTTATCTGGTGGTTTTTACAAATGAGATGAAAAACACTTCAGCCGCCAAGTGCCACTTGGAAATCTGTTTTCAGTGCCTCTTCACATTCTTGAAGCTGACAGCCTTTCTCATTCAAGTTTTGGTTAGCCAAATAGAGGCAGACCACTGCCTTACAAACACGGACAGCGTTGCTAGCCTCTTCGCACTCCCCACTGCGGTTTATGTTTCAAAAGCCTGGAAGTGCTGGCAATTACTGGAAAGACAACTTGCTCTGTTGAAGAAATGGCTATTCAAAGAGCAGAGGCAGGGAGGTTGCAGCTTTTCGGAAAGGCCAAGCCGACCTCCTCTCTACAAAGCGATGGCCAAATGTGGCTGTGTAGAAGTTTTTGCTCTCTCCCCGCCTGCTCTAGGAGTAGTTGTAAGCTGCCTTTTTTGATGCCTCTTTTTCTTCCTCTCCACCCAAACAGGTTGTTCAGTTTGACCTTGAAAAAGCTCATCATGCTCAAAGAGATGGACAAGGATCTAAACTCTGTGGTCATCGCAGTGAAGTTGCAGGTACATATATATGTAGGGAGTGAGGAGGTTCCAAGGTATATAAGGGTATATTAGCCAAAGCAAGGATCTCCAGCTCTGCATAGCTGTGGGAGGGTCCCTTTCCTTTCCTCGTCATCCTCCGTGTTTGAATCCAAGTGTTGCAGAAGTCACAATGCCTGGCATCCTAAAGCAGGCTTCTTTCACAGAGGCCATTTAGCTTCTCCTCCAGTGCTGAAATGCTAAACTGGAGGACTCAAATGAAGGAGAGGAACAGAGAAGAGAACAAGTAGGGAAGAGGAATTCAAAGCACGATGCGATACAGCACTGTGCGCCCAAAGGGGTTATAGTTGGCCATAGTTTCCTCTTTCCTCCAATGATAGGGGTCAGATTCATCCTTAGGAGAACTTTCTCTCCCCAAGAGTTATGTGGGGGGCACAGACCCGAGGCTCCCATTCGGATCTGTGCTCCTATTCCTGTTAAGGAGTTATTGGGAGTTGGAGACATCCTTTTGTCCCCATGAGCACTTCTTCCCCCTCTCCCATTGTGGAGCAGAGTAGAGGAAGCACTTGGGAGGTAGGGGATTCAGCCTTGCCTCTCTCCCTTTGCCATGGAATGAGCTGTCTAGCTGGGAGCCTTGGACCCCAGTTGATTATGTTGGCTGTCCAGAGGGATGGCCCAGTTGGTGGCTATAATGCGGTCATCCATTTCAAATCAACCCTCTTATGAACATGAAACCTTTGGAAATGGGCCAACCCCTTAGATTGGGCCAACCGGTGTGGGCTGCTGCTTTCCTCGGTTGCTTCCCTGAGGTTTTTTGGTGGGTTGGGGGAAGGCTTGCTGAAGTGGCCCAGCATTTTCTCCACCTTTCGCAAGCACGGAGAACTGGCAAAAATGTGGTCCATGCCTCCCTTGATCTTTGTGGCCTGCAGGGTTCAAAGAGGATTCTGAGATCCAATGAGATTGTCTTGCCTGTCAGTGGACTTGTGGAAACGGAGCTTCAGTTGACCTTCTCGTTACAGGTAAAGGCAGCGTACATGCTTGGCAGAGTGCTGACATGGCTGAGTATTTTGGAATGCTCCGTGCTTTGCAGGAGGGTGTTTTACGCATAGATATTCCCCAAGGCATTAGTGAGCAAAGCTGTCTGTGGAGCCGAATACTTTTGATCCCAAAGAGCTTTTTCCAGTTGCGGCACTCGCCACAGCACGGCTGAGTTGCTTGTGGGAAAGGGCACTGGCAGCAGCCTTGGCAGCCCCAGTTCCCGATAGCATATTTCGAAGGTGTTGGGACTGCAGTAAAGAAAGTGCCCCTCAAGCACCACCAGGATCTGCTGAATGAACCTGCCGGTTGGTGCTGCAGATCATCCTCTGGTAGCTTCCATCCTCATCCTGTTATAGGTTTTGAACAATAAAGGTGTTCTGTGCCTGCTCTGACCTGCAGCATCTCTTTGGAGTGGCTTTGAATATCCTCTTCTCTCCTTGTCCCGTCCCACAATCCCTTCTCTGACTGCGCAGCACACAAAACAACTGGTCTCCGGTTGTTGTGTTTCCTATTTTACCTGTGGCAATCTTGAAAACTGTGTGAAGTGCTTGGAGATTTTTGAGGGAAGAGAGCTGTGAAATGTGAAATCTGCTTGCAGCCATACCGCCCTCCGCCTAGGATCCCACACTCTTCCCACTGGATGCCTAGCATGGTCGATTTTCCGATCTGCATGTGATGCTCTTGTCATGTGTTGAAGATAGCTTTCCAGGCTGTTTCCCCTCCCCTTTCCTCCAGGGAAAACATCAACCTTTTTTGCTTTTGCACTGCATACATAGCCATTTCCCAGCACAAAGGAGGCGAAGGCTCTGGGCCTGTGGAGCACTGTATAAATTGTATGCATTCTGGACTGCATTGTTTAGCTTCATTGACGCTCAGCGTACGAATGAAGCTTTTAAAGCATTTGAAAAGTTTATCTAAGATGCATCAGACAGGACTTCTGTGCTGTCCTTCTCCCCTGGCTAGTTAATGCTGGTATGCTTGACCAGCCAAGAGGGAATGGATTCTAGGTGTGAGGAGGAGCTCTTCATTTCAACCAGGGCCTTTTTCGAGACTAGTTCCGACCATTTCTCTTGGAGCTGTGTTCATTAGGAAAGCAAAATGTTGAATTGTGTGTTTACTGGGTCCATTTTGGACCCTGTCCCATCTGCCTCGTACCTCAACACAGCAACTGCTCCTGCAGCGCTTCCTGACCCTAGTCAGCAGGCTGATGGGACATCCCTCTCCTAAAGCTTCCAGTGTTTCCCATGGCAATGCCATCCTTCTGAAGACATGAAACATGTAGATAGCACATTGCACGCCAGGCATATGCAGCCTCACTTGAAGCTGTTTGAAATGGGCTCCCTGCTGATCTGACGAGGATCATTGCCAGGAGGGATGTGACGTTTTGGGATCAAAGCAGGGCGGCTTGGCTGACAGGCCTGCTCCTAAGCTCTCTCTGGGACCTTCTTGGTGTGCCATTGATTCCCCAAATAGGTGCAGAGGAGTGCTGCGTTCTCTTTGCTTGGCAAAGAGCTGGAAACCTTGCAGTTTGTTGACTCAGCTGGGACTAGTAAAAGTGTACCTTTCCGTCTGCTCTCCTCACGATGGGACTAGTTGCTTACTGTACGAGTTTGGTCTGCTGCCGATTTGCATGTCACTTCCTTTGGGTTCCTCTTGCAGTACCCCCACTTCCTGAAGCGAGATGCTAACAAGCTGCAGATCATGCTGCAACGGAGGAAGCGCTACAAAAACAGGACCATTCTGGGCTACAAAACCCTAGCCGTGGGACTTATCAACATGGCTGAGGTAAGGCAAGTGGAGATGGCTTGAGCTCTTTCTGCCAAGTCGATGGCGCTGGTGAAATTTCCTAATATCCCCTACCAAAATCTCTTGTCAGGAAAGTGGGAATCCTTTCATTTTCCCCAGGTTGTCTCAAACAGTGATGAAAGTGCATAGACATGTGCATAAACATGCATGCGTACAAAATGGGTTTGGAGAGATGTGGATTTGGACAGTGAAGCTGGGATAACCCCGATTCCTGCCACCCTCATAAGTGGACTAAAAGTGGCTGCGTAGCCTCTCGATGCATGCCCACTGGCAGTGGTGGGTACCCGTAAAGTTGCTTAAAGTGCCTTAAGCAGCTAGGGGTTTTTTTTGTGCGCCTCTCTTGGGGATCTCAAGGTCTGTCATGGAGCCTGCTTCCCAACCTTGCACTTGGAATGCATCTTTGGGGAGCAGAGTGGGTTTGGAGGCTGGCAAGCCTTGCCTTGCAAGTGGGTAGGGGATGCCCAAGGCTTGTTGGCTTGTTCATCCACCACTGTTCCCTTTAAGGCACGCGTGTGTGTGTGTGTGTATGCGCGTATGCGCACGCTCACACGTTTTTGGATGTCCACTCAGTTCCTTTGAGATCCCGCTCAGGTTGAATCAGGAAGGCCCCACTCTGAATGCAAGTGTGCACATGATACTGCCACCCAGAACAAAACTCATTCCGCACACAGATGAAGGAAATTAGAGAGAACACTGTCAGCTGCCGGCCCCCAGCAGTACTGTGCTTGGTGAAGGCTGGAGAGAGACAGCAGGAAGAAGGAATTTTTCAAGCACATACTTCTTGCTCCGTCCCATCTCGGACTGATCTTTTTGCTTTGGTCTCAATCCGACTTCTGACTGTGACAAACTTTTTTTCTAGACTGATGGACAGTTAGCTGGTATCCTTGCCCACTCCCGTTTTTGTTTGTGTTTTTGGTTTTTTGGCCCTCCAACTTCTAGGAAATGAGATGGGGTGCTCTAACCACTTAGCTCCGTTTGTTTAAGCTTTCTGTGTGCTCCCCTGAGATGACGCCGTGTTCCTTCTCCAGGTTATGCAGCATCCAAGTGAAGGAGCCCTGGTGCTTGGACTCCACAGCAACGTGAAAGACGTTTCAGTCCCTGTTGCCGAGATTAAAATCTATTCTCTGTCCAGCCAGCCGATCGACCATGAAGGGCTCAAATCAAAATTATCAGGTAAGGAGAGATCTTGTCAATACATTCCTTGGCTTCTGAGCAATCCCAGTAGCTGACATGTACTGCCAGGAGGCAGTCTGTTGATGACGGCTGTCAACTACCAGCTATACGTGGAGCACTGCAGGCCTTTCTAATACAGGCAGACTCTCCCCACCATCCATTTGCTCTGCAACTTGGAACCAAACTGCATTGTTTCCGGTTTCCTGATGTGGTAGTTCTGCTTATCGTGGATATTTATATCAAGCCAAGAGCCTTTTAAAGTCACTTTTATTTCCTTTTATTTCTGTCTAAGTAGATTGAAGGGTTCACCACCCAGAAATTCTAAAGCAGATTTGAAATGTTCAGATTTAACATTAACAGAAGGTGCAGAAGAGGGCAACCAAGATGATCAGTGGCCTGGAGCATCTTCCTTAAGAGGCAAGGCGACAACATCTGTGGCTTTTTAGTTTAGAAAAAAGACGACTGAGGGAAGACATGATAGATATCTACAAAACTATGTATGGAGTGGAGAGAGAGAGAGATTTTTCTCCCTCCTTCACAACACCAGAACCAGGAATCATCCCATGAAACTGATGGCCAAGAAATTTAGACCAACAGAAGGAAGTACTTTTTCACACAGCACATAATTAATTGATGGAATTCTCTGCCACAGGATGTGGTGAAAGCCATCAGCTTGGATGGCTTTAAAAGGGGCCTAGACAAATCCATGGAAGATGGGTCTATCAGTGGCTACTAGTCTTGATGACGATAGGCTACCTCCGAATCCCAGTTGCAGGGCAGCAACAGTAGGAGAGAGGACATGCCCTCACCTCTTGCCTATGGCTTCCCAGAGGCATCTGGTGGGCCACTGTGGGAAAAGGAATGCTGGACTAGATGGGCCTGATTTGGCAAAGCTGTACTTATGGAACACTGGTTTGTTATCTTTTCTGCAAGGATCTGCAGACTGTAATTCTGGCCACAGACCATTGCTTCTGTTTCCTACCACACACCTAAATGTTTAGGTATTTTGGTGAAGGAGCATAAGAATCTCTTTCTACAGAGGACTCTGGGCATTCCTGTGGTTCTGTGGGAGCAGAAATACACTTATTAAACTGGCTTAGTTTGGGAGCAGTAAATGTGCCTTGGACCATCTAGCCCTGTGATCTGGTGAATTATCAGGCTGTCCTGCCCACTTATCCAATGTGGCTTTCTGTTCTATAGTGCTTGCATGTTGGTACCCATCTTGCTTGTGCTGATGAGCCGGGCCACCATTCAGTGGTAGAGCACAGTCTTTGCTTTCAGAAGGTCCTGGGTTCAGTCCTTAGTGGGGGGGGAGGTGTCTCTGTCTTAGGCTGGTTAGGACCCTTTCCTGAGACCTTGGTCCACTGGCAACCTTTACAGTAGACAGTACTCAGCTGGCTAGGCATAAGAGCTGGTCTTTGTGGTAGCAAGCATGAATTGTCCCCTTTGCTAAGCAGGGTCTGCCCTGGTTGCATTTGAATGGGAGACTCCATGTGTGAGCACTGTAAGATATTCCCCTTAGGGCAGGCCTGTCCAACTTAAGACACCCCTAGCTGTTTTTGGACTACAACTCCCACAATCCCCAGCCACAGTGGCCGATAGCCAGGGATTATGGGAGTTGTAGGCCAGCATCTGCAGGAGGGGCCAATGTTGAGCAGCCCTACCTTAGGGGATGGGGCCCAGCTAAGTTGAAGAGCACCTGTATGCTTGCATGCATAAGATTGCAAGCTCCTTTCCTGGCATCTCCAAGATAGGGCTGAGAGAGGCTCCTGCCTGCAACAGTGATGAAGCCGCTGCCAGTCTGGGTCGACAGTACTGAGCTAGATGGACCAATGGTCTGACTCGGTATAAGGCAGCTTCCTGTGTCCCTAAGGAAGTTTCATCTCTTGTGTGTTGCATACATATTTTGGCATAAAGTTTTGACAAGAGAGGTCTTGGTAGGGGAAGAACACCCCTGTTCATTCCAGCCATGTTGGGGCGATGCCAGCTCTCCTGCCGAGCAGATGAGATCACCGGTGCACAGCTACTGCTTAGCAACCTGTGGGGCAGGGGAATGCTGGGTCGCCCATCTCAACGTGTGTGACTTGCCAGAGAACCACCCCAGAGCTTCTTGGAGCCTCGGCTCAGCAACGTCCACTTGCGCTGTGCCTTGTTTTGACAATCCAGCCTAATTCCTTCCAACATGACTATATTTAGCCTTCTGTCTTGGTATTCTCTGCTTTACGACGTGCGTGCTCCCGGATGGCTGCCTGGGCAATAAATCTGGTTGCTAGGGAAACGGATGGAGATGTAGGCTCCGTGTTGGATTTATCCTGATATTTGGGTTTATTACCAGCAACATTGTGAGTGACCAGATGCGAGAGAGAGAGAGAGAGAGCCGGGAACCGAGATGAAGTCATCACTTGACGCTCCAGGGTGGCAGGTTCCAGAGTTCTACACTCATAATGTGGAAAACGATTGGTGGTGTGCTCTTTGTGGTGGCGAAGGAGGTCATATGTAATAGGTGAAGCTCTCCTGAAAATGTGTAGAGTAAACTCGGACAGATTTAAAAATAATAATAATAAGTATTTGGTGTGTACCCTACCCAGCCTCCAAAGGGGCCTCAGAGGTGCCACACATGGAGGTATGGAAGGTGCCATACTTCCCAGGGCACGGAAGACTAGAATGGTTGGGAGTCGTTTGCCTGTTGCAAGGACGTTTTCGGTTGAGGGAGAGAGAAGCCTCTGCTTTTTGACTGGCTTGTCCTGAATGCAGGATCATTGGGCAACGTTTCTCTGCTCTGTATTCTGCTCTATATTCTCCCCACCTTTCTCACTAATTGCTTCCTCCCAGATACCCAGAGTCTGACGCTTTGCGGGGGCCCATGTATTGGCCTTGACAGACCATTTGATGGGCCCAATAGGGCAGTTGTGCATCTTCAGTTCTGCTACTTTGCTTATAAGCCTCAGCCCCACGGAGGACTGATTAGCTGTCAGTCTGAATGAGAAAAATCAAGTCTGAATGCGCCCAGGGGGGCTATGCAAGTGCAATGATTTCCATAGCTTCTGAAGCTGGCTGGGCAGACCCGAGCTGACAATCTGAATGAGAGTTTTAAATGCAGATGGGATCCCTCTGGGTGCTTCCTGAAGATGGGGGAGAGGCCATGTTCCTCAGTTGTGGCCCAGAATTGCTGGCATTGTATCCGATTCTATTGTATCAGAGACGCAAGTTTTGGGCGGTATAGGAATATTTTAAATGAATAACTAAATAAATAATGCTGGAACACCCCCCAGCCCAAAAGCATGGTGGAGTATCTCTAAGACCATGTGAACGGGAGCAGACCATTGCTGGTGTTCCTGCTGAATTAAAGTCCTAAGCTGACATGCTGCAAGAGGATATTTACGCAAACACCCCTGTGTTTGTCCTGGGACTCGCTATTGGGCTCTCTAGCATCGGTGTGCACAGGGGCAAGGTGACATGTGAGAAGGGAGGGGGCGGGGCAGCCCTCGCTTGCTGAATTAAACGTGGTTGACGCCTTGCCTTGAGTTGGACTGAGCTTGTGCACTCTTGGTTCCAAGATCTCCCCATGCATCAGTCTAGCTCCAGTTCCACGCCAGAAAAGCAATAATGCCTGGTCGCAGATCAGTCACGGTGGCTTCTGGCAATTGTCTTCCAGATCGGTCACCTGACATTGACAACTACTCGGAGGAGGAGGAGGAGAGCTTCTCTTCTGAACAGGAAGGGAGTGATGACCCCTTGCATGGGCAGGTGAGCATCTCCTTTCACTTACTACTACTGCTACTACTACTACTATGGATATTCATATATCCCTTTCAACAAAGGTTCTCAATAAGAGGCTTTCAAACAGTTTCTGTTTTGTTTCGGTTTTTAAGGTGAACAAAAGCTAACCCAAGGGCAAGAACCTAATTGGGAAACAAAGGAGCCTCAGAAATAGTTGCTCACACAGTCCCCCCTGAAGCCATTTAAAAAGGGCGCAATGTAGCAGAAGGGCGTGGCGTGGAGACACGGCGCTTTGAACGCTGATGGCTGGCTCCACAAAGGTTAGGTAGATGGCAAGCGCTGCTGACCCTTTCCCAGTCCGTGCTGTCGATCATGGTGATAATGATGACATATGTTGTTACGAGGCAGCTAACCAAATTTTTGTAATAATGATTATTATGCCTCCTAACAAATTGTTCTCTGGCCGGCTTCCATCACGACAACAATAAAAACATCCAGTTGAAACACATAAGACGAAACAAACAAATTACAGGATAAAAGAGAAAACGCAGTGAATGCAAGGGACTCAAATGCAGAGGCTCCCTGCGTAGGTTTTGCCAGTGTCGACCATCGCAGACTAGTCGGAGATCTGGTCCGGCCGCTGAGTGAAAGAAGACCGGTAGCACTACACAGCCCATTAAGAGTCCGAGCCCAATGTCGGATTGGGTCTCTCTGGCTGTTGCCTGCGAGAGAGCTGAGATTGTGCCTGCCTCTGGAGAGTCCTCTGAATGGCTTGCGTCCTGGGTGACGCTTTTGTTCTAAAGTGCTTGCTCCTGCCCTTCTCTCTGTAGGATTTGTTTTATGAAGAGGAGGACCTTAGGAAGGTGAAAAAAACTAGAAGGAAACTGACCTCGGCTTCTGCCATCACTCGGGTGAGTAGCATTACAAGCAGGTTTGTCCCGTGAGGAGTTTCAGCCCCGTTTCCACTTTGCTTCCTCCTCTCTTCCACCCTGTATGTTTCACTTTGGTAATTCAGAGAGTCCAGGCATAGGTGAGGTCCACTGTGTGACGATGGCCCCTTGAGAAAGAGGAGGCAGCTCATCAGCTGCGGAGAAGAGCAAGCCCCCCTTTTCTGACGGCGGGCAGCTCTGTTTCTGCCGTGTGCCAGAGGTTAAACGGCTCCTGTTTGGTGCCTTTGGCTGTCTCAGTATATTGGGAGCCTTGCTTGTTCGTCTTCCAAGCTGTCACTTAGCCTTCCCTACGTGGGTGGCTATAATCAGGCTGGCTGGGATGCCAAGATGCAGACTCTGCCAGCAGGACTTGGGACTTCTGGTGATGCTCAGCCCAGACATCTGTGAGCCTTTCGAGCCGGGCTTAATGCGGGCCGTGGATCAGCTCTGAGCCTCGTAAAACCCTGGCCAGGAGCATTCTTTTGAGGAGGGCTGCTTGGAGTAGAAGCTGGAGGGGGGTGGCTCTGGCCCTCACACTGCCAACAAGGTCCCATGGTAAGAACCAGCAGTCGGTGCAGTTAGGTGATTTTGGAGCCTGGACCTAAAGGCCTTTGGAGCCGCCGCACCCCCCCCCCGCCCGCTGCAAGTTAAGTGTCATCCACCGACACACACGGGATTTTTAACACGTGAGTTCTTGAGGGCATAAAGAGCAACTGAACTCACAAGAATGTAAGAATATAAGACTATATACCACCCTGAGCCATTTTTGGATGGGTGGTATAGAAATCGAATAAATTAAATTTAAATTAAATTAAAATATAAAGCAAATATGCATGAGCAGAAACATTTTGACACACAACATAACATATTCCCACCCCATATATTTCTTTCCCCTTTCCCCCCTCTGCCTCTAAAGCAGAGGTCATGCTCAGGTGCTCAATGCAGGTCACAGTGATGCTCAGCCAGGCCCCCCCCCCCCCCGGGCGCAGTGTGGGCTGGTGGCATGGCAACCGTCTCACCTGGGGCAGACGAAAGAGGATTTGGGGGCCCCCAAGTGTGGAGGACCTGGACTTCAGCCCAGAAGTCCGGGGGTAAGAGCCCCTCTGAGGCCAAGTGGTGGTCCTGCGAGACTCTGATCTCGCTCTGGGACATCCAGTTGTCTGTCCTTTTTGTGAAGCCCTAGCTTCTCTGTGGAAGACTCGAAAGGCAGTGTGAATGCCTTTGCGGAGGACCAGTTTCCCGGCCCAAGCCCTAAGAAAGCACCCCGTGACCCGCAGGGCTGCATTTGAGGAGAGGGAGGGGGCATCTGTGCCAAGCCCTGGAACTGTTTCAGCAGCTGGTCTGACCAAGTCCCGTAGGCGGCATGCTCCGAGCTGCTCGTTCTCGGCACCCGACACGGGCTAGCTGGAGAAGAGTGCCTGAGAGTACACGGGGAAAGCTATTAGCACACCACCAAGCTCCCACACCTCTGTGGGGAGAGGCAGCGTTTCCGGGCAGCCTCACTCCCTCGCCTGGCTTTCTCCTCAATGGAGCGCCTGTACCGCCTCCTGCAGACGGGATGCATTGCTCCGTAATGCTTAACGGTGAAGACGAGGCTCTGGAGCCCTGACTTGTGGAGCTGCCTTCATGAAATATTCACACCTCTCCCGGCAGGGTTGCAAGCTAAGCAGGGCTGGGAGGGAGGGCTGGTGGGATGCGGAGTGGTTCTGCAGAGATGGGCATTCTGGGTGCTGCCCTGCTCGATCCTCCGTGGTTGGTGCCATCTCTGTGGGCTCACGGCGCACGTCACGGTGTTCTGGAAGATCTGCTGCCGTGAGGCGCTCTGAGGGTGCAGGCTGGGAGGAGAGGTTGTCGGGAGAGTTTTGTGCTCCGTGTGGCTACCGTCGGCCTAGGAGAGCCTCTGGCCCTCTCAGCATTGGCATTGGCCCTGCTGCTGCGCCGAGAGGGCCCTGCTGGTGTCTCTGCTCGTCGCTTGGTGGATTGCCTTCTTAACGAGTAAATGGTCCCTCTTTTTCACAGCAGCCAAATATTAAGCAGAAGTTTGTGGCTTTGCTGAAGAGGTTCAAAGTCTCGGATGAGGTAGGTGCCGCTGTCTTGTAGGCCTGCAACTCTCCCCCCCGCCCCCACGCTGTGATTCCCTTGAAACCCTGGCTAACAAAGGGGTGACATATGCACATAGGCAATCTAGCTGGCCGTGTGTGTGTGATCTTGCATGTGGATTTATGTGGGAGTCGCAGGATTATTGGCACTTTCGGTGGGCTGGGCTGGGACAACTGGAGGGACCTTGCTTCTGTCCCCTCGGGTTGGTAGCGGGGCCACTTCCCCCTCTGGCCCAGAGCTTGGCGATCGGATGGGGCAGGGCTGGCTGCGGACTAGGATGTCATGCCTCGCTCGCTGTTCTCTGTGTGGGGAGGAAGCCCAGAAGAGGTGGTGTTTCCTGTCCGTGATACAGAAGAAAAGAGACAAGCTGCTGCTCATGGTTTCCAAGTGAAACGGTTTGGAAATGAGGTCACCGCGATCTCCTCATGGCAAACTGGAGCCTGTTCCAAACCCCCCTCGGTTCGAAGCACCTGAACGAGAAGTTGCTTGTGTAAGAAGCGGAGGAGGCCGGCCCCCCTGTGGATGATGGGAAGCCGTGTGACCTTGAGGCCGCTGACTGCCGAGCCTTTCCCAAACAGGTCGGCTTTGGGCTGGAGCATGTGTCCCGGGAGCAGATTCGGGAGGTTGAGGAGGACCTGGACGAGCTCTACGACAGCCTGGAGATGTACAACCCCAGCGACAGCGGCCCTGAGATGGAGGACACGGAGAGCATCCTCAGCACGCCAAAGCCAAAGCTCAAGTAAGTGGAGGGAGGGAGGCTGGGCTGGGCTGGCCCCAGGAGGTGGGAGTGGAGAGCCAGAATTCCTGGGCGACACATTCAGCCATCTGCTGGGCTGCTCTTGTTCTACCAAACTCCTTCCTCTGCGAGGGAACCTTGAGGCCCTGGTGACTGTGCTAAGGCACTGTTGGGAACAGAGGAAGCTGCCCCATATGGAGTCAGACCCTTGGCCCATCGAGCTCAGGGTTGTCTACACGGACTGGCAGCAGCTCTCCAAGGTTTCAGGCAGGAGGTCTGTCCCAGCCCTGCCTGGAGATCTTGCCAAGGGCTGAAGCGAGGACCTTCTGCGTGCAAAGCAGATGCTCGACCCCTGAGCTGTGGCCTCTTCCAAAGCGGCTGCCATGTTCGTGACTGGGGTGGGTGGTGTCTACAGCACCAAATGGGTCGCCACGAGGCAGCTACCAGGCTGGCAGCATCCATTAGGGGAGCATTTGTCCCAGTGGCCAGGCCTTGGAGAGTGGCACCCAGCTGCCTGTGGCGGGAGTCCGTCAGCCCCTGCCTTGCCAACCCGTCTCCCAGGTCTTTGGGGAAAGAGGTGCTCTTCCTTCTCTTTGCTTCTTGAGGACCCTTTTTTTAAATGGCAGAGTGTCTCTGGACCTTAGCTTGAGTCTCTTTTTTTAAAAAAATATTTAACAATCCATCTCCTGCAGTATTTGGGTGACTGCATGGAATCCGCAAAGCCTGTGCGTGTGGCTGGGAAAAGGAAAAGGAAAGTTTGCACGTCATGGGAAACCATCTTCCTCTGGGCTCCCTTCCAGGGAAGAATCTTCTCTTCCAGCATCGTTGCCAACCCACCCAGCTCTCTGGCCGGCCCCTCTTGTTTCCTTGAGCCCTTTCTGGCTGCAGAGGAAAGAGAGCAGCTTGCTCCTTCCGAAATGGGGTCTGGCATTTCTCCCCCCTCCCTGCTCTCATGGAATAATCTTAGTGGTTAGCTCTTAAACAGAAGTGCAGTTGTGACTGGATTGTGTTACAGCCCTGGCAGCTGTGCCAAGAGGAATCCTCCCGACGGCAGCCTGCATGGCTTGCCCATAAGCCTTTCTGGTGCCTGTTTATCCTACCCACATAATTGAAGCCCGGCAACTCTCCCAACCCCCCCGAGCTTGATGTGGTGAAATGGGTGTTGGATACGTCTGCTGAAGGCCGGTCAGGCTCCCACAACAGAAGGTGTTTCTCTGGGAAACCCATACTGGACCAAAGAAGGGCAAGGTGGCATCGTCACAGACCAGATGGGTGGTCAAGACTATGTTATCCTGCCAACTAGCCAAAAAAGAGATGCCTTCCCCTATCAGAGGACATTCTCAGCGGCCTTTGATAGGGCTGTCCCACTTGATGTTATTTGCCAGGCCGCTACTTGGACATCTCCTCACTCCTTTATTCCACCTGATGCCCTTGATGTCTGCTCTAGAAGGGATGTGGCCTTTGGCTTGGCCGTCCTACAGTTGCTCTTCGCATGACTCCCACCTCCTGCTAAGATTTTCACTGGGTGCAGCTTGCTGTGCGCCCAATCGTGTAAAGCACAGAGACCCTGTCGAAGAACGTCAGGTAACTTGGGTTCTTCTAGGGGTCATCTGAGCTCTTGCATGCCCACGCAACCTCCCCTCTCTAGTTCCCTAGGTCCTATGGACCACAGGAAGGGGAGGGGCTACCACCTATCTAAGAGAGAAACTAGCCTGGACAGTTCCGACGAGGTCTCTGCACAGGCGCAAAGCCCAATCGTGTAAGAGCATAGATGAGCACTAGAAGAACCCAAGTTACAGGTAAGCAACCTGCCATTTCCCTTGGACCAGGGAGTGTTTTATCTGCCGCCTCAGGAAGGAGGAGGACTCGGCAACAGACACAGGAGTTTGGTTTTTCTTTTAACTGATGACAGCTGAATGGAGAGTTCAAACAGGTTGTTCCCTGCCACCATCGCACTACCCAGTGTCAAATTCCAGCCTTTCAAAGGGAGGAGCAGAACATTGATCTTCTATGGAAGAAAGCCATGGCGAAGGGCTTTGATCCCAACTTTGATCCCAACTCCTTCCTTTCTTTCTCCCTCGCCCATTATTTGCCTTTTGACGTTCTCCCCATCCACTGTCCTCCCCTCCCACCTCCCTCCCTAATTTCACTGCTCTCTTCCTTTCCAGGCCTTTCTTTGAGGGGATGTCCCAGTCCAGCTCCCAGACTGAAATCGGCAGCCTTAACAGCAAAGGGAGCCTCGGGAAAGATGCCACCAGCCCAGTAAGTCACAAGAGGAACCCGAATTGTCCCGCCGTATCGGCTGCCGTGAAGGAAACCCAGCTGGCTTGGTCCAGGAGGCATTGCAGTATTCGGTGTCAGTGTGGGGATTAGATTGGGGAGAGCCATTGTTGGGGGCCAGTAGCTGGCTATACAGTAGCCCCGTCTCAAGTGGATAGAACCAGCCCGCCTGCCAGGCATGGATAATACTTATCTGTCGGCTTGCTGTTTGCAGAGCAAGGATAAACCCTTATCTGCCTCAGCCGCATGTGCTTGTATGCACCTGTATTCCTGTTTGTCTAAGGGGTGAAGTGTGCAGAGGGTTGAGGTTTGCCTGGGTGTAACAGCGGCATGAGGTGATGACGCAGTTGTGTGATGCAGTGTTGGGGCCCCCTGGGATGTTGATTGCCTGTGGGGAAGTGGGACCAAGGACCCTAATATGGAACTTACACACAAGGGCTGAGAATGTATTGGGGTCAGCCATAGTTGCTGCTTTTTTGTGTGTGTGATTCATTGTTGAACAGCTTGCAAGCATACCTGAAGTGTCTGTTCGCAAAGACTACCTAATATGAACGTCCTCATACTCCAGGGACACCAAGTGCTTTATAATTAGTAGTCTTGGGCTGATTCATCTGTTCTTCCAGTGGTGCCACCCAAACTGGTTCCACCTACTCAGGGCTCCAGCCACTTCAGAGATGTTTGGGTCTGCTGCTTTAAATTGGTTGCCTGGGGTAAGGGAAATGAGGGATCTGGCTAACGGGTCTGGTGATGTTACTTGTGATTGGCTGTACTGTGAAAAGTGCAGACAAGGATTAGCAGAAAACAGAAGTTGGAGAATTGGCTTCTGCCAGCACTGGAGAGTCTGCTAAAGACTAGTGCCTTGCCCAGCTGTATAACCTTGAGGGCTAGAAACCTGCTTGGGTTTTCTGGAGATCTGTGGGATGCTTTCCTTCCTCTGCCAGGGGCCCAGTGCTGTCATTCACAGTGCGGCCAGGCAGTTGAAGGATCTTGATTTCCGACCTGCCTCAAACAACGATTGCAAATGTGCCCATTCATAGTCCCAGCTTGCCTTGCTCCCTCGCTGTGCTGCCCTTTCTCACCACAGCTTGCTCTTTGTTCCAGATGGAAGCATCCATGGGGGACAAAATGAAACCCCCCCGGAGTAAAAACACAGATGACAGCATCAATGAATCAGACACGCTGGTGAGTGCACCTTGGTATTTCTGGGAACTGGCAAAAGACATTTGCTGTGAGTTGTTTTATCACCGAGCTGAGTTCTGAATGCGCCTCTTTGTCCCTTCCTCTAGGAATGGAATGAGCAGGATTCCTTTGCAGACTCCACCACTACCTTAGTCATTCCAGAAAAAGTCAAGACGCCGATGAAGACCAGCAAGGGAGAGCTTCAGAGCATGGCATCGCCTAGGTAGTGCTCGGCAGGTTCTGCTCACTTAGTGACATCCCACCCCTCCCAAAACGGTTGGAAGTGGCCAATAGTCTGAATACAAAACAGATCAGCTGCCAAGCACTGAACACCCAGTGAGCTATATCACATCTTAATGGCGTGTCTTAGCAGACACGAAAATTCCCTCGGCAACTATGCTGGTACAAGGGATACTGCGGAGGGACCCCTTTCCTCCTTCAGACAACTGAGCCACATGTCCTCTTGTCCCGGGCCTACATCAGAAGCTGCTGGAATCTTGCCTAAAAAGAGGAGATTTCACGGGAGTCAGCAGCCCATGAGGAACTGGCTCCTGAGAGCTCCCTGGCCCTGCCACTTGGCCCCAAGTTAGCCTGAGTGAAACAGATAGAGAGGGAGATTCCCTGCTCCTAGCATCTCTAGATTGCAGCCGTACGGGACAAAGAGAGAGGCAGGGATACGACCAGATGGAGAGGAGCAAGTGTGGATCCAGCACACTTGGGTTGGATGGATGGTTGGTTAAATTTCTATACCGCCTGTCATTAAAACATTCTCAAGTCAGTTCACGCAAGACTTAAAACAAGACTACAAAAATGACACAATTAAAATAGCTAGAATATAAAAATGCAGATCTGAGTTAAAAAAACAAGAACAATATAACCATAGAAGATACAAAGCAGCAGCAATAGGAATGATCATATATTGCCTGGGTAAAAAGCCAAGATTTCACATGCTTTCTAAAAACTGTGATGGAGACTGAGGAGCGGATGGCCACCAGGTCAGCATTCCAGAGTCTGGGAGCAATTACTGAGAAGGCCCCGTCCTGCATGCACGACAGCCAAGCCACCCTCATTGTCAGCACATGAAACAGAGGGCCACCCCCCCCCCCGCAAAGGATCAAAGCCACTCCAAAGCAGCATCTCCGATTTCTATACTCAGGAAGCGGTCCAGAAGGATACCATGGATATCGATGGTATTGAATGCCGCTGAGAGGTCCAACAGAACGCACTCCCACTGTCTAGCTCCCCTCATAGGTTGTCCACTAGAGCTACCAAGGCAGTTTCAGGATGCTGCTATATCCAGCATCATCCAAGACCCTCTGTAGCTGGGATGCAGTCACATGTTCTAGCACCTTGCCCAGAAAGGGAGGGTTAGAGACAGGTCTATAGTTATTCAGGTTGGAGGGAGCAAGGGGCTACGCTGAAGGCTTCCTGGAAGAGAAGGGGCTGGGAGGAAGGCCTCAGAAGATGACATCAGCTGTCCCCGTTGTAGAAATAAGGGCGGGCAGCAAGGACAGATGAGCAGAGTCCAAGGGCTGGGGCCATTTGGGGTGGGCAAGGTCATGGGCTGGTGTGTGCTTTCCGAGTGAGTCCTGCCCAACTCCTGCCACGACTTGCCCTTCCCCTGCATGTGGTGTCTAAGGGAGTCGCCTTCACGGAGATGTGACACACACGCCGGCACTCGGGCGTAGCTACAATTGAGCGAAAGAGTTCAAAGAACACGGGGCCCCCATCTCCTGAAGGCCCTCCAGCTCCACCCCTCCCTATTTTCTTCATTATCTCCCTCACTCTGGGGACCGCCAGAGAGAGGAATGAACACGGGTCCCCTCTTCCCTAGGTACGCCCCTGCCGGCACTCCTTTTTAGACAGTCACCGCTGAGGCTGCCTTCCTTCCTTCCTTCCTTCCTTCCTTCCGCTTCCTCCGAGCTCGGACTGCCTCTCCTAAGTTGGCTCATTCCGGGCCCTTGTAATCTGCTCTCTTTGCTCTTCCCAGCCCAAATGTGCCACAGCTGCTGCTTCCCCCCCCCCCGGGGAGGCCACAGAGGACTCTGCATCTGACCTGCGCTCGCCTTGCCTTTCCCGGGCCCTGCTGCGTCTCCCTTTGCCAAGCAGATGCTGAGCGGGAGACGTGCTCAGTGGCACCATATGTTCTTTGCTCGGCTCCTCTGGCGGCTACCTTGCTCCCCCCCCCCCCGCTCAGTGACCCGCTTCGTTCCCGAAAGCAGCGCCTGTTCAGAGTGGGCCGCGGGGCCTTCTCCCGGAGTCTCCACCTTTGCTTAATGTCTCAGGCAGCAGCAGAAGGTTGGCCGTGCCTTCAGGCTCCCTCAGCTGCAGCCGCGTTCCGGGAAGTGTCACTGGCTAGGGGGTTTTCTTGCAGCAGCCGGCTCCAGACCAGACAGCGCCTTCTTGCCTTCTCCGTCGAGCTCTTTCCCTACCTGCCAGCATCACCGATTCCCCCCCAAGAGCGGCTTTGTTGCCAGTCACAACGTAGAGAGAAAGCCAAGGGCTGCTTGTGGCATTTGGCTTGCTCACTCGTCACCCCCAGTCCCAATGCTGGGCCTAGAAAGCCCAGATCCTGTCACTGGAATGAATTATGTGAATGAAGTTCTCGCCGCCTTTTCCGTGGTTTCCGAGAGTTGGCTCTTAAAGAACTGTTTTGCCAGGGCTGGAGCGGTAGAAGGCGAGGTGGGCAGGAGGCGAAGGGAACGGGAGCTTATCGCTTGCAGATGGAATCTATACGGTCTGGGGGCCAGAGCAGGGCATCAGAGCCCCACTTGCTGATGAAAGGCCCGACCAAACTCCTCCATTCGCCAGACTGTGTCACTATCTTGGGGAGGTGGGTTTGTTTTCCCGGAAGTAACGCGGGCTAGAAACATGGGCGGTGTGTTTTAATATCCGCGGCAGCTGTCAGATGCTAAGCGCGCATGAGCTTGGGCATGGATCATTTGTCTGGGCTTAGCAGGGCTAGGGAAAGTCCCAAGGCTCTGTTGGCGGACTAACACCTACCTCCATCACAAGTCCAGGAGTGAAAAGCAGCCCTCTTCCTCCCACGCCCCAGCTATGGCACGGCTTTCATGTCTCTCCCGTGTGTGGTCAGTCACTCGGGAGCACTTGGGGGCCTTCACACCGTCTCTCCTCTGCTTGTAACAGCAAAATGGACAGTGCCACCCACACCCCCCGGCAGAAGCGCAGCACCCCGCTCAAAGAGCGCCAGTTCTCCAAGCCCCTCAGTGAAAGGACGAACAGTTCGGACAGTGAACGGTCACCAGACCTAGGCCACAGTACACAGGTAAGCACCCCGGGAGCTTACAGCCATGTGGCTTCCGCTTCCTCTGTTTTGGTTCAGCAGGGGTGGGAGGGCCACCTTGCACAGCCACTTGGAAAATGGCAACTGCTGGGGAGACTCCCCTCAAAGGGAAGCTAGCTCTGGGAAGTCTTCTGGGAGCCGTGAGGTATTTCTGTTCCGCTGTGTGTGTGCAGCACTGAACAGACCCAGGATGTGCCATCTTATTTCTGTGTTGCGTTTTTATATGGCTTTTCTGCCTTGACCAAGGCATCTAAATATTAAAAAGAAACGAATAGCAGAAGATCTACCAAGTATTCTTTTAGTACTTGTAACATCTGAATTAGTATGTTGTCTTTGGAATGGAATGGAGTAGATTTGACTTGAGTGTTCATCCTTTTTGCTTCCAGACTTAAGGATGCCATGACCATAGAAATGTGTGTGGGGAAAGTGGGGGAGAGGGCGTGAAGATGGGAGTCAAGTGACAGGTCAAAGCAGGGAGGCTTCTCCAGAGATGAGTGGAAGCCCCACCCCCGGCTCGGAAACTTGTCCCAAGGCCTCCTTCCGTTTCCGAGCCCTTTCAAGACACCTCCATTGGCGTTTGAGTTTGCTTTCCCTGCTTTCCCCCCATGGCACTGAACCGACTATTGCAGACATGAGGAAGGCACCTTGGACTGCCCTGATTAGAACGCCTTGCAATAGGGAAGAGCAGGGTAGGAGCCGATGAGGACCTTGTGCATTGCAGACCTTCTGCCTGTTGAAGGCAAGGAACAGGGGCATGTCGTGCTCTCTTGGCGCTGGCCTCGTTGCTCGCTATTGAAGCTGGAAGGGTGCTTGGCCCAGTGTCTGGATTCCGAGTCCTGTTGGGCGAGCCATGCTTCAACAGTCTTGCAACTTGCCCCGCCAGATTCCTCGCAAGATCGTCTACGACCAGCTGAACCAGATCCTCGTGTCCGACGCCGCTCTGCCAGAAAACATCATCCTTGTGAACGCGGTTGACTGGCAAGGCCAGGTAAGGAAGCGAGCGGCCATGGTCGCTCTCTCCCGTCCGCCACACCACCCCTGTCATGGCCCCAAATTCTCGTTAGTGTGCCGTGTCCACGACACCTTGCAGAGTAACGCACATAGGACAGGCCCCTGTCCCCAGGAGCTTAGTCTAAATCGTGACAGTACTGCGACATTAGGTGAGGCTGTTGGCTTCTGGCTAGTCCAGAGACACCGTTTTCCCCCCAGCCCTGAAAGTCGGATTCTGCACATCCGGCCTGAGCAGAATCAGTGGGATTTATTACGCACACTCTGTAAGCCTGGTCTGATGTATTAGATGCAGACACTGTTTTGCGCGAGCAAGCAGAAGGAATCCATCTGGTCTGTGCCATCGGAGCCGAGCTAGGTGGAAAATGAGGCTCTAGAGAGGGAGGCACTTGTGTGTGTGCGGCTGCAGGAGGAACAGAGCTGTGAAAAGACATCCCTTGGCCAGGCTGCTGAAATTCTTCCCACTCCCATTCCAGTGTCTGTGCCTTTAGTGAGGTGAGAAGCCATTGGTCTTCCAAACAGATAAAGAAGCATGTTTCCAAGCCTGACGGATGCCTCTGGGTTCTACGAGGTTCGACCTGTAGTCACCGAATGTTTCTGGTGATAGGCCAAAGAGCCCAGGAGTGCTAGAAAGACTGAGAGGGTGCCTCGGCTGATCACCCAGGCTGAGGTTTCTGTTTCAAACGAACCCGATTTCATGGGAGCCTGTGCCTCGGAATGACTGGAGCAGGGTCCTCACAGAGGCAGATCGTCTCGAAATGACTGCGGCAGAATGCAGTGCCTTTGGATGCTGCGTGTCCATGGTGGTCCTGCTGCACCCTGGCTGCGCGTCCCTCTCTCGCCCGCTGGGCCTGGCACGCGTGGAGGCCGGGGCTCAGATTTCCGTCACCTCCGTTGTCACTGTGGCATGTTGAAGCTTGTATCCAAGGTGCTTAAAGGTGCTCGGTTACCAGCCTTTTGTCTGAGGGCATATCTCCTGTGATTGCCAGTCGGGGAAGAGGGGTGTTGGGTGGCAGCCACCGATACGGCTTCCACTGCGGGCTGACTGCCTTGTTTCCCTTCCAGTATGTAGCCGATCTCCTTCAGGATCAGAAGAAGCCGGTGGTTTGCACGTGCTCCACCATTGAAGTGCAAGCCGTCCTCTCTGCCATCCTCACCCGGATCCAGCGATAGTGAGTGCACCAGCTTTCCACCAGCATCTCCATTGTCCATATTGTCACCAGCCCTTAGGAAAGCAAGCCAGGGTCCCGTTGCCTTCGTTCTGAGCACCGTGACTCATTCTTCCCTTCAGCATGGCCCACCCCAACCCAGCCTGCTTCAGCTTTCCACCCCGGCCAGTCTTGACTGCACTTGAGTCACTGAATCATCCGTTGAGTGGCTTCCGCGAAGGACACTTATCTGGGCAAGAGAGGGCAGTTTTTCTGTCTGCACATGAGCCCTCAAAGGCACCGCGCTCTCTCCCTAAGGCGGGCAAGCAGGAGGGCTGTACCTCTCCCTTCAGCACAAGGGCTGGCTTATCCCACAGGTGGGAAGCAACGTAGTCGGACGGTGAAGGCCACCCACCTTCCCAAGAGAAAACGGGAGCTGGGATCCGGAGCGAAGCTTCTACGTTGGGCTCTTGCTTCGTCTGCCTACAGGGCCTCTTTCCTGTAGACACTGCAGAGGGTCGCAGCATTGTGTGGCCGGGCTCCTTAAGAGTTTGCAAGCTTGCCTGGTCCCATCAGCGCAGAAGTGCGGCCTTCCCTGCTTCCAGTCATGTGTCCGGAAACGGCAAAGTTCAAGGCATCCGCATGGGATTTCCGCATCTTTTTCTCCCCCAGTGCTTGGGTGCCCCCTAGCGGGTGCTGCTCATTCTCGAAGGCCTGCTTGTTTTGTTCTACGGGGAAGGAGGTTGCCGCCGTTCAAGAAGGGATTTTTCTCCCCCTCACACCCCTGAATCCTTTATCTTGTTCCTTCAGATGCAGGGACGTTGGGAAAGCTTTCTTGGGGCATTCTCGACATCCCCGCTCCTCTTCATGCATCACAAGCAAGTGGGAATTCCCCTGTGTGGAGGGGAGTCAGGGTGCCCCTTTGGCTTGTGCGTGCTTGGGCTGTGCACATCGTCGCTCCTGAGCGATGTTCTCCGGCCAGCATCTGCTCTTCCCGCTTTACGATGGTAGTGGGAGCTCACCTGATACACGAAGCAGCCCTTCATTGAGTTTGAGTGGCTTGCTTGCATGAAGCGATGAGCGAATGGTCTCCGCACGCCCCACACCGTAGCGTTGTGGAAGCCGAGTGGAGGAGGGTTTGGCCGCTGCCTGGGGGAGGCTTCTGAAAGTCAGCGCAGGGTAGAAGTAAAAGGAAGGCCTCCCCGGAGAGAACTGGATGTGCTCAAATGCAGACAATCAGCGCCTGTTAAGGCCTGCAGTTCTGTGGTCCGTCATTTGCATCTGGAATAAGGGGGAAAAGCTTTGCTGCTCTTGAAGGAGGGAAGGCACCACTGCCCTGCACGCCTTCGCTTGTCGGGGTGTGTGTGTGTGTGTTTTGCTTTCGGCCCCAGATCCAACATCGCCATGTAAACCCTTGCCCAGCTCCCAGTCTTCGTCCCTGAGCACTGGTGCTCCTGCTTGGCACTCTCGGCGCCTGGCACGCAGCTGCCCTGACGGCCCTGCTTTCTTTCCCTCTCTCAGCTGCAACTGTAACTCGTCCATGCCGCGTCCGGTGAAGGTGGTGTCCGTGGGGGGCCAGAGCTACCTCAGCGCCATCTTGAGGTTTTTTGTGAAGCAGCTGGCCAACAAGACCTCCGACTGGCTGAGCTACATGCGGTTCCTCATCATCCCACTAGGTAACTGGGCCTGTCTCAGGGGCTTCCTCGGGTGCTCGGTGAGTTGAGAACCCTCTGTGCCAGTTGCCAGAAAGCCGCCAGGGACATTCCACTGAGCAGAATGAGTGCGAGCCGCGCGGCCTTCCCCAACCCAAACAATTCACCCCTTTACTCTTGCTGAAGAGAAAAACTCAACGTCCTGTTTCTGGCTTATGGCAAGCTGTGGTGCCTCTGGAGGAGGAGAACCTCCCGGCCAAGAGCACAGATGGTGAGGGGAAGCTCCTCTTGGTCACAGTGAGAGCAAGAAACAAACCGTGTGCCGCAGTCCCAAACTCATTTGCTTGGCAATAATTTCCTTCATAGGAAAAGAAATAGAGCCGATCAGTGGCTTGGGAAAAGATGGCTCTTTGGCGCCAAGGGGTATGTTGCCATGCCGGACACCTGTCTTGGTGCTGGACTGATCGAGCTTTCCAGGGGGAATCATAGACAGCCCTTGCTTGCTTTTCCTCCACCAGGCTCTCATCCTGTAGCCAAGTACATGGGCTCCGTGGACAGCAGATACAGCAGTACGTTCCTGGACACCACCTGGAGAGAACTCTTCAGCAAGTCCGAGGCTCCTGTGACTGGTAAGAAGGCGTGGTCAGTATGCAGCGGATGGCCAAAGCGCTTCTCCTCCTAAAGCCGTCTTGCCACAGGAGGGATTTTGCTTGTGTCTGTATGCTTTGCGGGGGGTTGGGGGTGTAAATTAGAGGCAACCTTAGCTGGGGCTCCCAACTCTCAAAGCAAGTGTGGACGTACAAAAGTCCTTGGTGGGTGTGGCCTTCTCCCAGACTCCTGGCTGGCTAGGCGACAAGGAGACAGTGTCGCAGCTGATATTCAGAAAGAGGTTGCCATGGACCTGGACAGAACCTGCAGGCCTTGGCCCGAGAGCCTGTTCCCCTTGGGGCCCAAGAGCTGATCCTCCAGCGGAGTCGAGGCTGGGGACTGCCATGAACTGTGCAGCAATGAACAGGGTTGTGATCTAGAAGTGAGGTTCCTGGGGAACGCTTGGTGGCCCTTGGCATTGATCGAGACGGGGTTCCCGATACCATCCATGTGTCCAGTTCTGCTCTCTGTGTGTGTGTCTTTGCCACAGTGGCACCCTTTTAGCCTCCCTGCCGATCCGGATGCCTCAGTTGGCTCTGAGAGCGAGCAGTGGGTAGCCTTTCCCCTCTCGCAGCCAGTGCCCCTTTCCAGCCTGACTCTTCCTTTGGCTTCCGCTCTCCTCCAGAATCCCTCGATGTGGTTGGGCGCATCATGCAATATGTGAGTGGCGCCAACGTGACCCACCACCTGCCTGTGGCCGAGGCCATGCTGACCTGCAAACACAAATTGTGAGTACTTTCTCTCATCATGCAGCGTTGATTTGGAGGCTCGCACACAAAAAACCTAAATAGAGCTGGGCAAGCTAGCAGTGTTTGTATGTATACTGGTCAATGACCATAATAAAGATTTGATGATGATGATGATTGGTGATATATTAAAGCTTAACCCAGGCATGCTGTAGTAGATAGGCCTTGGGCCTGATCCAGCAGGGCTGGCCTTAGGTTCTTATGCCTTTACAATCTTGATCACATTCATCTACAAATCAGCCTTGTGAGTCAAGTCGCTACGGGATGTGCATGAACCGACTCTCTTGAAAATCCCTGGTGTGGGGCGGCAGCATACCTCCTTGCCACCCTGGTCAGCATCAGACCAGAAGTGCCTAGTTCGGCGGTCCGCAAAAGGATGGCTGGTCTAAAGTCCCTGGCAAAAACTTAACTCATGTACGGTGGTGTATTAGCAGACCTAGTTGTTGTGAGCCCAGTTCTGGCTCTTTGACAAACCCACAGAAGCTCCGATTGGTTTTGAAATCGTAGGTTTTCTGGGTTTTGTCAGTGACTCGCGGCCAGTTTATACAACGTTTTTCCCTGGGCTGTACTGTTTCAGTGGGCATGTGGTGGGGGTTGAGGGTGTTGGTGTCTGAATCCTTCCCCACGGAAAAACTTCCTGCAGTTGGGAAAATAGCAGAGGAGCAAGCAGCTGAGGCTGAACCCATCTCCAAGCATGGCAGTACTCTCTCTGTAGCCCAAAATGGGTACCGACCAGGGGGAAGTTGACTGCTCAGGTTTGCTGTTTGTATTTAAAAATGGGGCTTTCATTGTTGGTCTTTAAAAATGGGGGCTTTAGCTTCAACTGTTAGAGTACTCGCACAGTAGGACTGCTTGTATAGGCAGACACAGCCATGACTTGAGCCAGTGCAAAGACCTGTACACAGGCTGACCCGAGCTGTGTGATGGTGCACAGGTGCGAACTCTTGTGAGTCTCACAGGCCAAGTTGCGTACTCTCCGTGCAGGCTGCAGCAGCAGATGTTTGGTCTTCAGCACAAAATGAGGGGTCTGTGCTATTAATGTGGTACTTGGCCCTGAAAGGTTAATCACGATGGCGTAGCCAGTTGTTCCGTGGGGTTGTACCAAGTGGTGGGCTTGACTCTCCAGGTGTTCTGGGGTTTCTATCTAGTTGTGTGTAGGTAGGACGTTGCACCTTTTAAGTCATTTTTCAGACCCACAAGGTGGGAAGGTCTTGTCCTCTCCCCTTCTTGGTTCTTTTCTTTTCCGCCCCTTGGATTTTAATGGCTGCTTCCTTTGCCCACAGCCAAGATGAAGATTCTTACCAGAAGTTCATCCCTTTCATTGGGGTAAGAACATCTCACTTTCTTAGACATTTCATCAAAGTAACTACCAGCAACACAGTGGAAAAATAATCAATCGATCTATCTATATATATATGAAATAATTCTCCTAGACATATCCGTGGCTAATCCCCTGCGTGGCAGCTCTCACGTGAGCACCTGCCTGGGAGATAGCGATGGGGAGACAATGGTGGTGGCAGCCGGTCGGCCGGAGGATGGTGGCAGCAGGCCTGGCCTGGAGGAGGAAGCCGCTACCAGGAGTGGGTGGGAGGAGGTGGCAGTCGGGCTTTCTGGCTGGCCTGACAGCCAGCCGGGACCCACGAGGTGGGGGTGAGAAGCAAGTGGGGTGGGGAGGAAGCAGGCCAGCCAGCCCACCAGAAAGCACAGGGCGGGTGAGAAGCAGGTGGTGATGGGGAAAGTGGCCGGTCAGCCAGAAAGCAGACACTCAGCCCAGCTAGTTAGTCCATAAGTAACCGTATATTAGAGTTTTAAGAATTCAAAGCCTAGGTTCTTGTCAAGATAGTGTCGATGCTACAATAAATGTAGTATTCCTTTTATCTAGATTTTAACTGTCTGCTTTTGGAATAAGCATGTGTGAATTTCTCTGGCTGTATCAACAAGAATCTCTTTCCCAGGTGTGACAGCCTTCCCCGCACATTTGGATCACTTGGTAGCTGTGATGTTCTATCTCCACAATGGTTCTTGCTTAAAATCTCTTTCCCGCCCCCCACCCCGGGGCTCTGAGGTGTCCCGGACAGATGCTTGGTGCCCAGAGGAAACGTGTCTGTCCAGAGGCAGGCATGTTACTTTTGCTGGGTGCCTCTCTCTATTTCAGCAGCAGTTGCATTGGGGAGGGAATGCGGCGCTTGAGTCATTCCACGGCAAATTCACCTCCTTAGCTAACTGACAGCATTTGCTGTGGCAACTCGTCTTATGTGCAAGGCAATTAGCTGGCATTTAGCAAAACCTGGCTGCCCCCCCCCATGCCCCCCACTTGCTGATGCTGAACGTTGGTTGTGGCAACATTTCAGATGCGACGACGTCATTTTTAGCTTGTGCTAAATTTGTCATTCGGGATTGCGGACGTTTGATTATGAACTTGGCAGTAAGCCTGTCTGGATCCTGGCTGAGGGGTGGTGAAGTCATCAGCAATGGAAAGCAGACATTTTGCGTCGATGCTCGTACCGCTGTGTCTTCTGTAATGTCATTTGGCACCGTGCAGATGGAAAGGCCGGGAAGCCACCGCAGCCATGGTTTACTCAGTACAAATCGAATGCTGAATCGTGGGTAATGCAGCCATGGTTCATATAGACTTGCTGCAGCCATGGTTTCACCTTCCACCAGTCCTAAGGCTCGTGTTCAGCTATGATGCTTAAAGGGACCAAGCCACGCATAAGGGTTCCATTTGCGTAAGGTCACATGTTGTATGTGCACCCTTCCTCCGGGCAATTGAGGGGTGGGGACAGGGACAGACAGGGGTGTAGGCACAGCCGGAACCAGATGTAGCCGTTCTGCAGCGCATCCCTCCTTTGCTCCCACAGCTTGTCTGTGCCCCTGTAACGTTCAGGTAGCCTACAAGACCCCACATACAAGGTGTGAGGGGGGCGTGGAGGGCAGGTGAAGAGAAGGCTCTGCTGTATCTTCTCGTGGGTGATCCTCCAGCCTAATCCGATGATGGTCTTGGAGAGAGAACAGGAGGAACACGTGGTTCCACCCAAACAGCTTGCAGGGAAACGGCTCCCTTGCCTGCATCTTCAAGGACACAGTCTTGTTTTCTGCAGGCTGTGCCGTTGAAAATCCGGGGAAGGTGCCGGAGGTTTGTGCTCTCACAGCTCTGCCGCTGGCTGTGCTCTCCTGTTGTTCCCATCCTGCCCGCCCTCCACGCTGTCCAAGGAAGACCCTTGCAAAGCCCAGGCTCCCCTTTCTGCTCTGGCCGACCCAGCTTCTGCCTGGTGGTTGCCAGGTCCTTCCAAGCCCCGCTCTAGAGTCAGTGGGCTGCTTTTGCAGAGGCGTTTTCGTGGGGCAGGAAGGAAGCTCCTGCTCTCTGCTAGCTCACCAGGAGGGAGACAAGCGGGATTCTGACCACTGGGGGACACTCTTTCCCCGCCAAGGAGATCAGCGTGCCTAGCAGCAAAGGCCATACTTACCACAGGGAGGAGCAGGAAACAAAGGTGTGTGCCCTTCTTGACAGAATAGCAGAGGCCGCTTGAGAGTTGAAGTACTGGGTTTTCCCCACTGCGTTGATCCTCAGCGGATCAACGATGGTCTTCATCCCCCTGCAGAATCACTGCCGGCTTCTGGGTCAGCTTCAGCAGCACTGAGGCCGGAATGAGGCAGGGGGTGGGGGCTGGGATGGGAAATGCAGCCCTGCTTCCTTGCCCCGAGCGCGTCGGCAGGCTCGTTCTCCCGGGGGCTGTGGAGAACCCCGGGACCGGCCTGGCTCCATGTGTGCTCCTGTGATCGCACCCCACTAATGTGGAATTTGTAGAGCCGCTAAGCCGTTGCTGCTAGAGCCAGGGCTGCAAGTGGCCACCCTCGGATCCTGGCCGGAAGCCTACGGTGGGGAGCCCAGGGTGTCTGTGGACAGTTGCTGGAGCCTGCCGGGCTCCTCGTCCTTCGGACAAGCCTGGCTAGGAAGTTTTGCAGCCCTTAGTCAGCAGAGGCCTGAGCTTGTCTTCCATGGCTGTGAGACCAAGTGGCCTGCTCGGAGGTCTCCGTTTTGACCAGCAGTCAAATGATCGGCCACGTTTTTCAATTTGGGAACGGCTTTGCCTTTCTTGTCTTGTGCTTTCCCCCCCTGCAGGTGGTTAAAGTGGGCCTCATTGAAGATTCTCCTGCCGCTACAGGTAGGACACCCGACACTTCCCTCCTCATGCCACTTAGGGCAAAGGCCGGTTATCCTGGGAACTCTGTGTCCTTTTCACGTGGACTCGGGTTACCATGGAATGGAGCCATTTGCTCGGCTAGCACTGATCAGGAAGTGGTTAGTCCAGCCTTGAGCGAGAGGAACAGCCTCTGCTTTTGAAATACGCTGGAGCGGCAAGCTAGAATGGTTCCCCAGCTGTAAGAGGGGCTGGAAAGTGTGAAGCGACGAGGGTGGATGCCTCCACTACTCTGTGCCCTCCGGTGCTGGGGGCATACAGGCATTGATCTTGCCCCTCTCCCAGTCGATCTGTGGGTCGAGGCACCATCCTGAGGGAGTCGATGAGGGAGTCCTGAGATGCAGCCCACACGTCGGTCCGGGCGAGTGACGGGCCCTTCCGTTTGGAGAACCGAATGCAGGGATCCCGAAGAGAGCCCTTGGCCACTGGAGAAATTCCCTGCTACTCAGGCTGAAGGGCATGGGGTGGGGGGACATCCCCAGGACTCCCACCTAGCAGGGCGTTAGCCATGGCGTGTTGCCTGCTGGCGAGCAGAGCCTCATGCCCGCGTTCCTTTGCAGGGGAGGGAGACGACGCTCCTGTCATCAGCCTCACGGTCCCCTCCACCTCGCCCCCTTCTTCTTCTGGCCTGGCCAGGGACGCCACCGCCACCCCTCCGTCGTCCCCCTCGATGACGAGCGGACTGGCTGTCATGGGGTAAGTCTGGGTGTGGAGGCTGCTGCTCCAAGTGCCACGAGGCCGGTGGGGCCGCATTGGGCTGGCCAGGAGAGTGCCGTGGGTGTGGGGCACCGCGATGCCACCAGCTAGCAGACTGAAGTGTGCCGAGGGGCCTCTTTAAGGAGTGACGCTTGTTCCTGGGCGACCTGCAAGCAGACCCCCTCCGTTCTTCCAGCAGATGCTCCCGCCACCCTTCTCCTGCCCACTGGCCAGCCTCTCTGCCCTCCGCATCCCACAAGCTGTTTCGGGCACGAGGGGAGGGGCAGAAGGCGGGTCTGGGGCAGCAAGGGCCTGGCGGCCTTTCCCAAGGGCAAAGAGCGCTGAGCTGCTTGCAGCCTGCCTGGCGGGCAGGTTTGCGTTGCCTGGGAGCATCCAGTCCAGTGGAAAACGCCGTGTGTGTTTTTCCGGGCCAAGGGGCCCTTGTGCACTGCTCAGAGATTTCGGAGTCTGCTGAAATGGGCCTTCCCTCCTGTGATGCCTTCATCTTTTGGCTTCAGGAGGGTCTGATCTGCTGTGGGCATGGCGGGGGCGGGGGGCAGCTAGAGAGCCCCATTCCTCCGTTTTGTGTGTTTCTGTCCCTCTTGCTGAGTGTCCGCTGGGGTCCCCTTTCCCCGGAGGGGCAGTGAGTGGTGTGGGATACCGAGCTTGCCCAACCGTCCCTTTTCCTCCCCTCTCTCCGGGTCTCAGGTCCCCCAACAGCCCTTACGGTGACGTCATTGGGCTGCAGGTGGATTACTGGCTCGCTCAGCCCACGGACAAGCGGAAGGAAGGGGAGAAGAGGGACGCCAGCTCCAAGAACACCCTCAAGAGCGTCTTCCGCTCAGTGCAGGTGTCCCGGCTCCCCAACAGCGGGGAAGCCCAGCTTTCCGGAACCATGGCCATGACGGTTGTCACCAAAGAGAAGAATAAGAAAGGTGAGTGGGCGGGGGCGGGGGCTCCTGCATGTTTCCTCTGGGGCTGGGGGAAGTCCACATTCCTGGGATATTTGGCAGAAGTGGGAAGAAATGGTGGTGGGTGGGGAGGTCTGTCGATGGCTACTAGCCTGGTGGCTGTGGGCCACCTCCAGCCTCCGAGTAGGATGCCTCCGGGTACCCGTTGCCGGGGAGCAACAGCAGGAGAGAGGGCGGGCCCCCAGCAGTGTCCACTCTCCTTCATTTCATCTGTGTGCGGAAAGAGTTTTCTTCTGGGCAGCAGTATCAAGGCACTGTGTGCACACCTGCATTTCAAGTGGGGCCTTCCTAATTTGACCTGAGCGGGATCTAAAATTAACGGAGCAGACATCAAAAAACTTTTGAGCGCCCGCACGTGCACACGCCTTAGAGGGACCACTGGCCCTCAGCGCCTGCCTGTGGGCTCCTCAGCGGCATCTGGTGGGCCACGGTGAGAAGCAGGATGCTGGACTCGATCGGCCTTCTTGGGCCTGACCCAGCAGGGCTGTCCGTAGGTTCTTAAGTTGGGTTTGAAGAGAAACCAGTCTCGGTCTTGGTTTCCTGCTTTGGACTCGGGCCGCTCCCTTTGAGCCTTGGTGTGGTAGCCAAGGGCGGAGCTGGCCAGGCGAATGCAGGACGCCGAGCTGTACTGGGCTGCCTCTTCCCTGCTGGGCCAGGGGTCTGTGCGTGGCCGCAGCCAAGGTGCCAGGGGGGCAGCCGCAGAGGCTGGGGGCTGGTTGCTCTTCCCGCTGGGTTCCTAGACAGACCAGCGAGCTGATGCTGGTGATCTGCAAGAGGGAGGCAGCTGGCTCACGGGGTCCTTTGTGCTTCCTAGTTCCCACCATATTCCTGAGCAAGAGACCCAAAGACCGAGAGGTGGACTCCAAGAGCCAAATGATCGACGGCATCAGCCGGCTCATCTGCTCGGCCAAGCAGCAGCAAACCATGCTGAAAGGTAACGGAGACCTGCTCCTGGGCGGGGCTTTGGGGCGAGGGGGCGGGGCCGGGGCCGGAGAGCCAGAACACCCCCAGCCAGGGCAGGGCGATGCTTCGAAAGAGCCTCCCGCTGCCAGGGGTGTGCCGAAACGGAGAGGGGGCCTGGCCTTCAGGCTTGCCGTCTCCCGGAGTGCTCGAGAAGGAATGCCGCTGGGCAGGAGGCACAGAGCTCGCGAGGCCAAGCCGCTGGCCGGGAAGAGCTTGGGTTGTGTGAGGGGGCAGGATGGCGGTGTGCGCGACACACACGGCTTGTGGACTGTCAGCCGGCCTTCAAATCCACCTGCCACATAGTTGAAGCTAGGCGGTTGGGATCCTTGACGCCCTTGACGTTAGCTAGGAATGGAGTGGCCATCAGGGATCTTGGCCAGCATGCTTGGCGGTTTGCTTGAGACCTTTGAGGGCAGCTTCCAGTCTCTGTCGGCACTTCCAAGCTCGCGGCATTCATGGTCTCGCTGCAGGACGGCTTCCGAAGTGACGAGTCGCCTTGTGTTCTTCTCCCCGCTAGTTTCCATCGACGGCGTGGAGTGGAGCGACATCAAGTTTTTCCAGCTCGCCGCCCAGTGGCCAACCCACGTGAAGCACTTCCCTGTCGGACTCTTTGGCTCGAAGCCCGCCTGATGGGGACCGTGCGGCGGCCCCTCCTGCGTCCTCATTGCTCTGCAGCCAAACCATCCGCCAGACCGGAGCTGTCCTGTGGTAACGTCATCCGTGTCGCGTCACTGTGTGTTGCTCTGGCCTCGCCAGGGAGGGACCCGGCTCTGTGGCCGAGAGAGAGGCTCCATCTCTGCCTGCAGCCCACGAGCTGCCCGCCCGCCGCTTTCTCTTGTTTGCTGCCACGTCGTCTTGTGGGTGTCCAGCCGCCATCTCTGCGTCTTGGGGCCGAGGCCCGCCGCGGGGGGTTCCACTGGTCTCCCGCCCGGAACTGGCACCCCTGTGCCTTCCGGAAGGACACTTCTGAGAACTTGAGGGCCTGCAAAAACCTGCCGCTGGGAAGCCTCGTCCCTGTGCTGCGTCCGCGCTTTGCTGAGCCAACCAAGAGCGGAGCGCGCTCTTTGCCGACGGTGTGCGCTTGTGCTCGCTCCGTGTCTCTGTCCTCCATTTCAGACTTGGCCTTTCCGACAAGCACAAAGTGGGGAAGCCCACAGGTGGCTGTTTGGCTCGTCAGGCAACCCCGCGGGGCTCCCTCCGAGCCCGGCCTCTGCCCCCTCCTGGTGTCACTCTCCCTGAGTCATCATTCCCGCCAGGCGCCTCTGTGGGTCTTCCCTTCCTCCCCACCGGTCACCATCCAGTGGTTCACCCCCAGCACTTTTCCCTTGGGGTCCAGAGCCTGGCTCCCTGTGGGTCTTTCCAGCATGATTGCACGGAGGCGTGTCTGCAGCGGAGAGGTCAGACCCCACTTGCATGTGAGGCCCGGCCAGGTGGCCGGTGGTTCCAGGCAGCGGGCTGACATCCGGCGCGCCGTGTTTGCTGTGCCTGGCGGCAGAGCGGAAAGGGACGTCAGCCCAGCCACGTCCCGTGGAGCAGCGGCTGCCCTGTGTCCCTCCAGTTCTCCGCACTCTTGAGCCCATCTCCTTGGCATTCCTGCGGCGGTCCCAGCAGCCGCCGCCACCACCCTGCCTTTCCCGGGTTGCTTTTCCGAAGCGGCCTCCGCCCTCTCCCCGGATCTCCGGTGTGCCATAGCAGAGATCGCAGCCCTTGCCAACCGCCCCTCCAGCTCAGCCGCTGCTCGGACCGGAGCCGTCGCCCCCTCCCGTGCCTGCTGGGAGGCTGGCCGTCAGGGCTGGCTTTAGGGCTGACCAGTGGGGCAGCGATCCCACACGCCTTCACCAGTCATGCTCCCGGGATCTCTTGGAGGGAGGTGAGCTGGAGAGGGCCTGTCCCTGCGTGAGAAGACACAGGTCTCTCCCTGGCAGGGCGTTTGCGCATGCTCGATATGATCTCTCCCCCAAACGCCTTCCCTTCCCACTGCCTCTCCTTATCACGCTGGGCTCCTGTGGTGTCGGGGGGGGGGGGACGGACACAGAGGCTGGTATTCCAGGGGGACAGGCGGGTCTCTCTTCCACCCCCCACCGGCCCCTTCTCACCTGGCAGGCTTTTGCCAGCAGAAGCCAAGTGCTTGCCCAGATCCTCCCTGTTTCTAACCTGCTCCACTCCCGTCGTCGTCGTCCTTCTAGGCACCCCGGCGTCAGCCCCGTTGGCTGGCCGAGAAGATCCCTAGGCCCCAGCGCCTCCACAGGTGCCGTCTAAAAGTGATGCCGACATTCTGTAACGCACCCTGGAGGCACTTTCTGGATTCCTGGACGGCGGACCGGCAGAGCTCCTTGATCCTGGCCGATCAAGGACCTCTAGGGCCCCGCCCTTGGGGGTGGAAGCTGGGGCTCTGTGGCGCGACTTTGCCAGTCGGGATCTGCTCCCGAGCCCGCAAAGTGGCCTTGCTCTTGTCTGCCTTTCAGGGGAGGCATCGGTGATGGAGGAGGCCTCGGCATGCTGGGCCTCCTTGCGTCTGGCATCAGATCCCCGTCTCAGTCGGAAACGCCGCCTGTCTGGATGAGACGGCCGGCGGGAGGGAGTCCATTCTCCAGTTTCGTGGACCCCGGGGGTTTGCGGGCAGCTGCTGCCTCGGCATGAAGGGAGTGTGTGTGTGTGTCTGTCTCGGGTTCTCTCGAGCAGGGGGGCCTGTAAAGAAGCACAACCCGGAAGGCTCTTCCCCGCCTGCTTGGCTGGAATGCTGCCTCTCTGTCTCCCAGTTGTCTCCAGCTGCTTCCGAGGGCGGCGGCTGTGAGAGAGAAAAGGCCACTGTGTGGAGGGCACGGACTGGGCGCTGCAAGGCCCCTTGCCGGGACGGGGGCCTTCCCCTTGGAGCCAGCCCCCCGGTTCGGCACCCAGGCTGAGCTGCTGCAATCCAACCCCACCACCAGCACCAGCAGTCACGTGCCCATTCCTGGCTCGTGGGCAGGCTCGCCAGCTCGGGCACGTCTGCGTCCAGTGCAGGCGTCCGGCGGGGAGGCTTGGTGCGGATGGGGTTGGTCAGTGACCTCTCGCCTCTGCCTCGACTGGGCGGGAGTCTTTGCCTCTTCCTCTGGCTTTGGGCCAGTCGGAAAGAGACGGAGAGACGTGTCTGGGGCGGGGGGGGGGAGCCCTGGCAGAAGCCTGGACCGTCTGGAGCTGCAGTCCAGGCCTCTGCAGAAGTGGCCACGAGCCGCCTCCTCCAGCCCGATGGGGGCAGTGTTGCCACTGCCTCCCGCGTGTCTGCTGCGTTGCGTTGGCCACCGTGGCCTGGGCTTGTTTGGCGGTGAGGCCACTTGCCAGTCTTCAGGGCTGGCCAGCTGGCTTCTTTTCTCCCTCCTCCTCCCCCTCCTCTAAAACGTCCTGCAGGGTCTCCTGCCTTTCCCACTGCTTTCCCTCCAAACTCCCAAGGGACAGTGGGCAGAGGGTCCTTCCCCAAAGCAGCTGCGTGGAGGACCCAGAGTCTGCAGCTGCTGAATGGGTGCCGAGTGTGTCGTCCTCGGATCCCAGCCGGTTGGCATCGTCTTCCCCCGCCCCTGTATCTTTCCTCCGCGCTCCGCCCCAGACCCTGACACCCAACCTCGCCCCCTCCCCACCACATCCCGCAGACAGAGAAGCCCCCAGCTAGCTTTCCTTTGGGGAAGAGGAGGCAGGCCCAGTTCCTAGGGAGGACTCCTGTGCCCGGAAGCGAGTGCGCAAGGGAGGCCACTGGGGGGGTGTGCAGAGGTGGTGAGGGCCAGCTCCTGCCTGCGCTTGGGCCACCCGGACCATCTTCAGGCCCCTAGCCGGCCACCTGAGAAATCCCACCAAAGAGCCCATGGACTGATCCTCCTGGGGGAGGGAGAGCCAGGGCGGGAGAAGCCGGGCTCCAGAGAGCTCCCCGGGGTTGGGGTCCACGGCTTCCACCCAGCCAGGCACACCTTGCCTCTGGCCTAATTTCTCGTGTCTTTTGACTGTTACAGTGAGTGGGTCCCGCTGGGGCCCCCGTTGTGTGTCCTGTTCTGCCGTGTGGATTTTGCACATTCTGGAACTTCCTTTAATTCAGATGATCTGGATTTCTCTGTGCTCTTCTGTGTCTCCGCCACTGTACAGAGATATGAGTTTTGTATATATATATACTGTAATCTCATGGTTATTTTTTTGTAAGCGTGTTAAGTCTCTTTGCTTTGGATTGCAGGTCCCAACCTCCCAAGCGGTTCACGTTCAGAATCTCTGTTTGGGTTGGATTTGGGGGGCCTTGTTGGTATTTGACACATTTTATTCTTGGGGTCTGTTGTGTCCCCCCCTCCCCATTTTGGAGTTTTTCATTAAATAAACTGTTTTTTTTCTTAATGCTTCCCATTCTTGAGCTTGCTCACTTGGTAACTTGATTTCTTCCTCCAAGCCCCTCGGACACGGTCCACGTGGAGAGAGTGGCTATAGTTGGCCATAGAGTGGCTATAGTTGGCCAAGAGTGGGGGGAAGTGGGGAGCTGCTGGCCAAGACCCACTGCTGCCTCCCTCCACCTAAAAGCAGAGAATAAAGGGGCAGGTCTTAATAGCAGGCATAAATGCAGAACTGCGGGCTGCATAGGAACATGAGGTTTGCCCAGGACACAGATAAAAATAACCATGTACTGGAGCTCTGAGCTCCTCGGAAGAAGAGCGGGGTATCAATGTTAAATAAATAAATAATAAATAGATAAATAAATAAATAAATAATCCCTGCCCAGGCTTTGGGCCGCTGTGTGATTGACGAGGGCCAGCTCTGTGTTGTGCAGGAAAAGGCACCCTCAGTGTAGGAGATGGAACTGTCTTGTTTTAAAAGCACTCTTGGCTATTACTGCCACGTGAGGATTCAGGATTACTTCCAAACTGCAAACCGGATGCTTCAGAGGAGAGTGCAGCCCTGACCACAGCAGGCTGCAATCGATCTGAAGATCACCAACAATGCCTCCCACTTGTCGGAATTACACTTCAGTGTGTTTGCAGTTACGTTGTTCAAAGCTGATCCCAGATCTCTGTTCGCCACTTGCACTCTTTCACTGGGACAGAAGCCTGGTGGGGTGGCGGAGAGCTGGGTCTCATCGGCATAGTGAAGAAATCCCAGCCCAAATCTCCCCATAGCCTCCCCCAGTGATTTCAGACGGACTTGGAGAGAGAGAGAGACGAGATGGAGCCTTGCACTATCTCGGTTGAAGAGCTACTTTGCTTATGGTCCTAGTCCCCTCTCCTGTTTAGTTGGTACACACTTAACATTTGTGGGATTGTACTTTGGTGGGGCAGTTGTCCAGCTGGCAACAGATGGGATGCCCCTTCACTCTCTCTCCCCTCGACCCAGGAGACCTAGACTTCTGCCTTCACTAAGGCCCGAATCTTCTTTCAAAGAAGATTTATTGACACATGTCTGTAACTCAGAAGGGACTGCAATAAAGATGATGATTGCATCCATAATAAAACAGGGCTTATGCCAGCCGTACACAACTCTCAAACAGCAATAAAACCAGTGTCAAGCTTCATTCTTCAGGCTGTTACCTGATTGTTTATCTTGGTCAATGAATGGGCTATGTTCTACAGCCCCATTCTATGCAGGTTGACTCAGGAATTAAGTCCTACTGTTTGTTGAGCGGTTTAACTCCCAGATGCTGTTGTTGCAAACTTAATTAAATCTGCAGAAAAGTTGTATATGAATAAATGCTGCTGAAGAAGGTGGCAGGGAAGGGGTGGAAACTTGAAGTGCAGGATGCATCTATTCCAACAAGAAAAAATTAGCAAGGCCATCTAGAAGCAGAGAGGTAAAGGGAAGGTGTGCCATCGAGTCGGTTTTGACTCCTGGTGCCCACAGAGCCCTGTGGTTTTCTTTGGTAGAACACAGGAGGGGTTGACCATTGCCTCCTCCCGCCCAGTATGAGATGATGCCTTCCAGCATCTTCCTATATCGCTGCTGCCCGATAGAGGTGTTTCCCATGGTCTGGGATACCAACATACTGGCAGGGATTCAAACCAGCAACCTTGGGCTTGATAATCAAGTTATTTTCTGGGCTGTGCCATGAGTTCAAATCTCTGTCCAGCCATAAAACTCCCTGGGTGACTCTGGGCCAGGCATCTCACCCCCTACACTCCACCTAACCTACCTCACAGGCTTGTTGTGAGGAGAAGCACAACTTTGTATATTGCTCTGGAGTCCTTGGAGGAAGAACAGGGTATTTCACATGTAAAAGTGAAATAAATCTACTGATTCCCTTAGGCTTGGAACAGGAATCCTTACTCCAGAGTAAAGGAAACCTCTGGTAATGCCTGTATCTATACATATGGGCGGGGAGTGGGGAGCCTCTTCCCCAAAAGAGGTATACATTTGCCAAACTGTATCTGGCAAATGATATTGCGTCATTTGTCAAATATAGTTCTACAAAGATTATAAGAAGATATATGTGTGCACACGTTTGTAATGGGAGGAGAGTTGGTCTTGTGGTAGCAAGCACGACTTGTCCCCTTTGCTAACCAGGTTCTGCCCTGCTTTGCATTTGAATGGGAGACTACATGTGTGAGCACTGCAAGATATTCCCCTCAGGGGATGATGGAGCCACTCTGGGGAGAGCATCTAGGTCCCAGGTTCCCTCCCTGGCAGCATCTCCAAGAGAGGGCTGAGAGAGATTCCTGCCTGCAACCTTGGAGAAGCTGCTGCCAGTCTGTGAAGACAATACTGAGCTAGATGGACCAAGGGTCTGACTCAGTATATGGCAGCGAGCTGCCTATATTCCTATGTCTGCCAAATACGACATACACATAAAAAGAGCATTTAGACAGTACATACAGAGACACCCACCCCTCTATGTCGAGAATGTGCCCACATTCTTATTTGTCCGCCGACATCAAATGCTCCAGCCCGCCTGGGATCCCGAGAGGCGCCCTCCCCTTTAAGCTGGTTGTTTTGGGGCGGAGCCACACGCCGGCCGGTGCCGCTGCCGCAGTGCCTGCTGGGAAGGATGAGGCCGCTGGCGGCTGCTGGAGAAGCAAGAGGAGGAGGTGGGTGCTTGAGAGCCGCACCGGCGGAGGCTGCGCGCGCAGGTACGGGGGGGTGGGAAGGGACAGTGGGGGATGCTGGGCTGGGGGCTTCCCCCCAGGATGCCGGGAGGGGCCCCTCAGAGAAGGAGGGGGGTGGGGTGTAGCAGCAAGGGGAGCCCCCCACAGCGGGTGGGGGCTCTCCCCACAAAGCCCTGGCATGGGGGGATTGGGCAAGGGATGGGGGCGCCCCCCACCCAGGCGAAAGGACGGGGGGCTATGGATTGCAGGCAGCCAAAGGGGCCTCTCTTGGGTCAGTGGGGAGGCAAGGGGTGTCTCCCCAAGCTTGAGGAATAGGGCGGTATTATAGCCCCCCCCAAAGAAGGAAGGAGGTCTGGCTAGTGGGGACCTCACAAGCAAAAGGGATCCCCCCACCAAAAATGGGGGGTGAGGGCCAGGTAGAGTGAGGGGGACTTTCTTAAGAAAGGAGAATGTTGGGGGGTGCTGGGTGCCCCCTTGCCCCCCTGCCCCCCACCTGAAAAGGGGTCCCTAGACAGGCTGGGGAGGGAATGAGAGGTCCAGAAAGGGGATGAGTCCCTCCCAAGCTAAAGAGTTATATGTGGGGGGGGGGGTTGGTAGAGGGTCCCAGGTTAGGGAGAGGGGGGCCAGCCCACAGGCAGAGAGGCTTCCTCCCAAGGATGAGGGGCAGTGCGGGGGGGGGTGTTCGTGAGACCTGGTCAATGAGAGGGATTGGGAGAGATTTTGCGCGCCCCCCTCACCCCACCCCTGTGTCAAAAGGAAGGTGAGTTAGGGTCAGAGGGAGAAGTGGGGCTCCCCAGGTAAATAGGATTTTTTTTGTAGGGAGGAAAGTGGCTCCTCCAAAAAGGCAGGTGTGGAATAGATAGTAAATGGGAGTTTCCCCACAAAGAAATGCGGGGTCAGGTAGGGGTCGATTATCTCAACGAAGCAGAAGATGAATATGGGGTGGCGGCGAGGTGGTGGATTATTAGATCACTGTAAAAGGGAGGGAGTGAAGTTACCCAGAAATCTGACTGTCTCCAGATCGCAGTCAGGATCTGCCTGAAAAGCCGGGGTGGGGAGTTGGCTCGGTGGGAGAGTTCTCAGCCCCTGAGAGAGAAGAGTTATGGGGTGGGGTGGGAGGGGCGTGTTCCGGAATAGACCGAAGAAGCCAGGAGCCCCCCAGCCAGGTGGGGGCTGGGCAAAGAGTCCTCCACTAGGAAAGGGGTATATGGTGGGGCAGCTTTATTGGAGTCTTTTCCCTAGAAAGGGGGTGTTGAAGTGGGGGGAGAGCTCCTGTACACATATGCAAGGTGGGAGAAGCCCACCACCCCACTCCACCCCCAAGTATGTGGACTGGCTAGAATGTGCCTGCTTAGGTAAGAAGTGGAGGACGGGCTGGAGGAGATACCTCTCCCCAAAGATGAGAGATCTGTCAAAGATGACTCCCTCCCTCTCTCCCATCCTCAAAATCTGGATTGCGGAGGAGATGAGGCTCAGGTACAGCTCTCTTCCTGGACCTAGGGAGGAGAGGAGCTGTGGGGTGGACCAGAGAACCCCTTAGAAGAGGGAAGCTGTTCAGAGGTGATGCTTCTCCCCCCCTGAGCAAGAAGAGGTGTGAAGATCAGGGAATCCCCTTTCCGAAAGGCGAGTTTCTATATCTCTAGGGAAGTTATGGGGGAGGCAGTTCTCCCCGCCCCCATTCCTGAAAGGAGCAGTCACGTGGGAGGCAGCCTCAAGGTTTCCCCTGGAGGACAAGGGAAGGTGAATTTTCTCTCTTCTCAGTGCCAATAAAGTGGGGTGGGGTCTCCTGCCACCATCAAAGGTGATCAGGGACACATCCCAGTTCCATGAAGTTGAGAGGGGGGCAGAGAAGTGGGGTCTCCTTGGAGCAGAAAGGAAGGCTATCCCCCGCTGAGGTGGGGAAGGGGCTTTAGGGTCCCTCTCCAGCAAAATTAGGAGGGGGGAGTGATGGATGGATAAGCAAAAAAGGGGGCAAAGCAAGACTGTCCTGCCACCCCCAGAGAAGGAGGAGGAGGAGAAGGTCAAGCTGTGGTTGAGTGAGTGGAGATGCCTCCTTGAACATTTGAGAGTTTAGACAGATGGGAGACCACCCCTACCCACCCCACAAAACCTTTGGGGCAAAATAGCACTGTACAGAACACTGTCAAGAAATCCACCCCCCCTCCGCAAGAAAGGATGCTTCAGACCCAAAGCAAGGCCTACAGGAAAGTATTTAATAGGCATAAATCTAGATGATGACAGAAAAAGGGACCAATGATGTTCTGAAGGGCTTGGATGCTCCGCTTGCCGTTCACGTGGGATTTGGGGGGCACCTTTTTGTCGTTCTGTGGGTCTGCAGTGTCCCCTTGTTGGGTCTGGAGCCTGCAAGGCAGAGTAGGGGTGGATTGCTCTGTTTTCAGAAGCCTATATACTTGTCTCTCTCTCCCTCTTTAAATCTGCACCCCAAGCCCTGGTTTCTGCCAGTTTCTGCTCGACCCCTTCGCTTGAAGCATCGTAAATAAGGAACAGCCAAGAGAAAGGAATACATGCAGAAATGTCCACTCACTTGGGGGCGGGGAGATGCATAATTTAGGCTGACGGGTTGTTGTTTAGTGTCTTCCTTGGCGGTATAGGTGACCCATAGAAAGGACAGGTGTTCTTAAAGATAGATAGATAGATAGCTAGCTAGATAGATAGATAGATAGTCCGAATATGCCTGAGAGAAGGAAGAATCCAGTACCCCAGATATGGGGAGTGGGTGTGGAACTTCTCTGATTTGTGGCCTTCGGTGCCGTCCCTCACTCCGCAAGACCTGGGCGGGAGAGGAGATATGAGGCAGAGGCTTCATGCCTACAGCCCTTTGGAGCAAGATGAGGGGAACTTTGCTTCTATCGCAACGGGGTGCCGTTCGTTTCCATCGGGGTGTTTGGCCGGGGTTCCTGAGGCTGGTTGGGAGGAGATGCTGGTGGCTTGCAAGAGATAAGAGTGTGTTTCCTTGCTAGTGGGGGTGTCGGGCGGGGCAGAAGGGGGCAGCTGAGTCCATCTTGCCTGTGCTGTGCCTCGGTTTGGCTTGCTGGGCACACGGGACTCCTCCAGCCGCAATGCGTCTCTCTTGCCGGAGCCGGAGCCGGCCACCTGCTGGGGGGAGCCTAGAACTACAAAGGCAACCGGACACCAGAAGGAGAGGCCACTTTCTCTCCCCCACCACCACCGCCCACCGCCAGCTCCTTTACATTCCTAAAATGCTGGAACTGAAGTTGACCGGCAGGTCACACCCTCTGCAGGACTTCTGCTCCAGTTCCAGGTGCTGTGGTGGGGCTGGCTGGGGTTACTCAGCGGTGAATCATCACGCGCTTCTGGGTCTCCGTGCAACCCTCTGAGGCATCTCCAGCAGGTTCTGCGGCCCGGCCGGGCTTCGGATTGAGCCCTGCCCTGCTCCAGATGATTGCTGGGTGCGGAGCCTAGCAGAGACGCAGGCCGCCCGAGGTGGTGATGGTGGTGGTTGCAGCTCTGGGTGTGGTGTTGGGGAGGACAGCCAGAGAGAGTTCGACTTGGCACCTCAATAGCAAGCTCTAAGTGCTTCGAGTCCTCTGCGTTGCTGCTCTTGGCAGTCGGCACAACGTTCCTGTAGAGGAGGCCAGTAGGAGAATGTCCGCACTTGGCCTAAGGAAGCTGAGAGAGACCAAGTGGTTTGCTTAAGGCGACCTAGTAAGCTGGTGGTGGAAGCCAGATTAGAACCTGGAGCTTCTAGGCTTGCCTCTTTGGCCGCTTCACTCGCTCAGGAGGCGTTGCACGAGTGGTGAGTCCGCCTGCCCACCCTTGGCCTCCGCAGGCAACAGGGCAGATCTGTATTAGATAGGCAGGGCTTTGGCCACGGTGGCTGGGAATCCATGTTCCCTTAAGAGGGATCCCCAGATGTTGTTGACTACAGCTCCCATAATCCCTAGCTGCAATGGCCTTGGCTAGGGATTATGGGGATTGTAGTGAACATCTGGGAATCACTCTTACAGGGAACCTTGCTGGGAATGATGGGAGTTGTCCAACTCATCTGGGGCCCCAAGCTGGCGAACGCCTGCGATAGTGTTGGGCGAGGGCTTTGGAGACGGGAGTCCGAAATCAGATGCCTCTCAGCCCTGATGCTTGCCAGGCGGCCTTGGCTTAGGCACTCCCTTTGAACTTAACCTGCTTTACAGGGTGTTTGTGATGATGGAAGGGAGGAGAGGCTCTGTGTGCTTCCCAGAATTTCTTAGATGGAATCAAAATGGCAACCGCAGCCACCCTACAAGCCTGGTATGGCGCGTGTTACTGGCTGCCACCGGGGCTCTGCGAACTGAGCAAAGAGACAAGTGGTTGTGGGAGTGGTTTTGCTTGGATTGACCATCTCTTTATACCCCTGTCCCCAAAGTTGCCCGAGCAGAAACTTGCAGGAAGGGGGCAAAAAAATGGCAGGCTTGGTGCAGCAACAGGAAACCACTAGCTTGTGGTTTTTGCTGGGAAATAGGTTTGAGAAAAGCCCCTGGAATAACAGTGCTTTGCAAGACCTGTTTCAACCATTCAGTGGTTGGGATGACCTGTTTGATGTCCACGTGTTGATGTCCGTGGCAGGGGCATAGCTAGGGGAGGGAGGGATGTGTTCACTCCTCCCTCCGGCGGCCCCTCAGAGTGAAGGAGATGCTGAAGAAAATAAGGTGGGGTGGAGCTGGGGGCCCCTCAGGGGCTCAAGGGCCCCGGTTCTTTGAACCCGTCGGCTCAGTTATCGCGACACCCTCCCACGTGGTGATTCTCTTCAATTTTGGTCTTCTCCAACCCCCGCACAGCACCCCTCCAGTGGAGGTCGCTGGGTTCTGCCTTGTGTTTCTTCTTAGATGGCGAGCCCTTTGGGGAGGGGAGAGGAGAGCTGGTCTGGTGGTCGCAAGCCTGACTTGTCCCCTTAGCTAAGCAGGGTCCACCCTGGTTTGCATTTGAATGGGAGACTAGAAGTGTCAGCACTGGAAGAGATTCCCTTCAGGAGATGGAGCCGCTCTGGGAAGAGCATCTAGGCTCCAAGTTCCCTCCCTGGCAGCATCTCCAAGATAGGGCTGAGAGAGACTCCATCCTGCCTGCAACCTTGGAGAAGCCGCTGCCAGTCTGGGAAGACAACCCTGAGCTAGCTGGACCAGTGGTCTGACTCAGTCTATGGCAGCTTCCTGTGTTTCTGACGGGGGGGACCATCTTGATGAGTTCTGTATTGTTTCTTTCCCTACGTAAACCGGTTGCAGAACGGCATCTCAGTACCTGCCGCCGTCTCCCCCCGCCCCTTTCCTCCTGGGCCCGGGCCCAGCGATGGCGACCATGCTGTGCCTGCGGGAGGAGAAGCTGGAGAAGCTGAGCCAGGACGAGATCGTGCTGGGCACCAAGGCGGTGGTGCAGGGCCTGGAGACGCTGCGCACCGAGCACCACTCCCTGCTGGCCGCCCTCGTCGACACCGTCAGCCGCCTGGAGCCGCCGCCGGAGGCCAGCGCCAGCCAGGAGAAAGCCGCCCTCCTCCGCAAGTCCCTGGAAGCCATTGAGCTGGGGTTGGGCGAGGCCCAGGTAAGGCCCGCTGCGGGGGGGTGGGGGGGGGCGCCCGGCGGGTAGCCTGCCTGAGCCGCCGGAAGGAGCGAATGGCATCGACCCAGGGGGCGGCCTGCTCCCCTCTCTCTCCTGCCCCATCACAGGTGATCATCGCCCTCTCCAGCCACCTGAGCGCCGTCGAGTCGGAGAAGCAGAAGCTGCGGGCGCAGGTGCGGCGGCTGGTGCAGGAGAACCAGTGGCTGCGGGATGAGTTGGCCACCACCCAGCAGAAGCTGCAGCGGAGCGAGCAGGCCGTGGCCCAGCTGGAGGAGGAGAAGAAGCACCTGGAGTTCATGAACCAGATTAAGAAATTCGACGAGGACGTCTCGCCGTCGGTAGGCCGCCCCCCCCCCCCCCCTCCTCCGCCCAGTGAGCCGGGCTGCACGTGTCAGGACTGGTCTGGAGGAAGGGACGCTCCCTGAACTTGGGCTGCGGCATCCGCCACACCTCAGGCACTCGGAGTTGGGTTTGTGGGGGCCGTGTTGCGCCGTGGGCACTCTGTGTATGCCCAGAGGCTAGGCTTTGGCCAGCCGTCCAGTGTATGAGGTGAAGCTAATTCACGAGTCCGGGTTCCTCCCTAGATCCTCAACAAGTTGACGGCTACGGTTGACAGCTACTAGTCGGAGGGCTGTAGGCCACCTCCAGCCTTGGGAGCGGGTTGCCTCTGGGTACCAGTTGCGGGGGAGTCACAGCAGGAGGGAGGGCAGGCCCCTTTCAGCTCCTGGCTGTGGCTTCCAGCGGCATCTGGTGGGCCGCTGTGCGAAACGGGATGCTGGACTAGATGGGCCTCCTTGGGCCTGATCCAGCAGGGCTGTTCTTATGTTCTAATGTTCTAAATGAATTTAATAACATCTGATGGGTGTTTTGGGCGTGCTGGCATTAGTCTCCGTGAGCTCTGTCTTAAATCAAACTGAATTCCGTTTTATTTTTACACACACACACACACACACACACACACTTACTTGTTTTTAAAGTGGGTTTTACTGGGTTTTTAAAATTGATGTCCACTGCTTTCAGTGATTGTACTGGAAAAGGGGCCCACCTGCATTCTTTGCCTGATAATGCCTTTGTGTGACTCAGCTGCATCCGTGGCATTTGCTTTCAGACCGATGCATTTATAATGATGTTCTCAAACATTTGCTTGTGCTTGTACATGACGCTTTTATTTCATGTGGCTTGTTTTGTAAGCCTCCTTGTGCTTATTTTAATAGGGAAAGGTGGGGTACAAAACTTGCTCGAATTCAGCAAATATCAGTAGGTGTCAGAAGTGGTGCGATGCATGTGTCAGAGTAGCTCCGGTGAAACACGGGCATCAGCACTGTGTCTTGCCAGAGGAAGGGGGCGGAAGGAGGCCGCCTTACTGTTTCCTCACCCCTTGCGTTCCAGCCCTGATTTGCCTTCTCTCTGCCCAGGAGGAGAAAAGTGGAGAGACGGCCAAGGACTCCTTGGATGACCTCTTCCCCAGCGACGATGACCAGGGGCCAGGTGAGTGATGCAGGCCAAATTTGCCTCCTTGACTCTCCCTTTTGGGTCACGTCTGTTTGACCTTAGCAAGAAGCAAGTTTAGCTGCACATTGTTTCAGCTCCTTGTGCCCATTTCACCTCCAGTGGAGATCTTAATGACTGCATCCTGTGTTTTCTGTGGATCATGAGTGAATTTTGCTCAGATTGCCTTATCTGTGATTCCTCCAGATTCTTCCTCCTGCCATCTGAGTGGGGTGGAGACTTTCTAGGAATTTGTCAGGCATGGTAAAGGGTTAGAGGAGTGCTGAAATCTGGACTGGGGAGAGGAATTGGGAGCTTGGGATTATGGGATTGCTAAAGAGAACCTTCACGTCCAGAAATCTGGTATCGTCTGAATCCCAGGGTGTTTATGCATAATACAATCCAACACAACAAATATTTATATACCGCTTTTCAACAAAAGCTTCCCAAAGCGGTTCACATAGAAATCAGGTAAATAAATAAACAGAATGGCTCTCTTTCCCCAAAGGGCTCACAGTCTAAAAAAGAAACAAAAGATAGACACCAGCAACAGCGACTGGAGGGTTGCTGTGCTGGGGACGGATAGGGCCAGTTGCTCTCCCCCTGCTAAATAAAGAGAATCACCACTTCTAAAATGTGCCTCTTGGCTCAGTGAGCAGGGGACTGATCGTGTCTTTCTACACTAATGTGTAGAAAGATTCTCTCTCTGCCTACTCTGGGCCTTTAAAAAAAAAAGTGGATAGCCCTAGGGGGTTTGTGGTTTCAGTGTCTATGGGACATGGATGAAGGAGGCTCGGGCTACGGAGCCTGCTGTCTCATGAGCTCGTGGGGCTGATTCCTCTGCAGGGCAGACCCACAGCAGTGGAGACGCAGCCGCCCAGCACGGCGGTTACGAGATCCCGGCGCGCCTGCGGACGCTACACAACCTCGTGATCCAGTACGCCTCCCAGGGCCGCTACGAAGTGGCCGTGCCCCTCTGCAAGCAGGCCCTGGAGGACCTGGAGAAGACCTCGGGCCACGACCACCCCGACGTGGCCACCATGCTGAACATCCTGGCTTTGGTGTACAGGTGTGGCCTTGAGCGGATGTTGGGTCAGAGGGCTCTGTGTGTGTGTGTGTCTTGGCCTTTCAGAGTGGAATCAACTCCAGGCGTGCTGAGGGTGGGGATCATCCACAGAGGACTATCTCACGTACGCTTGGCACATGTGAACGGATTGGGACGGCCCCTGTGTGAGGAACCTAGCTTGTTGGGGGTAAACTTGTTAGGCTCCCTGATGGTTTGGTTGGTTGGTTGGTTGGTTGGTTGGTTGGTTGGTTGGTTCCTTCCTTCCTCTTTCTTTCTTTCTTGCCTGTGCCGTGTGTCTTTTCTACACCGTTTGAACGTGGGCTTTTCTTTGTGTTCCTCCCCCCCCCCGCCCCGCAGGGACCAGAATAAATACAAGGAGGCCGCCCATCTCCTCAACGATGCCCTGGCTATTCGGGAGAAGACGTTGGGCAAGGACCATCCTGCCGTAAGTGCCCTGCCTGGTCCCAGGGGTGCATCCGGGAGCCCTCTGGGCCCCCAACAAGCCTCGGCTGGGGGTTGCCTCCGCCCTGTGGGGAAGCAGGGTGCCTATGTGGCTTGTAAAAGTTTCCAATTGGCGTGGGTTTCTTTTGCAAGCGCCGGGTGCTGCTTTTTGAGCCGACGCCCCCTCTGTGGCCCTGTAACAATGCTTTGTGATCTCCGTGGGGTGGCAGCAAGGGATGTGTGTAGCAGCGAGGCCTGACTCCCTCAGACAGGCACACGCATGCACGCTTTCTCGTTGAGAGCCCCTAGCTCAGGGCTGCTCAATTCAGCCCCCTCCCCCAGCTGGGTTTGGACTACAGCTCCCATAATCCCCAGCCACAGTGGTCAGTCGCCAGGGATTGTGGGAGTTGTAGGCCAACATCTGCAGGCGGGCCGGCGTTGAGCAGGCCTGCTCTAGCAGAAGCCGTCTGGGTGCTGGTGGAGATCTTTCCGTTCTCATGCGGGCAAGATGGTACCCTCCTCCGTTTTAAACAAGAAAGGGAGCTGTGAGATCGCCCAGGTCTCCGCGCCTGCCAGATTTCCGCGAGATCTTCGGAAGCAGAGCCCTGGGGGCCGCGGGTCGGAGTGGGACGGTGGTTGCTCAGGCCCTCTTCCTGCCTTCTCGCGTGCAGGTGGCTGCTACCCTCAACAACCTGGCCGTGTTGTATGGGAAACGGGGCAAATACAAGGAGGCAGAACCGCTGTGCAAGAGAGCCCTGGAAATCCGTGAGAAGGTACCCGAGGAAGGATTTCTGGGGTTGGGGAGCTGAGATTTCCTGTTGGTATTGGTTCACTGGGGGGCGGGGGTGAGAGAGAGAGAGAGAGTGTGTGTGTGTCAGTGTTGGGTCCGTGTGCAACCTTATTTTTTTATTATTTATTTTATTTATTTACACAGTCAGACAGGTGTTATTGACTGGTTTGTTTTATCCAGACATCGAGTCCTTCCCAAGGACCTGGGATGGCTGAATGTTATTATCAGTGTTGCTGTTATTATAGACATCGTCGCAGAATATAGGCTGTTCCCAGATGATGATGATGATGATGATTTTATTTATTCGATGTCTATCCCGCCCTTCCAAAAATGGCTCAGGGTGGTTTACACAGAGAAATAATAAATAAATAAATAAGATGGCTCCCTGTCCCCAAAGGGCTCACAATCTAAACATGTTATAGGGAAAGCTCTTGAGACAGAAAGACGATCGATCTCTCTCTCTGCCCACTCTCACCCCTGATGTTCAGCCCACCAGGGTGAAAGTCAATGTCCTTTCTCCGGGAGAGGAGGGTGATCTCAAGAGACGCCTGCTGTGCTGGCGTCCGTCCTAGCTAGAAATACAAATGATGGTTTGTGATGTTCAAGTCGTGACGGGGATGTGGTAACGATATAGGGGGGTAGTGTTTGAAGTTTCCCTGGGCCCCCGATGATCACTGCCCCACCCATCCCAGGTCCTCGGGAAGTATCACCCGGATGTCGCCAAGCAGCTGAACAACTTGGCCCTGCTGTGCCAGAACCAGGGGAAGTACGAGGAGGTCCAGTACTACTACCGACGCGCTCTGGAGATCTACGAGTCGCGCCTCGGGCCCGACGACCCCAACGTGGCCAAGACCAAGAACAACCTGGTGAGAGAACGTGGGGAGAGCCCAGCTGGATCGGAGCCAAGTTCCATCTAGCCCTCTCCTCCCCCCCCCACCCCGCCATTCTTTGCCCTTGGCAGCCAGAGCCCGGAGGTAAACTGCCTCTGTCCCTGGAGGCTCCATTGCTCGCAGTCGTGGCCCTTGGCACTTTTTGGCCAAAGCACTGGAAGGTGGGAGCAGGTTTCTTTGGGCCCATGGCGTAAAATCGTGGCTGCACATTCTGCCTTGGGAGGAGAAAGTGCCCTAGAATATTTTTCGAGGATGGGTCTAATAACATGGGGCTGTAATAACAAAAGCAGATGCTGGTTTGGGTGGCATATGTACAAGTTCTCCCCTGGCTGCAGAAAACACTTCCTTGGCGTTCAGGCATTTGATGCAGTGGGGCCCCAACCATGCTGACCTCAGGCCAGACGGCTGGGATTTTGTCAATTTCTAAATTTGTGACTTCTGTGAATGTGGCCAAGTTCTGTTTTGTTGCATCCAAACTTCGTCGAGCTTGTATGAGCAATTTGAATATTTTGTAAATTATAGTGGTATTATTTTAAATGTTAGGCTGGCCGAAGGACCGTAATAAATTTACTTACCGACTGGGATTTGGCCCGGTGAGGCAAGCATTGTACAGATGCTCTCTGGACACCGTGTCTGATATTGGCAGTGGAGGCTGCTGTCCCGGAGAGGGGGTGGCACCCCCATGCCCTCCGCCCGCTCCTCTTGACTCTGAATCCTCCTCCCGTGCAGGCCTCCTGCTACCTCAAGCAGGGCAAGTACAAAGATGCCGAGGCCCTCTACAAGGAGATCCTGACCCGAGCGCACGAGAGAGAATTCGGATCCGTCAACGGTGAGCTCCCATGTGACTTGTCCCCTTGGCTAAGCGGGGTCCACCCTGGTGTGCGTCTGAGTGGGAGACCACACGCGAGCACTGTAAGCTCTTCCCCTGAGAGGAGGGGGCAGCTCTGGGAAGAGCGTCGATCTGCCTGCTTGCATGCAGGAGCTTCCAAGTTCCCGCCTGGCGGCATCTCCAAGATCGGGCTGAGAGAGACTGCAACCTTGGAGAAGCCGCTGCCAGCCTGGGTCGGCCAGGCCTGCTCAACTCCGGCCCTCCTGCAGCTGTTGGCCCACAGCTCCCAAATGTTTTGGATGATTTTAATTGTTAACTGATCTGATGTAAACAATTTTAATTGTAAACCACCCAGAGATGCAAGTTTGGGGCAGAATAGAAATATTTTTAATAAACACAATCAATCAATCAATCCCTGGCTGTTGGCTGCTGTGGCTGGGGATTATGGGAGTTGTAATCCAAAAGCAGCTGGGGGCACCCTAGGTGGAGCTGGCCTGGTGTAGGCAGTGCTGAGCAAGACCAGGGTTTCTTAACCTTGGGCCCCCAGATGTGGTTGGACTACAACTCCCAGAATCCCCAGCCGCAAAGGCCATGTCTGGGGATTCTGGGAGTTGTAGTCCAACCACATCTGGTGGTCCAAGGTTAAGAAACCCTGAGCTAGACGGACCAAGGGTCTGCCTCAGTCTTGGGTGTTCTTAAGGCGCCTTGATGTGTTCAGTGCGGCCTCTCCTTCCTTCTCCGCAGGAGACAACAAGCCGATTTGGATGCACGCCGAAGAGCGGGAGGACAGCAAGGTGCTTCTTGGGGACGGACCCGGGACCCTTGCACAGGCCTTGGGGGGCAGGACTCCAGTCGCCCTCCCTCAGCCCCTCCCCTTTAACCCTTCCCCTTCCTTGTGGTCCCCTCAGGATAAGCGCAGGGAGAAGGACAGCGCCCCCTATGGGGAATATGGAAGCTGGTACAAGGCCTGCAAAGTCAACAGGTAAATTCCGGGCCTCTTGGCTGAAGATGGAGCAAGCAAGTCGGGAGGGACTCGCTTCTGACTCGAAAGCAAAGAGAAGCCCAGGACCTTGAGACTCGGGGCCGAGCTGCAGTTGCTGGGACACCCAGGCCCTGAGGAGTCGAGGACCTCCTGTGTTTCCTCTCCCTCTCTCTTTCCGTTAATCAAAACTTTCTCCTCGCCAGTCAACTGGCTAAGCATGAGCATGCAGCCCCTCCGGAGACATCCCCTTGAGGGGGAAGGGCCAGGAAGGGCTAGTCTGATGGTGGCGTCTCTGGTCTCCCCTCTCCTGTCCGCAGCCCCACAGTCAACACGACCCTGAAAAGCCTGGGGGCTCTTTACCGGCGCCAGGGCAAGCTGGAGGCGGCGGAGACGCTGGAGGAGTGCGCCCATAAAACCCGCAAGCAGGTGAGGGGCGGGTGGGAGGGAGGGCGATCCCGGTGGGCGGGGTGTGTCTGCTTGATAGCCCCCCCACCTGCTTGCCCGTGGCCAGTCGGAAAGACTTCTAGGCGGCTAGATAGGGACGCTTTCCTCAAAAAGACTTGGCAATATAGGAAGGTGCCTTGTCCCAAGTCAGACCATTGGCCCAGCCAGGCCCGTGTCCTCTACTCGGACTGGCAGCAGCTTCCCAAGATTTCGGGCGGGAGTCTCTCCCAGGCTTACCTGGAGATGCTGTCAGGGAGTGAATCTGGGATATCTCTCTCTCTCTCTCTCTCTCTCTCTCTGAATGCACCATGGGCTGGGAGAGCAGTCTGGGGACCTTGGATCCTTACATAGGAACATAGGAAACTGCCATATACTGAGTCCGACCCTTGGTCTATCTAGCTCAGGATTGTCTTCACAGACTGGCAGCGGCTTCTCCAAGGTTGCAGGCAGGAGTCTCTCTCAGCCTTATCTTGGAGATGCTGCCACGGAGGGAACTTGGGACCTTCTGCTCTTCCCAGAGGGGCTCCATCCGCTAAGGGGAATCTCTTCCAGTGCTCACACTTATAGTCTCCCATTCAGATGTAACCAGGGTGGACCCTGCTTAGCTCTGGGGACAAGTCATGCTTGCTAGCACCAGACCAGCTCTCCTCTCCTGCCTCCTTCCCCATGTGCCCCCCAGCCTAATCACCGTCCTTCCTCCAGGGCATGGACGCCATCAACCAGAGCAAGGTTGTGGAGCTGCTGAAGGACGGGAACCGCTCGGAGCACCGGCCAAGCCGCGAGGGGCTGTCTGGGGCCAGCAAGTGCGAAAATGGGACCGAATCGGAGGAGGGAGCCGCCGAGTGGTCTGGGGTGAGGGCAGCGGGACCCGAGCCCAACCCCACCGGGATCGTTTAAGGCTTTCCTTTGGGAGCGGAGCTTGCAAAAAGGCTTCCTTGCTCCGTCATGGTCTCTGAGATGCTGGGCAAGCCCAAACACTTGGGGCTCCTCCGGGGCTCTTTGTGTCTTGGGCGCGATGCACGGATCCGTGGACCTCGTGACAAGCCCAAGAGGCGGCAGGAGGCTGGAAGGGCAGGCTGGTTCTTGCCACCGACAGCCAGGCTCCAAGCCCCCTGCGTGCTCCCAGGGAAAGGTGTGGTGTGTCGGCAGAAATCAAGGGAGGAGGTGTCGGGGAGGATGACCATGTCCCCGCCTCGATCTGGGCAGGGCGGCGGCCAAGGGTGAAGAAAATGATCAGGAAAAAATGATCAGGAAAAAATGTCGAGGAAAGAATAGTGTTAAAACTGCCATTTTAAAAATGCTGAAAAAATGATCACAACGAGCACACAAACAATTTCCTACCCTTCCCTGTTTTTTGCCGAGGCACTGCATTTTCGGAGGCGTGTTCACAGGGCTTGGAGCCTAGCTGGATGCCGTCTTACCCAGCGGCCAGCCATAAGAACAAGCCCAGCGCTTACTATATTTTTAGTCCTTTCCCGAAAGAGCTCAGGGTGGCCTCAGTGATTCCCAGGTTGGAGGGTTCATGAGTTGGTGGTTCTCCGAAGAGCTCCGGGTGTCAGGTGTGATTCCCGTGCTGGGCGGTTTAACTATGGTCCATGGTTAAGACCTCCTCCTGGTTAACGATGCGAATAAGCAGTGTCGCTTCTAGTTTTTTCCCCACCGGTGTGCAGAATCAGCTTTGTTCTGGGCGGCAGTATCAAGGCAGTGGGTGCGCATGTGCGTTCAGAGGGGGGTCTTCCCGATTCAGCCTGAGCGGGCTCTAGAATGAACTGGGCAGACGTCAAGCGACTGGTGAGCGCACGCCTTTAGAGTAGGGCTTCTCCACTTGGGCCCTCCTGCAGACGTTGGTCTACACCGCCCATCATCCCTGGCTATTGGCCACTGTGGCTGGGGATTGGGGGGGTTGTAGTCCAAAACCAGCTGGGTGGGTGGGTGGTGTGTGAAGTTGACCAGGCCTGCCTTAGAGGGCTAATAAGGACTTAACCGGGACCCTCCACTCAGAATCAGCTCACCTAGCTGAGCAAACGCTATTAGTCCCCACCTCCCATCCTGGTCAGTGTCCTCTCTTAACAGGGATTCCCAGATGTGGTTGACTACAACTCCCAGAATCCCCAGCTACGATGGCTTTGGCTTGGGGATTCTGGGAGTTGCCGTCAGCAACGTGGATCCCGATGGGCTCGCTTCCCGTCAGGGTGCTGACCGCCCTTCCTCTGCGCGCTTCCCCCTTCCAGGCGGGCTCCGGGGCCCTGCGGCGTAGCGGCTCCTTTGGGAAGCTCCGGGACGCCCTGCGACGCAGCAGCGAGATGCTGGTCAAGAAGCTGCAGGGGAGTAGCCCGCAGGAGCCCAGGAACCCGGGGTGAGTACTGGCCTGAAGGCTCGGCTTCTGCAGCAGAGAAGGGCAGCAAGTTGCCTCCAGGCTGGCAAGAGCCGAGGCCTATCGGCTGCAGCATCCTGCGGCCCCCAGAGGGCCCCCCTGCCAGGGGCCCCCAGGAAGCAGCACATTCTTCTCCTAAGCGGCTGGAACTCTGTGGTAGACTGCCTCTGTGCATGGGGGTTTCCCTTCCCAACAGACACACCGATAACACAAGACCAGCCCGGTTGGACCCAGACCCAAGGCCCACCTCGTCCAGCTGTCTGTTTCTAGCTGCGGTTCCCGAGTCATTTCCCTCCAAACTGAGCAAAGAGGCACCTTTTAAAAGTGGTGGCTGTCTTGTATTTAGCAGGGGGAGAGCAACTGGCCCTGTCCACCCCCAGCACAGCGTCCCTCCAGTGGCTGTTGCTGGTACCTATCTTCTCTCTCTTTTTAGATGGTGAGCCCCTTTGGCAACAGGGAGCCACCTTATTTATTTATGTAACGTTCGTTGAAAAGTGGGATATAAATATCAATACTGTATTATTTGCCTCTCTCCTTGGCCGAATCCCATTTCCTTCACCCTGCAAGCCAGCCTGCCTGACCTCTCGGGCGCTTTTCTCTCTCTCCCGCAGGATGAAGCGGGCTAGTTCGCTCAACTTCCTCAACAAGAGCGTGGAAGAGGAGTCGAGCCAGGTACATGGGGCGGGGAGTTGCAAGGGGGCCTTGCCTGGAGGATCGTGTGTGCCGGTGTGTGTGTGTGTGTGTGTGGGTGTTCCCCAACCTCCAGCTGCTTCTCCCCAGCCTGAGCGGGCCTGAAGGGGTTAGGGAAGCCTGTCCCGTTGGGGTTAGGCACTGCTTTCCTGGGGGCTCTTCCCAGCCAGCCAAATCGAGCCAAGGAAGGGCTTCGGTTAGACCTGATGGGTTTTTGGTGCTCTTGTATAAGGAGCCGTTTCCCCGGATTTCCCCTTTCCAGATGGATTGATCAAATTTCAAATCAAATCAAATCACATTTCGAACAAATCACATTTCAAATGGGATCAAATGAAATTGATCAAATTGATTGCTCAAAGATTGGTCAGATTTCCCCTTTCAAGATTGATTGAACTGTTGGAAGCGAATGGTCTTCTTACCCCACTCCTTCCTCCCAAGGTGCCGAGTTGCTGAGCCTTTCCTCCTCGCCACGACCTTGTGGTTTCGGCCAGGGCGTGTGTGTCTGGCCCCGGGTCGTGGGTCCGTAGCTCAGGGGCAGAGCCTCTGTTCTGCATGCAGAAGGCCCCGGGTTCAGCCCCTGGCAGCATCTCCAGCTAGGCCTGGGAGAGACCCCTGAGCCTGGAACCCTGGATTGCCGCTGCCGGTCCGTGTAGAGAAGACTGCGTTAGAGGGACCAAGGGTCTGACTCGGCGCACAGCCGCGTCCTCTGTTGACCAAACTGAGTACAGACTTGAACCCAGGTCTCCACAGTTCTACTCTAACCACTGCACTGGCACACTTGTCATGAAGCCAGCTTCACGGTTAGGACAGGGGGACCCCCCCCCCGCCCCCAAAGCTCTGGTGCCTGGGGGGGGGAATCAGGTGGCAGTGGCACCCCCAGAACCTTCCCCACTCTCTTAGCGGTAGGGCTGACCCTGAGCGGAAACGGCATCTTTATCGCTCTCGCTTCGGCGGCAGCTCCCCGTGTACTGACCGTGGGCTCCTTCCCTTCCTCGCTCTGTCTGCAGTTGCCCAGCAGCCTCTCGGAGAGCCGGGGCCTCAGCGCCAGCAACGTCGACCTCTCCCGCCGAAGCTCCCTGCTGGCTTGAGGAGCGGCAGCATCTGCTCCGGCTCGGCCCGGGTCGGGGCACGAAGATCGGGCTCGTGTCGGGCTGCCCGCCAGCAGGTGCCGCCCGGAAGAGCCCCCCACACACACACACCCCGCCCCTTGAACAGGGCTGGGGCCGCTGCCACTGCCCCTGGGCGGACTCGCACAGACTCACTCGCTCACTTACTCACTCGGTCTTCCTCTCGACGGCCGGCATGTTGCTGCTACACTTGTCTTCACCTTGTGGCTGGAAACGAGACTGTGTCGTGGCCGGGCGAGTCGTAGGGGCTCTGAAGCCGGCCCTCTCCCTCCCCTCCCCTCCCCCTGGGATCCCTCCGCTGCTGGCTGCCTTGGCGGGAGCAGGAGGGGTCCGCCTATCCGGACCCAGGGGCCCGAGTCTGCACTCCTTAGAAACGTTCTGGGTCCCCTCAGCCCTCCCGCTGTGCCCCTCCTCAGTGGCCGTGGGGTGACAGGAGCTATGGGGCCCCTCTCTGGAATCGTCCCCTCCCCGGAGCGCTGGCAAGTGACCTCCCTCTGTCCCAGCATGCTCTGCCTTTCCCACGCCAACTTCCTGGGCCAGACCTAGGAACTGGAAGGCGGCGTTTCATGAGCCCGGAGGGTCCTGCCTCTCCCGGATCCAAGGCCCCTGGCCCAATTTACTTGCCTCAGCCTGGGCATCCTGTACACTCCTTGGGGCAGTAACCTTCCATGGAGGAGGAGGAGGAACTACAGTTCCCAGCATTCTTTGCAGCACTTTGGTCAGCTGAGGTCCCCCCCCCCAGCTGCCTCCTCCCTTGCCCCCCGTCTGTCACTTCGCATCCGTGTGTTGGCCTCAGGGAGATGTTGCTTCAGCGTCCTGGTCCCTGCTGCCGTCCCGTGTGCCCGTCTGCTCCCCTCGGCCCTCTTTCTCCACCCCGCACCCCTTTTGATGCCCTCGATCGGTGGTTTCCAACCTTGGGGTCTCCCCATCTTGTTGGATGACAGCACCCATCCTCTCTCGCCAGAATAAATCACAGCTGGCGTTGGATGGGCATGGCCAAAGCAGCAAGAGCGGGGCCGCTGGGCTTTCTGCCCTGGGCCGCGAGCCTGTCTTGGCCAAGCACTGCCCGTCTTCCGTCGGGCTCCCTTCTTCCGCAAGGAGGCGGCGTTGCTGCTGGGAGGGGAAGAAGAGAGTCCTCCGGGTGGGGAGAAGCAGCCCTTCCTCCTCCGAATTGTGTGCCTGTTCTGAGGCAGGCTGGCCCAATCCTTCCCTGCACCCCCCCACCCCCCCTCTTGAAAGCACTTTGGAACTCCAAGCAGCGACGACTGGGCCTGCCCCAGTGCCAGGTGGGACGTAAACGGTGGCTGGAACCGGGCAGGGTGGGGGGAAGCAACACCCACATCTCTGTGCATGCACCTGCACGCACATCCGCCACTCGCCCACCCCCTTTCCCCCCACAGCCCAAGAGTGCACTGTTCCTTCTTGGCCGGTCTGCTGCTCGCCTCGGGCCCCCCGATTCGAATGCTGCCCAGGACGAGGCTGTGTGGCCGTGGATGCGTTCAGGGCCCCTCCCTTACCCTCTCCCCTTGCTGCCGTGGATGGAGAACCTTCCCGTTGACCTGGCCGAGGAAGGGACATGCCAGTGGGGAAGTGGGGTGGGGTGCAGAAGGTTGGGGCCAACGTTGCTCTGTATTTAATTATGTTGCTGTAGAAATTAAAAGTGGGGGGGAAACCTGGGAAAAATGTGTCCGTCTTGTCTGTGGTTGGCTTTTTCTCGACTGGTGGTTCAGTTCATGCACCCAATCTAGCAAGAGCAGGGAAACTGGGGTGTGGGGTGGGGGAAGCAGGGTCAAGAAGAACAAAATAACATTTTGTGCTTTGGCTGCAGTAGGGAGAAGGTGGGGGAAAGGGGAGGTTCCAAGGGAAAGAGGTGGCATGTTTGAGGAATTCGGAAGGAGAAAGCGGAGAGGCTTTTGAATGAAATGGTTAAAAAAGAAAAAGCATTTCTATGAACTACCTTGAGTCTCTGATGGGTAAGAATGTCCATGCATTTCAAAATAAAATATAATTACATTTTAATACGCGTATATAATATCCATAATACTTGAATATATCTGTTTCATATAATAACTTCATTGGCACACGTGTACATGCAAATTAGAAATTCTGTGGATAGAGAGGGAGAGAACCTGCTTCGCTTTTGCTGATTCCAAATGTTGCAGCGCGGACTTCATCTCCCAGAGGCCTCTGAGGGGCAAGGCGCGCTGGTGCCGGTATCACGTGACGACAGGGAAGCCCGCCTGCAATCGCTACATCGCCCTGCATGCATAATGCGGCATGCTCAGTAGCAGAGCTTGAAGCCGTTTGCCCTTACTTGCTCTGTTCTAAGCCACGCATTGGGTGCACAATCGAGATTATTACTGATTGATACTATATTTTATATTATAATGATTAATACGTCACACCATGCCATTTCTTAATAATACTTGTAATATAATCTATAAGATAAAGCCGCTTTGGCTTCCCCCACTCACTGGTATGCAACTCCCAGACCCAACCATAAAAAATAGAAACATACCATTGTCGCTGGTAGGTTCCAGACCTCGCCCAGTCTACCAGAAAAACCCCAAACCCTAAAACAACAACAATAATAAACTCATTACTTTCCCAGAAAATCTTGATAAACTCTCCCACTGGAGAGCTTAGGGAATGAGACCTCGTAGAGCTAGGAAAAAAGCCCAGAGTCACAGTGATTGCATTTGTTTGTAGCTTGATTATTACAGATAATATGATCATTATACTAATACTTGTAATGATATAGAATATAAAGCTGCTTTGCCTTCCCTCACTCACTGACATGAAACTCCCAGACCCAACCATAAAAAAATAGAAACATAAACTCATTACTTTCCCAGAAGATCTTGGATTAAACTCTCCCACTGGAGAGTTTAGGAAATGAGACCTTATAGAGCTAGGAAAAGTCTAGAGTCACAAGGATTCGTTTGCAACTTGATGATTAATCCTCAGTTATCATTGATAACATAATGATGATTATTATACTCATAATTGCAAACTGCAAGCCCTTTTACTAAGTCACATCGCACCACCTTCCCGTTTGCAAACCCCTGCACTGCTGCGGAATGATGGGGGGTGGGGGGAGCGCCAGTTCTTTGACCATACTAATAATGGCGGCCTTGAAGCGCTGGACAAAACGGAGCATGCGCGCCCCCGACGTCTGTTGCCGTCCGCGGTGCTGCAGGCAAAAATGGCGGCGCTCAGGTCCTTGTGGCGGCTGCGGACACCTTCAGGGTCATCTTGGGTGCAGGGTATTGCACTGGGGACGGCGCCCCACAGGTAACATTCCCCTTCTTGCATTGAGATTGGATGTATATTCCCCCACCCCCCTTTTTTTTTTGTGGCTGGTGTCTTGGAATTGTTGCAATTGCTACTCATCTGCTGCCCCAAGTTCATTTGGAAATGTCAAGCTGCTAGTCCTGCGTGTGGACTCAAGTTCTGACCGATCTGCAAGTCCTGCTGTCTTTAATCCTATGCATGTAGTAGGTATGATTACTTGGAGGCAAGGCAAGGGCATTCTGTATGTGGCCAGAGACACTGTTTCTGTCTCGGTGGCATTTGTGTGTTTCATTATTGAAAACATTTTGACATGGGGTGGGGGGAGGGTTGAGTCTCACTTTGCCTCGGGATATTTTATTTATTCATCTAGCACTGCTGACATGTGTGGTGCTTTACAAAGTAGGAGAGGAGTGGTCCCTGCCCCCAAGGGGCTTACAATCTGAAATTAAAGGAAGATCCTAGAGAAAGGAGAGGGATGTGAAGGGGAACAGGGAAGCAAACGTGGTTGTTATTATTATTAATAATTATTCAATTTCTATACTGCCCTTCCAAAAAGGGCTCAGGTGGTTTACACCGAGAAATAACAAATAAATAAGATGGATCCCTGTCCCCAAAGGGCTCAAAATAAAAAAAGAAACATAAGACAGACACCAGCAACAGCCACTGGAGGAATGCTGTGCTGGCTGGGGTTGGATAGGGCTGGTTACTCTTCCCCTGCTAAATAAAGAGAATCACCACGTTAAAAGGTGCCTCTTTGCCAAGTTAGCAAGGGTTTATACTAGTTAGGTACTAGTCTATCCTCTAATGGGGATTCCTGTTAGAGGATAGACTAGTACCACAAATCTTTAAGGTGCAACAAAAATCTTTTCCATCCCTTTAACAGTAGCTTCACGTGCAAAAACAGAGCAAGTTATGTTTTTTCATCTTTCCCCACTTTATCCCCATACTACATAGCAGGCTGCTATCGAAGACAGAGGAACGGACCAGTTAAAAATGGTGGCAACTCCACTAGGCTCATGCTTGTGAGAAGGTGGGGTCAGGTACCTAGATTCCTTCTGGAGATGATAGAGAAAAATGCAGACATAAGCTGCAGCTTACTAAATTTGCTGTGCCTGAGGAACATCTTCCCTGATGAGCAAGCATTTCAGCTGATCTCACTTCTGTTCCTTGCTACATAGGTATTTAAGTGTGATTCCTGATGGAGGCTCTGTGCCCTTAACAACCACACTGAGAAGTCTAAAGTTCAATTCCATGCTAGGGATCATTAGGAAGGGGATTGAAAAAAACTGCTAATATTATAGTGCCCTTATACAAAATTGTGGTGCGGCTACACTTGGAATACTGTGTACAATTCTGGTCACCACATCTAAAAAAAGGGACACTGTAGAACTGGAGAAGGTGCAGGGCAATCAAGATGATCAGGGGCCTGGAGCACCTTTCTTATGAGGCAAGGCTACAGCCATTGGGGCTTTTTAGTTCAGAAAAAAGATGGTGGGGAAACATGATAGAGGTCTATAAAATCATGCCTGGTATGGAGAAAGTGGAGAGAGAGAAAATCTAGGACCAACAAACAGAAGTACTTTTTCACACAACACATAATCAACTTGTAGAATTTTCTGCCACAAGATGTGATGACAGCCAACAACCTGGATGGCTTGAAGAGGGGTTTGGATAACTTCATGGAGAAGAGGTCTATCAATGGCTTCTAGTCGGAGGGCTGTAGGCCATCTCCAGTCTCAAAGGCAGGATGCCTCTGAGTACCATTTGCAGGGGAGTAACAGCAGGAGAAAGGGCATGCCCTCAACTCCTGCCTGTAGACTCCCAGTGGCATCTGATGGAGCACTGTATGAAACAGGATGCTGGACTAGATGGGCCTTCTTGGGCCTGATCCAGCAGGGCTGCTCTTAGGTTCTTATCATCCCCAGTTCTGCTGTGGTGGCTGGGGACCCTGTTGGAGAACCCCTTTTGTGGTCTGTTTATCCTTAAGTTACAAGCCTTGGTATCCACACTTCTCCGTCTTGTGGCTTTGCGCATAAATCTGCCAGATCTTAAAATAGTTTTTTGTGTTTCCCCCTTCTCAGATCAAAGCAGTGGCAACCCGATGTGGAATGGATCAAGGGGTATTCTGGTGCTGTCATGTACCCCACCAAAGAGACAGAAAAGTGGGTCCCTCCCCCTTGGAATGGTAAGTTTCCCTTGTGGTGTGCTCTTGAAATCACTGCTGTATTGTGAGGGCAGCACGGGGGGGGGGTCTCCATTAAGAGCAGAGTGGCTATCCCTCCCGAAATTCCAAAATTCAACTGGATTTTAAGCATCTCACCCAGATAGTTTAGCCCACCCAGATTTGCCCGGATTCCAGCTTTTTTTCTTTCTTTTTTTTTAAAGCTCAGTTCCAGCCCTTGTAGAAGCGGAGCTATGGAACAAAAATTATTTTCAAGCCAATTTACATAATATGCAAATTAGGCACCTGGATTTGGAAAGCCAGAATATGGCAACCCTAACCTGAGTTTAGTACCGTTGTGGGGGTGGGGGGAGGTGAGGCAAGCTCCCAGATCCAGCCTAGCCAAAGGCCACCAACCCTGAAAATAAACCAGAGTCTTAACCCAGGTTACCGTGTGGAAGGAGGGTTACTGGAGCCTGGGTTTGTCTGCTTTGCTGAGTCATCTTGAGATTTCAGCAGCTGCCCGCCATGTTTTACAGAGAGGGCTGCGGCTGCCAAGGCAGGGAGGCGGGAACGTGCCGCTCTGCACAGCCCTCTCTATGGTCACCAGCTTGTACTGGCATGAATGCAAGTTGCCCCGCCTCCTCCCCCCCCCCCGCTTGTGCAGCCAATCACATAGTAGCTGTGACATGCTGAGGTTTCCCCCTTCTGGTGTCTCGAGGCGCAAAGGTTTCAGAGAAGTGGACGGAGCCCGGTGTGAGGCTGGGTACCACCCCAGATACAGGGCGGCGTGGCACTTTGAGACGCCTTCCGCTCGCGCATGCGCAGGGGTTCATGGAACACCACCCAGAGATCTTCACCTTTCCCTCACACTCCTTTGGATCTGAGCCAGTCTCTCCGCCCCAAAGCAACATCAACGCAGCATCTTCATAATTAGGTTTCAGTCGGACTGCACGTTTTGCTCCATCATTCTGCTTCTACAAGGGCTCGAGCTTAGCTTTAAAAAGAAAAGAAAAGAAAATCTGGGCAAATCTGGGAGGTGGGCTAAACAATCTAGGTGAGGTGCTTAAAATCCGGGTGAAACCTGGAATTCCGGTGGAGGGCATGGCAACTCTAACCCAGGTTAGTCCGCCACGCACCTGGGTTAGTGCCGTTGTGCGTCGAGCCTGCTCAGTGTCCCACCTGCCGTCTTTCACTCTCTTGGCCTAAACAGACAAGGACCCTCCGGCTGAGAAGAAAGTCTCCAACCTGACCCTCAACTTTGGGCCCCAGCACCCTGCGGCCCACGGGGTCTTGCGGTTAGTCATGGAGCTGAACGGGGAGACGGTGAAGAAGTGCGACCCCCACATTGGCCTGCTCCACCGGGGCACTGAAAAACTGATCGAGTACAAGACGTATCTTCAGGTAACCCTGCCAGGATCGCTCCTGTCCCCCTGGTGAGCGACTGAGCCTCCAGGTTGGATGCTGCATCTTTTTGACGCAGGAGGCTCCCTGACCGGAATCACTGGCTGATAGAAGCTTTCCCTAACTTACTTAGAAATTATACCAATGCATTACATTTTTAGGGGGAAAGTTAGTGAAAGAATGCAATTGCCAGATGCTTGCTGTTGTATGTGTATGAAAGTCCGTGCTATGTGCGTCAACCAGCTCTGTGTATTAACACAATCCTGCTCCGTCTCAGGCTCTTCCATACTTCGACCGGCTCGACTACGTCTCTATGATGTGCAACGAACAGGCCTACTCCTTAGCCGTGGAAAAGCTGCTCAACATCCGTCCGCCCCTGAGGGCTCAGTGGATCCGAGGTGGGTGAGGGCCAGACAGCTTCTGTCTACCTCTTTTTGGTCAAAACAATCCCGGCTATCCACATGGTCACTTGCTGTATTGCTAGATTGTGTGGAAACAGCTCAGCAGTCCCCCAAAAATCAATGAATGGAAGAGGTTTGGCAAATCTGCTTCCCTTTGATATATTATAAGAATAGTCTCCAAGGCCTGTTTCCCACAGTGGCCCACCAGATGCCTCTGGGAAGCCCCCAAGCAGGAGATGAAGGCATGCCCTCTCTCCTGCTGTTGCTCCCCTGAAACTGGTATTTGGAAAGAGCCTGCTTCTGAGCCTAGAGGTAAGCACTAGCCACCAGCAGCTTTCCCAGAAAGCGGGCCAAAATACCAAAGCAAAATGTGGATTTTTTTTTTTTAAACCTCGATATATAGCGGGGAGAGGAGAGCTGGTCTTATGGTAGCAAGCATGACTTAGTTAAGCAGGGTCCACCCTGGTTGCATACGAATGGAAGACTTGATGTGTGTGAGCACTGTAAGAGATTCCCCTAAGGGGATGGAGCCGCTCTGCGAAGAGCATCTGAGGTTCCAAGTTCCCTCCCTGGCAGCATCTCCAAGAGAGGGCCGAGAGAGATTCCTGCCTGCAACCTTGGAGAAGCTGCTGCCAGTCTGTGTAGACAATGCTGAGCTAGATGGACCAAGGGTCTGACTCAGTATAGGGCAGCTTCCTGTGTTCCTATATCAGGCTACACTCTTAACGCACGATGAAAAACCAGAGTTGTGTGTGAAGTGCTCCCCGATAGCTTGCAGAGATTTGGGGGTAGATTTGGCGGATATGTGAAAGCACGCCTCCATTCTAGAGGAGATGCGATCTAAAAGCCAGGTGTGAAAAAGCCTCAGGATTAGTAGCCATTGATAGTCTTGTCACCCATGAATTTTTCTAAGCCCCTTTTTAAAGCTACCCAGGCTGATGGCCATCACCACCAGTCAGTCTTCGCTCTTATTTTATTTTCATCTGTGTGCGGAATGAGTTTTGTTCTTGGCGGCAGTATCTAGGCAGTGTGTGCAAACATGCAGTCAGAGTGGGGCCTTCCTGATTCAACCTAAAATTTGAGCGGACATCAAAAAATGTGTGAGCGCACGCCTTAGAGGGAACACTGCCACCAGTGTTCCTTCTAACAGGGACTCCCAGATATTGTGGACTACAACTCCAATAATCCCCAAACAAAAGCCATTGCTGCTGGGATTCTGGGAGTTGTTGTCGTCAACATCTGGGAATCCCTGATAGAAGGAACACGGGTCACCACATCCATGGAGAAGAGAGGCAGAGAATTCTATCGATTCATTATACGCTGTGTGGGAAAGCCCTTTCTTGTGTGGGTCCTAAATTTCCTGGCAGACAATTTCATGGGATGACCCATGATACTACATTGCAGCTGTTCGTCCCCATGAGCCAGTGCTGCCTCGAAACAAAAGCATATACTGTGTTTCTAACTTGGTACGGTTACTATAATTTCCCTACCCTTTAGTGTATCGGACTAGTCCCAGGGTGTTCTGAATTCAGATCCTCACTTGGCCGTGAAACTCAGTGAGTTATCTCGGGCCCGTCGTGCTTTCTCAGCAGAGCCTACCTCACAAGGTTGTTGTGAGGATGTGGTGCATGGGTGGGGGAGACCCACACCACACCACACATGCTGCCCTGGCGAGAATAAAAATGAAAGCAAGGCCTCTCTTATTTGACTGCCACCTGTCCTCTCTTCTTCCCCCATCTTGGTTCTTGGTTCTGTGTCTCGGTAGCTAACCCAAGCCTCTGCCTCTTTACCAGTTCTCTTTGGTGAAATAACACGTCTCTTGAACCACATCATGGCCATCACCACCCATGCCCTGGACATTGGCGCCATGACTCCTTTCTTCTGGATGTTTGAGGAAAGGGAGAAGGTAAGAACCAGCCCGGCTAGATTGGTCTACTCTGCCTGCAGAAGGCCCCAGGTCCAGTCGCCGGCAGTGCCTCCAGCTAAAAGTTTATTATTGGTTATTATTAAGGATATTTATATTCTGCTTCTCAACAAAAACGCTCTCAAAGTGGCTTAGGTAGGGAAAAGCACAATAGGAAAAAGATGGTTCCTTGTCGCTGTCCACAACGGGGCTCCCAGTCCAAAAGGAAGCCCACGGAAGACCCCAATAACAAGCACGGGGAAAGAAGCCATGTTGGGTTGGAGAGGGACAGTTGCTTTCCCCCTGCTCAAAATAAGAGAGCTGCCATTTTGGAAAGGTGCCCCTTGGCGCCATTTTGAGAAGGTGCCCCTTGACCCAGTCAGCAGAGGTCACTTAATGGGGCTGACCCTTGCCTGAGGGGGGCAAAGTTCATTCAAAGTTCATTAGTTATGGAGCATCTGCTTCTGCAGCTCAAAAGTTCCCGACACAGTTTCCATAGCCAAAGGACTGAGGAGATGGCTTCCTGCCTCAAAGGGGCTCCCAGTTTAAAAAAAAGAAACTCAAAGGAGGTCCCGACAACAGCCCCTGGGCTGAAAAGGCACAATTGCTCCCGCCCTGTTCTCAAATCAAGAGAGCCGCCATTTTGGAAAGGTGTCCCTTGGCGCCATTTTGAGAAGGGGTCCCTTGACCCAGTCAGCAGAGTTCACTTAACGAGGTCGACCTTTGCCTGAGCGGGGGGGGGGGGCAGGGGGGAGCTCATTTATTATTGATGGCGCACCTGCCCACTCTTTCTTTTTTCCCCCAGCCAAAAAAGTTCCCAAAGTGGCTTCCATAGCCAAAGGACTGAGGAGATGGTTCTCTGCCTTCAAGGGGCTCCCAGTCCAAAAAGAAACCTAAAGGAGACTCCAGCAATAACCCCTGTGAGGGACATTATGCTTTATCAAGGACATAGGAAGCTGCCATATACTGAGTCAGACCTTTGGTCCATCTAGCTCAGTATTGTCTTCACAGACTGGCAGCGGCTTCTCCAAGGTTGCAGGCAGGAGTCTCTCTCAGCCCTATCGTGGAGATGCTGCCAGGGAGGGAACTTGGAACTTTCTGCTCTTCCCAGAGTGGCTTCATCCCCTAAGAAGGGGAATTTCTTCCAGTGTTCACACTTCTAGTCTCCCTTTCATATGCAACCAGGGTGGACCCCGCTTAGCTATTTATTTATTTAACATATTTTTATACCGCCCAAAACTTATGTCTCTGGGCGGTTTACAAGAAGATAAAAACAAAAGTTAAACATTAGTTAAAAACAAAAACAAGAAATTTAAAAACAAGAAATTTAAAACACAACAACTTAAAATTTTAAAACAATATTCTAAAAACAACATTACAACAATCAAAACAATATCAGTTAAAAGCCTGGGTGAACAGAGGGGTCTTTAAAGACTTTTTAAAAGTGGTCAGAGATGGGGAGGCTCTTGTTTCACTAGGGAGCGCATTCCAAATCCTCGGGGCAGCAACGGAGAAGGCCCGTGTCCCTGAGTAACCCGCAGACGAGCTGGTGGCAACTGCAGACGGACCTCTCCTGATGATCTCAACGGGTGGTGGGGTTCATGACGAAGAAGATGTTCTCTTAAATACCCGGGGCCCAAGCTGTTTCGGGCTTCATAGGATGGGACCAGTCATGCTTGCTACCACCAGACCAGCTCTCCTTTTCCAGGTCCCTCTCTGGAAAGTTTGGAGCACTGATGCCGGTCCGAATAGATGCCGCTGGGTTAGATCAGGGCTTGGCAGCTGTTCCTCAGCATCAGCTCCTCTCCACCCCAGCCTCAGTGGCCAAGAGTGGGGGAGCTGGAGTCCTGCAAACCCCCCCTGATCTAGGCTGAACAGCCGTCTGACTTGGGGTAAGGCAGTTTCACCTCTTCAGACCAAATCCGGCCACTGCCTCTCCTCGCCCCAACAAGTTATTTCATAGCTCGAGGAAAGGACTTCGCCCAATTCCGCTCCCTGAAACTCAGGCTGGGAGAAGAGAGCTGGTCTGGTGGTAGCAAGCATGACTTGGCCCCAGAGCTAAGCAGGGTCCACCATGGTTGCATATGGATGGGAGACTTGATGTGTGAGCATTGGAAGATATTCCCCTCAGGGGATGAAGCCGCTCTGGGAAGAGCATCTAGGTTCCAAGTTCCCGCCCTGGCAGCATCTCCAAGATCGGGCTGAGAGAGACTCCTGCCTGCAACCTTGGAAAAGCCGCTGCCAGTCTGGGAAGACAACACTGAGCTAGCTGGACCAAGGGTCGGACTCAGTATATGGCAGCTTCCTATGTTCCTTCCTATGACCTTGTGCTTGTAGAGCGTATGCTCTTCCTAAAAATGGCGAGGGTTGTCCACGGGCTCTTAACAGATGCATTTCTTTCTCTCCTGCTCCCACCTTTTCTGGTCTCTCTGCAGATGTTTGAATTCTACGAGCGGGTCTCCGGGGCCCGGATGCACGCTGCTTATGTCCGCCCAGGAGGGGTCCACCAGGTCAGGAGTCAGTGGGGTTCGATGCCTTGATTCTTGGCGGGGAGGGCGGTTTGCTCTCCAGATGCTGTGGTGGGCCCTGGACCACATGTGCCCTGCTCTCCTTCCCCTTCAGGACATGCCTCTGGGGCTGATGGACGACATCTACGAGTTCGTGAAGAACTTCTCCATCCGGATCGATGAGGTGGAAGAGGTGAGGCTTTCGGGAGGATCGAAGGCGGGCTTTCCTTGCAGCTGCGGCCTTTGTCTGGCTGTGCGTCTTGTAATGTGGCAGAAGTCAAACGCACGGTTTCCCAAGACGTTGCTGCTGCTGCTCTTCTGACAGTTTCTCTGTGTAGCTGTCTTTATAACCATGCGGCATGTAAGAAACAGGTTCCTTGGTGGGGGGGGGGAATCCTCCAAGTGTCCTTGGAAAGGAATATAAACATCACATAGGAACACAGGAAGCTGCCGTCTACTGAGTCAGACCATTGTTTCCATCTAGCTCAGTTCTGTCCACACTGACTGGCAGCGGCTTACTCCCAGGTTGCAGACAGGAGGAGTCTCTCTCAGCCCTATCTTGGAGATGCTGCCAGGGAGGGAACCTGGAACCTTGTGCATGCAAGCAGGCAGATGCTCGTGCCAGAGCGGCCCCATCCCCTGAGGGGAATCTCTTACAGTGCTCACACATGGAGTCTCCCATTCAAGTGCAAACCAGGGTGGGCCCTGCTTAGCCAAGAGTACCGTTCATTGCACTCATTCAAATTGAAATTTGAATTTGAAACCTGCTGTAAGGTGGTGGCACCTTTTTTAATAATGCCAGCAAAGAGTCTCGGCAGAGGATTGGGCTATCAGCACCTCCCACCCTTGGTAGCTATATACCTCCATCAGGATCTGACGTGGCATCGCCCTGAGTGCCAGGGAACACCGAGGGAGAGGGGAGCTGCCCTCTTTCCTCCACTTCCAATCCCAAGTGTGCCTGGTTGGCCACTGAATAGGGCTGGGCTGGACGGGCCACGGCCTGATCCCGCCTGGCTTTTCTTAAGTTCGTATGTACCGTATGTGTCTTTTTCTGGACTTAAATAGTATCCCAGCGTAGACAGAGACCTGGCCAGAAGTGATCATCTGCTTTAGGATGAACTGATTTCCACCAGCACCAGCACCCTGTGAATCTAGTTTAATTCCTAAATCTACTCAGCAGTCCTGATTCCTACTCATGGAACTTCTTCATGCATATTGATCCACAGCACAGCCCACTGTGGAAATCGTAACATCCAAGCAAACCCTTCCTTTGGTCTTGGCCAGGAGGCCAAGAAACCTTTTGATCAATGAGATTCTTAGTAGTTTACAGATTATTTTCTTCATTAAAACAACATAGAACAATTTGTTTGGGGGGCAGCGAACAAATAAAGGATGATGATTTTTTTGAAAGATACCCATTTAAGGATCGTGTTTTTTGGAGTGGATACTTAATGCTCCGTTTTTCACTCATCAGTTGCTGACTAACAATCGAATCTGGAAGAACCGCACCATTGATATTGGCGTGGTAACAGCAGAGGAAGCCCTCAACTACGGTTTTAGGTAATTAACTTACAGAAATGGTGCATCTCATAAGAGTAAGGTAAGCCTGCCCCTTCTCCTCCCGTGTGGTAGGCACTGGAGTACAGGGGTCTGTATTGTTTCCAGCCGACAGAAAATGACCAAGACTCAAGATGCAATCTCCTTTTGACCTTGTGTTGAGTGTACAAATGACACATTCCTAGCTGTACCTCTCCTCTCCTCTCGCACTGTTAGTGGAGTGATGCTTCGTGGCTCAGGAATCCATTGGGACCTTCGCAAAAGTCAGCCCTACGATGTCTACGACCAAGTGGAATTTGATGTCCCAATTGGGTCACGGGGAGACTGCTACGACAGGTGTGTCTTTTCTTGGAGGAGGGAGGGAAGAAGTTGTGTGGGTGACGATGACATGGACAGCTTTCATGGTGCTCCAGCTGTCGCTTGCTAATTGCGGGTTTGAGTATCCGTGACTGGCAAACGGTCACGCACCCCACCAACTGTGACTTGAGTATTCATGGTTGGCGCCATTTTTTAAAAATTTCCAGCCATTTTTTGGCCAGTTTCCAGGGTCAATCCGAGGGTCCTTTACAGAGATCAGGGGGCAATTTTGGGTTTTTTTAGAGGAGTCATTTCTGGATGTCGGGGAATTTTTTTACCTTTTTGTGTGTGTGTTTTAGGCACTTTGGCACTCGCGATTTCCCTAACCCCCGTTCTCCCATTGAAGTCAACGACTTCCTTACCATGAATTTGCCAGCCACGGAGAAACAACTGTATTTATTTATTGTTCAGTTTTTATACCGCCTTTCATAATGCATCTCAAAGCGGCTTGCAAAAGTTAAAATACAATAAAATTCCAGAAAAGTAGCATTTAAACCCTTAAAATCGGTGCACACTCATTGAAATCGTATGCCGTGTCTTAGGTGGCCTTTGGTCCCCCATGGGTGCTAGGGCCAGTGATGGGGTCATCGCCTGAGGAAGAGGGTCTTGCCCAGTTCTGGTTTGATCCTGATGGGAAGGATGGAGTACATAAGACACGTGCATGGTGTGTGATGACGGAGGTGGGGGTGGCTGTTGGCACAGCCTTTGTTGTGTAAGAGGATCCGACAGATATAAGGCACCAAAGTCTGAATTCAGTGCAGGGCCCTGCCGGATTGGAAGCAGAACTGCCCAGGACCAGAGCGAGAACTCCTCCTGTCCCTTGTGAAGGGTAGCATATCTCTGTTCTCGGGGCATGGTCTGAAGGCCTACGGCGCAGCTCCCTTGCCGAAACAAAGCAGGTCTATCTCTGGTCATGCCTGGATGAGAGACGGCCTGGAATTCTTCTGTAGGTGGCCTTGAGATCTGCGATGGGAGAAACGTGAGAGAGAGACCTAAATACACTGTATTTAATACAGGCACGCCCTGACTTAGAAACATCCAGCTTAAAAACACCCGTACCTACCAACACAGCTCCATAACAGATTGCCTTAAGCAAGACCCCAACTTATAAATTACATACACACACGTCGTCCCTCTTGGGAACCCGGTGCGTTCCGAGGTGTGGACCTCCAGCTTACAAACCAACTTCGGGAACGCAACCTGTTTGTACGTTGGGGGCGTATAAGAACAGCCCTGCTGGATCAGGCCCAAGGCTCATCTAGTCCAGCCTTCTGTTTCACACAGTAGCCCACCTCTGGGGAGCCCACAGGCAAGAACCTAGGAAGCTGCCATAGACTGAGTCAGCCCACTGGTCTATCTAGCTCAGGATTGTCTTCACAGACTGGCAGCGGCTTCTCCAAGGTTGCAGGCAGGAGTCTCTCTCAGCCCGATCTTGGAGATGCTGCCAGGGAGGGAACTTGAAACCTTCGGCTTTTTCCAGAGCGGCTCCATCCCCTGAGGGGAATATCTTCGAGTACTCACACTTCTAGTCTCCCATTCATATGCAACCAGGGCAGACCCTGCTTAGCTAAGGGGACCAGTCATGCTTGCTACCACAAGACCAGCTCTCCTCTCTGACGGGAGAGGGGAGGGCATGCCCTCTCTCCTCCTGTTGCTCCTCTACAACTGGGATGAAGAGGCATCATGCCTCTGAGGCAGGAAGTGGCTCGCAGCCACCAGACTAGTAGCCATCGAGAGACCTGTCCTCCTCCATGAATTTGTCCAAGCCCCTTTTGAAGCCATCCAAGCTGGTGGCCCTCACCACCTCCCGTGGCAGAGAATTCCATAGATTCATTCTGCGTTGTGTAGGAAAAAGTCCTTCCTCCCGTCGGTCCTAAATTTCCCGACCTTTGGTTTCATGGGGGTGACCCCTGGTTCTGGTGTTGTGGGAGAGGGCTTGCGGTCAGCCCATCTCCTCCTCTGACCCGGAAGGCCTCTCCCACCATTCTGTATCTTCACTGTCCCCACCACCGGGACACTTACAGTTCCTTCCCAGGCTCTGTCTCTCGTCCCGGTCCTTGAGTTTCCTGAGCCCCGGGACCGTCCTCATCCCTGCCCTTCTCCCCGCAGGTACCTGTGCCGAGTGGAAGAGATGCGGCAGTCGCTCCGTATCATCTTGCAGGCCCTCAACAAGATGCCCGAGGGGGAGATCAAGGTGGACGACGCCAAGATCTCCCCTCCAAAGAGATCCGAGATGAAGGTAGAACCGAGCGGGAAGGGTTAGCGAGCAACGCCACGAGGCAGACCGGCGGAGGCCAAGTCTCTGGGCCACAATGGCTACGTGCTCCTTCTTTGGAAGAGGCCCGGGGACAAAACGTCAAGATGGGCCCCTACCTGCCTCCCCCACCTCTTTCTTCAGAGGCGGAGGGAGTCGAGAGCAAGCGGTCACTCCGCTGACAGCCCTCTTCTCCCTCGGGGGGTCCAGGGTTGCTGGTTTCCCCCCTACCCTTGCTCAGTGTTAGCTACATCCCTGTTGGGAGGCAGTCGGACTCTGAATATCAGTTGCCGGGGCCAGGAGAGGGCTATTGCCTTGCTTGCCCACTTGCGGGGGGCCTTCTGGAGGTGTCTGGGTGGCTACCACAGGAACGTAGGAAGCTGCCATATACTGAGTCAGACCCTTGGTCCATCTAGCTCAGTATTGTCTTCACAGACTGGCAGCGGCTTCTCCAAGCTTGCAGGCAGGAATCTCTCTCAGCCCTGTCTTGGAGATGCTGCCAGGGAGGGAACATGGAACCTAGATGCTCTTCCCAGAGGGGCTCCATCATCCCCTGAGGGGAATATCTTACAGTGCTCACACATGTAGTCTCCCATTCATATGCAACCAGGGCGGACTCTGCTTAGCTAAGGGGACCAGTCATGCTGGCTACCACTAGACCGGCTCTCCTCTCCAGTCCAGGCAGCAGGACTGGTGGCCTTAGAACGAGGGCCCTCTCCGTCGGAACCTAGGAAGTTGCTTTATACTGATGAGTCAGGCTCTTGGTCCGTTGAGCTCGGGATTGTCTGCTCTGACTGGCAGCAGCTCTCCTGGGGTCTTCCCCAGGCTTACCTGGAGATGCTGCCAGGGACTGAATGGAGGGACGTCCACATGCAAAGCGGGTGCTCTGCCACGGAACTGCGGCCCCTTCCCTCTCCATCTAAACATAGCCAAGGGGCCTTGCACTGAGTCAGGCACTTGGTCTGTCTTGCTCAGTCTTGCCAGCACTGACTGGCAGCGGCTCTCCAGAGTTCCAGGCAGGGGTCGTTCCCAGCCCTCCTGAGAGATGCTGCCAGGGACTGAACCTGGGGCCTCCTGGGTGCGACGCGGGTCCTCTGCCCCTGAGCTGCAGCCCTCACTCCTCCCCTCGCTGCCCAGCCCAGCCCAGCCTCGGTGCAAGGGGTCTCTGGCTTGGCTGCCGTCTCGGTCTTTCAGTGTCTCCTCCTTCTTTCGCCAGACCTCGATGGAGGCCCTGATCCACCACTTCAAGCTGTACACGGAGGGCTACCAGGTGCCCCCTGGAGCAACGTACACCGCCATCGAGGCCCCCAAGGTACCAGCTTTTGAGTTGCGCATTGTAGGGAGTTGGAGGGGACCTTGAGGCCGACCGTCAGACGGCCGGTCACCTTGTGGAAGCGCCTGTGAAACTTGAATCTGAACCTGGGCTCAACCCCCAGAACCAGCGTTCCCTGTAACAGGGATTGCCAGGTGTTGACTACAACTCCCATCACCCCCAGCTGCAGTGGCCTTTGGCCAAGGATGATGGGAGTTGTAGTCAACCCCTGGGCAGCGCTGTAGCAATCCACATGGCCCAGGACGACTACGACTTCTACGACAAGTGTTTATATGCCGTTTTTCAACAAAGGTTTCCCAAGCGGTTTACATAGAGAAATTATGCCCAAGTAAATAAGACGGCTCCCTGTTCTCATAGGGCTGATGTTTTAAAAAGGAGCCTAGGGGAGACACCGCCAGCAGCCACTGGAGGGAGGCTGGGCTGGGCAGGTCCAGGGGCTCTCCCCCTGCTCCAGTCAAGAGAATCGCCACTTTCATAAAGGTGCCTCTTGGCTGAGTTACAGGACTCTCGGCCAGGGTGATGCTGCTGCTTTCCCCCCTTGGTGTTTTTGACCGATTGCAAACTGATTGGGTCTGGTTTCATCTAAAGCAGGGATGGTGGGAGTTGTAGACCCACAACAGCTACAGACCCAAGTTGGAAAAACCCCGACCTGAAGGATTGCGTGGTTAGCCGCCTGTCTTGCTGAGAAAGGGTGGGATGCAAGTGTCTGAAATAAAATGCCCAGTTCAGGTCTACATTTCATGCATTCCCTGCTAACTGGGCAAAGAGGCACCTTTTACCGTGGTGATTCTCTTGTATTTAGCAGGGGGAGAGTAACTGGCCCTATCCACCCCCAGCACAGCATCCCTCCAGTGGCTGTTGCCGGTGTCTATCTGGCTTTTTAGACTGAGAGCCCTTTGGGGACAGGGAGCCATCTTATTTGTTTATTATTTCTCCGTGTAAACCGCCCTGAGCCATTTTTGGAAGGGCGGCATAGAAATCAAATTAATAATAATAATCATTTCTCTCTCTTGATCTCGTGCTGCAGGGAGAGTTTGGCGTGTATCTGGTCTCCGACGGCAGCAGCCGGCCCTACCGCTGTAAGATTAAAGCTCCCGGCTTTGCCCACCTGGTAAGGGGGAAATGCGCCCCAGGGGTCTGCGTCTGTGAAGGGAGAGGACCCAGGGTTCTCTGCAGCAGGGATTCCCCACTGCTGTTGACGGCCACTCCCAGAATCCCTAGCCGAGGACTGTTGCAACTGGGGATGCAGGGAGTTGTGGTCAACATCATCTGCTGAATCCCTGTGACAGGGAACCCTGAGGAGCACCTGGGAAGGGGGAAATGTAGTCTGGGTTTTAAGGTGTGTGTGTGAAGGGTGTGACTGGTGCCCGCAGAGGGTCTCAAACTGGTGACCCAAGGCATGTCAGGCAGGGATTAGGGATGTGTGAACCGGCTCGCCCTCGAACCGGGCCCGGTTAGGCTCGAGCCATCAGGCCGGTTCAGAGTTGAAAACTGTAAAAAATAAAATCCCTGGGTTCAGTGGACTCCGGGGGGATGCTGCTGCAGGGTGTGTGTGCGTGTATGTGTGCACGCACACGTGTGTGTCCAGCAGTTCTCACCCCACCCTTGAGGTCTTCTGTGAGCCGTTTTGGGATTTTTTTCCCTGACCACGGCCGCCGCGACCACATATAGGGCTGAAACTGCTCGAAAACAGGCCAAAACGGCCCATTGAAAACCGCAGTGAGGGAAACCGAGAGAGACAACCCGCCCCCCCCCCCCAGCAGGACCCCCAGAGGCCGCCAAACCCGGCAGTAAGTTTAAAATCTTATTTTATTTATTATTATGACAGTTTAGAACCCCAAACCGGCTCTAATTCGAGCTGAGCTGAGGTTCTAGTTCGGGGATGCCAGAACCAAACATGCCCGTTCTGGTTTGAGTCTGGTTTGGACTTGAACCGGACCGGGCTAATGGGCTTTGTGCACACCCCTAGCAGGGATACAACCCAAGGAGGTGGGGGAGAGATCAAGGTAGATGATGCCAAAGTCTTCCCTCCAAAGAGAGCAGAGATGAAGGCAGAACGGAACAAGGAGAGGGGGTGGTCTACTCCTTGGCAAAACCACTAGACAGATGGATAGGAACGTAGGAAGCTGCCATATACTGAGTAAGACCACTGGTCTGTCTAGCTCAGTATTGTCTTCACAGACTGGCAGCAGCTTCTCCAAGGTTGCGGGCAGGAATCTCTCTCAGCCCTGTCCTGGAGATGCTGCCAGGGAGGGGACTTGGAACCTGGATGCTCTTCCCAGAGCGGCTCCATCCCCTAAGAGGAATCTCTTCCAGTGTTCACACTTCTAGTCTCCCATTCATATGCAACCAGGGGAGACCCTGCTTAGCTAAGGGGACAAATCATGCTTTAGGTGCAAGCTCTGGCTTAGGGCCTCACCCCATGAGGGGCCTCCGACTTCCAAAAAAGTGACTAAATTTTAAGCTTTGCACAATGTATTTTCGTTTCTAATGCAGATAGGCTTATTTCCAGACAACGCTCTTGGTTCAGTTAGTTTCATGGGCCAAGATTGCTTCACAGGGTTGTGGACTTTCCCAGCTGTGTTGGCTGATCTTCCTTCCTCCGGTGCAAGGAGAGTGTCCAGCAGAGTGAACGGGAGGGCCCTCACTTCTGGCAGCGTGGCCAGCAGAAGGGCCGCTTCCTTCCCCAATCGTGTTCCCCTTCCTTCTGCCTAGACGGGCACCCGTTTCTCTCTGCCCCTGGAAGCCCCTTGTCACGCTGCTGTGGTTTGTGGTACGTGCACAAGGAAAGCTGTGTGCACTTCACGCTTCTGAACAGCTTAAAATAAATCTCAGAGCCACAATCCTGTGCCTGGAAAAGCCTTCGTCCTGTCGATCTCGTTGCACTTCATGCAAATCTTGGTTTCACTTTTGCATAATTCGGTTTCAATTGATGATGCAGAGAGACGCTCGGGTCTTCTCAAGTGACGGGAGTCTGTGACCGCTAGGAATCTTGTTGGGTGGCCAACTGGATTCAGATGACTTCATCAGGCGTTTGACCACGCACTGCAGCCTTTTTGTTTTCGTTTTTTAAGCAAGTTTCTAGGCCTTATTAAACTTCCTCTTTTTAACAAACGAAAGCTGGGATTTCTCGGGCTGCTGCATAGGGTGTCCCAACCTCACGTTCTGCATTCCTGCGGTCCTGGTACTGCATGAACTGTGGGAAGGTTTTTTTGTTTCGTTTTTGTTTAGTAAGCTGCTGGTACTTTCTCTTAAAGCATTAATTTAGTTACTTATTCCATTCATATACCACCTGATATGTGTATCTCTAGGCGGTGTACATAATATAAAATACAACTACTATAAAAACAGAATAATTTCACAGAATAAAAGCAATTAAACAGTTGAAACTTAATTTTAACAGGTACGCCTTGAGGGTCTTTTTAAAAGCAATCAGAGATGGAGACACCCTTATTTCGACGGCGGGGGGGCGCATGCCAAAGCCCTGGGGCAGCCACAGAGAAGGCCCCGTCCCAAGTTGCCACCAGATGAACTGGTGGCAACCGTAACCGGACCTCCCCAGATTATTTTGATAGGGGGCAGGGTTCATGACGGAGAAGGGGCTCTCTTAAGTACATTGGACCCAAGCATTAACTTGGAAGCAGCAAAACCTTTGGGTTACTTTCGCCCTCTGCTTTAAGGTGTAAACATAAATGTTTGTAAAAATAAACGCAGACCATCTTTGATAGTACAGGTAGCAGGGTGGGGATCCTCTGAATATATCTCTGTTGTTTGGGGTCTCCCTGCTGTTACCCCAAACTCGAATGGGCAAGCCAATCCACAGATCTCTCTCTTTCTCTCTCTCCTCTCTCTCTCTCTCACCCCAAACTGTGTCATCTTCCACAGGCCGGCTTGGATAAGATGTCGAGAAACCACATGCTTGCAGATGTGGTGGCCATAATCGGTAAGTGACCCTTTCTGCTGCATGTGGGAGCTCTGTGGGGCAGAATCAAAGGTTTGTCATGTTGGTGGAGGAGTGAATTTAGGAGTTCACAAGTAACCTGCCTTGGGAGCAAGAGGTTGCCGGTTGGAATCCCCGCTGGTATGTTTCCCAGACTATGGGGAACACCTCTATCGGGCAGCAGCAATATAGGAAGAGGCTGAAAGGCGTCATCTCATACTGTGCGGGAGGAGGCAATGGTCAACCCCTCCTGTATTCTACCAAAGACAACCACAGGCCTCTGTGGGCGCCAGGAGTCGACACCGACTCGATGGCACAACAGCTTGTGGTACTTCAGGTGTTGCTGAACTACAACTCCCATTATCCGCCACCACAGTAAATTGTAGCGGAGGATTCTGGGAATTGTCGTTCAGCCACAACATCTGGCGGGCCGCGGGTTGGGAACCCCTGAATTAGCCCATGCAGTTGAGAAGGAAACGAGGCCAGCGGTGGGGATGGATTCATAGCTTGCGGGGAGGGGAATGTCTCTTGGGCACAGTCCTCGGCTTCTCTAGTCAAATATTCGGGAATGCAGATTCCGGGCCAGACCTCCTTCGCCCTGCGGCTTTTGGAAGGCGCTGCCTGACACAGCAGATATTATTGAGCGAGGCCGACCAGCATATATGGTCGCTTCAGATGTCCAGCCCTTTCTGGGCCCACCTCGGATCTTTTCCGCTGGCTCCCCACAGACCTTCTTTCTCCGCTCCAGCCCCGCTTCCATCTTGGGGACCCCGAATCGGAAGGCAGGAAGGACGTCTGACACATACATAGAGACCTTGAATCTGCCTTATACCGAGTTAGAGCTTTTGGTCCTCCTGCCTCAGTATTGCCCACACCAAGGGTTCCCAACCTGGGTTCCTCCAGAGCTGTTGTGGAACTACAACGCCCATCACCCCCCAGCCGGAATAAATTGTAGCTGGGGATGATGGGAGTTGAAGTTCTGCGGCTCTTTGAATGAGACACTGATTCAATTGTGTGTTTAATTGTGTTTCAATAGTTTTGACTTTTTAAATTTTAATGGTTGAAATGTTTTTATCTTTTTATTGGTTATTTTTATTGTCTTGTAAACGGCCCAGAGAACTTGCGTTTCGGGTGGTATAAAAATATGTTAAATAAATAACATCTGGAGGAACCCAGGTTGGGAACCCTTGGTTTACACTGACTGGCAGCATCTCTCCGAGGTTTCAGGCAGGCGTCTCTCCCAGTCCTAACTGGAGATGCTGCCAGGGATTGAACCTGGGACAACTTTCTGCATGCCACGCAGATGCTCCTCTGCTGAGCTACGGCCACATCTGTATCCCTTCATCTTCTTCTCCTTCTTCTTCTTCTTAGGCACCCAGGATATTGTCTTTGGTGAAGTGGACAGATAAGCTCTGTGCCCTCAGGCCGAAGTGAAGCCATGCCTGGTACCCAGAGACTGTGTCCTCCGCCCAACACAGGATGTCGAAGTGTCGTCTTGCGTGTACAGTCCCCCGCGCGCGTGTCGGTGTGAGTGTGTGTGGCCGCCGCACACCTCGGGCGGGGCTTTGCTCAATAAAAAGTGTTCTCGGCAAACCTGCAGAATGTACCCAACCAGCCTGTGAAGTGAGGCCTCTGTGACCAGCTGAGGAGTGAGGCTTCTGCTGCCCAAGGCGGCTTCTCATCTGCCCTCGCCTTCCCAGCTGGGCTTCTTCCCCTTCTCTCTCTTTTCAGCGGTGCGTTTATGTTGGGCCCAGAGCGGCTCTGTCGGCAGCCTGCAGGCCTCTCCTTGTGGTTTGCTTCCTCCCTTCCTCTCTGCCACAGCTCCATCTTCACTCAGGCCTGTGTGCAGCTCATGCCAAAAGCATCCCAGCAGCGGGCAAGCCATTCTCCACGTGGCCCGCTCGGTCGCAGCTGGCGCAGGCCTGGCCTTCCCGACTGCAATAAAAGCCGTTCGTTTTTATTGATCGATTTCATGGATCTCCTGCTCTTCCTCCAAGGAGCCCAAAGTGGTTGCACGTGGTTAAATTTCTCCTTACAACAGTCCTGTGAGGTTGGTTAGGCTGCGAAAGACGCGACTGGCCCAGAGTCACCCAGCGATGGCCTGGGCTGAACGGGGATTCGAACTCGAGTCTTGGTCTAGCATTATTGTGCGTGGGAGAAGGTGCCTCGCCCTTCTCCTCCCAAAACTGTAGGCTGGTTCTCGGGACCGACAGCTGGGTCAGAAGAGTGGGGCTCCAAGCCTCCCCCTGCGTGTTCCTGAGAAACGGCCACCTGTGGGCCAAAATTGAAGAGTGGCGGTAAGGGACCGACGTGTGCTAGCTGTGATCTGGGTAGGGATGCGGTGGGACCCATGTTCCCTCTAACAGGGATTCCCAGATGTTGCTGACTACAACTCCCAGCTGTAATAGCCTTTGCTTGGGGACTATAGGAGTTGTAGTCCACAAGATCTGGGGATCCCTGCTAGAGGGAACACTGCGTGGGACGTGCTTTTCCTCCACCATGCTGGCTTCACAAGACGGGTTGGCCATTGACCGACCCAGATTGCAGCTAGCAGATGTCACTCACTCCCCTCCCTCACTTCTGTGTTTGCCTCCCCTGATAACTGGGCAAAGAGGCACCTTTTCTAACATGGTGATTCTCTTGTATTGAGCAGGGGGAGAGCAACTGGCCCTATCCACCCCCAGCACAGCATTCCTCCAGTGACTGTTGCTGGTGTCTATCTGGTGTTTCTTTTTTAGATGTGAGCCCTTTGGAGACAGGGAGCCATCTTATTTATTTATTATTTCTCTGTGTAAACTGCTTTGGAAACATTTGTTAAAAAGCGGTGTATATAAATAGTAGTTGTTGTTGTTAGCGTAAGAGCAGCCCTGCTGGGTCAGGCCCAAGGCCTATTTAGTCTAGCAGCCTGTCAGACTTGGTAGAAGGCTGCTTTTCTGTGTGAAGGGTGCCGAAGAGGGCAAGGAAGCCGCTGAATTTTCTCCATGCCTCCACATCCTCTTGGTTTCCCGAACGAAATTCCCTTTTTGCATTCTGGACCGGGTGGTGGTCTGAGTTCTTAGCGTGGCTCTTGATCGTATGTCGCCCACCCTGCAAAAGGACTGCTTTTAGAAGCGAGAGCGCCGTGTTTTGATCTAGGCGCCCGCTGCAGGGAATTGCTGCTTGCCTGCTGCTCTCGAAGCGTGTACTGAACTTGGAAGATTTGTGGCTTCTGCGGGTATTGGGCAAACAGTCCTTGAGCAACCCGGTTCATGGTCCCACTTCAGGGCAGGCAGACGCGGCATGAAAATAAACAAACGACACTCACAGTTCCTCTCCTGAGAGGCAAAAATAACACACACACACCCCGTTTCCCACCTTGGCTAGGAGCCCTCAGCCAGAGGTGATAAGATGTTTGCACATCATGTGTTGTGATAAGTCAGATGTCAAGAACTGATATGTGTTTTATGCATGTGGCAGTTTTGCCGGGGAGAGGCAGGAAGGAGGAGTAGCCCAGTGTGAGGTGGGGGAGATCCATGGGGAAAGCCAGGATTTCCTTCCTGTGTGTTTGACCTGGAGTTTAAGGGGTCCATCTCTCTCTCTTGTATAAGCCTGTAGGTTTTTACCGTATTTCCCTGAATCCAAGATTACTTCCCCCCACCTCCCAAGTTCTTTGGAGTTAGAACTTGGCGGAGCGTCTTAAATTCAGAGTCCTGTTCCATTTGGATAAAGATAGATATAAGCTCTATTTAAGCTCAGTTTTGAAGGGGGTCATCTTAAATTCAGAGTCGCCTTCTATTCAGGAAAATAAGGTAAGTGTAGGGAACCCCCAGGTTTCTAGTGTGGTGGTGTCAGGGCAAGAGCCATTGCCATTTTGGTTGGGCAGCCGTCAGACTGAATTGAGCAACTGTATTAGTGGTGTGCGCCAAACCTGTCTGCCTAGTTCAGTTTGAGTCTGAACTGGACTCAAACCAAACTGGGTGTGTATGGTTTTGTGGGGCACACCTGTGTGCACACACACACACACGCCCAGCTCAAATTTGAACTGGTTCAGGAGTTACAATTAAAAAAAGGTTTTTTAATTTACATTCATTGCCATAGTCCGGCAGCCTGCCAGGGGTGGGGGATGCTGGTGCAGCCGCGGGAGGGGTCTCTGCAGTCTCCCTCTCCCCCCACTGGCCTCACCCTGGTCCTGCAAGGGCCTTTTCAGCCCATTCCAGCCCTTTTTCTGGTGGCAACGGCCATTTTGGAAGCTGTCACGCGTGCTCCCTGGTCATTTGTGTGGCCTGGGTCATGACCCAGGCTCGAGCAGAACTGGGCCCAATCCAGTCCAAGGGCAAGCCCTCGAGTCGGACCAGTTCGATGGCGAACCGGCTCGACCTTGAGCTGGTTCGCACATCCCTAAACTGTATTGGGAAGCTGATTTAGAAATAAGATAGTTAGCAGATACCCAAGTGCTCTCAGTGAGTGAGTGAGTGAAAACTTACTTATATGGCACTAGTAAAAAATAACAGTTCCCCGCCCCAAGGGTTTTACAATTGAAGCCGGGCTCTGGAGTCTGACTCTCCAGAAATAAAAACATGAAAAGAGCCCAGTCGGATTGGGCGAAAGGTCTGTAAATCTCAGCATCCTGTCTCCACCGATGGACAGACAGTTACCTCTAGGAAGCCCACCAGTATGTAGGCAATCGCCTTTCCTTGCTGTCGCCTTCTCCCAGCAACCTGTGTTCAGTGATATACTGCCTCTGAACATGGAGGTTCTATTGAGTTGTCATGGCTAATAGGCAATGAAAGGTCTGTTTTCCTCCCTTAATGGGTCTGATTCCCCCCCTTCAAGTCTGTTTAAGCTAGTGGCCAGAGATCTGTCTCCGTTATTCCGTGAAGACGCTTTCACCAAGCCTTCCATGCCAGTGAGCAAAGGCAATTAAAATAACGCGTCTCTCTGTACACGGCCCCTGCAGCGGGATGCTACCGTTCGAGCAGAGGTCTCAACCCTGGCTATTGTTGGACTACAACTCCCATCATTCCCAGCCACAGCAGCCAGTAGTTGGGGATGGGTGGGAGTTGTTCAACACCTACGGGGGGGGGGGCCCTAGAGAGCCTCATTAGATTTCTCCTTTCCCCCCACCCCAATGCTTAGCAGTGACCATATAGTTCCTTCAGCCTTCTTGTGGGGCGTGGCCTATATGTACCTGAATCACCATGAGGACTAGAAGCTTGTGCTTTTATTTTCCTTGAATTCAAACGGGTTGTTTTTCCAGCCTTAATAGATGGTGGTTGGATCCCTGCGGTCGACAGTGAGTATGTGTGTGTGTGCACATATACACCCCCTTCTCGCTCATCTAAAAAGGCCAGCTGGGGCTGGCTTTCATTCTCGCTTTTGAGGCCTACAGCTGCCCAGGTGTGAACCAGTTTCACGTGAGCACCTGAGCACGTGGAAAACCTTGCCCAGCTTGCCTCCCGGACTGCGGCCAGACAGGTGTGTGTGCCAGGAGCCAGCCTGGCATGCCACCACAAGCATCACACTGGCACGTCCCCCCAACACTAATGGTAGGCCCTGTATTTGGGTGCACGCAGGACGCTGTGAGCAAACAGGTGCAGCAGGGGTTTCCTGCGTGTTGTTTTCTGCACCCCACGGCATGTGCATGCCTGTCCCCTGCTCTCGGCCCTCTCTGGGCTCTCTTGCCCAGTTCCCTAAAGCAAGCTGGAGAAAGGGGAACTCGAGGCCGTGCTGCTGATGGGCTATCGCCGAGCGCGGAGTCGAAGGCACCAAGCAGCGCGTTCAGGAAAACATGTGCTTGTGGTTGTGGGCAGCCCCGCCACATCGAGCACAGGGGAGCAGAAGCGGAGCTCGGGCGCTGGACACTGCCTTGGGAGGAAGCCGTGCGCAGAGCTGATCTCCCCGCGGCTTCGCCCTGCGTCCGCTGGGATTGATACGCCACTCCAGAGGGCAACTTCACCCAGATCTCCAGGATGAACCAGCATCTCCTGACCGTCCTCTTGGTTTTCCTGACAGCTGAGGGAGCAGGTAAAGGAGTGGGGTGAGGTGGGGTGGGGGAATACTCTCGTTGATTTACCGGACTTCTTGGTGTGTCACACACACTTGCAAGGGTTAAAAATCCGCTCTGTGCCAGACTCCGCAAAATAAATACTAACGGATTTCATAATTTCCTCCCAAATAAAAACCCCATTAACACAGCCCACTATCTCTCCCCACAAAGAATCCATTATCCGTTCACAACAATCTCTAATAATAGATTTATTTACCCTACCCTGATTCCAAAGGGCTCAGATATTCCCTTTCCTCCAGTCCCACTCCCAGTTTTATTCTTCCAGAAATCCTATGAGGCTGCAAGAGAGAAAGTGAGTTTTAACAACCAGCCCAAAGTGGCCCGACAAATGTCATGGCAGTTGAGGCCACATACTTGAACTGATAGATTAATCAACTTAAATTTGGGTTGATTAAGTGACAGGGCCAGTTTTACTTGGGTGGGGCTGCAATCTCACATCCTCCATTTGAAAAGACTCGTTTCCTAGGCTATCTGGGTTTTGTTGTGTCGGTGTATAATACTCCCATGTTCACAGAATGAGAAGGCCAATCTTAAAGATGGCCTCTCTTATTGCATCTACTCGCTTGTGTACATTCACGTCCTCACACTTTCTGTATCTCAAGAAGGTGCCTGTATTGAAGTTTTGATCGTATACAAATGTATTTAAAATGAGATTGATTCAAAGGAAGATGATCAGCTAAAGGATCCTTTAACTGGGCAACAGCCCTATTGAGCGTAGGTTTTGAAGAACTGGCCGTGTTGGATAGAACTGTGAAGTGCCAGCCAGTTCAAGCAGTTATTTGAGCTGAAATAAATATCATGTATGCAATACATTGTTTAGAAATATGCATGGCCTACTAGACCTTGGGATTCTCTCCTGAGTTATTTCTGGGTAAGGGGAAGTAACTCATTTCTGGGTGAAGCTCAGTCATGCAATCATAACAGCATTCTTAAGATCCCGACAGAAAAATCGGAGACTGGGCAACCAAGCCACCTTCCTGCAGCCCCAAAGCCTGCCGGAAATTATGAGCCTTTTGGTCGGCCCTCTAAAAGACAGAAGAGAGGGGGCAGTGGGGTTTCTTTTGACCGGGCCAGATTCTCTCACTACCATTTTAAGAAGCCGCGAGACTCTCTTCAGTGTCGATTATGGGAACAAATGGCTTTCTTCCTGGAAAGTAGAGCCAACTCTTTCGCCAGGGTCATTGCCATCCACCGAGATTCTGCAGAAAAGCAGTTCAGTTTCCTTTCTTGGATTGTCCATGCATGTGTGTGTGTGATATCCTGGTTTCACCCGCTAGTGGGTTTAATCCTCCCCGGTACAAGTCATAGGAACATAGGAAGCTGCCCTATTCTGCATTGGACCATCGGTCTATCTAGCTCAGGATTGTCTTCACTGACTGGCAGCGGCTTCTCCAAAGTTGCAGGCAGGAATCTCTCTCAGCCCTATCCTGGAGATGCTGCCAGGGAGGGAACTGGGAACCTTCTGCTCTTCCCAGAGCGGCTCCATCCCCTGAAGGGAAGATCTTCCAGTGTTCACACATGTAGTCTCCCAGTCAAATGCAAACCAGGGCAGACCCTGCTTAGCTAAGGGGGCCGTTCATGCTTGCTGCCACAAGACCAGCTCTCCTCCCCTTTACTATCTTTACAGGGGCTGCTGTTCTAACAGGGCCAGCCTATGAAAGGAAACTTTTTTAAAGTTCTGACGGACTTCAATGTCGTGGCTTCTAGAAAGACACTAGAAAATGTGTCTGCAAACATGAGAAAAGTAGGGTGTACCAGAAGCACAGCAATGTTGGAGCATGCCCTGGGAAAGTTGAGCCCCTGACCACCCCGTTATTTTCTCCAGAGAGGCACCAGAGGGAAAGCAAAGAGCAAGCCATTGCCAAGTGGGGTAGGGGATACGTGTCTCCCCACCACAACCACCGCTCCTAGCTATGTCCCCGGGGATCATAACGCCTCTTATCAGCATGCACACAGACGTGCCACCATGATACACCCATATCATTTGCATACAGCCAGTGTCTGTATATGCTTAAAAAGCGCAGTGCATCTATTTTTTCCCCCGAATAACCATACACACTCCGAACATAAAGCCAACCTTGCTGAGTCGGAACCGAGGCCCATCTCGTCCAGCAGCAGCAAGGCCTGAAGGCCCCTCCTCTCCCCGGATGTTAATCCCCATCAGCCGCTGCCATTTGCAGGTAGACTGCCCCGGGGCATGGAGGATTTACTTTAGCCGTCATTAGCTCATATTGAAGGCCATGCAATGTTTAAGGCCGTCAATGCACATCGGGGCTTCTTGGCTGACGGCTCTTGCTCCTGGCCGTGGTTCAGCGATGGGGCACTTGAGTTGCATGCAGAAGGTCTTGGGTTTCATCCCCTGGCAATATCGCCAGGTAGGGCGGGGAAGGGCCCCTGGCTAAAACCCTAAAGAGCTGCTGCCAGTCAGTGCGGACAACACTGAGCTAGATGGAACAGGGACCTGACTCGGTAGAAGGCAGCTTCATACATTCATCAGGAGTATTCCTAGCTCAGTGGCAGTGCACCTTCTTTGCATGTAGGAAGCGCCAGATTTAATCCCTGGCATTGCCCGGCAAGCCTTTGAAAGACCCCTGCCTGAAACCATGGGTTGCTAGAGGACCCACTGCTACAAGAACAATGGTCCAAGGAAGCATTTCTAGTTTTGGGAAGGGCTGTAGCTCAGTGGTAAAGCATCTGCTTGGCATGTAGAAAGACCCAGGTTCAGAGCCCGGCAGCATCCTCAGGTAGACCGGGGAAGGACTCGTGCCTGGAACCTAGGAGAAGCTGCTGCCAGTCAGTGTTGACAATCCTGAGATAGCTGGGCCAAGGGTCTGACTCAGTAGAAAGCAGCTTCCTACGTTGCTAGTGCTGAATCTCAGACAGGATGCCTGAAATCTTACGGCTTAAGCTTCTGAGACCACCACTGGGTACTCTACCCATTTTAGTTTGGATAAAAGGCACAGGAAAATGCCCACATCTGTCGTGCTGGTGTTCAAAGGAGATGTGTTACAAGACACCCTCCTCACACATACACGTACGCTGAGCTGTTAGTGGTCAGGTCTCAAGAGCTGGGTAGCCTTCCCGTTAGATTATCTACACTGGGGCCCTATCAATCGCATCGGAGCTGCTGTCACCTGTGGTTTAGCAGAGCGTTGGCTGGTCTGATGCTTTTGTGGTGGAGAGAGAGGCAGAGAGAGTTAGGTTCTGCTCTAAAATCATCTCTTGTTTGGGAGTGGAGTGTACATTTCAAAAAAGACCCGTCATGACACGATCTGGGTGTTTTTTTCAAAAGGTGGTACAAATCCCAAAGCTAATGTCGGAAGATAGCATCTATATTTAAAAGATGTGCCCTATTAGCATCCTGTGCTCATTTGTTTAAAAGTTCAATAGCACCAAACATCCTGATTCTCCCTGTTCTGGAATATCCCTGTTCCCACTTTGGTCCCTATTTCTATCTTTTTTGAATGTGTCCCTTCTTCAGGGTTGCTAACTTGGTCCTTTTTTCAGGGTTCTCTCCCTCGGGGCAGTGGTAATAATGTGGCATGGTTAGATAATTGATTATTGTGTGGAACGAAGAAGCAACCAGCGTATTGTAGCAAAAGCTTTTGTGGACTGCAGCCCACTTAATCAGGTGCCTTAAGTAGTGTTCTCAGGATCACACACACACACATACACAGACGTAAACAGTGAAGTCAAATGTTATTGAATTGCAGCAGGTTTGCTGACGGTTCTCGGTGAACCTTTGATATGCACCAGATAATCGCAGCTACCATTTTTGTTTGCAAATTAAATTTTTATTGATTTTGACAATATTTTTATTAACATTCACAACAAATAAACAAATAAGGACTTCCCGCTCAGACCTCTTCGTGAATCATCAACTATCAAATTTACCTTTGCTATAATAATGATTCAAAATATAGATGTAAACCTTACAAACACAATTTTAATCTACCCAACCTGCTGTTATTACTCAATTTCAAACCTTGCTGTAAAAATCCCAGCTACAATTCACAGCAGGAATCTAGAATAAAATCTTTCTCTCCTTGCTAAGTTGATGAACACGTGTTATGAGACAGGACAGTGCTTGTTTTCTCCGTTCAGAACTGAATAAACAGAATCAAGCCTCCTTGATACAGGTGTTTGAAATGTGCCTTGTATCTCTGCAGAGGCCCTGAAGGAACCAGAGATATGCTACGTCTTGGACGGGATTCTCTTTGTCTACGGCATTGTTCTCACTTTCCTCTACTGCCGCCTTAAGGTGAGTCTCACAGGTCTCCAATATTCACCCGTCTGCATCTTAACTCAAGTGTTGAAATACATAGAAATCTGGTCCCGTCCCATGCAAAATCAGGATTCTGTACCCTCCTGAAATTATGCAAGTTTGCATGGTATCTTTTGCTTTTGCAAGTCACGAGAAAGGGAAGGAACCGTGTGGTGGTCTTTGAAGGCCCGCCTCTCACAGGCATAGGTGACTCTAACAGAGTCTAGGGCTGGCTTGACAGGTAGGCTTCCTGCCTTCTTACTAACCCTTGCTCCTCTGCCTACCAGCGTGGTGTCGTGGTTAGAGTGCTGGACTAGGACCGGGAAGACCTGAGTTCAAATCCCCCTTCAGCCATGAGACTTGCTGGGTGACTCTGGGCCAGTCACTTCTCTCTCAGCCTAACCTACTTCACAGGGTTGTTGTGAGGAGAAACTTAAGTATGTAGTCCACCGCTCTGGACTCCTTGGAGGAAGAGCGGGATATAAAATGTGAAGAATAATAATAATGTTGAGCAGGGGCGTTATGCTTTCCTCTGCCCAGATCCTCTGCTGAGTTTTGCAGACCAAGTGGTGCTTGACGGCATGGGAACAGGCCAGGTGCTTTCTGGCGACTGACATCAATCTCCAAATGAGTGTAGTTCGGGAGATGCCCATGGCCCGATCCTGTGAAAAAGACCTCAGAAGATATTGGGGGTAGGCAGAAACTCTCCAGGAATGGCTTCTGTCAGAATTGCAGCCCCGGTGGACTTGGAGGAGGGATTTGAGGTCTGAGAGGCGACAACGCACAGGTGTTCTGTGAGGCAGTTGCGTGCAGAAGGGGCAACAAGGGAGGAAGAGCGGAGACGTTGGGAAGAGCAGGAAACCTTGGGGGCAGCAGAGGTGCAGTGGCAAGCAGTGTTCCCTGTAAGAGGGGCCTCCAGATGTTGACTACAACTCCCAGCATCCCCAGCTGCAATGGCCTTTGGCTGGGGATGCTGGGAGTTGTAGTCAACAACATCTGGGAATCCCTCTCACAGGGGACCCTGGTGGCAAGATCAGGGTGGCAGTGCTGATGTGCCCATATCTGAAGTGTCGAGACTTCCCCCTTACCCAAAATATGTGTTTGTTGTTGTGTGAAAGCTCATGCCCATTTCTTTCTTTGCCTTTCCTTTCAGCTCCAGCAACGAAAGAAAGCCAGAGCTGAGCCCAGCCCCATCTATGAGGTATGCCCCCCTCTGCAGTTCGCTTCATTCGGAGACGGGCCCTTTAGGAGGGTTTGGGCGTGAGCAGGCGCCTGCGTTGCTGCAGGTCCTCGGCAGTGACCCCCCAGCCCAAGGCCATGGCTGCCGCTGGGGATGCTGGGAGCTGTAGTCTACATCAGGGGTTCTCAGCCTTGGGTCCCCAGATGTGATTGGACTTCAACTCCCATCATCCCCAGCCCTGATGGCCTTTGGTTGGGGATGATGGAGTCCAATCACATCTGGGGACCTCCAGGTTGAGAATCCCTGGTCTCCATCATCTGGAAGCCTTGTTACAGGGAACACGGGTGCTCGGACCGAGGGCGGAGGACCCCAGAGACAGGGCAGTAGGCAGCCTGGAAGGCAGAATCAGTGGTGGGAATCAGAATCCTTGAGGGAGCACGAAAGGAACAAAGTGTATTTCTGGGGGGGGAGACAAACCTTTCGTTGCTTTCTGTTGCTTTCTGTACTGTGTTTTGCTTCTGAGCTTCTGAAGTCCCATCCCTCTCTTCTTCTTCTCTCTCTTCCCTCTTCCAGAAAGTGGAAGGAATCTATACTGTAAGTACCATCTTTATTTACTTGTTTATATCTATGTAAACCGCTCAGGGAACTGTTGTTGAAAAGCGGTATATCAATATTTGTCGGATTCGTGCCTATGCATGTGTTTTTTGGGGGTGGAGTGGGGTGTGGTATAGGCAATGGAAAGCATCTTTGTATAGGGATGTTTCCTGTCTCTAGCTAGCTGGTGCATTGTATCTTTATTTGAAAACCACTGTTTTGTGTAAATAAATGCTGAAGATGTTAAAGAGTTAAAAGCAGCCTTTTAAAAAGGGGAAATAAGATATCTGGGGGGGGGAACTAAACGAAAAATGACAGTCAGCCATAAAGTATAGCTATTTTTTCCTGACCTTTTTAGAAGACCTGTGAAAGCTGGTCATTGACGACTCTGGTCAACGGAATGGTTAACCATGGGCATCACCAACTATTTCCCTAAACACACATTTTATCTCTACATTCCATTTATATCTGACCCTTCCTCCAAAGAGCTCAAGGTGGTAGGTTTCTGTACTGCCCTTCATCCAAGGAAACCAGAGTACAACATGGAAAAGGGGAAAAAAAAAGAAATACAACCAATCACTTAAAATCAGCCATGCAACTACAATTAACCAAAAATGCAGCAGTCAAAACATCAAGGAAAGCACCTGCACTGGAAGTGACTAGGACTTCCTTTGCAGTGGCTGGGACCAGTTCTGAAGAGCAAAGTCAAAAGGAGACATGAAAAGTGACTCCTAAGAGCATAGGAAGGTTTTGGCTTGACCCCAAAAATAAAAGTGACCCTCTCTAGGGAGGGAATTCCAGAACTGGGGCACCCCACATAGGAAGCTGCCTTGTATGGAGTCAGACCACTGGTCCATCTTGCTCAGTATTGTCTACACTGACTGGCAGTGGCTTCTTCAGGCTTTCAGGCAGGAATCTCTCTCAGCCCGACCCGAGGATGCTGCCAGGTTCTGCAATGAGCTACGTAACCGTCCCATACAGTGCTCACACATAGTCACTTGTCCAAATGCAAACTAGGGTGGACCCTGCTTAGCAAAGGGGGCAATATATTAGAGTTGCCATGAACCTCAACATTCCGGGTTTCACCTAGATTATAAGCATCTCACCCAGATTTCTTAGCCAACCCAGATTCGCCCAGATTTCAGCTTTCATAATAAACAAACAAATCAATAAAAAGCTGAGCTCCAGCCCTCGTAGAAGCGGAGTTAGGGAGCAAAAACGTGCAGCCACTCTTCTGCTCAGAAATGATTTTCCAGCCAATTTGCATCATATGCAAATTACGCATCTGGATTTGGAAAGCCAGAAAAGGGCAACCCTACAATGTAGGCTGGTGACTACACATTCAGCTTCCCTCCCCACGAGAAAAAATTCTCTCTTTCTCTGGTAGCCACCAGCTTAGTTCCCAAAAGCACCAGAAGGAGAGCATTTTCAGATGAGTGCAGGTGGGTAGAGGAGCAATTTATTTTATGTAGCTTATTTTTTTAATTGTTCAATTTATATACTGCCTTTCATTAAAAACAATCCCAATAGCCCCTTTAGGCAGGCCAGGAGTCATGTGTTTTTAACTAGGAAGAAAGGAAGGCCAAGAGTGTTTCGGTCCTTCTTCCCGAGGCAGAAATGCGACTGAACAAACCCCCTCCTCTGCTTCCCTTTTCTCCTAGGGTCTCAGCACTCGGGATCAGGAAACGTACACCACCCTGGAACTCAGCAAATCCAAATCGACCCTGCCGGCCCCGCCTCCAGAAGAAGGGCAGCTGGTGGGATCGGGTTCGGGCTCCTAGAAACCTCCTTCAGCATGCCAAGCTGCAGCAACCCTGTATCTGTTGCCGCCAGAAGCTCGAGCACCTGTGCACCCCTTGCTGGCCCTGCAAAGCAAGAGAAAAGACTGACCTCTGTGACGTTGCCCATGGGGCTTCGATGGCAACAGATATGCACTGTGTATTAGCTGGGCTTGCTTGCTTATTCTAGGCAGCACCTTCTGGGGTGGGGTGGGCATCGCTTCTCAGCCTTTTGGCTAAGATCAGTGAAACATTCGCTAGGAAAGTCAATGTGTTCATTCATCCCAGTCGCTTCTTGCCTGGTGAAATTTGGCCATGGGATCAAGTGACATCTCTCCACGACCCCCACCCATCCCAGCTGCAGGCTACTTTGCAGCCCAAACCATCACAACAGCATACTTTATTTTCTTTAAACATTAGCATTCCCCGCCCTGTCCCATTCGGAGCACGTCTGACAGCAAGGAGAAGTGGATTCCCACCCACTCCCGGTTTCACGACTACGGGATGCACCTTGCATTTACTCACTAAAGGGCCGTGTATACATTGATGACATGATGTATAATGCCTTGCTTGCAAGCCGCGCCTCAGAAATAAATACGACGACCCAACAGTGGCGTGTGGTTCATTTAGGACGGCGGAGGCTGCATCTGTGCAGGTGAGAAGAGATCGGCCCAAACCCCTGGAAGCGTGGAGGTGTCGGTTAGCATTCAGGAACGCCAGGGAGGCATGGCCAGTGGGTTGGGTGTTGGCGTTCTGCTCCCTTCCGGAGACCATGTGGGCAGCAAAGTGAACACCCAGATGTAATCTGCTGTTTTTTTTCCACCCGACAGAGGAGAACTCAACAAGTACTTGGTTCATAATAATCACTGATGAAGGGGAGCAGGGAGAGAGTGTGTGTGTGAGAGAGAGAGTGAGAGAGAATATTGCAGAACCAGTTTAATTTTTTATTCTGCTATATATTTTATAGAAGCTATGTTGCAAACGGATCAGAGGAACAGCCCTACTGGATCAGGCGCAAGGCCTGCCTATCCCAGCATCCTGTTTCTCACAAGGGAAACCATTGTGAGAAATCCACTCAATGATAGCTATACCCCTGAGTGTGCCAGATCTAACTAGGAGGGCATAGGTTTCCATGCATTGTTACTGCTGATGCAGGTATGGGATCTGTGCCAAATAAAAGCGATTTTGGCTGGATAAAGCCACTGAATGCTATTTATCATGTATGCAGTACAGATCACGGCTTCTGTTTGGGGCAAGGAGGTTGGGTTTAGCTTCATAAGCTACAGGCTGGCCAGAGATTGCTATGTCACCCCAGAATGTAGGGTAGCCCCCGGATTTTGGCTCCTCCACCTGGCTGCTAAATTCCTCCCGGTTTAACATGGTTTTCAAATTCCCTGCCTGGATTGCTTGGATTTTACTCAGGATCCGATCTCATGGGAGGGCAGAGAAGGGGGGGGGAGTATACAACTCTGTCAAATTAATGAATAAAATGCACATTAGTTGCTGCATAATTTGCACAATATGCAAACCAGGTTGCCCGGATTTGGGAAACTTGAAGATGGCAGCCTTACCGGAGGTGCACCTATGCAATTTTGGAGCTTGGACCTACAAACCGTTGGAGCCTCTCCCCTCGCTTTCAAATTAAGCATCACCTTGCTCGGCCAGGCGGCCACACCACCTGCTAAATAGCACCTTTAGCACACCACAGGCTAAACAGGATGTGGGGTCTTCAGTGGCTGTGGAGGTAAGAGTGCCAGGGGTAAGAGTGCCTCTGAGGCTGGCACGTTTTAGGGAAAAACTAAAGTACCCTCGACACCATTTTTTCCACCTGTGGGAAAGGCCAGGTAATTCGACCGCAGCAGCAGAGACTGACTAGAAGGGAATTGATTGATTGATTGATTCGATTTCTATGCCGCCCTTCCAAAAATGGCTCAGGGCGGTTTACACGGAGAAATAATAAATAAATAAGATGGCTCCCTATCCCCAAAGGGCTCACAGTCTAAAAAGCAACATCAGATAGACCCCAGCAACAGTCCCTGGAGGGATGCTGTGCTGGGGGTGGAGAGGGCCAGTTACTCTCCCCCTGCTCAATAAAGAGAATCGCCACGTTAAAAGGTGCCTCTTCGCCCAGTGAGCAGGGGTTGCCAAGTTAGCAGGGGTGATGTGTTGATGTGTTTAGGAAACCAAAAAAACTCCATGTTTGCCCAGAAGACCTCATTCTAACTGAAAGTAACCCCAGCCCAGCTCAGGGACATCACTGCCTCTCATGATTGGCGTCGTTATCTCTCTCCAGCTAAAATGTATCTATGAAACTTGCTAAGACAGCTAAGCTTCCCAGGCCAGAAAACAGGATTTAACCAAATAAGGAGTAATCACCCGATGAACAATGAATCATTCGCATGCGTACTAGATACCCTTTTATTGCCACGTATACTGTGTCTAGGGGTGTCAGCATCATTTAGATCAGTGCTTCTCAACGTTTTTGGAGTCATGGACCGGTATATTATTCATGCACAGTTTCCTGGACCAGCCGTTAGTAAGGGGGTTGCCCCCCTTGCCTCCACCCCCAGGCACCCCCCAAAAAACAATTGTGGGCAGCTCTCCAGAGCTCCTTTCCAGGCAGTCCTCACTGCTGGATAATGTTCATTTTGAGGAAGTGAAATGAATGTTATCCAGCAGCAAGGGCTGCCTGGAAATGAGCTCTGGAGAGCCCCCAGAGGCCCCCTCCGGCCCAAAATTGGGTTTTTTGGGGTGGGGGTATTTTTTATTAGTGATGTCTCATGGACCGGTACCCAACGCTTCGCGGACCGGCACTGGTCCACGGACCGGTGGTTGAGAAACACTGATTTAGATTGTTTGTATAAATGTAAGATGCACCTGTAACCAAACTGTAATCGGTTTGAGAGCGTGAGCCTATTGATTACCTATTGCTGACTGCAGAGCAATAAACCTCAATGAATAATTCCCAATCCTTGTGTCTGACTGATTGGCTAAGCGGACCCAGGAATGAGCCCCATCCACATCAACAGCAGCAGAGACTCTTCTCTGCACCAAGTCAGAGCGGAGGAGAACAAGCCCTGCAGCCCCCTTTAGCCTGGCTTTATCTGATGGAAGCTTCCACGTAATCAGGCACATGTCCTGTTCCCCCCACTTCCATCATGATAAAGGGCATGCACAGGAAGACCAGGAGGGGGGTGGCCCAGGAAGGCAGTGGCCGGGTGTGTGTGAGTCATTTCCCTTGGTTTCTTGCACTCGAGGCTTATTTTAGCCCGGTCTGCCCTTGATGCAGGCAGCGATCCTTGATGCAGCCCCCAAAGAAACACTTTTAGCCCTGGCTGTGCCTGCTGCTAAATATGGGTTGCAGCCTCAGGTGGGAGATAACAACAACAACAACAATAATAATTCGATTTCTATACTGCCCTTCCAGAAATGGCTCAGGGCAGTTTACACAGAGAAATAATAAATAAATAAGATGGATCCCTGTCCCCAAAGGGCTCACAATCTAAAAGAAACATAAGATGGGCAAGGCTTCACCAGAGCTGAAAATGGAGAGGTGTTACGTTCCAGGTATTTGTCCGAGGATGGATCCTGGCGAGACAGCTTGTTGGAGGCCTGCAGCCGGGCCGTTTTGCAATATTGCCCAGGGCCATAAACAGGTGGCGTGTTGTTGCTACACAACATCAAGAGCGTAAATGCGGGTTGCTTGAGAGGTTGGTAGTAGTAAATATGAAGGGGATGAAACAAGAGCCTAGACCTCGTAAGTCCAGTGCGCTTTGCGTGCACTTGTTAAAATCCGAGCATGTATGCATGTACCTAAACCTTCCCAGGAGATCAGGGTGGTGGTCCTAACCCTCCACTGCTCCTCTTATGTTCACAGCAACCCTGTGAGGTAGGCTAGGCAGAGTGATCTGGCTAGAGGGTTTGGCCCAAGGCCAACTGGTGAGCTTCATGCCTGAGTGCAGAATGCTTATAACTATTTAATTTCCTGTTTGTCTTTTTGCAAAACTCAAACAGTTTCTTTAAGCAGCTTCTAACGCAGGGGATGCTTCACCTTTTATCCCTCCTGCAGATGTTGACCTACAACTCCCATGATCCCTGGCTACTGACCGCTGTGGCCCGGGAGTTGCAGTCCAAAAAGTTGAGCAAGGCTGCTCTAGTCTTTTTTCTACCTCTATGCGTTTTCACCCCATCAGCCATTGCGGGGGCGGGGGGGACCGCTGGGGGAGGAAGCCGGAAGCTCGGTCTGGCCCCGCCTCTCCACACCGGAAGTTCCTGTGCCTCGCCGCGGGCTGTCGGGCGCTCCTTCCCTCGCTGTCGCTAGGACGACGAGCGGAAGTCGCGTCGCCGGGGGCGGAAGTGACGAGAGAGGGGAAGTGTCTCCGCGGAGAGGAGTGGCGGAGGCGGCGGCCTAAGGCGGGCGGGGGTCGCCTGAGCCATGTCAGCGGGCGGCGCGGGGCCGCGAGAGCCCGGGGCCTCGGGAGGGTGAGAAGCGGCGGGGCCGGGCTGGGTGGGAGCCCGCCAGGCCCAGAGGGGAGGGCGGCGCTGGCGGCCTTGGTCCCCCCCCCGGGGAGCAGGGCCGGTGGGGCCTTCCTGGCCTGCGGGGGCTTATTTTGGACCCTTAAAGAGAGTGGGGGGGGGGCTTCCGCCTCTCTGCCTGGCCGCCTAAGCCCTCCCACCCCCAAACCTGTGGAGTGCTAAGGGAATGCACTCTGCACATGCTCAGAGGGATGAACGTTCCCACATCCTGCTGCTTCTGAGATATACTGCTTATCCACCTGTGTTTCCAAAGCGGTTTTCTCTCTCTCACACACGCACACACACAGCCAAAGGAGATGAGTTCCCTCTCCTGAAAGGGCTCGCCATCTAAAAAGACATGTAAGGCTCAGTGTGTTCCCTGTATCAGGGATCCCCAGACGTTGTTGACTACAACTCCCAGCTTCCCTAGCTGCACTGGTCTTTGGGGGTGATGGGAGTTGTAGTCACCAGTACCTGGAAATCGCTGTTGCGGGGAGCGCTGGTGAGGCAGACCGCTAGCAACAGCTGCTGGAGGTGGGTAGGGCCAGTTGCTCTCCCTGTCAGAGAGTCTTCACTTTGAAAGGTGCCTCTTGGGCCAGTTAGCTCCTTTTATTCTAGAGCTGGGTTTGGCTGCTCCGTGCCTCTCCCCACAAATGTCCCATTCATACAACAGTATAGGACATAGGAGGCTGTCCTGTACCGAGTCAGACCTTTGGTCCATCTAGCTCAGGTTTGTTTACACGGACTGGCAATGGCTTCTCCAGCCTTGCAGGCCGGAATCCCTCTCAGCTCTACCTGGAGATGCTGCCAGGGATTGAACCTGGGGTCGTCTTCTGCATGCAAAGCAGATGCTCTTCCACTAAGCTCCCACCCCAACCCTAAAATGAGGAAAATCTTGAAAAACTAGTATGTTGCATTGTAAAAAATGTGAAGGACTCTTTGGCGGGGTCGGTGGGGACTGAGAGGAAGTTTGGTATTGTAAACTGCTGGTAGGAGTCCGTTTTGAAAGGGATCAAGCCTGTGGCTTAGACTCATTTTGGGTTGATGGTTGATAACTGGTGTAGTATAGAGCAGGGATTCTCAACGTTGGGTCCTCAGATGTTATTGGACTTCATCTCCCATAATCCCCAACCAAAGGCCACTGGGGCTGGGGATTATGGGAGCTGAAGTCCAATAACATCTGAGGACCCAACGTTGAGAATCCCTGGTTATAGAGAGTGAAAAGGCTGATCTGCATAATGGAAGACACCTCCCCCCACCCACATGCCTCTGCCATGAATTATTTTGGTGGCTTTAGGCAAGCCGCTCTTTCACAGCCTTCCCATCTGTAAAATGGGGATAATAAAGTTGACCTTCTTTTCAGGATTCTTGTAAGGACAATAAGATAACATGATATGCTTTGGCAGCATTTGAGAATGGTGACTCTTAAATAAAGCTGTTATGATTTAGCACAGGGGTTCCCAACTTGTGGTCCTTCAGATGTTGCTGAACTGCAGCTCCCATCATTATTGTCATCCACAATAAACTGTAGCTGGGAATGATAGGAGTTGTAGTTCAGCAACACCCAGAAGACCACAGGTTGGGCATCTGTTTAAGCACTATCAGTGTATATGGTGTTTTACGGTGAACGAGAAGATAGATCCTCGCCTAAAGGGGTTCATGGTCTGCGAATGGACACAAGGAAGATGACAGAGAAAGGAGGGAAGTAAAAATGGACACGCTGAGGAATAGGAGGAGAATACTAACTTTGTTTTACAGGTTGTTGTATAGATTATAGTAAGAGAGTATATGTGATGCACTTTGGACACTTGAAAGTGTTGTATAGCTGCTATATTGTTAGCTCTGTGCAGGACCGAGCACTGGTCTAGCATAGAATGTGCTCAGGGAGATTCCCCTTTTCAATTCCAATTCTGGGCTCCTTGGAGGAAGACCGGGATATCAAATGTAAAAATAAAATAATAAATAAATAAATAAATTCTTCAAACTTCCCAGGCGTCGCAGCAAATGGGACCAGCCCGGACCGTCTCCAGCTCTCTTCCTCCTTCCTGCTACAACTCCGGTGGCCGGCCGCCCCGTCCAGAGCAGCGGAGACGGTGTGTCTGGGATGTCGGGGTCTGAGGGCTCTGCGGCTCCCCTGGGTGCTCTCGACGCAGCTGCCGCCGTGGCAGCCAAAATCAATGCCATGTTAATGGCCAAAGGGAAGCTGAAACCAACCACAAATTCAACAGACAAGGTCAGTGACTTGCAGGGGGGAAGGCATGAGAGGAGAGTGTCTGTCATTTAAAAAAATGTTGTTTTGGTGGTTGCAAGCACTTCAGATTGGGAGTTGGCACTTGATTTTTCATCTCCAGAGTTGTCACCATGTGCTGATTCTCATTATTTTATTATTTACTGTATTAATCTGAATCCAAGGCTACATTTTTTTCTAAGTTCTTTGATGTTAGAAATTGGAGGGGTTGTGATATTCAGAGTCATCTGCCTTTCAGCATAACTTGTATTTAACCTGTATTTTTAAAGGGAATTGGTTTAAATTCAGAGTCATCTTCTCTTTGGTAAATATGACACTTTTATGTTTGGCATCACTCTTCCAGGCAAAACTCCCAAAACAGATAGCTGACGTACACATGCAGATAGCTTACGTACACATGCAAGATTTGTAAGTTGATGCTAGTCAACAAGTGATGTCTGAACGATCTCATAGAATCGGAATTGCAAGTGTCCAGAAGGACAGTTAGTCTAGCTTTATGCCCAAGAAGCAGCCTCGGAAAATGAAGGAATTCTGGGTTCTTCCCGGGTGCCTGTTTTAAAGAGTCTAGATTAGCAGGAGAGAGTCTGGATTAGTGAATAAACTGTCTCTTGTCAAACAAAGAAAGGCAAAAGGGATCCTTTGGATGCTGGAAATTCTGTCTCAATGTCCTTGCATCAATGGAATAGTTCAGTTTTGTTAGGGGTGCAGATATTCCGTGGGAAATTCCATTGCCACCAAAACAAGTGAATGTCCAAGGGGGGCTGTAGAAGAGAGCTGGTCTTGTGGTATCAAGCATGACTTGTCCCCTTAGCTAGCAGGATCTACCTTAGTTGCATATTAATGGGAGACTAGAAGTGTGAGCACTGCAAGATATTCCCCTTAGGGGATGGAGCCGCTCTGAGTTTCCTGCCTGCAGCCTTGGAGAAGCCGCTGCCAGTCTGTGTAGACAATACTGAGCGAGATGGACCGATGGTCTGACTCAGTATATAGCAGCTTCCTATGTTCATAAGGGCAAACCTGCTGTTCAGATGTCAGGGCTTGAGTTGAATTGTGATGTTGTCCTCCTCTGTTACAGCTTCAGGCACCAGGAAAAGGCCCAGCTGCAGGCAAAAGCAAAGACGACCTTGTTGTGGCGGAAGTGGAAATAAACGACGTGCCCCTTACGTGCAGAAACCTCTTGACGCGAGGACAAACTCAGGATGAGGTCCGGCCTGCCGGTGGCTCGGTCTTTTTGTTGGTTCTCCTAGTTAACTGTCTGGGGGCCTCCTAGGATTGGGCATGTGACCAGTCAAATGCTGCCAAGTATTGTGGTGTGTTAAAGCAGGGCTCGGCAACCTTAACTCTCCAGCTGTTCTTGAACTACAGCTTGCATCATTGCCAGATGTAATCCATTTTGGCTGGAGGTGATGGGCATGGCAACTGAACAACAGCTGGAGAGTGAAGCAGGCCTACCCCCTGATTAAAGCATGACTTGATGAAATATGACGTTATATATGTGCTTGGCTAACAGGCAGTCTCGAGACCTTCTTAGTGGATTTAAAGCAGGGTTTTTGTGGCTCAGTTCAGTTGATTTACAGTCACTGACCAGATAAATAAACACACACACACAAATAAATATATATGTATACACACCGCTCAAACAGTAACAATAGCTAACCCAGCTATTTGTAAACCTTATAGAATCCAGCTATTCAGAGACACTCTTTACTTTGAATTCTGAGGGTTTTGGTAGACGTATACAGGAAAGAGACCCACCTGTTGTAAGAGGAATGTCCTCATCTTGGAGACCTCTAAAGTTCAGTACTTTGAGCTTGCATCTAAGACAAGATGTTGCACGGAACTAAACTGCTGCATCTGGGGAGGAGAGGTGCACTGTGCATTAAATGGAGTCAAAGCTTCCATGGGCCTTTAATGGCCTTCCCCCCCCCCCCCACCGCCATCACACTCTGTGTGTGTGTGTGTGTGTGTGTGTGTGTGTGTTGAAATTCTGTAGACAGAGTGCTCAGCACCATCATGAGAACTCACTGTTCTGAGCCTCGGCTTCCATTTAAGAATCAAAACCAAAAGTCTATTAAAATTTTGTAGATGGGCTTAAAAGGCTGTGGGTGAAATCTTGGAAGTAGCGATGGGGTAAATAATGTTTACTGTGATTGGGATGGCGCTTCTGCGCCTTGTTTTGCCCCCTTCAGCGCTCAGCAGCAGCACAACCAATGCTAGAAAATGGACTTGTTGAGAAAAATTGCAGACTACCGTATATTAAGCAAAATAAAATTAAGCAAAATATATTAAGCAAAATAAAAGCCATCGTGCACGTTATGCTCGGTCTGCGAAATTACCAGCTGCAGAAGTCGGCTGTTCTTAGTATGGAATTGAGATACTTTGCAGGTTCTTGGATTTTTCTGGAACCTCACAATACACACAACCCTGGGCGGCCTTTTCTAGAAGTGGTTTCTGGAAGCAGTCTTGAAGCAAACTCCAAATTAATATTTGGAATTTGGTGTTATAAAATGCAGCAATGGCCAATGGCATTTAAAGAGTGGCTTCAAAGTGGGAGTAGACCTGTCATCCTCCATAAATATTTCTATCGGTGGCTTTCAGCTGGGAATAGCAATATGGAACCTCCATGTTCAGAGGCAGTCTACCTTGGCATACCTGCCACTGGAGTTGAGCTGTTGGCTTCAGAACCTGCTTGTGGATGGGGCATCTGGCTAGGTGGACCTCTGGCTTTGGTCCAGCAAGGTGTTCCTTTTGTTACGTTACCTAATCAGAGGTGTTTTTCACGTCTGCAGATCAGTAGGCTGAGTGGAGCTGCAGTCTCAACTCGGGGAAGGTACATGACGGCAGAAGAGAAAGCAAAAGTCGGACCTGGGTGCGTATCTCTTTCAGTGCTGCCTCCTCCTTCTTCTCCGGGATGAAACAGTTGGCAGAAGGCACTCATTTCTGGTGGACATTTCCAAGTGTGTAGCAGACCTCGCCCTCTCCTGCCTGCCCTAGAGAGCTCCCAAAGCCGCAGCAGCACCGCCTTGCGGAATGCTCAGCGGACACCTTTCCCGCTTGCCTTCCGGTCTGATCTGAGCATCCGGTTGCAAGCTGGAGGGGGCGGAGCACAGGAAGCGGCCTCCGACTGAGCCAGGCCCTTGGTCCTTCTGGCTGAGGATTGTCTACACTGACTGGCAGTGGCTCTCCACTGTCTCTAGCATGAGTTTTTCTCAGCCCTTCCTGGGGATGCTGCCAGCGGTTGAGCCTGGACTTCTTGCCTACAATGCAGTGGCTTCTGCTACTGAGTTACAGACTTGTCCCAAGATAAGGGAGGCAGCGTTCCCTCGGACAGGGATTCCCAGATGTTGTGGACTACAGCTCCCAGAATCCCTAAACCAAAGCCATGGCGGCTGGGGATTCTGGGAGTTGTAGTCCACAAGGTCTGGGAATCCCTGTTCGAGGGAACACCGAAGGGATGGATTCCATTTATTGTTGTGAGCCGATGAAGCTGTTCACTTCTGCATGCAGGGCAGATGCTCTTCCACTGAACAATGGCCCCGTCTCCTATCTGCAATCCCAGTTCACATGTAGCCACCCATCCAAATGCAAACCAAGCTAGACTCTGCTTAACAAAGGGGACCGTCTAGGCTCACACGCCCACAAGTCTGCCTCTCCACTCTGAGAAGGAGGGATGTAAAACTTTTGTATCAGAAGCCTGATATAAAGCCAGACTGCTTGCTTGTCTGACTCCACCCTGCTCGTGGCAGATCTCCACGTCCTTGAATCGAGTTTGTTCCCAGGTGTCCAGGCCGTGGTTTTCTGCATCCTCCTTGCATGCCCGCCCCCCCCCGGCCAACGGAAGTGAAGTGTCTTCATGGGTAGCGTTCATAGGAACATGGGAAGCTGCCATATACTGAGTCAGACCCTTGGTCCATCTAGCTCAGTATTGTCTTCACAGACTGGCAGCAGCTTCTCCAAGGTTGCAGGCAGGAATCTCTCTCAGCCCTCTCTTGGAGATGCTGCCAGGGAGGGAACTTGGAACCTAGATGCTCTTCTCAGAGTGGCTCCATCCCCTGAGGGGAATCTCTTCCAGTGCTCACACTTCTAGTCTCCCATTCATTTGTAATCAAGGTGGACCCTGCTTAGCTAAGGGGACAGGTCCTGCTTGTTACCCCAAGAGCAGCTCCCCTCTCCATTCTGGGAAGCAAACTGAGCCCTCTTGGGAGCTAGGTTGTGGTTTTGGCCCAAGATGAGATGCTTCATACTTTTGACACAACAGCCAGGTGGATTTCGCCAGCTCGGGGGGCGAGTGCTGAGACCACTTGCCTCGAGCAGAGACCCACTTTTCAGTGCAGCCTGTGTTTGTTTTACAGCGACCGTGCGTTGTACTTGCACGTCCAGGGCCAGACGCGAGAGCTGGTGGACAGTAAGTAAACTCTTGCTTTTAACCCCTTGAAAATGACTCGTCCCTCAGAACGCCTCGTCTCATTTGAGTGCATGTGTGCTCCATGCGTACCCTTGTCATGCGCACAGGGAGCTGCCTCTTAATGAGTCAGACCCTTGTTCTGCCTAACTCAATACTGTCTACACTGACTGGCAGCAGCTTGCCAGTGCCCAGCTTGGAGATGCCGGGGACTGAACCTGGACTTCTCTGCTTTTGCCTGCAGGAGCTGTCAACCGAATCAAAGAAATCATCACGAACGGCGTGGTAAAAGCTGCTACAGGCTCCAGCCCAACATTTAATGGCGCGACGGTGACGGTCTACCACCAACCGGCCCCCATCACACAGCTGCCTCCAGCGGTCGGACAGAAGCCTCCGTTCCAGTCAGGAGGAGTGAGTGGTTGGGCGGTGGGGGGCCCAGTAATGGCTGAATTAGCGTGGAGGGTCGAACGTGGGCTTTAGGGGTGCCCTTAGAGCAGGGGTGGGCAAACTGGGCCCTCCAGCTGTTGCTGAACTACAACTCCCACCATTCCCAGCCACAACATTTTAGATTGTGAGCCCTTTGGGGACAGGGATCCATCTTAGTTATTTAATCTTTCTCTGCGTAAAACGCCCTGAGCCATTTTTGGAAGGGCGGTAAAGAAATCGAAAGAATGAATGAATGAATGAACGAACTGGTTGTGACTGGGAAAGATGGGGGTTGTAGTTGAACCACTGCTGGAGGGCCCAGTTTGCCCACCTCGCCATGTACCCTACTTGCCGTCCGGTCCTTGTGTTGTTGAATTGGTTTGAACCATGTGCCTAGAGGACTAAGAAGGCAGAGCCTGCTCAGCACTGGGCTCTGCTGATACTGTCCTCTTAGAGAAACCGGATGGGGAGAGAGGCCCAGCTTGCAGACATGTACGGGCCTCACTGTGCCATCCGACACCACCCCATGCTTGCTTCCCAGGGGAGTATCTGGACAGGAGCATGGAAGAGGCTGCCTGAACTGTGTTTCCTATGTGCCACATCTGAAGCTGCTGTCTACTGAGTCAGACCTTTGGTCCCTCTGGTTCAGGATTGCCCGCACCGACTGGCAGCGGCTCTCCGAGGTTTCTCTCCCAGCCTTTCCTGGAGATGTTGCCAGAGGCTGAACCTGGGACATTCTGTGTGTACAGCTGATGCTCTACCAGTGAGCTGCACCCCTATGGCTCAGGGTGGCATCGGTACTGCTGTCCGGCAATATTTCTACATCCCCTACTCCCAGGGTCTGATCACTTCTTATGGCAGCAGGAGATGGGCAGCGGGGCAGTTTTCGCCTGCCAGAGCAACTCTTGACTCTATCAAGCTCCCTCTCCTTCTGGGTTAAGCCCGTTGCCAGTTCCGTAAAAAGAAACACACACACACCCCCGGAATTGCATCCTTTGGAATCCTCTGTCCCTGAACCATCACTCCTTAAGCTTGAGATGCAGAGCCAGGCTCTCCCTCTCCGCACCCCCCAATAAATATTTGTCAGCAAGAACGAAGCAAGTGTGGACATGGGTCCCGGCATGGCCCCGTCTTAGGTGTCTGCATCTGGTCTGGCCCTTCTGTGGGCTTTTGAAATGGGTGGGAAAGCTGGGGATAGACTGCTTTGCAGGTTTATGTCATTCCCATGAACATTTTAAAACAAAAACAATGGCATTTGTAGAAGAAGTAAAGGAAAGTTGTGCCGTCGAATCGGTGTCGACTCGTGGCGACCACAGAGCCCTGTGGTTGTCTTTGGTAGAATACAGGAGGGCTTTACCGTTGCCTCCTCCCACACAGTATGCCTTGCAGCATCTTCCTATATTGCTGCTGCCCGATAGAGGTGTTCGGGGATTCGAACCAGCAACCTCTTGCTCCCTAGGCAAGTTAAGGCAGACCCCTAATTCTAGAGGGTTCTGGGAACTGCGGGCTTTCCCCTTCCATGCATTACAGGTGAGAACCTGAAGAATCCTGGAGTAATGTGGTGGCTAAGAGAATAAGCGATGATTCAGCCTTGCCTAGTTGGACTCTTGCCTTCGTCATGCTCTCACTTGCCAGCCTCGGGCAAGCCATGCTGTGCCCTCAGCTTCACAGCTGGAACGCGGAGATGGTGATACTTCTCCGCCTGTTGTGCAAGGCACTCGGAACAGTATACAAATGCTCCATCAACGTGATTTTATGTTTGTTTGTTTATTGTTAAATTTATATACCGCCTTTCATTAAAAACAATCCCAAGGCAGTTTACAAAAGTTAAGAAACATATAATAAAAAGGTTGCTAAGAGGATCTCTCTTTGTGCACAGATGCACTACGTCCAGGACAAGCTGTTTGTGGGCCTGGAACACGCCGTACCGACGTTCAACGTGAAAGAGAAGGTGGAAGGCCCCGGCTGTTCGTACTTGCAACACATCCAGATTGAGACGGGCGCCAAGGTCTTCTTGCGAGGGAAAGGATCTGGCTGCATCGAGCCCGCCTCTGGCCGCGAAGCCTTTGAGCCAATGTACATCTACATCAGGTGGGGCTTGTCTCTGGGATCCCTGGCCGATAGTCTTACCTGAAGACTAGAGTTGTAACATTGAGTTGATTAGCTAAAATCAAATTTAAAATAAGGTGGGTGCTTGCAGTTAGTCGGGCAGCAGATTTTACAGGGTCTTTACATTTATTTGAATGCAGGTACTATAAAAGCTGCAGGTAGGCTGGTGCCATCTGAAGAGGCATTCTCCCTTCTCAAATACATAATGGGGCGTGCTTCTTCTAATACCATCTGAGAAGAGGGATTCCCCCTTTTCTCTCACACTACATGGAATGCCTCTTCTGAGATGGTGCCAGTGTGATGCCTAATCTAAGAACAAAATGTGCTCTTTCCTTCGAAACGCGTGTCCACATGCAGATTTGTGTAAATTTCTTCGAGTTTTAAGATGCTTGAAAGGAGTGACAGCCCCTTTAAAGAAGGATTTTATTTTGAGGATAAGTTTGTGTCAGGTTGCCTGGTCTAACGCAATTGACTTTATACCTCCTAAATGAACTCAGAGCAGTGCTGTGGTGCTCTAATTCTACACAGTGGAAGAACTCTGAAGAGGGTCCAGGGCACAAAGCAGCCAAGTAATAATCAGTGTTTCCTCTAAGGCTTGCGCATGTGTGCACGCTCACATGTTTTTTTAATGTCCGCTCAGTTAATTTTAGATCCCGCTCAGGTCAAATGAGGAAGGCCCCATTCAGAATGCACGTGCGCCCACACTGCCTTGATACTGCTGCCCAGAACAAAATTCATTCCGCACACAGATGAAAAAAATGAGAGAACACTGGTTATAATTGACATCTTTGTAGGTTTTCCACACTAATCTGACTCGTTGTTGATTTTTCCCAGCCATCCGAAGCCAGAAGGTCTAGCAGCTGCCAAAAAACTTTGTGAGAATTTATTGCAAACCGTAAGTAACCCTTCTGCTTTTCATTTTGCACTGGCTTGCTCAGGTCATGTGAGTCTTAAATTCCTCCTTGGCTTTAAAAAAAAAAAAAGAAAGAAAAATTGCAACATTTGTATCTGCCAAGGTCTTTACAAATGTGCTGTGCTGGGTTTTCCATTTGCTTCTCCCTTTAGTCTCTTGATAAATGTGTGTTAACCATTCTGAGCACTGTGGCAGAAGAGAAAAGCGTATAAATCTAATAAACAAGCCAGCAAATAAATGACTAAAATCAGGAAGGGAGCAGCTCCCACCCACCTGGGGGTGTACCTTGGACCAGGGTCTTAGTCTTGCATTGAAGCAGCCAGTCTGGACGCTGGATTCCCAAACGGAGCATAACAGATCTGCTTGATCTCTCCCAAGGTTCACGCTGAATACTCCCGGTTTGTGACCCAGATAACTACGGCAGTGCCCTTAACAGGTGAGGATTGGCAGGGAGCCTAACTTGCGATGAAGGCTGAAGGGTTATGCGACAGGTCTCGTGGGAATGCAACGAAACCGGGCATTTCCAAGTGTGTATTGGCCACATGGGCAAAATCCTCATATCTGTTGTATGTGTGTTAATTCAGTTTCTGTGCCACTTCTCCGTTTCTGTACAGGAGAACCCCATTATTCGCAGGGGTTCCATTCCACGGGGACCCCTGCGGATAGCGAATCTGCGGATAACGCTGCATTAGGGCAATTGAAAATGGGGTTAAGTTCCCGCATGCCGGAAATTGGCCAACAAGTGGCAGTTTTTGCCCCATTTCCTCCCCAATCACCCCCAAAGGCCCCTCAAGCTGTCCTACCATGTTGCACTGTTGCCCATGGGGCCGAAAATTGAACAAAACCCACCTTTTCCGCCTCCATTTTGAGGCATAAAATGGCTCCCGATCTCTCTGGCAGTCAAAATGGTGGCCGGAGATTACCTCCGAGGCATGACAAGGTAGCAGGGATGTTACACTGGAACATCTGCAAAAAATACAAGCTACCTGTAGCCAAAAATTGGTGGGACCATAAAAAAGTTGTTGAAAATGAAGATGCAAAAATATTATGGGACTTCTGACTACAAACAGACAAACATCTGCCACACAATACACCAGATATAACTGTAGTTGAGAATAAAGAAAAACAAGTTAAAATAATCAACATAGCAATACCAGGGGATAGCAGAATAGAAGAAAAAGAAATAGAAAAAAAATCACCAAATACAAAGATCTACAAATTGAAATTGAAAGGCTGTGGCAGAAAAAGACCAAAATAATCCCAGTGGTCATTGGCGCCCTGGGTGCCGTTCCAAAAGACCTTGAAGAGCACCTCAACACCATAGGGGCCACAGAAATCACCATCGGCCAATTACAAAAAGCACCTTGACTGGGAATAGCCTATATTTTGTGACGATATCTATAATAACGGCAACAACATTGATAATAAAATCCAGCCATCCCAGGTTCTTGGGAAGGACTCGATGTCTGGATAAAACAAACCAGTCAATAACACCTGTCTGACTGTGTAAACAATAATAATAATTGTTACTATTAATAAATGTGGGGCCTTGGTCAGCGCAGGAGACTAATGGTGACCTTTTCCTTTTCGACGCCCCCAGGGTTCGCGCAGCCAGCGACGATAGCGACGGTCCCCCCCCAGCCACCCTATTACCCCCCCAACGGCTTCCAAGCGGGCTATCCGGTGGTCCCTCCGCCCCAGCAGCCAGTGCAGCCGCCCTACGGGGTGCCGGGGATTGTGCCTCCCGCGGTCCCCTTGGCGCCGGGCGTATTGGCGCTGCCCACCGGAGTCCCGCCTGTGCCCACCCAGTACCCAATCACCCAAGTGCAGCCTCCGGTCAGCACCGGCCAGGTAAGACCAAGAATGGATGGCCCATTGGTCGCTTTGAGTGAGTTGAGATCCGATTCCGCACGGCCTGTATCCCGCCCACCACTCTATGAAGCACACACAGTGCTCACCGTTTCACGAGGCAACATGTTGTTGTTTTAAAATTGGCCTTTAGGGGGCTGTAACGTCATTGGCAAACGGAATACAGGAGAACCTCGTTACTCGTGGGGGTTCCGTTCTGCGCCCACTGCTGCGAGGAACGGAGCCGCGGGTAATGAGGCATTAGGACTAGGGGGGAAGGGGGTTAGGTTCCAGGGTGGAGGGGAAAAACATTTTCAGGTGCCCAAATGGCCCCCACATGGCCCAGAACGTACTGTGACGTGCTCGGCAGGTCCCCTGTGTGCCCGGGAACGCCCTCCAAAGTGCAAAATGCCCCCGCAGACCGTAAAAGATCATGGGGAAAAGTCCGTGGGTGTTTTTTGTTGTTGTTGTTTAATGAGCCACAAAATGGCTCCTGTCTCCTCCTGGGCTCTGAGAGACAAAATGGCGGCTGGAAGTGACCTCCATGGTTACTTCCAGCCCTCTAGGAACCGTGGGTATGTGGGTTTGAACCCCTTCATGTCCGCGGATCCTGAAAATGGATACGCGGAATCACAAATAGTGAGGTTCTCCTGTACTATAGAAGGCAGGAAAGTGAGATGTTAATCCCTCAGGTGAAAGCAGAGCGTCTGCTCCATGGAGCCATTGGAAGTGGTGGCTGCTTTCTGTGCACTGGGGGCCTCTTTCAGGTTCCAAGGCCACAGGTTTGGGGTGTGGGTTCAGTTCCTGGGGAGTGGAGAAACCCTTCTTAGGGTTCAGATTTGGGTTTTGCTCCCCCCTGTGGTGGAGCACGTCCTCCTCTTCAGGCTGCCCCCTTGAAAGGGGAGTCGCCTTCCCCCTCTAGCCCCCACCCTTCCCTTCTGCTGCATTGTTCTGGAGTGAGCGTGTCGCCCTGGATCGCCAGACCCTTCAGATGTGCCTGTCTCCCCTTTTCTGGTTTCTAGACGCCGCTGAGCGCCCCTTTCCTTCCTGCCGCCCCCATCAAGACCACCTTGCCCGCTGGCGCCCAGCCACAGCTTCAGCCGCAGCAGGGCCAGAAGAGACGCTTCACCGAAGAGCTGCCGGACGAGCGCGAATCTGGGCTGCTGGGATACCAGGTGGAGTGACAGGAAGCCATTTTACTCCCTGCCCGCTGCCCCCTTCCGCCATGGCCCCCCCGGTTTATTCTGTGCCTCTGCTTGGGAGGCCTTCCAGACCCCTGCTTCAGCAGCTCCAGAAAATGACATTCCCTTGTTTCAAGGGCTCTCAACAGTCATAGGAACCTAGGAAGCTGCCATATACTGAGTCAGACCCTTGGTCTATCTAACTCAGTATTGTCTTCACAGACTGGCAGCGGCTTCTCCAAGGTTGCAGGCAGGAGTCTCTCTCAGCCCTATCTGGGAGATGCTGCCAGGGAGGGAACTGGGAACCTCCTGCTCTTCCCAGAGCGGCTCCATCCCCTGAGGGGAATCTCTTTCCGTGCTCACACTTCTAGTCTCCCATTCATATGCAAGCAGGGTGGACCCTGCTTAGCTAAGGGGACAAGACATGCTCGCTGTCACAAGACCAGCTCTCCTGTGTGTGTCCCCCCCCCTCGCCCTCCCAGCTTAATGTAGAAGTTTAGATCTTCAAGCAAGTGCTGAAGAGTTTCGGTTAGGGCTGGATAAAGGATTTCTTAGCCAAGTTTAAGAAAAATAACATTTGCAGGTTAGGCTTACGATGAAAGCTGATACTACATAGTACACGGATAATGGGGAATCACAGGGTTTTAGGCTCGCAATGAAGGACCGAGATGTAGGTTTGAATCACTCGCTGCAGAAACAAGAAGCACTGATTGGGGAAAACCCATTCGTCAGAAATCCTGAAGAATCCCTACTCGGAGAGGTTGGAAAGCAAGTCGCAACTCATCTTCCTTGCTTGAGTCACACATCCTTATTGCAAGCTAAGCTTCCTCCCCAGGCCTTGAGGTGTGTGCCCTCTTCTAGTGGAGCACAGGGCAAAATCGAGCTGTATGAATCAGGCTTGGTAAAGTCCTCGAAGGCTTAAAAACCATGTTTGACCCCTGGGAGAAAATACAGCGCGATCTTGTAGTGTTGCCTTGTCCATGCCTTTCGACACGTCTTCCGTTCCATTTTAGTCAGCGATTCCAGTGTTTTTTCTGTAGTTCAAGGCGGTGACTAGACCAGCCCAGAGTCTGCTTTGCTTCGGCAGAGTTGCAGCATCTTCTCCTGGCAGGGCAGGGCCTGGTCTCTGGTGTGATTTATTTATTTGTTTGTTTATTAGAAACATTTAATATACCGCCCACTCCGAAGACTCTGGGCGGTGTACAAAAACATGCAAAGCAAGACAACGTTAGAATTACATTCTAAATTCAAAACGGAAGGAACTAACAAAAAAGGGGAAAAAACCAAATAGGTAAACTACAGGGCAAAAGCCTGGTGAAAAAGAAAAGTCTCCAATAGAGATTTAAAAATCAATACGGAAGGGGCTAAATGAATCTGAAGGGGAAGGGAGTTCCAGAGAAGTGGGGCAGCAACCGAAAAGGCCCTTTTACGGGTCCTAGCGCCCCGAACCTCTCGGAAATCAGGGACCAACGAAAGGGCCATTTGATAAGATCTGACCGGCCGGGATGTAACTGGATGGGAGAGGCAGGTCTGTAGATAGACAGGCACCAAACCCCACGAGGCTTTGAAGGTCAAAACCAGAACCTTAAATTGAACTCGGAAGCGAATAGGCAACCAGTGCAATGACTGCAGGAGAGGGGTTACCCTGTCATATTTTCTGGCACCCATGAGTGGGCAAGCCGCTGCCTTCTGGACCCGCTGCATTTGGCTGGACTGATTTTGCAAAGAGAAATGTGTTTCCAGCGGGGCGGATTGCTGCCTCGGTTTCTGTCTTCCGTTCCTCTGGGAACATCTTCCTCTGTGTGGCATAACCCGGGGGTTGGGTGGAGTGCGAATCTTCCAGCCAGCGTGGTGTCGTGGCTAGAGTGCCGGACTAGAGTGAGGAGACCCGAGTTCAAATCCCCATTCAGCCATGAAGCTAGCTGGGTGACTCTGGGCCAGTCCCTTCTCTCTCAGCCTCACCTACCTCACAGGGTTGTTGTGAAAGAGAAACTCAAGTATGTAGTACACCGCTCTGGGCTCCTTGGAGGAAGAGCAGGATATAAATATAAAAATAATAGTAATATAATATAAAGCCCATTGCTGCTCCAGTGGGCATTATAATGTTTCATCTCCAGCGGGCCCATCAGCTTTGCAAACGGGTGGACAGAAGCCGCTAGGTCGTTGCGTGACCTGTCCACGCACACCGCAGTTGCGTGCAATACACTGGCCTGGTTCAGACCCATCATCTGAACCACGGCTTGGCTGAGCGTGAAGACGCCTGCAGGGGCCCTGCTCAGGCCTTCCCCTCCCTCTGGCCGCCACCAGCCGCCACCGTTTCCTGTGTTCGGGCATAATGGGGAACCGCCGTGAGCCGGATAGCGAGAGCAAAGGGAGGGTCCGTTCCCCGTCTCTCGGGCGCGCCGCAGAGGAAGGGGAGTGGTGGGCACAGCGGCTTGAGGCTCTGGCGGGCTCCGTCTCCTGGTGTGGCTGGACTGGGCCCCTGACCAGTTCACCTGAAAGCGAGAGGGAGTCGGCCGTTGTTTCAGGACACCACCCTTGCCAGCCTGCCCTTGGCGAAGGGTGTCTCTTAGGGAAGAAGGCAGCCCCATGGGGAGTCCCTACTCTCTTCTCGGCCTCGGGAAGGGCGAGGACACCCCCCACCCACCCCGCTGGCTCCAGCCTGCCGTTTGCGAGGCTGGAGTCGAAGGGGGTTTCCCTTGAACCAAGCCTAAAAAACAGTCCCGTCAGTGTGCTTGGGAAGGGATCCAAAGACCGCACATGTTCTCATCAAAACTCAGATCTGAGAGCCGGTGCAGGGGCATCAGATTTTAGATCTTCGAGGGGAACTCCTGTTAGTGCAGCTGGTGGCAAAGAACGTCGGAAGCGGCCTTCTACTGAGTCAGAACCTTGGCCCGTGTCGCTCAGCCTTGCTGACACTGGCTGGCAGTGGCTCTCCCAGGTGTTTTCCGAGCCCGACCTGGAGATGCCAGAGGTTGCACGTGAGGCCTTCTGCACGGGCTCTCCCACTGAGCCGTGGTGGCCCCTCCCTAAGAGGTCCCTGGTTGAAAACTCCCTTGACGGTTGAACTCTCAGCGTGACTTGACTGTGCCACTAGATTCTCGCCCTCCTAAATATGGAGGTACTAGGACTGGCCTGCCTTCTAGGGCCATTGTAAGAATGGTTGAGATCCTCTTTCCGGCCCCGATGTGACACTGGTGTTCCAGGGCAGATCTCGCATGAGCGGATCGAACTGTGATACCAGTTGTGACGTGCAAGTGGAGCACACAATGGGCAGAAGCCCAGGACGCGCCACGTAGCTGTCAGAGCACCCTTAAATAGAATGGCCCTCCTGCAAAGTTTCATTAAGGAGCTAATGGTTTGTGTCGTAGTTTTAGGTTTGCTAATGCCGCTGTGTTTTTCTGCTCATAGCATGGACCCATTCATATGACTAATTTAGGTGCAGGCTTCTCCAGTCAGGCCGAGATGGATGGAGCGGGTTCGAAGCCAGCAAGTTCCTCAGGAAAGGAGAGAGAGAGGGACAGGTAGGTGGCGATTTTCAACAGGGCCTTTTTGGTGGTGGCACCTTATTTGTGGAATTTAAAAACCGCCCCCCCCCCCCCAAGGCTTTAATTTGGCACCATCTGTCGGATTCCCTTCATGGATTTCAGGCATCAAGACGCTTTTCTTTTCCCAGGCATTTGATGTCTGATACTTTTTAAAAAGAGAGAATACTTTGTTTCTAGTATTGCTTCTACTTCGTTTTTACAACAGTGTAGTGTTGTTGTTGTTTTTAAATTGTGTATTCCGAATAAATCCCTAAACATAGAAAAACATCAGGTGTAGGAATACTGAATGCATTATCCAAAAACCACCCCGAGATGGAAGTGTGGGGCGGTCTACAAATTTGAGAGATTACAAAGTACTTTTTGCCTTCAAATAAGTGAGGTCTTTGGGCTGAGGAACAAGGAAAAGTCAATGCATTACACTCACCAGGGAGGATTAGAAATGTCTACATTTGGGCCTAAACGTGCATGTACATCTTTAGTACATGCTGGCTTGGGGAAAGAGCTCAAATCGAAAATGCAAAAGGCAAGCAGATGGCCATGCTGTGGGTGGTCAAAATTGGGTTCCTCGCTCGTTGAGCTGGTTTGTGCGTGACGGTCCGTTCCCAAATCTTCTCCATCCGTTCACCTGTGGTTGATAGCTGAGCTGTTTCCATAGCCTCGCAATACCTCGCGTGGCAGCTATATTAAAGGTCTGGCCTCAGCAGTCCACGGAGATATCCAGAGCCACAAATTAACTCTTTGAAACCGCAGAGAGGAGAACTCAGCTCTGCGTTCCCCAGGGCCCTTTGGGATGGGAAACAGACACTCACGCTGCTAGACAACCAGGCAGGCGAGTCTGGTAGAGATGCACCGTTTGTCCCACCACCTTGGGCAGATCACTGGGGCGGGTTTCGCAGGGTCTTTGGAAAGATGACTCGGAATGCAGCTGCCGTGAAAAACCCCGCTCTCCTTTCCCCGAACAGGCAGCTGATGCCTCCGCCGGCGTTACCGGTGACCGGGATGAAGGCAGACACCGAAGACAGAAACGGGTCCTTGGGCAATGGTGAGCATGTGCGGCGGGGAGGCGTGGCTGGTGCTCTGACCCTGCTAGCGCTGACTAGCTCCGCCTCTCGGCAGCGGCCCCTCCCTAGTGCTAAGCTCCACGCCTTCTTTCCGCTCTCGTATGCGCCATTCCTTTGCCTGTCCTCTGAGAGCCCCATTGACGTTGGTGGCTAGGAAGTCTGCGGCCAAGTCTTTTTGTCGCCCCTGACAATCCCCCCACCCCCACCCCTTTTTGGAGAACTTTTTGAGGCTAGATTGCTGTATTTTATTCTAGATTGCTGTATTTTATTTTATTTTTGGCTACGTTGGAATTACCAGCCAGGCTTGTGCCACTGAACAAGAATCCCAGAAGCTCTGTGTGCCTTTCCTTCTCATTTCTGTCATGCACGGCTCTCCGGAAAGGACGAAGGGGCTAAACGTTCCCTTCGAGGGAAGACAGGTCAGGGCTGCCCATAAGCTGGCCTTCTCCCATTCGGATGAGGAGTGTTGACAAGGTCAGCAGAAGCTGCATCCAGCTATACTTGGATCAGTGTTTCTGGGATCGATAGTTCTCCCTGCTGGCAGGAAGAGCAGTGGCTCCTTTTTGGGGGCACCAGGTTTGGGGGTTTCGTTCCTCTTTTTGTCACCCTCCCCTAGCACTGCCCCTCTCTCCTCCTCCTCTTCCCTCAGTGAGCTCAGGACACGCTCTAGAAAAGGACCGTTCTGCATTTGGAGTGGGAAATGGGGCACTTGCAAATTTAAAATGATGTCTGTCTAGTTTATTTTCCTCCTCCTCCCCCCCCCCCCCCAGTTAGGTGCTAAACTTGGCTTTTCTGCTGACCAAATTAAGCCTGAAATTTGGCACCTGCTCAGCCTTTTGGAGACAGAGGACGTCCCTTTTGGGGTTAGATTTTCTTCCTCTCCTTTTTGAACAATATTTGGACTTCCCTCCCCCCCCACTTTTGACGCGTGTATTCTTTAACGGTGAAATTGCCAGCCTTTCGTCTCATTTTGCTAACTTGCCTTTTTCTTCTCTTGTGTTTTTTTTCTTTTTTTTCTCTCTTCTCTGTTCTCTTACATGGTTCTGACGGATCACATGTGCCATGACTGATGCTGCTCGTGTGACCACCTGCCCGGGGTGACCGTGGGCTCTGTGACCTCAAAATGGTGTCCAACTAACCATTTTTTAATGATGCCTCTTATTTAATTAACATGTTTGGGGGAAATGTTTTATCTCTCTCTCTCTCTCTCTTTTTTTTAATCTTCTGGGGTGGGTTGGCGTCTCTCTTTTCTCTCTCTCTCTGTCTCCCTCTTTAGATCATCCAGCGAAGAAAATGAAAACCAGCGAAAAGGTGTTTGGGCTGGTGGCTTACGCCGGGGATTCCTCGGACGAAGAGGAGGACCACGGGGGTCACAAACCTACAGGTAGCTTTTCACAGGGATGGAATTTAGGATACCAATACCCAGCATCACAACAACGGGCAAAGCAACAGATGCCCTTTTGGATGGCGCCTTAGCTGCCTGCAACCAGCACCAACGCCCATTGTCTCTCTCAAGCAATAACGCATGTATATGATCAAACAGTCTCTGCAAAAATGTCCATCGCCCCTGGCCTCTTGCACAAGCTTCCGAGATGCAGTTCGCCTCTTCCGTGGCGGAGGCTCCTTGTGTTGTTTTAAAACAAACCTGCTCTTTCAGCAGTGGACTCGTCCGTCGAAAGCAACTGCTTAAAATCACAGGCTTGCCGGGACCCAGTTGGCGGATAACAGTGTTGGTGTGACGCTTGCAGGGGATGCCTTCCCCGTTTCCTGCCCGCTTATCTCATCCTCCCGTTCTGGACTTTAGAAGAGGCGGCTGTCAGCCGAGCTCACTGTAACATGCAAGCTTGTCTTTTGTCCCTAATTTAGCCTGCTGCCGTTCTGCTTTGTGTTTGCGTTGATAACTGGATTTTACTTTGTGTGTGTGACACTGGGCCCTTTTTGACTTGCGATGGAGGGGTGAGAGCCTGTGGCAGGAAGCGTGCCCTGAAGATCACCTTGCTTAAGATCGATTTCCCTCACTCTTAGAAATTTGAATTTTTTAAAATTTTCTTTTTGCTAGTTCTAAGCCTAATTGGCTGCACACGGGGTGTTTTGTTTTGTTTTTTGCAGGCAGGGGGGAACAGGCAAATTTAGTTCACCTCCCTCCTGCCCCCAATTTCCCAAAGTCACATTAGTGTGTGGAACAATACGTGGCTTTCTTGAAGGGATATGTAGGAAGAGGCGTTGAGAATCGTCCATTCTCATACTCTACTCTGGCCGCTCGGTGTGGACTTTTTTCTCCGGCAGCGGCATCAATACAATCTTGCTCTGTTCCAAAACCCACTTCCAACCCAACTCTACTTGGTGGCTGGTTTTGATGAAGGAGATTTGTTGAGTGTGTATCTTTTTGGAAACTGGCAAGATCCTGAAGTGGCTGAAGAAACAGAAGACGCTTGGGATGGTTTTATAGTGACTCATCCCTCTGCTGAGCGCAGAACCCAGGGATGGGACGGGCGTCGGCAGAGGGTACACTGTTGGGATCTGGATTTCTGCAATCTGTGTTTTGAAAGACAAGTAAAAGTTCAAAGTATTGGAATAAGTGTTGATTTCTTTCCTCCACAAGAACTATCTGGCAGGCTAGCTTTCTATGAAAAACAAAAAGCAAGGCACTCTTCTCTGATTTGTTACGTGTTGTAAATAAATTGAAGCATAATTTCATGATAAATGGATGAATATTCTGTTGGTTGCTCCCGTTTTTGTTGGAAAGCCAGGCGGGCCGCCAAGTGGACAGACATGGTTGCCCCCCCAGTATGAGCTGTGTTAAGGCTCTCAGAGCATAGTCTAAGGGCACGTGATCCAGCCGCCTTGCTTGAAGCTAAGCAGGTCTTGGTGTGGTCCATGCCTGGATGGGGAGTCCCACCTCCACCACCTTGGGGGAGGGGGCCGTGGCTCCCCCACAGGGGGTTCCTACTTGCCAGGAGTGGCTGAGCTTCTTCCAAGCCTGTTAACAAGTCTGTGGGGCTCTGTTCCTGGCAATATTACCTCGCTCCAAACTGTGCACGTCCTGGATACGAGGGCAGGCTTTAAACGGGATGGTTGGCTTCTTTTTATCCCCCTAGGCCACCCGGAAATTGGAATCCTGTTCATTTTCTTTCCTAAGGAAGCTCTGGCAAGGATTCACAGATCTTCCATAGAGAGGAGCGGAGACGGACCCGATCCAGCCCCAAAGAGTAGAGAGCCTTCCCTGCTGCCCAGGGCCCTCCCTCTTCCTCCAGACCCTGCCAGCTTCTGCGGCTGCAGCCACTAGCCAGGAGAGAGTCTGGGGGCCGGGCCCTGAAAGGAGTGGGGGATCCTCCTTGTGCCTTGGCAGCAGGTGAGGCCTGGAGGCTGGCTCAAGAGTACACAGCCCTGCTGCTTCCCGCCCGGCCCCCCATCTGCAATTCGCCCAGTGCCCTAGTTCAGGGTTTCTCAACCTGGGGGCCCCAGATGTTGAGGGACTACAACTCCCATCACCCCCAGCCATGGCCATTGTGGCTGGGGGTGATGGGAGTTGTAGTCCGTCAACAGCTGGCACCCCCAGGTTGAGAAACCTTGCTCTAGTTTTTACACCGAGCGCTGCAAACGCCAGCCTGGATTTCCTTCCTCGGGCCACGGAGGCCGCTGTCTCGCTCAGCGGGAAGGAGGGCTGTGCATTCTCCCCGCATAAGAGGAGATGCTGAGCCCCTGTGGGTGGGGTGGGGTGGGGGTACGAGGGCTACGTTCTAGGGGAACCGCTGGGTCAGCGCCTCGTCGTGGATCTTCGAATGAACCTTATGAACACGTTTGTTCATTTGTAAAGACCAACAACACCACCCCACCAGCCCCGCACCTTCGGCTGGGAGCCGGAAGTATCGTTGCAACAACCACACGGAGCTGAAGGCGTGCTGGGACGGAGGACCCCTTTGGGGAGGAGGAGCCAAGGGAAGGGGGTGTGGCTTTCCCCCGCGCGCGCTGACTCCGCCCCACAGAGGCGGCGGTTGTTGGCGCCATTTTGTTGGCGGTGGGCGGGGCGATGAGGAGGCGGCGGCCGTTGTCCTGACAGGGAGGCAGGCGGGCTGGGGGGAGCCTCGGAGCGCCGCGATGGACGGCTCAGGGGGGCCGCGGGGGCTGGCCGGCGGCGCGGGGGAGCAGCGGGCCTCCCCGGCCCTGCCGCGCTCCCCTCCCCCGGGGCAGCCCCGCGAGTACAAGCTGGTGATGCTGGGCGCGGGCGGCGTCGGCAAGAGCGGTGCGTGGGGGCGATGACGTCAGCGGGGAGGGGGAGAAGCGGAGGGGGTGGTGGGGCTCTCCCGCGGAACTCTCTGCCACAGGGTGCGGGGAGGAGGGAGCGCGCCTGACTCCTGTCCCCTTCTTTTTCTCTTATTTATTTATTTCAAATATTTATTTTTTAATATTTTTAATATTTAATATATTTTAATTTTAATATATTTTTAAAAAATAATATATATGTTTTGAAAAACTGCATTGCCTTATTAGAGAGGATCGTTGCAGTGACTGGGTTGGATTTGGCTATGATGATGATGATTCCTCCTTTCTTTTTCTTTTTTTAATATGTCCTGGAATTACTTGGGGGCGAGGGATTGCCCTGTCTTTGCAAGATGTCGGGAGGATGGACCGTATCTGGGTGCTGACGCCGCCGGCTCTTAAATGCATTGCCTCATCCAGGGTCGGGGTGGCGATTGCAATGGTTTTGATCGGTGGTTGAACTTTGTCTTGTCCTTTTTGTTCTCGGCGGGGGCTTTTCCTCTTAATATGTCCCGGTGTTATTAGAGGGCAGGGTTGGCATAGGGAGCTCCCTGCCACAAGATGCCGGGTCTGTCCCTGAGAGTTCTTGAACTGGTTTTCTTCAGCTGCTTCTTTTCATATCTATTTTTCTACTTTGATGACTGTTAGGGAGGAGTTTGTGTGGGGCGCTTCCTGCCCTAAGACAATGCAGATGACGGCCGTATCTGATGCTAAACAAATAATAAAAACCTGATGTAGAAAGGCTGTTGTAGTGGCTTGATCGGCGTGTTACAAGCCGGCTGCTTGAATTCATTGTTGTTATTACTGAGGAGAGAGTTTGCATGTGGAACTCACTGAAGCGAGATTCAGGGATGAGGAGCAAACCTGTACATTTCCCTCTTTTTTAAAAAAAAGTATCCTGTGGCGGAAGGCGGCTTGAGTGGTTTTAATGTTATGTATATATTTTTAAGTCTCCTGCTTTTAGCTGCGTTCTGTTTCTCTTGTTATTATTAGCCTTTTTAACACGTTCCAATATATCAAAACTGCTGTAATGCTTTAATTGACTTTAGTCTGTGGTTTTAGATTGTTTCTATCAAGAGGTGTTGGCACATGGAACTTGCTGTTACAAACTGGAATAGTTTTAGTGGCTTTTTAAACTGTTTGCTTAGATCGCCCCACTACCACCCCATCGCTAGTATTGGGTCATGGAGGGGTGATATAGGGAATCCCTCACAAGATGTGCGGGCGAAGGTACCTCGATTCAACAACGTATGGCACGAAATCAGCCGCAGGGTATGAAAGTGACACAGTGTTGATCCCCCAATGTTTACTGTTGAGAGAAACTTTTATTTGGCTTCTTGTTTTTGTTTTTTCCCCACTGCAGTTCTTGTCTATTTTCTTTCACTCGTATTTATAAAGCATCGCCCATTGCCAAATACTCAGCAAAAATTAAACACGGGCTCAGCAGATAGTCTTACTGCCTTGTGATTGACTCATCTTGGTGGTGGGGTGTTTAGCTTTAGTCAGCTGAAGCCAGGGAGATGTAGATAGAGATGTTTCGAAATAAGAAGTTGTTTCCTTATACTGTCAGGTGCCTGGTACACCCACCTTGGCACTGGTATCAGTATTGCTAGCAGCTTTCCAGAATCTAGGTAGATCTTTAAAAAAAAAAAAGATTTGTGTACAGTAATGGTATGCTTCTTTTAATGCTGTAGAAATTGTGGAGATCTTCTCTGCCGCTGAATTTAATTGCTTGTTTGGGTGTCTTTAAAGGTAAAGTAGGTAAACTCAGAGAGAAGGGATGGCTACGGTCTTGGTTACTACTACTACTATAATAATAATAATTATTATTATTATTATTTATCAAATGTGTATACTGTCCCAAACTAGTCAAGTTCTATTTATCTCTCAACTGTAGACATTGGGGAATAAACACTTCATCAGTCGCTTTCATATGCTGCTTGTGGATTTCTCCGAGTCTGACTTAGAAATGGGATGCTGAACACTAGTTGGACAGCCTGATCCAACAGGGCTCATCGACATGAAAATAAGGCCATACGAATGACCTTTTTGCCATCCACCTGGAATTCTGCATGGCAACATTCCCCTGCATTCCCCTGCATAGCCCGCAGGATGATGCCGGGCATCCAAGTGACGTCAGGGCTGAGAGAGCTCTTCCCCAAAATGGCTTGGTTATTTGCATAGTAACTACTTGGATAGTCAGGAAGTACGTCAGTTACTTCTTTCCTGCGGGCTTTCAGGCTGGGCCTTTCTCTGGCAGGCATTGATTGGAGCAGGGACCCTCTGTGTGCAAAGTAGGTTCGCTACCACTGAGCCCCCCCGCCCTTTAGAGGGGCATTCTCCATCATAATATGGCATCGTGGCCTTTCATATAGTAGTCGAGGTTACTGGTCACTCTACTAAGGAGGAGAAATCGGCTTGTATGGAAAGGAAGGGCTGGAACTGGGTGGGGTATGGAAATAAAAGGAGTGATGGGAAGAAAAGGGTGTGAGAGGGGGCTGACTTGAATGGATCTGAGGTACCTAGGTGCGGGATATGGGGGGGGGGCAGGAAAAACGAGAGGGAAGGTTTTGGGTTTTTTTTAAAGCCAGAAACGTTGTTGTTATTACATTTATAGCCCGCTTCTTCTCCAAAGAGCCCAGAGTGGTGTACTACATACTTAAGTTTCTCTTTCACAACAACCCTGTGAAGTAGGTTAGGCTGAGAGAGAAGCGACTGGCCCAGAGTCACCCAGCTAGTATTGTGGCTGGATGGGGATTTGAACTCGGGTCTCCCCGGTCCTAGTCCAGCACTCTAACTACTACACCACGCTGGCTCCTTTTTATAATGTGTGTTTATGTGTATTGTTGTATTATGTGTGTGTTATTTTAAACTGCCCTGAGCCACTTTAGGAAGGGCAGTATATACATTGAATAAATGATTAAAAATGGGGCGATGGCCCTCTTTGAGTAGCTCATTCAAGATATTCACCCCACCCCCAAAGTTGGAGGGCACCCTGGAAAAAAGCCCTGGATTCCTAGGAAGGGGCAGCAATATTGTGGGCAACCAGGTACCTCTCTGCAGCTCAGATGGTGGTTCCACCCTTGGAAAGTCAAGCTTCATCCTCACACATGATGTGCCTGGCATCTACAAGCCCTGTCTGTGTCCATGAAAATCTGGGCTGGGTTCACTCCCTGGAATCACTGCCAGGAGCCCTACAGGACGTCCACCCAAATCTGAACTTCCTCCTCTCTCTGACAGAAAAGGCCAGCCCTGTGCGTAGCGAGATGCATTCCCCTTGCTCTCCTGTGTGTGTGCACGTGTGTACTGTGCATCTTGTTCTCCTTTAGAGGAGTTCAGGACTGTGGGATTATACACATGGCTGTGGGATTATACACACCCAGTGACTTCTGATGCAGTGGTTTGGTTCGTTCTTCCTTGTCGCCCTAATCATCTGCTCTTGTGTGTCCCTTCTAGCCATGACCATGCAGTTCATTAGTCACCGCTTCCCAGAAGATCATGACCCCACCATTGGTGAGTGTGTGCCTGCCTGCTTCCTCTTCTTTCCTCCTGTAAATGATGCCTTGGCCCTATGCAGAGCGGTGGGTTTAGGAGGCATACCTGCCGTCTAGGAAGCCCCGGAAATGCTGAGACAAGGAGCTTTTGTTCCTTCACTTGTCTGTGGGCAATTGCATCTTCCTCCGACACCAGATATTCTTGTTCTGGGGGGTCTGATTAAACCAACATGGTGCTTGTTTGAATTTTGGTTCCATCTAACTTTCTAAGCCAGGGTATAAAAAAAGCCTTACCTGAACCTCTGAAGCTGCTGTCTATCAAGTTGGGCCATTTGTCCATCTAGTATTGCCAGCTTTGACTTGCAGCAGCTCTCCAAACCGGATCGGGCCTTTCCAGCCTAACTGTTAAGTGGAGAAGCAGGGAATAGATCTTGGGAGCCTGTGCATGCAAAGCCTGAGCTCGATCCCTGAGCCTATGCCATTCTGTCACCTTCCTAAACTGCAGCGAGGAATACACCAGCACGTGCTGCTTCTCAGGGAAAATAAACATATCTCCGAATCATCATTGGGCAGCAAAACGTGCCCTGGGCCTTTCTGCTTTAAACCTTAAGAAAGCAAGGTACAGGGGGAGTTTTCTGCTGTCTTGTCCAGCTGTGGAGAAAGTTATCAAAGCGGGTGTGTGTTTGCTTTGGAGACAGGGCTATACGAAGTTTTCTTCAGCGGGAGGAGCCTCCCTTGGTTTCAGGATGTACTGCATCCAAATATAAAAACAGACCGTGGAATGCAAGAAAATGTGAACTTCAGTAGCAGTAAATTATAAACATGTGTGGCTATATTAACCCCTTTTAAAAAAAAACCCACGAGAGAAGGTCATCCCCAGGACCCAGAGCTATTTTTGGCTATAGAGTTAGAGATGCCTCCTGATCCATCCTGCCACAGGAACTGGCCAGTTTCTGCCTACTGAAGAGGATGAAAATTCGCAGCAAGGCTGCCGTCCCTTGAGTGGTGGAGCTTATCCCGAAGCGGGACGTAGAGCGGGAGTGTGGATGTCTCTGGGGTGGTGCCTCACTCCAAAAAGCTCTGGAGTGCAGAAGGAAAGAGAGGGACACCCCAGTGGCGATGCTCTGTATCTTACGGAGGCTTGCGAGTACGGAAGGGGCCAGCTGCCGCCTCTGAGACCACTTATGGGAAATCTTTGCTGTCAGTTGACTATTAATATTAATAATAGCTGCCCAAGAGCCTTACGTGGCTTGTGACAGACAGATGGGGGTGTCTTTACACTCCTCAGTGGGATCTGCTAGGGCTGGTAGAAGGCTGACTTAGAGGAAAGACCGCTGAGGGGAAACCGTGCACAAATGGGTCGTCTGGGGCCCTTAGTTTGGGGTGTTGGTTCTGTAAACATGTCTGAAGGGTTCTCCTTTGCATTTGAACGCCTGTGCTGAGTGTCTGTGTGCTTCTCTCCCCCGCACAGAGGATGCTTACAAGATCCGAATCAGGATTGATGATGAACCTGCTAATCTGGATATTTTGGACACAGCAGGCCAGGTATGTAGTAATGTAGCGCTTACTGTTGTGTCAAAGTAAGTCTGTGTGCTGTTTTTCAAGCAGGAAAAGTTTGCAAAGTGGCTTTTCGAGCAGATGGTATGGGGGGAAAAAAGATTCCGTCGCACAAGAGCTCACAGTCTTTAAAACACACGCACACAAGTAAGACGCCAGCAGCAGCCACTAGAAGATATTCTGTGGGCTGAAGAGGGCTGTTCTTCTCCCCCTACTCTCTAGAAGGGAGCTGCCATTTTAAGAAGGTGCCCCGCTTTGGCCCCGTTAGTGGGGGCTGCTTCACAAGGCCAACCTTTGCCTGGGGGTGGGACGGGGGGGCTCATTGATTATTTAGCACTGGACTCTTGCCACACTGCTTTTCAACAGTTTCCATAACAAAAGCAATGAGAAGATGGTCCCCTGCCCCAAAGAGGCTCCCAATCTTAAAATGCTATCTCTTGCTCCCCCTCTCCACCGCCCCGGCTAAATAAAAGAGTGCCACCATTTGAAAAGACACCTCTTTGTCCAGGGTGATTTAGCACTTAGTGCTCTTGAGTATTCAGGATGCTTCCTGTGCATCATCTCGTCATAATCCTTGCAGCAGCCCTGCGAGGTATTTATTACGTTTAGCTCATACCCTCCACCGTGGAATTAAAAATCCTGTCCATAGGATTCCCTGCCACTTTCCCATCAGTATCCCGTCTCGGCTTCAGCAGGGTGGCTGTACCATTTGTCCTCAGCCCATGCCCCGGGGTCAGTACGATCCCCATATTTGAAGAGAGATGGTTGAGAGAGAACATAAGTCAAGCCCCGCTGGATCAGGCCCATTGGGTCCAGCATCCACAGTGGTCCTCCAGATTCCGCTGAGGAGCCCACAGGCGAGAGAAGCCTCGCCTTTTCCGTGTGCCTTCCGGGTTGACACGAGATTTGAACCAGGGACTCGCTGATCCGTTGCCCCACCGCTTAGTCAGGGTGCCACACCCAGCTGTGCGCGAGAAGCGGGCCTCTTCTTTTTCATCTTCCGACTGGCTTCCTTGGCCTGCTAATCGCGGGTCACCCGGGTTCTTGCATGCATGTTAGCATGATAGCCCCCCACATGCTGATTGCGGGGCAGGCAGCGGGCGGTTGAACTAGAATGTAATGAATGGTGACTGGGGATGATGGGAGTTGTAGTGAAGGTTGCCTGCTTTCCTGGCTCTGCTGCGAGGCCAGGCGTACGGCGTGTGCTAACTTGTGGCTGCTGTCCCCTGCGAACGCCAATGTTCTCTCTCTCTTTTTTTTTTTTTTGGTGTGTGTTTCTTTTCCCAGGCGGAATTTACTGCCATGAGAGACCAGTACATGCGGGCGGGGGAAGGCTTTGTGATCTGCTACTCCATTGCCGACCGCCGCAGCTTCCACGAAGTGCGCGAGCTCAAGCAGCTGATCTACCGCGTGCGCCGCACCGACGAGACGCCGGCTGTTCTTGTGGGGAACAAGTCTGACCTGGGGCAGCTGAGGCAGGTGAGGAGTGCGGAGTCGGGTTCGCCCAAAGGCGACTGTCCTTGGAGAAATGGCGTGGCAAATGGTAGGACCCGAGAGCTGGTGTTGTGGTAGCAAGCGTGACGCGTCCCCTTAGCTAAGCAGGGTCCACTCTGGTTGCATATGAAAGGGAGACTAGAAGTGTGAGCACTGGAAGAGATTCCCCCTCAGAGGATGGAGCTGCTCTGGGAAGAGCATCAGAAGGTTCCAAGTTCCCTCCCTGGCAGCATCTCCAAGAGAGGGCTGAGAGAGACTCCTGCCTGCAACCTTGGAGAAGCCGCTGCCAGTCAGTGTAGACAAGACTGGACTAGATGGACCAATGGTCTGACACAGTATATGGCAGGTCCCTATGTCCCTATGATTGCTTGTTTTGGAAGGGAGGGAAGCGTACTTGCTGCTGGAGGGGACTGCTGTATCGTCCCACAGTCCCTGGGTGGCTTCAGCTGAGCTGCACTCATCAGGTTCTGCCCTCGTTCTTGGAGAAGAGGGAGAGAGGATTTGAGGGCAGTATTCGGAAAAGGGACACCTGAAGAGTCATGACTGTTCGGGAAGAAATAGAATTAGGGGAAGGCGTCCAGATACCAGAGACGTAGGTAAAACAGTAGACGTGCCTGCTGGGCAGAAATGGGATGTGCAAAGTTCCTTTGAGGAACCAACGATTAATGAAACAGCAGTGCCACTCAGCAGGCTTGGAGCTTAGAGTACCTGAGAGTGGTGCAAAAATGTGAGTGTCAGAAGATGGCATATGACTCACTGACTTTGCTGCTGATTTTAAAAAGACGTGCCAACGGAAAGAGCATATACGGTCTCCTTTGCGTCCAGTCACCTCCTCAGTTTCTGACTTAAAATCGCGGCTTAACAATGTAATAAATGATTCACACACTTGGCGGAGTTGAGAGGACGTCCAGGTGCTGAAGGGTACCAGTACCAAGAAGATGATCCGGTGGCGATGGTCAGGAGAGTGTTAGGAGAAAAGGATCGCGAGTCCAGTGGTGTCTCCTCAAAATGCAGTGTGCCAAAGCTGAGTGAGTTCTGAGAGGGCCTCCAGTGCAATTCCTGCTGTAAGGAACTTGAATTCTAATGTGAAGGCAGACGTGCACAGGTACTTCCTTTCTAATGCAGGTAGGGTTGAAGGAGAGCCAGCATGAAGCAGAAACGCCCAGTAGGGATATTGCTCTGAAAGGCGGATTTTGAGGTTGAGAGCAGATTTTCCCGAACTTAAGGGCAAAGGGGCATGGTTAAAGGACAGGCCGGCTTTCATTGTGCTGACAGGCATGTGCTTTCTCGTTGGAAGGTCTCGAAGGAAGAAGGCGCCGCCTTGGCGCGCGAGTTCGGCTGCCCGTTCTTTGAAACGTCCGCGGCCTTCCGCTACTATATCGACGACGTGTTTCATGCGCTTGTGCGCGAAATCCGGAGGAAGGAGAAAGAAGCCGTCATGGCGTTGGGGAAGAAGGCGAGGCCTCACACCAGTGTGTGGCAAAGATTGAAGTCTCCGTTCCGGAAGAAGAAGAACTTGGTGACATGAATGGAAGGAGTCCGACCCCGGGGTACCCAAGCAGGGCAGTGGCCTTTTGGCCTTGGGCTTCTTCCTGCTGACTGTATCAATTGCAAGAACGGTTGCTTTAGAAAAACCTGGGAGGCTGTTCCCCCGAGGAATCCTTTATCCTGGTGACAGAGTTGTCGTCAACGTGCTTCCTAAATGTGTTTGATTCTTCCTGGAGAAGACCTGGCAAGAAGCCGCTGATCCTGAGGGCTGTGAACCAACCTGGCAAAGAAGTCCGAAAGACATAGCCAGCTTGGTGTGCCCACCCACTCCTGGTGCATCCCAGGAGGGCCTGAACAGTTGGCCAGGCACTTGTTCCTATGAGGCCCTTGTCAGCGGGACGCTTCTGTTGGGATGTGGGGCCGGACGTTTCAGCAGCATTTCAAAAGAGCAGAACATAATGTCGGTGGTACCGTCTGGAGGGCTATGACACGCCCTGTCTGGAAAAGCCACGGCATGTTGGTGGGGTGGAACTCGTGGGTTTTCTGGATTGTGGGTATGGGCAGGCTGACTTGTCGTAAATTAGGGGAGTGCCAAGAAAATGAGATCTTCTCAACCATTCACTGCATCCTCCCTGTGTCTGTTTCACAGTGAGGTGGCTGGACTCCTCCTGGATGTTCTGTTGAGGATGTGGGGGGAAAGTAACTCCATGTGGGAAGCTCTCAGCAAAGCACAGGAGCCCAACGGCCATCCGACCATATGCGATTCTCAAGTTCTAGTGCGTGCTGTTTCGACAGATGGCGTAATAATACATTCCAGAACTGTCACAGTCCTATGCTTAGAACTTCTAGAGTAGGACGCTTTTCGGTTTTGCAGGATATTACTTGTTCCTCCTCTTTGTGGGGCGGGGGCGCTAGAGATTGCGGGTGGGGGTACTGTTTTGCACAAGCTTTCTTGAGGTGGGTCTTTGAAAGGTCCTGTTTGATAGGACACCCTGCAGGGGCAAACTGTGTGTTGGGAGGTCCTTCACCTCCTCTTGAGAGGTGGTGGTGTGAGGCCAGTGAAAGGGGGGGGGATTCGAGGAAGGAAGTCGACTCGGTGTAGTGGTGGGATTGGGCAAGTTGGAGAGTGGAGGCTGGGTCAAGTGGTGCTCGGTGGAGGAAGTTGGCTGAAGAATTGTACTTGGAGGTGGAGCTCCCTAGGCAAGGGAGATCCCCTAGCTCTGTGGCCGAGCATGTGCAGAGGCGTCTGGCTTGGTTTGAAGCGGTTTCCTCACCTCAGTTCTCAAGTGTCTGGGTCAATGGATCGCACCTCGGTTGGAAAGCAATGGGGTAGCTGGTAGTCAAAAGGTTTTGTACTGAGATGTTCTCTGTGTGGGGGAATGCTGGCGAGGGGGAAAGAGAAGCACTTTACGGGACCCACCCCTCTTACCGGGCACGCATTAGACAACCTTGGGAAGACGGTTCCATTGCTTGAAGTTTCCTCACCTTTTCCTAAAGCAAGAGGCAGAAGTGCCTGGGTGGGTTAAAATTGCACCATTGATGCCTAGATAGTGCAGAGATCCCCAAGACGGGTGTCAAGGATAAGCAAGCGGAACTTGAATCGATGTCACTACATCTGTGGGGTAATGCAGGACCGCTTGGGCTGGTGTTAACCCTGGATCGGTTGTCTTGGGTAATTCTCTGCAAAACCAAGTAGTGAAAGCCTTTTAAGAAATAAATCAGCCCGCTGGACACATGAGCTCTTTTTAAAAACAAACAAAACAAAACTGCCTTTGCTTGCTCTCCTATTCAGAGTGATGGAGATGGTCGTTAAACTTGTGTTGTTCTGAAGGAAAAGAATCAAGTGTGATACTAGAATATAGGCGTTTCTGGGACTCTTCTTACTTAATTTTTGTATTGCTCTTAATTTTTGTATTGCAAGTCGTACCTGTGTTTTATCTATCTATCTATCTATCTTAGTTGCTTTACAAACTCTACAAACTGAACAATTGAAGAAAAACCACACATTCCATTTAGCAAGGAAGATTTTGAATGTATTATTGACTGTAGCAATATATGGCATATTTATATTAGTAAATTAACTTGATGCTCAATGCTGGATACTTTCCATAGCTACTAATCTAGGAACAGATCTGTAACTGAATGCTTTTTGTTGATGATTGCATCAGATACTCCTGGCATGTTTGAATGAGGCGCACAGGGCTTTTCCATCATAAATTGTAGCCAATGTCTTTGGAGCAAAATTAGTTTCAGTCTCTTTACAACTCAAGTTTCCTCCTTGAAGTCAAAGTGATGCAAAAACCCAGGGTGCTCATAATTGACTCGAAACCTGCCGCTTCCTGTCTGAAGCAGAATCAAAACAATGAAGCCAGGCTTTCGCCCTTGGGCAAAGCGATGAAGTTTCTGTGCCTTAAAATTCTTGCTTCAGCCGAAGTCAGCTTTCCGTGGTGCTAAAGGAGAGCCTCTTGTCGCCAGGCATGATTATGTATGAATAAGGAGCACTCTTCGGTGGGGGACGGACCCAGTTCGTGATTTTTACACACGAAGCTGAGAATGGCATTCGACACAATAAAGGTTTTGTAATGAAGACTCTCTGTTCTTCTTGTACTGTATACTGATGTCCAAGGTAAGACTTAGCTTTCGGGGGGGGTGGGGGGAAGTGGTGGAGCCAGGCATGTCGATTGCATCCTCTGAGTCGGGCTCCTTGCAAAATAAACAGGTGCTGTTGAAAAGACACCCAGCTGAGGTACTCGAGCTCCGTTAGGTGTTCCATGAATGATGAGAGAACCTAGAACATCTGCCACCCTTGAGGCACAAGAGTTTACGATTTCGATACAGAGGGATATTTCTGAGGCAAAAGGATAAGACTGCTACATAAGCAGTTCCTGTTTGTTGTCTTCCTGATTTTTAATGGTTCTCCATTACTGGGTATGCATTACTGTACTGGCATCCTTAGCCGGCACTTTGCGAGTGCCTAGACTCTCACGGGTTGAATGTGTTGGGGGGGGGGAACTCCCTGCAGAGAATGACTTGGTTTCAAGTCCAAAAGGGCTATTAGTGGTTCCCGTCCTCTTTTCCTCGGCGCTCGCTCTAATGGAATTCTGTCTCTGGAGAGTTCGTCTCCAGAAACAACACATTCTTTGCTGCTTTGGACCGTCATGACGGCCTCTGCTTTGAAGCGGGCTCCTAAAATGCGTCGCCTGGAAGTCGGTGACTCCCAAATGGTGGTCCAGGGTGCCCACTGGGCCGGGTGGAGTTGGGTAGATGGTCCTGATACCCCGTGATCATGACACAGGCTGTGCTGTGTTAAGAGAAATCGCATGCTCCCCACCGAGCGTCGTTGGGCAACCCTATTGTGTCTCCAGGTCTACCAGCAGGCCGGGGGAAAGGGGACATTTGCATCGTGCTTTTCCCTCGAAGGGAGTTGAATGCCCCTTGTCAAAGCAGACAAATGCAACTGGAAACGGATGAGGTAATGCCTTCCCAGTGAGACTGCGCGTGCACCGGGGTGGTGGTGGGGGGAAGCTGTGTGCAGCGTGACTGTCGCTGCTGGACCCAGGCCGCTAGATGGCTTCCCCACAAGTGCTTGCAGCCTGAGCCGTTCAGCTGGGAGGGGACGAGCATGTGAGTGGGCCGTGCGCTCCAACGGAGAGCGGAACAATGGGTCTGTGCTGGGAGCTTGGATTAAAAAGAGCATACCCTTTGCCGCGTCAGGCGGGGCCTTTCCTTTCCTGACCCTGAGGCAGTTGGGTGGTCGTCATAGCCTCTCCAACCTAGAACTCGGCCCCTGGGCGGCTGTGCATCCTGAAGCTGGTTCCAAGTGTTCATCCTGTGTTGCTTTGGAGGGTGAGGATCTCCCGGTCGCACCCTGCGGTTGGTTCTCCTTGGCTGCAACTCCAGCATCTCTTAAGACACGAAAGTTCTCTCGCTTTCTCAAGCGCCGTATCCTGTGGCGCAGCTCCAGGGAGGGCCGTACTCTGGGAACCCGAGAACGGCCGCCGTCTAGTTCCTGAGCAGAGCCCTCACTTGCTGCTTTGGATTTAAATCCCACACAGTCGGATATGATCAAGTTTCCAAGAATCTGCTTCTGTCGCAGCTGGCCCTTTTTGGCAACAGTGCTGTAAATCCAAAAGGGAAAGCCCGGGGTGGGGGTAGGGATGAGGAGTTGGCACCCTACGGTACAGATGAAGCCCTGCCCGTCAATTGGTTTCGCTTTGCTTCTAGTCCTCTGGAGGGGGGCAAAGCCACACTGTGGATTCTCTTTGGCCAGGTATGTCGCTTGATGGCACCTGTAGATGGAGAACCTAATATAAAAAGAGCCCTGCTGGATCAGGCCCAAGGCCTATCCAGTGCAGCCTCCTGTTTCACACAGGGGCCCACCAGATGCCTCTGGGGAGCCCACAGGCAAGAGGTGAAGGCATGCATGCCTTCTCTCCTGCTGTTGCTCACCGGCCACTGGTATTTGGAGGCATCTTGCCTCAGAGGCTGACCCACAGCCACCAGACTAGTAGCCCTTGATAGATCTGTCCTCCATGAGTTTGTCTAAGCCCCTTTTTAAAGCCATCCAGGCTAGAGGCCGTCACCACATCCCGTGGCAGAGAGAATTCCATAGAGTGATTATGCGCTGTGTGAAAAAGTCCGTCCTTGTGTCTGTCCTAAATTTCCTGGACTTCAGTTTCATGGGATGGCCCCCAGTTCTAATATGTGAGAGAGGGAGAAAGGTTTCTCTCCATCCACTGTCTCTACTCCATGCATAACTTGATACACCTCTGTCATGTCTCCCCGTAGTCGCCTCTTTTCCAAACTAAAAGCCCCAGATGCTGTAGCCTTGCCTCATAAGGAAGGTGCTCCAGGCCTCTGATCATCTTGGTGGCCCTCTTCTGCACCTTTTCCAGTTCCACAATGTCCTCCTAAAGATACAGTGGCCAGAACTGCATGCAGTACTCCAAGGGTGGCTGCACCATAGATTTGTATGAGGGCATTATAATAATTAGCATCTTTATTTTCAATCCCTTTCCTAATAATCCCTAGCACAGAATTTGCCTTTTTCATAGCTGCCGTGCACTGCGTTGACCCTTTCAACGAGCTGTCCATCACGTCTCCAAGATTAGGTCGGTCACCAACGGCTCAGACCTCATCAGTGTATATGTGAAGTTGGTGTTTTTGCCCCAATGTATGCATTACAGTTTGAAGAGATCCATTTGGAGCGCCTTACAATCTGTTTTGAATTCCACAACCCTAAACAGTTCAGTGTCGGTGGCAAATTTGTCCACTGCTTACCCCAACTTCTAGAACATTGATGCAACTTTTGGTGGTTAAGCACATTCACCAAAGCTTGTCGGTTTCTGGACATACAAAAACTGCTTTAAACAGAGTTAGCCTGATGATCCATCTAGGATGATCCATCTAGCCTAGTATTGTGAACTCTGATGGGCAGCTCATCTCCAGCAGAGATTTCCCCCATCACCCGTTAACAGTATTTTCCCCTCTAACCGGCTGCACCTCTCCCTCACTCCAGGAAACGCAAATTCAGAATCCTTACCGCACGGCCCAGGGTCCTGTCCTATCTTGCTCTAAGCAAAAGGGATTGGAGGGGTGCTCAGTCAGGTTTGATATTGGTCCTTCAGGATGGCATCTTACTCGCCCCTTTCCCCATATTAGCAGGAGGGGAGTCAGACTCGAAAGAGAATTCAGATTGAACAAGGGGCCTTTGGCGTGCTGAACCTGAGCTCTCCTGCTGAGCTTGCAGCCCCTGCTTCAAACACCCAGCTTGGAGATAGGAAGCCGGCGGAATAGGCCATTGATCTGGTGCCTCTCCAGTCCTCTGGCAATGGCCCTCCAGAGCCCTCGGGTGTGGGTCCTTTCAGCCCTGTACTTGGAGAGATTAAGGGATTTGACCCGGGACCCTCTGCATGCAAGGTGTGTGTTCCCTCGTTGAGCTCTGGCTCCGAGAATCGTTTTTATCTGTGCTTTTGCAATCTAGAAACTACGCCGTGGCCAGGCAGCTAAATTTAAAGTGACTCCATCTTTATTTGAACGCTCTGTGTGCGTTGAAACAAGGTTGACGTTACAGATAGCATTACATATTTTTTCTTGTTAGGTTAGCATTACAGCATTAGGCAGTTGTACACGGTTCAAGTTATTATTATTATTTTTTTCTTGCTTTTTTGTTTTGTTTTGACACAAAGTTGTAACTTGTCCAAGTTTTTTTTTTTTTAATTTTACAATAGACACAAGGTGAAAAGAAAATAGAAACTACCCCAAACAACCCACACCAAGGGGGATCTCGCGGCGAGGCGGCTGTCAAATGGTTCATTTTACATTTAAAAGGAAAAAAAATCTGACCCTCATTATCTTCCCCTTATTCCTGAGGAGGAATGGAGCTGTCCCTATCTGCCCAAGAAGCCTAAACATAATGAACCCTGAGCACGTTTTCCTTGACAATAGCGTCCATCTTTTGCTTTACAATTGGAGGAAGGAGAAATGATTTAGGCTTGAGATTTAAAAAAAAAACCCTAAACAAACGTTTTTATTTGCACTGAAAAGTAGAGAGGAAATGCTTCATTAACGCTTGGTTTGAGTCGAGCCCGCAGCAGTCAGAGGGGAGGAAATGGTTCGGTTCAGAGCAGCAAGAGTGACCGAAGCGAAGCGAGAGGTGGCCGTGAGGTTGGGGACCCAACCGGGGATTCGAACCGGTTGTGTAGCGGAGAGTTCACACCTGAAAGGGTGCACAATGCAGAGATACTGTGGCGCTGGCTGGTGGTTCTATCTCGGAAGAAGTCTGGTTAAAGTGTCTAACGGGCTTCCCTGGCAATCTTGAAGAGGGGCCCTATTTTGAAAAGCAAGCTGACTGATCCGAAAAAGCTGGGATGTGGTCTAAGGGCTCTTTCCACCTGCCCTTTTCAGAGGCCTCGGGAAAAGTGATCTGCTTTCCTTCCTCTGCCTTTACTCCCCCCCCCCATATCCCGCTCCTTGGTGGCTTGTGGGTGGAAGTCAGTGGCTGGGGGGTGCCTCTTTTGCTGGCCATGCTGGATAGAGAAAGCCGCAGAGCCCTTTGCCTGTGCACTGCAGCGAGGGGATGAGATCTGCTCTTCCCACTATGCGCCCTTGGCTTGTGCCTTCGCCCACAAAATAGCGCTTCCGGCGGAGGCACCAGATCTGTGCACCGGAAGAACGTGTGGGGAGACCGGATCTGCTTTCTCCTTGGCAATGGAAAAGTCTCTCGTTGCACCTGGATGAACTCTAGGCGTCTCCTGGGACGGGGCAGCTGAGCTCCAGTTTGGGGAAGCGCTCACCGCCTTCCGCATTTTCTGTCTAGAGAAGCGTGTGTCGCACACACCCTGGCCAAACCACATGGATTCCCCCCTGCGTGGACACCGGGGAGGGCTCTGGATGGTGTCAATGGCACCCAGCAAATCCAGAAAGCAACTGAAAGGAGGCAGAAACCTTTTGATGCCTTTTTTGTGGGCGGCGGGGCGGCGAGGGTACGCCAGTCCCAAGGAGAGCTACACAGAGGCCTTGGCACCCTAACGGGATCACTTCTGCCCCCTCGTGTGCTTTCAGGCATCCCCGGGCTCCGTTTGAGGCCTTCTGGGGGGTGGAGAGGGCCGCTAGTTCCTAAGAGTGGAAAGTGACTGAAGGAAAGTTCCGTTTCCACCCGTGCACGCACCTCCTTCTCCCACGGTTGTCTTGGTCAAATCGGTTCTTGGAGTGATTAAATACAACAACCCTGCAACGTCTGTTCGGCCAGAACACCACGCCCCGCGAGAAGCCGATCTCTCTTTCGAAGCTCTTGAGCTCTCTGAAAAACCCAACGGTGGTCTGTTTCCAGCTTCCGAAACACCAAGGAAGGAAGGGGAGGTCCAGATCCCAAAGGCTCTTAGGTAAGAAGGGGCTGAGACCCTGCTCGTTGACCTGCCTTGCCTCCCGGTCCTCTCCGCGGTGGTTCTGTGATTTTCTTTGGGCAGGGAAAGCACCTGAGCCTCGAACGGTCCTGCCCCAGTGATCTGCCTCTCTCTGCAGCAAAGGCTTTCCCTCGACACGTTTCTGTCTCTTGAGAAGGGCTTCCACCGCCCACCACCATCAAGGACTGTAAACATTGAAATTCTTCTCTTTCATTTTTGTTCGAACCTATGATACAGTATTTACACTCTACACAGGGCACAGGGCAAGGACGGGGTGTGTGGGGGTGTGAAACAGTGGATACTGGCACACGTGAGCTTCCTGCGTGCCCCTTGCTGTAACCTGGACCTGTCCTGCTTCTTTGCCAGCCCGATGCAGAAAGCTGTTAATTTAGGGATGACAGAAGGAGCGGCGGCTTTCGTGGGACCCCTTTCTATTGATGCGGAAGGGGCAGGCTTCGGGATTTCACAGAGCTCTTCAGCAGGCACTCCTGTCACTCAAGATGATGAGGGTTTCTGAGTGACTCTGGAAGCTTGCCCTCCTGTGCCAACAGAAGCTGGCTCAAAGGGGCATTATGGGCACGAGGCCTGCGGTAAGCCGAGGACAGAGTGCTGGCAGCCCTAGTGCCTCGATCCGGATCGCCAGTCTGTACCTTTTACAGACGGTCAAGCTAGCTGTGACTTAAAGCTGTTTGAATGGGAAGCTGTCCCAGCTCCAAATAATAAGAGACACTTAAAAACAAACCAACCAGCAACCCCAAAGCAGGAATGGTGGCATTTTTGTGGAATGTGACTGCCTTCCGGGCCCCCGTAAACATTGGGCTCCAATGCACAGACCCTCCTAGCTATTTCTGGGGCCAGTTCCACTGCGTAGGCAGCTGTCTAGGGCGGCAAAACTCAAAGGTCACCCCCTGCACTGGAGAGAGCATGCAGGTTCGAGCTGGCTGTGTGTTTTCAGTATGCCTACCTTCACTCCCGCCCCAGGAGAGAGCAGCCCAGGGTTCTCGGAGTCAGGGCTTCCCCACTGGTGACCCTCTAGATCAGGGATTCTCAACGTTGGGTCCCCAGATGTTATTGGACTTCAACTCCCACAACCCCTACTCATCCCCAGCCAAAGGCCACTGGGCCTGGAGATTATGGGAGTTGAAGTCTGATAACATCTGGGGACCCAACGCTGAGAATCCCTGCTCTAGATGTTGCTGGACTACAACTCCCATCACCCCCTGTGACAATTTGTTGTGGCTGGGGCTGCTGAGAGTTGTGGTTCAGCAACAACTGGAAGGCCACCTGTTAGAAACTCTGAGGCTGGGGATGACGTCTAGGCTAAGGTGGCACAACCTTTTGCTCCCCCAACCCCGCCGCGACAGTGACCGATAGATAAGGACTATGGGAGCTGTGGTCCAGCGTCAGCAGGAGGACCGGGTTTCTGAGGCCCTAGTCTCGGCCAGTAATATCTTTGCAGATATTACTGAACTGCAACTACCATCACCCCAGCCACAATTTATTGCAGCTGGTGATGATGGGAGTTGTAGTGGGGCAACATCTGGAGAGCCACACGTCCCCCCCTGGTGTGGGGGGTAAAAAGATCTTCAGCCAGCCCCGGCTATTGAAGCCTCCATCTTGGCCGCCGGTGGCGTTGCGAATGGCGTTATTCCCAGACCTTGTTGTACAGGAAATAGTTTTCGGCCAGAGTCGTCGGTCAAGCGAATCGCTCCCCTCACAAATCACTTTGCCCCACGGGCCAAATGTTGCACGAGAAGCAAACAGGCAGAGTCCGTTCACCCAAGTCACAGAAACAGTCAAGAATCCACAGCTGCCGGGTGGCGGACGAGACGGAGCCCGAATCGGTGGTTCCGCAGAAGAACTTGGAAAAAAAGGAAAAACGAGAGCGCGGGAAAGGGGGGGAAAGAGAAGCTGAAGAGGCCGAGTGTGGTGAATACCCACAAAGACAGTTCATCACGAACATGACTTCCAGAATGACAGAGAACCGTATCAAAAACTTCCCCTCGATATTGGTAAGTTATACTAATTGTTTCCCCGTTGTTGTTTTTTAAAACATTTGTCACCGGCATGCAATCGTGTGGTTACACTGTGTTTTTTTTTTAAAGTTTTTTTTTTTTAATATATAGATATATATATATTATTTATTTATATAGAGAGTGGTATTATTAAAATTAATGCTTCCCCCCCCCCCATTTTATTCGTTTTGCATTTCTGTTTTTAGTGCCCTGCCCAAAAAAATAAATGTTAAACACCACTAGAGAGAACCGGCCAGCTGCTCCTTACGGACTTTTTTTTTTTTAAAGTTCTACGACTAAAACCGGAAACGGAACAAAAGGAAAAAATAAAAAAACTGGGGGCGGGAGGGTGGGTGGGGGAGAGGGTGTGTGTGTCGAGAGTCTGTCTACACCCGGGCCAGCGCTCCAGTGCCTTTGGCTCACCCGGCTAGTACTCGCTCAAGCTGTGCCACTTGGCCACCTGTTTCTGGGGGCTGTCGCAGACCTCGCGCCAGTGTTCCACGCCGCCCGCCGTGACGCTGTGGGCCCCCAGGATCAGCCGCCCCACCGCCTCGTTCTTGGTGGTGCGGTCGAAGTCGATGACCAGGAACTCGATGCTGACGTCCGGGAGGAGATCCGCGGGGATGTCGTAGATGAAGGACTCGTTGAAGACCGGGTTCAAGGTGCACTTCTTGACGTGGGTCTTCTTCTTGGCGATGCGCTTCCTGCCGTAGTACACGTTCACCTTGACGTAAGGGTCTGCCGGTGGGGGAAGAGGAGAGAAGCCAGACAATAACACAGCCCCACAACCGAGCGGCCAGAGTGTTCCCGCGGGATTCCAGATGGCATAGCCCCTTGGCCACTGTTCCTTGAGACGGGTTCCCCGACGCTGTTGACTACAACTCCCAGCTGCAATGGGGATGGTAGTCAACAACCCCTGGGAAAACCCTGCCATGGGGCGACGCTGCTCCCAAGCACTGCATGCCCCACACTGCCAGGGGCAGGTGACGTGTGGCTGTCCAGCTGGTGCTGAACCACAACCCCCATCACCACCCCCGCCACAATTTGTTACTGCTGGGGATGATGGGAGTTGTAGTTCAGCAACAGCTGGAGGGCCGAGTTTGCCCACTCTTGAATTAGGTCATCTCCTTTTCAAAGGGTCTTGGCTCACGGCCATCGCCCCCATATAAAATCATGCATGGTGTGGAGAAAGTGGAGCGAGAGAAATTCTTCGCCCTCTCCCATCACACTAGAACCAGGGGTCATCCCATGAAATCGATGGCCAGGAAATCTAGGACCAACAAACGGAAGGACTTTTTCACACAGCGCAAAATCAGCTTGTGGAACTCTCTGCCACACAATGTGGTGACGGCCAACCACCTGGACAGCTTTAAGAGGGGTTGGGATCACTTCATGGAGGAGAGGTCTATGAAGGGCTACTAGTCGGAGGGCTATAGGCCACCTCCAGCCTCAGAGGCAGGATGCCTCTGAGTGCCATTTGCAGGGGAGTCACAGCAGGAGAGAGGACATGCCCTCAACTCCTGCCTGTGGGCTTCCAGCGGCATCTGGTGGGCCACTGTGTGAAACAGGATGCTGGACTAGATGGGCTTCCTTGGGCCTGATCCAGCAGGGCTGCTCTGATGTTGTTGTTCTGTGGCTGGACCTTCCACCAATTCTGTGGAAGCAGCCGTTTCTTTTGTCTGTCCCGAGTCCCTGCCTATCAGTTGCTCTAGGCGGCCTCCTGAATTTCAGCATGAGGAGAGAGGGAGGAAAGGTTGTTTCTCTCTCTCTCCACATTGTACAAACTGTGCATCATTTCGTAAGCCTCTAGCTGATTCCGCCTGCGCTCCTGATCTCTGCTATGGAGGCTCGTGCGTCATCGGACAGTATGCAAAAGCAAGTTGCGTCCACGCTGGAGTAAATAGCTTCTACCTGAGAGGCCGGTGATGTCCATCTTCGGCAAGTGTCTTGCTTTCAGCACCACAACGGTCATCCTCTGGGCAACAGGCTGGTAGGACAAGGAGACCTGTAGTTCCCCTCGGCTGATGCATTTCTGAGAAGAGAGAAGAAGAGTTCTCAGGCTCGGAGGCCCTTGGAACAGCAGCCACAAGCAGCAGCTGGGCACTCTTGCAGCAGGCCAGCAGGCTAGCCAGCCCCCCGTAGTCTTCCCCCCCAAAAAAGCGGCCTTTGGGAGGCAGCAGGTAAGGAGAAAAGGCAGACCGCTTCTGAACATGAGAAGCTGCCATCTGCTAAGTCAGGCCCTTGACCCGTCATGCTTACTGTTGTCTGCACTGACTGGCAGTGTCCAGAAGCTCTTTGTCTAAGGCTGGAGAGTCCTGGGATGGGGGTCTTGTGGCCGTGAGCATGATTTGTCCCCTTGGCTAAGCAGGGTCTGCCCTGGTTTGCATTTGGATGGGAGACTACATGTGAGCACCGTCTGCTGTAAGAGAGTCCCCCTAGGATTGGGGCCATCGCTCAGTGGAAGAGCGCCTGCTTTGCATGCAGAAGGTCCCAGGTTCGTTCCCTGGCAGCACCTCCAGGTAAGGCTGGGAGAGATGCTGCCAGTCAGTGTAGGCAATACTGAGCTGGATGGACCAAGGGTCTGACTCAGTAGGAGGCAGCTTCTTGTGCTCTTATGACCTTGATGCAACGTGGTCCCACCTGTCAATCCCCCTCTCCATGACTGGACTCAACCCCATGCAACTGAAATATGTGCATGTTCATACTCTCACCTTCATTGTGTGAAATATCAAAGTTTGCTCTTGGAATTAAGCAGTACACTTCCGCCTGTAGTCATTTTTCTACAATGAGGGACATTAGAAATGGTGGCAGCCTATACGTTCCACTAGATAGTCTGGTTTTTGACTGTAGACTGTCTTTCACTTTACCGCTAAGGAGCCATCCAGCTGCTGAATACCAACCGAGAGGCCTTACAGAATATTAGTCTTGAATAAAAGGTGACTTTAAATCGCATTTAAAGCCCTTTCTCTCTTCTCCCTCATTGTTGGGATAGTTATCCCACCTTTCCTCCAGCGGGCTCAGGGAGGCATCCAAGGCCATCCGAGCAACAAACCCCTCAGAGGTCAGTTAGGCCCAACAGAATCTTTGTGGTGGCTGAGTAGGGATTTGAATCCAAGTCAACCGATTCCTAATCCAGTGCTCTAACCACTGCGCAACACTCTCTCTGGATATTCTCTGCGTTTAATTCTACTGTGAATTTATTTATTTGGCATATTTATATCTCGCCCAAAACTTGCGTCTCTAGGTGGCTTACAATAAAATACAAATTAAAGTAAGGTGGTGCCGTCAAGTTGGTGTCGACTCCTAGTGTCCACAGAGCCCTGTGGTTGTCTTTAGTAGAATATAGGCAGGGTTTACCATGGCCTCCTACCACGCAGTATGAGATGGTGCTTTTCTGCATCTTCCTAGATTGCTGCTGCCCAACAGAGGTGTTTGTTTCTCATAGTCTGGGAAACATACCAGCGGGGATTCGAACCGGCAACCTCTTGCTCCCTAGGCAAGTGACTTCCCCGCTGTGCCATACAAATTACCACCATAGAAAGGCTAAAACGACAACTTAAAATTTAAAACCATGTTAAAAACTATCAGAACAGTATCTCATTAAAAGCCTGGGTCTCACAGGGCCGTCCCTAGGGCAGGGCAACCGGGGCAATTGCCCCGAGCCCTGCTCTGGGCAGCCTGCCCTCCTCTCTCCCCGCAGCCCAACTGGAGCCGATCTTTTGTGTCTGTGTGCAGCTTCAAAGGCTCCCAGGCAAAGCTTCGCCTCTTCTGCCTCTCAGCGGTTTGGTGGGGCTTCCAGAGAGGCCTCCATGCCTGACGCTCAGGAAAGAAACAAGCAAGCAGGCAGGTAGAGTGTCCAGCACCAGAGCTCTCTGCAGACCCTCTGCCCAGCCCAACCTTAGTAATGGAGGTGTGATGTGATTTCCTTTTTGTGTTGATCTCCCCCCTCTTGATTATTTAAGGATCGGCTTGCCACAGGGCTTTGGTACTGAGCAGAGATGTAGGGCAGGGTGGCAGGAATATGTATTTTTAATTGAAGTGGATTGGACAAATGGTTGGTTTTTAATTCCCCCCCCTTTAATTTAAAAATCTCCATCCAAAAAGTCCAATCAGTGGCTTGCTGCATGGCAGAAAATTACAAAATTGGCTGGAATTGAAGCCCTGCCATAGACCATCACTCCAACTTCATATGGAAGAATCTGCCCTTTGCCTTCATAAAAAAGGGTGAAATGCCCCCCTTTCTGCCTCAGCCTTGAGATCACCTGTGCTGGAATGACTTGGCATAGGGCTTTGGTATTGAGCAGAGATGTAGAGGAGAGTGGGGGAGATGTGTATATTTAAATTGAAGTGGATTGGACAAATGGTTGGTTTAAAAAACAACAACCCAACACCATCCAAAAAGTCCTATAAGTGGCTTGTTCAATGGCAGGAAATTACAAAAACCTGGAACAAACGTTTGTTTGCTTGCTTGCTTATGAATGCACTATGCTCGAGCTGATTTGCAACCCAGAAGGTCTGAGAAAAGCATGTGTTGTGCTTTTTTTAATTTTTATTGCTTTAGAAATGCATTGTATGTCCAAGCTGGTTGGACATGTGCAAAAAACTCACTCACACTATTTACACTGTATGTCATCAGTCAGTATGATTCTGTAATGATATGAAATGTCAAGGAGGCCCCGCACATGCTGATTCGCCCCCAGCCCTGCACCCTGCTAGGGACCGCTCTGGTGTCTTTACAGACTTTTAAAAGTTGGGGAGGCTCTTATTTCAGCAGGGAGCACATTCCAAAGCTTCGGGGCAGCAGCAGAGAAGGCCCGTCCCCGAGTAGCCACCAGACGAGCCGGTGGCAACTGCGGACGAACCTCCCCTGATGATCTCAATGTGTGGTGGGGTTCATAGCGAAGAAGACGTTCTCTTAAATACCCCGGGCTTAAGGTATTTATGAATACTTAGATACTGCTTTTCATTTCAACAAATCACTTGCGGAAGCAGCTTACATTAAAAAAATGATTAAGATGGTAGCCTGTCCCAAAGGGGTTCCCAGTCTAAAAAGAACCACAAAGTAGACACCACCTATAGCCACTGGAGGGATGTTGTGCTTGGGGCTGGATAGGGCCAGTTGCTCCCCCCACTGCTTATCCGAAGAAAGCCATCCCTTGAAAAGGTGCCCCTTTTTGCTAGTTTGCAGGGTAGATGGTGAGGGCCTCTTCTACTTGGTAAAACGCCATGCAAATCGACAGTCACTACAAAAATAATAAGGAAAATCCAACAAGCAGAATAGACTTGGCAGGGAAGATAGACAACCCAGAGAGGGGTGTCTTTAACCTGTCAAGCCTCCTGGAGATGCTGCTAGGGGTTTAATGAGGGCCCTTCTGCATGAGTCTGCTAAAGTACTTCAGAGACGAAGTTGCTTCCTACTGAGTCCGACCCTCAGCCCGTCTATCTTGGTGTTTGTCCGCACTGACTGGCAGCAGCTCTCCCAGGTTTCAGGCAGGAGTCTTTCCCAGCCCTACCGGGAGATGCTGCCATGGATTAAACCTGGGTATCGAAGCAGGGGCCCCACCACTGAGCAACGCCCCCCCCAAGGGAATGAGAATTCCTACTTCCAGACTATACTTGGAGAGAACCCAGATTCTCCCCCTTACTGGAATCAGAACCGCTCCCACCCCCCACGTTTTCAGCTGTGGAGCTCGACATCATCGGGGAAATGCAACAATTAGAACTCGGGAGCTGCTTTTGTGTGTGTGTTTGTTTACTTCCTTCAAGCTTTCAGAGTGTCCTGAAATGCTTCTTGGCACTGGCCATCTTGTCCAGAGTCGGCGGGGAAGGACCCAGCTCTCTTGAAAGGAAGCTAATGGAGTGGAAATGAAGCCGAGCATTGCCAAGTGTTACAAAGCCGCTGTGACGCCTCTCAATCGCGGGGCCAGGTTGCCATGGCCGGCACGGTCACCGTGTCCTAGATTCAGTGCCTTCTTTGGGTTGCCTGTGGGCCCTGGCTGCTTTGCGGAATCACAAGCGGAAGGGTTCCGGCCAAGCGTAAACTCAGACAGATGGGAGGACCAAATTTCGCACCCAGCAAATGTTCTGGGGACTAACGGTTCTACTTGGCTTTGTTGGCTCTCCATTATACAACACTGCTCTGCAAGTACCAGCCTCCCTCTTCAGCATAAGATGGCCCTCTTTCTTCCCAACTGGTGTCCCTCTCCTCTGGAACTCCCTGTCACTGGATCACGTGACAGCCCACGTTCTTGATTGATTAAGTTCAAGCATCTCTAAGATTCATCTGTTCACTCTGGGTTAGCCTGATGGGCCCCAGAGATGGCCCGGTTTGGGGTCGCCACCAAATGCAACCGGACCTTCCTCGATCATAACAAATGGAGCTACCATCATCCCCAACCACAATGGACTTTGTGAGGGTGATGAGAGTTGTAGTCGAACAGCCTCTGAGGGCTCATAGGAGCATAGGGAGCTGCCTTTGACCGAGTCAGGCCCTTGGTCCATCTAGCTCAGTACTGTCTACCCAGACTGGCAGCGGCTTCTCCAAGGTTGCAGGCAGGAGTCTCTCTCAGCCCTACCTTGGAGATGCTGCCAGGGAGGGAACTTGGAACCTAGATGCTCTTCCCAGAGCGGCTCCATCCCTTGTGTGGAATACCTTGCAGTGCTCACACTTCTAGTCTCCCATTTAAATGCAACCAGGACAGACCCTGCTTAGCTCAGGGGACAAGTCTTGATGTGTGAGCACTGCAAGAGATTCCCCTCGGGATGATGGAGCCGCTCTGGGAAGAGCAGAAGGTTCCAAGTTCCCTCCCTGGCTTCTCCAAGATAGGGCTGAGAGAGATTCTTGCCTGCAACCTAGGAGAAGCCGCTGCCAGTCTGTGAAGACAATACTGAGCTAGATAGACCAAGGGTCTGACTCAGTATGTGGCAGTTTCCTATGTTCCTAAGTCTAAGGAGAGCGGGTCTTGTGGTAGCAAGCATGACTTGCTGGACAAGATCCCTGCCTGAAGCCTTGGAGAGCTGTTGCCAGTCAGTGTAGACAAAGCTGCGCTAGATAGACCAAGGACCCAATTCAGCAGAAGGCTGAGTCGGATTCCTATGGTCCTAAGGCCGTGTGCCCCTAGAGATGCTGGAACAAAATGAGATTCGCCACCGACTGCTTTTCTCTCCTTGTTTCATCCTTGGTTCCAAATGTTTCCACTGCCTTGCTCCTCTATGATCCCTCTTCTCTTTCTCTCAAATGCTCTTCCTTGGCCTGTTCACCCTTACCAAACCAAAGACCTCTCCCTCTCTTTCCCCAGTCCATAAACCCTTTCCCTTGCTGCACCCAACCGGTGGAACACCCGTCTGCCAGGCACCTGGTCCTCTTCTTCTGCTGTGACATTCAAGTACCTCCTCCTTAAGAAACGTTCGGTGGCGAGGAGATAGGGTCTTGTGTTGCATGCAGAGGGCCCCAGGTTCAATCCGGTGTATTTTAACACCAAGAAAGGAGGCGGTCGCTAGGGTTCCCTCTAACTGGGATTCCCAGATTACGACTCCCATCACCCCCCTGCCAAAGACCATTGCCCATGATGGGAGTTGTAGTCAACAACGTCTGGGAATCTGGTTAGAGGGAAGCTGTTGCTTCAGAAAAGGCATGCCACGCTTCTCTTAGGAGGAAAGACCGCTTCTGCTCAGAGAAGCAGGGATGTGCAAACCAGCTTGGCTTGAGGGTTCGCCCTTCAAAATGGCTGCTGTGAGCCGGGAGAGGGCCGGAATGGCCCGAAAACGGGCCGAACCAGCCCCGTAAAACCCGGGGGGTGGGCGGGGGAAAAGCTTGAGAGATCCCTCCCTGGACCTCAAGGCCTTTGGAGGCCCCCTCTCCCCTGCAAATTAAGCATCATCACGCTTGGACCGGCGGCCACACCACCTGGAACAGACTGAAGAGGATTTGGGGGGCCCCAGGGGCTGTGGAGGCTCTGGACTTCGGTCCGGAAGTCCAGGGGTAAGATCACCTCGGCTTCTGCTTGTTGCCACCCCGGGGTGCATTGTCTAAAAAGGAGGGACCTAACCCTTCTTTTCCCAATGCTTACAGCACCTGGTGGTTTTAGGGGCACTGTAAACAGCAACATTCCACTGTGGATATTCCACAGGGGGACACCAGCACTCCCAAGTCCCATTCTGCGTGCCCAGAAGCTGATAAACATCTAAAAAGCCAAAAGATTGGATGATTCGTACAGGAAAAAGGCCCAGCTTCCGATCTCCCTGAGAAGCGAATTGAACGAGGACAGGAATAGACAACCTTGGCTCTCGAGCGGTTGCTGAACTACAACTCCCATCACTCCCCAGCTGCAGTTCATTGTGGTGGGGGATGATGGGAGTTGTAGTTCAGCAATAGCTGGCGGGCCAAGGTGGCCTGCTCCGGCATGAGATCTTACAACCTTGAGAGACGGAACCTGGAAGAACTTAAATCACCAGGGATGTTCTGTTGGAGGAAGCGGGTCTTCCAGGGGCGGAACCACCACGGGTCAAGGTTCCACCCATCAAGAACCACCACGGGTCAAGGTTCCACCCATCAAGAACCACCACGGGTCAAGGTTCCACCCATCAAGAACCACCACGGGTCAAAGTTCCACCCATCAAGAACCACCACGGGTCAAGGTTCCACCCTTCCAACGGAACGTTTGGGCGCCGCTTTCCTACCTGTATATTCCTTTTGATGATCTCCCGGGTGAGCTGGACTTTCCCGGTGCTCGGGTCCACCCCGGCCAGCGGCACCATGACCTCCCCGATGACGTCGTCCCGAGAGAAGCGGTCGAAGCTCAGCACGAGGAAGTGGAGCACCAGGTCCTGCAGCTGGCTGTAAGGGATCCCATAAAAGGTGAAGGTCTCGTCGAAGACCGGATCCAGGGTCTTGCGGAGGACGCGGGTCTTGACGCGGTGCCTCTTGTCCGGCAGGATTGTCATCTTGATGTAGGGGTCGGAGCCCTGATTCTGCTCGTCCATGACGGGCAAGCCATGGGCCTCCTGGATGGTGACCACTAGAGCCTTCTTCGGGAAGTTGTAGTCCACAGAGAAAGTCAGTGTCCCCAGCATGACATCATCTTCCGGGGACGACGCCGAGGAAGATTTGCTGCCTGCGGGGGTCAAGCTTTGATCCGGACTCAGCTCTTCTCGGTAATCCTCCTTGATGGGCAGCTGGTTGACGCAAGCAGCGGCGTTCACCCCGTTGGGGGTCTTGTCCGTGCCCACCAAGCCGGCTTCCGCAGCATCGACCGAAAGGCTCCCTCGCCCGTCTTGCCTGGCCGCGCCCGTCTTGCCTCGCCGGACCCGTATGATCTTCTTCTTGTTGCTCAGGGTCTCCGGGTAGATGCTGATCCCCTTCAGCATGTGGATGAACTTGTAGGGGGGAGTCTTGTGCTTCTTCTCGGCTTGCTGGTGGCAGCACGTCCACACGAACACGGTCACCGAGACGGACACCACTAAGACGGTGGCGCCGATGAGGCCTGCCACGATGGGGGAGACATCTGTGAAGGGGAAGGGAAGCCGGAGAGGACAAGTCAACCCGTTTGCAGCTGGGAAGCAGGGCAGAGCAGGAGGGGAGCTGATCTTGCAGGGGGAGTGGAGTGTGAACGGACCCCTTGGCTAAGCAGGGCCTGCCTCGGTTTGCATTTGGATGGGTGGCTACATGTGTGGGCACTGTCTGCTGTAAGCTCTTCCCCTTCGAGGACGGGGCTGTAGCTGAGAGGGAGAGCTTCTGCTTTGCATACAGAAGGTCCCAGGTTCGATCCCTGGCAACATCCCCAGGGAGGGCTGGGAAAGACCCCTGCCTCAAGCTCCGGAGAGCTGCTGCCAGCCAGGGCAGACAATCCTGCGCTGGGTGGACCAAGGGTCGGACTCGGTAGGAGGCAGCTTCCGGTATACCTCTCCTCAGGTGGGCTGTCTGAGCTGAACCTTGGAAGTGCCTCCTTTCCTCGATGGGGTTTGCATTGCAAAAGGAATAAGGGACGAATGCAACACTGCCAGCAGTTTGCACGGCTTGGAAGGAAATGCAGAGGCCTGTCATTCTCCTTTCTTAGTTTCACTAATAAGTGCCTGCTTAAGAGATGAGCTGGGCTGTTTCTGTTCTCTGCAGACAAAGTATGCAGCCTGGCAAACAGAACTTGTCCGGGAACTTGCCTAATAGGTCCTGTCCCCATCCCCCCCCCAATCAGTGGGGCCTCTACTTTTGATTTAAAACAAAAACTCCCACCCTGTTAAATAAAAGAGAATCACCACGTTAAAAGCTGCCTCTTTGCCAAGTGAGCAAGGGGTGGGGTGGGTTGCCAAGATATTTTGAATTCCATAGAAACCCCAGGCCTTGAAATTGACATCGGTTAGGAAAGGCAAACACATTTATAGAGTAGTTTGCATAATTGGTACTGCAGTGTGTGTGTGTCATGTTGCACTTTTTGTCTTGTAACTCAGAGGAGCTTTCCTGCGAAAGTAAATATGGAACGGAATGCATAAGTCATAAAACACAAAGGGATGACCTCATCTGTGCTGATGACATCACCCCATTAACTCCCTGCTTCCTGTTTTGGTGGAATGAAAAGCCCAGTGATTCCGAGGCACGGCAGAACAGGCTGTGTTTCTCCGGACGGAGGGCACTGAAAAACAGCACTTATTTTCCCAAGGATTACAGCATGGAGACCTTTCTGGTCACCAATCCAAATCTATTGTGGAAAATTGGGGAGTGTTTAGAATTGGGACGTTGTGACCAGGGATTCCCAAACGTTGCTGGTGACAACTCCCATAATCCCTAGCCAAATTGCAGCTGGGGATGATGGGAGTTGTAGTCAATAACGTGCTGGCCAGCTCTTGCATACTGAGGGATCCCCCCCCCCGTTTTAATTAGCATTTTTTGTGGCAATTGTGGGGGGGGAGTGTGCAAGCTCTTCTCAAAAACGCAAGAGCTGGCCAGCAGGTGGCGCTGTGAAATGGTGCAAGGTTTCCACGTGGGGTGTGGCCGGAGTCTAAGATGACACTAGGACAGGGGTTCCTAACTAGGGTTCCTCCGGATGTTGCTGAACAACTCCTCTCATCATCTCCAGCTACAATTTATTGTGGTTGGGGGTGCTGGGAGTTGTAGTTCAGCAACATCGGGAGGAACCCCGGTTGGGAGCTACTGCACTAGGGGAAAACTAGGAAATAGCCCAGAAGCCTGCAGCACTGTGTGTGTGTGTGTGGGAAGTAAGCTCATGCCTGGAATGTGTGTAAAAGCTTTGACTAGCCCACACTGTGTTGCTGTACAGAAAGATCCTCCCCAGGCTTAGGACTGGCTCAAGGTTGCAGGGGGACATTGCCCTGGTCTGGTGCCCTTAGCTAAGCAGGGTCTGCCCTGGTTGCCTATGAATGGGAGACTAGAAGTGTGAGCACTGGAAGATATTCCCCTTCTTAGGGGATGGAGCCACTCTGGGAAGAGCATCGAGGCTCCAAGTTCCCTCCCTTGCAGCATCTCCACAATAGGGCTGAGAGAGATTCCTGCCTGCAACCTTGGAGAAGCCGCTGCCAGTCTGGGTAGACGATACTGAGCTAGATAGACCAAGGGTCTGACTCAGTATATGGCAGCTTCCTAGGTTCCGAGCTAGCTCTCCATGAATCCCCTCTCCAGTGGCTGTTGAAGGCAATCCTTGAAGTGTTAAAGGCTTAATATTAATATTAAGAGCCAGCGTGGTATAGTGGTTAGAGTGCTGGTCTAGGACCAGGGAGACACGAGTTCAAATCCCCATTCAGCCATGAGACTTACTGGGTGACTCTGGGCCAGTCCCTTCTCTCTCAGCCTCACCTACTTCACAGGGTTGTTGTGAAAGAGAAACTCAAGTATGTAGTACACCGCTCTGGGCTCCTTGGAGGAAGAGCGGGATATAAATGTAAAAATAATAATAATAATGGCAAATATTAGAATACTAGTTGACATGGCCTGATACAGCTGGGAGTTACTAAAGGTTTCTAGTCAGGAGAGCTACATAAAACGACCCGTTGCAGAGAGAGTTGGTCACTGCCTACTGCAGGGACATAGGAAGCTGCCAATCTCCTGAGTCACCCGGTGGGTCCATCTCTGCATGCTCCACAGGTGCCTTCCTCCCTGAGCTACATAGGAAGCTGCCACATCCTGAGTCACGCCCTTGGCCCATCTAGCTCAGTGAAGATGATACTGAGCTAGATGGACCAGTGGTCTGACTCGGTATAACAGAGTGCAACCCCTGCTAACTGGACAAAGAGGCACCTTTTAACGTGGTGATTCTCTTGTATTGAGCAGGGGGAGAGCAACTGGCCCTCTCCACCCCCAGCACAGCATCCCTCCAGTGACTGTGGCTGGTGTCTATCTGATGTTTCTTTTTAGATTGTGAGCCCTTCGGGGACAGGGTTCCATCTTATTTATTTGTTATTTCTCTGTGTAAACCACCCTGAGCCATTTTTGGAAGGGCGGTATAGAAATTAAATAAATAAATAAATAAATAAATAAATAAATATAGAAGACTAATTGCGATTTTAAAACAGATTAAGATAAAATGATTACTTATCTACACAATAATATTAATAATAATAGTACTAAAACTACTAAGAATAAGAAAGATAAAATAGTACTATTTCTGTCATTAAAAAGCGCAAAAAAGATATAAATGATTAAAAGAGCATAATACTGTTTCTATGAAAAGCTGTTTTCTAAGGGAATAGCAGCTCTATCGTATTATAATACAGCCTTACAGTATTAGAGTAGTAATTTTAAACTAGTATAGTTTGATGGTTCTGTAACTTGCTTTTATTATTATGAATCATGCTCTACTGTTCTGTCTTATCCTGGTCTGGGACCATAATAAAGCTGATTGATTGCCTTCAGAGGACGAGTCTACCTCTCCTGTTCTTGTGTGGTAGCCCTTCCGATATTCAAAAGTGGTTCTCGTATCCTACTTCTGGAGACCCAGCATTTCTCCATGAGGCACGAAAGAGGAGAGGGAGAGCGTATGCTATTAATAATTCTCCGCATGCTAGGAGAGGCTGTCCCTTGGAAATGAAGCCTTCCTTTCAAACCCCCATAAGGTCATTCTCTTGGGGATGGATCATGGAGCTTTGGTAGGTTGGGATTCTTAGCATCTGTAATTTTTGAATGGGGATTGTAGCAACAGAATGGTCCTATCCTTTTCTGAGGTTTTCTTTCCTTGTCCCCCAGCAAAAGCTCTTCGGATCTGTGCACAGTTGAACATGGCACTCACATAAGTCAGGTTTTTATTCTTTAAAAGAGCAAGTTTCTAGCCCTCATGCTCGTAAAACAAAAAGTTTCAATGCGGGACACAGTGTGGCTGCAGTTAGTGATCCTACCAGTTTATATGTAGTGATCCTACCAGTTAATTTGTTTTAGCTCTTTACTGTTTTAGTGGTTTGTTTTAACTGTAAACCGCCCTGAGCCATTTTGGAAGGGCGGCATATAAATCAAATAAATAAATACCCAGTCATGGATTCCCTGTATGGCTGGCTATGTCCTCATGGGTTTGTTTGTGTCTAGGAAAGTGGTGTGTGTGTGTGTGTGTGTGTGTGTGTGTTTGTGTGTTGCAAGCGGTATGGACTTGTGGGGGGCATATTATAAGTTCCTGGTTTTTAATGTAGCACTAGGCTGAAATCACAGGAGTTGGGAAACAGGAATAACATAGAGGAGAACTGGTCGCTTATGTAGGTCTTGGCTGTTTTGAGGATGCTTTGAGGATGCAGAGATTCCTGGGTTTAAATTTCTAAGCAGTAAACGCCTGAAATAGGCTGATCACCAAACATATCGACCCCCAACATCCATCCCCCTAACAATACATGAAGGTGCTTTCTACGGAGTCAGACCACTGGCCCATTCAGTTCAGTATTGTCTGCTCTGACAGGCAGTGGCTCTCCAGAGCTTTTTCTCATCAGCTGAAGATTGAACTTGGGACATTCTACATGCCAAACACGGTCAGGCTCATCGGCCGCGCTCATATTGAAATGGCTTGAACAGCATCCTTCGTAGTGAATCGAACTGGGATCACATACTGAGGTTTGTCTAATCCAGGCTGTTTTTTGGTGAATACAGTCGGGGGTGCCTACACTTCTGTCTGTTTCTGATCATTTCCATGCATGCTTGTGCAGGAAGCGTAGATTCTGCTTCCATGCAACTGGTGGTCAGCGCAGAACCGGCCAGTGAGGCTTCAACCAGAACTGAAAAGCTGTGATGATGGGGTCTGGGCGGTTTAACTGAGCAGAGACGTTGCTGTCATGGTTACATTTCTCTTTGGCTTTAGGGCAACGGCAGGACCTGCTGTCTGCCCCAGAGGACTATAAAACGTTGCAGTTGGTGGTAAAAGCCATTCAGAGGGCTTTAATTAACACTTCCGTCTGTCTGCCGTCTGCAGACTTCACTTTAATTCAGAATTGCCTTTGGATGGTGATTTGTATACAAGCCCCAGAGTTTAAAAGACCAAGTGCATGTGGGTTTTGAGCCACTTGCACAGAGAACTTTAATATTATTATTATTATTTATTACTATTATTAATTCAATTTCTATACCGCCCTTCCATAAATGGCTCAGGGCTGTTTACACAGAGAAATAATAAATAAATAAGATAAATAAGATAAGAACAGTCACTGGAGGTCCTGTGCTGGGGGTGGAGAGGGCCAGTTACTCTCCCCCTGCTAAATAAAGAGAATCACCACGGTAAAAGGTGCCTCTTTGCCAAGTTATGAATCGAAGACTGGCAAAGAGAAACTAAAATCCTATTCTTTGGTATGTTGCTTTCGATTTGCAGGTGGGATGCAGGAAAAATAAGAGTGAATTTGTTTTCTTTCCTGTTTCTACAGTCATGCTTTGGCCAGAAACTCTGCTGCAGCCTGGCAAGGGAGGGCTGCCGCCGCCTCGATGCCTTGGTGATGGCCGCTGCAGCTAATTGTGCAGGTCTACATTGAGGCAGTGGGAGTTGAGGGCCAGTTTAAGGCAGTGGATGAATCAGAAGGCAGCTCCCTCGCCTAGATTAGAAACCTCAAACTTTCTGCCGGAGGTTAACACTCCAGGAAAAGTCAGCAATAGAAGGGTGGCGTGGAAGTGCTTTTCTATCTCTGGGTGAAGCTACAAGGGATGTCACTCCAGGTGGGGGCTGTGCCATGCCAAAAAGAGGGGTGGTAAGGAAACAAAGACAGTTCATACACACACACACACAGAGCTGGCTGGGGATGGGGCGCTGCCTGGCCCGGAATAGACATCACGTCATCCGCCTCCCCCCACAGAGCCACCAGTCTGCACCTGCTCCTCCTTCCTCCCCCAGCCTCCCATGAGGAGCGGATCAGGCCAAAGGGCCCCCGCCTCTCTGCCACCATGCCCAGCAGAGCTGGGATCTGCCCCTGGCACTGACCCAGCGAGCTCCCAAGGCTGGGCACGCCCGTGCACAAGTGGTGGGGAGCCGGATCCCGGGGGGAGGGAAAGACAGAAGTGCGGAGCCAGCATGGATAGTGTGTGTGTGTGTGTGTGTGTGGGGAGGGATTAGCAAGGATGATGTGGGGGCAAGCGTGGCCTGGAACGGGAAGCCACCATGGCCCAGGGTTGGGCGAACAGCTGGTGTGAAAGATTCCTATTCCGACGGGTGATTTTCTGGGTAGGGAGCTGGGATACGGGAGCGATGCTGAAGGTGCGGGAGAATCAAGGGGCAGAGATGGAGGAGGACGGAAGGCTTTTGCATGATGGGCAAGTGTGTGGGTGGTGGGGAACGAGGCAGTGTTTTAAACTCTTGTTTTTCATGAGTTCTTAAAGAGTGTGCTTGTGGGGAGGGGGGTAATATTTGGCAAGCCCCGCATTCCCTTTTGCTCCAGCAAGCAGCCTCCAAATATCCTCCTATGGTGGCGGTGGCGGGCGGGGGTGGTGGTGGTGAGATTCGCGCTGTAGATAGGTACTGGTGATGATTGGTGTTTCAATGTGTGGGCATGCTTGTGTATTGGGAGGGGGACTCGCTATAACCTGGCAAGGCCCAGAGATGGACGGGAGATGGTTGCTGCGCGAATCCGATGGTGCCAGGCCTAGTTGTTGTGTTCTGCCAGCAAACGGGATCGAAGAGGGCCGTGCCATGGGCCGATGCCAATGGAAGGAACGGGGGGGTGGGCAAGCCCAGAGTGGGGCTTGGGGCAGGGGAGGGTGCCGGCCGCGACGCCTAGCAAAGGCTGCTGTTTGCGATCCGGAGCGGGCAGGGTGTGTGTGTGTGTGTGTGTGATATGCGGGGGCGGGGGAGCGACGGAGGGAGAGACGGCGTCGAGCAAGGTGGCATTGCGCAGCAGCCTCGCCGGCCGCAACTCACCGAAGCTGGGGCGGACGCTGGCGATCTCTGCCATGGCGGCCCGCGACGGGAGCGGCGGCCTGGTGATCCTTCGGCAGATGCGGCGGCGCCTCTGCTCGTCGGCCCTGAGGATGCTCGGAGCCCAGGGATGCAGCAGCTGACGACTGGTCCTGATGCAGCGCTGGCTCCGCCCACTTCGAACGATCCCCGCGCAGGCCCCGCCTCCTCCGAGCCCCGGCCGAATGGCGAGGCCCCGCGCCGTCGTCCGAACCTGCCCGAGAGTGACTCGGCAAGGCGCGTGGCTTTCTGGCCGGTGGGGGTCGCTTGCGTGCCTGCTCGGGGGTGGGCGGACGGAGGTGCGAGTTGTGGGTGGGTGCGGGAGGTGCACGCGATTATTCTAGCTCAAGGCATTTATTAGAGAGCCTTTGCAACAGGCTTTGCATTGTTTATATTGATCTATAATAATTGCTCGCTCTCTCTGTTTGTAACTATTAGGGCAACCCAAGCTTTCTATCTGTTAAATAAGTGCACCTGTCATTTTCCTCTGTTAGGGTTGCCACTTGGAACTGAAGCTGTTCCTAGGATGTCCCCCCCCACTCCGTCCTCATGAATATTTATCTGGACAGGTGACAAGAACCTGGTGGAAAGGTCTAAACCCATGAAGCCAGTATGGCATTTACTGCACTTTCATTGTTGTCTGTGAGCTGCTGTCAAAAGGTGGAACAAAAGTAAATAATACAGCCACAAACATCTGGTATAACACGCATCTGATGATGTAACTGCTGTAATTGCATATTCTTCCCCTGATTACCCCTTCTTCGTTTCTGTTCCTTTCCTCTGTTGTCTCCCTTGTGTCTGTTTCTGGATTGTAACTCCCTCGGGGCAGGGACCTGCCCTCGCATTCTTTGTAAAGCATGGTGCTTTATGGTACATGAGTGGTTTATAATAAAAATAAGAACAAGTAGGCCGTCATCCATGAAAAGTTCAGCAATTTTGTTCATTTTTAAGAGATACAGCAAGATTCTGTGGTTTTCTTTAGAATGTGTTTCAAAGCTCAAAAGAAGATTGAAAGTGAGTTGCATACTGTCAGGGGCACACTCTGTCCATGTGTGTGTGTGTGTGTGGCCATGCTGCTCCCCACTTTTAATGCCGCTTCCGCATTATACAGAACAAACAGATTTCCCAGTGGTGATGTAATGGAGAAGCTACAGTTCTTGGCTTTCCATATGGGGAATCGCACAATTAAAACCAAGCGTACAGGTACGCAGAGCCTGGGAAAGCTTTTCAGTGCCCTACAAAAGGAACAGAATGTCCTATACTTGCCAATGTTGCTTGTGGAAGGCATCCTCGTAATTAAAAATGTGTTGAGAGTTAGGCTCTCTGCTTTGGCTTGATGGGATTTTGCCCTTAGTAGGGTACAATAAGGGTGTAATCATTGTAATGTGTCTTGAGTCATGGTCTTGGTAGCACTTGGCCCTGGCTTGGGTATGGTGACACACAGGTGTTATTCATCTAAACTTCATCTTGGATTGTACCCAGAGTCACACACTGCCTTATTCTGAGTCAGAACCTTGGTCCATCTAGTTCCTTAATTGCCGGCACTGCTGGCAACAGTTTCCCAAGGCTCCAGGCTCAGGGGTCTTTCCCAGACGTATCTGGAGATCAATTGCTGCCAGCAATTGATCCTGGGATCTTCTTCTCCATTCCAAAGCAAGAGCTCTACAACTGAGCTATGGCTGTTTCCCTTTGGGTTTGGCACTGACCACGTAGATGCCTATTTCTTCTCTACCCTTGTCATTTTGCAGATTTGCACAAATTGCTGTGCAGTCTACTCAGAAGGAAGCCCCTCTGCACTCACTAGGATTTAGTCCCTTGTAAACAGTGCAAGATGAATGTTTTTTGTTTGCAGTAAATAAAAGTTCAGGTTTGGAAAGTTGTTCCATTTGCAGCCCTATTTCCTTCTCCTATTATTTCTTGTTTACACAGTCAGACAGGTGTTATTGACTGGTTTGTTTTATCTAGACATCGAGTCTTTCCCAAGGACCTGGGATGGCTGAATTTTATTGTCAATGTTGTTGCTGTTGTTATAGATATAGGCTGTTGCAGAATATAGGCTGTTCCCAGTAAAGCTGCTTTTTGTAATTGGCTGGTGGTGATTTCTGTGGCCCCTATGGTGTTGAGGTTCTCTTCAAGGTCTTTTGGAACTGCACCCAGGGTGCCAATTACCACTGGGATTATTTTGGTCTTTTTGTGCCACAGCCTTTCAATTTCAATTTGTAGATCTTTGTATTTGGTGATTTTTTCTATTTCTTTTTCTTCTATTCTGCTATCCCCTGGTATTGCTATGTTGATTATTTTCACTTGCTGTTGTTGTTGTTATTAATTTATTCGATACCGCCCTTCCAAAAATGGCTCAGGGCAGTTTCCACAAAGAAATAATAAATAAATGATGGTTGCCTATCTCCAAAGGGCTTACAATCTAAAAAGAAACATAAGATAGACCCCAGCAACTGTCACTGGAGGTACTGTGTTGGGGGTGGATAGGGCTGGTTACTCTCCGCCCTGCTAAATAAAGAGCATCACCATGTTAAAAGGTGCCCCTTTGCTAAGTTAGCAGGGGTTACTAATGGGAGTTTGCTCACTTATTTCTATATTTGATTGACTCTGGTCCCGCCTTTTTATTCAAAGTAATCCCTGAGGCAGTTTAAGTAAAAAATAATGCAAGAATATTGCTGTTAATTCTCCCCCCACTTATATTTAGGATGGCAGCAGATTTCAGTAACCAAGAGCATCCATTAGGGACTGGATGGCCTGACCTCTGAGCCTGTGCTGTTTCTGAAGCTGTTTAATTTGCTAGCCTGAGTCAGGACAGTCTCTGTGTAAAGTATCTTGGGCTGCCCACCCTCCATGACTGGACTGGAGACTCTAGGAATTGGCCCAGGTACTTCTAGAACACAAGGCTGGAGATTTTAATGGCTTGAGAATTGTGGAAAATATTGGGGGAGAGGGGACTTGCCCGGAAGAGCTCCTAAGTGAGCTGGTACGTGTAAAGGCGATGTGTACACGGGCAGCACTCAGCGAATAAATAAAATAAGATAAGATTTTAAATGTGATGTAATAGTTGGTTAGGGGCATTTTTGGATTGGGCTCATTTTCAGATTTAAAAAATGACACACTTTAGTTTTAAACTGAAACGTACCAGTGTGAGCCAGTAAGCCTAAAAGCAATCTGTTTATGGTCAGCACTCACCCTCATTTTCGGGCTGCAGAGGGAAGGGGAGATGGGTGAAAATGGCTCCTTCTTTGTACCAGTATATGTCTGGATGTCAGCCATACTTGTTAGGGTAATGATGTTATAAACTGTACACTTTCTGATGAACTATAGTCGACTTTGGAGTACTATAATCAAAGAAGGAAGAGAAGACCTGGGTTGACACTTCAGTTGTAATATTGATAAATGGTGTTGGATTTGAAACATTAAAAACCTCAAGTAAAAAAAAGAAAATAAGATGTATCTATATGCGATGCAATGCACATATTGCTGAGAGTTTAAAATATGATTTTATTGATGGCTTAGGATAGTCTTTGGGCTGGTTTTCAAATAAAAATAATGACACACTTTAGTTTTAAAGGAAAATGTACAGTGATGCCAGTACTAATTAGGGTTTGACTGTAGAGTCCCCTGATCTGTTCACACGCTGGGTGGAATAATGCGTGTTATTGTGTCACCGGCGTGACACCAGACAACGACACCGAATCAGCAGGGTATGACGTCACGGGGGTTGATAGAGGCGAGCTTCAGCCCCGCCTCCACAGCCTGGCGACAAGCCCTTCTTCTGCCCTCCCGGAAGTCACGTGCCAGCAACTTCGCGCCCGAAAAAGGGGGAAAGATGGCGGCGCTCGGGGGGGGGGGTGGGCTGGGCCAGCATCCAAGATGGCGGCTCAGCCGTCCTCCTCCCATCGTTTCTATGGTTTTCTTCACACGGCCTGCCCCACTAGAAAGGCCCAGGCGCCGTTTTTCTCCTCATCTTTTGCCTTTTTATTGTCCTCGCTTTTCTAACTCCCTTAATTCCTCTCAAGAAGACTGAAACGGATTTATTTATTTGTCGTCAAGAGATATTCTTGCCATCTCGAAACCGCCTCGTGCGTGAGAGAGAGCAAGGTGGCGCATGAAGATGCAAAAGGGGCGCTTTGCATAATACGTAGCATCAAGTAACGAAACTAGCACGAGGTGAGAAGACCTCTTAGATGCATATCAATTGGTCAGATCGGGAATAATCGCCCAGAAATCGACGCCACCCCCCCCGTCGCGACGCCACATCCGGTCGCGTCGTTTCCGTTTCCGGTCTGGGGAAGCGGGCGGCTGCCGCTGCTGCTGCTGCCGGGCGAAATGGAGCGGCGGAGGCTCAGGCGGCGGTTCTGCAGGGAGGCGGTGACGGCGCTTCCTCGGTTAGTCTGGTCTGGGGTGGGTTGGCCCGGCCCTTGCTGTGGAGGGAGGCCATGGGGGTGATGCAGAGGGATCCGGGGCAGATCTCAGGCAGGGCTGCTGCTGCTGCTGCTGCTGACCCCTTCACGGCCTCCGCTCAGTCTTTTCATCAGGGAATAAAGGGCTGCCGTCTACTCCAGTCAGGACTGCTTGCCCTGGATGCCAGGAGCTCTCCAGCATCTCTGCCAGAGGCCTTTCTCAGCCCTACGTGGAGATGCTGCCAGAGAGTGGACCTGGGACCAGGGAGGAGAGCTGCTTTTGTGGCAGCAAGCCTGACTGGTCCCCTGAGCTAAGCAGGGTCCGCCCTGGTTGCCTATGAATGAGAGACTAGAAGTGTGAGCTCTGGAAGATCTTCCCCTCAGGGGATGGCGCAGAAGGTTCCAAGTCCCCTCCTTGACAGCATCTCCAAGAGAGGGCTGAGACAGAGATTCCTGCCTGCAGCCTTGGAGAAGCCGCTGCCAGTCTGTGAAGGCAATATTGAGCTAGATGGACCAAGGGTCTGACTCAGTATATGGCAGCTTCCTATGTCCTACCACTGGGCTGTGGTCCCTCGGTATAAGCTGTCCTCTGGGAAATGCACAAGCAGGACAGGGAGGCAAGAACCCTGCTCTGGGGTATGCCCTCAGCCTCTGGCCCCCAGGGGTACACTGCCTCTCTACATGGAAGCCCCATTCCTAACTGTCACGACTAACAGAAACAGAACAAGATCCCTGCCAGATCAGACCATCCAAAGTCCATCTAGTCTAGCATCTTGGCCAACCAGGGGTGAGAAGCCAGACATGCGGTAAACAGTACACCTCCACACATACCCTGTTGCTCCTTCATTATTATTATTATTATTTTACATTTTCTATCCCGCTGCTCCAAGGAGCCCAGAGCAGTGTACTACATACTTAAGTTTCTCCTCACAACAACCCTGTGAAGTAGGTTAGGCTGAGAGAGAAGTGGCTGGCCCAGAGTCACCCAGCTAGTTTCATAGATGAATGGGGATTTGAACTCGGGCCTCCCTGGTCCTAGTCCAGCACTCTAACCACTACACCACGCTGGCACAGAAGTAGTCGACCACTGGACCTGGAAATTGCACAGATTTCATGGCTTTATTATTATTTATTTATCATATTTGTATACCTATTTACACATACAGCCCACTGTTCCTCCAAGTACGTCCACCCCCACAATGACCCTAAGAGACACGTTTGGCTGAGAGCTAAGCAACGGACCCACCCAGTGAGTTTTATGGCTGAGCGAGGTTTTGAACTCATGCCTGCCTAGTCTGGTAGTCTAACCCAAGGGTGGGCAAACCTGGCCCCTCCCACCGTTGTTGAACTACAACTCCCATCTTCTCAGCCACAGTAATGTGGTGCACTTGAAATGTAGCCGGATGACCTAAGTTGGCCCACCCCTCCTCTGCTCCCTACATCCCGCTGGCTCCTGTTATCCTCTTGATAGACAACCACCAGTGGTCCTCTCCCTCTCCATGATTTGGTCTAAACCTCCCCCTTTAACGGGTTCTAAGGCAAAGGCACTCACAATGTCATTCTGCAGTATGAGATGATGCCTTTCAGCATCTTCCTATATCGCTGCTGCCCGATGTAGGTGTTTCCCGTAATCTGGAAAACATACCATCTGGATTTGAACCGGCAACCTCTGCCTTGCTAGTCAAGTCATTTCCCCGTTGCGCCATTAGGTGGCTCTCATAACCAGGGTCCATCTCCTGAAATGATGGTTGGCTCTGTTTCCATTGATCTCGGGGCCCTCGGAGGAAGAAGCTGTTTTTGAATTCCAGGCAGGTTCACCTGGGAAAAGGCAGCCCTTCATATCCTTGCGGTCCCAGATTGCATGGCTTTCAAAGTCAAAACCAGCACCTTGACTTGAGCAGGGAGACCAGTGGGTGTCTATGATGTTTGTTTGTTTACTTTATTTATACATCTATACCACCAATCTATATAGTGGCCCAGCCGCTGGGAGGAGGGTGTGGGAGGAGGTTAGACACCAGCAACAACCACAGCTGGGATGCTGTCCTGGGGACGGATAGGCTCAGTTGCTCTTTCTTTGGTAAACATAAGAGAACTGCCATTTTAAAATGTGCCTCTTTGCTCAGTTAGAAGGGGGCCCGGGTATAATACGGTCAGAGCGGCATGATTATAGTTGATAAAGCTGCCATGTTCCAAACTAGCTCAAGTTCCTGGACAGTCTTCAAGGGCAGCCCCACGTAAGATGTATGGCTAGAGTGGTCTAACTGAGGACATTGCACTCTTGTTGTTTGCAGAACGACGTCAGAGGAGCTTTAGTCAGGATGTTTCTTTCGCCGAAGATGCTGCCATGCAAGAAGAGAAGAGCCGTCGCGGCAGATTCCTCCGAGGGCGAGGCAGGGCTCTCTTCCGATGTGCCGTTTCTTGAAATGGAGACTTCTCCCGCAGGTGATGCTAACCAGCTCCACGACCTGGTGCAGCAGGCCAAGGGCGAAAGCAATCCTGTCTTGCCTGAAGGGAGAGAACTCGATGGCCCATCTGCTGATAGGCCGGTCGGTCTACCCACGCCGGATTTGCCAGTATCTTTTGGGGACTTGGAAGCTGCCAGTAAAGAATTGGGCAAGGTGGTTCTGACAGATGACGCAGGTCAGAAAGGCTGGAGGGAATCAGCAGAAGCTTCTTTGAGAGGGGGAAAGAAGAGCTTGTCTAAGGTACCACTGGATCTCTGTCAGCAGCAAAGAGAAGAGCCTTCGGGCGACAGGAGCCCTCTCGTATCGGAGTTTCTCACGGACAAGGAGCGGAAATTGAACCATGAAGGTAAACTAGCAATGTGGGCAAAATAAGAAATGCAAAGTGGCTTGCGTTTTTTGGACGTTGGTTTATTTGATTTATTTCATGCGGTTTTATCCTGTCTCTTTCGGTCCCACGGAAAGGAGCCCAGGGCATCTTACAGCAAAGTTTAAAAAGGATGTTTTTGTTTATCCTAGCCGAAGGCATTCTTCCACAAGTGCTTGTTGTGTGAGACCTTGCACACAAGTGTGCACGATGCTGGGATGGGTGTTATCGCAGTTGTTGTGATGCTGTTTGTGCAGGTACTGTAGAAGAGTCTCTTTGGATCTCTGGTGGCCACAATTTGGAGCACTGTGTACAGTTTTGGTCATTTAAGAAGGATACTGTAGAACTGGAGAAGGTGCAGAAGAGGGCCACCAAGATGATCAGAGACCTGGAGCACCTTCCTTATGAGTCTAGACTACAGCATCGGGGGCTTTTTAGTTTGGAAAAGAGGCGACTATGGGAAGTCATGATCCAAGTGTATAAAATTATGCATGGAGTGGTGAGAGTGGACAGAGAGAAATGTTTCTCCCTCTCTCACAACACTAGAACCAGCGGCCATCCCATGAAACTGAAGGTCAGGAAATTTAGGACCGACAAGCGGAAGTACTTTTTTGCACACTGCATCATTAATCTATGGAATTCTTTGCCATGGGATGTGATGATGGCCACCAGCTTGGATGGCTTTAAAAAGGGCTTAGGGAAATTCATGGAGGACAGGTCTGTCAAGGGCTATTAGCCTGGTGGCTGTGGGCCACCTCCAGCAAGATGCCTCTAAATACCAGTTACAGAGGAGTAACAGCAGAAAAGAGGGCATACACATACCGCTTGTCTGTGGGCTTCTTGGAGGCATCTGGTGGGCCACTGTGAGAAACAGGATGCTGGACTACATGGGCCTTGGGCCTGATCCAGCAGCAGGGCTGTTCTTCTGTTCGTATGACTGAGTTTGTTTTCTTGTGCCACACTGTCTAGTGTGAGGTCCAAAGCAGCACCCTCCTGTGCTGAGGACATCTTCCCCTTGAGGAAGGGCACCTCTTGAATCCAACTGAGAATAATTCACCTTCCACCTTTTGTGTCAAGCTGGGAAAGAGATCTAGAATACAAGCTGTGAACTGGATTCTAGTTGACCTCAATATAATAAGCTTGTGCCCCGACGCATCCTTAAGATGTCATGTTATAAGTGGGATTTCAGCACTTGTCTGATCTGTTGATTCTAGCCGTTAGCCTTTCTCCAAAGCTGGAGGCTGAATGGGAGGCCGGTGACGATGCGCCGTTTGCGAAGGCCCCAAGGATGTTGCAGAGCACCGAACTGCTCCAAGAGGCCAAGGAGGAGCCTGAGGAGACGGGGCTTTTTATCCCAGTGGGTGAGTACTGCATATGCCCTGGTTGCATATGAATGGGAGATTTGATGATGGTGTGAGCACTGCAAGAGATTCCCCTTAAAGGATGGAGTCACTCTGGGAAGAGCATCTAGGTTCCAAATTCCCTCCCTGGCAGCATCTCCAAGATCGGGCTGAGAAAGACTCCTGCCTGCAACCTTGGAGAAGCCGCTGCCAGTCTGGGTAGACAGTACTGAGCGAGATGGACCAAGGGTCTGACTCAGTAGATGGCAGCTTCCTATGTGCCTAGTTAGGGCCAGGCTGCCGCTCTCTGGCTTGGTTTTCCTTTGGGATGGGAGTGATGCCGTTGAACGTTGTTCCTGAGGCCTGAGTGCCCTTCCCTCGTTGCTCCAGCCACTGCAAGGAGTTTACGGCAGCGTGGGTGGTTCTTTCACCCCCCCATGTTAGCTTCACAGCAACAATGTGAGAGAGGCTTGGCTGGGGAGGAGGGAGCGATCTAGCTCCCTCCTGGACATTCGGAGTCAGGGGTGGATGGGCTCCTGTATTCTGACCGCTGTGGGTCTGCGATGTTTCTGGTTTCCAGAGGAGCAAGAAGAAGGAGGGAAGCGGAAGAGGAGGAAGGCGACGAAACGGAAACGGGAGGAGAAATGCCCGGAGGAGGACGAGGGGCCCCTGGCCTGCGACCTCAAATTGGACGACGCTCTGGACCGGACTTTGGAAGACGGGGCGAAGCAGCACAACCTGACGGCCGTCAATGTGCGGAACATCCTCCACGTGAGTGTGCGGCGGGTGTGAGTGGTGTGGTGTTGACTTTGCGACAGTCTTGCGAGGTAGGCTGATTTGGCAGGAGCGTGTTGAGGGCATGGATGGTCAGCAGCAGTGATCCGTCTAACAGGGATTCCCAGATGTTGTTGACTACAACTCTCAGAATCCCCAGCCATAGGCCATTGCAGCAGTGGATTCTGGGAGTTGTAGTCAACAGCATCTGGGGATCCCTGTTAGAGGGAGCAGTGGTCAGCAGTGCCTGGGAGCTACTTCCAGCAGGCATGCCGCGGAAAGAAACAGTAAGACTTTCCCTCGAGACCTTCCTGTTCTCGTGAGCTTTTTAAAACTAGAATTTTAATAATGTGTTTTAGATTGTTTTAATGGTGTTTTAACCTGTGGTTTTTAATATTAAAATTTGTACACTGCCTAGAGATTTGTATATCAGGTGGTATAAAAATGTGATTAATAATAACAACAATAATAACAGTAGCGATCCCAGGCAGGCAGATGAAAAAGTATCTTTAGCTGCTGGCCTTACTTGTGAAAAACTGTTTCTCCTGGAGAGAGAGAGAGAGACTGTTCAGGAATCAGAGATACATTTTTGTCTCCAAGTGTTGCAAGAGTCCCATCTGTGTCTTCCACCTCTCAGTGGTGGGAGCCTCCGGGGTGGTGCGTATTGTTAGTAAGGCCCCCGAAACTTCCTCAGCGCTCTGCACGGAATTTAAAAAAGGACCCCGGCTCAGCTTTGAGGCCTCACAGCCGCTGTATAAGCTGCGAATCGGGTCGTGGGCAGGGGGGGACAGGAGGCGACCCGCCAGGTGTGGGAGGAGACAAGGGGTTTGAGAGAGCCGCCTTGGTCCCTTTTGGGTGTCTGGGGCAGTTCGGATGCTCTGAGGGTCTCGGGATTAGGAGGAGGCTGGTTAGCGGTAGGCTCAAGAGGGATGGGGTGGGACAGCGTGCATGTTGGGGGCACACAGTGAACCCGCATGACCACCAGAGGGCACTCTGGTTGCAGAAAAAGAGGACCCGACGTCCAGTTAACAAGGAGAGTTCCTTCCCCTAAACGTGAGCTTCTCTATCATGGGTCCCCAGATGATGTTAGACTACAACTCCCATTGACCCCCGCAACATTGTGGCAAGGGTCATGAGCATTGTAGTCCAGCAGCATCTGGGGAGCTAAGTCTGCGATCCTCTAAATGGAGGATGTGGGGGGATTCTGAAGGCACCAGCGACCGGACCAGGAAGGTCTGGATTTGATCCTTTGGATCTTGCTCAGCTGAGGAGGAAGCCCCACACGTGTCTGGACAGACTTGGGCCTGTCTGGCCCAGGAATTCAGGGCGGACTCCTCGCGTCAGGTAGATGAAAGCCCCCTTCTGCTTGTGTGTGCCGCTGCAGGAAGTGATCACGAACGAGCACGTGGTGGCCATGATGAAGGCAGCCATCAGTGAGACGGAGGACATCCCCGTGTTTGTGAGTTTGCTTCCTCAGCGGGGGAGCCGGGGTCTGCCTCATCTCTTCCCTTCCACTCCAGGAAAAGGGGTGGGGGGGTGATGGGGAGGAGGAAGAGGAAGAGGGAAGCTCGGGCTGGGGAGAGGCTGGTGCCCATTGGAGCCGGCTGACGGGCCTTTTCTCTTCTCTCTCTCAGGAGCCCAAAATGACCAGATCCAAGCTGAAGGAAGTGGTGGAGAAAGGCGTGGTGAGTGGGCTTGCTGTTTGCCTTTGTTGCGGGCTGGCCTGAGGGAAACGGTGTCCTGATTCTAGGGGGCGTCGCCAAATCCACAGCATGCTAAAAAGCCCGTCGGTGGGGGTGGGGGGGGTGGGGGCAGCCGCTGGAAGTAGGGAAGGTTTCCTCCCTAGACTGTTCTAAGGGGAGCACATAAGAGCAATCGCCATGCCCGGGATGGTTGGAGGAGAGTCGATAAGAACACGAGAGCAGCCCTTCTGGATCGGGCCCAAGAAGGCCCATCTAGTCCAGCCTCCTGTTTCCCACAGTGGCCCACCAGATGCCCCTGGGAAGCCCACCGGCAAGAGACGAAGACAGGCCCTCTCTCCTACTTGCAACTGGGATTGAGAGGCATTTTGCCTGTGAGGCTGGAGGTTTAATTATCCCGGGACCTTCAAGGGCTCTGAATTACAGCTCCTCCCTACTTATATACGATTTTGTCATCTCGCTCTCGTTTTCCTTAACCTCACTCGATTAAATGTGCAACCTTCAGGGAGAAAGGTGGGTCCTGAGTCGACGAACTAGGAAGCAGGACTCGGTGATCCGCTGAGTTCTGAGGGCGTTTGTGGCGGGTGCTAATCACGGTTTTGTTTCCTCAGGTCATCCCTACGTGGAATATTTCTCCGATCAAGAAGGCGAATGAAATCAAGGTGCTTATCTGGCAGGGGAGCGGGTCTGACTCCTGACAGTTTTCAAGCAGGGATCCCACCCTGTGGTACTCCTGGTGTGGCTGGACTGCAACTCCCATCATCTCCGGCTGCAGTTTATTGTGGCTGGGGATGATGGGAGTTGTAGTTCAGCATCGGGAGTACCACAGACTGGGAACCGTTGTTGTAGCCGCTGGATGTGTTCAGCCGGTGACGTGTGCTTGCTGTATTTTCTCTCTCTTCGGATTTGAGTCATTTGCCCTCATAAATGGTTTTCCAAACTGCAGCAGTGTCTGTTGAGATTGCTCTGAGTTCTGCCCTGGGATGTCGGGAGTCTGTGTCTAAAAATTCTGCTCTCCTAATCCCCAGATGCTGTGAGCGGAATGCCTGATGCTAATTGGCAGACATTTCTTTTTCAGGCTTCACCGTTTTTCTTTCTTTCCCATTTTCTATTTATTTTTAAGCCCTTTCTGGTAGATTTGTTCAGCATTCAGGGATAGAATTTGAAACAGGGACCATAGACCTTAACAGGGCTGCACAACTTTCGTCCTCTTGAAGATGTTGGACTACAACTCCCATCATCCTTGACTATTGGCCACTGTGGCTGAGGATGGTTGTAGTTCAAAAAAGCAACTTAAGTTGTGCACCCCTGCACTAGAACTCCCTCTTCGTGCTTGACTCCCCTTCCCCAACACCCAGAGAACTAGAAGCTTGCTGCGTTTTAAAAAGCATGTGAAAATCCAGATACCAAGAGTCCTCCAGTTTTTGCTAGAGCTTCTGATAGCTTTGGGGTCTCATGCTCCAAGTCAGGGAATAGTTACAACCCAACGGGTTCTTCGACGTCGCTAACTGATGGAGGAAACAGTAGCAGTGATGTGGGCGCGTCATTAGTTTTTATTTTATTTTATTTTAATATTTTTATTTTTATTTTTACATTTCTATCCTGCTCTTCCTCCAAGGAGCCCATGCTTGGGTTTATCCTCACAACAACCCTGTGAGGTAGGTTAGGCTGTTAGAGATACATGAATGGTCCAGGGTCACCCAGTGAGTTTCATGGCTGAATGGGGATTTGAACTCGGGGCTCCCCCGTCCTAATCCAGCACGCTAACCACTACATCACAAATCACCGTCCATGTCGTGCCCTTTTTTCTTCATCCTCATCAGTAGCAATCAAGCCAAACCACCATCTTTGTAAGCCATTCCTTCCTACCCACTTGCCTTCGTATTCCCATGTTCTTCTCTGACATGTCCCGTCTCTGCCCTTGTAGCCCCCCCAGTTTGTCGACATCCCCCTGGAGGAGGATGATGATTCCTCAGATGAAGAGTACCAGCCAGAGGAGGAGGAAGAGGACGAGACAGCGGAGGAGGTAAACACTGCCAGATTGTGCTGGGATAGACGGTTGAATCTTCGGCAGCAACACTAGTCTGCAACGGAATTTTTTTGACCAGCGGCACCTCTGTGGGTTTTTTGGTGTTCACTTCCCCCCTTCCCCTCCCATGCTTTTATTTTTGAACAAACTGAACATGGAGGGAGAGCTGGTCTTCTGGTAGCAAGCGCGTATCGTCCCCTTTGCTAAGCAGTGTCTGCCCTGGATTGCATTTGAATGGGAGACCACATACGTGAGCACTGGAAGATATGCCTCTTACGGGACGGGGCTGCCCTGGGAAGGGCATCAGAAGGTCCCTCCCTGAAATCTCTAAGATAGGGCTGAGAGAGACTCCTGCCTGCAACCTTAGAGAAGCCGCTGCCAGTCTGTGTAGACAGTACTCAGCCAGGTGGACCGATGGTCTGAATCAGTAGGAGGCAGCTTCCCATGTTCCTTTGTATCTGGAGATGCTGCTAGGGAGCAAACCTGGAACCAGATGCTGGGAGGAGAGCTGGTCTTGTGGTAGCAAGCATAAATGAGCTGGTTTGCATTTGGATGGGAGACTGCATGTGTGAGCACTGGAAGAAATTCCCCTTGGGGGATGGGGCCGCTCTGGGAAGAGCACCTACCTGCTTGCATGCATGCAGGAGGTTCCAAGTTCCCTCCCGTCCCTGGCAGCATCTCCAAGACAGGGCTGAGAGAGACTCCTGCCTGCAAACTTGGAGAGGCCGCTGCCAGTCTGTGCAGACAATACTGAGTGAGATGGACCAAGGGTCTGACTCAGTATATGGCAGCTTCCTATGGCAATAGTTAAATGGTGCATCCATGCTAAGGTAGACAAGCCACACCCCAGTCCTTCCACATTGGATGTGATTTTGCTGTCCCAAAGCCCAGCTGCAGGCCTTAAAGTGTCCGGTGGGAGGAGGCATGCCAGCCGCTCACTTTCCTTATGCTTCCTGCTGGTTTCTGCAGAGCCCCCCGCCAACTGAGCAAAGAGGCAACTTTTAAAAGTGGCGCTTCTCTTGACTTGAGCAGGGGGAGAGCACCCGGCCCTCTCCATCCCCTGCACAGCAACCCTCCAGTGGCTGCCGCTGGTGTCTTGTCTTCCGTTTCCCTTTTTAGATTGTGAGTCCTTTGGGGGCAGGGGGCCGCTGGACTTATTTCTGTATATCGATGTCAACGGCTTTGGGAACTTGGGTGGGAGAGCGGCCTCTACAGATCCGCCACCGCCGTCTTCCTGACCTTTCCCGCTTGCTTCTGCAGAGCTTGCTGGAGAGCGACGTGGAGAGCACGGCCTCCTCGCCCCGCGGCGCCAAGCGGTCCCGGACCAGGCAGTCGTCCGATACGATGGAGACGGACGAGGAGGGAGGGCTGCCCTCGGAGGTGAGCCTGGCTCTCCGGGGTTCTCCTCCGGCACGGGAAATGCCTCCTGAGCATCACATCGGATGCCGAGCGCTGTGCAGTCTCAAGCGGGAACGCAAGCAAGGCCACGCAGAGCTTCCTCCATGCTGCTCGCCTGCCCGGGCCAAGTCCCAGCGTGGCCTGGAAGCCGGGAGGGGGGAGCTGGAAGGGGCTTCCCAGAGACCACCGGCCGGACCCCCACTCCCCCGCAGAAGCTCCCGGTTGAGACTTTGCCGTCCTGTCTTGTCATTGGGAGAGCCAGCGTGGTGTAGTGGTTAGAGTGCTGGACTAGGACCGGGGAGACCCGAGTTCAAATCCCCATTCATCTATGAAACTAGCTGGGTGACTCTGGGCCAGTCGCTTCTCTCTCAGCCTAGCCTACTTCACAGGGTTGTTGTGAAAGAGTAACTTAAGTATGTAGTACACCGCTCTGGGCTCCTTGGAGGAAGAGCGGGTTATAAATGTAAAAATAATAATAATAATAATAATTGGCTTGAGCCCCTCCTCGTAGCAGATGATCCGTTTCTCTCGCGATCACATGCTGATCCCACTCTTCCTCCAAGGAGTCTAGAGTGGTGGGCTGGCTTAGAGCGGTCCTCACAACAACCCTGTGAGGGAGCTTAGACGGGGAGAGAAACGCCTGGCCCGCAGTCACCCAGTCAGTTTCCCGGCTGAACGGGGGATTTGAACTCGGGTCCTAGCCCGGCACTCTTAACCCTTACCCCACCCCTTCGAGCAGCCCCGGAGTGGAGGGAACTGGGCTGGTCCCGGTTTCCCCAGTGATGATGATGGAGATGTTCCCTCTGCTGCTTCTGCCAGGCAGAGAAGGCCCCGACGCCGCCCCCCCAGCGGCACATCAGTGCCGAAGTTGTGCCCATGGGACCCCCGCCGCCCCCCAAGCCCAAGCAGAGCAAGGACAGCACCTTCATGGAGAAGCTGCATGCGGTGGACGAGGAGCTGGCCTCCAGCCCGGTCTGCATGGACTCCTTCCAGGTAATGGCAGCCTCCCCCTTCCCTGTGCGGAAGCGGCCTTCTCTTTAGCAAGGCCAGACAGGCCGCCGCCCTTCTGGCGCTCTCGGGAAGTGCCTTGGGGCAGCCAAAGGGCCGTGTGACGGATCCGTGACCAGTATTGATCTACTGCTTCTCAACAGAAGTTCCCCAAGCGCTGTACATGGATATAAATAAGTACCTCTCAACCGAAAGACCCTTCATTGTGCAAGAAAAACCGAAAAGCTGGTATACATATAACACTCTGGTGGAGAAATAATGAACCGGGGGGCGGGGGAGAGAGAAGGGAAATCGCCTGATTCTTCTCATAGGAACATAGGAAACTGCCATATGCTGAGTCAGACTATTGGTCTATCTCGCTCAGGATTGTTTTCACAGACTGGCAGTGGCTTCTCCCAGGTTGCAGGCAGGAATCTCTCTCAGCCCGATCTTGGAGATGCTGCCAGGGAGGGAACTGGGGACCTCCTTCTGCTCTTCCCAGAGCGGCTCCATCCCCTAAGAGGAATCTCTTGCAGTGCTCACACTTCTAGTCTCCCATTCAGATGCAACCAGGGCAGACCCTGCTTAGCTAAGGGGACCAGTTGTGCTTGCTACCACAAGACCAGCTCTCCTCTGCAAACCTTATGGCATCAGCCAGAGGGCTAAGGTTTATTCGCCTTGGAGAAGAATCAGGTGATGCCGCTTCTCCCCCCCCAGTTCATCATCTCTCCGCCAGCCATGGAACAGGGTTTTATCATGTCTGAGGAATTTAACAGCTGGGGGACGGAGGAGGTCTTCATCTGTGCTCATTTGTTTGCTTAACTGAGGGCTGCAATGCTTTATTGACCAACAACAAATATTTATATCCCGTTTTCCAACAAGTTCAACAAGGGCTTTACGTAGATAAATAACAAATAAATCAGTCAGACGGCCCCCTCACCTCCAGCGTTGGCCTTCTCCCCCCAGCCCCTAGAAGACAGCTTGATCGCCTTGCGCACCCGCTCGAAGAGGCCCCTGAAGGACGTGCCCCTCGGGCAGCTGGAAGCAGAGCTCCAGGCCCCGGATATCACGCCGGATATGTACGACCCCAACACGGCGGACGACGAGGAGTGGAAGAGGTGGCTGGGCGGCCTCATGAACGACGACGTGGGGAACGAAGGCAGGTCACGCGGCCGGGGCTACCTGGACCCCGTCTTGGTGGCCGGCTTTCGCCTTGGCACTCTTTGGGGAATAGCCCTTCCTCTGCATCTCCCTGCTGTGACCCCAGCTGACCCGGTCAGACTGTTATTTTTATTTTATTTTATTTTATTATTTATTTTTATTTTATTTTATTTTATTTTATTTTATTTTATTTTTATTTTTATTTTTATTTTATTTTTTTACTAATTTTAATTTAATTTAATTTAATTTAATTTTATCTATCTGTTTCTCTCTCTCTCTATTTCTCTCTCTATTTATCTAACTAACTAATATGTGTATATACATATATATATATATATACATATACATACATACACACACACACACATTCCCCAAATGCAAGTCTCTGGGCGGTTTACAACAATACAATGAAAACAACAAATAAAAAGGTCGAAACATTACAACAATTTAGAATCTCAGAACCACGTTCAGACGATTGAAACCATCCAACAGTTAAAACAGTATCTAATTAAAAGCCCCTCTGAAGCAGGGCTTCTAATTAGATACTGTTTGAATTGTTGGATGGTTTCAGTGGGCGCCAGGAGTCGAAATTGACTTGACGGCACACTTTGCCTTTTACCTTTTTAAAGCCGGGCAAGACGGTTGAGATATCTCTGCACTGCTCTCTGGGTGAGCAGAGAGATCCGAGCAGAGTGATCCCGGCTGTGATCCTTGGCTTCAAAATGCCCCGAGAAGCAGCTGCAACCGCTCTGCAGATATTTTTCCCCACCGGGGCAAGGGAGTGATGGAGAGTGAGTATAGGTATGCGAAAGCCCAGCCTCCTGCTCTGGCTCCGAGCCTGTCTTCGCAGCCATGAGGACTAGGAACCTGCTCAGTTTGTTGAATGAAAGCTATGATTCTCGGAATGCCAGATTCTTTTTTGTGGCAACCAGGGGAATACGGCCCTGGTTATAGGGTTGGGGACGAAAAGGAGCACTGAGGTCTGGATTCTGATTCAGAGTTTGATTTTAAAAAATATTCTTACCAAGGTATTTGGGGAAGAACCTGTGTCCACCCTGCCGCCTGCTTTGAACTCCCTACTTGAGCGACTTGCAGAGAAGGGGGCTGATGCCTTTTCTAGTTGCTCAGATTCCTCCTCTGGTCTTGTTGAAGAAACCTTTTCTCTTCTAGACGAGGCGGACGACGACGACGACCCGGAGTACAACTTCCTGGAGGACCTGGATGAGCCAGATACGGAAGACTTCAGGAACGACCGGGCCGTCCGGATCACAAGTACGTACTCCGGTGGGGCCTGGGTTCTGACTGGTTTCAGATCCAAGGTCTCTTTCTGCCCTGAGGAGGCTGGGTCTGGGGTGCTGGATGTGCGCAGACTGTTGCCGTTTTTATTATTTATTTTAGCTAACCTTGTCCTCAAAAGCTGGAGGCATAAAGTATTTGTTGTTAAATATTGTTGGTTGCAACACATGCGATCCATAAAACGACGCTGGTTAGGACTGCACATAACGCCCGTTTTGTATCTTTTGCAGAGAAGGAAGTCAATGAGCTGATGGAGGAGCTGTTTGAGACGGTAAGCGGCCGCCGACTGAGTCTGGCCCTCGGCCCATGCCGCTCAGGATTGTCAGCACTGACTGGCAGCGGCTATCCAAGGTTTCAAGCATGGGTCTTTCCCAGCCTTACCTGGAGAGGCTGTCCGGGCTTGAACCTGGGGCCTCCTGCTTGCCAAGCAGATGCTCTACCCTTGAGCTACGGCCCCATCTGTCCACCCACAAGGCTGTAGACCGATCTTGCAAATAAATCTGGGAAAGGGGCCAGCCCTCAAGAATGTTCATGTGCCCATGTGAGAGAGATAATTTCTTCATCTTATGCATGATTCCTGTCTGGAATCGGCTGCCACAGGCTGTGGAGGGAGGGGCACTTCGATGGTTTTAAATGAGGATTGGACAAATCTACAGAGAAGGACTGCTCCGTCAGAAGCTTTTAGCCATGGTAGTCAGTGGAACCTTCATGTTTAGGAGCAGTATACCAGTTGCTGGGGGAGGGTGGAGCAACATCTGGGTAGGGTCTCCTGTGCTTCTGCCCTGCTGATGGGTTTCCTGGAAGCATCTTGGCTGTCCCCTGTTGGACACAGGATGCTGGGCTAGATGGATCTGTGGTCTGATTCAGCCAAAACTCTGCTTTGGGTCTTACGTTCACATAATTGCCTGTGTTTGCAGCCCAAGTGTGTGTGTGTGTGTGTGTGTGTGTGTGGTGTGTGTGTGTGTGTTGGGGGGTGTTAGGCTTTCCCAAGTTTCCCTGCCTTGTCATCTGGAGGAGTTTTCTGCTTTCCAGTCTGCTGGTAAATGGGTGGGGGACCCACTGAATACCAGCTGAGACCCCTTGCCTTGAATGTGAGTTGGTTTATGGGCTCCTTTTTTTTGCCCAAGGCTGCCCCACTGATCTGGATGCCCTCTGTCTCTGCTCAGTTCCAGGACGAGATGGGATTCCCCAACGTGGAGGACGAGGGGCCGGAGGACGAGGACAGCACTGCAGAGGCCCGTCCGAATTTTAATACCCCTCAGGTGCTCAGGTAGGTTGGTCCGGTCGGTGAAACTGTTCCCGCCCTGAGCTGTTGGTTTTTTAGGGTGACATTTGCTTATAAGCATCTTAGCAGGCTCCTTGGAAGAAAGGCCTTTTCAGGGACTGCCCATCCTTTGGAACTCCCTGCCTCAGGAGGTTCGACTTGCCCCCATATGGGGATATTTCAGCAGTTGGCAAAGAGACACCTTTTTCGGTTAGCCATCCCTGAATTCGTTCGTCTCCTTTTTGTTTCCCCCCGTTTCTGTCTGGAACTTATTATGTAGATTTTTTTTTTGCTTGACTGTTGTAAGCCGCCTTGAGTTGCTTTTGAAAGAAAGGTGGGTTACAACATTTCAAATAGAATCCGGCCAACCAGCTGATCGCTTGTTGCGAGTTATTCTGGAGCAGGAGCGGCAAGTGCTGTAGATGTGGGGTGTGATCGCGGCCTCATGGGGTCCCCATCGCTCGCCCCACCTCCTCGGTCCGCTCTCAGCCCAGGGGGAGGGACGTCCGAGGGGTCCGTTGGTCGCTTGTGAACGGCGCGGCGGCTTCCCACCAGGAGCCGCGTGTCGTGGGCCGCCCGGCCTCCTTGTCTGTGGGGCAGGTCAGCGAAAAGGAATGCTGAATCTGTTTGGGAAGGGAGGCAGAGGAAACGCTGGGCCTTGGCCACCCGCTCCGGATTGAGCAGTACCGGAGGGGGGCGGCAAGAATGCTGTGCCCGAGCTACAAAGCGACAAGAGCATAGATTGATGCCGGGGGGCGGGCGGAGGGAGGGAGGGGGTGGGAGAGATGGGGGGGAGACTTGCCCACCGATCTCTGCCCACGTCCGAGTCCCGACTGACGGGGGGGGGGCGTCCCTGACCTGAAGGTTGCCGCTTCAGTCGCGGCTTCCGCTGCAGCGTCGCGAGAGGGTGGCTCAGAGGCGGAGGGCTGGTCTTGCGGCAGCGAGTGCGAATTGTTGCTTTTGCTAAGCAGGGTCCTCCCTGGCTTGCATTTGGATGGGAGACACCATGTGTGGGCACTGTCGGAGATCCCCTCCTTAGGGGACGGGGCCACGGCTCAGTGGAAGATCTCCTGCCTGCTTGCATTCAGAAGGCTCCAGGTTCCCTCCCTGGCAGCATCTCCAAGATGGGGCTGAGAGAGACTCCTGCCTGCAACCTTGGAGAAGCCGCTGCCAGTCTGTGAAGACAATCCTGAGCTAGATAGACCAAGGGTCTGACTCAGTGTGGGGCAGCTTCCTATGTCCCTAAGCAACGATGGTGTGTGTGTGTGTGTGTGTGTGTGTGTGAGAGAGAGAGAGAGAGAGAGAGAGAGAGAGTGTGTGTGAGTTGTGAGCAAAAACTCCCTCTTTCAAATCTTGTTGCAGTCATCACAGCTACTTTTATGCCGCTGTTCAAAAAACGCTTATCAGAGCGGTTCACACAGGGAGCCAATAGAGCCGTGATCCGCTTCCCAGTTGCCCCAGAACACCCGATCCCCAAAGTTACACCGAGCCGTGTAAGAAATAATAACAAATAAATAACAATAAAAATAAATAAATAAATAATAATAGAAGAGAATGGCCAGGCGTGGATTTGGCTAGAGAGCCTGAAGCTAAGCTGCCCGCGCCGCCTTTCTCGGGGGTGAGGATTCCGGCCTCCTGGGCAGGGCTGGCGCGCCTCCCGTCCCCCACTGCAGTTGCCTGGCCCCTGAAAGCCAGCTTGGCCGCATCCGCTGGGAACCGCCCCCCCCCCTTGGGAGCCTCCGGGCCGAAGCTCCGCTGCTAGCCGCGGATCGGACTCCTTTAGCCGGCAGCAACCTCTCGCTTCCCGCTCAGGTTCGAGGAGCCCCTGGCCAACCTCCTCAACGAGCAGCACCGGACGGTGAAGGAGCAGCTGGAGCAGCTGCGGGTGAAGAAGACGGCCGCCCGGCTGCCCCCGTCGGAGGCGGAGAAGGCCAAGGGGCACGGTGAGAGGCCCGTGCCGGTGCTGAGCATGGACGCCGGCCAGAGGAAGAGACTCCAGCAGCAGATGCAGCAGGTACCGTGCGGGGAAGGGCGGGCTGTTAGGGGGCGTCCCCTGGGACTGCCCTCCGGGAGCCCTGGCGGGGTGAAATCAGCCCGTGCGGGGGCCCAGCTTGGGGGGGGAGGAGTGGGGGCCCTGTCTGCCTCGAGGACAGCCCTGGTGCCGTTGGGTGTCCCTGGAGCGTGTGGGGCTTTGGGGGGAACGGAAGGGGTAGGTCTCCGCCCTGAGGAGCTTACAGGATACACTTTGACCCCGGGGCCAAAGCTGACCTCTCCCTCTTGCCTGCCTTGCAGCACGTCCAGCTCTTGACCCAGATTCACCTCCTCAGCAGCTCCAACCCTGGCCTGAGCTCGGAGTTCAGCACCACCCGGCTCTTCCTGGTAAGGCGTGGCTGGATCCTGTCCTGCAGCCCCTTGCGTTGCAGACGCTTCGGCCCTCTAGCGGTTTTGGGAGTACAACTTCCATCATCCCCAGCCACGGTGGCTACTAACCAGGGGTCAGGGGAGTTTAGGCCAACGGAGGGAGCCGATCAGCCAGCGTGTCGGCTGTGAGCGTCTGGCCTCTTCCTCGCATTCGCAGACCGAGCTGGAAACGTTTGCCCAGAGATCCAGGCTCCTCCACCGGCCCCTCGGTCCGGGCCCCGAGTTCCAGACGGCCTTCCAGCCCTGCAACCTCCCGGAGGCTCTGCAGCTCATTGAGGACTTCCACGCCCAGGTCGAGTGGAGCCCGCGCAAAGCTGTGAAGAAGAGCGGTATGTTGTGTGTTTGTGTGTGTGTGTGTGAGAGAGAGAGGGGGGGGAGGGAAGGAGAGATTCCTTGCTTGCTTGCTTGATTAATTAATTAACTCGGGGCTGCTCCTTTAGTGGGGGGTCGTAAGCAGTGTTGCCTCTAATAGGGATTTCCAGGTGTTGTTGACTACAACTCCCAGAATCCTCAAGCCCTTGAAGCTGGGGATTCTGGGAGCTGTAGTTAACGACATCTGGGAATCCCTGTTAGAGGGGACGCTGGTTTTAAGCTTGATTTCCTTTCTCCTCCATTACGGATACGAGGAATATTGATGTGCCACTTTTCAACCCAAATTTCCAAAGCAGTTTGTGTGGTTATCAACAAATGAACAAAACGGAATGGCTCCCTGTCCCCGAAGGGCTCACCATCTGAAAAAGAAACAAAAGAGGGACACCAGCCGCAGCCACGGGAGGGATACTGTGCTGGGGGTGGATAGGGTCGGTTGCTCTCCCCCCTGCTCAAGAAAGAGAATCGCCACTTTAAAAATGCGCCTCTTGGGTTCAGTTAACAAGGGGATAAAAAAAAAAGTGAGATGTAATAATAGAGATGGTAATAGTTCCCCTGCCCCGCTGTGGGTTCTCCCCGCAGTGAACAACTTCCCTTCCCTGCCGAAGCACGTGGCGTGGATCCTGGCCACCAGGCGGGTCTTCATGTATCCCGAGTTGCTGCCCATCTGCTCCTTCAAAGCCAGAATGCTGCGGGATAAGATCATCTACACCAAAGGGGAGGACAAGTAGGTGCCCGGGGCTGGGGGTGTGGTGGGCGGAGTGGGGTCCTTGGGGACAGAAGCCACCCTGTGCTGCTTTGAGCAAGAGAGGGGAGGGCGAGGCGGTGGGGCAAGGCCGAGGGGATCGGGTGTTGTGAGTTTCTCCCCCCCCCCCCCGTTGGGTGTGAATGGGCATGTGGCCATCCTCTGTTCAGTCCCTGGCAGCATCTCCAGGGAGGGCTGAGCAAGAGCCCTGCCTGAAACTCCAAAGAGGTCTTATCACTGAGCTGCAGTTTTTCCTTGTTGATTAAACAGATAAAATGCCCCCCTCGCCTCTCAAAAGCCACCTCGAGTCATGACAGCGACAGATGCCTTGATGTAGTGGGCCTTGGTTTACGAAGGCTTGTGTTAAAACGAATGTGTTCAGATTTAGGGTACTGCAAGACCCTGTGGCTTTGGCTGCATCGATCTCACATCGGAAGCTGCCATCTACTGAGTCAGACCCTTGGTCTGTCTAGCTCAGTATTGTCTACCCAGACTGGCAGCAGCTTCTCCAAGGTGGCAGGCAGGAATCTCTCTCAGCCCTCTCTTGGAGATGCTGCCAGGGAGGGAACTTGGGACCTAGATGCTCTTCCCAGAGTGGCTCTATCCCCTAAGAAGGGGAATCTCTTCCAGTGCTCACACTTCTAGTCTCCCATTCATATGCAACCCGGGCGGACCCTGCTTAGCTAAGGGGACAAGTCAGGCTTGCTACCACAAAGACCAGCTCTCTCCTCTCCTCTCCTCTCCTTGTGGCTGGTCTGGTAGTAGCATCCCCTAATGTGGCTTCTCCTCTGCAAGTCTTTAGCTAATCATATTGTTTCTGGTGGGGAAAGGGCCAGGGTTTGCTGAATCCCCCGGCACTAGCTCCTTGGGCAGAAATATTTCCCAACCGGGTTTCTCTTTCTCCCCCCAGTTTGTTAGCTTTGGGTCTGAAGCACTTCGAAGAGACCGAGGTCCCGAAACTCCTGATCAGCAAGTACCTCCTGACGACCAAAACGGCCCACCAGCTGACCGTGCGGATCAAGAACCTCGGCATGAGGCGGGTTCCCGACAACATCCTGAAGGTGAGTGGTGGGTGGTCTGCGGAGGGAGAGGCAGACGGAGCCTGGCGGGTGCCGCTTTGTGGGTCCCTGATGACAAGCGGGGATGCGTTTTTCCAACCCCAAAGGATGCCACGGCAAACCTGCCCGTTGCAGATGGGAGCCGAGGGGGGCCATGTGGTCTGGGTGCCTCTTCTGGTGGGCTTCCAGGCTGGTCTTGAATGGCTGGGCTGAGGAGTCAAGGGGCTGTGCCAGGAAGTTGCCAATGACCTCTCTCCCCCCCACCCCCCGCACTCCTCCAGTACTATAAGAAGACGAAGCAGTTGCCTGTCCTGCCCAAGCTTTGCGAAGAGATGCAGCCTGGCGAGTGGAAGCCGGCCCTGGAGAAGGAGGAGCACCGCCTGCCCTTCTGGCTGAAGGTAGCCGTTCCGTTGGCGCCCGGCGTCGTGTGCTCGGCCCTGCCGCCAAACGGCTCTTCCTCCCCCGGTTGGATCCTCACAACCACCCTGCGCCGGGGACCCGGCTGAGAGCGGGGCGACCGGTCCGAGGTCACCGAGCGAGGATTTGACCCTTGGCCCTCGCTAGTCCTGGTTCCCTTCAGCTGTGTCTCTTCCGATACAGGGGGAGGCTTCATGCTTCCAGTGTAAACCCTGCTTGGAGCCTAGGAAGCCCCCTGCTCCTGAGTCAGACCATGGGGCCGCCTCATCTAGCGCTGCCTGCTCTGGCTGGCAACAGCTCTCGTACCGCGGGCCGCGCTTGCCTGTCGTCGCCCCTCCAAATGCAGACCAGGGCAGACCCTGCTTAGCACGGGGGCCAGCTCTCCTCCCCTGGCTGGGCCTGACTCTGGCTGGTGGGTGACTGTGTTTCCGTTTCCCCCTCTCTCCAGGCCAGCCTGCCCTTCATCCAAGCCCACCTGGAGCAGACGGCCCGGCCCGCTCCCAGCCTCGGCAAGGCAGACGGAGGACCCGCGGAGGCGGCTGCGGCGGTGGGGGGCGAAAAGTACCCGCTGCGCATGCCCGAGGGCCTGCAGTGGATCCTGCGGCCTCTCTCCAGCCGCTTCTGCCAGAAGGCCTGGAGGCGGCAGCGGCCCGCCGCCAGCAAGGTCCTCCCGGCCCGCCCGGGCCTCGGCCTGCCGTCCGTGGGTGCCAGCCACTACCTGAAGATGGCCGCCAAGCCGTGCCCCCCGGAGGTGCCGCCCCGGAAAGGAGGGCCCGCTCCCAGGAAAGGGGTCCCCCGCCTGATCAAGCCCGCCCCGCTGCTGCAGCCGTTGCCCCGCATGCAGCACCTGAGCCTGCCCTCCGCCGTGGGGCACGGCGGCGGCGGCTTCGGGCTGCAGGGCGTCCTCTCCGCGCCGCACGCCGGCCCCAGGCCCTGCTTGGCCGCCGCCCTGCCCCAGAACCTGGTCTCCTCCGTGCCGGTCGCCTTCCAGCCCCGAATGACCCTCTCGGCGTTCCCCCTGGCCAAGACCCGGAAGCCCGGTGCCCCCAGAGGCTACCAGAAGAAGAAGGGCCCCAAAGCCGCCCCGCTGCTGAAAGCCGCCCCCCTGCTGCACCCGGCGCCCGTCATCTTCACCGTCCCGGCGGGTGCCGTGAAGGTGGTGGGCCTCGCCAATGGCTGCAACGTGCTGCAACCCCTGGCCGCCGTGGGGGGCCGAGCCCCACAGCCCATCCCCATCACCACTCTGCTGGTGAACCCTGCCCCCTTCCCCTGCCAGCCGCTGGCCACGCCTCCCCTCCCCTCCTTGGTGCTGGCCTCCAGCTCGTCTGGCGCCCCTGCGGCCGCCAAAGACCTCGAGGCGACCAACGCAGCCGCCTCCAGATTGGCCGTGGGCGGAGGAGAGCCCACCTGCCCTGCCGGGGCGGAACCCCCCGCGGAGCTGCAGGGACCCCCATCGTGTTCTGCCAGCCCCACTGCGGAGGAACATGGCCCCCAGCAGCCGGATCTGGACCCCGGCGTCCGAGTGGAGGCCTCTGCGCAGGCTTATGTGGAGATGGAAGAGGAGAGAGCCCTGGAGCGGCCGGCCGAGATTCCCTTCTCCCCGTTGGCAGAGCTCGGAGCGATGGCGACGGTGGCATTGGGCAGACCCAGCGACGCCCCCCCGGAAGCTGCCCCGGTCCCGGAGAGCCCCCCAGCCCAAGAAGACCTGGTGTTGGATCTCGGGCAGGAGCTGGACGTGGAGGCCGCCCCGGAGTGCCGGGCGGAGCTGAAGGGGGGCGGAGGCGGGCCGAGCCTCCGTGGGAACGAGGCAGGAGGGCAGGGGGGATCCGGGCAGGGCCCAGGCGGCACAGAAAAAAGCGGCAGCCCCCCGAAGAACTCCTCCGGCTCGGCCGCTGAGGCTGGGTCCGGCAGCCCCTTGGCGAAGCCGGAGGATTTGTCCAGCGTGGCCGGCCCCGAGGGGGCTGGCGAGAAAGAAGGGCCGGAGGAGGAGGAGGAGGAGTTTGACGACTTCACCCAAGACGAGGAGGACGAGGAGATGTCCTCGGCGTCGGAGGAGTCGGTGCTCTCGGTGCCGGAGCTGCAGGTGAGGCTTTTGGCCCGAGTGGAGAGGCACGCCCCACGTGGGGAGCAGGGGGCGAGTGGGGCAAGGAGGGGGCTCTCTGGGGGGCTGGGAAGGGAGGCCCGAGGGCTGAAAGGTGCTCTGGGTCTTCTGGCCTCCAGGAGACGATGGAGAAGCTGACGTGGCTGGCGTCGGAGAGGCGCCTGAGCCAGGAGGGCGACTCGGAGGAGGAGAACTCCCAGGAGGAGAACTCAGAGCCGGAGGAGGAGGAAGAGGAGGAGGAGGAGGAAGGGGAGAACCTGGAGAGCCTGCAGAAAGAGGACGACATGGCCGGCGAGGTGGCAGACCTGGCCGACCGGCCCGCCTCGCCCCTGGCCCTGGCCTGTGCCACCCCGGAAGTGAAGCCCAGCAGCAGGACGCCGCCAGGTGAGCGGGTTGGGACTCAGCCGGAGGGTGCAGGTCTGACCTCTACGGAGTCAGACCTTGGCTCCTTCTCGTTCAGGCTTGTCTACCCAGACTGGCCGCGGCCTTTCCCAGCCGGAACCAGAGACCTTGCCAGGGAACTGAACCCGGGACCTTCTGCATGCCGAGCAAATGCTCAGCCACTGACCTGCGGCCCGTCCCTTCCTGTGTTCGGAGACTGTGGTGATTGTCGTTCCAGGGCAGAGCGCCAAGGCACCCGGGAAAAGCCGGGGCTCCCACCGAGCCCGAGCGAAGCGGGGCCGGTCTCGCGCCAGCAAGGACACCTCCAAGCTGATGCTTCTCTATGCTGAAGACATCCTGGAGAGGGACCCCCTGCGGGAGCAGAAGGACCTGGCCTTTGCACAGGCTTATCTGAGCCGGGTAAGGAGGCCCCCCTCCCCTCAGCCCATCCGTGGGCCTCTCAAGTGTCCTGGAAGAGGAGCAGAATTGTGGGAGCAAGCAGGACTGGTCCCCTTAGCTAAGCAGGGTCTGCCCTGGTTGCATCTGAATGGGAGACTAGAAGTGTGAGCACTGGAAGAGATTCCCCTCAGGGGATAATGGAGCCGCTCTAGGAAGAGCATCTAAGATCCAAGTTCCCCCCCTGGCAGCATCTCCAAGAGAGGGCCGAGAGAGATTCCTACCTGCCTCCTTGGAGAAGCCGCTGCCAGTCTGTGAAGACAATACTGAGCTAGAGAGACCAAGGGTCTGACTCGGTGTCTGACCCGCTAACGGCAGGTTATTCCTCGTCCCTCAGGTGCGTGAGGCCTTGAGGCACATCCCGGGCAAGTACGAGGAGTTCCTCCGCATCATCTACGAGTTTGAGAGCAACGCCGGCAAGCAGATGGCCGTGGACCTTTACGCCCAGCTGCGGGGCCTCCTGCGGGAGTGGCCCCAGCTGCTCACGGACTTTGCGGCCTTCCTCTTGCCCGAGCAAGCCTTGGAATGTGGGCTGGTATGTCCTTTGTGGGGTTCACTAGGGTGGGTGCCAGACGGGTTTCTCCGGGGAGCATGTTCCACGGGCGAGGGGCCACCCCGGAGAAAGCCCTGCTCCCCCCAGCGGGGTGCTTCCCTCCTTGGCCCTGCTAGAAGGCAGCAATTGGACAGCGATGTCAGGCTTGTGAGCGGTGACGATCCGCTTCTGCTTCCCTCCTGGGCAGTTTGAGGAACAGCAGGCCTTTGAGAAGAGCCGCAAGTTTCTCCGGCAGCTGGAGATCTGCTTTTCCGAAAACCCTTCCCACCACCAGAAGATCATCAAGGTGCTGCAGAGCTGCGCAGAGTGTCTGCCCCAGGAGATCATCGAGGTGAGATGCTCTCCTGGTTGCCAGAGGGCCTCTACCCTTCCCCTTTCCGGAGGTCCCTCTACCCTTCCCCTTTCCGGAGGTCCCTCTACCCTTCCCCTTTCCGGAGGTCCCTCTACCCTTCCCCTTTCCGGAGGTCCCTCTACCCTTCCCCTTTCCGGAGGTCCCTCTACAAGGCAGCAGCAGAGCCAGGCTGCCGGGGGTAAGGAAGAAGAGCCCTCTGCTGGCTCAGGCCGGAAGCCCCAGTATCCTGTTTCCAGCAGTGGACAGGCAGATGCGTCTGCAAAATAATATAGCCCGGCCTCTTTCTCTCCCTTGGGCATCCCCGTCCAGTTGAAGACCCAGATGTGGCAGCTGCTGAAAGGACACGACCATCTACAGGACGAATTCTCGGTCTTCTTTGACCACTTGCGGCCCTCGGCCAGCCGCTTGGGGGACTTCGAGGAAGTCAACTGGACGGAGGAGAAAGAGTATGAGGTGGAAGTCTCCCCTACCCCACAATCCTCCTGGGCAGGTTGGGTGGGTGGGGGCCCGTTTTGCCTGGCCGGGGAACCTTAAGGGTGGGGAAAGGCCTCTCCAGGTTCTGACGGAGGCAGTGTGAAGTGGTAGGGATCCCCTCAGACGACAGGGCCTCTGTAGGGCTGCCACCGGGCTCTTTAAACCGCTCCTTGTGTTTCTCCCCAGTTTGATGGGTTTGAAGAAGTATCGCTGCCGGATGTGGAAGAGGAGGAGGACCCACCCAAAATCCATGCTGCCTCGAAAAACAAGAAGAGGAAGGAGCTCGGGGGGCAGAACACTGACAAGGTGAGGCGGGAGGCACAGAACTCAGCCCTGGACTGGACTTCCAGGGGACCCGAGCCTCTGAACTGCTCAGTCAAGTTTCTAGGCCTCAAGGTTGCGAGTCCAGGCTGGGGAAAGCGTGGTCATTCCCTCCCTATTTACCAGGCATGGCGAGAACATGACAGGGGAACTTGTAGTGTAGCGACACTTCTCACCTAAAGCTGGTGGGACAGCTCTATAAAGCAAAAGCCTTTTCCATTGCTTTTTACGATACAACAACCAATATTTACAGTATATACCCCTTTTCAACAAAAGTTCCCAAAGCAGTTTACATAGAGAAATATAAATAAACAACTTAATAAATTGACTTGCCTGTCCCCAAAGGGCTCACAATCAAAACTAAGATCGACACCAGCAGTAGCCACTGGAGGGGTGTTGTGCTGGGGATGGAGAGGGCCAGTTGCTCTCCCCGTGCTCAATAAAGAGAAAAGCATCCCGACCGATCTCCAGATGGTTACTGCTGCTTAATGTGGAAGCTGGATTAAAGGCTAAAAGCAAGGCGTATCTGGAATTGGCCACACACAACCTAGTTGGGTGCCTTCATATTAGGAAAGGTTGTATCCCGCTTTCCCCACGTGGCTCAGCTGTGGACGCAGGAGGCCCTCTCAGTAGCCCTCACGTTCCTGGAACATTTTGCCACAATATCGGAGGATTTGATCCCAGAGGTTGCCAGTTCGAATCCCCGCTGGTATGTTCCCTAGACTGTGGGCAGCAGCGATCTAGGAAGATGCTCTGAAATGTTTGTTTTATTTTAATAGAGAATTATAATAAAAACATCGTTAAGTCCATACAGTCCAAATCACAGATTGGGAACGCCAACCCATCGCCATCATATCACAAAACTCCCGTAGAGCAAAGTAATGAAAGTATGTCTATAAAGTCGAAAGGAAAAACCTTCCTATCGGAAGATGCTGAAAGGCCTCATCCTCTCATACAGCGTGGGAGGAGACAATGGTCAACCCTTCCTGTATTCTACCAAAGATAGAATACAGGGAGCAGGGAGGTTTAAAGTTTCAAGAGGCGCCCTCCTTGCTTCTCCGCTGGCGTGTGGGGAGGTTTAAAGGGGCAGAATGACCAGGACAATCTGCACCTCTGCAAACCAGTTTAGTTGGGGGGGGGGTAGACCCACGTATAACCGAAACTACCCCCCTCCCTCCCTCCCCCGCGTGGCTCGTTGATGGCTGCTTCTGCGTGCCATTTCAGGAGGCGGAGTGGGCCGAGGGGGCCAAGGAGTGCTGCTGCGCCTGCCACGAGGGGGGCGGCGACCCCCGGCTGAAGAGGGGCAAGCGGAGGAGCTGCAACCACTGCAGCGGCGGCGGCGGCAAGGTCAGTGCGGAGCCCGACGGGGCGAGGGGGTGTGTGTGCCGTTCTGGGGGCAGCCCTGGGCTCTCCAGTGGCGGGGGGCCCGCCACGCCCATCAACCTCAGTCACTCTTTATTTTGGCCGGGGATGATGGGAGTTGTAGTTCAACGACTGTTTTGATTTTGTTGTCAACCGCCCAGAGCTGTAAGTTTTGGGCGGTATATAAAAATGTGTTAAATAAATAAAATAAAATAAACAGCCCGAGAGCCCAGGTTGCCGGCCTCTGCCTTAGAGAGAGCCGGTCTTGTGGTAGCAAGCATGTCCCCTGGGCTAAGCAGGGCCCACCCTGGGTTGCATTGGAGCAGGAGATGATCTGCGTGAGCCCTGCAAGAAAGAGGGCCTCTCTGGGAAGAGGGGCCAGGTTCCCTCCCTGGCAGCATCTCCAAGAGAGCCTCTGGCCTGCAACCTGGGAGAAGTTGCTGCCAGTCTTGGTAGACAGTCCTGAGCGAGAGGGACGAAGGGTCTGGCTCCAGTAGAAAGCAGCTGCCTACGTTCCGGTGAATTGATGCTTTTTTGCCTACCAAGGAAGCTATCAGCACAGGCAAAAGAATTCTAGAGTGTTTCCCTTCTGCCTTCAGTCGGAGCCGATGATCTCCGGCTCCCATTGAAGCAAATTGCAATAGTTCACCATTCTTGCTGCAAGTCCTCCCTTGGAAAAACCCGGTTGTGCTCAGAAACTGGGCTAGAAATCTGAAGCCTTTGCATCCCTGCCGTTTGGACGATGCAGGGTGAAACTTCAGGATCCTAGAGTGTGGCGTTGGGGAAGGGGAGCACCCAGACCCCAAGGGCTGCGAGGGGCTTCTGAACCCCTTCTTGGCTTGCAGGCAGGAGACGGCCGCTCGTACCGGAATAAGGACCCCCAGGAGCTCAGCGACAGCCTGGCGCCGCAAGAACAGAGCCCCCGCCCGGAAGGGAAGGAGTCTGCGGAGGAGGGGGCCGAGCCCAGAGAAGACGGGGACGCGCCCCCAGGCAGAATGAGGGCAGCAGCCAGGAAGGCTGACGGGAGAGCAGGAGGTGCGTGGAGGGTCGTGCAGGGTGGCAGGGGGCCTGGTCACCCGATTGCCAGGCAGACCCCTTCTCCGTCTGCTCCCCTGGCTTTTGGCCGTTTCTTTTTGTGCCTTGATTTGGAGGGGGGGGCGGTGTTAAGGGATACAAGGACCATCCGGATTGCCCTGGGTGGGGACAATACAAAGCAAGGATCCCCGCTAGATCTGAGCAGGGTAGACATTCTAGAAAACAAAGGGTCCCCGTGCACGGAACTCGGAGACTCGGAGCCTTTGGGGGGCCGGCAGCCATCTTGCTGATGACTTGCGTTCCTGTGAGTAAACCGCTCTGAGAGCTTCTGTTGAAATGTGGCGTCTCAACGTTCATAGTCGGAGAACTCCCGCGCACCCAGAGCACGCAGTGCTGACTCAAGGAGCCACCACAGAATCCTGAGTGCGACTTGCATTTTTCCTCCTCTTAAAAAAAGGAAAAAGAAAGAACTTGGTTCTTGGCCAGAGGGAGGCCGGGGTGAAGGGTGCAGAGCGGGGAAGGGCCTCGACCCGGCTTCCACGGGGGCCCCTGCATGTCAAAAAGGTCCCCCTCCCTTTCTAAGGCATACTCTAGTCCAGGCCTGCTCAACTTAGGCCCCCCCCAGTTGTTTTTGGACTACAACTCCCACAATCCCCAGCCACAGTGGCCAATAAATAGCCAGGGATTATGGGAGTTGTAGGCCAACATCTGCAGGAGGGCCAAAGCTGAGCAGCCCTGTTCTAGTCATTGGAGGAGCTTGCTTGCTGGGGTTCCTGCACACAGGGAAGAGCGGGGTCAGCAGGAAAAGCACCGCCCCTTGGCTCTGGACTTGATTCCCGTGCCGAGCACATGTGAACCGGCCGCCGCTCTGTCGTTGCCTCCCCTTTCCCAGGTTCTCGTGTGGAAGGAAAGTCGCCCGCGAGCAAAGAAGGCCCCTTGGAGGGGGCTGCTCCTCCAGCCAGCAGGCCTGCCGAACCGTGCGCTCCGCAGGGGCCCCACTGCCCCAAGAAGACACCGGCAGGGGATGCCCCCCAGCCGCTCTCCTCCCCGCCTCCCACGGCCTCTTCCCCCGTCCAGCCGCCAAGGGCCGCCCCGCCCAGGCTGCATCAGCACAAAAGCGGCTCGTGCGCCGCAGGAGGGGATGGCGAGGCGGGACGCGGCCCGAGGAGCGCGGAGGCTCCCCCCGGCCTGGGCAGAGACGCTTTGGGGTCTGAGGCGGCTGCAGGGACGGCGTGGCGGCTGGGCTCTCCCGACGCCGGCCCTTCTCCGGCTCGGGCTCTGCCCCAAGCGCTTCCTCCGCAGGCCAGCCTCTCGGACAAACTTGCTGCTCCGCCTCGCCCGTGTCTCAGGGTGTCAAGGAGTGGAGACAGAGAGGCCGAGGGGGATGCCGGCGGCAAAGGAAGGGACCTGGGGGGCTCGCCCTCCCAAGACCGCGCGGGAAGAAACTCTGCGACTCAGGCGGAGGAGGCCTCAGGGGCTCGTAGCCCGCAAGCCCCGGCCGGCGGCGGCCGAGGGAAGGCCGCCGGCGCGAGCGAGGGTTTGCAGGAACCGCGGCGGCAAGCGGAGGGCGGCGCGCGGGAAGAGACGCTGCCCCGTGTGACGGAAGCCACCGTGTGTGCCAAGAACATCAAGGTCAGCTCCACCGGGGAGAAGGTCGTCCTGTGGACCAGGTAGGCGCCGTTGCGTGCGACCCCCGGCCGATTTCTCCCCCCCCGGGGCAGAGTAGCCACGTCTTGCTCCCCTGCTCAAGGGCCAGCGGGGCTCCTGGGATGGTCAGGGGAAGCGGTTTTGTCCTGGAGTCTCTTGGGCCCCCCCACCGGATCTGCGCCCCACTGAAGAGGGAACCAGAGGAGGGGAAAAGGGCGGGGCGAGAGGCTCCGAAGCCGTGCCGGGGAGGGAAGGCCGCCTTGGTGCCCTGTCAGACTAATTGGCATTCGGCCCTGTCCAGTGGGAGCAAATGGACGGCCTGTTTGCCCGTCTGAAAGGGATTTCCTCCTGCAAACGGGGAGAAAATGGATGCCCAGGCACTCTTCCGTCGGCCTAACGCTGCTGATCGAGCCTGGGGAGAAGTTACAGGCCTCAGTTGCCTCTTCCCACAGCGGACACCTTGCTCTTCCAGGGAGGCCGACCGGGTCATCCTGACCACCTGCCAGGAGCGAGGAGCTCAGCCGGACACGTTCAACGCCATCTCCCAGCAGCTGTACAACAAGACCGCCGAGGAGGTGAGTCCGTTGGGGAAGGTTGTCCCACTGTGGGCAGCGAAGGCCGAACCCAATCTCTGCGCTTTCTGGTGGGGGCCGGCTTGGAAACACCACCTCGCTAAGACTCGAAAGCGGATTTCTTTATTTGTATTTTTTTTAATTCTTGCATTTCTACCCCACTTCTTCTTCACGGAGCCCAGAGGGGTGTACATGGTTCAGTTTTTATCCTCACAGCAGCCCTGTGAGGTAGGTTAGGCGGAGAGTTAAGTGGGTTTCATGGCTGAATTGGGATTTGAACTCGGGACTCTCTGGTCCTAGTCCAACACTCTGACCACTTGCACCACACTGAGATTGGAGGAGCAGGGCTGGTCTCGGGCTGACGTGGAAATAACAGTCTTGACTCTTACAAGGGTTCAGTCACTCATTGCAGTTTATTGTTTGGAACAACCTGCACTTACGGACTATATATGGGAGAGGCTTTAAATTGCTTGACTTCTATTTTAAAATATACCGTCCTTCAGGGCAGTTAACAAGAAGTTAAAAACAATTCAGTAAAAACAACAGATGCAGTTAAAAATTAAAAAGAGCGAGGGACGGTTCCTTGGCCAAAAGCCTGGATGGTCACAGAATGAGATTTTGTTCTTAGTGCTTGTCCTTAGTGTGGGTTGTGAACCACACTGGACAGAGGAAAGCAGTGCAATCACCCCGTGCCAGCCACGTTTTTACCAACCGTGGTTTTGAGTATATGTGATTAGGAAATTGTGACAGGTCTTGCCAGCTGTGACCGGAGTATCTGGTGAGGTTTTTTAGTGATTTGGGGGTGGGGTGGGGTTCAGAGGTTCAAACTGCTCATTCCTCTTGCTGTCCCTTACCAATTTAAAATGCCTTTGAGTGATCTGGGGGTCCAAATTTAAAAAATCCCAGAGGTTCAATCTGCTCATTCTTCTTGGTGACTCTTGGCGATATTACAGGATTTTTTGTGATTTTTTTAAAATAGCATTTTGGGGGTATTTTTCTCTTTATTTTGGGGTCTTTTTGCAGTTGTGGTTCCCCTAACCCCCCGTTTCCCATAGACTTTAATGCAGGCCTGCTCAATTTAGGCCCCCATCTGTTTTTGGACTACAACTCCCATAATCCCCAGCCACAGTGGGCAATAGCCAGGGATTATAGGAGTTGTGGGCCAAAATCTGCAGGAGGGGCAAAGTTGAGTAGCCCTGCTTTAATGCCTCCCCAGTGGCGAGGTTTTGCCAGAACGGAACCAGAGGGATGACTGTATAGTCATCAGTCACTGAGCTGTATTTTATGGATAAACTTCCCATTTATTGGCGTTTTCCCTTTCAGCTCTGTACTTGGTGAAAACTAGCATGGATGCATGTGCCTATTTCTGTTTAGTGGTTTATCCCTGGCTGTTCATTGCAGGTTCCAAGGAGAGTTAAGGGGTAAAGACAGAACCAACTCTCCTAGCTGAATTCAGGGGTCGGGGGGGAATGTAGCATAGAAGGGAACTGGGCGGGTGGGGCAGGCGTGTTGCACATCTGTCCTCGTGGGATGGAAATCTCTAGATCCTACCCTAGGGAGGAGAGCCGGCCTGGTGGTAGCAAGCATGACTGTGCCCCTTAGCTAAGCAGGGTCCACCCTGGTTGCATATGAATGGGGGACTTGATATGTGAGCACTGAAAGAGATTCCCCTCAGGGGATGAAGCCGCTCTGGGAAGAGCATCTAGGCTCCAAGTTCCCTCCCTGGCAGCATCTCCAAGCCAGGGCTGAGAGAGACTCCTGCCTACAACCTTGGAGAAGCCGCTGCCAGTCTGTGTTGACAATCCTGAGCTAGATGGACCAGTGGTCTGACTCAGTATGTGGCAGCTTCCTATGTTCCTCTGTACCCATTCCCATGTGTTTTAGGGAACTGGAAGCCACAAGATGTACAGCCTCCGGCAGGACTCTGCGGAGCAAACGGCCTTCCTCCCTCTCCGTTCTGAAAGCAGCGGGTTCTGCTCTTCTTCTTCTTCCAGGTCGCCCACCGGTTCAGAGAGCTGATGACCTTGTTCCACACGGCCTGCGACGTTAGCTCGGAGGACGAGGAAGACGGAACAAGCACCAGCAACACCGACCAGCTGTCGGACAGAGACCCAGGCCTCTCGGAGGAAGAGCGGGAGGAACAAGGTTGTTAGGTAGGAGAAGCAGCCCTGAGGTCCTGAAGAGCTTGGCACCCCGTGCAGGGCGGCGAGGGAGGATGTTGCCAGCATCTCCTCCTCTGCTGTCACTGGCTCCAGAGTCCTCTGTTCCCCCTGCCCCCCATCACGCTGAAGCTGCCTCTGAAGGCTCCCGAAAGGGAGCAGGGGTGATCATCTGCTACATACTGGAAGGATGTGGATTGTACTGACTTCTGGATGACGTCCGATGTAAATATTTTAAGACTGGGGAAATATGTGCACTCTCTCCCGTGCCTCTTCTGGGTGGATATTTATTGTGCAGTGGTATTGGAAAACAAATAAAGCCATTCTCTTGTGCTCAAAGAGAAAGCAGCGCCTCCTTACCTGCGTACGCAGAGCCGGTGGGTGTTTCCGAGGACCCGGCCGACTTGGAAAACCACACACCCCGCCTTGAGCAGCCCAGCACACGAGGCGAGGCTTCTGTCGGTTGCATCAGCAAGTTTATTTTTTTTAATTACTTTTTTTGTTTTTAAACGAGGCCAATCGCAGTTCTGTTACAGGAAAATAATCAGTCTGTCTCGTCCTCGGATCCTTCTGCAGAAGAGCCCAGTTTGTAACAGTGGGATAGCGTCCTCAGCTCGTGCAAGGCCTCCTGGAAGTCCTCCATTTCCACCCCTGCGGAGAAGAAGCTTGCCCACCGGCGGACGTCCATGTGGTGCAGCTCTGTGTAGAAATGATCGAGGGTCTGGCGCAGGGCAGCGGAGGACTGGAGGGCGGCAAGGACGGGGATGCTTTCAACAGCTGGAGGAGGGAAAGAGAAGACGACTGGGCACAAGATTGATTTTTTCCAGGCCGCTTTTCTGTTTTCACAAAACGACGCAAAGTGGCACACCATGACCGCAGACAAACAAACAAACAAACCGCAGCTCCCCAACTATTTATGTATTGCTTTCCAAGAAAAAATTCTTAAATCTGGTTTACTGTATTAACCTGAATCCAAGACTAGTTTTCCCGCCAAGTTTTTTGATATTAGAACTCGGGTGGTCATCTTAAATTCAGAGTCCTGTTCCTTTGGAGGAAGTGCGGGTGTAAGTGTATTTAACCTCCATTTTTAGAGGGGTCTGTCTTAAATGCAGAGTCAGCTTCGATTCGGGCAACTACGATACGTAGAAAAAGGAAAGGACGGCTCCCTGTCGCAAGAGCCTTTGCTGAAAGGGCTGGGAGAATAAAAAGAACTTGAAACTGAGTGGACAATAAGGTAAGACAGTGCCTGGTATCTGGGGAAATGACCAGGTCTTTTCAAAGGGTTTTCTACAATGCGGCTGGTTTTTGTACGATTCGGCTGTCTTGGCCCTCTCCTCGTCGTATCTAGCGCTGCCCTGAGATTGCAGTGAGGGAGATTGGCCCGAGCCGAGTAGCCCCCCGTTTCCCCGACAAGGGCGGCCCAGGCTCTGGCTACTTACTCGCTGGGGCGCTTGGAGGCTTGTCTAGGAGGTGCCCTTGCTTGTTCAGCTGAGGCGAGAAGAACCGGGGATAAGGAGCCAGCAGTTTGCAAGGCCCCCGGAGCAGGTACGAAGTGCTGCGGAGTGAAAACAGAACACGCGTCAGCTCTGGCCGCTGCCTCCCCCCGCCGCTTCGCCCCGCTACCCACTTCCTCGCTCAGTTCCACCCACCTGAAGGTTTGGGAGGACACCGTGTACAGGTAGCGGGCCAGCACTTCCTGCCCCGTCTCACACATGTGGAGGATCGACTTGGGTTCGCTGCCTGGGGGCGGATTGCTGGAAGAGACAGAGGGGCAGGCTCGAGGGCAAGTCCCGACGGTTGCCACGTCCTCAGAGGTCAGCCCTGAGCCTTATCCAAGGAGCTGCTAAGGGCCACGGCTCCTGTGTGTATTGCTACGCTGCTTTTCAACCAAAGGTCCGCCAAGCGGTTTGCGCAGAAAAATAGAAATCAAATGGCTCTCTGTCCCCAAAGCACTCGCAATCGTAAGCAATGTTAGGGAGATGGCAGTAGCAGCCACTGTAGGGGTGCTGTGCTGGGGCTGGAGAGGGCCAGTCGCTCTCTTCCTGCTCCATACAAGAGAATCGCCACTGGGAAAAGGTGCTGCTTTGCTCAGTGAGCAGCGGGAATGAGTTCAACAAAGGTTTTGGCTGGCTGTAGTTATCCGCATGGCACTAAATCCAGCCCCAAATTTGGGTCACCGGGGGGCGGGGGGTGGGGAAGAGCAAGAATGTAGCCTCAGTTCCCTCCTGGAGTGATGAAAACCTGGCCCCTAGTCCCTGGAGGACAAGCCCGAGTCCGTCAGGCCCTGCTGCGATACAGGCGCACACACTTCTTACCTGACCTGGAGGTCTTTGCTGACCCCTCTGAGCACCACCGACTGAGCAAAACAGCGGCTCTCTCTTTGCCCGCCACATCCAGACAGGGGGCTCCAGGGCACGGCGGACTGGTGGCTGCACAGAGCATCAGGAAGGGACTGTCCCTCGGCCATCGGAAAGGGCACAGCGGCCACCGTAGCGGCTACCTGAAGCAGGGGAGAGGATGCAGAGGCCCCCTCTGGATACAGGACAAGAAGGGAGAGGGGCCTCCCCCAGGCACGCCAGGCTCATGGCTGCCAAACCCGAAACCAGCCATCCACACGGGGAGAAAATTGTATTTTTTTACCAAACGACGTTGCTTTGACCGCTCTTCCATGGAACAGACGGGGGAACTAACTTGAAAATAAGCCCATAAAATTCCTTCCCAGTTGCCAAAACGCGGTGGAGTCAGAGCTGCACTCTCTCTTCCCCGTAACAGGGATTCCACGCTGGTGCGGACTACGACGCCCATCAGCCCCTGCTGCTGCAGCCTTTGGATTCCCAACATCATCTGGGAATCGCGGCTCGAGGGGCCACCGGCGGGATACCCTGATCAGGAGGACTGTCAACCTTCCTCTCTTTCACTAGGGTACCTTTCGCCCTGAGAAGTTCACGCCGTCCGCGAGCTGCACCATGGAGAGCGGCGAGGTCTGGAGCCGGTACGGGGCAGTGACCGTGTCCAGCACGGGGGCGAGGATGGCGCTCGTGTGGTACTCCAGGGAGGCCTGCAGAGGGGGGAGAAAGCCGCGGCCTGCTTGTCGGACGGGGTGTTGCTTCCCAAAGAGCAACGGGGATCCTTCCCGTTCTGTGCGCCCAAAGGCCCTCCTCCCTCTGGGCATACTCACATCGTAGCGGAGGTGCGGGAAGGCCACGGGGCCCGCCGGCCGGAGGCCCAGGCTCCCGTTCAGCGACAAGGGGCAGAAGAGCGAGCTGTGGCTGGAAAGGTGCACCACGCCCAGGACGGTGTTCAGGAGCCGGTAGAGATTCCTCTGGGGATCCTGTGAAGCGGGAGGACGCCGCCGGTCAGAAGCCACGGGGCTGATGGGTGTCTCAAGGGCTGGGTGGGGGTCACCTTTGCTGGCCCCTCACTTTTTGCATTTGGGGGGAGTCTGAACGGCGGGGCGGCTGCGAGAGGGGAAGCGGCAAGGAGCAGGCAGCCAAATGGTACCACAGAACCCCGTGAGCCGTGTAGGTGACTGGAGATCTGGCTCGAAAGCAGCCATCTCGGGGGAAGGATTAAGGCAGCTCTGGGTCATCCGAGACACTGCCTGGGCTAGTGGAAAGGGTTAGAGAGACGGCAGAGAATCCCGGGGGAGAGAGCAGAGTTGGTCAAAAGGGGGCCTGTGCGTTCGATATAAATCAATGCTGGCATGAATTCTCTCCCTCCGTGAGCTCAGTTGGCAGTGTGCGTGAGGCTCCCGATGGCTCTCTTCGGGCTCATTCCAGCTGTAGCCCACCCTTCCTCTGTGGGGCTGCCCCATAGGGGTCCCCTCACAAGAACCCTGTGCATTCGGCTCGTGGAAAGAGGCTCATCCGAGGCGAAGGGGCGACCTGGCCTGGCCTGGTATGTCATCCTTCCTACAACACCGGCCGCCTGCGCCATCTCGCTGTCCCCGCGAGGAAGAGACGGGAGCGGAGGGGCCCAGTTCAGACTTACCGCCCTGCTAAGAACCGGAGTCAGGCCCCAGCTCAGGATGCCCTTCCCAGCGTACTCGTCATGGAGCAGCTCGGTGACCTTTGCCCCGACGCCCGAAAATCCATTGTGCAGGTCACAGAGCACCTGGAAACCCTGGGCCAAGGGAGAGAAAACAGGCAGGGTGTGACAAACGCCGATCTCCCATCATCTGGACGCGAGAGCATCACCACACAACGTGGAGCCTCAGACGGGAGCAGTCTCTAGAAACAGAATAAAGCGGGGTGATTTTTCTTTTCTTTTTTTTAACTATTCTTTTTACAGGCCTCTCTGATTTGGTTTGTAACTCAGGGGGTGAAGGGGGATTTTCTCTGGTGCAAACTCCTCCCCAGACATTCTGCAGCTACGTGTGGGCTTGTACGTGGAATATATTTGCACGTATCCCACTGCAAAATAAAGAGTTTTCCCTGGAATTCCACCCCAAGATCAGGAAGGTTCAAGCTCTGTTGAACCTACCAATAATCTTGAATCGTTTCTTGGCCTCACGTGAGCTTGCTCTGAGACAAAGGCTTTAATCTACGACATCCTCAAAGCGGTTTACATGGATATAAACAAACAAACAAACAAAATAAAATGGCTCCCTCTTCCAGAACATGCAGGATTTTAAAAAGAAACGTAAGATGGACACCAGCCACAGCCACTGGAGGGATGCTGTGCTGGGGATGGATACGGCTGGTTGCTCTCCTCCTGCTCGATAGAAGAAAACGGCCAGTTTGAAAAGGTGCCTCTTTAGCAAGGGTCTTCAGCCCCAGGAATGGGGAGGAGGAGCTGCAGACCCACCCTCTCACTGGGTGTCAGGAGGACTCATCTACCTGAGACTCTCATAGGAAGCTGCCATATCCTGAGTCAGACCCTTGGTCCATCTCACTCAGGATTGTCTTCACAGACTGGCAGCGGCTTCTCCAAGGTTGCAGGCAGGAATCTCTCTCCGCCCTATCTTGGAGATGCTGCCGGGGAGGGAACTTGGGACCTTCTGCTCTTCCCAGAGCGGCCCCATCCTCTGAGGTGGGAATCTCTTCCAGTGCTCACACTTCTAGTCTCCCTTTCATATGCAACCAGAGCAGACCCTGATTAGTTAAGGAGACAAGTCGTGCCTGCTACCACCAGCCCAGCTCTTCTCCCCAGCTGCGTCCAGTTGAGGGATCCTTGCCGATCCGCCACCAGTCTTCCAGAGATCTAGCAGCAGAGTGAGATCTACCTGGGGCCCCCTCCTCCCATTAGGGTCTGCTTTACAACACAACCTGCCCAGAACCCACCCGGTATGGCCCCCCTTTCCCCCAGGCCCTGGCTTGGCAGGACAGGTGACGGCAGCCAGGCCCACCTGCAGGTAGTCGCACTCTTCCACGTAGAAGTGCAGCCGGTCCTCGAGCTCCTCCAGGTAGGAGTCGTCCTGCAAGAGCTTCTCCCCTTGGCCAAAGGCCTCCAGCCGGCCGGATTCCCTAGGAGAGAGAGGCGGGGTCGTGCCAAAGGTGTCTCCAGGGCTATGAGGGAAAGGCCAGTGGATTGTCTAAATGGGGCTCAGGGCTTAAAAGGGTCTCCCACCCCTCTCCCCAGCTTTCCAGAGCAAACAGAGACACCAGCCTTACCCTTCGTGATTGTACTGGTGGATGGTCAAGACGCTACGAGGGTGCAAGTGTGTCCGGAGGTAGTCGGACCAAGCGTCCATCGTGGCTTCCAGGCGGGGGGTCTTCTGAGCGCCGCCGTCCGGCCTCTCGGGAGCTGGAGGCCTGTCTGAAAATAGCACAGCCATAAGCCAGATGCACAGGAACAGGTCCTTAAACATCCCTATTCTAGCCTCCCCATTCTAACCCCCCCCCCAGGAAGCCCCCTGGGCCCAAGCAGACACACTTCTTTACCACCAGGGCGGGTCCGGGAAGTGTTGGCAGTGGAAGGTCTGTTGCCCTGAAAGAGAAGGAGAGAGAGAGGTTGAGCCAGGGCCGCAGTGTTCCCTGTAAGAGGGATTCCCACAGGGTGGTGTTGACTACAACTTCCAGCATCCACGGCTGCAGTGGCCTTTGGCATCCCTGTTACAGGGAAGGCTGTAAGAGATTCCCCTCAGGGGATGATGGAGCCGCTCTGGGAAGAGCAGAAGGTTCCAAGTTCCCTCCCTGGCAGCATCTCCAAGATCGGGCTGAGAGAGATTCCTGCCTGTAACCTTGGAGAAGCCGCTGCCAGTCTGTGAAGACAATACTGAGCTAGATAGACCAAGGGTCTGACTCAGTATATGGCAGCTCCCTATGTTCCTAAGGCTGACTGTCCTGTTGAATGAACAACAAAGAAGCCCAAAGTGGGCCGCCTGGGCATCCAAACAGAGCCAGAAGATGAAGGCAGCAACAAGGGAGGGAGCAAATGGGTCCCACCCTTCACAACTTGGGTACCGGGGTGGAAAGCGAGCCAGGCCCAGCTGGGGCTCTTACCTCTGGCCTGTCGAGGCCCTGCAGGAAGGGGTTGGCAGGGGACGGTTGCTCTTCGTGCGTTGTCAGGCTCCCCTTCCTGGAAAGCGGAAGCGTTTTAGCACTTGGCCATATGCACATAGACCGCTCAGGCGCCCTCTCTGCTCTGCTCACTCCGCCCAGTCGGGATGTGCACGGAACCGGTTCGGAAGCTCTTTATGGGCCTCCGAACCAGTTCGAATGACCGACGGTTCTGCTGGTTCGAAGGCGGTGGGGGAGGTTGTTTTTAAGGTTGGGGGAGGGTGTACTTATCCCTCCCTCCGCTTTCCCCCTGCTGGCCCTGGGTTTTTTGAAAGTTCATTGTAATTAATCGTTAACAACTTCTCATGACTATATCAGCCCTTCGCTTATAAATGCCTGCATGATCCAATCTAGGTGTGTGACGTAAGAATCGTATCATCAGCGGAAAGTAGGAAGGGCCATCTTATTTCCCAAGAGTTTACTCAGAGAAAATGACCCCCCGCATTCAGAAATTGTACCATTTGCAAATACATTCTTAAAAAGTGGGGTAAGAACACAGCCTTGTCTGATGCTTTCACTGCAATGTGGTCAGACAGCAACTCCCCGAAATGTTGTCAGGCAGAAGCCCAACAGGTGAAAATCTCACCAGAATTGGCATACAGAAGCTTTACCAAAGCCCAGCGAGAAGAGAGAGTGAGTGAGTCTGTCTCTCTCTCAGCCCTCCCTTTAGATGTGAGATAATAGCAGTGTCAGCCATGATCACAGGATGGCACTTTTTTCTCACAGCTGGGTGAATTGGCAAGGGAAGGAAAATGTCTGCGAGTGGGGGCTTCTTGTGAGGAGGTATCCGGGGAAAGAGACTTGCTGGTATTCAGAGCCGCTCCAGGAAAACACTCCATCAATTTACCAAATGGAAGTTTACGGGAAGCAAATCTGTCACAAGAAATGCTGTGAATGGCCAATGTGGATTTACACAGAAACAAGTTACACTGAGCCAAGTGGGGCTTGCTTCTGAGGAGACCTGCCAGTGATCCCAAACCTTTTTCAGACTCGGGACCCACCTTCCAGCCCAGCCTGCTCATCTCCTGTTTATTCCCTTGCTAATGAGGAAGGCCTGCTTGGGGCCCCTCAATCAGCCTCAGCCTAAGCTTGGATTCAGTTCTTCTTGTCTTAGCCTTCAGGAAGGTGAGTCCCTTGCCCCACCAGGGAGGGGGGAAGGAGTAAAATGAAAATCATCATAATCCTAGAACAATGGTTGCAAACTGCCTGTCCAGTTTAAGAAGTATTTTTCCTGGGGTTTCTAGTGGGTGAAGGAAGAGAGACTTTGGTATTAATGCTTTGCTTGTAAAGTGGCTTTTGTATTTATTGTGGTTCAGCGGTTGTGGGGGAGAGACTGACTCCTGGATTAATGCTGCTGGTAGAAAAACTGCTTTCAGATACTAGCTGTGCTTTTTCTGGGGTGTGTGTAGGAATTGATTCTGCTGTTTTAAAACTGGCTGCAAAAGTAGGAGGTGGGGAATTCTGCATTCTGGATTAATTCTGCTGTTTTAGAGTGAGTGGTGATGTGCTTCCTTGTTTCCCATTCTGTCTGCAGAAAGAGGGTTAGGGACACTTCTTTTCTTTCCAAATTGCAATTAGTACCGCTGATGGTATTTTATGCTCAGTCATATCTCTGCTGGATAGCTCTCCCCACATCCCTTAAGAATGCCAGATATGTGCTCCTAGGATGTCGAAAGCAGTGATATAAGAGAGAAGCTCACCATGCCACCGAGGGGTTGGTTCTCTGATCCGGGTACAGGTCTCCCTCCTTTTTCAAAGAGCCCAGGCTTCCTGCAGAAAAGCAAAACAGAACCATCAGGAGGGCAGCCCCAGGGCGTATGTCTGGGTGTGCGGCCCGTCTCGGTGGTCCTGCAAGCTTGCCTTTGAGGTCCATGAGGATGAGCCGTGGTGTGTAGGTCTCTTGTCCCTGGAGCGTTCTCCCTGCTCGGAAGAGGACGTCATGCCGAATCTCCTCCTCTGATTTCTCAGCCACAGGGTCAAAGCAGAAGGACGCTTCCTGGGAAGGAGCGGGGCGGGGTGGAGGAGAGGAGAATGGGTAGTTCCTGGCAACTGGAGCTCCGACAACAGTATTTATTTATTTATTGTTGGTTTGATTTCTATACCGCCCTTCCAAAACTGGCTGCCAGTTTTGAGTTACCAGTTTTCAGGGACTATACCTACTGATTTGGCCTTCCTGCCTCTGTTTGGTATAATGTCTTTTGCAGACTTGCTTTTTTGAAGCAGGGAGGCAGAATTAAAGGATGTTATTATTATTAATGTATTATTAATTATTCTATTTCTATACCGCCCTTCCAAAAATGGCTCAGGGTGGTTTTGACAGAGACCATGCCTTGATCACAACCCACCAGGTGCCACCCGCCCCTCCCACGTCCCTCTCTGGATTCCACCCACGGGCTGTTGAAAACCCACCCAAATTATGAAGTAAGGTGGATGATCATTATTATATAATTACATTCATGTGTAGCGTCACATAGCATCCTAGCAGTTCTTGGCCATTTTTCTTTGGATTCAGGAGCCAGACATTGATTGTGTGACAAAATTACTGGACCTAGTGATGGGGATGTGGGGAAAGTAAATGGGCTTCTCTTGATTCCCTTTGCAAGTTACATACTTAGAACAGAAAGATGCGATTAAGTAACTCTGCCTCTCTGAATATCTTAGTCTAGGGCAGGCGCTACTTTTAGATTTCTCAGTGCCATGGCACCCTGGCAGATGGGATTTGTCAAGCCCTGTGTTATAGTAATATAATTATATAGAGAACCAGCATCGCGTAGTGATTAGAGTGTTGGACAAGGATTGGGAAAACCCAAGTTTGAATCTCCATTCAGCCATGAAATTCACTGGGTGACTCTGGGCTAGACCTGTATCTCTCAGCCTAACCTACCTCGAAGGGTTGTTGTGAGGGTTGTTGTGCTCCTTCGGAGGAAAAACGGGATACAAATATAATAAATAAATAGGGTGCCTATACTAGTGTACTATATCGTAGTATCAGATAATTACATGCTCTATGTGTACAGTCTTGTATTAACATAATCAAGTATACAATGCCATCAGAGCTTGGGTCCCTAGAGGGTGTTGGATAACCCTGCCCCAAGGTGATTCCAGTTGGGGATGATGGGAGTTGTAGTCCATCACCCCCTGGGTCCCAAGATCGCCAGCCACTGCATTATGTTATTAAGAGTTAAGATATAAAGCGGGTCCTCAGACCTGGCTCCCTCTATGGTATTGCATTACAACTCCCCTTAGCCCCAGCCACAGTGGTTGAGCTGAGGGGTGATAGGAGTTGTAGTCCACCCCTGACGTAAGAAATAGAATGCGCGGTGTTTGACATTGCTGCTGTTCGCCCCGCCCCTTTGCAAGCCACGCCCCCTCCTGCGAACAAGCCCCTTCCCGTCCAATCACCCGCTTACCTGGAGGCCCCACCAGTGGGCGCCCACGCTTCCCGCATAGTGGCCCAATTGGAGCGTCACCACTTCGCGGATCCCCGCCATCCCCGAGCGAGAAGCACGTTAGGCGGCCGTTGAAGGGGGACCGGGGGAGGGGAGAAGAGAGAGTGCGCACGCGCGGAACGGAGCCTGGAGAAGGAATAGAACAGTGACAGGCAGCGACGGGTGTGTGAGGAAGGAATGCACAGCGCGCGTCCCTATTGGCTCGGGGGCGACCAATCGCAGGCAGCACAGGGTCGAGTGGCGCCTCGTCTTCTTGCGAGCGCGCGTCTCCCCTCACCTCTCTCCTCCCTCATTGGCTGGATTAGCAATAGTGGGCGGAGCTACGTTAAGAGACTAGCGACGCCTCTCTGGGCCACTTCCGGTTCCCTCGTTGGTTTCCTGGCTGCCATGTTTTTGCTGTGCTCCGGAACGAAAATGAGAGGTCAGCACAAAATTCCATGGGGCAGGATGTGTGGCTGTGGGGAAGGAGCCTCCTCTCCCGCCCCCCAGACACCGCACAAGGGAGGACCTACTGCCCTTTTAAGCCCCAGTCGTCTTTTATATAAGGGGAAAAAATATGGTTCTCAAACATATTTAATGTCCAGTCCATTTTACGCCCATTGTAGGCAGGAAGTGGAGGGTGGGCCTCTGGTGTACAACAGCCCTGCAGAGTGGTGTCCTCTGAACCGTGCAGTGTGCTTTGAACTTCCTGACAGAAACCCCGCTGAAAATACTTATTACTGCAGCAGAAAGTGCCATCCCCTTTCCAAATGCCCACCAAACGACACTCCCATATTTCTGTGCTCGAAATAAGTATCAACTTAACTAGGAAATAAGCCCTAGCTTTCAGGCTAAATAATAATGGCCAAAGCTCGCTCTGCATCTTTACTGGAAGTTATTCCAGCCTTTGAATTAGCTGGTACAGTGGCGAGATAAACATGATGACGACACTCAAAGCAAGTCTCCATTGTAAACCTTTTTGTTGCGTATAAACAAATCCAACAAACTTCTATTAAAATAAATGTTTTGATCTCATGATGTTATTATCATTGTGTGATATTGAACAGTATTTGAACCAGCATTCTTGTGTAGCAAAAGCTGAAACTCTTCCAGCCAGCTCAAGCTGATGAAAAGCACAGGGGTCCTTCTGTATGCAATAAAAAGGTCTACAAAAGGAGAGTTATTCCAGCCTTTTAGATATTTTTGCGGGGTTATTCTCTGTGCCTTACACAGCTGTGGGAGGCAAGGAAAAACACTAGCTCCTCCAGATAACCCCCATTACACAGGCACTCCAGGTTCTCTTCTTTGTGGCCCTGTTAATACATTAACATAATGTTTAAGAAGATTTTTGTGTATGTTTTGACTTAGGAACATAGGAAGCTGCCATATACTGAATCAGACCATTGGTTTATCTAGCTCAGTATTGTCTTCACAGACTGGCAGCGGCTTCTGCAAGGTTGCAGGTAGGACTCTCAGCCCTATTTTGGAGATGCTTTCAGGGAGGGAACTTGAAACCTTCTGCTCTTCCCAGAGTGGCTCCATCCCTTGGGGAATATCTTACAGTGCCCACACTTCTAGTCTCCCATTTCTATGCAACCAGGGTAGCCCCTGCTTAGCTATTGGGACAAGTCATGCTTGCTACCACAAGACCACTTGTTTTGTTATTATTTACCACCCTAAGACGAACGCTTGGGGCGGTGTACAAATCTGAAAAACCAATAAGAAAAAGGAAGCCTGTTCAAGTGGGAGGACGAGGAGTTTATTGGACAGAAAAAGGAGTCGCTGCTGCTGTGATGCCACAATGATGAGTGCGACGCCAGCCTCACAAGAAGGCGCAGAGTCGCTCAAATTGTCCAGGGTTGCCTCCGCTGAGGAAGTGGAGCTCCTGCCGGCCTCCGTTTGTGCTGGCTGGTGAGAAAGTAAGAGAGGATGAAGTGAGGGGGGTGAGTGGGTGGATTGTTCCAGCCACATTCCCTCTCATCACAGGGGTGCGGAACGGAGCTGCCAGCAGCAAGGTACCCATTGCGGAGTCCTTCCTCTGGCTGGGAGCTAGGCTCACCTTTTTCATGCAGAAGCCACCGGCGATCCAAGTAGTACTGGTAGCAACTCTCAAACTCCTGCTCATTGTAGTTGAAGACTTGAATGGGAACGAAAGGGTCCAGAGTATCAAAACCCTCCTGGAGATGGGGGAGAGTCATGGGAAGAGTAAGCTGAACAAGCTCCTGCAGTTCTCGTTTTCCCCAGCTCATCCAAGATGATGAGCAGGGGCACTGAATTGAAAAACCAACCACTCCTTGAAATCTTAGCGAGACAAAGCAGAAATGCCACTCCCACTAGACACAAATAAGGGCTCCAATTGTGTGAGACCAGAGATGGCCCATCTGAGGCTCCCTGGTTGCTGCTGGACGACAATCCCCTTCATCCCCAGCCGCCACGGCCCACAGACTCACCTTTCCCAGCAATTCGTGGGGCAGGTAAGCTCTCCGGGGTTGGAAGAGGGCACCTGTCTGGCTGAGGGTCGTCACAATGGCGCCTCCACTCTGAAAACCAAGAGCAACCCACGTGTCCAAATCTGGAAATCAATCCTCAGCTGGCAAACCACGCTAAAATGTCTCTATTCTTCCTTGTGCAAATCATCTCACTCTTTTTGCCCGTTAGTATGACAATGCAAAAGGAATGGTATTCCAGCCCAGGGATGCAGATCCCATCCCCCAAAAAGCATTTGAGGAGACCTCCCCTCATTTTACTGAACTCCCCCCAAGTATCTTTCCTCCCCACCCTACCCCAAATTGAGGACCTGCTCCTCAAGCTTCCACTCTGCACCCCACTCCAGCTTTCTCACCCAGTCGTTGACCAGCATCTTCCTCAGGTTGTGGACCAGGGTCAGTTGCTCCGGGAAGACCTAAAGAAAATGGAGAAACCGTGGAGAACACTTCCAAGGCTTCTCTTCGGCTTCCTGTGTTCCTAAGGTGCCTCCAGATTGCCTGGTGGGTGGCTGGACTTGCATCATTGGGGCAAATGGTGCCGCCACTAACGGAGATCCAGTTGGCGGAGATAAGAGGGCCTTTTCGGTTGTGGCCCCTCAGCTCTGGAACGCCTCCCCTGAAGGACAGATCTATCAGTGGCTACTTAGTGTGGTGGCTATAGGCCACCTCCAGCCTCAGAGGCAAGATGCCTCTGAATACCAGTTGCAGGAGAGCAACAGCAGGAGAGAGGGCATGCCCTCAGCTCTTGCCTGTGTGGGCTTCCCAGAGGCATCTGGTGTTCCACTGTATGAAACAAGATGCTGGACTAGATGAGCTTCCTTGGGCCTGATCCAGTAGGGCTGTTCTTATGTTCTAAGAGCTTTACCATGCTCTCTCCCTCAGTGCTTTGTCTGGTGTTGCTTTTTTAAACTAAACACATCTTTTTAAAGAGACTTTTTAAATGTTTCACTTGTCGCTTATATCTGGTAGGTTCTTCAGTTTTTAATAGTTCTCCGTTTTTAGCTTTTAAATTGACTTTGAATCTGAATCTCAAACTGTAATTGTGATTGTGGTTTTAGCTTGGATTTTTTAAAACTGAATTTGGTAAATGTTATTAGTCTGATTTTACGTTGCAACTATTTCATAAATGTTTGTGAGCCACCCCAAGCAGGAGTGTACTGGAGGAGCGGAGTATAAATGCTTTAAATAATAGTAATAAATCCAAACCAGGGGAGATCCTCTGATCTACCCTACAGGGCTGTGGTAAGGATTACAGAGACAGTGGCGAAAAAGCACTTTGGATGCTCGGAGAGCACTGCAAGAGGGAAGTATTGCCACAGCATTGATCCCTGGAGGATTATTTGAGCATGATGCCGTTTTTGCTGCTGGCGCCAGAGAAAACTCTGAGGGCTTGTTGGTGTTGCTCTGCAGAACAGTTCAGAAAACAAAACAAAGGTTTGCAAAAACACGGCTGCCATTTGATTAAAAGAAACTGCATTCCCAGCAACACGCAGTCTTATCACTGCAGCATTTTGTCCCATGCAGCGCCGACAGGGCATCACTTCCCTGCTGCCATCTGCCCCAGAACAGCCATCCCTGCTGAGGAGGAAAGCCTTGTGGCAACCCGGGCCCCCTCCCGTCTCCTCCCTATGCTCAGGGATTGTGCTAGAGAGCGAGGCGCCCCTACTTTGCTTTTGTCTTCTGTCTTCAGCGTCGTGCGTCCCCAAAGGGAGTTGACTCCGTCCACAGCCACGAGGAGCTTGAAGGATCCCCGAGAGCACTGTTGCTTCAGCTCTTTCAAGACCACCCCCACAACGTCGCTGGCATTTTTAACCCGAGTCAAACCCTGCAAAGGGGGAAGAGATGGAAGATCCATCACCTAGGGGGCCAACAGCCCCCTTCCTGCCCCCTGCCCCACCACGGCTGCCAGACCCATCCATCGACCCACTGGAGGCCCAGACCACCCCACTCCAACTTGGTCATGCAGGCCAGATGAAGCACGCCCTCCCCTCTGGAGTGCCGGCTTCCTCTCCCATCGGCTCTCCCCGATCCCAGGGAGCACGTTGCAGTCCCCTCACCTGGTCTATCACGTCGCTCAAGGGGCTGCCTTCCTCAGTGCTTTCCCGCTTGCCCCACAGATACTTCTGCTGTGTTTTGATCTGCAGTGGGCAGGGATGAAGCATCGGTAAGAGCTGGACACAAAAATGCCGGCAGGGTTCTGACGCCCAGTTCCTCCCCGAGAGAAGCCGGATCTGTGCTTGCCCCTCTTCCCGTCACACCACCCCTCACTCAACAAGAAGCTCCTCAGTTCTGCACCAAGGCAAGAAGTTAACAGGGCAGGCACATCTCAGCTTTCCTTATGGACAGATACTTGAGTGCATTTTCTTGCTTTTCCTTGAAAGTGGAGGAAAAAGCAGAGATTCCCTTTAATTTGCAGGTCCTGCAATTCGGAGGGCCAACAAGCTCAATATTGTCTGCCCTGGCTGGCAGCAGCCGTCCAGAGTTTCAGATGGGGGTCTTTCCCAGCCCTACCTAGAGATGCTGCCAGGAACCTTCTGTATACAAAGCTGGGGCACGGCCACTGAATTACTGCCCCGTCCCCACAGAACATCTCTTGTAAAAATGGCCTGTATCAGTTCGCCCCCTTCCTCTCCGGAGAGTAAAATGCCGGACTGCCCCATGCAAAGCACCATCAGCTCCCTGAAGGAAGAGAGAGCCAAGCGGTGGAAAGGAGGCCGCCATTTCTCCCCCAAGGCCCAAGAGCAGTAGCTGCTGACCTCTTTCAAGAAGCGCTCGTTGGTGAGTTTGAAGTTCTTCAGCCAGCTGGAGGCTTCTATGGGCTGATCCAAACGCTCCTTCTTGTAGGAAGACGGGAGCAGCTCCTTGCAGTTCTTTACCCAGAGGTGAGCTGGAAGGAAGGGAGACAGGAAAGAAAGGAAGGAAGGAAGGAAGGAGAGAGGGAGAGAAAAAGAAAGGACGAAGGAAAGGGGAGGGAGAAAGGAGAGGGAGAGGGAGAGAAGAAAAAAGGAGGGAGGGAGAGGAAGAAAGAAAAGGGAGTGGGGAAGAAAACAAGAAAGATAAGGGAGGATAAGGAAGGAAGGAAGAAGGGAGGGAGAGAAATAAAGAAAGGAAAGGAGAGGAAGGGAGAAAGAAAGGACACAGTGAAGCTGCATTCTGACTCCAGTTCTAATCCAGTTCAGATAGTGTAATGCAGGGAGGAAGTGGTGCAACCCCTGGCCACATCTTTTCTTAGGAACACTGGAAGTTGCCTTATTCCGAGTCAGATCCATTTAGCTCAGTATTGTCTGCACTGACTGGCAGCAGCTGTCCAAGGTTTCAGGCTCAGGGGTCTTTCCCAGCCCTACCTGGAGATGCTGCCAGGGATTGAACCTGGGACCTTCTGCGTGCAAAGAAGCTGCTCTGCCACTGAGCTACAGGCTCATTCCCAATCACAGGAAGATAGGAAGCTGCTGTATACTGAGTCAGACCCTTGGTCCATCCAGCTCAGTATTGTCTACACTGACTGGCAGCGGCTCTCCAAGGTTCCAGGCAGGCGTCTCTCCCAGCCCTACCTGGAGATGCTGCCAGGGATTGAACCTGGGACCTTCTGCATGCAAAGCAGATGTCCCACCTCTGAGCTTCAGGGCCCCATCCCTTAATGGAACTATCTTACAGCTCTCGGAGGTTTCAGGCAGGAGTCTTTACCAGGAGAGAGGCTGCCAGGGACTGAACCTGGGACCTACCTCATGCAAAGCAGAATGAGTTGTGGACCCACCCCACTTCCTAATGAACAAGAAAATAATAAAACCAGCAACGATCAGATCAGCAATGCCCAACCAACAAGGCCGTGCTAAGGTTTGTTAGTATATTATGACAAGTTTAGAGCCTCTGGCTAAAGTGCCGGGCAGACGCTGAGATCACGGATCATCCTTACCATCTGGAATGTGCAGGATTAGCCAGTTTTGCCTTGCGCAGTAATGGATGGCGTGGCAAAGGGTCATCGTCTTGCCAGTGGTCTTTTCCCCATCTTCAAAGACAAGCCGTCAAGGAAACCACAGCGGCCCCATCACTGGTTCAGCTGAAGAGAAGGCATACGGTACCCCCCCCCCCCGCCGCTGCGAGAAATGCGCCTGGCCCAGGGAGCACCAGGGATTGCGTGGAATGAGTGTGCACAGACGAGCAACAGTACAAGCTCGACAAGTGGAGAAATAATCTACATGGCCACAAAACTCGAAAAAGCCAGACTAGCGGAGAATTTCTAACCCTTGTGAATGAAGAGGGATGGGGAAGGGGGGCGGAATGCTAAGTATACAAGAATGAGAGAAGTACTGTGGCACGGTTGGGTTGAGATACTTGAGAATGATGTTTGGTTTAGTTGAACCATATTTCCATATTATGTCTAAACCAGGGCCTGCCTGCAAACCTTGGTTTGTTTAGGGGCTGACAGCCCTGGATCTGGAACCATGGTTTGATTTGCATTTAAGGCTCTTGCTCTGCATCAAGAGGTTGCTGCACCAGGGTGAAGCGAGTGAGCCTCTACAGCCACGTTCTGAGCAGATGGGGAAATTAAAGCAGACGAGCAGTAAAGAAACCACGGTTTGCCTGCTGTATGTCTGGGAAATCCAATCCAATCATGATGTGGGTTCTCAATTACACTTGGCACAAACCATGGTTTTGTGGTATCTGAATCCAGCCAGCATCGGTGGATAGACCAGAGAAATCTGAGCTCAGATCTTTGCCTCTGTCTCCGAATAGCTGGTTTCAGAATGTCCCAGGTGAAGTAACATTTTATTTTCCTCGCTAATGGTCCTCTTCGCCCCATTCTCTTTCCATCCATCTCGTGCAAGTGCATTTATCAGGCCGCCCTCTGCTAATTCGTTCATTTGCAGCTTCTCCCCTCCATTATGAGAGCTAGAAAGCTTGGCTTTTACCCACCAACCCAAAGCATACGTTTCGGGATCCTGCGTCAGAACCCAGGACTTTAGGGCAGGCCCAGGGTCACGTATGCAGCCCTCCTCCACAGGATACAGATAACATATCTGATAGCTGGGTGAGCAAAGTTGGTGTGTTTTAAGTAGCTCAGCAGTTCGAGGGCTGGCTTCCGCACCATGAAGCACGCTTCGTTGAAGGTTTTGATCTGTCAGGACAAGAGAGACACACACACCGAGTGGATAAAGGCCTAGGAGAGAGAGCATTACAGCAAGCCACACTTTAAACGTTGTCCTATCTCTCTTTAAAGAGAGATACCTGCCAGACCGCGTTTGCCCCTATGAATCTGCCAGGACTCTCCGCTCATCGTCTCAGGCCCTGCTCATGGTCCTGCCACTATCAGAGATCTGGTTGGCGGGGTTTAGAGACAGGGCCTTTTTGGTTGTGGCCCCTCGGCTTTGGAACGCTCTCCCTGCAGAGCTTCGCTATGCTCCCTCCCTCAGTGTTTTTTTAAAAAAACAACTTTAAAAACACCTTTTTAAGGAGGCTTTTTAATGCTCCATTTTTGGTTATATCTGGTAGTTCTTTAGCTTTTTATAATTTTCAGCTTTTAAAACAACTTTTAATTTGAACCTAATAATGCGGGTGGTTTTAACCTGACTTTTAACTTGTTTGTTCAATTTGATTAATTTTATTATCTTTATTGTATCTTGTATCTATTTCATTGTTGTGAGCCACCCCGAGCAGTAGTAGACTGGAGGGGCGGGGTATACATATTTCAAATAAATAAATAATAATAAAGCTCACACAAACACAGCTTTTCCCCCCTCATTATTTTTAGACACATGAGAGAGAGAGAGAGGATGGTGGGACTGCAGTTGAACTTTCAATTTTCATACCCTTAGTGAATCCTAAAGAATTACTCAGTGGCAGAAGTCAAAGGCAGACTTGGTGGGAACTTTACTTATTAGATTCTGCAGAGAAAAGGCTGAACATATGAAAGTTCAACTGCATGCTCCTTGGGGCAGGGATCTATCCATTTCTACCGATCTATTCATCCTTCTACCGAGTCAGACCCTGGGTCCGCCTAGCTCAGCACTGTCTGCTCTAACTGGCAGCATCTCCTCCAAGGTTCCAGGCAGGGAGTCTTTCCCTGCCTGACCTGGAGATGCTGCCTGGGACCCCCTTGCAGGCAAGCAGACAGATGCTCTACCCATATCAAACCCCGATGACCGGCATCGGCTCACCTAGCCTGGCACGGCCTTTTTCACCTCCTTTCCAACTCGCGCGTTTCAGCCTGGGACCTTGTGCGCGCACACACGGGGGGGGGCCCTTGCAGAACACCCCCCGACACACACACACACACACACACACACACACACACTCCACCGCCAGGCCAGCGAGGAAGACAGACCTGCAGCCTGAAGCGTGGCGGGAGTCCGTGGGGGAACGTCGCCTCCAACTCCTGGAGCGGGATGCTGTAATGCTGGCCCAGCTGCCCTTCGGTATGGCTGCCCTGCAGTTTCGGAAGAAGCGCACACAAGGCACAAGGCTGACCCAGCTTGTCCACCAGCGATGCTGGTCGTTACCTCACTGCTTTTCTGGAAGTGACTTTTTTTTTTTTAATTGTTTAAGGGGGCGGGTGGGATGCTGCCGAGAGGAAACCACAACAGCAAGATGCTCTCCTGTTGACCCCACCCACCCCCTTCCTCCGCTGTATCCCTTTCGGGGGGGAGACATGAGGGGCTGCCCGGGCGGGGGACCTTCTTCCGCCTCCGTTCATTCATTCAGCAGCAGCTGCTGCTGCTGGCGACTCAGTCCAGACGGGACTTTTGTTCGCCACGGCGGTCCAGAGGCTGGTTGCTGGGCAACGCCAACTGGGACCTGGGAGGGCAGGGGATAGTCCCTTTGCCATCTGGGCGCTGCTGCTGGAGCGCGTCCAGGTCACGTGGCGGGGAGCCGCCTGCCTCGCGCGGTTGCCATGGAGACCCCGGAAGAATCGGCAGCCCAAAGGCTTCTGATGCGAGGCGCCTCCAGAGGGCCGGTGATCCTCCGCGGCGCGAGTGGGCTGCGGCTCACGCTGGGAGAGCCAAGCGACTCCGAGCGGCAGAAGGAGGCACCCCCCTCCCCACCTGAAGGCAGCCTCCAAGCTAAAGTAACGGTGGCGATCCGAAGCAAGGACCGTGTCGATCTTTTGCGATACGAGTGTGTCCGAGGCTGGCATGGATTTTAGCGTGAGCAGCACAGCCCAGCCCACCCCTTTCTCCAGTTTGTTTACTGGCATGTAAACGAAGCAACCCAATGCCCCATGGTTGGGCAGCCACCACACTGTGATCTCCTTTATTTCAGCCAAAGTACGCTGAAATACATATAAAAATGTCGGAGAGTATACAGTCGTCATCAATAATAGAAGATGCTATTCCCAGCGGATGGACGATGCGGACGTCTACTGAATTGAGTCTATCTAGTGCCATCGCTTTGACTGGCTGGGTCTCTCCCCCAGTCTTGGGCAGACGAACATAGGAAGCTGCCTCCTGAGTCAGACCCTTGGCCCATCTAGCTCAGGACTGTCTACACTGACTGGCAGCAGCTCCCCCAGGTTTCAGGCAGGAGTCTCTCCCAGCACTAACTAGGATTGAACTTGAGATCTTCTGCATGGAAAGCAGATATTCTCCCACTGAGCAATTGTCCCCATGGTCCACCACTAGACTCCTTTTGACTTGTGAGACCAGGGACTGGACCTGCGATCTTCTACGTGCAAACCTGTGTCTTAATTGTAGTAGTCCAAATTGCACTACTCAGACCCAATCTGCTAAGGAAAGCATGGACAAGCCAACCATTCCTCCATGACCCCTTCATTCCAGTTCCCAACAGCCTCCGGGCACCTATTCAGGGTGCCCTCCTTTGCACACAGCTTCCTGGCAGTAACTCACTGGGTCCATCTCACTGGTACGGAAGATTTCTCTGGGCTTCTCCGGTGGAAGCTGGGCATCCTGGATTGTAGCCGTGCTTTGCCAGGCCCTGGAACCAGTGTGGAGAAAGCCGTCCTGTTCCAGCCAGGAAGAAAGAGAGCACGTTTCAGCCAGCAACAGACCACAACCTCTGAAGGGTGGGCCCCAAACACAGTGGCCCCTTGCAAGCAAGGCCAGTCGGCCTTATAAAAGCCTCCATCCCTGTGTGTGGGAAGGGGGAGAAATTCAGGAGCCCAGTGACTTCTTTGTGCTACTACATGCACATTTGTATCCCATCTTTTTTCCAAGGATCTCTAAATTCGAACCCAGGCCATCCCGATCTGTTGCTTAACCATGACTCATTTCAAAAAGTTACTTCCGTGTGTCTCTGGCTGTGTTCTCTAGACAGCCCTAGGCCGGCTAGTATCTGTACCAGGGACTGAACTGAGCATCTTCTCCATTCAGAATGTGCACTCCAAGTCATCTGGATAAATGCACGAGAAGGAAAAAGCTCTCTTCCTGGGACCTCTACGGAAAGCCGCCCTTGCCAAACTCTGCTGTCAGCAGATCCGAGCAGCAGAGATCTTCGCAGAAGTTTCAGAAGCAAACAACTACACAAGAGAGGTGAAACGGGCATGGCTTAGACTCCCAGAAGGTAGAGCGGTTTTGGACAGGCATTGCCATTCTTCATCAGTCCATCGGAATTCTGCAGCAACTTACAGGGCCTAGAAGGGAAGATGTCCCGTTTCCCCGAAACAGAAAGGCTAAAGGAACTGGGTAGACTGGACTTAGATGCACTAAAACAGGGTTTCTTAACCTTGGGCCCCCAAGACTATGTTGGACTACAACTCCCAGAATCCCCAGACATAGCCTTTGTGGCTGGGGATTCTGGGAGTTGTAGTCCAACAATGTCTGGGGGCCTACGGTTAAGAAACCCTGCACTAATATATTCCAGCTCAATCTGGTGCTGAATTCCCAGAGGGAGACTACGACATGCAGGGGACTCACCTTGTATCCCTGACAAATGAGCCTCTTTAGGGTCCTCAGCATCATTCCTGCCCATAAAAACAGCAAAGCTTAATTCAGAAATATCTTACAGAAGGTCAATTGTGATGCATATTTATTTTATCAGAATATTCATACCCTAACTTTCTATTTCTCCAAGCTGGCTATTAGGCTATTATTACCTTAAGTAAAGTTGTGCCATTGAGTCGGTGTCGACTCCTGGCACCCACAGAGCCCTGCGGTTGTCTTGGGTAGAATACAGGAGCGGTTTACCATTGCCTTTCAGCATCTTCCTATATTGCTGCTGCCCGATAGAGGTGTTTCCCATAGTCTGGGAAACACCTACATTGTGTTTCCCATAGTATATCCCATAGTCTGGGGAAGATACCAGCGGGGAGTCTAACCAGCAACCTCTTGCTCCCTAGGCAAGTTACTTCCTCGCTACGCCATTAGGTGGCTATATTAGCCATCTCAGACCTGCTGAAAAAAGCGGTGAGGCTGCCTACAGCAAAAAATAAAAAGGTCTAAAAGGGTTTAACAGCCCTTCTTGGACTCATGCCCCGTGAACATTTCCAATTATTTTAAAATCATTATACTTAAGTTGCACCTCAAATTAAACATGCCAATAATTATATATTACAAGAGATTCCCCTGAATTTCCAGTGTCTGCCAAGAGTCCAATCTAGCTGCTCTAAAAAAAATTCCAGAAGTGGTAATGTTAGTCTGATGCAACTAAAACAAAAGTGTTTTGTGGTATCTTAAAGACAAACAGACTTATTGTGACATCAGCTTTTGTAGCTTTAATCTACAGAAGCCTGTTAAACGCCCAAACTCTGTTTTGCTTCTGGCCATTCGTTGATTTTATTCCATGTGATTTCAGGGACTGCCCAGGTCTACGTCTCCCCAGAAAAGCTGACACCGGTAAGTTCAGTCTATCATAGAATCTCTGAGGGAATCTTTAAGAATAGCTGGTTATTGTGCTATTTATTAAGTATAAAGCCCTCCTAGAAAGGCTATTTCATTGAATGCTGCCCTCGCCCCATCATTTTAATGGCAGTGGACTCTATTATGTATCCAAGCTGGGATAAAAAATTTTTTTAGTATTAACCTACAGAACAAAACAGATTTTTTTTCAAATAAAATGATTCACAGTTTTAAAAATACCAACCTTTCACCAACTTGTAGATTCTGAAAAGGCTTTGGTTAACAGTATCGGCAGATGGATGCTACTGTATGATGACTATTTCAAGTTGGAGGAAATGCTCTTTGGGTTTTTTTTCCTGTGTTGAAGATGAAAATCAAATGATCAGAAGCAAGATCAACCTTGCCAAAAGGACCTTCCAAATGTCTTGGAATGCATTACCCTTTATATGTAAAGTACACCAGCTCTGTCACTTCAAAGAGAAGAAGTTGCAGAAAGTTAGAAAGTAAGAACAGCCCTGCAGGATCCGGCCCCAGGAGGACCCTCTAGTCCAGCATCCTGTTTCCCACAGTGGCCTACCAGATGCCTCCGGGAAGCCCACAGGCAAGAGATATGTGCAATGCACACCGTGCATGCCCTTTCTTCTGCTCTTGCTCCTCTGCAACGGGTAAGTTCTGCACGAGTGATCTGATGCAGTTAGTTCCTGGCCTGAACAGTTATCTTACACACGTCAGTTGCACGAAGGAACCCGAAGTGTCTTGATCAACTCACTTAGGGCAGTGATTTCAATCCTCTGTCCTGAGGAACTCCGACGTTAGGAGCCTTCCAGAGGAAAAGGAGGATCATCCTTAAGATCACCCCCAGGAGACCCCATGAATTTAGTGTGTGCACGTTCCAAGTGATTTAGCACACCCACACTGAACAAGTGAATAGGAACAGGAGCAGTGACTCCGGATTAAAGAGAACTCTTCAATCCTACCAGACCCGGAAAAAAAAGCACACGTGATGCTGCAAGATCAGAAAGCCCCGGGGCACCCAGCACGCCTCATCAGATTGCTTTGATTTCTCCTTCTCACCTTAGTGCGCTAGACCCATTTTTCCTTCCATGGGCGCCGCCATATTTATTTCTCGGCGAGCGAACAAGTGGAAAGCCCGAGAGCCCGCCCTCGCTGAGTACGGGAGCCGCGAGAAGACACTTCTCTGCTTTTTCCGCAAGCGTGCGAGCGCGCTCAGACACCGGCACGCCCAGAGAACGTTGGTTGGTTAGCAGGCGGCTTGATTGACAGGTGGGCAGGCGCGCGCCGAGCCGGCAGAGAGGCGCGCGCGCGCGCACACACACGCGAAGGTCGGCAGAAAAAGGGGCGGGGCAGGAGAGAGAGAGGGAGAGTGCGTCTGTGCGTGTGCATACATCTATGTGAGAGAGGGGCAGTGGGCGTGGCCAAGGGGAGCGAGCGGAAGGGAGAAGAGGGCGGAGCGGTGGGGGTAGTAGGCGTGGCCAGAGAGAGCGAGAGGAAAGGGGAAGAGGGCGGGCCGGCGGGGGAAGAGCGGGGGAGTGGGCGTGGCCAAGGAGCGCGGAGTGAGCGAGCGCGGCCGAGGGGGGGGGGGTCGCGCGGGCAGGCGGCGCGCGTGCGCGGCTGGGCTGTCTCGCGGCCGCGCTGAGGCGAGGGGCGCTGCTGCTCCTCCAGCCGCCGCCGTCGCCGCCGCCGCTCGCGCCGCCATTTTGGATCCGCGGCCGCCCTCCGCGCAGCAGCAGCAGCAGCGAAGGGAGAGCAGGAGAGGCGGCGCCGCTGCCGCCGCCATTGCCCGAGCCCCGCCGCCGTCGCCGCCTCCCCCCATTCCCCCTCCACCCCCGCCGCCGCCGCGCCTCACCCTGGCGTCGCCCGCCCGCTCGCCGGCCTCCCTCCCTGCCTGGGCGAGGGCGGCTGGCCAGGCCTGGAGGAGGATGAGGCGGCGCGGAGGAGCCCCGGCCGGGCCTCGCTGCGATACGGTGAGTGCCGGAGCCGGGAGCAGGAGGAGGAGGCGAGGCTGGAGCTGGGCCGCAGGCGGAGGGAGGGAGGGGAGGGAGGGAGAGGGGAGGGATCCCCGGCCTGACAGCCAGGCCGCTGCCCGCATGGGGAGGAGGAGGAGGAGATGCTGATGGGGCGGGCGGGCGGGCGAAGCCCTGACAGGCCCCCATCCCTGGGGCGGAGGGAGGGAGAAGCCTCGGCCCTGCCGCTGGGGCAGGTGGGGGGTCCTGACAGCCAGTCCCGGCGGGCAGGGGTTGCTCCCAACTGGCCCCCGCCTGGCTGCCTCTGATGGGAGCCCTCGGATTGAGGCTGGTCCTGGCAGGGCTCGGGAGGCGGGTGGTGAGGATGGGAGCCCCAGTACCAGCACACTCTCTCTGTGTGGGGATGCCTGGGAAGCTCTCCCTGGGTGTGTTGCTGCGCTGCTGCACACAGCGTGCCCTTTTCTGTACTGGCGGAGTTGTTGTTGTTGTTGTTACTATTGGGGTGGGAGGTGGTGCTTCCGAGGCGAAGAGGAGTCCCTTCCCTGACATACGCACACATGCCTGGCCTCCCCGTCTGTCTGTGTGTGTGGTGGGTGTGGGTATGGCAGAGGAGTCCCCCTTGGCCGCAGATCCCTTCCTGGGAGTAGGGGATGCCTGACAAGGTCTCCTTGAGTGGGTTGCGCTGCACACAACGTGCCTTTTTTGTTTGTTTGCAAGCAGGGGAGGCGGAAAACGGCGTGTGCATGCCAGGCTTGCAGCCTCGGCCTTTCCTGCCCTCCTGCAGATTTGGTGTCTTGGGACAGGGAGCTGTGCACGGAGCTCTTGCAGTGGCACTTATTTTTATTTTATATTTTGGCAGAGTCTGCGGGGCGGTGGGGGGGAGTGTTATGAAAAATCCGAAATTCTTGCAGCGTTGTTGGGGGTTGCCACACCTGCAATTCTTGCAGTCTTGTGGGATGAGGTCTTGGATACTTGCGGGGTTTGTGTTAGGGTCTTTGGTATGGAATTATTGCAGTCGCTTTTAGAGGCATTTTAGGATGGCTTGATTTGCCGAGGTTGCGCATGGAATTCTAGCAGTCTCATTGGGGGGGGGCTTGTGCGTGGAGAGCTCTTGCAGCTTCACTTTAGGGGACAGTGATCTGTGGAGTTTTGCAGCTTGGGAGGGTTGGTCCCTAGGAGGCTCTGTTTAAAGGTGGCTGGATATCCCCATATAGACACCTTGTAGTAGAGTGAGGAAATTCCTCCTTGATCCCATCGTGGGAGTGTGTGTAGTTTTCTGACAGGATCTTGGCTAGGCTGCAAGGGGGATCCTGCTTGTATGAGCTGAGGAACAAGGCAGCAATCCTGGTGATTGTGACCTTGGGGTGGGTGAGTGGGCACTTGAACAGCCTGTCCCCACCATCCCAGAATCTTTCGTGGCAATGACGATCTCCAGACTAGGTTCTTCCAAGACAGATCTCTGTGTGTGTGTGTGATTCTTTGCTACAGAGGACCACCTCGGAACATATCGGAGTTCTTGCACAAATGTGCTTCCTTAGCAGGAAATAGCCCAGTGCGTGGTGCTCATGCACATGTGTTTTGCTGCATGGAGAAGTCTTGGGAAACCCACAACCAATCACTACTTCCCGGCCCGTGCACACATGGCCAATAAATCACCATAGCTGACAATTCCCTGTGTGCTTCTCACATTCATTTCTCTTGCTTGGTGGCCCTTGGTTCCAAGTTTGTGGAGATCAGACTGCTCTGGGAACCTGGAAGGATTGGAGTCTCTGACACGAAAGCCTGTGTGTTAAGGAATGGCGGGATTAATGCTGTGAACCCCTTAATCTTCCCCCTCACAAAAATTAAGCTTGTTGGATTTTAACAGTCCCCAGGCTCCTCTGGGTAGAGACTCATTCATTTTCCTATAGTGCTGTGTAAGACATAAATATATGGGGGAAAAGGAACTGTTCTAATTTTTGCTGCACAATGGAAGCTTTTGAAAGCATCTGCTCGGTTCCATATAATTCCAAGGTGCATGTAGGAGGGTATTACGGCTTGCCTTGTTTGTTTGGAGGAAACTTTATTACAGGTAGTCTGTTTCTCAGTCCCTATTCATCACTTGCTGCTGTGCCATTTTTGGATCTCACGTATAGTTCTCCCTGCCGCCCCGGCCTTTTCCTCTCGGCTACCTGATACCATTCAAGTTGCATTGGGCTTGGAACTGGAGCTGTTTAAGCGCCAGATTGTACGTCACTTTCTCCTTAACACTTCAAAGTTTGGCTTCAGGTTTTCTGTTGGTAAGCTCCTTTAGGCAGGAAAGATGTGACTGCTGCATGACATGCCGTGTCTGATGCATTGTTGGCACTCATAGGAACATGCAAAGCTGCCTTATACCGAGTCTGACCAGTGGTCCAGTATTTGCTACTCTGACTGGCAGCATCTCTCCAAGGTTTCAGGCAGGGGTCTGTCGCAGCCCTACCTGGAGATGCTGCCAGGGATTGAACCCAGGACCTTCTGCATGCCAAGCAGATGTTCCAGGATTGAGCCATGGTGTATTATTTACCAGTTCATGGAAAATGATAGTACCGTTTATCCCTGTATTCCACTGCTCTTTAAAAAGAAAACCCAATCTCCGGTGCTTAAGTGGAGCTCTCAAAGGACTTCCATCCTTCCAGACGCTGATTGAGTACATAGCTCCTTGGATTCACTGCTGGTAAAGGACTAGGTGCTCCAGAACTGTCAGTGGGCCCACAGCAGTTGTATGCTTGTGATTTAGGACCACTTGGGCTATTGCTGCTCAAAGTTATTGCCGGCCTTGATTATGAAGGTATGGCATGGGTAATCTAATGCCCGCTGTGCCTGTGTCTCGGGGAAGTTCCATGATATCCGGACTCCTTTTTTGATCTGAAAGCTAGCCTGTGGAGTGCTACTGCTCCCTTTGGGAGCTTGGACTGGTGCATGCAGGCTGGTTATCCCATGTTGCTCTGACAGCATCCTGGTGAGGAAATTTCGGGTGGGGTGGGTGGATTTGAATCCAGTGCCAGCCCAGCACTTGGTACACCACACTAGCTCCCTCTCTTAGCCTTGTGCCCTTCCGTTTCTCATTTTAAGGTACAGCATGGCCTTCTGTTGCAGAGCGTGGACAACTGTCGGTTCAGTCCCTGTAGTGTGGTTGCTCTGTATAGCTGGGAATTGGCTCCCTTCTGCTTGATGGCGTTGCGTGTTGCTCACAAGCTTGTCTCTTCCTTCATCAGTGGTTTTAGTAGAAAATGTGGCCCACTTGGGGCGGACACGGCAACAGCCATTGCTTCTGGCTCATGTTAACGTTCGCCCAGGGAATCCCAGGAGACAAACTTTTGGAATTGTCTGGGAGAGTTGCTGATTGGGTATTCTACCCAACGTATTTGTGTTTTGGGATGGAAACTGACCCCAGGCAGAAAATTCCTTATTGGAATGGACTGATTTGTGTGGAGCAACGAAGCGGAGGAATTTATTGCTGTGTTCTACTGAGTGTATCTGGAGCAGGACTGTGCCCTCCCCCCCCAAAAAAATTCTGAGATGTTCGGCATGAGCTGAAGCATTCCAGCTCTGACATGGGATGTCATTTGAGGTGGAGAATGGTTTCCAATGACAAACCTTTAGCTCTCTGAGCCGGGAGGGAATACCCAGAGTGTGTGACATCCCATGTCTGACCCAAGTTTCTGTCCTAGGGACAGCTCTTCTCCCTGTTCAGGGGAGGAGAGCTGGTTTGGGGGTAAAGGTAAAGCTGTGCCGTCGAGTCGGTGTCGACTCCTGGGGACCACAGAGCTATGTAGTTTGCTTTGGTAGACTACAGGAGGGATTTACCATTGCTGCCTCCTGCGCAGTATGAGATGGTGCCTTCCAGCATCTCTCTATATTGCTGCAGCCCGATATAGGTGTTTCATACCAGTGGGGATTCGAACCGGCAACCTCTGGCTTGCTAGTCAAGTCATTTCCCCGCTGCACCATTAGATGGCTTCTTGGTCTTGTGGTAGCAAGCATGAATTGTCCCCTTTGCTAAGCAGGGCCTGCCCTGGTTTGCATATGAATGGGAGACTACATGTGTGAGCACTGCAAGAGATTCCCTTTAGGGCATGGGGCCACTCTGGGAAGAGCACCTGCCTGCTTGCATGCAGAAGGTCCCAGGTTCAATCCCTGGTAGCATCTCCAAGGTAGGGCTGAGAGAGACTCCTGCCTGCAGCCTTGGAGAAGCCACTGCCCGTCTGTGCAGACAACACTGAGCTTGATGGACCGAGGGTCTGACTCTGTATATGGCAGCTGCTTATGTTCCTAAGCATCCTAATGTGCTTTATCTGTCCTCTTCAAATTCTTGGATCCCTGCAAAAATAAAAATAGTCCACAAAAGTTTCTAGCCCATGCAGTGGTCCCTGTATAATTTTTTTCATCTCTGTGTGGAATGAGTTTTGTTCTGGGCGGCAGTATCAAGGCACTGTGTGCGCACATGCAGTTAGAGTGGGGCCTTCCTAATTCCACCTGAGCGGGCTCTAGAATTAACTGAGCGGACATCAGAGAACTTGTGAGCGCGTGCACACGCCTCAGAGGGAACAGTGAGCCCATGATATTAGGATTAGAAATTTGAATGCAAATAGAAGCAATAGGGGTAGAACAATGAGTAGAACGCATGGCGAGGGTCATTCAAAATGTCAAGTGGTGAGCAAGCTTTTGTATTCTCCAGGTCACTTCTAGCCTTCAGAGGGGTTTGGGGAATGTGGAGAGTTAGGAACATAGGAAGCTGCCATAGACTGAGTCAGACCCTTGGTCCATCTTGCTCAGTATTGTCTACCCAGACTGGCAGCGGCTTCTCCAAGGCTGCAGGGCAGGAATCTCTCCCAGCCCTGTCTTGGAGATGCTGCCAGGGAGGGAACTTGGAACCTTCTGCATGCAATTATACAGATGTTCTTCTCTGCTGATTTTTAAGAGGGCCATCTGACATTCAACATCGTCTTCGATTTGGGTAAATACAGGTAGCTTTTTATGTCCCTGTGGCCTTAAAGAAAAGCATCAACCTTCTATTACTTTTGGATTTTTCTAATGGGCTGACACTATAGTTTATCTGTGTGTGAGAAACTAGAGAGATCTGTCTAGTAATCTGGGCGTAACCATGGCAGAGAGATGAGTGGTGATAGATCACTGGAATAGGGGAGTGGCTGAAAGATGGAGCCCCGGTTCCGGGAGCCCCCAAGAATGAATCTCGCTCTAGCATGAACATACCAGGCAGCCTAGGCAAGCCGCTCCCTTGGAGCCTCCGTTCCCTCTCTGCAGTCCAGAGATGCTGATCTACCTTGCAGGGCTGTTGTAAGGGTTGCAGAAGTGCCCTGGTCATTCAAAAGCAGGCCTGTGTGCTTATCAGGAGACGCCGCCTTGTGGTCCTGAAGGCCTTAGGGGCTTCAGCCATCCCTGTGGTGTTGGGAGAGACAAGGCTTTCTCCAGGGGCTCCCCTGGGGAGGGGCAGTGCTTATGGGGCAAACCGCTAGAGGGTGTTAGTGAGATGTGTGCACTCAAACCCCAAGCGCACCCCTGTGGCAACACTCTGGGAAATAGCCCTGCAATTCCATTGCAATCCTATTACCAGCCGCGGTTGCAACTTTTTTTTTAAGAACAGAGGAGTCTGGCAAACCAGATTGGCAGCTGGCTACATAAAATAGGCTTTGTGGGGAAGAGCGGGGAAGTCGGTATCGGGGCCGTTTGGGTCAGGAAGACACATGTGCCTGGCAAGGAAGGATGGCTAGCCCTCTGCCATGGAAGAACCAGAGAGCCCTCAGGCCTGCAGAAGCCCCGGATGTCCAATCTCTGCCTGCACCTTTCCTTCCCCCTCCAGACTGAAGTCTCTAACAGGGCTGCAGGACTGGGGAGTACAACTCGGAGGATCCCTCCCAACCACTGGAGGGCCCCACGTGTGCAGACTGTGACCCCCGAGGACGAGCGGCTGGCTCTGTGTCCTTCGTTAGCTTGTGCGGTTGGTCCGCTTACCCGCTCCGGGAGTCCAGATCCAAAGAGCGACTCGACCCCTGGGCATGGCCAAAGGTTGCTGGGCTGCTTCTTGTTTTCCAACGGCTTGGTGGGCCATCTGGTGGGCCACTGTGCGAAACAGGATGCTGCACTAGTTGGCCCTCTTGGGCCTGATCCAGCAGGGCTGTGCTTAGGGTCTTATGTTCTCGCTGCTGTGCAGGTTGCTGTGTCCCAGGTGGCGTTTTCCTGTCTCTTCCGGTGCCGGGGGACTTCGACAGCTGCTTGGGAAGCACCAGGCCGGCGCCCCTTTGGGTGTGCAGCACTGGTTACAGAGTGGCTTGGATCGTGGCCGTGGAGTTTCCCCGTTCATGCTGATGGGAGGGGCCATTGTACACACGCATCCTTTCCCTCTGAAGCATTCACCTGTCCCAGAAGGGGCTTTGCCAGCCTGCAAATCTCGGAGCCCCACACAGGGACCCGCGTTCCCTCTCACAGGGATTTCCTGATGTTATTGACTACAACTCGCATAATACACCACCACCACAAATATTTATATACCGCTTTTCAACACAAGTTTCCAAAGTGGTTTACATAGAGATGAATGAATGAGAAAGATGGATCTCTGTCCCTAAAGGACTCACAGTCTAAAAACTGAGGTTGCTGTGGTTTCCCTAGCCAAAGGCCTTTGCAGCTGGGGGGATGCTGGGAGTTGTAGTGAACAACATCTAGGAATCCCTGTTAGAGGGAACACTGACAGGGACACAGGCAGCTGCCTTCTGTTGAGCCAGACCCTTCACCCATCTAGCTCAGTCTTGTCTACTCTGACCGGCAGCAGCGCTCCAGGGCTTCAGGCAAGCCTTTCCCAGCCCTACCTGGAGATGCTGCCAGGGATTCAACTTGGGGTCCTTCTGCATGGAAAGCAGGTGTTCTGCCACAGTGCTATGGCTGCATCCCCAAAGGGTCCTCTCCTCCAGACGCTGACCACACACTGTTTCACTTTAGCAAGGTGGGCATATCCTGAGCCCTAGGGATTCTCAACCTGTGGGTCCCCAGATGTAATTGGACTTCAACTCCCATAATTCCCAACCAAAGGCCACTGGGGGTAGGGGTTGTGGGAGTTGAAGTCCAAGAACATCTGGGGACCCACACGTTGAGAATCCCTGCCTTAGATCATAGTCTGGGACCCCACATCTGCATTGCAACATGTGTAGCCCTCTGGATTGCGGGGGGGGGGGGGAATTATGCCGTAATCTAAAGCAGTAGGTACCTGTAGATAGGTTAGAATTGTGTGCATACTTGCAAGGCTAGATTTATCCACCTGTTTTGCAGGGTGTTTTTGAAAACGGAGGGTGCTGAATCTCCGTTCTTTGGGCTCACTTGAGTCCTGATTGTGATGGCTTTCCTTTTTGTCTCTCCCCCCACCCCAGTGAGAAGATGCCAGCTGCAGTTTTCTGGGAAGATCAATCTGCAGACCACACACCGACTCGCTTCTAAAAAAACCAAACCAAACCCCCAAACCATATTGTGACAGCACGTACTGTGATGGACCCTCAGAATTCTGCTATGTTAGGGCTGGGTTCTGGTTCTGAAGGGTTTCCTGAGAAAAGCCCCTCGGCAGTGGCCACAGGCGCGGCGGGAGGCAGGCGGGAAGCGGAGCTCGATGGTAGCGCGAAGGAGGAGGAAGAGAAGAAGAGGAGCCGCGAGGGGAGCGACGACGGGGAGCTGGGCAAGGATGCGTCTCTGTCGGATGCCCAGCAGGCGCAGCAGTTTTCTGTGAAGGAGACCAACTTTTCGGAGGGGAATTTAAAACTGAAAATCGGCCTCCAAGCGAAGAGAACGAAAAAACCCCCCAAGAACCTGGAGAACTATGTCTGCCGGCCGGCCATAAAGACCACCATCAAGCAGCCCCGGAGGGTGCAGAAGGGTGGGAAGATGACGGGCGAGAAGGAGGACCCTGGCCCTGCCAAGCCGGTGAGTGAGGCGGGGGCTGGAGGGGCGCGGGCCCACCGCCAGGCAGGCTCCCCTGCAGGCTGTGGGGCTTTGAACGGGGGCTGTCGGATCTCGGCTGCAGAGTCTGCAGAATCTGACTCTTTGGAAGAGAGTAAACGTCTTGAAGAGATCCAAGAAGTCTTGGATCTTCTCAAGCATGCGCCCCATCTTCTGAAGCTCGTGCATGGGTCCTACTTCTTCTCATTTCTGCTTGCAAGTGTCTGCCTTTCACCTTCAGCTTGGCTCCCTGCTTCCTTTTTCTATTCTCTCCCCACACCTCCCCAACTCTCGGCATCCCCCCCCTTCCCCCTTTTCCCCTAAAAGGTAAATAAAACTGGCCGTGCCCCTGGCATGGCCCACCTTAGTCTGATACTCGAGTTTGGAGTTGCAGCCTGCCAGTGGAAGAAGAGTGTCCTAGACTGGTGACCTTTCAGCTGTGTCCCCAACTGCGTGTCCGTTGAGGGAGTCACGTCCATGATCTTGTGGCTCCCTGCAAATGTGTGGGGGTTCCTTCCCAGGAAGGTCAGTCCTGGTGGGTGAGCGTCTCTGGAAGCCAGCTTGCCTGCAATTCCCAGGTGTCCAGGGCACCGCCGGAGAGGAGCGTTGAGCGCATCCGGTGTGAATGTCGGCACTCCCGGGCCAGTCGATACCCTGCGTGGACGGAGGGCCTGTCCTGCAGGGTGGCCAAGAACTCGCTCTGAGCCGCAGGGCAGAGGCTAGGCCGCTTGGGCTTTCCAGCTGCTGTTGAGCTACAAGAAATGGTGGCTGGGGATGATGGGAGTTGTAGTTCGGCGGCAGCCGGAGAGCCACGGTGGCCTCGCCTTGCTGCAGGGGTGCCAGGGCACGTGAGTAGGAAGATTGCCCTGAGGCAAAGGTCTTTGCCAGGCAGTGTTCCCTCGAACAGGGATTCCCAGGTGTTGTTGGGGGTGTCCGTGACCTTCTTGGTGTCCATATCCAAATGCGTGTTCTTTTCCCCGAAGCCATTTATGGCGTGAAGGCAGCTGAAACGCAACATAACCGTTTCTGTGTTCAGCCAGCAACAGCACCGGTTGGCACGCAAACCAGTGTTCTCTTTTAGCACGAGTGTAAAAACTTTGGGAAACCCAGTCGCTTGGTTCCACACCCTGGATAACCTGGTGGAACCGGCCCCGTGTTTCCTGGCTGCTTCGAACTTTATAGGCAAGTTTTGGCTTAATGGCTTTTTACAAGCCATGGCTCTGGCTGAAGTTTTTCCACGTTAGCTGAGCCGCCCGTTCCCGACAGCTTTTCTTTCAAATGCTGCTGCGCTACGTAACTATACTAAAATGAGCAGAGTGGCGTTGCCTCGGCAGAACTGTGGTCTGGGCATTGTGTGAGAGAAGATGGTAACCTTATGTGGGATACTTGGCCCTCTCTTTTCTTTTAAAAGACTGACTTTGGGGTGTGTGTGTGTGTACTTACATATATAAATATAGCACGCAAACGCACGCACGTTGGCGGCTGACTCTGACATCTGAGGGGTCGTGACTTTGGGATGTGAGAATATCGCGGAAGAAGTGGAACTGATACTCATCCCTTGTCTCTTTTTCTCCCTTGTCAGAATTTGGATTGTAAGCTCCTTGGGACAGGGAACCTAGCTTGTTTTGTGAGGCGTGGTGTGCACTGATTCTGCAGCATAAACATGTGATTAAGGCTGCAACCTCTGATTGGTTAAATTGATTAGACCTCTTTTGATTGGTTGAAAAGGGGCCTTTGATTCAGCAGCAGATCTTAAAAACAGTTGTTATGGGGCATTTTCATAATTCGAAACAGACTGATTGGACAACCTTGTACAACATGGCGATGTTGTTTCAGGCAAACTGGAGTAACTTCTCACCCTTTCCCTCTTTACAAATTAGAAACACACCAAATTTTGCTGGTCCACGCAATGCAAGCAAAGAGCAGAATTGCACGTTACATTCAAGGTCTGACCCCCCCACCACACACACGCTGTAGATACCAGCTCAAGTAAAGTAGTTTGCTAAGGCTACAGTTGCCTTTATTTGTTTGTTTATTTTATTACATTTATATTCCGCTCTTTCTCCAGAGAGCCCAGAGCAGTGTACATCGTTATGTTTATCCTCACAACAACCCTGTGAATTAGGTTAGGCTGAGAGATACAGGACTGACCCAGAGTCACCCAGTGAGGATTTGAGCTCGGGTCTCCCCGGTCCCAATCCAACACTCTAACCACTGTGCAGATACAGCCTGAGCATCCCAGAGTGTTTCATAAATTTTGCTGTCTATCCAGAATAATCCTACAGAGCAGATCATTTTTCCCAGCGGCGCATGGAAACGGTGAGATAATGTCAGCTTGGCCGATGAAGCAAGATGAGGTGGCCGCCTTGGAAGGCGGATTCTGGGTACCATTAGAGGGCAGCAATTTATCAAGCTGTTTAATTAGCGTTTCCCCTGGGGTGGGCACCCTTCCTCTTCCTCGGAGGCAGCGGATGCTCGAGATCTTGTGGTTGAAATGGGTTTCAGCCAAGTTCAGAGGGCCTGCAGAGGGGTCCCTTTTCGGTTGCAAAGGTGTGTCCTCCGAAAAGGAGGGGAGCGGAGCCACTGATGATGGGGAGGCACGATAAGCAGTGAGCTCCTGTCTAATTGGTACATCATGACTCTTGTAAATAGTCTTTCAAATACTGGGAATTTGTGTGAACAGTTCTTAGGACTGGGAGGTGCCGAATTGTAGGGCTGGAACAGACTGTGTTGGGCTTTCCCCCTCTAGGCTTGGCATTTAATACTGTGGCTGGCAGCAGAGAGCAACCAGATGCATAACGTTGAGATGCTTTCTTGAGCAAATCTGAGTCCCTCGGAGCGTTCCGACTCGGGGGCTGGGGGAACACTTTTGGGCCTCCGAGGAGACCGCTCAGATGATTTCAGAAGCTGCCGTCCTCTTGGTTTGTGTCTGGAATCCTCAGCCCTGGTTGACTCGGCAGCGATGATCACGGCACTGTGGGCATTTGTGCAGAGGGTGCCAAGCGGCAACCATGTTTAACTCTGTGTATTGTAGAAAACCACCCTATTTCTTGTCCCAATAGAGGGAAGAGCCTCTGATTTTCTGGGGACTCGCTTCTCTATGACCAAACTGGTTTATCTTCTGGATTGATCCCATGACTAATATCTAAACTGGTAGCTACTTCAGTTCACATTTTCTGATCTCAAACCCTTTACCCTAGTGGCAGCAGTATAGTGACTTTCTGACGTGATTTGCTGGTGTCCGAAATGTGCCTTGTACATGCTCAGAGGGGGCTCTCTTCTTAGCCTGTTCCGGGCTGAGTCCTGCTTCAGATGGAGCCAGGACTCTGGGGAGCAGGTGCTGTACGAAAGGGCCTTTGTGATTTTCTCAACCATGAGGGCTAGCAACTTGTCTTTCTTAAAAAAAAAAAAAAGGTGTCGAAATCTGCCCTAAATGCAAAACGTGGCCAGTGACCCCTGCAAATGCATGCATCCCCGCTTGGGCTTCTGTGATAGAGGGTGTGAGGCTGCCTGTCCCCTGTCCCTCCCGCATCTGCCCAAGGCCCTCGCAGATTGTTGCCTCCTTTGTCTCGGCTTGTAATGTGCTCAGCCGCCTGGTAAGGTATCGGTTTGCTTTCCTGGGAAATCAGCGCCCAGGCGCTGCAGCGGCAGAGCAGTCTCTTGCTGGAGGCACAGCTGGGCAAAGGCAGCCGCTGGAATATTCCACCTATTTATAGCCGCGCGCAGCGCTCAGACTATTCCGGTCTCGGGGACGATGTGGAGGCACGAAGGTGACAGCCGCGAGCTTGGCGCTGACAGCTGTAACGTGAGGCAGTTGAGACAATGGCACAAGATGGAACCTGCTCCCGCTCTCGCTGCGCTCCCCGTTTCCCCGCGAAATTGCTGAGCGCAGGTCTCTCTCGGATCCTTGCGGCGTCCTTGGCTCTGCAGGTGAACGCTGCGGAAGGCGCTTCCTCTCCTCCGCTGGCTCACTGGCAGCCCGAGCCTGAACACGCACGAGGCAGACGGTGGCCAAGCGCGGGGAGGCTTCCCTCCTTCGGCTTTTACAGCTGTTTGGGGGGGGGCATTTTCTTCAAAAGCTCAGCCCTTGCAAGGAATCAGATTATCTTAAGGGGGGGTGTGCGTGAGCGAGAGAGCGCGATGGGCACATCCATGCGTTGAAAAACAGGGTGCATGGAGGCAGCAATTCTGTCATGGGGAGGAGCTAATCCCCCCCTCCCCAAGCTCTTCTGAAAAGAGACAGTGGATTCAGGGGCAGCTTGGCCTTGAGGTAGGCCAAGGAAGAGCCATCGAGGAGGAGAGCTACAGACCTGCGTCGTGAGGCACAAGTCTCACTGGAAGGCTCTCATAGGAACATAGGAAGCTGCCACAGACTGAGTCAGACCACTGGTCTATCTAGCTCAGTATTGCCTTCACAGACTGGCAGCGGCTTCTCCAAGGTTGCAGGCAGGAATCTCTCTCAGCCCTACCTTGGAGATGCTGCCAGGGAGGGAACTTGGAGCCTAGATGCTCTTCCCAGAGCAGCTCCATCATCCCCTGAGGGGAATCTCTTGCAGTGCTCACACATGGAGTCTCCCATTCAAATGAAAATGTGGGCAGACCCTGTTTAGCTAAGGGGACAAGCCAGGCTTGCTGCCACCAGACCAGCTCTCCTCTCGTAAGCAAGCCTCGCTCATCTTAGTTGAGGCCTGGGCAGCAGAACTTGCTTGTGGATTAAGGCCTCGGTGAGCATCTGTGGGGGTGCCTTGGAGGTTTTTGCACCTCCAGCCGTGAGATGTGTTGGACCAGCGCTGTGATGGCAGTTGTCTTAAAGAAATAATAAATAAATAAATAAATAAATGCATTAAAATTCAGTCATCCGTTGGGACAGGGAAATCGCACCGTGGCAGGATGTTCCTAGCTCCACGGCCCACCTCGCAGATGCATATTTCCAAGATCTCCAGCAGCCCAAAGCGATTCCCCGCACTCAGGGGAGTGGGACGGCCCCCCGTGCAGGGAGCTCTGCGTGGTGGGTCTCTGCAGAGCTGTGGGTCATCATTGTTCTTGAGTGGTAGAAGGATTTCCACGCGAACTGGCTTGGGCCGGACCGCTTGGCTGCTCCCCACGGGGATGGGGCCCTAGTAGCTCAGTGGCCGAGCATCTGCTTTTGGCATGTGGGAGGTCCCAGCTTGAGTCCCCAACAGAGAGCCCTGCCCGAAACCGTGGTCAGCTGCTGCCAGTCCGTGCAGACCGTCTGGAGCCACCATACCAATGGTCTGACTCGGTATGACTGTGTTGCGGAGAGGAGGGTGAGAGGTGAGTGGCTTCCCAGTGGCTGCTCTGGATATCGGCTGGCGAAGGTGGAAGTGACTCAGAATGGCCCCGTTGGGTTGGATCTGAAGGGCACTCCGGGTTCCGTTGCTGACTGGGGCCATCTTGGTATCCCGGACGCCCCTGTGCAGGGTGTGGGAAAGAGCGTGATCAGAAGCTGGTGGTCGGAGGAAGACCGCCTCAGTACGAAGGGGGTGTGTGTGTGATGGTGGACAGGGCCTAGGGTGCAGGGGTGAGGCAGGGGTCAGGCTGGAAGAGCAGCCGGGTGTCTTTGGGGGGCATGGGAGGCCCCGGCAGGGGTCAGGCTGTAGGTGACGGGGTCCTGGGACCAGGGAGGGGCTGGCTGTCCGGGGGGCCAGAAAGGGCCCAGGGTTGGGTTTCAGAGCAGCAGTCAGGTCAGGGGAGCGGTGGGGGGGAGCTCAGGCCGGCAGCGTCCTCCTCCCGGAGACTGAGGAGCAAGCGAGGGCTTAATAGGCCGGCCTGGTGGCCAGGGACTGGCCCTGGGGTCAGCTGCCGGAGCTCTCCTGCCCTCGAAGCCCAGAGTCCAGTCTGTCGGGCTTGTGGTGGAGTGTCAGAGCGGGACTCGGAAGTGCCGGCAGGTGGCCCTCGGGACGTGTGGGGCTGGTGCTCCCGGGCGGTGTGGTGCCAGCCGGGCCTCGGAGGAAGGGAAGCCGCTGGATCTGCCGCCTGGGGGCCTGCCTTCGCCTCCCGAAGCGGGGGCCGAGGGAGCCCAGCGGCCAGCCCTGCACCCAAACCTGCGGCCTCCCCGAGCCGCGCCACGAGAGCAGGGCCGGGTGGATCTCCCGAGCGCGTGCCGTGCCCTGCCGAGCGCAGCCCCCCCAGCCGGCGCCCGCTTCCATGTAAGGGAGCCCCCGGCACTCCTGCTGGCTATTTTGGGAACGCCGGGGCTCTGGGCCTGCCTTCCCGGCCGCCTGCTCCTTGCCTGCCCGCCCAGCGCGCAGCAGCCCTCCTCTCCCTGCAGCCGTGAGGCTCGGGCAGGAATGTGCGTGAGCTTGCAGCTGCCGCTGCCGTGGTGGAGCTGGGCTGGGCGCCAGACACACACACACACACTCCCTCCCTCGGCTTCACAATCCCTCCAGCGCCAGCAGCTTTCCAAGTCAACAACAGGACGGGGATGGAGAGGCAGCCACCCTCCGTCTGTCACCGGAGTGGCAGCTTCCCCTTGGTGGGGGGGGCAAGGCCTCGCAGTGGGCGGGAGGCGGAGGGAAGCCCCAGCCGGGGAGGAGGCTGGAGGCTGCCAGGTGGGGCCTTCCCCGCTTCGAGACTGGCATGTGGCCCTGTGGCCAAGAGTGCCGGCTGCCCCCCCCACCCCAGCCACCTCGGCCACGGACTTCAGGGCCCCTGCTGAGTGGCCCTGGGCGACCCCCCGGGCTCTCGGCCTCCGCTCCCCATCTGCGCAATGGCTGGTAACCCGCGTCCCCTGTTCCCAAAGGTGGTTGAGCACTGCTCCCGGCATCCTCAGCCGCAGTGGCTTTGGGCTGGGGATCGTGGGAGTTGTAGTCCGCAGCGTCTAGGAATCCCTGCTGCAGGGAGCACTGGTGGTCACAACAGCCTGCCTTGCCGGAGGAGCGTGAGGAAGGTTGCGATCATTGCAGGAAGAGCGGAATATGCATGTAAAGAAATTTTAAAAATCATGTTGCTGGCATGTGTTCTTGGCCTTCCTTGGCTAGAACTCCACGCAGCGTCCCGAGGCTTCCCAGGCAGCCTCCCATCCAGGCCCTGACCAGGCCCAGGCCTGCTTAGCTTCCACACAGTCCCTACGCCGCGTGTCGCTTTGGCCCCACTAGCTTGCGGCCTTTCAGTCTTGGGGTTCACTTGGAACCCCCGCCTGCAACCTGGGGGGCCCATCAGGTTTGGGGGCTGCCAAGGTCCATTTCCCGCCCCCGCTTAAACAGGCAAGTGGTTGCCTGGGGCCACAGGTGGGGCTCATGTTCTAGGCCAGGCTCAGGCCCGTTGGTTGTAGGCCTCAGTGGGCCCAGGAGGGGCCCAGGTTTTGACTAGAGTCCTCCAAGGATTTGCATAGAAAAATAGCCCAAGGGCTTCCTGTCCCAAGGGGCTCATCAGGTAGAAAGAGAGAGCGAGGGAGAAAGCAGGGCGGCCACAGCCACTGGCAGGGATGCTCTGCTGGGGCCGGACAGGGCCAGCTGCTCTTGAGAAGCACTCCTGGGGGAAGGGGCCTCTTGGCTCAGGTAGCACCGGGCTCTGAGGCACCTTTTGAAGGGGGTGGTTCTCTTTCTTTCGCAGGGGGGGAGCCACTGGCCTCACCCACCCCCAGCACAGCATCCCTCCAGTGGCTGCTGCTGGGGTCAGCTTTCTGTTTCTTCTTTTGACGGTGAGACTTTTGGGGACAGGGAGCCACCTTCTTTTTTTAATTGATTCTTTCTCTGTGTCAACCCCTGCGGAGACTTGGGTTGAAAAGCGGCCTCTAAATATGGGTTGTGGTTCAGAACGGCTGGCTCCAGTAGCGATCTGCCCCTGGCTTGAGCTCTGATCGTTGGGGAGTTTCTGGCTTTGGTTGGGACGGTTTGCCTTCTGTCGCTGTCGTGTTGCGTTGGCCGTAATGCGCCCCTTGGTTTGCTGTGAGCGGCGCTGGAGGCCTGGATGTGCTGGCAATGCAGGCGAGGAATGTGGCCTGTCCGCCCCACCAAGCCGCCCCTTCTCCCCGGGGACTTGGCTTTCCTGGGCTGTCAATTGCCAGTGTCTCTGTGCATCGTTTGCCGACAACAGCCCAGCCTCTCTGGCGGCCTGCACGGTTTTGGGGAGGCCTCCGCCATTCAGCTCTGGGGAGAGCACTGACCCCTCGGGCTCAGCAGCCCGTGCCTCGCGCGTCTCCTTCCCGCCCTGGTTCCGCTTGGCGTGCGTGCGCTAAATCATCTCTCCTGTGAGACGGTGAGCTCCTTGGCAGGGCTGAGGACTGTTCCCCTCGGTCTTCTGGAAATCCCCAGCATGCTTGAGATGCCATGAATGGAATATTAATTACTGAAAAGTATGAATGGAGGAGTTCCTTCAAGTTGATAATTGTACAGCCCTCGTAATTGGATATGGGTGTGCTCTCGGGGTGGGCTTGGGAATCAGGCGTGGAGGGCGGTGGAACGCCAGAGAGACTGGTTTCCAGGCTCTTTAAGCCTGGTTGGCAGCCAGTTTTGCCCTTGAGGAGAGGGTCGGGGCAGGCCAAATCCTCAGCTTTCTCGGCCCCGCTGTACCAAGCCTAACGCTTTGGACACCAGACCCTTCCTGCCCCCTTTTCACCTTGGGTTTGGCCAAGGGAGGCCAGGTGGCTTTCTTTTGGCAAGCCATTTTGGGCGTGGCTTCCAGTTGCAGACATCCCTTCCTCAATCCTTTGGCCCTGGGACGCCCTAGCAAACATGGTCTTTGTTCCGTACAGTTCTTGCTGTCCAAAGCAGCAATACTGCCTTCTCGGGACGTGAGTCATGGGCCCTGCTCCCCGCTAGGCCACTGATTCCCCAAGGCCCCTTAGAAACCATGTTTGGTTGGTGTGTGACGTGTGTATATGGGAAGCAAAAACCCACTTTCTTCCCTCGGTGTGGTTCTCTTCTCTTCTGTCGGCCCCCTTCCCTGCTCTCCTCCGTCCCTGGTCCCTTGGTGCTGCTTTCTGTACCACCCGGTTCCCATTTCTCAGCCCTGTAGCACTTCATTCACAGAAGCAGCTTGTCAGCAGGACCTGGGGTGTAGATAGTGCTGACGAAAGGTCAGGTGCTTCCAAATGCGAGGCGGCGGCGGCTGCTGCTGACACACCGAGCGTTGACTTGGGTGTCTTCAACATTAGAGAGAGGTTTCCCCCAGCCCTTCCAGTACAATAAAAAGGAATGCGCTTTCTTTGTGACTTGGATGCTTAAAGCTGTGTTGTTTTTTCTCTCCTGGTTTATTTGCAGGACCCTTCAAAACTGTACAAGAAGAGCGGAGACCCCGCCATGGTGGAAAGCTCCCCGGCTGAGGGCCGGCCCAGAGAAAGCAGCCCTCTTTCGAAGAAACCCTCCCCGCTGCACTCGGACGGGGTGGATTATGGGAAGGCCGCGCTTGCCCCTCTGGCCGGGAGTCGTGAGCCGGACTCCAAGGACAGAGTTCCGGTGAACGGAGCCCCGACGGTGACGGAGAAGTTGGCCCAGCTGATTGCCACGTGCCCGCCCGCCAAGTCTTCCAAAACGAAGCCAAAGAAGCCCCCCCTGGCCACGGCTTCTGGGTTTGCGAAGGACTCGGGGAAGAAGCTGCCGGCGCCGGCAGCCGGCAAGGACTTTGTGAAGAAAGCGCCTGGCAGCGGCAGCGTGGGCGCTGCAGTGGGCAGCAAGGATTTTGCAAAGAAGCCCCCAGGGCCTGGCCTCGGGGCGGGCTTAATGAGCAAGGACCTGGGGGGCAAGAAGCAGCCGGCGGGGTGCCCCAGTGGGCCCGGGCCTGTCGGCAAGGAGAGTGGGAAGAAGCAGCCAGTCCTTAGCTCTCCGATGGGGCTGGCCAGCAAGGATAGCGGGAGGAAGCCCCTGGTGGCGGCTGTGCCGGTTGGGCTGGCCAGCAAGGAGCCTGGCAAAAGGCTCCTGGGGACTGTCGGCTCGGTTGGGTTGGCCAATAAGGACTCCGGGAAGAAGCTGCTGGGGGCCGTCGGCCCGCCTGGGCTGGCCAACAAAGACTCGGGCAAAAAGCTGCCCGCCCCTTGCAGTCCAGTGGGGTTGCTGCCTAAGGATGCCGGGAAGAAGCCTCCAGGAGCGGACAGCCTGGTGGGGTTCGGGGGCAAGGACTCGGGCAAGAAGCTCCCAGGCTTCGGGAGTGCCAGCGGGTTGCTGCATAAGGACCCGGGCAAGAAGCTCTTAGGGTCTAGTGGCCCAGTGGGGTTGGCTGTGAAAGAGGCAGGGAAGAAGGCCCCGGGGTTTGGCACTGCGGCTGCCTTGGCTGCAAAGGACCCTGGGAAGAAAGTGGCCGGGGCCCACAATCCGTCGGGGCTGGCGAATAAGGACTCGGGAGCCCTGAAGGCAGACCCGGTGACCCCGTCTCCAGAGCCCTACAAGCGGTGTTGTGGTCCCAGCTTCATCAGCCACGAGGGGCCCGAGCCTGCAGGCGTGTTGAAAGACGGCGTCGGCAGCAAAGCGTTCGAGAAACACGCCCCGCGGCAGAGCAAAGAGAGCCTTGCGGACAAGTCGGCGGCCCAGAAAGAAGCGGCCGGTGGCGGAGGCAAAGACGGGGCCTGCGCCCACCAGGACCCTTCCCCCTCCAGCGAAAGGAGCACTTGCGAAGCACCGAAGCATGAGAAGCAACTGCCGGTGTATTGCACTTCCCCGGATTTCAGGACTACGGGAGGCGCCTCGGACATGTCCACAGCCAAATCTCCATTCAGCGCCGTCGGAGAGGGCAACCTCCCCTCTCCCTCCCCAGCCGCCTCTGTCGCTGCTTTAGCCCGAAGCCCCACCGCTGTCTTGGCTCAGCTCGCTTCCAACCCGTTGCATTTCAACAACACGCCCGAGCTCTTAGAAGGGGTTTCTGAGCAGATCAGCAAGACCCCCTTTGCCTCGGAGGGGGCCCGCCTGAGTATGAGCCGGCTGTCCCACCCGGGCTCGCTGGCTGCCAGCAAAGGGGTTGGCCGAGAGCTCCACGATTCCAAAGCCACGCCGGCGGAGGCCCCCAAAGCCGGTCCCGTCTTGGGCAAGAAGCCCAGCTTGCAAGCCGTCTCCAACCTCCGTGCGGCCATCGCCCCTTCCGTGGTGAGCTTCTCCAGCTTGTTCCACAACAAGCCCTTCCTCAAGAGCAGTGCCATGGCTGTGTCGGGGAAGCCGTGTCAAGGAGCAGAGCCCCTGAGCGGCAGCCCGCCAGCCAAGCCCTTAAAGAAGCGGAAAGGAAGGAAGCCGCGCTGGACGAAGGTGATCTCCAGGGGTAGCTGCCAGCCTCCCCAAGAGCTCGACCTGGGAAGGCCCGAGCTCTTCAGAAACATGGGCTGCGGTCCGCTGTCCAGCAGCAGCCTGGACCAGGCCAAGCTCTTTAAAAGCGCCGGTCCGCCTTCCTTTGCAGAGCACGACTTTGTCAAGCGCCAGTTGCCCAAGCTCAGCAAGTCCAGCAGCCTGCCGTCTCTCTCGCTGCTGAGCCACGTCGAGAAGGAGCCTGGGAAATTCTACAGCCCTCACTTGCAGGCTGCTGGTGTGTCGGACGACTTGTTGCCCGAGATGTACAAGTCTAAGCGGGGCCGGTTGAAATCCAAAGAGATGCCCCACTTGGAAGGCCCCCCCAAAAGGACCCTGAAGATCCCTGCCTCGAAAGTCTTCTCCGTGCAGTCGAAGGAGGAGCCCGAGCCCCCCGTGCTGCACCCGGAGGTGGAGATCCCCTCGCTTCGGGAGAGCCTCGCGGAGCAAGCTTTTCCAAAGAAGAGGGGTCGGCCCAAGAGGCAGATCCGATCGGGGGTCAAGATGAAACCGCCTGTCCTCTCCATGGCGCCTTTTGTCACTGCGGACAACTCCGACAAGCTGGAGTCTGAACCCGAACAGCCACAGAGTGGGGATTTCTTTGAAAAGGCGGACCCGCTGGGGAGCCCCGAGGAGCTTGGGAAATCGAGTGCCTGCCCCATGACTGATCTGGAGGAGGAGCCGGACCACAAGGAGAGCAAGCGCAGCAACGGGCAGCTCATGAAGACCATCATCCGCAAGATCAACAAGATGAAGACGCTAAAGCGGAAGAAGCTCTTGAATCAGATCCTCTCCTCGACCACGCCCGAACCAAATAAAGGGAAAGTGCAATCCAGACTCCACACGACGGTCTCGACCCTCGCGGCCACCTTTGGCTCGAAACTGGGCCAGCAGATCAACGTCAGCAAGAAAGGAACCATCTACATAGGAAAGAGGCGGGGCAGGAAGCCGAAAGCGGTCCCTAATGGCCTCTTGGCTGCTGGCTCTGCTGGCTTGGCGGTGCTTGAGAAGTCTGCCCAGCAGGCCGTGGGGATGGCCCTGGGGCAGGCGGTCCCGCCTCTCCTGCCGTCAGCCACGAGTAACCCCGAGATTCTCCCCTCTCCCGTTTGCTCTCAGTCTTCCGGGGTGAGCGGGGGGCAGAGCCCCATCAGCAGCGACATGGGCTTTGTGGAGCCGAATTCGGTGCCCTATTTGCACCTCCACTCCAGGCCGGGCAGCGTGGTCCAGACCCTCGCCATGCGGAAGGCCTCCAGGGCCCGGAGGCGGCTCTCCCCGCCCACCCTGCTGCCCAACTCCCCCTCGCACATGAGCGAGCTGAGCTCCCTGAAGGAGGCCACGCCGTCGCCCATCAGCGAGTCGCACAGCGACGAGACCATCCCCAGCGACAGCGGGATCGGGACCGACAACAACAGCACTTCCGACCGGGCCGAGAAGTTCTGCGGCCCCAAGAAGCGGCGGCACTCCTTCGACCACGTCTCCCTGGTGGCCCCCGAGGCCTCCGCCGTCCTGAGCGGCCTCAAGGAGAAGCACAAGCACAAGTGCAAGCGCCGGGGCCACGACTACCTGGCCTACGACAAGCTGAAGCGGCGGAAGCGGAAGAAGAAGTACCCCCCGCTGCGCAGCCGGCAGGACCCCGACTTCCTGGCCGAGCTGGAGGAGCTGATCGGCCGCCTGAGCGAGGTCCGGATCACCCACCGCAGCCACCACTTCATCCCCCGGGACTTGCTGCCCACCATCTTCCGCATCAACTTCAACAGCTTCTACACGCACCCCACCTTCCCCTTGGACCCTTTGCACTACATCCGGAAGCCCGACTTGAAGAAGAAGCGGGGCCGGCCGCCCAAGATGCGGGAGGCCATGGCGGAGATGCCCTTCATGCACAGCCTCAGCTTCCCCCTGTCCGGCACCGGCTTCTACCCTTCCTACGGCATGCCTTACTCTCCCTCCCCGCTCGCCGCGGCGCCCATCGGCCTGGGCTATTACGGGCGGTACCCACCGGCCCTGTACCCGCCTCCGCCCTCCCCGTCCTTCACCACCCCGCTCCCGCCGCCGTCCTACGTGCACACCGGCCACCTGCTCCTCAACCCCGCCAAGTACCACAAGAAGAAGCATAAGCTGCTGCGCCAGGAGGCCTTCCTCACCGCCAGCCGGGCGCCCCTCCTCTCCATGAGCACCTACCACCCCAGCGTCCCGCCGGAGATGGCCTACGGCTGGATGCTGGAGCACAAGCACCGCCACCGCCACAAGCACCGGGAGCACCGCTCGGCCGAGCCCCCCCAGGTCTCCATGGACGCCTTGGCCGCCAGCGGGCCCTCCCGCACTGTCCTGGAGTCCCTGAAGCGCTACCGCTTCGGCAAGGAGGCGGCGGGCGAGCGGTACAAGCATAAGGAGAAGCACCGCTGCCACCTGGCCTGCCCGCACCTCTCCCCCTCCAAAGGCCTGCTGGGCCGGGAGGAGCCCTGGGTCCGGAGGGAGCCGGCCGAGGCGGGCTCGCTGGCCCTGGGCTTGCAGGCCCCGCTGCCGGTCGACTGCCTGGACGCGCCACCCAGCCTGCCTCTGGGGAGGTTCACGCCCAGCTCCGAGCCGGCCGGCAGCGACGAACACACGAACCTTTTCACGAGTGCAATCGGCAGCTGCCGGGTCTCCGGTGCCGCCGCCGCCGCCAGCAGCGGGCGCAAGAAACTGTCGGACGGCTCGGGACTCTTCAGCCCGCAGGACGCCTCGCTCGGCCGGCCCCTCCGGAAGGAGACGTTGCCCCCCCTGGAGAAGGCGCTGCCGACCCTCTCGGGTAAGGAGCCTCCTGGGTTGCATGTGGACGGAGGGGTTGTCTGAAACGGTGTTTCTCGACCGGTGCCGGTCCCTGAGCAGTTGAGTGCAGGTCCAGGAGGAATTAATCCCCCCGAAAAAACAGTTTCGAGCTGGTGGGGGGGGGGGGGGCCTCCATTGCTGGGAGCTCTCTGGAGCTCATTTCTAGGCAGGCAGCCCTCGCTGCTGAGATAACGTTCATTTTGAAGACGCTAAATGAGTGTTATGCCAGCAGCGAGGGCTCCCTGCCCAGAAATGAGCTCTGGAGAGCTCGCAGCAACGGTGCCCTCCCCACCCACCCCTGGCCTGAAATTGTTTTGGGGGGTGCCGGGGGGGAGTGAGTGGGGGCGACCGCCTTACTAACTGCTGGTCTGGGAAACTGCGCAAAAGAATGTACCGGTCCATGACTCCAAAAAAGTTGAGAAACACTGGTCTAAAAGAACCTGCCTGGGTGGGGGGAGTGAGCAGGGCCGGCTTGGGCGCCTGGTTGCCGACGGGAAGATGCTTTGGGGCCAGACTGGGCCGGTGGGTGGCTCTGTCCAAACCAAGACCTTGAGGGGGGCGTGTTCCTCCGCCCAGGAGCCGTGAGGTCGGGGTCTGGAGCGGGAACCGTTGAAGCCTGAAGGTGGGGCAAGGAGAAGGTGCTCCAAGGAGTTGCTGCCCTCACTTGGCTGGCGGGGTATTGTTGACCAGGTGCGGGCAGAAGGCTGGGGTCCCAGGTCCCCCATCACACTCCGTATTGCCTGCCACTCCCGTGAGGCTGCCAGAGGTCGTCTGGCCTCGTCTTGGCTGTCCTGGTGGCTTTCCAGGGTCCTGGGCAGAGGATCATGGCCGACTCCCTGAGCCTCGTGCCTGGAGATGCCAGGCCCCGTGCAGCCTCCTCTGCCGTGTTGCTTTGGCCCCTTCCTGATTGGGGCCATGTCTGCCGGGTCCATTGGTCGCTTGGCTGCGTGGCCTTCTGTCTCCGAGCAGGGCTTATGAGCACCGAGCTTAACTCGCCAGCCAGTTACTCTGGTGGAGCGAGGAGAAGAGCTGGTGCCATTGTAGGGGAGAGTCCCAGGCAGCGAAAATCGGAACGCTGGCCCCCAGCCGAAGGGATGCTTCAGTTGCCAGTCCCTGACGCCGCAGACTCACCTCTGTTTCCGGCCAGCCCCACCCGGAAGCCAGCTCAGTGGGCCTGTCTGCTAGACACCAGCCCATCTCGGTGGGTGGCCTCCTGACCTGTGCGGAGGAGAACACGCCTCTAACCAAAAGGGGTCTCGCGACGCCCGGAGGGCGGCCCGATTTATTGGAGCGTGGGCTTTCCTAAATCCTTCTGCCACAATAGATCTCCGCTCCTAGGCGGTCAGAAGATTTATTCCTAGTTTTTTTGCTGTGACTAACACAGCTGCTCCTCGGGTTGCTACAGTTATTACATAGTCTGCGGGGCGGGGGGATCTTTTTCTGTTTTGGCCAGTTAATCTTATCTATCCAAGAGTTTGAGCCTTCAGATCTGGCAGAGGCAGTCCCCCTCCCCGGCATCTAGACACGTCCAGTTGGTCCCTTTCCCCCTCCTCCCGTCCGTCCCGACTGGCCTTGGCTTCCCTTCCCCCAGGGGTCAGGCACCCAGCTCCCGAAAGCCCCGCGCTTCACTCCCCTCTCGCCCGCGCTCCACGCAGCCCCGGCTGACCGGCTCAAGGGGTTAAGGTTGCAGAACAAGAGGAGGAGAGAACAGGTTGTGTTGGTGAGTGAGTGCCGTTCTGGGAATTTCCTGAGGAATTCCATTACCGTGAGTGAGCCGGCGTGGACTTGATGAGAAACAGCCTTAATTAGAAGAAAAACAGAGACGTTGCAGGCCGAAGCGCCCCCCCCCCCCCCGTGCCATCTCTGAATCATTGCGTCTCTGCTGGTGCATTTAATTGGTGAGTCAGATGGAAATGGATCGCTTTCAGTAAGTGCCTTTCCCACAATTGGAACCAGCTGTTGGTGCTGGGGAAGCAGCGTTGAGCTCGGCGCTGGATGCTCTCACCTTCCTCAGCTGCGTCTCCCGCCCTGTCGTGCAGCCGGAGCCGCCCGGAGAGCAGAGTCTCTGGAACCTTCCGCGCGGGGGCCGTTCCACGCACTTGGAGGCCAGCCGGACGCTCCCTGCTGGGCGTGTCCCTGTGACCGAGCTGCACAACTCTGGCCCTCCTGCAGCCGCGGGGCCACATCTGCCATCAGCCCTGAAGTGATGACCCTCTTCCTTGAGCAGGGGGGGAGCGACTGGCCCTCTCCACCCCCCAGCACCGCCTCCCTCCAGTGACGGTGGCTGGTGTCAATCTTGTGGTTTCTTTTTAGACTGTGAGCCTTTTGGGGACAGGGAGCCATCTTAGCTCTTTCTCTAGGCAAACGGGTTTGGAAACATTTGTTGAAAAGCAGTATAGCAATGTTGGTGGTTGTTGCTGACTGCTGGCCGCTGTGGATGATGGGAGTTGTAGGCCCAGAATTTCGCAGCCCTGTTTATGTAACATTAGGAAAGACTTGCAGTGATTTTTTTAATTAAAAAAAAATGTACTGAGGGGTTCTCAAACTTGGGACCTGGGATGTTGTTAGACTTCAGCGCCCATCATCCCTGGGGCCATTGTGGCTGGGGATTATGGGAGTTGAGGTCAGGCAGCATCTGGGGGCGCAAGTAGGAGCCCCCCTTGCTCTCCGGAGCTCTGGGTGGTGTCAGTGATGCCTCCCCTGCCCTCTTCTGTCCTCGCCACAACGGAGCCATCATTGGAGAGTGACAGCCGAGGCCAAGGGGCCGCACTCTGTGCTCGCCGTTCCCAGCGCTTCAACCACCCTCACGCTGGCTCTCTGCACACGTGTGTGGGTCCCTTGACTCTGTGTGGTGGCCAAGGGCAGGCTGGCCTGCAGGTTGCGGGAGGAGTCAGGGGGCGGGCCGCCTCCCCCGCTGCACCAAATCCCCGGAGGGTCCTCGGCGTCTTCCAAGCCTGGAGAGGGTTGGTCACCCGCAGACACGCCCGACCCAGCAGGAAGCGTCCTGTCTTTTGAATCTTGGCTCTAAGGAGAGCAGCCCTGCTGGATCGGGCCCCAGCAGACCTCTCGAGTCCTGCCCCTGTCCCCCACCGAGGCCCGCCAGATGCCTCCGAGAAGCCCACGGGCCGGAGGGGAGGGCATGCCCCCTCTGCCGCTCTTGCTCCCCTGCAAGTGGGATTGAGAGGCAGTGTGGAAATTTCCAAAGCTGCTGCCCGACTCTCCCTCATCCCCAAAGATCAAGTCCCCCCCGCGTAGGTGGTTGTCTCTAGGGAGGAGGGAGCCCCTTTGCTCTCGGTTGTCTCCACCGCCATTCTCCCTGCCCGGCACTCTGAGAGCGAGCTTGGCCTGAACCCTGAACCTAGGAAGGTGAAGGAGACTTGAAAGGTGTGGCTGAGACGGGGAGGCATCCCTTCTGGGGTGAGAAATGGAGTCCCAGAAGGCTCTGGCTTGCTCAGAAAGCACAGAGGCCACAGGAGGCCAGTGTCGCCTCTAACAGGGAGGCCCAGGTGTTTGTGACTACAACTCCCAGAATCCCCAGCTGCAGGGGCTTTGGCTTGGGGGTTCTGGGAGTTGTAGTCAGCAACATCTGGGCGTCCCTGTTAGAGGGAAGAGTGGAGGAAGCAGAGCTCTGTAGGTCAAGGATGGGGTGCAGCTGCACAGAAGTGCAGGCAGGCGAGCTCAGTCACCCAGCGCTGACCATGGGGGTGCAAATAAATGGAGAAGTGCATGGAAAGTGTGGGCGTGGCGAGGCGTCGGCTCCAGCTGGCCATGTTGACCGTGGTTCCTTCACACAATTTACAGATGCTTCAGGGAAGCAAGAATTAGGACCGGGGGAGATTTCAACTACCCTGATCCCTGTTGGGGGAAGGAGACTGGAAAAGAGGCAGAGCAAGATTGGAGTGGACCCTGCCACCCCCACCTTCTTCTTTGTGGGGTGGGAGAGCAAAGAGCAAAGGGTTGGCCAGGTGCAGCCCACCCCACCCCCCAGGGCCTAGAGACTATACCCCACACCTTTGTTCAGTTATAGCTATACAGATATGATCGATGTTTATACATCACTTTTCAACAAAAGTTCCCAAGGCAGTTTACAGAGAAATAAATCAAGATGGCTCCCCTGTCCCCAAAGGGCTCACAATCTTAAAAAAAAAAAAAAAATACAAGACAAGACAGACACCAGCCACAGCCACTGGAGGGATGATGTGCTGGGGGCGGATGGGGCCAGTTGCTTGCCCCCTGCTAAATGCGAGAGAGTTGCCACTCTGAAAAAGTGCTGCTTTGCTCAGTTAGCAGGGGACGAGACCGTGTGATGCTGCAGTTTTTGATTTTGTGGCAAGCGGAAGGTGAGCTTGAGCCCGCAGCTTGGATTTCAGGAAAGCTGATTTTAATAAACTCGGAGAAGCACGAAGGAGGCTGCTGGAGCCGGAGCCGAGACGGGCGCTCCAAGCGGGTGGGAGCTCCGAGAGGAGGCGCTCGCAACAGTTCCAAGGGCAGAGAAAAATGGGGGGGCCTTTAAAAAAGCCCCTGGGACGGCCCGGAAAGCTCAGCAATAGACCCGAAACAGGAAAAACCGGATCGGTCTAAGGAATGGACGGATGGAGCAGCCACTGCGGACAAACAGTCGCCCAGGCCTGCCATGTTTCTCCGGAAGGAGAAGGCAGCGTTCCAGGGGGCGGGGGGGGGCAGAGAGAGGGTGGAGCTGCTCGGCCTCCCAAAGGGGGGAGCTGAAATAACCGGGACTCCGGCCGCCCTCCCAGTCGACGAGGGGAATTCCCTGCTCAAGTGGTGACCGAGGCCCCAGATTGGGAATGCCCTAAAGAGCGGTGTCTGGCAACCTTGGCCGTGGCGCTGGGCAGCAGGGTGGCTACTCTGTCCCCGAGTGTGGCATGTTCGTCAGAAGCAGCCGGGAGTCCAGGGTGGCGGCGAGGTGGTCGGGTGGTGGTGGTTCTTGTTGCTGTTGTTGTTGTTTGTTTATTTGATTTCTATACCGCCCTTCTTCCAAAAATGGCTCAGGGTGGTTTGCACAGAGAAATAATAAATACATAAGATGGCTCCCTGTCCCTAAAGGGCTCACAATCTAAAAAGAAACACAAGATAGACACCAGGAACAGTCACTGGAGGGATGCTGTGCTGGGGGTGGAGAGGGCCAGTGACTCTCCCCCTGCTAAATACAAGAGAATCACCATGTGAAAAGGTGCCTCTTTGCCCAGTTAGCCGGGGTTGGCAGATGACACCCACCTGGTCAGGCCGCTGACCACCGAAATGGATGGCAGAGAGCTCTGGAAGGGCCTCTCCCGACGGGGTGAATCCAGGTCTGTCTGCAGACGTGCCGAGTGAGGCCCGCTGGGGCGATCCCACCCCGCTTTCACACAGACACCCCTGGGATCTGGGCGTCGCGGACCAGCCAGGAAAGCGCTGGGGGCGAAGAGTTCCTTGCAGCCACTGTGAAGGAGCCCGGTGGTGAGGGGAAGGGGCTTGAAAGGGAAACGGCACTGCAGCGGTTGGTGGCCTTGAGGCGGCAGCTGCTGTTGGACTACAACTCCCATCATCCCCAGCCACAAAACATGGCAGTCAGATAGGCCTGTGTTCCCACTTGTGGGTAGGACGCTGGTCCTCTCCCTGGAAGCGAGTGAATTGGCCAAAGCCATCTCCCTTCCCTAAGCCGCTCACTGTCTGAATTGGAAGAGCAGGGAGACCGAAACGGTGTGAGCAGACGCGGCTACCTCCAAGGAGCCCTGCTGCATCCCAGGGGGGTCTCGCTCAGCCTCCTGTTTTGCAAGCCCCTCTCCTTTGTAGAAGCCCCCTCGAAAGACATCAGCTGCGGAGAAGTGCTTACCTTGAAGCTCCTGGTCCTTCGGTTTTATTGGGCGACTCCCAAGTTCTAGTGTTATGTGGGGCGGGCGGAGGGACGGGACACACGGTCTCTCCACTTCTTCCACACCATGCATGATTTCATAAACCCCGTTGTGGCTCTTCCCCCTCTAAGAAAACATGTGGGTTTTGTTTCAGCTGGTCCCGAGGACCAAAGGGTGGGGTGGACGTGAAGTTGGTGGCCGAGGACCCTCCGGAACCTATTCTGGACTTGTGGGGTGGCTGCCCCCTTGTTGCAGACTTATTTGGGAAGAAGGCAGCTGTGGGGAACGGCTGCTCCTGTCTCCTGTCCCCTGGTGTCTGGCTTGAGGGAGGGGGTCAGAGGGACCCTTGACGGCTGCGGCATCCCAGTCGCTTAGATCCAAGCAGTTAACTGTAGGCTCTCGGCACGTTCACGTGTGGAACTCGTGATTGCTCTGACCTGGGAGGTCATAGGGGGCGACATGAATTTAGGCGGCTTCAGCGCTTAGGGGGTGTTTGGGGGAGGGATTTTTTCCCCATGAACGACCTGGCCGTTCTTCCTGCCAGCGCTCGCAAGCGTCCTGTTTAGAATGTGCCAGAAGCCAGAGGTTGCGATCTGTTGTCGCCAGAATAACCCGTCGCCATCCAAGCAAGAAGTTATTCGCTCACCTGCCCACCCTGCCTGCATTTGTGGGGTTGTTTCCCCCTAGCAAACTTGGATCTTGCCTTTCCCAGGCTGCGAGGGTTTAAAACCAGCCATAATAGACTTCAGCACCCTCAGCCGTGCAATGCAGCTCTGGCTGGCACCCAGACGGCATTACCCCCGAGTAGTCCTACTGAAGTTGAGTTGCCGTTGAGAGTAACCTCTGCCTTGTTGAGTAACTTCGTCTGGATGCCAGCCAGTGGCTGCATCAAAAAGCAGCCCAGACGCCCAGAACCCAGCAGGGTAGAGGCGCGAAACGAAGCTTCCCGGAAAAGCCAGGCCTGCACTGGATGCTGGCACGCGGGCGCAAACAGGGTGCAAAACTAACCGCCCATTTTGGGGAGCCCCACATCCTGTGGCACAGCAGCCGCCTGAAAGGGGGAGCAGCCTCGCTTAGCGTCTCTGCCTGGAGGCCACTTCTGTTCCCCGCAGGGCAAGAGGAATCAGGGAAGCGTTTTTTTCTAAGCTTGCGCTTTCCGGTCAGCCTGTTCGCCTAGGCTCAGCTGCTGCGCTCAGAAGACCAACGATGGCTTTTGGGCCAGCCAGTGTCTCCAGGAGTCAGCAGCAGGACTCTGCCTTTCTAAATCCGAACCCACACTGGCCTCCCCTGCCGTTGACCTTTAAGCATCGCAGCGACAGCTGCGGAGTAACGGAGCCCGAGGCGGTGGCGGCGAAGATGATGCCATGGCCGAATACCTCCGCCCTGGTTGCGTCCAGGTTAGACTCCGGCAGCGCTCTCTACACTGCGTGCCGGTTTTGGAAGCTCGGCTGGGGTTTTCACGGGCTCGGAGACGGAGTCGTGCCAGTCCGGTTCTCATGCACGGTGTGGATCAAGTGGGTAGAGAGGCGTTCTTCTCCTTCCCTAACCCAGGGTCATCCATCGGAGCGAAAGGCGGGATGCTTCAGGACAGACAAAAGGGAGGACTTCTTTACACAACTCGTAGTGGAACCCATTGGGCGGGGGGGTGTATTAAGGGCGGAGGGGGCCTTGCCCCCCCTCCCCCAAGCAGACCCGAAGTGTGCTTGCGATCAGAGAACGCCCAGGGACTCAGGCTTTGCCAGCCCACCCAGCTGCGAGCAGATGTGCACACCAGCCTGCTGTGGGAAAGTGTGGCACTGGTGCTGAACGGGATGCTTTAAGTTTCCAGAAAGCCGGGTGGGGGGGAGCCCCTGAGGGATTAATAGCTGGGATGCCCTCCAAAGGACGACCAGAATGCCCACCGTGAGCAGGGGCTGCTTCCTGGAGGTCCACTGGGAATGCTGGCAGCCCCGAATACCAAGAGATAGGCATTGATTTTTAGCCGAGCCTTTCATAACAACAAGAGATTATAATAGTAAAGTCGGAGGGTAGCATAAGAGATGATGGCCGGCAGCTCTTCTCTCCTGCCCTCTGCTCCTGGGGCCAGCCGCTGCCACCGGTTGTGGTGATGGCCACCAAATTAGATAATCGCCAAGCTAGATAAAGCTCTCAGTGGCTTAGGCCCTGGGTATTTAAGAGAGCGCCTTCGCTATGAGCCACACCACCCATTGAGATCGCCAGGAGAGGTCCGTCTGTGGTTGCCACCAGCTGGTCTGGTGGCTGCTCAGGGACGGGCCTTCTCCGCTGCTGCCCCGAAGCCTTGGAATGCGCCCCCTGCTGGAATAAGAGCCTCCCCATCTCTGACCGCCTTTAAAAAAGGCAATCAAGACACATTTGTTCACCCAGCCTTTTAATTAGATGCTATTAATTACATCATTTTTTTTAAGGTTTTTAAAACAATTTCAGTTTTTTTCTGGTGTCATTTGTATTGTAAACTGCCCAGAGTCACAAGTTTGGGGCAGTATAGAAAATACGTTAAATCAATAAACGGTTTTTCAAAGGGGCTGTAGAGAACTTGGTGGAGGGAAGGATTATCAGTGGCTGCTAGCCTGGATAGCTGTACCCTTCCATCAGGATCAGAGGAGAGCATGTTCCTGAACAGCAGCTGCTAGGAAACGCCCATGGGAGGGGGTGTTGACCTCTTTCCCCCACTTGTGGGCTTCCCAGATGCACCTGGGTGACCCCTTTGTGAGGCAGGATGTGGGGCTGGGTGGGCCTTTGGCCTGATCCAGCCGTGCTTTTCTCAAGTCTCTATGTTACTTACTTGTTATTTCAGGGCTCAGCGTCGCCCTTAATAGCCCAGGTCTAGGATATGTTAGGAAGTAACTGCCTTCTCCTGTAAGGCCTGTGCTGTTGATCTGTGCCTTGCTTCTGTCAGAGGTATAGCGAGTAGGCACGGGATGCAGAGCCTTCTCTGGTGGGCCCCAGATTGCGGCCTGCCTTCCCCAGAGAGATCCACTGGGCTTTCCCCCGTGTGTTTAGACGGGCAGTTAAGACTTGCCTGTTTCAGAAGACCTCTGATTGTGATAGCCATGCTGGGTTGATGGCAGGGTTCCCCTATAACGGGGATCCCCAGATGCTGTTGACTACAGCCCCCAGCATCCCTGGCGGCAGTGGCCTTGGGTTGGGGATTGTGGGAGTTGTAGTCGGCAACCACTGGGACTCCCTGCGACACGGACCACTGGTGGATGTTTCTGTCTTGCCGTGATGGTCTAGTGTGGCTTTTGTGGATCTTCATGCTGACATGATGCATTGGGGCTGATGCCGCCGGGTGGTTTGCCACTTGGAAGTAGGATGGGAAAGGAAGATCTAAATCAGGGCTGCTCAACTCCAGCCTTCCTGCAGATGTTGGCCTGCAACTCCCATAATCCCTGGCTATTGGCCACTGTGGCTGGGGATTGTGGGAGTTGTAGTCCAAAAACAGCTGGGTGCGGGCCTAAGTTGAGCAGGCCTGATCTAAATCCATTGAAATAAACAACCCTGTGTGCATCTGCAAGGTGTCGGCTGCTGGGTATCAAGTGTAAGCCCTGTTGGACTTCCCATGCTGGCCACCCGAGGGCCTGGTAGCTTCACGTGCCAACTGCTGGAGGACTCTTGGCTCTGAACCACACCGCAAGGAAGGAACCCCTTAAAGAAGGTGGGACTTGGCTGATAGGGAGCCGGAGAGAGGTTCTCCCTTCGCCGATAGGTCTCTGAGAGTCGGAGCGGAGTCCTCCCCAGTGGACGGCCCCATCCTTCCCCACGTGGGGGTTGTTCAAGCTCCAAGACGTGCTCCTCTGAAACGCTCTCTGCACTCTTCCCTGACCCAGCTAGGCACAGCTGAGCTTTTCCTTCTTTCTGACCTGCGTCCTCCTCTCCCAGGAACGCTTCCCGCCCAGGACAAGCCCACGCAGAGGCCGGCAGAGGGCATGGCCGGCAGCCCTTCCCGGAAGAGGTCTTCGTCGGAGAGCACGTCTTCGACAGGCAAGTCCCCCTTCCTCCTCCCTTTAGCCTCCTCGGTGATCCAGGAGGGCTGGCTGGAGGCTCCAAGGAGTGACCAGAGACAGCTCTTGGGCAGAAACTGGTCCCTGGCCGGCTCTTCCAAAACACACCCAAGGAGCACGGCTGGGCGGGAAAAGATGGCAGTTCAACCAGTGGAGGAGTCAGATTGTTCTGCAGTGGCTGCCTCCATCCCAGTCCTTTTTCAGCAGAAACCCTGTCAGCAGAGGTCTCTGCCTACTGTCGCATCTTCAGTAGCTGGCTTCAAAGGAGCTGCAAGTCTGCTGACTCCCACTGCCTTCGGAGGAACAGGCCGTCTTTGTTGCAGGAGCCGAGTAGGTCCTTTGAAGCAAGTTGTGAAGGAGTGAGACTAGCGATAGACCCCCTGGGGATTGGGTTTTTGCTCAGAAAGCCCTGGGATCAATCGCGTCGTAACCGACACATTTGACTCCTCCTCTTGGATCGCAGCCTTTCCCCCACCTTCCAGCCGTGATGGGTGGCAGACGGGTAAACACCCTGATTCGTGTACTGGTTTGACTCTCGGTTTGAAGTGAGTTGCCGACACTAGCGGGAATCTCCGGGTCCTCTCGGGCCATAAAACCCCTTGGCATGACTTCACACGACAATTGTGTCAGTGACCCGCTTCAAACTTAGGTTTGAGCGATAGTGTGAATCAGGCCGGAAAGAGAAAAGTGCAGCAGAACCAGGGGCTAACTTAACACCGTGGGGGGGAAAATATCTGCAAATCACAAGTCAGAAAGAGGAATGAAGGGGAAGGCCCGAAAATCACCCCCGAAAATCACGGAAACACCTCCACACACCATTGCCAAAAAATCTCGCCAAACTTCAGATACTCAGGTCGCAGTTGTTAGTACCTGCCACAATTCCTGCGTAAAAACTGTGATTAGGAAATCCGTGGTTGGCGAGGGATGCCTGCAAAAAAACCCCCAGCCCCTGCAAGTAGAAACCAGCATAGAGGGAGCTGGAAAGGTGTCAGCCGAGTCTTTTGCATCCCACCCGGCAGTACTGTTGATTTAAGATGACGTCAGAAGTCCGGCAGGAGTCCTTTCCCAGCCCTACCTGGACAGGCTGCCAGGGGCTGCACCCGGGTAAAGCAGAGGCCATGGCCCCTCTGTAGGAAGCTGCCTTCTACCGAATCAAAATCTTGGCCCGTCTCGCTCGGTGCGGTCTACCCTGACAGGCCATGGCTGATGGATTGCCCTTGTAGCTTCTGCTGTCGTTTCGTGGATTTGTTTCTAACCGCTGTGTGACGTTTAGAAATTACTATTAATGTTCCAGTGGCGTTGAATTTGTTACGTTTTTACAATATTTCATTACTAGCTGTTAACTGCCTTGAATTGTTGCCTAAAGAGAGGCTGAGAAACCATTAGAAAATACAGGTTGAAATGGTTTTGGCCCCTCTTCCACCCACAAAGAGTGTGTGTGTGTGTGTGTGTGTGTGTGTAACTGACTCTGACTCCCCTCCTGTTTTTCCCCCTCGCCAGTGGCCGGGATCCCTGCGCGCAGTACCAGGCTGGGGACCGCGATGGAAGAGTCCGTGGAGAATCTGTTGCAGCGCATGGCGCAGCACGAAAGCCCCGGCGTGCTGGACAAAACCCTGGAGGCGGTCATGGCCAGCACGCCTGCCCCTCCCGCGGGGAGCCCCAGCCGCAGCCCCAGCCGGGAGAAGAGCGGCGGCCTCTCCATCCTGGGGGGCCCCCCGAGCGACTCGGGCCGCGACGGCCTCTCGCTGCTCTCCGACCGGCTGGCGGGCGGCTACTCCCCGCACCACCTCAAGAGGAGCATGGTGGAAGCCATGCAGCGCCAGGCCCGGAAGATGTGCAATTACGACAAGATCTTGGCCACCAAGAAGAACCTGGACCACGTGAACAAGATCCTCAAGGCCAAGAAGCTGCAGCGGCAGGCACGGACCGGCAACAACTTTGTCAAGCGCCGGCCGGGCCGGCCCCGGAAATACCCCTTGCCGTCGGTGGTCTCCGTCCACGCCCTGCAAGTGAGCCGCCTGGTCAGCCCGGAGCTCGGCAGCGGGGAAGGCGGCTGCCCGCTGCGCCGGGGCCCCGACACGGTCACGGACGCCATCGAGTCGGTGGTCCAGGGGGTGAACGTGAAGGGGTGGAAGAGGAAGCGGTGGCTGGAGGAGGAGGAGGAGGAGGAAGAGGAGGAGGAAGAGGAGCACGCCAGCAAGAGGCAGATGCTCCTCCCGGAAGACGAGCAGGAGAGCCACAGAAGGTCAGGGCCGGGGGAAAGGGGCACATGCCTAGGCTTCCCAGCCACATTTGCAGATAAACCCAGGGGCAGAGTTGGCTTTGGGGTCAGGAGAGGGCCACACGGGGTCTGCGAGATCTGAGCACACACACAGCTCTGTGTGTTTGTGTGTGTGTGGGGGGGGGGTCTGTCTGGATCGCTGTCCACCCGGACCGGCAGCAGTTCTGCCAGAGGCAGAAAGGTCTCTTTCCCAGCTCTGCTGCCTTTGGAATAGAGATGTGGGGGGCCGAGCCTGTCCCCGAGGCATGTACTCTGCCCACCGAGCGAGGGGCCTCTCTGGCCACTGGGAGCAGCCTCCCGTTCCCTACAGCCCGGTCCCTCCTCCAGAGCCCTTTCCAGGCAACGGCGGGCAGGCGCCTGCCTTTCTCCCAGCCCTGGTAGCATCAAGCCGGCGGGGGGGGGGGCGGGTTGGGGGCAGGAAGTGGCGTCCCCGGCAGAGGAAGTGGCTCTTGCCGTGATCTGGCGGCATCGGGCTCCCTGCAGCCTCCTCCCCCAGGCCCGAGGACCCGGACGTGTCCCTGCGCCTGCCCGGAGGCATGTTCCCGGGGGCCACCCCCTCCAAGGGTCTCCCCCAGCTCTGCGGGTGGCAGGGTACCTAATCATGCCCACCTGAACGGATGGCGTCGTGGGTTGGCCGGGATGTCACTATCGCCCGCGCAGAATACCTCGTCTCTGGAACGCTGCTGGCTGTCTAAAGCTGCCTTCTGCTGTTCCCCAGACCACCGGGCCGCCTGGTTGTGTTGGCCCTGACTAGTAGAGACTCCAGGGTCTCAGCCGGAAGTCCTTCCAAGATCTTTCTTGATGCCAGAGGTTGAACCCCGGACCTTCTGCGAGCAGAGCCCCAAGCTGGGCCCCTCTCCATCGCAGGCCCCTTATGGGCAGGGGTTCCCAACCTGGGGCTGAACTACAACGCCCATCATCCCCAGCCCCAATCAGTTGCGGCTGGGCATGATGGGAGTTGTAGTTCAGCCTCATCGGGAGGGCCACTGGCTCGGAGCCCCGGCCTTACGGAATGACGTTGCTGACCGTGCCCGATTTCCCTTCCAGCTTTTCTGAGATGGGGCCCGAGCCCCCCGCACCCGAGGAGGCGACGGCGAAGCCGCGCGAGCCGGAGGGCGTCGAGCAGCCTCCGACTCCCCTCGTCCCGCGGGAGAAGAAAGCCGCCCGCCCCCCCAAGAAGAAGTACCAGAAGGCCGGGCTCTACTCCGACGTGTACAAAACGACCGAGTGAGTTGGGTCGCTGCCAGGTTCCCGCCGGCGCGGTTGGCCAGTGGCTGCCCCAAGCGGGGGTCTTGGGGACTGGCGCATGGAGCCGCAGCCCGGCGCCTCCCCAGGCCCTCCCGCTTGGCCCTGCCACTGAGCTGCAGGGTCGGCGTAGGCCAGGCCCTTCCTCCTGAGCATTTGGAGCCCCCCGGTTTTAGAAGGGAATTTTAGAAGGTTGACTTTTCTTTTAGCACTTTAAAATGGGTGGTGAAAATGTCCCAGGCATAGTCAAGTCTGTGTTTAACAAGCACTATATTAGAATTTTTCAACCAGAGGAGGCGAAGTCTGTCTAAATTATGAAAATGGGTGCCACGTTCTTTTTTTTGGTCATTTTGTCCAAGACCGCCCTACCTTGTCAGGTTGTTGTGAGGATTAATGCCAGTCCCTTCTCTCTCAGCCTAACCTACTTCACAGGGTTGTTGTGAAAGAGAAACTCAAGTATGTAGTACACCACTCTGGGCTCCTTGGAGGAAGAGCGGGTTATAAATGTAATAATAATAATGATGATGATGATGAGGCGGTGCATGTGACAGGAGCATCCTTCCGGCTCATGCCCCGCCTTCTCTCTCCTCTCACACCCAAATCCTGCTCCCCTCACGGCCACTGGGCAACAGCATGACTTCACTGACATTTCCACCCATCGTGAGCCAGGTTTTGCTGCCGTGGTCGGGACGTGGCTTTGCCCACTGCAATTGGGAGTGAAAGTGACGGGTCAGACACGGACACTGCAGGCCACAGCCCCCAGGCTAGCTGGGGCAGGTAAAGGCTTTGCCCTTCCCCAGCCTGGAAGACTCACTGCATTTGTCCTCACTGTGTGACTGGGAAGGAGACCCCAAGGCAGCCCCAGGCTGGTCAGGATTGAAGACTGGGACGAGGGTCAGTGACCAGCCCTCGCGGAGGACCCGCTTTGGGCTTGCTGCTGTCCCGAGACGACTGCGTTGGAGATCAGTCCGATCAAACTCGAAAGCTAAAGAGAAGTGCAGTGGGTTGGGACATGATGATGCTGTGCCTGCATTCAAATGTCTGTACGCAGGTACACTTGTTTGTGTGAATGACTGCCGGGGTTCTGTTTAAATGTGAACCTGGGTACAGGTCCCTTGGATGCATGGTACAGATAGGAGCCTAAGAAGCTGCCTTCAACTGTGTCAGACCCTTGGTCCATCTAGCTCAGGATTGTCAACACAGACTGGCAGCGGCTTCTCCAAGGTTGCAGGCAGGAGTCTTTCTCAGCCCAGTCTTGGAGATGCTGCCAGGGAGGGAACTTGGGACCTTCTGCTCTTCCCAGAGCGGCTCCATCCCCTGAGGGGAAGATCTCACAGTGCTCATACTTCTAGTCTCCCATTCAAATGCAACCAGGGCAGACCCTGCTTAGCTAAGGGGACAAGTCATGCTTGCTACCACCAGACCAGCTCTCCTCTCCCATACCATGGGGTGGGAGGTTGTGGGGGACAGCCCTGGCTTGAGGAAATTGTCTCACAAACTCAGGCTTGTCTACCCAGACTGGCAGCAGCTTCTCCAAGGTTGCAGGCAGGGATCTCTCTCAGCCCTGTCTTGGAGTTGCTGCCAGGGAGGGAACTGGGAACCTTCTGTCTGCAAGCATACAGGTACTCTTCCCAGAGCGGCCCCGTCCCCAATGGGGAATATCTTAAAGTGCTCACACATGTAGTCTCCCATTCAAATGCAGACCAGGATGGACCCTGCATAGCAAAGGGGACAATGCATGCCTGCTACCACAAGGGAGTGGACTACTGTACATGGATTCAACACCACCTGTGAATAAGTGTCAGGCGCATACAGCAGGCCTTGACGCATTTTCTTTGGATCTAGCAGCCAGGCCATGGACAAAATTACCAAACTTAGTGATGGGCATTGGGTGGGGGGGGTGTTGGGGTGGTGGTAAATGGGCTTCTCTTTGTCTCCTTTTCAAATCACATCATTAGAAGAGAAGCGAGGCTCCCTGGGGCAAAGACAGCTTTTGTTCAACCAATCTAGCTCTGGTCTGCCTAGCTTAGCTAAACTTCTAGGCGCCAGGACTCCCTGACACCTGGGATTGGTTATGCCCTGGCATGCACATCTGCGCGGCCTTGCTCCGTACACAGCCCGCACACGTCTTGGATGTCATGTGTGAACAGGGCCCCTGAGACAACCCACTAGGGCCCTACAGACCGGGCAATCCTCTCTTCTCATGCCCACTTATTTATTTATCATTATTCATTTAGGACATTTATATACTGCCCCATCCCCAAAAGGTCCCTGGGTGGTTGACAGTATAAAACCCATGAAAACATTAACGTAATTAAACGACTTCAAATACAATAAGAACTCTTAACTTTTAAACCTTTGAAAAGTTCGACTTCTAAACTTTCAAAAAGGCACTGAAGACCTGTTTGATCGCCCAGGCTTTTAATTAGATGTATGGTTTTAATATTTGAATGTTGGGTTTAAAATGATTTTAATTGTTTAGTTGATTTTGATTGTAAACCACCCAGAGACGCAAGTTTTGGGCTCTATAGAGATACGTTAAACAATAAGTAAATAAAACCGAAGTTTTAAAACGATAAACGGGAAGCCTGACTCAACAGGTAGGTTTTTCGGTCCTCCTTAAAAACGTTCAGGGAAGGGGAGACTCTAATTTTGTGAGGAAGTGCGTTCCAGAGCCCCGGGGCCCGGTTTCCACTCGGCCAGCTCTTCCGACTGTACCTGGTTCCCGGGCCCTGAAGAGAAGCTGCTTAAACCAGAGGGGCTTATTTTCGTGAAAGGCTGAGACTCGGGCATCCCCCCCCCCCCTTCCGCGCCCCACACACTCACACCCCTGCTCCTAGCCCCTTGCCCAGCCCTATAGGAAGGGGGAGGGATCTGCCCCTGCCACCGTAGGTTGGGGCCACCGTAGGTTGGGGCCCCGTAGGTAGAGGGATCTGCCACCGTAGGTTGGGGCCCCGAGAAGCCCTGCCGGCCGGCGGGACGAGTGGCTTCCGTCCCCACAGGCTGACAGGCACGAGGGATGCTGGCAAGGTTTTCCCGACTGGCAGCAGCCCAAGGAGGAGGATGAGCCCGGACCTGTCCTTGCTCTGGGATGCGGCTTGCCTCTCGAGAGCCCACACGCGAGATTCCTGAACGGCATCCAAGTCCAGGAACGCTCTGCTCGCAAGGGGTGTGTGTGTGTGTGTGTGTGTGTGTGTCTGTCTGTCTGTCTGTCTCATCCGCATTGCCTAATCCCCCTCTTCCCCCAAAGGACAGATCAGGAGCTCCTCCACTAAAACTGGGTAGTCGTTTGTCCTCCTGAGAATCCTTGCAGTAGCTCCGCTCATGAGCGTAGCCGTTCTCCCCCCCACCCTGAGCAAGGAAAGAGCCCCCGCTTTGGCCCCCGGCTGCTCGTTGGCAAGGGGGAGGGTTTCGAGGATGGAGGTGTTCCGTGTCTGGCGAAGCGAGCCAGAGCCGAGGTGGGTCGTCTCCGTCTCCGAAGCAAAACCCAGAGAACGCCAGCGTGTATGGACCTCTTCGTGAACCTGGGGCCGCTTGGGAATAGATTCTTCGGGCATGCCTGGCATCTCCAGGTGGGGCCGGGAGAGACCGCTCTCGGTCTGAGTCCCTGAAGGGTCGCTGCCAGCCAGTGCAGACAATAGTGAGCTAGATGGACTGAAGGTCTGCTTCAGGCGGCTTCATTTCTTTGTTGTTGATTGGTGGGGGAGACTCCCTTGCTTCAGTGGAATGTGCATAGGAACCTAAGAAGCTGCCATATACTGAGTCAGACCCTTGGTCTATCTAGCTCAGGATTGTCATCACAGACTGGAAGCGGCTTCTCCAAGACAGCAGGCAGGAATCTCTCTCAGTCCTATCTTGGAGATGCTGCCAGGGAGGGAACTTGGGACCTTCTGCTCTTCCAAGAGCAGCTCCATCCCTTAAGGGGAATATAATCTTCCAGTGCTCACACGTCTAGTCTCCCATCCATATGCAACCAGGGCAGACCCTGCTTAGCTAAGGGGACAAGCCAGGCTTGCTGCCACCAGACCAGCTCTCCTCACTAAACTAATGCAGACCCTTGCCAATTAAGGGTGCCACATCAGAGGTAGGCATTTCACCCTAATAGCACCATCAGCCCAGCAAGGAGGCGTTGTTCAGCGGAGCAAAATGTAGACAATATTTCTTGCCCGGCCGGTCACTGCTTTGCATGTGGTTTAAAGGTAAAGTGTGCCCTCGAGTCGGTGTAGACTCCTGGCGCCCACAGAGCCCTGCGGTTGTCTTGGGTAGAATACAGGAGGGGTTTGCCATGGCCTCCTCTGAGATGATGCCTTTCAGCGTCTTCCTATATCGCTGCTGCCAGCGGGGATTCGAACCGGCAACCTCTGGCTTGATAATCGAGTCATTTCCCCGCTGCGCCTTTGGGTGGCTACTGTATGTGGTTTGGGGACGCAGTATTGTTACCACAGCACAGCTCCCTCTAGTGGTAGTACAGTTTCCTGCACCCTTTACTACTAAATGTCCATTGGAACTGATCTAGGGGAGGGCAGTTCAGTGGGCCAAAATGCAGCCCACGCTGAAAAGAAACCAGCTCCTAACTTGCATATTTTCATTGCGTGGGACCACGCGATTTGGCACGCATCAGTCACAAACTCAGTCCGTAGACAGAGCACCGTTATGGCACTGTTGTTCAGAAAGCGGAGAGGATTTGTCTGCTCTGGGGGGGAAACAGGAATAGATAATAAACACATTGGTGTCACGTTGCTTTTCAACTTGCCATCTTGTTTCCATTTCCCTTACTAACCCGCCAGGAACATGTCCAGATTTATTTCTCATCCTAAGGACTAGGAGTCTGTGTGCAGTGACGTTTGGGAGGATGCTTTTCCCCCTCCGGGCCCTGCAGAGTGTACAGAAAAGGGCTCCAAGTTCTGCTCTAGCTATAGTTTTGCTTGCTCTAGTGTTGATTTTGTTTGTTTATTTAGCATACTCCGCCCCAATATTTGTGTGTCTGGGTGGTTTACGTAAAACAGCACAAATGCACAACATTAAAACAGTGAAACAAATTAAAATGTGAAAGGATGTTAAGATCTGCAAGTCTGATTCAAAGCCTGGGTGTTTTAAAGCCCTTTGCTTGCATCAGTCACCCTTAGAACAGCCCCATATGGGACAGCCAGTCCTATTTATCCGCTCCCCCACCTCCCGAGGGAACAGTAGCTTGCCAGAAATCAGACTGCTTTTGAGAGCGGAGGGAGGATCCAAACCCAGCTCACGGATCCCACTCTCTGCTCTCCTCGACCCAACCACACCCACCAGGGCGCTTCTCTCCGGGATGGGATAGGGTGGTGATCACGACGGCACGGCCCAGACTCTCACGCTCACCTTGCTCCTTTCCGCTTCCCAGCCCCAAAAGCCGACTGATCCAGTTGAAGAAAGAGAAGCTGGAGTACACGCCCGGAGAGCACGAGTACGGCTTGTTCCCGGCCCCGATCCACGTGGGTGAGTGGCCTGCCGCCTCGTCTCGGCCCGGGAGGGGATCCGAGGGGGTGGCGACGTCTCTCGGCCTGTGAGCCGGCTGTCGCTCGCAGGGTTCAAGAGTCCTCCGTCTGGCCCGATGCAGGGAAGCTCGTCCCGCGAGGGGAGGAAGGGGGTCACGCAGCGTTTCCTCCCACAGAGTGCTAGAAGCCGGGGAGGGTCACCTGGCCGGGATGTCGTATCGGGCTGCGTTGCCAAGAGGCCGGTCTCTTTCCCAGCCTCCTGCTTTCAGCTGCAGCCGCCGTTAGAAGCAGCCTTGCTCTCAGCCCAGCAGTACTATGCAGTGTCCCTTCTAGCAGGGGTTCCCAGATGTGGCTGACTACAGCTCCCAGAATCCCCAGCCACAGGCCCTTGCAGCTGCGGATGTGGGGCAACGTGCTGCCTGCACATTGCCCCGAGCTCCCTGAAGGAAAGGCTCGAGACAAAGGCGATCTGTCGACGCAGTCCGTCTTTCAGTGGCATTGGGCAGTCAACCGTTGGGCCTGTCGGGAGGAAGAACTCAGCCCTGCCTTGCCCGGAGCAAGCCTGAAGCCCCTTCAGCCCCGGCTCTGTACCTGGGGTTGGACTACAGCTCCCATCATCCCCAGCCACAGTGGCCCGACGCCAGGGATGGGGGGAGTTGTAGTAGTCCCAGAACAGCTTCAAGGTGGCCACCGCAATCCAGCCCAGCCTCCTCTCTCCGGCGGTGGCACGAGAGAGGCCTCCATGAAGCTCATGAGAAGGGCAGGAAGGTCATGGTCTCTGGCTGGAGAGCTTCTTTCAGTTTAGATGGGCTGAGGAGTTTGAGTTTAGACGTTTAGAGTTTAGACGTTTAGAGTTTAGACGTTTAGAGTTTAGACGTTTAGAGTTTAGATGTTTAGAGTTTAGGAGTTTAAGAGTTTTAGTTTAAACTCTAAAGTTTAGAGTTTAGATGGGGGACATGGCAAAAGCGGGGAGGGATAATCCCTCCTCCCCCAGTTCCGTGGCCCCAAACCCAACACTCAGCACATGCACACCCCAGCAGCGAACTTAGAGAAAGAATTAGGAGAGCTGATCGTGTGCCTTGATCGCTCTTGTGAAAAGCCTTGCTAAAAGGACCGTCTGGCCCAGCATCTTGTTTCCAGTAGTGGGCAGCCAAAAGCCCACAAAGAGGGCAGGAAATTGTCTGCCACTCTCTGCCTCTGCCCGCCACAATCTGGTACTCAGAGGTACACTGCCTCTGAACCTGGAGGTTCCATTCAGCAGTCTCGGCTAATAACCATGGATAGGCCTCCTCCACCACCAATTTGTTTAATGAGGAGGAGGAGGAGCTTGCCTAAGCTAGTGGCCGCCACAGCCTCTTGTGGCCGTGGGTTCCATGCCCAAGTTCGGCCTTGTGTGAAGCTTCTTTTTCCTGCCAGGCCTGAACCTGCTGCCAGTCAGCTTGGTCTGCGGCCCCGTAGAAAGGAAGAGTGTCGGAGCCGAATCCTGCTCTGCCCAGCAGTCACATCTGTGACCTTTTTGGTCACCCCCTGCCACGGCACAGCCACGTTCCTCTGTGGGAGTGGAAAGGAGAAGGAGGCTTCTGCTGCCGTGACCCACGCGGAGACCCCTGGCCTCCGCGGCTTCTCTGGGCCGGAGCCTCACGCCGTGCTGGGCTGCACTCCCTTTGGGCTCCCTTTCCGCCTGGCCAGGTCACTACCTCGGCTTTATTTACGCCAGGAGACACAAACAAACACGGGCTATCAAGATAAGGCGGCTTTTAACGACTCCCGGGCCTGCCGGAGCAGCCGAGCCCGGCTGGCTGGTCTGGTGCCTCGGGGAGGGCGGGCCGGCAGCTCCCTGGGCCGGCTGCCAGGCCCTTGAAAGAGCCCTTTTGTTTCCCCCAGTGAGGTCATCGAAGTGAAAACAGATTCCTTGCGGACTTGGCTGTGCTTCCTTGAACTCGCCAGGCACAACTTGGGGCTTTGAAAAACAAGAGGCCGGTTTTTCAGAGCTGCTCTCTTTCGCCTTCCTTCCCTCCCCAGTGAGCTCTTTGGAGCAGGGCAGGGGAGATGCTGCCCGTCTGACTGCAGCCAGGGCAGCCTCACTGACCCCACCGCCTTCGCTGGCCTCCCTTGCCCTCCAAATCCCCCTAGAGCGGGGGGGGGAGACGGGGGACGGGCCTGGCCTGCTCCCACCGGGCGTCTCTTGGGTCCTCCCTTGGTCCGCGCAGAAGGGCCACGCCGCAGGCTTCCCTGTGCACTGCTTTCCAGGTGGATTTGCAGCGTCCGCACAGACCAGGCCCGCGGCCCTTCCGGCCTGGCCTCCTGGTTCTCACAGTGGGCCCCCAGAGGCCTCCGGGAAGCCCGTGACCAGCAGACGGAGCTCCTGTCTGCCCCAGCCGGGCTTCCTCGGGAGAGCTCCCCCGGTGGGTTGGGTTTTCCGACTCCGTGAGGTGCCCATAAGCCTGCGCCGCGCCACTTCAGCCCTCAGTTGGACTCCAGCTCCCATCGTCCCCGGCCACAGTGGGTGGCCAGGAGCCAGGGATGATGGGAGTTGTAGTCCGGGGGGGGTCAAAGTTGGGCAGCCCTCTGCCTTAGGCCAGTGCCGCCGTCGCCGCTGCTCGCCACGTTCCTCGCTTTCGTGTGCAAGAACATCGCTGACTTCTGCCTGCCTCCTTCTTCTCTCCCCTCCCAGGAAAATATCTCCGCCAGAAGCGAATCGACTTCCAGCTGCCCTACGACATTCTCTGGCAATGGAAACATAATCAGGTATGGGGACCCCCGATCGGAGAGTGGCACGAGGGTGCCGGAGAAGCCTTGGAGGGTTTCTGCTGGGGCTGCCTTGGTGCTGGCTGTGCATTCAACTGGGCGGGCAGTAGTGGGGGGGGGACGGGACCCCTTTGAATATATATTTAATGCAGACAGTTTCCATTCCCTCCCGCCCTTGCAAAATAGCAGCTGCTTGACTCTGGGAAAGTGGCCTCCCTTAAGCCTAGCTGGGAGCTTTTATTCTGGTAGCGCACTTGGCTTCTTCCGCAGGGATCTTGGTTTTTTTTTTGACACGCCTCTGGAGAATTCAGATGTTCTGCCAACAGCACTGAAAAATTTCAGGCCTTATTTTTCTTGGACCCCGTCCTGAGCGGAGTGGGGTTCCCCCCCGCTTTTCCTTCTTTTTCCACTTAGAAGATGGAGTTTTCGGAGGAGGAAAGCACTGAACAGGCCCTCCTGCGTTCTGACTCAAGAGCTCTCGTTTCTCTCTCTCTCTCTGTGTGGCTAAATATTCTCGGGTGGCTTTCCAACCGAGAAATTCCCCAGAGATGTAGCTGCGGGTTAGACGAGCGAGGTGTCAGTTCAGTTCTTGCTCTGCCTCCGGAAGCAAGCTCTTTTCTTAAAGATGTAGTCCAAGACGGGTTGGACTACAACTCCCATCACCCTTGGCCATTGTGGCTGGGGATGGTGGGAGTTGTAGTCCGGCATCTGAGGGCCCAGGTTGGAGAAGCTCCGCCCTACAGGACTAGAGTGTGATGAGATAATGGGTGGGAGCCATTTGGACACTTCCAAGCACTGTGTGAGAATTATAAGAGCCAGCGTGGTGTCGCGGTTAGAGAGTAGAACTGGGGCCGGTGGGGACCCGAGTTCAGATCTCCATTCAGCCATGAAGCTCACTGGGCGACTTCTCTCCGCCTCGCCTCAGCTGCTTCTCTCTCAGCCTAGCCCACCTCGCAGGGTTGTTGTGCAGGCGAACCTACCCACGTACACCGCTCTGGCTTTCCCTGGAGGCAAAGCGGAATATAAATGTAGAAATACTAATAACCGAGTGTTTTGTTTTCTATCGGAAAGGCTCCAGAGTAGCTCAGTGAGCCAGCACCAACGCAACGTTGTGTGGTCCAGGGAAGGCCCGAGGCCTTTGGGGCCCCAGCAGATGGTTTGAAAGCACTAAGCAGCTGCGGGCCTCATCCATGCCTGGGAGCTCCGTGTTGGAGCAGGAAAGAAACCTAGTGGGCAGGATCCAGCCTCAGTCAGTTATGGCCGAGCACCACTGGAATAAGTGAGACGCGGCTGACGGCAGGTCCTTTCACTTCCATGGGATTTCGTCATGACTAACTCAGCCTGGCTCCCGCCCAGGAAATGTGTGCATTTTTGTTGGTTTAGCACATGTTTATCCCACCCCCTGTGTACATCTCTGGCTGGTTTTGTTTTTGAAAATAAGAGCCCAAAGGCTTTGATTTCCCAAAACAGTTTCTTTAAAAAGTCACCCTCCTCCTCCAAGGGTTTACTGTTTTCCAAACAAAGTTCTCAAAGCGGTTTGCAGAGAGAAATAAATAACCAGTAGATAAGATGGTCCCCTGTCCCCGACGGGGCTCAGCCTTTGAAAAGAAACACCAGGCAGACCCTCAGCCACAACCAGAGTGGAGGGCCGTGCTGGGGCCGGGCCGGGCCGGGCCAGTCGCTCTCCCGCTGCGAAATGGATGGGCCTCCTCCATCAGCCTCTGTTAAGGAGAAATCAGACATTTCCTTCTTGGGGGCGGAAAGCGGGGAATAACTTCCCTTTCCCCCCCGTGCACAGAGCCTGTCAGGCGGCAACCTAATAAGGCCCGGGTTCTTCTTCTTCTTCTTCTTCACTCTTCCTTCTTTTCTTTCCAGCTGTATAAAAAGCCAGATGTCCCCCTTTATAAGAAGATCCGTTCTAGTGAGTAAGCTTGTGTTTGTGTCGCTCTGTTTTTGTGGAGCCCCCCCCCCCGCCCCGCTCCCCCTTTTGGCCTCCGGGCAGCAGCTCCGCTCGGCGGGTGCCTTCCTCTCACGGGCTGAAGTGGTGGGGCTCGCAGGTCCCTGGCGACTGTTCCGGAAGCTGATGGGTTTCTCCCCCGTCCCTCTTGAACCGCAGACGTCTACGTGGACGTGAAGCCTCTCTCTGGTTACGAGGCCACCACTTGTAACTGCAAGAAGCCCGAAGACGGCCACAAGAAGGGCTGCCTGGATGACTGCTTGAACAGGTACGCCGCCAGCCTTGGGGGCCCAGGTTTTGGGGGGGGACTACAACTCCCATCATCCCCTGCTGCAGCACATTGGGGGGGGTCTTGAGCAATGTTCCCTCTCTCACAGGGATCCCCAGGTGATGTTGCCTCCAACTCCCAGAATCCCCAGCTGCAGTGGCTTTTGCTTGGGGGTTCTGGGAGTTGTAGTCCACCACATCTGGGAATCCCGGTGAGAGGGAACACCACTGGCCATGAGTCGCAAAGCCTTTTTAGGTTGACCTCTTGCCAGCGCTATGGTACGGCTGCAAGCGTGTCAAGAGCAAATTCCAGCACCGGGTTCTTCCCTGTAACGCCCAGGGGCTGGTGATGGCCCCATCAACCCTCCGTGCAGCCCCTGTATTTACCTGAATTTAAGATGAGCTCTAATTGCGGGGGGGGGGGGGGTGTCGTCTTGAATCCTGCCCCATTTGGCTCAAGAGATGTCAGCTGTATTTGGCCTCTGTCTTTACGGGGGCCGTCTTCAATTCAGAGCCATCTTCTCTTGGGATGCACACACTGGGTGTGACGCTCCGGCTGGGGCTGGCTGCTCTGCTGGAGACCCCGGGGCGTCCTGTGGTGGCGGCTGTCCCCATTGGGCCGTGGGGTGCTTTTCCCAGCGCAGGGGATGGGCACTCTCTGGGGGGCAACGGAGCCCTCTGGAGCCATCCTGTGCAGAGTCCTGGGGGGTGGGGGTGGTTTGCAACCCTCCCCAGCGCTCTCCTCCTCGGGGGCCCTCCCAGCGCCCTCCCTCCCCGGCTCTCAACCTGCCCCCTCCTCCTCCTCCGCCGGCAGGATGATCTTTGCCGAGTGCTCCCCCAACACCTGCCCCTGCGGCGACCAGTGCTGCAACCAGCGGATCCAGCGGCACGAGTGGGTGCAGTGCCTGGAGCGCTTCCGGGCCGAGGAGAAGGGCTGGGGCATCCGCACCAAGGAGCCCCTCAAGGCCGGGCAGTTCATCATCGAGTACTTGGGAGAGGTGGTCAGCGAGCAGGAGTTCCGGTAAGGGGCGGGGCTGGCTGAGGGGGCGGGGCCGGCTGGGGGCGGGGCTTCGGCCCCCGAGTCGGAGCAGCAGGCTGCTTGGGGGGGCGGGAAGAGGCCCTCTGGCTCCTCCGGCACTCAGGCTGTGTCCCCCCCCCCCAGGAACCGCATGATCGAGCAGTACCACAACCACAGCGACCACTACTGCCTGAACCTGGACAGCGGGATGGTGATTGACAGCTACCGCATGGGCAACGAGGCGCGCTTCATCAACCACAGCTGCAACCCCAACTGCGAGATGCAGAAGTGGTAAGGAGGGCCCGGGCGGGGGGGGGGAGCCACGCTCAGCGGGGCCTCTTCCACGGGGGAGTTGCCGGGGGGGGGCGCCCGAGGCTCTGCCCCGCCCGGCAGCCCCCCCCCCGAGGGCTCCAGGATGTTCTCGAGCAGGGCGTGGCAGCGATGGCACCTGATGGTCCCCAAACGCTGGCACGCTCCCCCCCCCAGCACCTGCTCTTCGGAAGCCGATCTCTCCCCCTCTCTCAGGCCGCTTGGCCCTTTACAGAAGACCCCTCAGCCAGCAGCTGTCTGATGGCAGGGAATTGCCTGTCCTTTGGGAAGGGCCCCCCTGCGCCCATTTAGAGAAGCCCTTCTGCCTTCAGCCGGGGAGCAGGTCCCCTTGAAGCTCTCCGTCATGGGAGCTCCCTGACATCACGTCTTTCCTGAAGCGTGTTGATTCTCACCCCCTCCACACCCTCACGTGGCAGGGTCAGGCCATCTGCACTTGGCTGATACATAACGGCCACAAGATAGACATAATGATCCGTCATGGCCACGGGCCTTCTCCGTTGCCGCCCCTGGACTTTGGGATGCGCTCCCTGTTGAAATAAGAGCCTCCCCATCTCTGGCCACTTTTAAAGGGCACTGAAGACACACTTATTCACCCAGGCTCTGAATTAGAGTCAGAGTTCTAAAAAATTCTAATACTGGGTTTTAAATGTGTTTTTAACCTTTTACATGTTTTTAGTTGTTAATTGGTTTAATGTTTTGAAATGGTTTTAACTGTAAACCGCCCAGAGATGCAAAGTTTTGGCTGGTACAGAAATATTTTAAATAAATAAATAACAGTAAAGAAAGACTGCAAGCTTCTCGGGGCGGAGACTTCTCCTCTGATCCTCTCTAAAGCACCATGCCAATGTCATGGCGCTGTAAATCAAAAGGCCTGGACCGTGCAGACTCTGGCTGGCCCCCAAACCAGAACCAGCCCCTCCTTTCAACCCACGGTTGATTCTGGCTTGGAGGTGAGGCTGGGTTGCCAATTCAGAGGTGAGTGCAAATTGGGGTGGCCCCAGTGAGGCAAGGAATTGGGGCAGGCATGAGGAGGAAGGCGTGCCCGTGCCTGAGGCACAGCCCTGACGGCCACGGCATGGTTTGCCCGCCACCATCTCTGCCCCTGCCCTGGTACGTGGACAGACAATGGGATCCGGATCTGCTCCCGATCCCACTCCCAAGCCCTTGCAGCGTCCGGGCTGCCGCTGCCCTGTCCCGGATCACAAGCAGGCCCTCGTCCCTCTTCCCCCGCAGGTCCGTCAACGGCGTCTACCGGATCGGGCTGTATGCGCTGAAGGACATGCCTGCCGGCACCGAGCTGACTTACGATTACAACTTCCACTCCTTCAACGTGGAGAAGCAGGTGAGGCCGGCACGGAATCAGCTCCGTGCTTGGGTGACGGACGCGGCCCGGGCAGTGATTTGCAGGAGCTGGCTGTCAACAGCCCTGTGCCGCGGAGACGGCCCCCCACGTCAAGAGTGTGGCCTCGGACGCCCTTCAGTTTAAAACGCGAGGCGGAGGTTTATTGCGTGGTCAGCAGCTAAGGGCCAGGTGGGCTTCCTTGACCCCCCTCACTGTCCAGTTTCCACTCTGGCCTCTTGAAGCCAGCCCCGATTTTAAGAACCCCCCTCAAAACCCACGTCGGTCGTTTCCAGGGAAGAAGCGTCCGCTCGGACTCTGCAGAGTCTTCCTTTAAGAGGAATCTGGCGATTTCCGGGCCGGCCCCAAGGGCACTCCTGCTTTTAATGTGTTTGAATCGGTTTGGATCCTGATTGCAGAGCGGGCAGGCCCTCCGCTCTTGCCGGTGGGCTCCCCAGAGGCCGCTGGTGGGCCACGGTGGGGAAACAGGGCCTTGGGCCTGAGCCAGCAGGGCTGTTCTTCTGTATATCAGCCAGCCGGTTAGTTTAGAGACCCAGAAAGGTCTGCCCGTGTGTTCAGGAAGGCGTTCTTCTCCGCGTGTGGGCTTGGAAGCTCGGGAAGAGCTTGCCAGGATCACACCCTTGGCAGAGGACAGTTCAAGAAGGGCCTCCTCCTTCTGTCCCCCCAGCAACTCTGCAAATGCGGCTTTGACAAGTGCCGAGGGATCATCGGGGGCAAAAGCCAGCGCATGAACGGCCTCCTGAGCAAAGCCAACCAGCCGGTCACCACTCAGAGGAGGCCCAGCCGGTCCAAAGAGAAGAGGAAATCAAAGCACCAGTTGAAGAAGAGGGTGAGTCTGGAAGCACACAACCCATAAAATCACACACACACCAGCAAAATACAAAACAAACTTTTTTTTTTAAAGTCAGTGGTTCGGAGCTTTAACCACTACACCACACCAGCTTCATTAGTCACCATTCACAAGATGTGCCAGCCAGCCTCATATCTCCAACTGAGGAAATGCACAAGATCCATTCTGGACTAGGTGACACCGCTCAGGGGACAGGAAGCACCTGCCAACTGTACATCCTGCCACGCCCCCTTTTATCACGGCTGAAACGCCTCTCAGCTTGCCCCAACAACCTGGGGGTCGTAACCAACCTCACAAGGCTGCTGGCAGGAGTACCACAGAGCTGTGGGCTAGAGTGGAGGGAGCGGCCTTCTCTATGGTAGACCGACTGAGCCGGAAGTGGAGGAAGGGCCCTACCCCGTTCAGCAGTCACATGAGCAAATAATTCAGGAACGGGGGTCTCATTTGCCCACTCGGGCCTTTTACACTTTAAAATAATGTATAGTGGTTTTAATTATATTGTAAACTGCTTTGAGATTATGTTAATGAAAAGTGGTATATAAATTGAACAATAAATAAATAAAAGGCCTTAGTGGACAAATTGGAATCCCTATTCCTTACGTCCAAGGGAATCAGTGATTACAGTGGCGACTACCATCCGTGTTCCCCTGTCCCAGGGAATCCCAGATGCTGCTGACTACAGCTCCCAGCATCCCCAGCTGCAGTGGCCTTTGGCGGGGGGGTCCTGGGAGTTGTAGTCCACCACATCTGGGAGTCCCCGTGACAGGGGGACACGGATGGCAGTCGCCACTGGCTCTGTGTCCCGTCGTCCTGGTTTCCCATCTGAAAGCGGATCACTTTGTTTTGCAGAAGGGCCACGTCCCCGAGGAGCCCAGCG